>NC_079160.1:104847417-106102417 GCF_947563725.1 Argiope bruennichi | reverse complement strand
TTCCAATGTATCTAAACACTGGGTTGGATTTGGATGATGCGCAAATAATACGTGCAACAGCGTTGCCTTTTTTCAGTTTTAGTTTTAATTATATTAACGTCCAGTTTTAAGCAACACCAGGGCTATTTTGAGATGGTCCTTGTAATTTTGAACCGCCGTCAAATGACGAGGACGACACCTGAGCTGGCACCCCTCTCTCCACATCAACGGGAGGGCGTTTGGCCGGAACAGATTTCACGTGCAACCGACTCCCTTACACGACGGTGAAATCATGTCTCGAACCTGAAACCCTATGGCTCATGAGCCGAGATCTTACTACAAAGCCACAACATCTCCTGCATCAGTTTTGCATGCTATTAGATAAAAATGGGCACTGAAAGTTTTGCTATGGCTTGCGAAGACGGATAATAGATGTTGAACACATCTGAAAACCAGTAGACAGGCTAGAACGTCATGGTTTGAAGTCATGAGCAAACAAACGAGCTTACTTTGCTTTCTGTTCCTCGTATTTAAATTCAGAAAGAGTCATTTCGTGCCATATTAATCGTATTATACCATTTTGTAACTGAATTTTGTATTTGTTATAATTAAATAACGTTAATTTGGAATTTCTGCTAGATAACAATCAGTAGCAATACATTGCGTATTATGTTATTAATTTAGCATAATTAGATCCCCATTTTCATAATACTAACTGATTTGAGACACCACATAATCCAACTAAAATGGACTTATACTATCATACTTAATAATATAGAAACCCGTTTTTTTGCATTTATATTGTATGCATTTTAAATTATTGTTAACTTATGAACGCAATTATGGATATATTCTAATTCTTTGTTCATTTACAGAGGTGCTTACCATTACCATACGTAAGTAATATTTAAAATGAATAATAATGAATTTTGTT
Source organism: Argiope bruennichi (assembly GCF_947563725.1). Classification (NCBI taxonomy): domain Eukaryota; kingdom Metazoa; phylum Arthropoda; class Arachnida; order Araneae; family Araneidae; genus Argiope; species Argiope bruennichi. Next base: position 106,101,504 of record NC_079160.1, on the reverse strand, counting down.
TTTTTAATATACTTAATATAGAATATTTGAATTATGGGATTTTAAAAAGAAGTTTGATGATCGAAATATTTTATTTATTTTATCAAACACCATATGAAAAAGAAACAATTTATAAAATATGAATTTAATAATTTAATAATTAATTAATCAATTTAATTCATTTTTATTCATTAATTTGGTAATTTCATCAAAGTGATCTGTTTAAGTATAAAAATATGTTTTTCTGATTGCAAATATTATGGAAAAAAATTATAACCAAATAATTATCTGTGTTGTCAATATAATTTCATAAGATTATGTGAAATTTTAAATTGATTATTCGCATCTTATTTCTGATTCCGGATTCAGATCTATTACTTCAAAATCAATTTATTTAATCCTGCGCTTTTGACGATACACGAAGATCTAGAAATCCTAAACTGTAATCAGATAGCTAAATATATGATCAGTCAAAAGAAGTTTGCTAGATCGAGTAATTTGAAATTTCTGGAATTATTCAACTATGGATCTATAAAAGTTATTTAATAGAAGTTAAATGGAAGGTGAAGTATGGATTTACCTAAATTATCTCAGTGAAATTTGATCTATTTATAAACGAAAAAAAAATGTACAAATCTTCTTCCTTCAATGTAGAGAAAGTTTCAATGAGGAGTTTGCGATAGTCCTAGATTTCTGTTATATTAGAAAATGAAACATAAGTCAGCCATCTAACTCTCCGACTCGCCACGAAGGCACACGGATTTAAACCATAAAAACTGAATGATCGGACTGCCACAACAGCAACATTAGAGGGAACTGTGGTTGAGTCCTAAAGGCCATCACCGGCCACGGTACAACCTATCCCGAAGGAAGTACGTCCCGTCATCGATGGGAGGAGTCAGATCCCTCACCTATTAGTGTACCCTCCAGGGTGGCGAGATCCAACCACCATGCCGGAAGCATCTCAACCTTTATTTCGAGGGGCCCCAAGAAAATGTTAAAATGTTAAAACGCGCTGTTGAGAGAAAATTTTTTGATAAATACTTACAGAATAAATTCTCTTTCTTTATCGCAATGAATTTTAAAGAATTAAATTCTCTCAAGATAAAGCTGCTAGTGATATTTTGAAAAATACCATTACCTCCTTTGAAAAAAAAAAACTATTTCAAGTATTGCATATACACCTTTGCAACACATTCCTGCGAGGTCTCCTTGATATTATATCGATGGAATATTAAAAAAGAGCTCCTTCTAAGGGTAAACCCACAATTATTAAGAGGTTCTGGAGAAGAGCAGAACAGAAATGAATACTGTTGGAAATTTTACGAAAAGTACTTTTATCATGATAATCGTGATGCACATTTAGAGCCCAGAAAATCTATGTGAACGAACGTTTAAAAAAGTAATATTTACATTAAACATTAAATGGCCCCGAAATTATTTTAAAAATTTGTAAATACCCTCTTCATTTTATCTATTAAAAATCATTGTTTTTTATTGCAGATAATCTAAACAAGGGTAAGTACATTTTTAATTCATTTTACTTCACATTGAATAATATTCAATTTATAGATGGGAGTCTCAAGATGGAATGCAAAGTCATTTAATGAATTGAAAATATTGCATTCATTAATGCAAAGTAATTTCCAAGACAGTTACTAAATTCGAAAGTAAACGATACCTCCATTGTAGCTGGATATCTCTTATTTACCATGACGTGGTATTTTAATGGGACATATCAGTAACCCTTGTTAAATTCTATATTTAACATATGTATGTGCAATATATATCAGTAACTACAATATATGCATATTCACACTTATTGTATATATATATTGATTGTATGTATAAACAATACATATTGTATTGTATGCCGCTGTGGTCACATACATTTTACTAATTGCTACAAGTAAGAAGCTATAATGATTGTACTTGAAGTCATATTTGATTTTTATTGACCTCTTTGCCTCTTCTGCAAGGGGCTTTCGACCAATGACGTTGCATTTAAGGAGTGACTTATACTCCATCGAGTATAAGTCATTATACTCGATGGAGTTTTATTGCTCATTTCATTGCTGATGGACTTTTATTGCTGAATCAAGTATCAAATGACTTTTATCGAACTCTGCGTTTTCATTGACAAGTGTGATCATGTTAAAAAGCCAAAGAGATATAAACCAGTATACTCAGTGGATTTTTTATTGAATCAGGGGTTAAACTAATATTAAGAAATGCCACATCCAATTTCCTAGAGTGTAGGTTGCTCCTCATCAGTTTGGGGGGGGGGTGGATATGAATGAAGAAGCAAGCCAGGAAACAATTTTTATAAAAAATAATTATGAATAGAAGTGCGTAAAATTATATGATATAAAATTTATAAGATTGTTACTACTTTTACAGCATAAAAACTCTGAAAATTTGAACAGCAAAATTGTTATTGAGCTAGCATTTAAAGACCTTAAATTGCAGAAGCTGAGTTGATATTTCACTTTCCTCAATCTCTTCATTTCTCTTAGTTCATCATGGTAACACTTGAGCAATGATGTCTCAGTTTACGAGATAAAGGCAAGCATGCTCTGTGGATCTATAGTTGAATCAGACCACAAACAAGACATCTTAAATTTCAGAAGCCAACTGTATCCAAGCAATCATAAGTACGGATATGGTTGTTCGTTCAGTATAAATTTCAATATATCATCGACCTAAAATTGAATATGAGAGTTAGAAAATTAAGGTGGAAGTATCAAGAAATTACTTCTTTGATAATGAAATTTTTCATCATTTATATATATATATATATATATATATATATATATATATATATATATATATATATATATATATATATACAAAAGTATTAGAATCAAGTTAATAGGAAAAACAAAAAATCAAATAAAAATTAAACCAAAAAAATTATAAAAAATATAAAAAAAGAATCCGGCCTGAAGACTTTTTCAAGGGTCACCCTCAGGCAGGGATTCAAAGAAAGGGATTTTTTCTGTGAGGAAATACAGACATTGTCTAATAATGATTCCTCGTGACCCGAAAATCCCCTGAAATTTTGCTCAAGAGATATACCATTTTAACAGAAAGGAAATACAAAACAACAAATTAGAAGAAATTAACCACAACAAAGTAAAAATACAATAACAAAAATAACAATACAAACAAAAAATAGCACTAAAATTAAAAATTAAAAACGAAAAGGCCAGTACATACCATCAACAGTCAAGGAAACTTTAAACTATCGATTATGATTCCCTGTTTTTAAAAAACTAACGGTAAATTATGTAAACAGATGCAGGCTCCCAGCGCCATCTATTGAGTGATCCAATATGCAAGGAAAGTTCTATTTTTATTTAAGCCAAAGGATTAATCCCAAACCATACCTTGTTTAATTAAAAAATTTCGGATTCGTTAGTTTTTTAAAAACAGGGAATCATAATCGATAGTTTAAAGTTTCCTTGACTGTTGATGGTATGTACTGGCCTTTTCGTTTTTAATTTTTAATTTTAGTGCTATTTTTTGTTTTTATTGTTATTTTTGTTATTGTTTTTTTACTTTGTTGTGGTTAATTTCTTCTAATTTGTTGTTTTGTATTTCCTTTCTGTTAAAATGGTATATCTCTTGAGCAAAATTTCAGGGGATTTTCGGGTCACGAGGAATCATTATTAGACAATGTCTGTATTTCCTCACAGAAAAAATCCCTTTCTTTGAATCCCTGCCTGAGGGTGACCCTTGAAAAAATCTTCAGGCCGGATTCTTTTTTTATATTTTTTATAATTTTTTTGGTTTAATTTTTATTTGATTTTTTGTTTTTCCTATTAACTTGATTCTAATACTTTTGTATCAATTCATCTGTGTTTTAGAAGTAGCTGCAATTGCGCTCTCTAAATACTATGAAGTTCTTTTTTGGTTTTAGTTTAAATAGGTTACAAATTTTAGTTGCGATTTCGAAACTGTTTTGTTTTGTTTTCATTTTAGTTTCGTTTTCAAACTTTTTCTTACTTAAGATTGGTTACTTATATATATATATATATATATATATATATATAATTAAAAGAATGCAACTCAAAATTTAAATAACTTATTTTAAATTTGTTCAAATGCACAATTTTACATAGTATTTTTGTAATTTTAAAACTTTTTGAAATTTTTTAACTAAGAAGTATTGATATATTTTATCAACAAAATTTTATTTTATGTTCTGCAGATGACTTGACAGCTATCAAAGGTAAGGAATTTTGTTCGATATTGTCACTGGCGTGTACACTGTATAACACAACTACTGTCAAAATTTATTATAAAGAGATCATTTCACACACATACATAAAAAACATTTTATCAAACATTATTATAATTTTCATCTGCATTTGGCAACAATCTATACATCATATTTTGTTACTATTAGTAAATAAATTAATTTCAAGACGAAATATATTCTACTTTGGTAATGCACAGTATTTGTACTTATTTGTATTTATAATTGAGATATTTAGATACACAAAACAAAATCAATAATTAATTTTTAATTTGTAATATAATTTTTGCAAACTTTAAATTAAAATAAAATTGATAATATAACATAAATATCGGTAACATTTATATGGAAAAAATGAAAGCAAAAGAGTTCTTTGAATATCAGGGATGTCTAAATTAGTTTTGTTCAACATTGTGTTCGATAATTATACTATAAATGGTGAATGAATATTTGTTTTAGAGATAGTAAATTTACTATAGTATAAATGAATGTATTTTTTTCATTTTAAAGTAATATTTGGTATTTTTTTAAAGGAATGAAACTCTTCGAATTTTTCTTAAAATGAAGGAAAACAATTTTCGAAAAATATTTCCAAGAGTTTATCATAAATTTTCTTGAAATAATATGAAAAATCTTCAGTGATTCAGTATTATTTTGCAAAAATATTTTGAAGAATTTGTTTTACAATACGAATCACTAAATAAAAAGAAATATGCTTTTGTATCACTGCGAAAATTGTGCATTTAAAAATTTGCGCGATTTTTCAAGAATTTTGTGATCTATTTTTCAAGGTTTTTTTTTTTTTTGTTTTTTTTTTTTTGAATTTTGTGATCTATTTTTCAAGGTTTTTTTTTTTTTTTTTTTTTGTTTTTTTTTTTTTTTTTTTTGAATTTTGTGATCTATTTTTCAAGGTTTTTTTTTTTTTTTTGTTTTTTTTAATTTTGTGATCTATTTTACAAGGTTTTTTTTTTTTTTTTTTTTTTTTTTTTTTGAATTTTGTGATTTATTTTTCAAGGGTTTTTTTTTCTTTTTTTTTTAATGATTGCAGGATTTTTGAAGAATTTTTCTTAATTCGTGATTTGAATTCAATGAAATGAGAAACATCTATAAGAAAATATATATAAAAAAGCTTTTTAATAAAATAAAAAAAAATTTTAAAATATATTCAAAACTTTAACAAAAAGCATTACGAATAATTAATTTGAAATATTAAAGAAGAGTAAAACCTTTATTCCGAAATATAATAATTTGATGATGTTTCAGTATTAATAAGAGTCTTTGTAATATTTATTAATTTTATTATTAATACTATTTATTACCTTAAAATAAACACATAATTTATTTAATATTATTGCACTCTGCATGTTTATAAACGTATTTACTAAAAAAGTTAAAGTATAGTGTGAAATGAACTTTAAATATATTTTCAATTTATTAAAATCAGTGATAAACATTGAATCATGGTAAATATTATCATTGACGATATTTTGTATGAAAGTATCATGAAAATAGCTTCCTTGCAACAAATCCATTTGAAATTATTAAATGAAACTTTTGAATTTTTATTATCTTTTAATTAAAAAGCCGAATTATACATTAAAAATCTTTTTTAGTAAACGAAAATCACCCAAGAAATATTTGTCTGCCAACTGTGGTTCCTCTAAATCCAATAGATTATTTGTAGATTTCTGCATGTATTACCGTTATAAATCACGCATTATGAAATTTACAGGGGGTATACTAACGTATAAATATTATCACGTGAGTAATAATGAATTAATTTTCTGTTCACTGAAAAATTTCAAATTATGAAAGAAGATATTTTTTTAAATACTGTAATAGAAATAAAATATTTTATTTCCATACAAGCAAATTTCAAAACTTTAAATTCTGACGTTAAATGTAATAAATTAATTAAAATACATTTATGCAGCGATGCTTCTTTAAAAAAGTAGAGAAAAATTAATTTTAAACTATTTATAATTATATTTCAGATTCTATTGGTCATAGTTTGAGTAAGTACCATTTTTTTAATATTTCAACTATCTAATTGTTTTTCTTTTAGAGTAATGATGGTGTTTACAAAAGTATGAAGTTGAAATATTCTTAAATCACTTTTAGTCTAAGTTCAAGACATTCGTAATGAAAATTACTATTAACCCTTAACTGAGGACGTGCGGTCTGTGAGATCGCTAGCGATGGATTTTCGGTCACCCCTATTCTATTTTTAACTTTATTGAATGGATTGACCAAATAGCTTCCTGTTTTGTGACCTTCAATACACGTGCACTTTTTCAACCGATTTCAGCGGATGCTTTTTAAAATAATTCAGATATTTATATGAACGTGGTCTCTAAGATCGCACCTCCCTGTTAGTGTCTCAGTGATAAACAAAGCTTAGCAGATGACGTTAAACTTGGGCCCCGAAATATCATCCAATTTACTGATCCTATTATGAAGCAGTGTTCCAGACACTTTTAAGTGAAGCAGAAAGTGGTTTTAGTGATAAGGATAATTGTATAGAAGGTTTTTTTGATGAAACTGATTCTGAACTGAAACTGACTGTATGTTCAAACATAATTAATTTTTCAAGTGATAATGTATTTTGAAAAATTAATTAAATATATTAATATACCAAGAGATATATATACAGAATTTATAGGTTGATTTTTATACTGGTTCTTAACCTGTATGTTTAAAATGCCCTAGAAAATCGTGCTATGGAAGTCACACAAGCCGATAAAAATAGGGCCAATTTTACATATTGTCAATTTTTATTTTTTATTTTTCATATAATTGTTGAATTTTACATTATATTGTCTTCTATATATCTTTATATACTATAAAAAATAAATATTATTTATAAAGTAAAAAGCAATATGTTTTTTCAAGGATATTATTTATTGTAACATGTAATTTGAGAAGAAAATGTATGTTCCAACGTATTTACTTTTTCAATGATTATATATTTTGAAAAATTTCTAAAACATATCTATATATCAAGAAAAATATCTGCGAAATATATTGGCAATTTTTCATACTAATACATTTATTAGAAATTTAATTTCAGTGTAAATGAAATGCGGTCTCGTAGACCGCACCTCTCCTGTTAAGTCCTAAAATTTCACCTCCCTAGTCAAGTGTTAAATGATCGTCGATCATAAAAATTCGCACATATCTCATTATTTAATGAGTACATTTACTTTACACGACTCATATTCTGTCCTATGTGTACAGCTTTTTAACCATTTGATTTCTATGGTTATAATATTGCTAGTTTATAATTTAATAGCACTAATTGCCAAATTTGTAAACCATCTGTTGTCATCACTCATTGTAATTTCATAAAATTCCAAGCTTCTACATTCCATTGAATGAAATATATCAACAGTTATCGGTTACTAGGGATTGCAATACCGGTATACCGGGATACCGAATACCGGTATTTTGAGCCATTTCTACAATTTTGTAATACCAATATTCACAAGTTTAAATACCGTTTTTTCGGTATTTACTAGAAATTTTTAAAATTGTCTCCACTATATGTTCAGATAGCGCGAACATAGCAAAATAGTATACGTTTTTGTTTTTATGTCTCCCTAACGGGCAAAATTAATTAGCTAATTAATGGCTTAATTAATAGCTTAATTCTAAATTAGCGAAACATGGATTATCCCTGAAAGAAAATATTGTATCCTTAACGACTGATGAAGCAACAATTATGAAAAAAGTTGTGAAGTTGATTGGTACAAATCAGCAGTTGTGCTATGCACATGGAATTCAATTAGGAGTAATAGATGTATTATATCAAAAAGATAAAGAACAGAAGAATCCAAATACTGTGGATATAGAAATTTCGGATTCCAACTTTCAAAAAAAATAAGAGTGAGAGTGATATTGACAATGAAGATAATATCAATGTAATTGTTGAAGAAGTTATTGCTAATGAGGATGAAATATTAACCTATCAAGAATTGCTTCCTATAATTTATAAAGTTCAAAAAATTGTAAAGATATTTAAACGTTCCCCTATAAAAAAGAAATTTTACTAAAATATAGACTAACTGAAAATAAAACAAAATATATGTTCATATTAGATTCTAAAACACGTTGGAACAGTTTACTCCTAATGATGGAACGATTTTTGAAACTGAGAAATCCAATCCAAAAAGCAATAATCGACTTAAACCTGTAATTTAATTTTTCAGTTAGTGAATTCGACTTAATATCCAAAACTATATCAGCTCTACTTCCAATAAAACTGACTATTGAGGCATTACGTCGAAGAGATTCTAATTTATTAACAGCTGATACAACAATGAATTTCATGTTGCAGTCACTGAAAGAACAGTACACATCACTATCTGAAGAATTATATATTACATTGAAAAATCGCACAGGAGAAAGGCATTCCGAGATAGAAAATGTCTTATGGTATTTACATAATTATAATGATTTTAAAAATGAATATGAAAAAGAAGAAAAGAAAATAACGGATTCAAATCTAATTAAGTTTAGAATAAATTTTCTTAAAATTTTTAACCCACAAACCTATCCACATTCAGAAGAATTCGGTTCAATTATCGAAGATTATGATGTCACTACTGTCGATAGTGAAAAGGAATTGTCTCTTGAAACAAAAATTAGAATTAGCGATAAATAAAAAAATTTCAATGAACCAAAATACAATACAGAAATCAGCTATATCCAAAACCATCCGACGAGAAATCGATTCATTTGAAAACGAGGGATTTAGAGGTAAATACTTGGAAAAAGTATATCGCGCATTGCTAACAGTACCACCAACTAGCGAATATGCCGAAACAGCGTTTTCGACAACTGGTAATTTTTACACAAAATTACTTTTCAGTCTTAATGACAGCAAAATTGATGCATTATGTTTTTTAAGATCACATTTCAAAAATTTGTAATAGTACCACAGACTTAATAGGGATATTTATACTTTTTGTGATTTAAATAAATAAGATGTTTCTTTACTTTTTTGTGGTTTTATACTGTTATAATTTATAAGTTACGAATTAATTTTTGTGATATTTACACTCTCTAACAAAACTGACAAATAAAACAAAGGAACACCTGTGTTTTCTTTCTTTTTTAAAAATTTCTAATACCGGTATTAAAACCGGTATCCCGGTATTAAGATTTAAAAAATACCGAATACCGGTATTGAAATTTTGGTTCGGTATTGCAATCCCTATCGGTTACATATCTCGTTCAAAGCAATAAATAAATAATTCAATACTAAATTATTTTCAATGAATAAATAAATGCCATGATAAAAAAGAATCAAAAAGAAATATTACCTGCAGTTCCATATAAAACCCCAAGTACATGAAATTTTTGTTGGTTTTTAGAAAAAAATCTTACATTCTTACGCAAAAATATTTTAAAGATTTCCTAATAATTAAAAGCAAAGCAATCTCAAACAAAAGTGCTTACAGGGGATCATTTTTTCCTGTTATATGGCTCTATAAGGCCGTAGGCAAATAAAAATTATCTTTTCGAATCTGTAGAAATTTTCTAATCAGTAATTCAGCGGTAGAAGTCCTAATTCAAAAAATTCTTTTTCCCTCGTTACACTAAGATCATTCACTTCACAGAAGAAAAAAAATAATGTTCGAAAAAAACCTTTTCGTGAATAAGATTATTAAGAGAATTAGAATTATTCATAAAATCTGCTAATTCTTATTAAAAAAAATCAAAATTATTTTTGATCAAAAAAATTTTTCTATGAATGTGGGTTTTTTTTAATTATTTTTTTAGAGTCTCTGCATTCCTTAACAAGTGGTGTCGGAAGTCTCTGACTTATAAGAAACGAAACTTCAAACGTAACTTTTTGCACTTCATAGGTAAGTTTCATTACATAGTTTTAAGTATTCCGTTTGAAAATGAGTTATTTGAAAATTAAACCCTTTCTAAATGCTCATCTTCAATTTTTTTGCAAAATATTTGTATTTTAAAAGTAATTCATTGTTATCTTTGAATAATTCAATTTCGATTTGTTTTTGAAGAAAAAATATTTTGAATCTTCTATGCTCAAAAAAATATTTAGAAAATAAGTGTTTTTTTCTTGTCACAGGTCACACCATATTTCAATAACATAAGGGAAAAATGCATCAAATTTGGCATTTTATCTTATGCCAATCTTATCTTACTTATATTATTATAGATTTATATTAAAGCTCGTTCAAATTCTTTAGTTTGATTAAAGATCCTTTATTTTTAGAATAAGAATTAAAATACAATAATCAAATAATACAGGGTTAATTGAAAGATTCTAAGAAAATTATAATTTTAATGTCTACTATTTTTATTTTCTTATAAATAATTGTGAACCGTAAATTATTAAATTATTTCAAAAGATTCCTAATTTTTTTGTGTTCTAACATATACATATAATGGTTAAAAAATAAAATAAATATATATTTTCATTGACAAACAGCTCATTTGTAGAAAATCTTCTAGTTATCAAAAACATCAAATCCAAGCAGAGAAAGGGGATTTATTAAAATTTTATTTTTTCCATATTTTATAAATAGCACAATAAGTATAATTTTCAATAAATTTTATTAAAGAATTTTCTAAAAAATATATTTCGTAATATATATTAAATGTAATACTTATCTTGGTTTTATTTCCTCTTTTTAATTTAGATATTTAGTTTTAAAATATTTTACTAGATGGCGCCACATATGTAGAAGCAAAAAATTAATCTTTGATTAATAAATAAGTAGAACATTAAAATAATGCATAATCATTAAGAAAACTAATGTGCAATATTTTCCATTCATATAGCACATAAAAAAATGAGTGAAAATTGATAATAAAGTTCTATCAATTTACAAACATGAAAGTCATGTAAGATAGTTAAAAACATGAAATCAATGAAAATAATATAAGGACAGCTGATCTGGAGCTGACATTTAGGATACAACATTATCTCAAATCATAATTGATTAGTGAACGGAACAAATTTTGTAGGAAAATATACAAACTTCGAGAGGTGGAAATATACTAATGGAAAATATACTAACTTCGAGAGATGGAAATATACTAACTTCGAGAGGTGGAAATATACTAATGGAAAATATACTAACTTCGAGAGGTGGAAATATACTAATGGAAAATATACTAACTTCGAGAGGTGGAAATATACTAATGGAAAATATACTAACTTCGAGAGGTGGTAATATACTAATGGAAAATATACTAACTTCGAGAGGTGGAAATATACTAATGGAAAATATACTAACTTCGTATTAGCTATTTAACCACGCGTGAACATTGTCATGGTGACTAGCTGTTAGATCATCATCAATGTGTGTGATCACTTATAGTGTCCAAACATTGTGCAATGAAGTCATACATTTCTATCTTGTATATCCGTTTGAAAGAGAATTTTTATAATATTTTATGTAAATAATTTTCTGAAACACTCATAAAATGTTGACCAACTATTCAAAAATAAATATTTCAGAAATAAATTCCAGGAATAAAACCTTTAAAATTTATAAAAATGTTGAAAAATTCTTTTAATATATTTTTAATGAAATAATCAATAATACAATTCGATTTATGTCTTTGAAAAATGAGATAAAAGAGCCGGGGAAGTTTTTTTTATCGATGTTACTTGATGCATATATATATATATATATATATATATATATATATATATATATATATATATTATAATGATATATTTACTAACAGATGTCTCAATTTTTTTAGATACAATGGCTTTAATCAGAAGACGAAAAAGTGGAAAAGCACTATATTTCCATTCTTTATATTTCCATGAAAAAGATATTTATATATTCTGAAATTTAAATAAATATTTAAACATTGTAGGCATTGCATTTTTCAAAGCTCTTCTTTATATGTGCTCAATTATATTTATGTTTTATTGAAAGATATATTCAAACACAAAATAATTAAAACAATCATATTTTATAACTAAGATATAGTTTTAATGTCATGTAAAGGACAAACCTCGTTAATTTGTACCCAGTTCAGATGAAAGAGCCGAAAACTGTTCCTAAATTTCCACATCTCACTAATTGGGAAAAGGGTTTGGCCACAATGTCAGATTTAGTATCTATTATGTCTGCATACACGATGAATCTAGTAGAATCGGAATTTTGAATGGAGGCCGCCTGATCTCGAACTCGAAGTTGCCGCTTGATCCCAAACTCGAACTCGAATTTGCCTAAGTCTTTTATAATCAATGAGTGATCAGTTGGCATAATATCAGCACGCATTATTATTTAAATTATCTTGAGTCAGATATTCAATGAGAACTTTCTCAAAGAAAAATTTGTGAAGAAAAGTATTAGGCACTGACATAAAAATCGAATATTTTATTTCCTCGTATATGAAGTATAGAAGAAGTATTGCAATCGTCAAAAACCTCTAACCCTAGATTTTGATGAATCTTCAAATTTCAGACCTGTCCGAGTACGAAATAGACATTTTCGGCATGTGGGTCTCTGAATATGATAAGTCAAAAACGATTTGAACCAGACGACTGAAATTCGAAGAAATTTGTAGATTTCTATCAGCATTTTGAACGAAACCCATTTACAAGAACTCTGATTGTTGTTTTGTTTGAGTAAAAGAGAACTTGACATTTATAAAACTCAAAGAGCTAGGTTGATGAAATTTATTAGACAAGTTTAGCATCTAAAATATAGATAATTTTCAAATTTTGAACAGAACCCGTTAAAAGATTTACTTTCTAACAAGTCTATTCTTTCACATACATGTAAGCTCAATAATTCCTAAATATAATGATTTAAATCAATATATTCGATATATTATCTTGTAACTCACTACAAGTGAAATTGTGAGTCAAATTTTGGGGTCAATCGGCGGCCAGCAAAAATAGATCAAAGGATATATTTTAGCTATAAAGTCCGTAAAACACGGACCAAAGATTTATTTTGTAACTACCTTTCACCAATGCAAGTTCTTCATAGCATTACCTAAGCTGCGGTGGCCGGGTGATAAGGTCTCGGCTTGTGAGCCGTAGGGTTTCAGGTTCGAGACCCGATTCCACAGAAGAATCATTGTGAAAGGGGGTCTGTTGCACTATAAATCCGTCACGCCAAACGTCCTCCCGCTGGTGTGGTGTGCCGTGGAAAGGGGGTGCCAGCTCAGATGCCATCCTCGTCATCTGACCACGGTTCAAAATTACAAGATCCGTCCCAAAATAGCCCTAGTGTTGCTTAACAACGGGACGTTAATATAACTAAACTAAAACTAAAATCATAGCATTACCCATTACAATTGGATGCGGAGGAAGGAAACCACTACCACTCATTTAAAAAATGTCTATCATGTAAAACATCAAAAATAACGAATTCAAACTAACAAAGATAATTATTTTATTAACATTTCAAACTGTGAATAATTATTAGATAACATTATAATCAGATATTATTATAGTTAGTTAGTCAATATCAGATTGTGCAAAAAGTAATAATATATGCATACCAATAAAAATGACAAAAGGCACATGAGTATGTTGCCAATGTGTTTACACTCTGTCAATGTTCCCAAAATGAGATACATAAAAAAAATTTACATGCTTAATTATCACGCAAATTCGTTTCCTGAATGAAGACTGATAGTTACACTGGACAACTATATTTAATAAAATTTAGAATTACTTATATCGTAGACTAAAATTAATATCATAGCTAAATTAAATCATTACAAAAAATTGTTTCCAATTTTTGAAGGTGAAAGGCACTCTAGAATATCACAGTCGGAATAGAATATGTGAACGAATAATGATCAAAGACACTACACACACACACATATAAACATACAAGATCATACTTTAAATCAGTATCCTCATGTGAGTATTATTAATAATAATTGTTAAACTGATTAATCGATTTATCACTCTTATCGTAACATATATTACATAAGTAATGCATGATTAAAATTGGAGAGACTCTGACAATTGAGATTTTTACGATTTGATTACAAAATTGAGATTTACTTCAACGATATCTTTGAAAAGAAGCTTTCCAGTTTCCCAGGAATTCTTTGTTACCAAGCAATCATTTTATAACTGAAAATTTTGTAAGAACGCAATGCTTGTAACACAAACGTAAATCTTAGACTTTCCTAATAAAATCATAACTACAAACATTAAAATAGTATCTAACATAACATTATGTGTTTTTTTTTTTCTTCAAAATATATTTAGTTTCACTGCTATTGCAATATCTGTGGATTAAAATTTTCAGTCATACGACAAAAATATAACCATAGATTCAAATAGAAAGGTATATTCTCTCCGGAGAAACAGCAGAGAAAAATATTGTGCCAACAATTCTTATTTGAGTCGTTATTCAGTCGCAGATAAATTATTTGAAACATTCTATCGATTTATATTCGAATTAGATATCGTCATTTCAAAGATTCACAAGCGGAAAAAAAAGACGAAGAAAAAGAATATTTTCAATGGAACTTTAAGATATGATGCAGCTGTGTTGTTGTTTCAAATGGTACTTGTCATAGACAAACTCACTGACTTTAGAAATCAGTGAATTTAAGACAAGAGTGCCTCTCTTGTCTTTCAGTAGCGCCATCTAGGGCCAAGAGTACTACTTAGCTACCCACACGTCACAATCCTTTTTACGGGGCGGACTTCATAATTATGCATTTCATTCACTCATCCACAGATCGTAATTTAGACCTGAATGAGGGAACGATCACCCCTGATCCAGTACCCCAGTGATATTACTCTCGACATGGAGAGCTTTGTGACCACGACGGATTTATATATGTGCGCTAGCCACCACGCGCACGAAGGGTCTTCGGCCGGTGGGTTCGAATTCGCAGCCCAAGGGACGCGAATCCAACTCCCTATCAACGAGGCTATCCAGGCCCTTTGTGATGCAGCTGTTACATTGCTTAATACTGTAGTATTCGAAAAGTTAAAAATGCGTTAGAAATTATTTTAAATACACCTGGAAAGTATATAAATCTAATTAAAAAGATTTTAATGTTTTTTAATAAAACTTTCAATATAAAAGCAAGTTTTTGAAATTATAATAGAACAAGTAAAATTTAAAAAAAAAAGCGATAACTGTAGATTAATAGCGTTCTGGTAACACAAAGTGCATATTGTTTAATACTGAAACATTTTAGATTACTTACGAAGTACATTTGAAAAACAGACCACCTCAAGTACATTAAATACATGGAGAGCTTTGAGACCACCATGAATTTATACGTGCGCCACCCAGCACAATCACGAACGGTCTTCGGCCGATGGGTTCGAAATCACAACCCAAGGGACGCAAAGACGAATCGTATTCCCATGTGCATCCAATTACTAAATTTTTAACTTTAAATCTACAATTAAGTGAAGGTATTAAATAATTTAAAATGTAAAAATCATTAAAAATGCGTCAGTATCTTTAAATCTCCTTATAGTATTATAAAAATTAAAATGGCATTAAATGTCCAAGATAGGATGTGTCATCTAATCAGGAAGTTAATTAAATTCGTATGCCAAGTTTTAAAGTAGATGTAAAAATCTAAATTTGAGAAAACAGTGTCGAATTCATTGTCGAATTTAAAACACTTAAATGATCCAAATACCAATAAGGTGAGACTTCATTTTGTTGAAAGAGTGAATTGAACTCAAGTAGTTGTGAAATAATTTTATTCCCAACATGTCCATATAATTTCTACCTGTTTCCGTTTTTCTGAATAAAAGGTGTTAAACATTTTTTATTGTGACATGGCACAGAAGTATTCACTTTTTGTGAATTCCTCTACAACTACATAATGCCACTCTCTAAAATAGTGACTATTTAGTTTCCTGTGAAGTTTTCCTGATACATGGAATGTTGCTTTTATGAAAATATCGATTTCTTGACGAAATCAGTTGTATTTTCAATGCTTCTTGCGTGAGAATTCAGATGTCTAACCAAGGATTTCTGTTTTATTTTAAATACTGAAGCAATTGTAAACGTTGTTTCATAAATTTTTCTGTACCACTTTCTTCGGAATTCAAAAGTTCAAGAATTTAGAATATTTTATTAAACATAATATAAATACTAATGCATAAAAAATGAAGTAAAATGTTCTAAATTCTTGAATTTAGAACATTCTTACAAAACAATTCTTGAATTTTTAAAATATGCAGTATATATGCTTTTATCTGTCTATGATAAAAATAGCAACAATATTCGCATGATATTTCTACATTTATGGCAGATAAATTTCATGAGGATAAGATATAATAATTGTAGAAGAAATGAATGAGGAAATTAAAAAAAACCATCATAAGAGATACACTATAGAAGTAATTCTTCATAATTTTAATTTAAAGATTGCTTCAGAATTTGCATCCTGAATGTCAGTAATGATGGCGATAGGAGGCAGCAAATCTCACAATATTTCTACATTGATTGTGTAGATAGTTTATAATCATAGGGTTGAAATAGTAAGAAAATATTGCTCTTTCGAGTGAAAAATATCAAACAAAATATAAAACTCTCTCTCACACACAAACCATACACCGAACAAGATAAATAATTACGCAAATATAAAAAGAAATGAATGGGAAACTGCCTTGAAATACGTCAAATATTTTCACAATATGACCAAAGCTTTCTTCTTCATGTGTTTTGATATACAGTGGGTAAAAAGAGTTTCCTGACGGGAGACTAAAATAAAAATAAACTAGCATAATTTCTAATCTTTGCTTTTTATCTTTATAAACTACTTATATAATGTTAATATGAGTCTTTAAAAGGGAGTTTCATAATAAATTTCTCTTTTTTACAAAACTCAGCAAGTCTGTTTGCAATTTTTAAGAAAAATGACGAAGTATCATGCAAAAAAAGTTTCCGTAAGCAATATGCAAATTCCTCCCGACTTTCTCTACAGCTAATCCACAGTAAATATTCGAAGTTTGATGGTTTGTTAGAGTGAAGAATACGGCATAACAACAGTTATTTAATTCCAATGTTTCGCAGATCGTCTTAAAAATGAAAATTCAGAAATCCATTCGAGAGTTAGTGATTCGGTTGCGAAAAAATGGATTATTTATGAAAAAAAAATCCGTGAAATGACTTACAAACCAAAGTCTACAGTGTAGTATATAATTGAAAGATGCCGTATGTGTAAACGTTTGAGGATAGAGATCGATCCGGAAGAACTTCGAAGTTAAATCGCTTGCACAAAAGAAATATCATGTGTAAGGTGCAAGATAATCCCACGTATTAGTGCACCTCAACTTGCAGCTGATTTAACGGTTGATTACATTAAATTCGCATCTTAAATTGTAAGAAATGTCATTTAAAAAAAGGTTATAATGGATGTGGGGCCCATAAGAAGCCTGTTATAAGTCTCTGCTACAGAAAAAGCGTCTCGAGTTTACGAAGAAGTATATAAGCAAGTCTCTATCTTTTTGGGAATCGATCTTTTTTAGTGATGAATCAAAATTTAATATCCGTGGGTCAGATGGTCGAGTTATGATCTGGAGGGAATCAAAACAGCATACGTTACTTAAGAATTTATGTGGAACTGTGAAGTATTGTGAGGGTTGGAATATGGTATGGGGGTGTATAAGTGCTGCTGGTGTCGGAATTTATGTTTTATAAATAGAAATATGGATAGGTACATATATCTTGACATTCTAAAACAAAATGTTTTAACCAATGCAGATAAACTGTTCCTTGGAATGAACTTTACTTTTCAACAGGACAACGATCCTAAGCACACCTCCAAGATTTGTCAAGAGTAATGTCTCTATTATGTTAAAAAACAACTTCATAGCCCTCCCCAGTCTCCCGATTTAATCCTTATAGGACATTTATTGGAAGAAATCGGTCGTGAACTAAAAAAACTATGACACAAAGAACAAGGTTGAACTCAAAAGGGCCAATTAAGACATTTGGAGTAGTATTTCTTCAGAAACAACAACAACAACAACAACAACAAAAACTGATGGTTATGCCACAACATTTGAGAGAAATGATAAAGTCCAAAGGAAGGCCTACTGATCATTAAATACAAGTTAGTCAGTATGAAAAAGGTTTTTCATGTACTATATAAATACCGTACGGAAACTTTTTTGTTCCTTATTAGTGGCATTTTTTTATTCCTTCAATTTAAGTATTTAATTTTCTTCATAGTTTTTCCCTTATAATATTCATAAATAATAAATGGAATTGTGTTAAACCAATTTTAAAATTTTCATTTTCATAACAAAGTATTTTGTGCCAAAAATTAAACTTTTATTAACAGTCATAGCTGCTTACGGAAATTTTTTTTACCCACTGTATTTGTTACCGCATGACTCGCCTATAATTGCCATCCACTTATTACTTCCGTATCTCAGGTTCGAATCATGACAACGAAAGTGTATAAGTTTCGTAATTTCCATTTCAAAGTAATTATTATATAATTATTACAAAGTAATTACTCCAAAGTAATTATTATGCAAAGTAATTATTGTTAATGGTAAAATGCAATAAAACCAGCAGTAATCCTACACAGATTGATAATCGATGGTCATAACGTTAAAATTACAAAAGAAAAAAAAATAGTTGAGTTAAAACCATCAATTGGCATATCAATGAATTCCTTATTCAAATGCAAAAGAATAAAAAGATTTGTCAACTCCTTGCTTCAAGTAGAAGGCTAATATTAAGCCAAAAAAAAAAAAAAAAGATCGTTGTATAGCTATTTCCTCCAGATAATGAATTGCAAATTTAACCACTACTGTTTTCAACGGGTGGTGATATTTCAAATGCAGACAAGAATCGGATATTACACATTAAAATTAGATGCATTCACAAAAATGAATGTATTTTTTATAGGGATGTAGGAATAAAATTTTTTATTAGAGAGTATGAAGAAAGTTTTGAGAATCCTATCCCACGGTTTAAAAACACAATAGAAGGACTTCGCTTAGGACAGTTGAATAAAAATTAACTGATTTAAATTTTTATATATTGGTTGAATAGATCGGATCTGTTCTTGATATAGCTATAGTGATGATGCAATATTTAAATTATTTATAGAAAATTTAACATTATTATATATTTATAAATGAAACATGGAAGCAACGTCATTGTTAAAAATTTTGATTTTGATGTATGATGAATCTTCAATTGCCACACCTCTCAGAGTCCGAATTAGACATTTTTGGAATTATGTCTGAAGGTAATCACATTCTGTCGGATATTATGCTCAACAACCGAATAATGCAACAAGCTAGAAAAATGTAAATTGGTTTGGAGATCTTCATAAAAAATGCAGATTTTTTACCATATTTAGGATTGAAAATGATAAAATCCTAGTTTAGTGGACCCCATATATCGCCAAGGGGGCCATCAGTACAAAGTCGCCAATGAATATGGCTGACCATATAAACAAAACTGAGAAAAAATTACAGTTATCCACTATTTTTACTAAAGTTATGAGATTTATTGACTAGATCGTTTTATCAAAGAAAACGCTTTTTTTTTTAATCTTTATGAGTCACAATTGCTGAATCTCATTTGAATTCTGAAATAACAAACTTTTGTACATCGGCTGAGCAAGTCTGTACTTTAGACAGTAAAATTCGAACTAAAGATGCTTTGTAGTTTCTCTTATTTAAGGATTCTAAAACTAACAAGAACCATTTGTAAACCGTTTGTAATAGCTTCGCAACTAAAAATTGTAGCTTTTCTAAAAAAAAAAAAAAGTTGAAGATATATACTTACTCGGTTCAACTAATTCTTCATTTGAGCTGAAAATAATTTCCATTAACAAACAAAAAAAAAAACAGAGCTTTTCATGTATGCAAACATCATTATGTCGGCGCCATCCGATGTCCGACTACCCCAATAATGAGCTATCGGATTATCGAACACACAAATTTATAGAATAATTACTGCAAATCCACGAATAAAACAAATGACAAAGATATATATTAGAATGGTAAGATATTAATTAATCATTAAAAGATAAATTAAGAGATAAAGACAAACGATTCAAAATGTTCAAGCAGATGTTTTTACTTTTTTTTTTATTTTCTGCACCAATAAATTCATATACAGACGATTTTAATTAGAATAACATAATTCGGTAAAAATTGCAAAAGAATAAAGATTATAATAGTTCAATTTAAAAATAACATTGAATGTTTTATTAGCAGTAAAAATACTTTCAATTATAAAATGTAATTTTTAATTAAATTTTTAAGGGTGTTTATTTGCCAGTTACTTTTAATTTCCATTTCTTACAAAACTGCTATAATAAATGCACAACTCAACAAGTGAAAATATTGTAAACAAATCGGTATTAGTGTTAATAGGAAAACTATTCCATTTGCTTTTTTGGGTTACCATATTAGCGACAAACTCGGGATTACATTAAATTAGGATTCAAACATAAAAACGTTCAAGAGACGTTAGCTTATCCATTACTTATGAAATCGATAATTTGTCAACGGAAGCAGCTTGATGATTGAAATTTAACATCTTTATTTTTATCACTAGATTGGAAAATGTGATCACTAGATTCGAAAGTCTCACAAAACGAGTCATACATAGTTAAAAAGTACTTTATTTATAAAATTTAAATGTAAATATGATGAATAACAATGTAATATAAACAGATAATTACAACAAAAGCACTAAATAAGCACACAACGCTATGTGAACTCTATAATGCTGCATATTATCTGTCGTATAAAATAAATGATAAAATATAACATATTTACTTGTAAGACTAAAATTATACTAAACAAATCAATTAAAGAAATTATAAACCAAATCCGAGACATTGAAAGTCCTTATGATGTTTTATATGTTTTTTTTTATGAGTATACAATTTAAGTACTATTCAATAAAAATTTAGCATAAATGAAAAAAAATTTCAATCTTTTTATTTGTTTGTAAAGAAAATAAATGTATATAATTCCTTTTCGAAGATATTTCACAACTTCTGCTGGTAGCTCAAATCCTTATGATTTTTTTAAAAATAATAGATTTATTAAATCCTTCTTATCACAAATATATTTTTAAAAACTATGCTAAAATTCTTTTCCAATAAAATTCCAATATCAACTGACTTAACTAAAACATTTTTCTAAAATGTCTTTGACGTTAAGAAAGCAATGCATACCAAGCTTAAACTTGAAGAAGATACCTTTTATTCTATCTTGGAATATCTTAAAACCAACAGAATCGTATCATTCTAATTTCATTTGGTTATTTATGCAATTTTTCTTCCAAATATATGCACAATAATTATGAAGTTCAGAAGTTCGCATTTAAGGAAAATAGTTGTATATATATATCTAAAAACTGCAATCTATATTTTTCTTACAATAAACTGGGAATCTACAATTTTTGTACATTTCAACAAGGCGCTTAATCATTTTAAAATACTTAGATTGATGAAAAATCTGTATTACTTTTTCAGTAAAAAATTTGAATATATCTGAGATTTTAACAACAGTAATAATGCGTTATAAAATCGTTGCAGAATCCATACTACTTTCTGAATGACAATTTCGAATAAATATGGAGACTTTAACAACCAACGAATTATAAGGATAGATTCTGGGTCTTGCATACTGTATGATTCGAGCAACAGATTCATGCAGTTCTGAATCGGGTAGCATTCTGTCTCTTTTAAAATGTTCCGAATAGAAAGGATGGGGATGATTACCATCAAAATAGGATACTGTTATAACCACCTCAACGTGGCGATTCGTAGAATCCTTTCTTCTTAGAGCAAGAGATCTGAACACACAGTTGTTGTCAAACTGCCTCTCAAAGATCATTTCAAACCTCCACGAAGTTGTAAAACGGTCACAGCTAGTGTGATAATCATCTACAAAGGACCTTACTTGTTTGGCATCGAGTTCAGGTATAGAGAACATATAGTAAAGTTTGTGCTCTTCAGATGAATCAGCAATAATTCGAATACCTTGATTATGGATGTCGGTCATATTTGCAATCTATCTGTTGATGAAGTATACGATAATGTATTGCAGTTTGACAAGGAGGAGGTAATATCCAAAGAATACAATTTCCCGAAAGAAGGTTACAGTTGTGAATAGTGAAATAGAGGGCGCTACATGCCCACAACTTCTGCTTACATGCTGAGTTGTTCGACTACTTCAGTCGGCCATCATTCGGCAAAATGAATTGGCAAACATTTCGAATACCTTGATTATGGATGTCGGCCATATTTGCAATCTATCTGTTGACGAAGTATAGGATAACTTATTGCAATATGACAAGAAGTGGATAATACCTAAAGAATACAATTTCAAGAAATAAGGTTATAGTTGTGAGTAGTGAGATAGAGGGCGCTGTATACCCAACACTTCTGTTCACATGTTCGATTACTGCAGTCTCGCAAAATACGGCAAAATTAATTGGCGGAAAATTCCAATACCTTGATTATAGATGTCGGTCATAATTGTAATCTCTCTTTTG
Organism: Argiope bruennichi; assembly: GCF_947563725.1. NCBI lineage: Eukaryota > Metazoa > Arthropoda > Arachnida > Araneae > Araneidae > Argiope > Argiope bruennichi. Next base: position 106,078,770 of record NC_079160.1, on the reverse strand, counting down.
AGGAAGTATAACATTGAAATGATTATTGCAGTATGACAGGAAGTGGTAATATCCAAAGAATACAATTTCAGGAAAGCAGGTTATAATTGTGAATAGTGAAATAGAGGGCGCTGCATGCCCACAACTTCTGCTCACAAGCACAGTTTTTCGATTACTTCAGCCAGCCATTATTGGGCAAGCGAAACTTCTAGAAATAAATATGATGCTGCGTGATGCTAAAATCACCTTCCAGGATTGGGCGCATGATAGTTTGCAGCAACATGTGTCAGGACTTCTATTAATAAGTTACCATTTACAATACAATTTTATGAAAAATAGTTAAAGCTGTAAAAGTGTGAATGGAGGAATAGAAGTTGCTGCATGCCTATAACTTCTGCTCACCTACACAGTTCGATTCCTTCAGATGACCATCATTCGGTAAGCTGAGGTCCTAGAAATAAAGATGGCGCAACATGTTGCTAAAAGCGCCTTCTTGGATTGAACGCATGATTGCAACACCGTGTGCTGGGATTTTTACGTACAAGCTACCAATATAAAGAGTCTTACAGTTGCATTTGTAGATGTCCAGTGGTTGTATATCTTTCATACGGACATCAAAAGAAGGCTCGGACATTCGTACGAAGTCATTCGTTTGTAGTGTCGCACGGCAATATGGAACCAGTCCATTTATTACCGTTAATCACGAAATATATTTTTACGTCTGCTTTTTTGGGACTAACAGACTGGAGTAAGACAATACTACTATCGATGCATCGATTTCTTTTACACCATCGACTGACCCATTTAGACTATGGATTAGAGTTGATGTGAATTTTCACCACAACGTGTAATAGGAAGATTCGAACGCTTGCTTTAAGGCCCGACTTATCGAGTAGTTCTGTCTTTACATATATCTGAACATGTTTCGTGAATTAAATGAGATTTTAATCTAGAAAAAAGGCGAATGCGATGGACTAATTGCGGTATTTCATGAAAACTGCTATTCCAACCACTATTCACCACTGGATCAAAAACAAAATAAAGAACAAACTTGGATTTCTCTTATTCCTTTTTTTTGAAGGGAAAGCAAATAAGAGTCTGCATAAGATGACGAAAATACAAGTGAAATGGGGATTGTAGTTGAAATATGGACTTTTAAAGAGACTATTTATCAATCAATGCTTCTTCTCAACTTGTTTCACGTAAGTAGTTGAAACATTGAGTATCTTCTGTGGTAATGTAATGATGATAAAATAATATATATTGATTTATCTTTTGATATTCTTATTTTATCTTATTTATCAATTTCCGATCAATTGTTGCATCGCTAAACTACGCTTGCGACGTTTCTTAAAAAATTTAAATCGTTTCCATTTACTATTGGCGATCTTCCTAAAAAATTAGAATAATTAATTGAAAATAGCATTATATTGAACAAAAATTATTGTGACTGTTTAAATTTGTAAGTACAAAAAAAAAAAAAAAAAAAAAAAATAAGGCCCGAATCTCTATAAACATTAACTAAATATATAAAATATTTTTTAAAAATAGTAAGTTGCGATTTCAAATTGATTCTATTTTAATAGATTCAATTATGCAATTTATGTTTATTCAGATGTCATTTAAATACTTTGTGATGATCAATCCCCTCAAAAATTAAATATTTTTGGTTTCTGACGCATCGTATCCTATTGCAGGATCTCATGCCAAAAATCATCAAATAAAATCTCTCCAAAAATGATTATGTCATATGTAATTTGGATAGTAAAAACTTATGTCAAAAAATTAAAAATTCTGAAATTAACATTAAAAAATGGATAGTAATCTGTTATCTTCTTCATCATGACATACCAATATTAAAATATTTGCTTCCTGACAATTTAGCAGGAACTACTCGATACTCTCGGTCCAAATTCAATTTAGCAATTATGCATTGCTAGAATTGAATTTGGACCGGGATTGGTTGGGCGCTGGATTCGCATCCCTTGGGTTGAGAGCTTGAATCCCGCCGGCCGAAGACTCTCCGGGCGTGTGGTGGCTGGCGCACGTATAAATCTGTCGTGGTCACAAAGTCCTCCATGTCGAGAGTAATACCACTGGGGGGTACTGGATCAGGGGTGAGCGTTCTCTGATTCAGATCTAAATTATGAGCTGTAGATGAGTGAATGTAATGCATGAATGAAATCTACCCCGGAAAAAGGGTTGTGAGATGTGTGTAGCTAAGTCGTACTCTTGGCCCTAGAGGGCGCTACTGAAAAAACAAGAGATGCACCCTTGGCTTAAAATCACTGACTTCTAAAGTCAGTGGGCTTGTCTATGACAAGTGCCATTAGAAACAACAACAACAACAGAACTAAGTAATCTTGAAATATAACTATAGTTTTGTTTTAATTCCTAAATATTGGTGAGTTTCTGCTATCATGCCGCTCTGATAACTCAGTTTCTAACAATAGGCCAAAAACAACCTATTCTTCAGAATAATAAGTCGGTCGTGACATAAGAATGCAAATGACAGATAATTCTTGCAATTTTAATGCATGCTGTCTTTTGATTTTGAACATCATCGCTTCGAGGAAATTTGGAGATTTCATTGCCTACAGGTGATGACATTATCTATGTCTTACTGACAGATATAAAAGTTAATTACAAAATAATAATGGTTTTATGACTCGCCATAATTTATAAATGCATTTCAGCCGTTGAAATTAAAATTGCCGCCGGAATGAAAGAAAATGTTTCTTTCTGTTTTTTTGAATAATTGAAAAATCTTTTGTATGTTTTCCTTTAGAACACATCTGTACTACAATCCAGTATTCCGTAGAAACGTTGTATTCTATTCCATATTTGTAAAATAAAAAGTGATGATGATAATATGTTTCTAGATCAAATCCAATGTATAAAATCTGAATTGGTTTTGGTCTTTCCAATTCTTAATTTTATTATAATTTCATCCTTTCTGATGCCTTCTTAATACGGCTATATTTTGTTTTCCGTTTTGGTTGTTAAATGATACTTGGTACTTCAAAGAGGGGGAAAAAAGGCTATCTTTTATTCCATAACCATAATGATGGTCGTTATGACCACACATATTCGTATTTATATGAACATGTTCTCTGGCATGATTCCATTCTCGTCCATACCTATCATTCGGGTCTTCTATTTAGATGACTATTTCTCTATTTTAAACAACAAATTGTAGAGAAAAGATAATCTAATTTTATAACAGGCATGAGTCACAAGTGTGAGCCAAATGGCCTCAGTGACCTCCAAAATGATTATACAGGAAACACGGAGACATAATGCCATCACTTATAAAATCAGACTGATTCATCTGTCAAACTGGACCGAGATCTGAGTTTTCTGGAATAGTATCGTATTCTAGATATCAAGAGATTTTCGTGTAAATAAATAGAGTGAAATCTTCAAGGAATATCTGTAGAGCAAACTGATAGAATATTTCTCGGTTGTATTTTCATGCAGAAACAATATTTTCTCATTTATTCTAATTTAATGCCACTTGAAATACATTCTTTAGTATGAGGATTTTTCATTGCATAAGAAATTATATTTAACACGTTGACTGCCGCTTTGAACTTCTCGCAATGTAATTTATATGGCCCGCCGGCCACCGGTGATCACGGTAGTCAAGGTGTTATTAATTATAAATCCTTAGTATTGAGCGGATGTGGAGGAATTCTTTTGATTCCAGAAGCATATGTGATTGAATTAAATTATAAATTATTGGTTATTATACAAAATATATGAAAGTGTGCATTCTAGTTTTCAACTGTCGTATCTTGAATTGTACTCATTAAAATATTCTTTGTATTAAATAGGAGATGGTTGTGATCTGGTATTATAATCTCGACCATGGGGCTACATTCAACCAGGTTCGTAATCAAATTCCGTCAAAGAACTCTTGAAAGTAGGTGTGATATGTGCAAAATCCTTTAGGCTCCATAGACCCTCTCGTGCCTGTGCGATATAAAAATATAGAGAGCCGGCGACCTAGGTATAGTTCCATGCTCTGACCACTGCTCAAAATTTAAGAAACAATCCTCATGATGCTTGAAAAACGGCAAGTAAATGCAATTAAAACTTAAAAGATTTGGTGAAATTCTCTACATATTATGTAAGTAATATTGTATCTTTTAATATTGCATTGCTCCGTAGGGAAACGCCTCCTTCATGTGTGACGGTTTTCAAAATACAGGGGTACCCTAGGGATCCGGTCTGCCTTCCAGATTCTACTCCTCTAAAGCTGATTTATTTATTCTTTCCCTCGACGGCAAGCGAGAGAGCTCTCCATGAGAAGTTGCTGCCACTCTGTTTGCTTCTCATGGACAGCCAAAAACCCCACTTGTTAGCCGTGCGTGACGACCCATTAGACGGGTGGTGCATTGTGGTCTCCGGTGTATCAATTGGCCGGTAGCTAGCCACCTCAGTTGTTAGTCTGCTTAGGAAGAAGCGAAGGGGTCATTTCTTGGGATTGGTGTTAAGGGTGGTCACCGTCTCCGGGAATGATTCTGAGCGCATAGGTTTACCAGGTCCAGTTATAGGTCCAGTTTACCGACAAATTGCCGGTAAACTGGACAAACTTCAAAGCACCCCAGAAAACCGCAAGAGGGGTCGAAAGGGGAATGCATGACCCGTCTGCCGTCTGGACCGGTCGTGGGACCGCCGCTTAAGGTAAGCGCTGAGACAGGGAATGACCAGAACCGGTGGCTGCCTTTCCTTGTTAGGCTCCGTGGTGGGTAGTGCTGTCGGGTCTGAAGTTTAAACAATGTCATATGGGTAACGAAAGCTTTGTCCTTTCAGTGGGCAACAAGATGCTACTAACATTTCCTCTGCGTCATTTCCAAAGTTTTCATTACTAAACGCTTGTCCGTGAAAAAAGTTTTCATGGCATTTCGTCATTTTTACTTGAAAAATCTTTGTTGGTGAAGTCAAATAAATTAAAAAACTTAAATCAGGAGATTTACTTGTAAAGGCCGCAACTGAAAGCAATCCCAAAAAATAATAAAACTGAAATTAATGTCTACAATATCTTTATCTGTTAACCCTCATCAAACGCTAGCTTTTTCAAAAGGTGTTATTACTTGTGGAGAATGTTTCATATACCTGAAGAGGAAATCGCTGAAAAACTTGCAAGTTAGGGCTTCAGCCCTGTGCGGCGCATAACCTTACGAAAAGATAGCCAGCTTCTAAATGCGAAGCATATTGTGTTTACATTCAGAAATCATGATATACCAGAATATATAAAAGTAGGATACATGCATCGGTCTGTTATGTCTTATATCCCGAACTCTTTACTATGTTTCAAGTGCCAGAGTTTTGGGCATTAACAGACTTTCGGCCAAGTGACACAGACATGCGCCCGTTGTGCTGAAGTAGGCTACGAAATTACTGGATGCACTGCAAAGGAGAGATATGTCGACTGTAGAAGCGACCGTCCTTCTTTTTCTAGAAACTGTATGGCTTGGAAATTTGAAAATGAAATCCTCGCAACAAAAGTAAAGAAGCAAATTACATATACAGAGGCCCGGAGAAGGGTTGCATCAAAAGTACCTACTCCAGTCAATAGCTATGTTTCTGGTTCTTTGGATGAGATTAAAAAGGCAAACATTCAGAATATGCCAAATGAAAATATTATTCAGAAACAACGCTCCCAGTTCGTAAACACACACATACAATTTCTTATTTAGTTCCATTGATTGCACAAACTGAAATTCCTTCTACTTCCATTCAGAAATGTGATACTATTTCGACCTTCGGTGCAGTTCCCACTTTATAGGATTTAGCTGGTTATAAAACTTAACAAATCTCGTCTCTCTCCTTCTATGGAAGTAGACAATATTTCTCATTCAACACATGCTGTAAAAGTTGTCGCAAGTAGTAATGAAAGTCAGCCACCACATTTAAATTCTGACGCTCAGTCTAAGTCAAAAGACATCTCTCACCAAGATACTCACCATGAAATTGAAGCATCTACATCTAAAAATATCTTAGAATATAATCCAAATGAAATCATAGAAGACTTTTCTCCTGTTGTTTCAGAACAACAACTTACAATAAAAAAAGTTGAAGCAACTTTCAAACAAAATATGAATCAGAGCTCATTTCAGTGGGTGAATTTTAAAACCTTTCAGGCTAAAACATCAAATACTCCCGCCTATCACAGGTACTTAAAAAAGCACCATGTCAAAAGCCAGCAGTGATTTTCTTTAATAACCGTTCGAAGATTTATCTTTGTTAATTTGTTTTCGAATTTTTACTTCATTGAAATATTGAAGTTTGGAAATTCAATTAATACTGTTGGAACAATATTTAGCCTAAAACGAACTCAAAAAGGAGGCTAGGAAATTTTTATTGCTGGATTTTAATATGTTTTTACAAATAGGACGTTTTTTATTGTAAGTATTACTGTTTTATAATTTTAATTCTTTCACGGCGGAGAGCCCAAAAATGAATTACGCTATAGGCAGCCGGCGTGATGGTCCTGTTGATCAAAATTAAAAGCTTTTGGAGTGAAATTTAGTGCACCAAAGAAATTGTCTCGGATAGATGTCTGGTAATTCTTCAATGTTTTCAAAATCAGATTCCGAGCTACTTGGAAGTAGGTGTCTCTTGTATATATTTTGAATTTTACCTTTGAATCCAATTTCACCATACGTTTCAGACAGGTCAGAATTCGATGACAATTCTATATCATCGCAGCTCATATTCGTCGTCTATTTGCCCATGATCGGGACAAAATTTGTGGATAATTATATTTGATTATGTAAAAAAATCTCTGCACAAGAAGCGTGTAGTGCTAGCGTGTTGAAAACCAACGACTTAATGGACATTATTAGACAGTTATTGATAACAAATTGCCGTATTCCCACAAATTTATGGTAGTAATTTATCATTTTTTTATTTGTTATTTTTTCTCCATTTAATTATTTGTTTATTTAAATTTACAAAAGACTATAAATAAAACTAATCATAATTATCCCATAAAAAATCAATCCAAATCAGGTAAATCGAAACCCTAACGCACAAGAACGGAATAAAACAATTACTTATAAAAACGTTTTAGAAACCTTCTTAAGGGTAGGATATGTCACAAAAGGCTCTGTTCGTTCGGAGAGAGCAACTTTGCCTTCTGGCCTATAGGTGCTGTTCGCTCTGAGTGAGCATTTATAACGGAACGCCTAAAGGTGCTGTTCGCAGTGACAGGGTTAACAATTTTATTACATAGGGCCTTTACATGGAGCATTTGTTTGGTTCAATATTACCATATTTGACTATTGCGCCATTAAAATTCAATCCAATCCAATATTGTATTAGTACTTGAAATTTTTCAGGATTTATGAGTGGTACAGAGGTGTTTTAGCGTTAATTCGTAAAGTCTCTTCAAAATTACAAATAAAAGCTGATATTTATTACCCTCTCTTTATATGGCTTCCGCAAGAAATGCCGCATACATTGAAATTTGCAGTTTCTGAGTCTAACGTATAGAATAAAAATTATACTAAATTTTATCAATTGACAAATAATTATGCTTTAATATTTTAAAAATATCCTATTATCATCGAGAACACAAAACTGCATGAATTTTAGCAATTTAATGTACTATGAAATCAAGGTTATTTGATAATGAAAGTTCCTCATTATAAACGAAAAAAGTTTTTAAAAAAGTAATAACAAAAATCTAAGGATTAAATTTCTTCTGCTTCCATATCTAGACTGTTTATAAAAGAATAGTTAAGAAAGTAATAATAAGCACTTAAATTTTAAATTTTTTTTCATAACATAGAAAAATTAAATATTTAATGAAATCGCATTCACTTTTCTGTAGACATGACTACACGCTCTATTTTAATTATTATCTTCTGCATTCTTTTTCTAAAAGCACCATTTATTTTATTCTTTATATATTCAAATATTGTCTGCACGTTCATCAAAGAAAGTTTTGCATGTACATTTCCATTTCCCAAAATATTTCCATTTAATGACGCTGTAGAAATCTGCCGTCGTGTTTGAAAGATTAAATAGTTTGCTGAAATTCAAGCAATTGGCAGCTGGTCTATCTCTGTCTAAAAATTTTAAACGTCAGACGTGAGAAATGAGTCTTAGAATAGAGTTATTTGCAAATGGTACGATGCAACTTTTAATCAAGTATGCAGATATACCGGATAACTATCTATATCATCTTAAGGTATGACTGAAAACAACTTTCGTCACTAGTGATAAAAATAGTATTGAGCCAATTCCACAGAGGTTTATCCTTGCTTCAAAAGACATTAGTATTTGAAAAAAGTGCTAATATCTAAGCAGATTAGGAATTATATTAACATTATAATGTCTTTAAGGCAGCATTTTTATCCGTGAATATTGTGATTCAAAAAAATATAAAAATAAAGTTAGTGTTAAAACGCAGAGAATGAAATGTCTTTCAGGACAAATAAATGGATTTAGAACTTCCAACTTTGCAATGTAATTACTTGTTTAACCCTTTCTAGGGCCGTGGGAAGTATGCTTCCCACCAAATTTATCAATCTTTGTATAAAATTTTCTAGGTTGGCATAAGTTCTGACACATTTTTTTAGAAAGACAGAAATTTAGATGCTTTAGTTCTTTACCTCAATCAAAATGATGTGTCTTGATTTGTTACTTAATTATTAATTAATCAAATGAAATTTATCTAATAAGCTAAATGAATCCCTTTTCTTATTCTAATTTCAAGCCTAAAAATTTAACATAATATGACTAGAAAAAAAATGGGCCTTTAAAGGGTTAAAAGCTGGTGATAACTGGAAGATGTTTTTAAAAATTGAATTTGTCAAAATTTTAAAGTTTTTTTCTCTCTCAATTTGAACGATAACAATGTAACAGAAACACTGTTGCATCTTTTTAAAATTCAAAATATCAGCTTTTCAGTTACACCAATTTTAATTTCTTATATATATTTAATTTTTTTAAATTCAAAATTGAAATTAAATTTTTTTTTACTTTGTCTAATTTTTTATTCGTAGGCTTTTGCCAATATTAAAGCTATTATAAAAAAGACTTTAGCTCCAAATTAGGATATTCAATTTTACTTTTATTAAAATAATATCTTTAGGCTGACATTTCGTTCATGTCATAACATGCATCTTGAACAGTTATGACATGAACAGGTAACGATTGATGCAATCAAGGCAGAAACATTTCACCAAAAATATTGCTTCACAATGTTTTTTATGTAAATTTAGATTAAATTATCATGTTTAGTAAGGCTCAAGATTATAAGTGATATTTTTCCTTTTTCCTTTTTTCTTTATGTAATATGTAGAAAATATATATATTTAATCACCAAGGACTCTCTTTCGATATTCTTTTGATTATACTCATTTTATTCCGTATAGAGAAAAAATAATAAGGCAACGGCGTATTTTCAACACCTCATCCTCTCTTTCTTACTATAATCTTCTACGGTATAATCTTTTATATAATACTATATAAGACTATAATCTTCTACTGTACTAATAATGTTAACCCTTCAACCGGCTGGAACGTAGAAAGTCGCTCCAACGTGTCTCTTGAATACCGGCTGGAACGTAGGAAGTTGCTTTCCGAAAACTGTTTTGAACCCGGCTGGAACGTAGGAAGTTGCTTTCCGCAAACTGCTATTAACCCGGCTCCAACGTAGAAAGTCGTCAATGCTTTCCCCCTTAAATGCAATAAACGGGGTGGGTCATCTGCTTGTTAAGGTCATTTTGTGGTTTTCGCTGACAGTTAGAATTTGGGTGGTCCCTCCAATTAGGGGAACGAACTCCCGAAAAGGGGAAATAACGCTTTTCGTAAGAATTCGCGATTGCAGGATCGATTGGTGATATGAGCTGTATACTTCATTTCTGATTTGGATATTTCATTATTTCGCCACAAATTTAATATCCAAATGAAAACTATTATACTTATTAAAGGTAGGGAATCCCTCATATTTACATGTCATAATCATGTATAACAGTTAATGATTGTGATTAGTTCATAAAAAAGTACGTTTGAACTTTTAATAATACTTTTATTAAAATGCTGTAAAATATAAAAAAACAAATCCTTATATAAAATTTTTAAATTTATTTTCATCCCAATTATTAAGCGAGACAAATATTTATTTATAAATGTAATTTTAACTATTGTTTAAGCTTTGTATATAGATTTTGGCCAAGCATTTAATACGTAATGAAAGGCAAATTTGAAAATTTTTGGATCTAATTATTTATTTTTTACTGTTTAGAATGAGTTTTTAGTAAAAGCGTTTTTAATTTTTTTATAGACGTTTTTATTTAAAGTATCTTGATAAATGTAGTTACTATTATTCTCTTATACTGCTTAATATTATTTTTTATTTCACTATTTAAATACAAGCGTTGTTCACTGGTTTTTGCAAATCATATTTGTCTTTCGTTTTTTTTTGGGGGGGGGAGAGGGCTCAGGTTATAAAAAAAACCGCTTTTTTTATAAATATAAAAAATATTTTTTTAGAAATTATATCTTTAAAATATATAATTATATTATAAATATATATTTAAAATCTCTATAAAAAAATCAAAGCACATTGAAATGGGAGGAAGAGTTGTGTCTTGTGACGGGCTGTGAAAAGCGTAAATGAAAAAAATTACTTGGTAATAATAAGGACTATTAAAAAAATGGCATATGAAAGAAAGAAAATATATTTAATAAATGGAAAACATTTATTTATATTCTTCAAAATTGGATGATGTGTATGATATTGCTTTGAAGAATAGAATTAATGAATGTATCTGTGCAATTATAATTATTGCTTTGCAATAAAACAGCATTAACTATTTAATGAAATTAAATAAATGTATTAAAGGCTGATACGATTTCTAACTGTTTGAACGTATCACAAGGCTGTGGATTCAGAACTTTTTTTATCTATGGATCTCGGTTCCTTTCAATTGCTAGTATTCGGTAAGAAAATCCATGTGTTTCTCTATGTGAAAGTAGTTTTTCGGCTTGTTCGCATTGTTAAAAGAAGTTTTACGATCAAATCAAGCAGTAAAATGTCGGTAGGTTTAGTGCTTAAAGTTGCCCAAGTTACATTACAAAGAGAAGTGTTACATCTGGTGAACAACAGCCTATTCAAGGAAAATTAGTGTCTCAAAATGGGTTATATAGAACATGCGCCAGGCAGATTGTACAATAGAAGTACTTTTAATACGAATCTTGCATTGAAAGGGAGGATATTTTCCCTTGCTAGGCATTCAGCAAGACAAGAATTAATTCTTGAAAGAGGTTTTGAGTAGTTCTTTTAATCTTTACCATTCTTGAAATTTATGAGTCTTGGATTCAAAAGATTAATTCATCACTCCTGAAAGCGGTGTTCTTTTTATTAAGTTAACCTGGGTATTATGGCAATAATCTATGAAAAAAAAGTTTTTAAGCTTTGCTCTTTAATCAGTTTTAGATTTTATGTCAAACAAAGTGTGTGCTCTACTATTTTTGATTTTCATATCCATTAAAGTTTTTTTTCATAGAAGATTTAAAGACGTATTTCTTAATATATTCAATAATAAGTAATGACTAAAAAATAAAATAAAAAATTCGATTTCTCTGTTCACTAATACAATGCAAATGGATTTTCTTACTAAATTTGTTTATATTCTGGTTGAAATTCGGCTATTGATCAGATACTACTGAAGATTTTTTCCAATAGAAAAATTGCTTCCTTTAGGAAATTTATTTCTAATGCACTTCCTAAGGGCAATCCTAATAGCAATTTTCAAAAATGAGCTAAAAATGTTTCACCAATGCTTGATTCTGCACTTGAACTTTATCTAAAGTATAACAGAATTTTTAACAAAAGCATACCACTGAAAGATACTCAGCATTAAATAATTAGTTGGATCATATCTTGATATCAACAATGGAAAAAAATTAGGTTGAAATGATAGAAGCAACAATGAAGACAATTTAATTTCACTTCCATAATGAAATATATTGATGTAAAATATGCTTAAATTCGATAAATTAATATACAAATGTCAAATTAGTTAATTTACTTTTCTTCGAATTACCACGGAAAAATTTTAATTAAAATTTTTACTATGCTTTAAAAATTCATAATTTACGAAAATAGTAGCGTTTGGATTTTTAAAAAGCTATTTGTGAATATTATTTTTGCTTTGATAAAAAGTAGTTACAGATGATAAGAACATCATGAGACATTTAACATTATGAGAACATTTTAACATCATGAGACCACGATGAGTCATCTGTGACTAGACCACCAATAACTTTCTGCTTTATCACACCAACATGATTCTCCGACCTGTCTTTGCTAATTAATTCTATGATGTAACAATTCACGCTTATCTCTATTTTTCTTAAAAATATAAAATAACTTATATATATATATTATTTCTGATTTAGCACAACCTTCTTAATATGTAATGTCATTGTTAAGCAAATTTTCTCCCATCCAATTTTTGTGACCGGAGGATAAGATCATTTAAATGAAGAATTTCTGCCCTTCTTGCACAAACTGGAAAAATAAGGAACTGGTAAAATAATAAAATAATTACAGATTCATTAATATCTATAATTTGTTTTATTTTAATGAGTGTGCCAAAATTTGTAGCAAGTATTTTTATTGTTGCAATGAAATAAAAACCTTAATTTTCACTCACTGGTTTTAAACGTTATTGAAGTTATGATTACTTACTCTAGATTGTTTTTCATTTATTTTATTGTGCATCTACCTTTTGAAATTCACATGCAGCGAAATACCTTATAAATATTGCCAGTGAAATTCGTTTGAATTGTTCAGAAATGAAGAGCATGGAAGCAAGAGTCTGAAAGGGTAATTCTTAACTGTTGGACACATGCAGCTAAGTCTCATTTTTCGTAAATTATCTACGAGATAATTTACGAATTTTCATAAAAAATCATAATGTTGTAACTTAATAAAATGGGTACAGTTGAAATTTTGATTTCATTGATGGAGTTAGATGAAAGAAAGATTCTTCGCAATATTTAACGGCAGAGAAATGCTTGGATTTATGAAAATATTTCTGCACTGACTATAAGTCATTTTTACCAAGATTTGTGACAAAATTAGGAATGATATAAGAAATTGACATTCAAAATATTCACTTATTAAAAATATGAATGAAATGATGATTTTTATCAGATATAAGCCTCGTGAGTAAATGGATACACTATGTTTTCTTATTTTAGCATTAAAATTAACTTTAAAAATTTATTATTTCAACTTATTTTTTAATTATTTCAAAATAAGATAATTAGTCAAAAATATTCAAGTTAATAATATTTTCATCAACATATTATCATTAAAATATTCACCTACTATATATTGACAAAAGATTGTTTTATTATTTTTCAAAACTTAAAAAAAATGAAATGAAAAACAAAAATCAAAAAATAAACAAAAAATTTTTATAAATTTTTATTTATAATTTTCAATAACAGATTATAACAGATTTATATCCGAAATGAATGTAGTATTTTTAAATTAATAATAATTTTTTATAATTTATTTCAATCAGGGAGCTATAAATCATGCTATTTTCATTTCGAATACCAAATATGCGAGTAAAAGGCTTACAACTAAAAATTAGAAAAAACTTAAGTAAAATTCACTGAATGTCAGTAAAAAGAATGTATTATATTCGTAATGCAATTTGATGAATGATAATTCCTTTTAAATAATTTATTAAACAAATTTTTCTATTACTAATAAAAATTTATAAAATCATACTGCGGATTTTTTTTTAAATTTATTTTTGAACAAATTCTATTTTCTGCAAACATTACAGATTAAAAGAGAAGTTCTTAGTTCTCAGAGCGAAAACCAACTTCTTAGTTGAAAAACCGCATGGCAATTGCCCTGCGTCGACAGATTTATTACTTGATTGATCAGTCAGTCCTATTCAAAATCCCCGGTGTTTAGGGGGTGGCGATGGTCGAGACGCGGGAAAGTTTACCCCCTGTTGTTAATGGTCAGGGGAAAGCAAAAACATACCAGGCCGGTTTAGGAACGTTCTGCCAATTTCTTTTCTAGTAAATTGTGTTCAACCTTTATTTTGACTGCGGCCGTTTTAAGAACATTCTTAAGCTGGACAGCCGACGCTCGATGGGTTAATGTTAGAAAATATGTTGGAATACGTGGCAAACCGTTAGACCTAAAATGATCAAATTTTGTAAAAGTAAACTTTGGAAGGTGCGAATGTGCATATATATGAAAATTTAATTGCAATTTTATTTTACAAAAAATAAAGCACGATTTTAATTTCTCTTCAATATTGTTACGGACCTGTAATTTTGCTTCCCAGCACGAATAGTGATATCGTAAGAAAGACCGTTTTAACGATCAGCCCTGTGGGTACTTATCGGGTGACGCGTCAGTGATCTCAGAACTTGGAGAACATTTGACAACTTGGCGATGAATTTGGCTGCAAAATGGATAATGCTGGAAACTTCGAGAATTTTCACTATCCATCTAATAAAAATCTATCTGAGATACGCCCTGATTGGTCCAGAAGGTTCTTGGGCCGCTTCCCGGAACTACAAAAATGCTACAATCAAAAACTGCAGGTGGTCGTGAATTGAATTATAGTCGGAGTCGCCGACAAGTAACGAGTCTTCGAGAGGATAGCGAAGCAACGGCGGAGTGTCAGCGTTGTGTGGAGCTATTGCTGAACTGAGCTGTGAGCATCGAGTCCTGTTGTCTACCATGGAAGCAGTGTCGTATCTCTTGTGTAGTAGTCAGTTGTTAGAAGTAGTGAGTCGACAGCTAAACACTTGTCTGGAAAGACCATAAAGAGAAGCTCCGAGGATCCCCTCTCCTGCTGGATTCTGTGTGCTTTGTGTGCTGTGGTCGATTACTACTTGTGGGCTACTGTTTACTGCTGTGTGCTGTCCTGTCTTTGTCTCGGCTGTAGATATTTGTCGTCTGTGTACTCGTGTTCTTCGTGTAAATAAACGTCATTGTTTTCTACTGAGGTCTGCTGATTGTGTTCTCTTAACCATACACCCACTATCAATTGAATCCGGCGGTGAAATCAGTCACAATATCATCTGAAAATTGAATTGCACATAAATGCTTTTTACATCTCAAACAATACAATAACTCAAAAGCGCAATGGTTTAAATCAATAAAATTTAGTATGCGATTTTTTTATTACAATTGTATTTCTATATCAAATTTTAATCATACTAAAATAGAACTAATTTAGTTCTATGTCAAATTTTTACTTAGTAGGAAAGAAAAAAAAACTCCTCCCAAAATATTAATTTGATATGTCTTAACTTTCAACACAGATAGGAAATCATGTTATTTAGTATATATTTAAACAATAAAACCTGTATGAATTTCATTGCAGTAATGAAAGATAATAATAAGATTATATAAAATAATCTTATTATTATTAAGTGTCTGAATAAGATATTCAGACACTTTTCTATTAATCGGATGCTACGGATTAAACAGGGAAAAAAATAGATCGCCAAAGATTTCTCGATAAATCCAATAAAATACTAGATTCTTCTATATATCGTAATTTCATAACTTTTGTTCGTCAACATCGTGATAGGCATTCACGGCCGAGCAAAGCTGCATAATTTTATGGGGGGAGGGAATTGAATAACACATTATTAGAGAAAAATTTCTTAATTCTTAAAAATGTGTGTTCGAGGCCTAAAACGCAAAGATTCGTAAAATTCCCGTGCTTCAATTTTTTTGTCGATTACTATACTGGGTATACGAGAAAGTACAAAAAAAGTAATAAACTATACTAACCCTTTATCTAATTGATAATAGAATTTTTTTAATTCTAACTGTTAAATAAAGTTTTATATTGATTGGTATTAGAAGTGCTGATTTCTAATTGAAGCCTTCTTAACCTCCCATAATGAGATCAACGTTCAGTAATGAAGAGAATGGGCTCAATCAAACTTCCATCGAAGCATCGTGTGGAGCAAATTATCTTGATAATGCCTCATGTCAATATTCATGTTTTCGTGACTATATTCTTATCTCGAAACCCAAGCAATGTGAAGGACCCCGAAGGTCAGATAATACCTTATACTAATGTCCGTGACATTGAGGAAGAAGGAACTGAATAACTGATTTCGAGCCAAGGGTTTTATCATTAACATTAGTCACTGAAATGCAAAAACGAAAAAATTTTGTATTTTTACCGTAAAGTAATTACTCATCGAATATACTTGTTGGAACAAAATAAAACGATTTTTTTGTTGGTTTCTGGTATTTTGTAACTGAAATTTTATTATGTCTTCATACAAAAGATAAGAAAATTTGAACATAGCTAGTTGCCATCATTCTATGTGAGCACTACATTCCGGGATTCAGTGTAGCTAATTATGAAATATTTAAAACTCTAAATAGCAAGTTATTCCTCGAATAGATTAATCACTTGGGAAGAAAAAAAATAGTATCTGTTCTTATCATACATTTGGTAATACAAGTGCAAATAGGTTACCAATTGGTATTTGATAATCTACGTCTACTTAAAATTGGTTAATTTCCACTTCCGTGAGTAAGAAGATAAGAGATACACGGCATCTTCTTGTGTTTGTAAATAGACAGAGCCAAAGAATTTCAATTAATAAGAAGGGAATGATTCATCAAAAGATAATTTTTGATGATGAGGAAGATTCCATTTGTGAATTCTTAATGAGGCGAGATATTCATCTACATATAAAATAAGGTCTGGCACCGTTGTAATCATCACTGTATAAAAGGATTTCCTGGAATCATTTCATTATAATAAGCTTTACAGCTACCTTGTAGCATACATATGCCATCAAATTCTGGATTAAATGCAGAAAAATTTAAAGCTAGAATTTTTATAGTTCTCCAAACAGATAACACATAAAGGATTCCCATTTCATTGATTTTTGTTGATGAAATTCGGTAAAAGAAATGAATCTTCTTCACCTTCTTCAGAAAATTTTTGAACAAACATAAGATTGAAAATTATACAGAATTTGTTAACAATTTAAGATTTAACTATAATATAAATATAATGTTTCATTACTTGCGCAGCAATAGTTCGTAACGATAGTTTTTCTGAAATCTTGTTAACAATAGTGAAGAAATTATGAACGATTTCACCAGGATATTAAGATAATGGATCAGGATTTAAGAGCAAAACCAGAACAGCTAGGATACTGATGACAGAATATTGCTGGTCTCTCCAAAAAGATTGTTTTAATGTTTTTTTTAAGAATTCCAGATAAAAACTGTTTCCGGTACGAAACAAAATAACTTTTTTTTTTTAATTTTTTCCATTTTTGAGTAAGATATTGTAGATTAACGGGAATTTTGTTGTCTTTTTCCTATTAATTAAAATATTGTACAATTTTTCCTAGGAAATTGTTCTTTAATCTAACGTTTATACACTAAGTCGAACCTAATGTTGCAATTTTAAATAATGTTGTTGTTATTCAAACAAGAGTTTATGTAATGACAAACATCATGCGTTAGTTTTTAATGCATAAAATGTGTGTAAAATTAGTTAAAAAATTGCTGGAATTTAGGAATGTGCTGAGAAGAATATTTCTGGCCACGAAAGTTAGTTAAAGCCAAGTTTTTTTATGTATGTATTTATGGTTTAAGATTCAAATATGACTATGTTGTCCAAGCATCCAAATAACATTCAATATAAATAAAATTGTAAGTGGAATTCGAAACCATTTCCAGCTTGATTGAAGAGATGTTTTAGTAACATGAACCAATAACAAAGTACAATCAGTAAGAAGGTTAAAAGTGAATTTAGTACAAATGAAGTGCAAGAAGAAGTTTCAGAGGTCCAAACATGTATCTATATATTTAAATTAACGAGTAAAGTAATTAAACCAATTGTTCAGCTTCAAATACTGGTCCAATTTTACAAACTTTTCCTGTTTATGAAAGATTACGACTCTAAATAGGCCGTAAAAGGTCAACTTCTCGCTTTCATCCTCCAGTTTTGAAAGAAATCAAGAAAACACTGTTTCATTTTTGATTATCTTTGCGGAAGACTGTCAGATTCATTAACCAAAACTACTAGTGCTTATGAAATTGAATGTCTGCACGTTTGTTTGTTTTAACAAACAAATAAATATGCAAATAAACAGACATTCAATATGTAGCTTATAGAAATTCACATTCTTTGACAGTTTCAAAAAAAATTTAGAACATATGTTTCACAATATCTGGAAGGATTAACTCTGTTATTAAATTTCTATGCCCGTTTTAAAGAATTAAAAAAAATGTTGAAGATGTTCCCACACTATAACTTCATATCATATATAGAAAAATATTTTTTACATTATTTTAAAATTCTAAAATTTAAATTTTACTGATGTCAATTTCATTTCGATACATTTCCTGTTTGATTCTTAATTACTTTTTAAACCTTAATTCGAATAAAATTTGATCAATTTCAATTTCTTTTTCGAAATGTCAAATTTATTTAATTGTTTGATTTAATTTTCGCCTCCTATTTTAATTCTTTTAAAAAGTGGTAACAAGAGATGATATGCCATATGGCATATCATCTCTTTTTCAAATACTTTTTTAGCGTGAGTTTACTTAAATCGCAATCTGAGACTAACCACAATTCAGAAAGACAGAAATTGTTTGTTTTCAGAGTAGTGCTGAAGTAATTGGGTAAAAAATTTTGCAGACGTTGCCTTATTTTTTACAATTTAAATTTACATCACGAAATGTAGTAAACGTTTCTATGAATTAATAACCACGCGCTACAAGGCTCATTAAGCAATGTATTTTTTCCAAAATAATTTATTAATTAGCCAATTTTTTCTACAGAAATGTCATGTCCATTATTCCTGAGGATGCAAAAGATAATTGAAAGTAGTTATTCAGGCATTTGATCAAAGTTATAAATCGATTTCAACAGAATATATATGAACTAATGACAAATAACTGTGCAACATTTCCTTCAAATAATGATTCATGTCAATTTTCATTGCTGAAAAGTATTTTTCGAAAACTTTGTAAGATTTATCGAAAAGGCTTGTGTGATGTGTATTTTTTTGTAAGATGTTTTTTATGGTAGAATGTTTTTTTTATTTTTAATATTACTGTATCAAGAATTTTTCGAATATAATTAATAGGGAAAGAAATTATTTAAAAGTTTAGACATTTTTTTTTCGCAGTGACTAAATTGCATAACATCAAATATGCATCAAATTTAGTAAAACGATATAAAATATAAAAACAATTTTCCAGTTGGAAATAAATGCCCAATATGACCATTTTTAATGATTCAGAAACTAGTTATTAGTCTATAATGATAGTGTACACCATATATATGTTTGGCAAATTTGGTTGAGCATAAATTGATTTTTTTTTATGTGGGGAGAGTTAGACAAATATGAAAAAGGGTGAAGAAGTAACAAAGAATAAGATGATTCAAATACTTGCATTGGCTCTATCCAAGAATAATATGTTCAGAGATCCTTTTCGGAACGTTCATCAATCTTAGTTCTCAATTTTTTTTTTAAAAAAAGTGATCTAATCTTTCTATTCCTAATGGTGGTCAGTTTCTTAA
The DNA here is from genome assembly GCF_947563725.1 of Argiope bruennichi. Lineage (NCBI taxonomy): Eukaryota > Metazoa > Arthropoda > Arachnida > Araneae > Araneidae > Argiope > Argiope bruennichi. Next base: position 106,059,199 of record NC_079160.1, on the reverse strand, counting down.
TAAATTTCCACAGAACTGATAGGCTGTTTCTATAAGGCCATGTTGCATCCCTGTCTTTCAGACCACATTTAAGACTGCACCACCTGCTCAACTGAAATATAAATCAAAAGTATAATCCAAGGCATCCATTTCTCGGCTCACATGGGTGTAGATTTGATGCAGCCGTCTATGAAGTGCCATAAATTTATGCGACAACTTCTGAAGTATAGACACTAGCTTTCATTGAAAGAATTCAAAGGCAACGCTGCATCATTGTCTTTTAGAGAGTACATTAACACCATATTTAACAATACACCATTTGCCAATTTGAAACAGAGATCAAAAGCATAATCCGAGGCATCCATTTCTCGGCTCACATGGGTGTAGATTTGATGCAGCCGTCTATGAAGTGCCATAAATTTATGCGACAACTTCTGAAGTATAGACACTAGCTTTCATTGAAAGAATTCAAAGGCAACGCTGCATCATTGTCTTTTAGAGAGTACATTAACACCATATTTAACAATACACCATTTGCCAATTTGAAACAGAGATCAAAAGCATAATCCGAGACATCTATTTCTCGACTCATATGGGTATAGGTTTGATGCAGCCATCTATGAAGCGCCAAATTTTATGCGACAACTTCTGAAGTATAGACACTAGCTTTCATTGAAAGAATTCAAAGGCAACGCTGCATCATTGTCTTTTAGAGAGTACATTAACACCATATTTAACAATACACCATTTGCCAATTTGAAACAGAGATCAAAAGCATAATCCGAGGCATCCATTTCTCGGCTCACATGGGTGTAGATTTGATGCAGCCGTCTATGAAGTGCCATAAATTTATGCGACAACTTCTGAAGTATAGACACTAGCTTTCATTGAAAGAATTCAAAGGCAACGCTGCATCATTGTCTTTTAGAGAGTACATTAACACCATATTTAACAATACACCATTTGCCAATTTGAAACAGAGATCAAAAGCATAATCCGAGACATCTATTTCTCGACTCATATGGGTATAGGTTTGATGCAGCCATCTATGAAGCGCCAAATTTTATGCGACAACTTCTGAAGTATAGACACTAGCTTTCATTGAAAGAATTCAAAGGCAACGCTGCATCATTGTCTTTTAGAGAGTACATTAACACCATATTTAACAATACACCATTTGCCAATTTGAAACAGAGATCAAAAGCATAATCCGAGGCATCCATTTCTCGGCTCACATGGCTGTAGATTTGATGCAGCCGTCTATGAAGTGCCATAAATTTATGCGACAACTTCTGAAGTATAGACACTAGCTTTCATTGAAAGAATTCAAAGGCAACGCTGCATCATTGTCTTTTAGAGAGTACATTAACACCATATTTAACAATACACCATTTGCCAATTTGAAACAGAGATCAAAAGCATAATCCGAGACATCTATTTCTCGACTCATATGGGTATAGGTTTGATGCAGCCATCTATGAAGCGCCAAATTTTATGCGACAACTTCTGAAGTATAGACACTAGCTTTCGTTGAAAGAATTCAAAGGCAACGCTGCATCCTTGTCATTTAGAGAACATCCATTTCTCGACTCATATGGATATAGGCTTAATGCAGTCATCTATAAAGAGCCAAAAATTTATGCGACCACTTCTGAAGTATAAAAACTAGCTTTCATTGAAAGAATTCAAAGGTAATGCTGCATCATTGTCTTTTAAAGAGTATATTGATACCATATTTAACAATACGCCATTTGCCAATTTGAAACAGAGAATCAAAAATATAATCCAAAACATACATTTCTCGACTCACATGGCTGTACGTTTGATACAGCTGTCTATGAAACGCCAAAAATTTATGCGGCAGCTTCCGAAGCACAGACATTGTACAGACATTAATTTTCATACGAAGAAGGAAAAAAAGAAGCCAAATATAGATCAGAAACAGGAAAATTAATGTAAAAGAATATTATATATTGGAATAATATATTAACAGAATAAGCACCAAGTATTTTAGCGGAGTTTATTACTTATTATGTGGTGTAATTTGGATTGGATTTTGTCGTATAGTAAACAGAAAGGAGTGTGCATTTATTTTTTGAAAAATATCTCTTTACTTTGACAGGTCTTCCCAAATTTGATATTTGTTCACATTTTTGTCCTAAACTTCTAACCCTTTCTAATCAATATAATTTTATACGCAACACACAAACGGACTAAGATACACACGGATTCAAGCATATTTTCCGTTAGTGGATATTGTAAAAACTTTTCTTAGATTTTGGTATAAAGACAATATATCGATTACGAATTATCGCTTTTGCAGATAATTAGGCTGATATAATTAAGTTTTTTTCGAACTCGCTGTAGTGTGAAACTTTGACAAAAACCAAAGTTTTAATTTTTTGACATTTCTAATACTTTCTTTAAATAAATTTCGTAAGTGAGAAAATGTTTAAATTATAATGACTAGTGTTAAATATACATAATTTATCTTCTTAATTAATAATTTTTATTATTTTTTTTTGCCAATAAACTGCCTTTATATTCATCTCATTATAGTACTTTCAATTTTTCTTCTACGTTTCCAGGATAAAGTTAGGAAAAAAAAAGTATCATACTGAGTCTAACTTTACCTTTTAATAATCTGAAGAATATTTAAAAATATAAGTATTAAAGCAATAATTAGTTTTTTTATATGTGTGTTTGTGTGCGAGTAGTTGGCTGTGGTTTCCTTAACCTAATATGAATCAAAAGTAATCCACATGAATTTCGATGCCATAATAGTGAGTAAGTTTTGTAAGCACATTTGTATGAGAGTAAATTGATTGTGGAGTTTTTAACCTAATAGGAATTAAAGTAATTAACATGATTTTCGATGTTATAATAGTGAGTAAATTTTGTATGCACGTTTCTATGCGAGTGAGTTGATTAAGATTTTCTTGATCTAATATAAATATCAACTTCAATAATATACCAGCGTTTCAAACCTAGACATTTCTAGACATTACTTTTTTAAAATGGAGTGTTAGATATCGCATTTGAAAAAAATATTATTCTTGAAAAATGTATTTTGAAAAAAAAAAAAAAAAAAGACGATTAATCTTATTTAAATCAATTTCGTATTCACCAACAAGATTTCAACGTCATCTTTGCGATGCAATTACAAGAGAAATATAATGGGTTCAAGTTACAGTGTTGTAAATTTTTCATAAAAAATGAGTTTAAAATTAGGATTATTACATAAAATCAATTCATTTCAATTCAATCTCTGATAAATGATTCTGATTCAATGATTCCATCTCTGATCTTGATTTAAGTGATACCACAGAAATGACATTAGGATAAAAAAATCATTTCCTTGAGATTATTATATTACACTTTACTTACGTTTGCTTAAGAAAGTATATTTCATCGCTTTAACCCAATTAATGAAGAAAAAAAAAAGGATATTATACAATCACTGAATATTTTCTAAGCTGAATTTCATGTGATTAATTATATGGGTTATCTACGACATTATTATTTTTATGTAAAGCAAATATGCTGCCACGTAACCGGTATTAAACGTGCTTCTTTTTTTCAAAAACCGTCCATAAAATATATCATACCATCGAATACCCATAAATGTTATTGAAACCATCTAAATTGTATTATTTATTCAGTGATTGTTCTTCGGTTTCTTTCTGAAGCAGATGATTGTTAGGAACTCAAAATTATTCCCGCTTTTTAGATAAGACCGATCCACCTGCGTTATAAATGCAAATTAAGGTGGTATTTGAAAGGAGAGAGCTGGGGCAATAAATGCAATCGACGATTTTGTGCAGGTGTTAAAATAGAATTAATCATTAGAATGGGGTATAAAAACTCCTCCAAAGGAGTTTTTTTAGATCTCTTTGCATGAACAATTTTGCAAAATGTTCATGCTGAATCGTGTCTCCTTTCTTGCGCTGCTACTTACGGTGAGCTACTCAGTAGCTCAGAATGGAGGTAATGAGAATTTTTCATTAAATTCCATAAAAATTTAATTTTTTAATTAAAATAGACGAGACACTATTAAAAGTAAGAAACTCATAATTAAAAAACACTTTCTATGGAGATTATATTAATTTCTAAATAGCCGGACCGTTTTCTAAGAATATCTATTTTATAATATTGAAAAATAAAATTATTTTTCAAATGATTATGATAATTTTAATTATTTTAAAGAAGGATCATTTAAATTTTTAAAATGAATTAGAAGGAAATTGAACATTATGATATATATTAAAAAAAGGGTATTAAACATGCTAACGAGTTCGATGTCTATTTTATATTTGAACAATGAAAAGAATATTTTTTATTTAAATACTTGTAGAAAGTTTGATAACATTCATATGAAAGTAAAATTTTAAAACGTATCTGAAAGAAAGTAATTATTTCTAAATAATAAGATATCCCCATAAAATATAAAATAAGATATATATAATATAAGTATAATATTTGAGATATACTTTATATAGATATACTTTAGATATATATAATATTTGAGATATACTTTATTAAAAACTGTTACTTATCTTATATTAAAATTTTACTTACAAATTTCTTACTTATTATTACTTATAAAACATCAAAACTTAATATTTTATTCTAAAATTATTATATAAAACTTAATATATAATAATTTATTTCAAATACTTATTGTTTATTTTATTTCAATTTCCAGGTGGCTGCAGTAAGTTATATTTGAATATATTAAAATTGCTTTTACCTTTTTATTTATTAATTTTTCAAAATATTTCAAGAAGCTGATAAACTTAATTCAATAATAATGCCGTTCCTAATCAAATTTTTTGATTTTATACACGATTGTCAGATTTATTTTTTATGATATCAAAAGACAGATATATAATAAATTATTTAAGATCAGCTAATCATACACTACAAAAAAGATACTAGGAAATACTATAACATTTTTCATTGAATGCTTTAATTTAAGAAATAATTATTATCCATTTATTTATTAAAAATATATAAATACCCTATAAATACTCCTCCATTTACTGATAACCTTAAAAAATTAACAGTGAACATACACACATATGTAAAACTATAAATAAAGAATTAGCAAACTTATATGTAATGGCAAAAAAACTTCATGAAATATATTAGTTAATAAATATATGCGATTAATCTAAAGCTATAAAAACGCATTAAAAATTAAAAAATTGTGAAGTCGGAACTGAAAAAGCGTTAAAAAAGCAGAAGGCTTTAAAAATCCAGCAACTTTAATGTAAAAAACAAACACTATAGGCACATAATGAATTTAATGTTTTAATGTAATCAATCATTGAAACATTAAAATTTCGATAAATAAATGATAAAAAATTTAAAAAACATCAGAAATTCAAGAGCAGAATGCATTTCAAAATTCTTTTGAAGTTTAAAAGTTGTAGCCATTTGATTTCAAAAACACCAAACGAGAAATTAAAAATATCGAGTTTTACACCAATCTCATTGAATATTTAACAATGAAAATTATTTTTAATTTAAGTGCTTGTGGAAAGTTTGATTACTTTCATATGAAAATAAAATTTTGAAATATATATGGAAGAAAATAATTGTTTCTAAATAATAAGATAACATCGTGAAATGTAAAATAAGTCATATATATGTATGTTGAGATGTATTTTTTTTAAAAAAAATAATTAAATAATAAAAATTTGTTCAAATAAAATAATTTTATCAATACGTTCTCAAATAAATTCTTGACTTTAAGCGTTCTTTGCTAAGGAAGAATTAATAGAACTTTATATGTCACCACGATCCATTATATTGTCGATAAATTTTGACATTAATGTTGTACATAAAAAAATAAGATGCTTTATTATAAGGTTTGTAATAATTGATAGAATTATAAAAATTAAGTCATGAATTAGAAAAGATTTAGTAGAATTATAATACTTGAAAGAAACACAATACTCTAATTTTGTGCATTTCAAGTTATTCATTATTATTTAATAATTAAATCATTACTAAGTAGCATTGATTATAAAGTTAATGATTAATTTATGTAATTATAAAATTTATAATGCTTACTGATTATAAGGTTAATAATTAGTTAAAATAGCTTGTAAAGTTAATCATAAGATCAATTTGGACTTGAAAACTCATCAATATTTTCAAACTTTGGTGTTTGGGAGCTATGCATTTTCTCTAAGAATTATACTAAATTAAAATACTAATTAACAACTAAATTTCTGAAAGATGCATTATTTATTAAAAATTGGAAAAATGAAACTTTTCCGAGTTTCTTTTTGTTACATCTATATCACAATAAATTGAATCATTGCCTTTTTAAAATTTAATATACTGTAAAACCTAATAAAAAATGAAAATAAAAGTCTTATGGTTGTCAAAACAAAATGCGGAGATAAGATCTCACTAGGTCTTTCTCTTTCCACAATTTCAACTTAAAATATGATTTCTCAAATATCACTTGGAAAAAATTATCTGTTATAATGAATTGCAAACATAAGAAATACGGTTTGTAATGTAACTAATAAATGAATTTAAAACTACATATACATGTAAACTAAAATAAAACTAAATAATAAACAAAATGGTATATTTGAGAACAGTTTTTTAAAATGTTGATAAAGTTTCCCAATTTTTTTCTCAAATTATTTTCTTTAATATTAAAAAAAATTATGCAAAATATTAATTTGAAAAAAAAATTACGGGCCGTAATTTTTCAGAAAAAAAAATATAAATGCTACATGACAAAAAAAGTATTTACGAAAATTTTTCAAAGTATCTAAATGCGTTATATATGCGAGAAAGCTAAAATATAACTGTTCAATCCTCTTTATAAAAACCCTTCAAAAAAATTCTAATAGTGTCTAATTCGCATGTTATTCTAAATAATTCAAACGTTTATAAAATTGTCAGATCTTATACCTTCCCAAAGAAATTATCTTTTGGGAAATTACACTAATTTTTATGTTAGTAGTTACATACATTTTAATGCTATTTTACATCTTTAAATGCTATTTTCACACATTCTAATCTTTGATAGAATTTTATTACAAAAACCCTCATAAATTAAAATCTACTACATATTCTTTTAAATTCAAATTTAATGTAATGATTTCTCAAAATTTTTTTAGTTACAGAATAGAGAATATGTAATATAGAATTACATTATCTAGAAGAATCATTTAAAAAAAATTTATAGCAGTTTTAGTGTTTCACAATGTAAAAAAAAAATGAGAAATTTCGTGTTATTTATCAATCGAATCCGAATATTTAAAGAATGGATTGAAATATATCTTAAGTTTTAGTTCAGGAGTTAGATAATATATTTCTTGATATCAGTAAAACTTTTAAACAAATCAAACTCTAAACTAGAAGAGTTTTGAGCTTGATTTTAACACTTCACTTCACTTCATTTTTGAGCTTGATTTTAACACTTCACTTCACTTCATTTTTGAGCTTGATTTTAACACTTCACTTCACTTCATTTTTGAGCTTGATTTTAACACTTTGCACTTCATTTTAACATCAAAAAGCCTTTTTCTTCAATAAAAAACTTTTCCACTTAACTGGCTTATTTTGATTTCATAGATTTTTTTTTTTTCAAAACTGTTTTGAAAATGTTCAAAAATAAAACTATTTTCGAACGTTTTTCAAAAAAATTCAGTCCGAACAAAGTCAAATAATTTAAACTGAATCACTGAGAATAGACTTTTTAAATAAATATATTGACCAATTTATGGCGGCATACAAAGTGATGCAGAACTTTTTTTAGATTTCTTTGTCAAAACTAATTTCACTGATACTTTTATAATAATGGAGAATCAGAGAACAAAATTTGCATTAATTATTATGATAAATACATTGATTTGCTTGAATTGGATTAATTTTGTTATTTTATTATTTTCCTATAGATATGTATGGAAATATTAATGGTGAGTAATTTAATGATTTTTTTGGTCACTACTTTAAACAGTGAATTACATTATTCTGTTATAAATATACATTATAATTTATGTTGAGTTACAAAATTTATTTTCACATTTATTCTTAAATTACACTAAAAATTATTCAGATTATTAATGCTGGGATTTTTTTTTTTTTTTTTGAAAATATATGACTATTCATTGTGAAATTTCTTAATTGCAACGAAATGATATTTTATTTAGAATTTTAATCACGTGATGCAATTTTGCTTATTTTATAATTTCGTATTTGGCATCGACTCAAATGATTTGAATCATACTTTCTTTAACGCAATTTTATCTCCAACTAACTCAAATATGGGCGTATTTTTTTTTTCTTTTGAGACAGGTTTCTGCACTAAATAAGCCATCTCTGAAACAGGATTTTGTAGCTTAGTCGAAAGGATATGACAATTTTTGTTTGAAGTTCTGTTAACGGAAAAAAAAAACGATTTGATATTCAAAAATATGTTTTGGAATTTTACAGAAATGTATAATATTTAGTAGAATCTAATTTTAATTTGAATTTATAATATGTTGTCGAAGTGTCATGATTTTTGGATTTCAAAGCTGAAATTATCATGGTGTCTTATCATCATTTTGGACACAACAATATGCCATTAAATGTTGGATCATATCTGTTCTCAGTATAAGGGCTAAAAAAATTGTCTAATTTTGTATAAATAGCTTTCTATCAAAATAGAAATTTTTTCGTAGTAGCAAACAAATACTTGAACAACACAGAAAATCAGAAATAAGAAACCGTTTTAATAACTTCCATAAAAACTATTGAGTATATAAAATTAGAATTTGAAATATTAGAGATTGATTTCTTATCAGTATCCCAAAGAAGATGAGTTTTGAGTAACCAATAACTGAAGCTAAGTTTCTTTATAGTTAGTAGCACTTTCAAAGTGAAAACTTAAAGGTTACCTAATTTATAGTATTAAAAAAGAGAAAAATAAACTTTTCAAAATCATCTTGAACATAGCATTTTCCTATTTTCTTATGAAATTTCTTATTATTTCTCTAAAAGTTGGTATTTTTAATGTTTAAAAAGACGACAATTTTTGGAGAAAAAGCTTTATAATTCAACTATAGAAAAATCAATAAAAAAGAGGGGAAAACCTGATTCGTTTAATATGTAGGACTATGTTAAATAGTTCATTTTTAAAAATATAAGCGGGGTTTGAATCCTTTTCCAAAACAACTTAGCATAATAAGGACTTATCCAATTCATCTACATTGATAATATTTTAAATATAATTAAAAGTACGATAAAGATATATCAGAAAGTTTGTAATATTACTGCAAATGGCATGTTTGTGTATGGATAGCAACAACAGTGAGAAATATTTTTACGAGTGTTTTAAATTATACAAAAAATGTTTGAAAAGAAAATTAGTACAAGTTAAGAGCTTTTTCTAAATCTAAAGTGATATAAGCATAAAATTTGTTTTAATAATAAGTTCCAAATTTATCGAGGAAAATGTTGAGAATCTATTTTTGAGTAAACATCTATCTAAGAAGTAACTACGTGTGGAAGTTGGTTAATTTAGGCCCAGTCTTAATCTTTCCTTATTATTGTACAGCATGTGTAATAGTTTTTGCTTCACGAATGTAGGTTTGCATAGTTATAAATAATGCCTAACTTTTTAAAAAAAATTATAAAATCTCATAAGAAAATTAAATTAGTACAAGAAATTTCCCGGAGCCCACATAAGTGAGGATATGGTACGCGAAAAACATATTTGACATTGTGAAGTAAAGCATATGCACTCTCGAAGAAGGTGGATGATAGCGATAGAATAATTGTACATGTTATCCAGGGATGTAGAATTTCAGATCTTACCATGGACATTCTGTGAGAATGTAGAAAACGGAACAATTACACTTTATAAGAAAAGGTCTAGAGATTCCATTCTCAGAATGAATACTCCATAGAATGTAGAAAACAAAAATTGGAACATTTTGCATAATATGCTAAAGTGCACAGTCCCATATCATAGCAAGAAAATTCCGCAAAAAAAGCAGAATGCAAACATGGAATAACTCCGCATAATATATAAAGGTACAAACTCTTCGGTTACAGTATGGGTGTTGCAAGAATGTAGCAAGAAGATATATAATAATTGAGTGGGTACACAAAAGGGCAAATCTCCAATCAGATATGACTATTTTTGCTTTTAAATGATTGAAGCTTATTGCTAATCTCGTGTATTAAAGAAACGAGATTTTGTTTAATCTTTGAAAAAGAAGAATTTTCTTAACTTCATGTAAATTTTGTTTTTTGTTCACAGGCATTATGAATAACCTACTGGGTAAGCATTTAAAGTCTTTCATATATTCTTTTTCTATATCGTATTTAAAAAAAAATGCATTCGCAGTCAAATGTTAACATGAAATTTCATATATGTATGTGGGTAAGAAATGTTTCTATTGTGTTTCTATTCTAATGTTTCTAAATGTTTCTTTTATTTTAAATATTTCTATTTAATATAAAATTGTAATCAAAAATTATTTCTAAAGATGTTGTAAAATATTGATTTCTAAAATATTTAAAATAACAAATAATATTCATTTCGTCAGAATATTAAAATGAATCCGATTTATAATTATATTATTATTAAGAAAATTAAATTACCCGATCAGTAAGATAAAATTCACAAATTTCAGTTTTGATAGTGAAATTAAAAATATTGAAATTATAATATTACTTTCAGAAATTTTAAATATATGCAAATTTTTTTTTTCAAAACAACTTTTGATTTCATAAATTGAAAACTATGACTAATTGCAAAAATGTTATAAAAGTCTCTCAAACAAAACATTATCTGCTGTCAGTTGTAGGTTAAAATTATTTTAAAAGTGAAACACGCAAACATCTTACCCTAAATCTAATTGATTTAGGGAAATTAATATGTTAAATAAGAAATGAAAATTAAGAGTAAGAGTAAGCATTTAGAAAAAAAAAACAATCCTTCTTTCTTTTAAAAATCTAAGTACATTTTCTCAAAATTATGAAACTACTTTAAAATATTAAATTCGCATCCATTATTTCTTAAATATATATATATATATATATACAAATTTTTTTTGTTCCTTAGCTAGAAAAATACTAAATTTTTGGAGCATGGTTTTATTTTCTTGATTTTTATTTTCCGTTAAAAAAATGTTAATAACTTTATTTTTATAATAATACTTGTAAAAGAATATGACAGTGCCACATAGAACACTCATGCACTCTTTTCATTTTCTTTCAAATATTTCCGCTCAAGATTAAAAAAAATATATCGTTTTAATTTTTTAAATCGACATTGCGTTTCATTCGCGCTTCAAAAAATAAACTAATATATTTTTGAATCAAAAATACTTTTAATAATAGCAAAATATTGCAATCACAAATTTTAAATTATTTGAAATATCAAATTACAATTGGATTCAAAGAAAAGCTTATATATATATAGAAAGTGCTGATTTATATGTAGTAGTTTGACCTGAACTATAGTAATTTAATATTCTGGGTAATATTCTTCCAAATAATATTTTTCAAATGCTACATAAAGATAATTTTAAGTGAGGGTTTTGTTATAATTAATTAAATGATTGATTTATTAATTATTAAAAACCATATTTCTATGTAGATTATTTTATTTTTAGTATTACCTTTCTTATTGAATAAAAATATTATATATAAAACATTGTATTCTATATACATTGTTAAGAAGCTATTTGAAATGCTTAGTTAAATTATGCATCAACCTTCAAAACTATTAATAATTAACAGATTTTTGGTGAACTTTTGTTGATTAAACTGTTGACTAATTACTTAAAAACTGATTGTCGAAAGTTATATATTTTCGAAAAGTTACACAGTTTAGTTATTGATGCGACTTGTAAATGAAAAAAAAAAATTAATTTTAAAAAAAATAAGCATGGGAGTATTTTTATTCCGTGGAAAACCAAGTTTATCAGAAACTATAAAATATATTTATGTGTTAAATATTTTATTAATTTTATTGTTACAATTAAAATAAATGATAGATGCACAGAAGAGTTGTAATGAATGCGACAGAAAATTGTTGTTCCAGGAAATTTAATAACTGAAGCTATAATGCTTACGGTAATTTAAAAAATTTCAAAATGACAATTTAATTAGTTAAACTGAAATAACATATTTCTAGCATATTACCAAATTCAAAATTTTAAATCAAGTATGTTAGACAATTTATTGTAATTAACTAAATAAATTAGGAATTCCTCAATTAATTAACTATTAAATCCATTAATTCATTAAAAATTAAAATAAATTTTAATATTATGAACTATCAATATTAGTTTTCAAAATTGCTTTGAATGTACTATGAGGCTGAGGTTGGCTCATGCGACAAAAGATCTTAAATACATAGTCCTTATACATCCAGTCGAAGGCTAATATATTAATCCTTAATTTTCTCCTTGCTTTTTCTATAATAAAGGCATTTGATTTAATAAATTTGATTAGCAAGATTTTTTAGGAAGATAATTTTTATACTAAAAACTCTTTATTTAAATTATTTTCTTTTCTAGCTAACCTGGCTAGGAGAATCGGTAAGTTATAAAAATTTTAAATAAGAGATTTTGATCAAAAATTTATTTTGATCTTATTTGTATTTAATTTTGCAGAATAAAAAAAGAAACATAACTCAGCATTTAAAAATATATTTACAAAACATTTTAGATTTATATTCAAGTTTGTAAGCAGCGTCAGAACTAACATTGAAACTAAAGGAGCATTAGAGCTTACGATTTATTTTCAGGCGCAATTCTTTTTGTTTACGGTTATGTTTTTTTAAAGAATGTGCATTCTTTATATATAAGGAACAATCCATACAGCTATATGAATTCATCCATCCTAGTGATATTTTGAATTCTTCTGACTATATGCTTATTTTCAATGTGATTTTTTAATATTTATCAGTAATAAAGAAGCAATTTTCTCTTCCGTCGATAATTCATTCACATATGATTTTTTTCTAATTTTTTTTTTTAAGTAAACGAATTGAGCTTGATTATTGGGGTAATTAGTTAAAGTACTACTATCACACATTATATAACTTCTTCGCGTTCGAAAATTTGTGGGTAATTATCAAATCAAAAACAAAACTAATTGAAAAATATTGAAAAAATGTCAATTTTGTGCATCAATCGATTTCGAATGTAAATAAATTATTAGATATTCATTCAAAATTTTAGTTTTCACGTATTTTTGAAATTTGAATTCCGAAAATTTCCTATGTTTATTGAAATATAAAATTGCATTAAAGGAATAATAAGGATTCTACAATCCTATATAATTCAATTTCGAATTTAAAAAAGGCCTATGATTATCAGTTTGCAAAAATTGGATTAATAACACTGTTAGGATGTTAAATGATAATATAATTTGAAATTGAATTTGGAAAGAGTTACTTCAGTTGCTGCGATAATGAGAATTTATTTATAAATAGCATGTTTGTCACAAAGATTCTGTTTTGTAATTGTAAAAAATTTATGTGACTTTAAAGTTGATAAACACGACATTTAAAGTTTTCAAGAATGGAAGAATGTTATATAAAAATATTAAATTATATTTTAGTGAACAATTTGCATATGATTTTAAGTTAACTGTATATGATTGTAAATGCTGAAACTATATTATAACTGTAAATATTGCAATAATTGATATTTCAGAATAAAATCGGTGAAATAATATTTATTATACAATTTACAGATGATTCTGGTAAACTAATTACAAAATTTTTTGTTATATATTTTTTTTTTAAAATTTTTATTTATTTTTATTACTTTCTATATTATTATTATTTTATTTTATATTTTTTATGACATTTTTTATTTATAATAAAGCATTAAAACAAGTTTTAAAACTTAACATTTATCCATAAATATTTCTAATAAATTATCTATCTATTTTTAAAAATTCAATATTTATGCTTCATAATCTTTCAATAGATAATTGCAATGTTTGTAAGACTTGATTCATAATAAAATTCGTCCATTTATTTAAAGTATGAACAGTTGAATTCTATTAATATATTTCAAATCTATGACAGTCTAATCTATGGCAAAAGATGCTTTTTTTTCTTTTCTTAGAATTTAAAAGAAATATCTTCTGCATTAGTTGAAATCTTTTCTGAAATAAATTATCAATTAATTATAAATGAGACAAATTATAAAGGAATTAATAAATACTGAAAGAATGACTGAATAAATAAATTTGCTGTTGAATCAGAAAAGTTTCACGATATTCGATGAATCATTAACCTATGCTTCGTTTCAAAAATGCTTTTTAAAATTTTTTTAATAATTAGAAATTAATGCTTATTTTCTGTATATATTAAAAATTAAAAAAAGTGTACATATGTATAAAAGAATTAGAACGAATTATATGAATTTAAAGTAAATGCTTTGAATTTGGAATGTTAAACGTTAGAAAAGGTGTTTGCAGAATTTTTTTGGAATGAATTATGTTAATTTAAAATAAATGCTTTGAATTTGAAATGTTAAACGCTAGAAAAGGTGTTTGCAGAATTTTTTGGTTTAAAAACCATTTTTTTTTAAGATGTCATATACATATTTTCGAAATATAAAATAAAATTACTTACCAAAATATTTATTTATTTTCTTTTTTTTTTTTAATTATTAGAATTTTTTTTCTATTTCTTAAGTATTTATTTAGTATAAAAAAGAAATGAAAACATGAACTTTAAACTGTCTAGTCTTTACATTTTATCATGCTCAGTTTATTTATATAGTCTATTACGTTTTGGTTTTATAAAAATTGTCCACAATATGTTTGTAATTTTAAAAATATTCACAATGAAAAATATTGTAATTTGTATTTTAATAAATGAAATAGTATACTTAATTATTCATTTCTTAAATAGTTATTATAGAGATAAAATGAAATGTTTTATGAATCATTTAATGTTTTTTTATTTTAATGCAAAACTGCATGTTATATTATTTTATAAAACATTTACACTCTTGTATATTATATTAATTCAAAAATTATGTATATTGTATTAATTAAAAAATTCAGTATATTGTATTAATCCAAAAATTATGTTATTATATTAAAACATGTATATTGTATTTCTTTTTTGTGCAGATGTGTCGGATACAGTGAACAGTAAGTAACTATGTACAAATACTAATATTAACGTAAATCATTGATCAAATTATTTTTTATAACAAGTATAATTGTTTTTATAACACTAATTTCTCGTAAAAGAGCTAATAAAATAAAATTTTTTTATTTATTCTTAAATGGTATTTAAACCTTATTTTAAAATGCAATGATTTGATGTTATTTGTTGCATTTAAAACACTTTTTGGACTTTCAAACTGCTGAATTTTCAACCACTGTTTAGATGCAAGGTTTGAAAAAAAAATGAATTGCTATTATATGCTATTTGACAACAACATGATTTAAATGATATTTTAAAAGAAAAAAAAATTAGTTCGAAAAAATCGCGGGGTACATAATAAAAAAAATCTCCAAACCGTAGAAACTGCTTGGAAAGCAGTAGAAAAAAGGTATACGAAGGTATAGAATATAATATAATCTGAAATCTTCTCTTAGTATTTCACATCTTATGGAAAAGTCATGCTTAGAAGTTCAAAAGAAATGGAAAAAAGGATAGTCATATCACTGACACTCCGACATGCCCGAAGGCACACAGATAAATAATACTGAATGACCGGACCGCCGCAATAGCAACACTGGCAGGAACAGTGGTCCAGTCCTACGGGTCATCACCGAACACGGTACAACCCTTCTCTAAGGAAGTACGTTCGTCATCGATGGGGGGAGCCAGACACCCCACCTTTTCATGTGCACTCCAGGATGGCGAGACCAACCACTATGCCGAGCATCTCATCCTCATTTTCCTTTTCCAGCGAGGAAAAGGAAAAAGAATGGATTGCCGAAATCGTCATTTTAAAAAAAAAGAGAGAGACTGCTCTCTTTTAGACATGTTGGCGCATTTTCTTAAAATACAGGAATGCAAAATTAAAAATTGCTGTGAGGTAAACGACAATTTAATAAATTCCCATATAAGATAGATTTCGAGGTAAAAATTTTGAATAATGATATACTACAATATTTTTTTAAATGTTTAAGTGGATTCCCTAATAAAAATACTACATATTATAAAAATTTTCATGGTGCAGCTTAAGGAATGATTTTGTGCTGTTTTTGTAGTTCATTGACCTGAAGATAATAAGAATTATATCGACAGATTGTGATTGGTTCAAATCTAATCACGACTGATGGAAAATTTTTGATTGGATTAGAACTAGCGAATATGTAATATGAAGAATGAGAATCACACCATGGAATTTAGAGGATTCATTGCTATTCAGAAAAAGAGTAGAAATGCTAAAATTTTAAATTTTCTGTAATTTCCTTACGTTGGAAAATGATATATATATATATATGAAATTTATAATATATTGACTCCTCAGAATGAACAACTTTTATACTGAAAATTTTTAATAACTGGAATTTAAAAAAAAATTAGAATCTTAAAATTTATTTACAGTTTCCTCATTTCGAATACATTTCAACATAAGCTGCTGACTCCCTATATTAATATTCTCCATAGCATTCTTATATTCACATTGTTCCACACTTTATGAAAATAGAGTAAATAGTAGCATGAAAATGAACTTCTCATTTCTTTTTATACCCTTACGAAGGCAATATATTTCAGACTCGCCGAAAATACTTTTTTCTTTTCTTACAGTGCTACAATCATTTCTTGATGTTTTAAAATCTACATTACTAATAACTGCCAATTTATGACATTTTTTTTTCTTGTGTGTGTGTGTGTGTGTGTAGAGGAGTTTTTATTTCTGTATTTTAAACAAGATAAATTTTAAGAGTTTTGCTAACAAAGATACTTTGAATCTGGCCATTGCTGAATGTAGTACTGCAGCTTTTGAAATAAATGCAATATATATGATATATATCATGAAAAGTGGCCATTTGGAAATGAGTACATTAATTCGTAATTTGTACTTGTATATTCTAGAAAAAAGTTTTACAAATATATTCTAGTACTGGTATTCCAATATTATGAAAATTTGCGAAACTTTAAATGCTGATTCATTGAGATATCAAAAAAAAATGATTCGTTAACAAATGAAATTGAAGAGTTGCTGTTGCACAGAAAATATGAATGTACATTAGGATTTTTTTCGTATATCGAATCGAGGAGAAATTTCAGCTTAGGCTTCCAGATGGTAATTATTGTAGTGGCACATTTTCTAAAGACAAGAACTAATTGCCATAATTGCTTAAAAATATTCAAATTGATGTCTTTCTATGTTTGAGTCCATTAACAAACAAGGTATCCTGTTTTCAGTAGCGTAAAACATCATTTTCTCACACCAACAGCTCAAATCATCCATAGCATTAAGCAGAAATTATACTTACTGCTGTGAGAAAGTATTTTCAATTCACAGCTGCGTTTATTAATGAAATGCAACTTATGGAAAGTTTTCAAACTAATATTCTGCTCATTATCTCATTTTCTGTGCACATTTCACCAAAACTTACAGAACATTTTAAGAGTTAAAATTATTACCATAAATTAAAATTATTACCCTACTTTACTTAACTTAAATTCTGGTATCATGTCAAAAAATGAATAGAATTATTTTCAATCCTTTCTGTCTAACGACATTATTTAATGTTCGCAAATAAATGAATTCCGTAACTTTTAAAATTCCTTTGTTTTTGTAAAACTCTTTTTATCACCAAATATATTAATGAGTTTCTGAAATTGAATTTTTTTTAGTATATCAATGTATATCACTGTACATGGATAAATTTTGAAATTCGAATATGTTACCTTCGAAACAAAGTATACCAGTAATATGGATATGTAAATTTAGCATTGTTTGATTTGTCGTCAGTTTTTCCAAAATAATGAGATTTAAATTCCTCTGGACTTATAAATAAACATTTATATCAGTGAATTCTTGGATTCGACCATGATTTCTGAATATCCATGGGCAATACTTATATTATACAATACAAGAAAGCATTATTTTATGATCAGAATCATAAGAACCTGATCACAAAAAATCATCACACAATTTCCCTTTTTTCTACACAGCAATGCCACTTAGAATACAGATTTCTGAAGACGTCATATTTGAATTATGGAATATTCAGTTATGTGCTTTATTTTTCATATATTGGAGCTCAGAAATACCAAAAGCTCCTGAAATATTTTAATAAATCTGCTCATTTTTATCTAATGTTAATTTTATTTCACTAAAATAAAAGAAACAATGCAATTGATAAAATGTAAATAAAATGACAAAAATTACACATACGATTTTTTTTCTTTTTCAGGTATGCTGATGACAATAGAAAGTAAGTAAATATTCTTCAAAAAATGTATCTAAATAATAAAAGTTTTAAAATAAATTAAACGATATTAACAACATTATTTATCAATCGGATAAAGTAAAAAAAATCAATTATATAAAGCAGATTAATTGAACATTAATTATATGAAATATTGACTTAAACACAAGTGATGTATTGAAATTATATTATTTGCTTCATTACAAATCAGAATCTTTACTTTAATACTTCACAAATTATAATGTTAAAACATTTTAAAAATCTTTAATAATTGCTTGGAGTGAAATGTAAATATATTTTTATTAATGGTTAAATTTATTTCAATAATGCAAGCATTATTATGTTTAATAAAGTTTCTAGAATTTATTCATCATTATTTTACTTTCATAGAAAATTTCTAGAAATTTCTGAAAAACTGCTCAAAGAACTGTTACAGTCATCCAAAGAATCTAGATATTTTACATTACATTGAATTTTAGGAAGAGCAGAACATATGGTAATTTGAAGGTCTCAAATCAGAACTATATAGATAGGTCATTTCAGTCAGATATAGATATCGCAATCGAGCTTCAACAATTTTCATTGGATAGCCAAGCACAACTGATTTAGGGTTATCAGTGCTTCACGATTTCTAAATCTTGGCATTTCTGATCAATGAATAGAATCAAATTATCTAGTTGCCTACTCGATTTAATCGATTCATCGTTTTGTAAGGGGCTGCAGCTCTCAATGGGCAACGTTCTTCTAATTGCATCAGGAAACAGAATTCCTTTCTGAGAGTGGATATTGGATTTTGAGTTGATTTATGATGGCACATTCAAATAATTGCATGATAGTTTTCCCTCAGCATTTTTGTAGATAATCCCTTTGTCATCTTCCGTTAATAACCATTTCAAAAATCAAGATTTGTTCTTAAAAAATTTACCATTTAGAATTTTCTGTTAACTTGCAAGTTTGATGGAGTTAATTGGCAAAAGAACCATTTATGATTAAACTGTCCTAAACTTATTGTGGAAATTAATCTTATTTTAAAAGTGTGTTCCTCAATTGCGTCATTTTTCAAGACTTGTCATCCAGTAAAGTCTGCTAAAAGCAGTCATACTTTAAATTCAATCTAAAACTTTTTTAAGAATCAGATGAAAAAGTTAAAGCCAATCACTTCAAAAAAAGGTAAACTTAAGGTGAATATAGCACGGTGACTACCGCAGTCAAATTGCTTGCTTCAAATGCTTATAAATAGTTCACTTTAACACCACATGTCTGTATGCTGTTTGATTTGTGGAAATGAGCTGGAAAATTGAGATTAGCCTTTTTATCAAATTATCATTAACTGCAAATCATCGGAATTCAATTCGCCAGTTTAAATTTTATATAATAATTATACTATGTTTACTCACAATATTGCTTTTTTAAACTATGCATATATTCTTACTTTAGGAAGAAGCTTTAAATGAGAAAAATTCAATTTTATGCATGAAAAACTAACTGTGGCATTAAAAAAGCTTAATTAAACTTTTATTGACGGTCTCAAATATTGATGAAAACCTCACTTTTCAGAAAGTATCTAATTTCAGAAGTTTCTAATACCAATTCAGTGAGTCATTTGACTATGCTATCGTGAAATAGCAAAAACTTTCTGAACAGTAGAATATAACCTTTACGAAAAAAAAACATCATCTACATTGATAAGTGTATAAAGATAATAAATGGCCAAAATTTAAAAAAATAAATCTTATTCTCAATTTCGTTATGTGTGCCAAATTGTTAGAAGGTGAATATAAGCATTGATATAATGCTGTAATTTTTGAAAATAAAATTAACAAATAAAGGCAAAACTATTGACTCAATGAAAGTAATGTTTTGACTAATAAACTTAACAATTCAAAGATTGCAGATTATTCACGGCAAGCATTCAAGGGATGAGGGACCTTAAAAGAACATCTTAAGTGAAGTACTGTGAAACTTTCTACATCCAAAAGCATGCTTTGAAAAAAGTGATAAGAAATATTAAGGTTTATTATTAAAAATATTAATTTCTCTATTCATTTTTTTTCATGGATAATGGAACGTTTGTCCTTTGAAAGGCACTCTCCGAAGACATTCTGTTGATTCTCTAGTGTTTTGGAGGAAAATTGACAGTTTAATACTTCCTTAATCATTTTCTATTTTAGATACAGCAAATTTGCTGATCAAATGATAAGATAAATACTTTTATCGAGAGAAAAAAAAGTCTATGTGGATAGACAGAGAGTGTTTTTTTAAAAAAACGATAAACGATTATTTCTGAAAACCCTCTTCAGTCTGTAAAAATGTGATTGATTTCTCAGTTTTTATCTTTTTCTCTCACTGAAGAAAAAATTGCTAGTGTTTTTCAGATCATTTTGCAAATGAGTGACAATTCTTTTATAAATAAACTTTCTAATCCTCCCTCTAAAATGAAATTAGGCTTAGGGAATTCACCAAACCATATTCAAGGTGACAAAGATTAAATATGTGTATTGAAATAACTGTATTATTTTTTGGCTCAATATCACTTATATTTTGGTTAATTATAAAGCTATTTATGCAATTTCATATGTCCAAAAACATTTATATTGTATATAATAAATGTTTGTAATTCTTTAAAAATTTCGTATTGGTTTATTCTGTTAAGAAAGAAAGTTTAATTTTCATTTTCTTCTTTTTTCAGATTTGAATGAAGACTTAAGAAGTAAGCTGGCGATTTTTAAGCTTATAATTTACAAATCTAAACTGCAGAAATTTTAAAAATATCAATACAGTCTCCAGTTATACTTACGAATAAAATTGTATTAAATTTTTATAGAATAAAATTATTTTACTTTTTATATTTTATATTAAGTCACATTTAAAAGATAATAAATTCGATGAAATTACCTTTTTTTCTGAAATCTTCCAACAATTTTATCGTTTATCAAACTGTAAAATTGTCACAATTTTCTTACAACTCAAAGAACAATCAAGTTTATCAGAAATTGAATTCGTCATAAAGTATCAATTTATATTGTTTTTCTAAACTACTGAATTGAATTTCCTGCTTTTATTTTTAATGGTAAATGATTTTACTTAACGAATATTAGATGCAAAAATTTTTCTTTAAAATTAGGAATTTTATTCCTTTAAAAATTATTCATTGAGATGGTACAATGAAAATTACTTATTCGACAGTCGATTTATTTCATAATTTTTTTTCTTTTTATTCTTTGTAACTTTAATTCCCTTTGATTCTTTATGCTCCATTTTGCCCATTTTTTTGCTTCCGTTATTCATTCTTATAAAGACTCAATGGGAAGTCTAGAGCATTTAAAGGATTTTTCTTTTAAGAATAAAAAGATAAATTAGTAATTTAGTTTGTTCTTACGTACAAGTTACAGATTTCGCTCTTTCAATGACCTCCAGCATTATCGATATCCAAAATGTGATAATATGAAATATAACGTTCATTCAGAAAATATGCACAAAAAGTTTTTATTCCTAGTTATTAAAGTTTTTAAGTTAGTCATCAATATTCGTTTTCTTAAAATCAATTTATAAATTAATAAACAACAATAAAGAAAACTAATAGAAATATTTGAATGAAATAAATCACCATTTAATACAACAAAATCCTAAATCATTTTGTATATTATAAATTGAATAAAGGACAAGCATTCACCCAAAATAAGTAGCAAAACAACTATATATCTATATTTAGTAATAAATAGTAATAATAACTTGGGCACAAAGCAAATATTAGAAAAAAGGAGAACATAAAAATGTGGCCATCAATTCTAAAACATTAATGTTATATGCTTTTTTAGTATATCATACAAAATTAATTAATTTAAAGACAAGTACAAGACTAATTGAGATAATTTTGGATGAAGGCTATTACGAGAGTTCAGATTCTCAAGCATGAAATTTAATCATAGTAAAAGGAGAAATTCCGCGACATCCACTACACTCTTTGCTTTAAATCTACATATAAGTGAATAAAATATCAATATGACGGATTTAGCAATAAATAGAGGATATTAGAAATATAACCTACGCTGGTTATCTTTTGTCTTAAAATAATCGAATTAATGAAATATGTTTTCTAAAAAACTGAAAAATATTTTTAAAAAAAGTTCTGAAAATAATTATAATAATGTATATTTTGGATTGTAATAATAATCTGACATTGAAGGCATTCAACTAAATTTTCGTCCGACTTTTATCTAATCTTATTTCTTTGAAACAATAACTTTCCACATATTAAAATTCATCAAATTAAAAGAAATGTATGAAACGAATAAAATATATAAAAAATGTGAAATGGACTTTGTTTATGTAAAGTAAAAATTATTGAATGATATAAATATATTTTTTAAATGTTTGTATATTTTTGAAAATAAATATCTTTTCCGAAAAAAAATTCTTGTATTTATATAATTCTCATTTTTTTCATTTTGTATTTTTTATACAGTTTTGACGGCAAGCATAACAAGTAATTGTTTTATTTTTTCTTATATTTCTGCTACACATATTTGATTGTGACATGACTCTTTTGTTATTTTTTATTGAAATATGAATAATTTAATTTCTCTTCAATTATAAAATTTTATACACTAATTTTAATCATAAACAATTGTGATTAATGATTTGATAAATATAATTATTAAATCTATTTGATATATATATTTAGGCCAATTGGGTACATTGGTAGTTGTTTATTTTACTCAATGAACGCAGTTCAGAATATATTTTTTCGTTAAAGGAATTCCAATCGTTGTTAAGCTAAATTGCTGGCTTAATTTTACTTTGATGCCTACTTTTCATCACTAAGTAAGACTTAAAGAAGATCTGGCCATCATAGTTTGGAATTTGGTTAATGGAAAAGTTCCATCTAGAAAAGTTATCCTCGCATAATGTATCTGATGTAAATAACGCCATTAACAATAATTTTAATTATAACATTTTATCACTGATTTTTCTAAGCGACACTGATATGTATGTTGTATATATGTTAGTATGAAAGACTGATAATCGGACAAATGTCGATATTCTCCGATGAACTCAAGCATTCTTACAGTTCGCTGAATATCCTAAGCAATAATGTTATGTATATGTTATTGCGAAAAATAATCTAGGAAATGTGGAATTTTCCCTCAATGAATGTCAACTTTTTGACAGTTCACTAAATATTCCAAGTAATATTGATGTGTAGTGTGTGAATATATTATTGCAAAATATTGATATCTGAGAAATTTCAATATTCATCGGAGAATATTAGCATTCTCCTAGTCTCTTAGTGCGTGCCCGAAATTATTTGCAAAATATAATTACTTATTATTGACATCGGTAAGTTATAAGTAATGATAATCAGTAAATGACGACATTAATTTTTAATATTTAATAAAAACATATGTGTATATTTTGAAGACACAATTTCAAATTCCAATCATATTTTATTACTAAAACATATTATGATATAAATCAAAATAGAAGAACATTTAGATAACAACGCATATAAAATAAACAGTCTATAATATACAATCTAAAATATACAGTCTATTCTAAAGGAGATTAATAATAATATCATTAATAAAATTATAAGAAAATCATATGCGGTTAACCTTATAAAAACAAGTGTTACAGTAACTTAAATTATTATGCTGTCTCTACAGCTGTGCATTCTCGACTTTTCGTTTCCCCTCTCACCAGAACTTAAACGTGCTTGTTGATATACACAGGTGATGGTTTTACTCTATAACTAAACATTTCTCAATAGAACTTGTTTGTGCTAGCCGAAATACACATTCAGATATTAGAATATATCACTATCGACCATTCCGATCCGCCATGAGTAGGGATTGCAATACCGGACCAAAATTTCAATACTGGTATTCGGTATTTTATAGATCTTGATACCGGTTTTAATACCGGTATTAGAAATTTTAGAAAAAGAAAGAAAACAAGGTGTTTCTTTGTTTTATTTGACAGTTTTATAAAAGAGTGTAATATCACAAAAAATAATATGGAACTTATAAATTATAACAGTATATAAAGAATCACAAAAAAGTAAAGAAACAACTTATTTATTTAAGTCACAAAAAAAAATTGTAAATATCACTATTCAGTCTGTGGTACTAATACAAATTTTTGAAATATGATCTTAAAAAACATAATGCATCAGTTGTACTGTCATTAAAGCTGAAAAGTAATTTTGTGTAAAAATTACCAGCTGTCGTAAACGCTCTTTCGGCATCTACGTCTACGTTCTTCAGATAGTGATTTGTGCTGTTCTTTCATGATTGCAACATGAAATTTATTGTTGCATTAGCTGTTAATAAATTAAAATCTCTCCGACATAATGCCTCTATAGTCAGTTTTATTGGAAGTAGAACTGGTATAGTTCTGGATATTAAGACGAATTCACTGTCTGAAAAAATTAATTGGCAGGTTTAAGTTGATTATTGTATTTTGGATTGGATTTCTAAATTTCAAAAACCGTTCCATCATTAGGAGTAAACTGTTCCAAAGTGTCTTAGAATATATTATTGACATATATTCTGTTTTATTTTCAGTTAGTATATATATTTTTAATATGAAATTTTTTGTAGGGGAAAGTTTAAATATCTTAACAATTTTTCGAACTTTATAAATTATAGGAAGCAATTCTTGATGGGTTAATATTTCATCCTCATTAGCAATATCTTCTTCCACAATTACATTGTCATTATCTTCATTGTCAATATCACTCTCACTCTTACTCTCTTCAATGTCGGAATCCGAAGTTTCTATATCCACAATATTTGGATTCTTCTATTCTTTATTTTTTTGGTATATTTGGTATTTACTCCTAACTGAAATCCATGACCAAAGCACAATTGCTGATTTGCACCAATCAAATTTCCAAATTTTTTCATAACTGTTGCTCCATGAGTCGTTATAGATACAATCTCTTCTTTCAGGGATAATCCATGTTTCGCTCATTTAGATTTAAGCAATTAATTAAGCCATTAATTAGCTAATTAATTTCGCCAGTTAAGGAGACATAAAAACAAAAACGTATACTATTTTGCTATGTTGGCGATCCCTGTGGAGACAATTTAAAATATTTCTAGTAAATACCGAAAAACCGGTATTTAAACTTGCGAATACCTGCATTACGAAATTGTAAAAAGGCTCAAAATACCGGTATTCGGTATCCCGGTATACCGGTATTGCAATCCCTAGCCATGAGGCATACGTTTAATTCTGAATGATTGAGCGCTGCTACAGATAAGCTATAATTATGTTTGCCTTTTAATGGCACCTGCCACAGTGCAACCCCTCCCGAAGGAGGCATAACCCCACAGTCTGTAGCAGGTAGTCCACCTTACACCATTTTTATACCGTACAGGGCTTCTCATCTCTCTACCTGAATGTCTACAAGGGGCGGGGAACATTATAATATAAAATAGCATAATTAAATATCGTTCACTATAAATGATTTGTGCTTGCCTACATTTAAAGGCAATTATCCGAAGGCATAGGAACATAACGAAATATTATTTCAACGATGTAATTGGTATGTATTGACATTCATCGGTGGATATTGATATTGTCTAATCTTAATCTTTGACAATAACATATCAATATGTCCTTATAAACAAACATTATATGTGGATTGTTAACATCACGAAATGCATAATTTCGCTTGAATATCGTGTCTGAAAACGCAATCGTACTTAGAAATTAAAAATGAGATACATAAGCGTGTTAAACATGAAAATTAAATAATCAGCATGTTTTACTAAAAAATAGAATTATTTACAATGAAGAATCATCCTGGTGACATAGTAATGTATAATATGTAATTACATTATATATTGTAATGTATGTAATTCTGTTACATATAATGTAATGCATAATTAACTTGTAATGCCGAAATTCTTACCCTGCATTAATGAGGGCTGTAAAATGTTGAACATGAATGTTTTCAACATATACCACAACTTCAAAAATCATGAGAATTAGACAAATGATATGATTGTCTTATTAACATAATTTTCAAGACACCTCCCAAAATCTTCAAGAATTCCCAGGAAGAAATCCCAAGACATAGAAGATGTCAGAAATTTTTCTTTGGAGCATGCATATCACAATTAATTTATTGACTTCCAGTAAGTCAGTCAATCAGATGCAATTCAGGTTTCCAACAAACCAGAGAACAATGCATTCTAGTATTTGGGAATCAAACTTTTAATATAATTTTTTGGCTAAAATCCTTCAGTATAATTTGGGTTTAAATAGAATAAAATTTATGCACGGCTTTTGGGACTCCCTGTTATGCTATTTCTTATACAGATTTTACTTCTTTTTATTTTAAATATTGTCATTAAATATCGTATCATACAAAATTAATATCTACAAGTAAAGCATTATGCTAGTTATTTTCCTTAGCTAATACTTTATAAAAGAAGTAGAAATTCAATATCTTTTGGAATAGAAAAGGATCTAATCTTGAATATTTTTTGTATGTGATTCTTTTATTGTTTTGCAACGTTCTTTAATTAATTTTAACAATAATCACAATACAATAATGTTAAAATAGCTTGATTTTTTAATAATTCGTTAAAACATTTTACTGGAAAAGATTGTGAAAATTTTAAAAATATCTATTTATTACTTTTGCAAACAAATTAATATAATGTCATGAATTTAATTAATAAAATTATGACAATACTTGTTTTTTAACCTATCGTAATGGCAAAAAAATACGTCCATGTATTTCAAAATTTGCTTTATGAGCAAAACAACTCATTATTGATGTTTTCTTGCAGAATTGTCACAATCAGTACCAGGTATGTTTCAGTTTTTTTAATGTTAGCATTCTTGTAACTTTTTAAGAAATATTTTTTGTTATGAATACACTTATGCATTTATTAAAATTGTTTAAAAATGCAAAATAGTTCTATTTTATAAAGTATTCAGTTCAGGTTTAATGAAAAATGAATCCACAATAACACAGTTACAATAGCAAAAGTACTACATTTCGAGCACAGTATGACAGGTACAATATTAAGTAAGAGGCAATATCAATAAAAAGCTGTTAAGGTGTTAGTATTCAAAGATCTTGCTGCTCGAAATACCTTTCTGCATGCTGTTACTCATGCATTTCAGGTACCAGCTTTGTAATTCAATACAGTTTCACAGATACAAAGATAAGTAAGAAGCAACATAATTAATAAACTATTAGAATACTTAAAGAAAATGTTCACATGAATTGCCACCTGAAGTACCTTCCTTCATACTTTTATATATATTATTACTTTTCTTCATACTGTTATTCATGCATCTCAGCATCAGCACTGTAATCCAATACAATTTTACAAATATAAAGATTATTAAAAAGCAGGATCATTAATAAACTATTAGAAAACTTAAAGAAAATGTTCACATGACTTGCCACCCGAAATAACTTTCTGTATATTGTTATTTATTTAGCTGTGTTTTTGAAATTTTCTAAATGTTAAACTTTTTGGTTAACAGCTCTCAGTTAAGAGAAGAACTATTTTGTATATCAACTCAAAAAGAACCTAAACTGTAACTGCAGCTTTCGGGGAGAATGGGACATTTTTCTAGCCTTTAAAAATAATATCCGGCGCTTTCCTGAATTTAGCATTCTGAGATACCTGAATTAAAATTAGCTTAGGAATTAGAATGTTAAAATTCATAATCGGTTTCCCTTTCAATTTCTTCCTTAAGAACTGCGCTTCATCTTTAGAATGGGAATTACTCATCCCCCAAAACGTTATTTTTTCCACCAGGAAAGCTAGAAACGACTTACTCATTCGACAATCTCTCATAAACACACTCATGTGCCCTCTGGTTCATATGTTCATCAAGTGTTCACATTGAGCTTCATGGACCTACAAATTAGCTTTAGATATTGTCTTTTTAAACATGATCGATATATTATAATTAATATCATGTTCAGAGAGGAATTTATAAAATCACATATAAAATTTATGTGATATTCTTTTTGATGTCACTAAAACATCTGCCTCTACTTGTGTTATTCTCTTAGTATAATTCCTATTTACTGGAGAGAGAGATTTAGCACTCTAATTTGCAAGTATTTCAGTTGTAAAAATTTAGTAGTAAAAATATACGACTCTGAAAGTTCAAATATGTCGCATAATTACCAGATAGATCGCTTGATAGTGAAAAAATAGGTTGTGTTTTTTTATTCTCGGAATTTTTTAAGAATGATTCTATGTTTTTAAGAGACGGCATGACAATTGTGATAATTTGGCTCCTATGGATGTTGGGAAAGAGCTATTTGAAATTAACGTCTACTCTGCCATCATTAAATGTTGTTTTCTTGGCTTAACATTTCTATAAGAAAAGTTTAATGAGAAACCTTTCAGATGTTCTTGGAGGATGTTACCATAATTATGTTCTGGCAGAATTCACCACGTCAGTTTGTTGAAACAATTAATAAAGTGGTTGTATTTTGATTATTTGACCATTTGCTCCTATATAAAAGTAATTTGTCTGAGCAAACCTGATTTCTTTGGAAATTATTGGAGTAATTCTGAATTCTCCTGCACGCTTTTTTTAATAATATATTGTGATTATTCCCTTATCTTTAAAATAAGTACATTTTCTGTCACGGTATGTTAAAATATATTTTCAGAAACTAACCGGTCTTAAACAAGAAAAAAACAACCTTTTATACTTGTATTGTTAAGGGAATAAATTGAAATTTGACCTACAAATATGATCAATTATTAAATCTATTATATATATATATATATTTTTTAGGTTTTGGCCAAGACATTCTCTGTAAGTAACATTTTGAATTGTCTTACTTCTATTGCAAAACAAATGTTTAAATAAGAAAAATAAATGCCGATTTTAATTAAATTTACATTTTGTTGGAGGTAATTAAATTTTATGCAAAAAGAAAGAAATTTATTTATCTTTGAAAACGCATCGATGGCCGAACATAGTTTCATGCAGTAATAAAATGATTTTAGAAGTAATTTTCGCTTTTACTTTTTCTTCATTAAAAAATTAAATTTTATCTTTATTTATTTTATTTTAGGATCAAAGATAAAATAGTAATTATTGAAAAAAAATTCTGCAGTAAGCATTCTCTTTCAACCTAAATTTGGAGCTAAAACTGTATGCGAAATATCTATAACGTTTAATATGCTATCATTTATCTTTTACAGTAAGAGAATCTATTACAGTACTTCTTATCCTTAATGAATTTTTCAGAAAAATATCAAATTGGCATTATTTCTTACTGATATTTCTTTAGAGTCGTTAGACAATGAAGTTGACAATATTTTAATTTTTAAATATCTTTAAATAAAAAAAAAAAATCATAAAACATAATTTAGTGAATAAAGATGCTTCAATATTCATGATGTGATGACCTTTGTTTATAAAGAATTTGCTGATGAAACTTTTTAATTAGATTAATTTATACTTGCTATTAAAATGTTTCAGGGTTAGTCCGAAATTCTGCAGGTAAGTGCGCATATATTCAGATAAATTTTTTCCTTATTTTTAAATATAATTCTTTATAAATTGTAGTTTCTATAATTTAAAATAACTTACTTAAAACAATAATTTTTCTATACAAATATGCAGAAAATTAAAAGCATTAATTATAATTTTTGTCTTTATTAGATCAAATGAATGACGTCTACAGTAAGTAATTTACATTTAAAATGTTTACTGCATACTTCGTATTATTTACCTTCGTAATTACTAAATTAATTATGGGAATTGAATAGCGGATTAAAATTGATAAATCATATAATTTGGAAATACAGAGAGTAATTGGTGCATTACTTTTTGGGATTGGTAAGAAATCTGGTAAAGAACACTTTCGACAAAATAAAAAGATGTTTGTAAAACTATCATTTATTTACGCAATCCCCCAAAAATGTAAATTACGAAATTATTGAATGGAGAGCAATGATTTCGTAAGATGAATGAAGGAGAACGAAAATTAATAAATCGTAAATGCATTTTGAACTAATAATATTTTTTGTGAACTAATAATATCTTTAGACTAATGATATGCGTTTATATCCACAGTGATCTTGATGTAGCTTCTCCAAAATTTAGAGGTCGTTTTCCTAAAATTTTATTAAAAAAATTTATATGATTCTGAGATGTTAAGAGTTTTAACCAGGGCAGAAGCCAAGCAAGAGGTATGCAAATTGATTCAGTTGACTAGAGCACCTTGAAAAACAAATAATTCAATAATTTTCGAAGATAAAAGGAATGCCGTTTTCATTGAATCGATGAAAATAAAATCGGGCAATTTTTATGACGGAAACAAAATTTATTGTTAGCAAATTTAACAAATGCGTAAGAATTAATTTTGTTGTAGTTAAAATGATGCGTTTTATAAAATAGACACTGAATATCATAATAAAATTAGTGACTTTTGAATGACATTTGTATAGCTCTCAATTCTAGAATTCAGAAGTCAAAGACCTACACTAATCATACTACTAAAAATATTTTTGAATTGTATAAGGCAATGCCAACAACAATAATGTAACCATATGCAATGGAAAAAAATTTAATGCTAGATTGACAGTTATTATTTTTGAACGGTTAATTGCACAATGAAAATCCATAGGCTGTTACTCTTCCGTATTCGACGTATGGTCCAGCAATTTTAGAAATATGCTATAACTTGCAAATTCCTAAGACATTTAATTGCATGGTTAATGTCGTAATAGCAATTCAGAAAGGCTCAGTGTCTCATTCTTAATTCAAGAGCACAGTTGTGAGGTAAAGAACTACATTGATCGTTGCATCGAACATCCTGTTTGGTGATTTAAAAGAATATGGGCCACAGAAATGTTACCAGATGCAATGAAAATCTTCACTGCATTAGGAATATATATATTGTGAAAGATATATTCTCATAAGGAGTAAAAATACATTCTAGACTTGTAGGTTATACTTTTAAAGTGATTTCTTCATAAATCTCGTAAAAGTTAATTCATCTGATGGCTTAATGATATTCGTTAATGTAAATTGTTTTAGAACCATAGAAAAGGACACACATCAATCGCATTCTAATGGTATAAAAAAAGCGATAAGAAAAAGTTACCAAGAACTATGAAAAATGTATTGTTTATCTGACTACTATATTTCTGAAAAGACAACTACACACTGAAAAAAATATTTAATTCGCTGCTTTGATTATTTTCTTGCCCTAAGTAATGCTTAAGCCAAAAAATGCAGAAAAATTCAGTGGTTTAAATTGAAATAACCATCCTTTCTAATGGTATAAAAAACACAAAAAGAAATAGTTAACAAGAACAATGAAAAATGCATCGCTTATCTGACATCTATATTTCTCAATACACAGCTACACAGTGAAAATATTTAATTTGCTGCTTTTATTATTTCCTTGCCCCAAGTAACGCTAAAGCCAAGAAATGCAGAAAAAACTGGGGATTTAAATTGAACGCTCCAGCTAATAAATTTTAATTTCCTGGTAAAAATAATCAGCCTTCAAAGCATTATTTTTGAGCAAATAGCATATTTCAAACATCTTCCGTTTGCAAATCATTATTTATTGAAATTTCAGTCAAACTCTAGACATTGCATTTTTAAATTCTGTATTTTTTTTCTGTGTGTATAAATAGTCCTCGAAAGAAATTTATAATTGCTTATGTTTTCTAAACAATTTTTTGAATTTAAAAAGTATCTAGGTAAAAGTCTATATACAGTACTAAGCATCATCTTTAAAAATGATTATAGTAGTAAACAGATGAAAACCTTCCCAAAATATGGAAAGAATTTCTTTTTAATGAATTTGTGCTTCTTAATAAAGAATTAAACTTCATAAATCTAAATTCATGAGGGATATAGATAATAAATTTATATTTCATTATTTGGAGTCAAAAATTTACATAAATAGGTAGATAAACCATATATTCTAAAAAAAACTTTTGAACGTTATTTTTTTAACAAAAAAGTTAAAAGCTTATTGCTAAGAAATGAGAGTTTAAAACGACAAACTTCATCATGATGTTCAATGTGATTCGTAAAATAATAATTTGTTAAAAATAAAATTTTGAATCTCCCTATTTTTTGATGGCAGCTTAGTCAAGGCGGAATTAATTATGCCTAATTTTTTGCCTCAATTTTTTTTCTTTTTAATTTGCTTATTTATATTTATTATAATAATAATATAATGAATATTTAATCAATATATCGTCATTTTTAACTTTCCTAAAGGCTTTACATCCATAATTTTCTCAGGTTTTTCTTAATTATTTCATATTTATCATTTGCTTTAATCTTAAAGCTTTATAATGCAAAAACTACTCCACAGTTCAATAAATATATCTTCATTTTTAGTTTTTATTTATTGCTAATTTTTAGTATTTTCAGTTTCTTTAGTTTAAACTGTAACTTCTTAAAATAAACGTGAGATTTTGTTGCATTTCCAAGAACACTTTATGGTTATAAAATTCTCCCATATGTGGGAGAATTTTATCTCAATGGTTAGTAGTTTAATGAACTCAAGAGTAATTTATGAAACACCAGATATAAAGAAGAAACGGTAGAAATTCTGTATAAATTTTATTGTATAGATTTATTTACTAGAAAGTTTGCAACAATTACTGTTACTGTTGCCTGTATTATCTTAAAGCTTAACACTGTTCTTTCACTTTTTTTGAGAAAAGCTTTTGAAGTTATGAATGTGTTGCAACCTGAATATTAACATCCGTTTCAAAATTTCCACTTCATGAGCATTTCTATAATTTCAGGAAGAATAGAAATCGCATGATATGTGGTCTTACCTGTGTGATAATTCTAGATATTCATACTTAAAACTCAATTTCCTACAACAAAGGAAAAAATACTCCACGACTGCACATCTAATGGAGTTCAAAGAGGTTTTCATGCTTAATATTCTTTTCAAAAGTCTCGAATATATATGATGTGTGCATGAATTTTTTTTTACAATGTTATCTCTACAAACGGAATTAAATAAGATGATTGTATAACTGCTGTGTTCTATCAAATAGAATGGCTAAAAAAATTGAAATCCTTTGTCTGAAATTTAGAGACAAAATAAGAATCCATGATTTTGTCTTCGTATTACATTTTTCACAAGCATTTTTCTGTTCATTTCATGCCAGTTGCTGCTTTTGATATTGCATGAATTTAATGAATAAATTTTCTTTTAATTCTAAATTAACGGGGTTATTAAATCTTTTTAAATTATCAGAGCAAGGGAGTCGTGGAATTACGGAGTGATTCTTATGTTGCTATGTTAATTTAATTACAGACACATCAATTTTAAATTGATTCATATATAGAACATTTTAATTAAAGATTTATGCATAACAATGCATTAAACCTTTATATATATATTCATCTTTAAAATATTATCTATCTTTTTAGGTACCTGTTCTGGAGGTAAGTAATGATTTGAATTTTATGTATCACATTTAAAAAAAATTTGCTCAGTTGCAAAATTTTTATTTTCGAACTCATATAACGTAATTCCATTGAATCATATACAAGGTGATCTGCGGAGTCCTTTAAATTCAAAGCGGTGTCTTGTATAGCCAGGGAATTAAAGTATCCCTATAGTAAAAATGACTATGCTGAATTTCAGAGACGCCTTAAACGCTCCTAGGATGAAATACGGAAGTTACAAAAAATAATTCAAAAGTAAGGAATATCGACTTAAGTATTCCATATACAAATATACGCTACATCATAATAAAAGCATATGGAATTGAAAGAAAATTGGGAAAGATATTTGCGATTAAAATTAAGAATTTCCTTAAATTGAAAAAGAGATTGTCATAAGATTGAAAAATGTGTTCCACGGTATTATCATTTTTTACAAATTAAGTAACAGTGAAGTGAAATTTTAGCAATAAAGAAAATAAATAAAAACAATAGTTTAAAAAATCTGGAAAACACTCTTGAAGGAGGAAATACGGGAAACATATTTTATTTTAGAACGAACTCTCTTTCAAGTCACGAGAAATTTATTCAATCTCCCCAATTCTACAAATAACAATTCCACGAAAAATTTTCTTGTGTTTTTTTGTGATATAGCGTACATTTTTCTAACTCGACTTCATCCTCCTTTATATTTTGAATTATTTTTTGTAACTTCTTTATTTCCCCGCTAAGGTCGATGAAACCAGTATCGATAAATTCAGCGTAGTACTTACTATAGGTACACGTTACTTCCCTGGCAATACGTGGCTCCGTTTTGAATTTAAAGGACTTAAAAGGACTTTGCAATCACTCAGATTATGCAACAATGCTACGATATTTGTACGACAATGTAGGCTTTCAGAATATGAAAAGACGTTGATGATATATCGCGCAGTTTCTTGAACTAATAGGATAAATTCAAATGCCAGTTCTTCTGGAATGTGATTGATATTTTACAGGGTTTTGAAATCACAGGCATCCTGTATTTCATAAATAGAAATACGGGTTTTTTTATGTACGAATATAACAACTTAAGATAATTTTTTGGATGGGATGTGATTATGAGCTTATATAAACCAAAAAGTTGAATTGAAGGCATTCGTATTCAGAGCACTGAAATCAGTGGTAATAAGAATCTCAAATATTTTTTGTATGAAACCCCCAAACATTGAAAAATGAATGATGTAAAAATTATTCAAATATGAACAATAAAAGAATATGGGAAAATAATTTACAATATTGATATAATGCAATTATTATCACATAATAATTCAATCATATGCATTTTATGTAATTAATTATATATAATTAAATATGCATATATATATATATATATATATATATATATATATATATATATATATATATATATATATATATATATATATATATATATATATATATATATATATTTATATAACCAATCTAAAGTAAGAAAAAGTTTGAAAACGAAACTAAAATGAAAACGAAACAAAACAGTTTCGAAATCGCAACTAAAATTTATTACCTATTTAAACTAAAACCAAAAAGGAACTTCATAGTATTTAGAGAGCGCAATTGCAGCTACTTCTAAAACACAGATGAATTGATACAAAAGTATTAGAATCAAGTTAATAGGAAAAACAAAAATCAAAGAAAAATTAAACCAAAAAAATTATTAAAAAATATTAAAAAAGAATCCGGCCTGAAGACTTTTTCAAGGGTCACCCTCAGGCAGGGATTCAAATAAAGGGATTTTTTCTGTGAGGACATACAGACATTAAGTCCAATAATGATTCCTCGTGACCCGAAAATCCCCCGAAATTATGCTCAAGAGATATACCACTTTAACAGAAAGGAAATACCAAATAACAAATTAGAAAAAAAAAAAACACCACAAAGTAAAAATACAATAAAAACAATAACAATAAAAACAAAAACAGCATTAAAATTAAAATTAAAATTAAAAACGAAAAGCCAGAACATACCATCCAACAGTGAAGTAAACTTTAAACAATCGATTGTGATTTCCTGTTTTTGAAAGTTAACGGTAAATTATGTAAACAGAGGTAGGCACCCAGCGCCATTTATTGAGTGATCCAATATGCAAGTAAATTTCTATTTTTATTTAAGCCAAAAGATTAATCCCAAACCATACCTTGTTTAATTAAAAAATTGACATTACAGTAATTTCTAGGAAAATCATTTTTAATTAAATTTTTAAGGAGGTTATTTGATGCTTCAATATAAGAATTTTTATTATTGCAAACCCTTTTGATCCTGTTAACTTGTGAGAAAATTAGATTTTTGAAAATTTTAGAGTTTAGATTGGAATGGTAGTTACATATTTTTGTTATTTTAAAGTTGAAATCATCCCTTTTATCATATATACCAACTATTGTTTTATCATTAGCAATTTCAATTTTTAAATCCAGAAAGGTAGCCTCAAGTTGATTTATATTTGTATCTTTTAGAATTAAATCTTTTGGATAGCAATTAGTAATAATATTAGTATTGTCGAAGTTAATCAAAAGTAGGTCATCAATATATCTCCACCCATTTATTAAATTATATTTAATTATTTTTTTCTCATAGTAATGCAGGAAAATATTAGCTAAAGCACTTGAGAAAGCTGTCCCCATTGGAATGCCCTTGACTTGTTTATAAAAATTAATACCATTAAACACGTAATTTTCAGTAATATTAAAATTACATAACTCAAGCCAGTTATTTTTAGGAATGATATTTTCATTTAAATATTCGTCATATATAAAAGTGCAGACCTTTATTAATTTTTCATGAGGTAGATTAGTGTATAAATTTTCGAAATCAAAAGTATTAAGTTTATTAATGTTGTTATCTTTAAGAAAATCCAATACTTCTTTGTTACTAGAAATAATAAAGTTGTCTTCATTTTTTATTTTGTCCAGGATAATTTTTAAGTATTTAAAGAAATGTTTACCCGTATAGTAATTATAACTACCAGTGCTACAGGTTACGAATCTGAATTTTAATGGATTTTTATGAAATTTAACTGTTGGGAATAAATAAGGATAGTTAAGAGAGCAAGTCTTAGTTTTGGTTTTTTTTGCGAAAGCTAGCATTCTTTTATCTAATTCCTTTTTCCCGGTGTTCTTTAACATATAAGTTGCATTAGAGTTATATTCATTAATTAAAAGTTCTTTATAATAATATTTACAAATTAAACAGAAATTATTTGCTGATTTATCTATTACTGTAATAACAAATTTTTCTTTTAAATTTTTTATTTCATTTTTTAATGTTTTACTAAAATAAATCCCACGTTCTTTAGATCTGTCAAAATCAGTATTCAATTTTATTTTAATTTCCTTTAAAATTCTCACTTTCCATTCCCCGAAACCTTCCGCAGGCCAGTGGTATTTTCTAGATAATTTGGCAATAAAAACATCCAAATCATTACCAATAGAAATCAAAATTTTGTTATGGTTTATTTTTTCTCTTAATCTAAATTTTGTTCCTCTTCCCATCAAATCTCTTAAAGAGTTGGATTCAATAATTTTTAAATTACCTGTAATAATATGACCTTTATCAATATCTATAAAATCTTTATATTTTTCCTTGTTACAGTAACAATCTGTTTTATTTATTTTATTTAAATTTTTGCTATAGTAATTATAATTACAAATTTTTTTCTTTAAAGTTGAAGTGTAACTAAACGCTATTGATACATTAGTTTTATCTGCAAGAGGAAAATATATATTATTATTATGTATAATTTTGGGTAATTTTAGATATTCGAAGTAAATATACAAGAATTTAATCACACAGTATTCTTTGTAAACATTATTTTTGTTATTAAAAAGTAAATCGTTTTTTCCAATGTTAAGTTTACATTTAATAAGATCTAGAATAATACATTTAGTGTACGAATTTTTAAACTCTAATTCCCCGAATTTATTATTTAAAAACCATTTCATTTTATTATTTCTAAGACCAAAAATGTATTTCCTAATTCTGTGAATGTTTTCACTATTGTGTTCCAGATTACAGTAATTTTGAAATTCCTCAAATATAATTTGAAAATGGCCTCCTTTCCCTTTACCTCTTTTAAATCTTTTAGAAAAGTTATCTTTATTTAGAAAATTTTTAAAAATGTTAAATTTGTTATAAATGCAATTATTGTTTAAATCTGCATAACCTTCCCCATTTAATTTACTATTGAGACCATAAGGAAATAAAGTTTTCAGGTTGCAAATATAAATGTTTTCCAGATCTAATCTTTTGTTTAATACGTTAATATTGTCTTCTAGAATGTAGATATTAATATTGTTAAAGTTATGTTTTTGAAAATGCTCCAGTTCGAAGTCAGTGGTCCTATTTTTTATGAAGTTTTTTATATCGGATCTGTGATTGTTAATTCTTAAATTAAGCTCGGTGCTAGTTTGGCCAATATATTTTAAATTACATTCTGAACAATTAAGGAGATAAATCAAATTTTTGTTTTTACAGAATGTTTGTAATTTTGAGTTTTCATTTTTGATCTGTTCTTTATCTGCCAAAGGACATGTCCTACACTTTCCGTTTCCACAAATTTTATATTTTTTTGTATTTTTAAGATTTTTTAAACAAAACAATTGTGTCAGTAATTTTTTCTCCGTGAATGCTCCTGACACAAAGCTATCCACAGTGCCCCTTGGTAGAGCGCGCGACGGGCCATGCGCTATGATAAATTCGTTATTAACTTTTTGCATAGTTTAATTTATTTATTAAAATGAAAATATATCTCCTAAACGCCAAAAACAAGGAATTCTCGAAAAAGTAAAATCAGGAAAAATGATCTGAAAATTCTTAAATTTTTTAGGCAATACACCAAAAAACCTATTGAACCCCCCCCCCCCACCACCACCAAAAAAAACTATTAAAAATATTTTATTTAAAAATTTTGCAGTTCGTGGAACAGCGCACCTGCAGCTAAATTCCAACCAAATGCAAGAACGAGTAACCAATCTAAAGTAAGAAAAAGTTTGAAAACGAAACTAAAATGAAAACGAAACAAAACAGTTTCGAAATCGCAACTAAAATTTATTACCTATTTAAACTAAAACCAAAAAGGAACTTCATAGTATTTAGAGAGCGCAATTGCAGCTACTTCTAAAACACAGATGAATTGATACAAAAGTATTAGAATCAAGTTAATAGGAAAAACAAAAATCAAAGAAAAATTAAACCAAAAAAATTATTAAAAAAGAATCCGGCCTGAAGACTTTTTCAAGGGTCACCCTCAGGCAGGGATTCAAATAAAGGGATTTTTTCTGTGAGGACATACAGACATTAAGTCTAATAATGATTCCTCGTGACCCGAAAATCCCCCGAAATTATGCTCAAGAGATATACCATTTTAACAGAAAGGAAATACCAAATAACAAATTAGAAAAAAAAAAAAAACACCACAAAGTAAAAATACAATAAAAACAATAACAATAAAAACAAAAACAGCATTAAAATTAAAATTAAAATTAAAAACGAAAAGCCAGAACATACCATCCAACAGTGAAGTAAACTTTAAACAATCGATTGTGATTTCCTGTTTTTGAAAGTTAACGGTAAATTATGTAAACAGAGGTAGGCACCCAACGCCATCTATTGAGTGATCCAATATGCAAGTAAATTTCTATTTTTATTTAAGCCAAAAGATTAATCCCAAACCATACCTTGTTTAATTAAAAAATTGACATTACAGTAATTTCTAGGAAAATCATTTTTAATTAAATTTTTAAGGAGGTTATTTGATGCTTCAATATAAGAATTTTTATTATTGCAAACCCTTTTGATCCTGTTAACTTGTGAGAAAATTAGATTTTTGAAAATTTTAGAGTTTAGATTGGAATGGTAGTTACATAGTTTTGTTATTTTAAAGTTGAAATCATCCCTTTTATCGTATATACCAACTATTGTTTTATCATTAGCAATTTCGATTTTTAAATCCAGAAAGGTAGCCTCAAGTTGATTTATATTTGTATCTTTTAGAATTAAATCTTTTGGATAGCAGTTAGTAATAATATTAGTATTGTCGAAGTTAATCAAAAGTAGGTCATCAATATATCTCCACCCGTTTATTAAATTATATTTAATTATTTTTTTCTCATAGTAATGCAGGAAAATATTAGCTAAAGCACTTGAGAAAGCTGTCCCCATTGGAATGCCCTTGACTTGTTTATAAAAATTAATACCATTAAACACGTAATTTTCAGTAATATTAAAATTACATAACTCAAGCCAGTTATTTTTAGGAATGATATTTTCATTTAAATATTCGTCATATATAAAAGTGCAGACCTTTATTAATTTTTCATGAGGTAGATTAGTGTATAAATTTTCGAAATCAAAAGTATTAAGTTTATTAATGTTGTTATCTTTAAGAAAATCCAATACTTCTTTGTTACTAGAAATAATAAAGTTGTCTTCATTTTTTATTTTGTCCAGGATAATTTTTAAGTATTTAAAGAAATGTTTACCCGTATAGTAATTATAACTACCAGTGCTACAGGTTACGAATCTGAATTTTAATGGATTTTTATGAAATTTAACTGTTGGGAATAAATAAGGATAGTTAAGAGAGCAAGTCTTAGTTTTGGTTTTTTTTGCGAAAGCTAGCATTCTTTTATCTAATTCCTTTTTCCCGGTGTTCTTTAACATATAAGTTGCATTAGAGTTATATTCATTAATTAAAAGTTCTTTATAATAATATTTACAAATTAAACAGAAATTATTTGCTGATTTATCTATTACTGTAATAACAAATTTTTCTTTTAAATTTTTTATTTCATTTTTTAATGTTTTACTAAAATAAATCCCACGTTCTTTAGATCTGTCAAAATCAGTATTCAATTTTATTTTAATTTCCTTTAAAATTCTCACTTTCCATTCCCCGAAACCTTCCGCAGGCCAGTGGTATTTTCTAGATAATTTGGCAATAAAAACATCCAAATCATTACCAATAGAAATCAAAATTTTGTTATGGTTTATTTTTTCTCTTAATCTAAATTTTGTTCCTCTTCCCATCAAATCTCTTAAAGAGTTGGATTCAATAATTTTTAAATTACCTGTAATAATATGACCTTTATCAATATCTATAAAATCTTTATATTTTTCCTTGTTACAGTAACAATCTGTTTTATTTATTTTATTTAAATTTTTGCTATAGTAATTATAATTACAAATTTTTTTCTTTAAAGTTGAAGTGTAACTAAACGCTATTGATACATTAGTTTTATCTGCAAGAGGAAAATATATATTATTATTATGTATAATTTTGGGTAATTTTAGATATTCGAAGTAAATATACAAGAATTTAATCACACAGTATTCTTTGTAAACATTATTTTTGTTATTAAAAAGTAAATCGTTTTTTCCAATGTTAAGTTTACATTTAATAAGATCTAGAATAATACATTTAGTGTACGAATTTTTAAACTCTAATTCCCCGAATTTATTATTTAAAAACCATTTCATTTTATTATTTCTAAGACCAAAAATGTATTTCCTAATTCTGTGAATGTTTTCACTATTGTGTTCCAGATTACAGTAATTTTGAAATTCCTCAAATATAATTTGAAAATGGCCTCCTTTCCCTTTACCTCTTTTAAATCTTTTAGAAAAGTTATCTTTATTTAGAAAATTTTTAAAAATGTTAAATTTGTTATAAATGCAATTATTGTTTAAATCTGCATAACCTTCCCCATTTAATTTACTATTGAGACCATAAGGAAATAAAGTTTTCAGGTTGCAAATATAAATGTTTTCCAGATCTAATCTTTTGTTTAATACGTTAATATTGTCTTCTAGAATGTAGATATTAATATTGTTAAAGTTATGTTTTTGAAAATGCTCCAGTTCGAAGTCAGTGGTCCTATTTTTTATGAAGTTTTTTATATCGGATCTGTGATTGTTAATTCTTAAATTAAGCTCGGTGCTAGTTTGGCCAATATATTTTAAATTACATTCTGAACAATTAAGGAGATAAATCAAATTTTTGTTTTTACAGAATGTTTGTAATTTTGAGTTTTCATTTTTGATCTGTTCTTTATCTGCCAAAGGACATGTCCTACACTTTCCGTTTCCACAAATTTTATATTTTTTTGTATTTTTAAGATTTTTTAAACAAAACAATTGTGTCAGTAATTTTTTCTCCGTGAATGCTCCTGACACAAAGCTATCCACAGTGCCCCTTGGTAGAGCGCGCGACGGGCCATGCGCTATGATAAATTCGTTATTAACTTTTTGCATAGTTTAATTTATTTATTAAAATGAAAATATATCTCCTAAACGCCAAAAACAAGGAATTCTCGAAAAAGTAAAATCAGGAAAAATGATCTGAAAATTCTTAAATTTTTTAGGCAATACACCAAAAAACCTATTGAACCCCCCCCACCACCACCAAAAAAAACTATTAAAAATATTTTATTTAAAAATTTTGCAGTTCGTGGAACAGCGCACCTGCAGCTAAATTCCAACCAAATGCAAGAACGAGTAACCAATCTAAAGTAAGAAAAAGTTTGAAAACGAAACTAAAATGAAAACGAAACAAAACAGTTTCGAAATCGCAACTAAAATTTATTACCTATTTAAACTAAAACCAAAAAGGAACTTCATAGTATTTAGAGAGCGCAATTGCAGCTACTTCTAAAACACAGATGAATTGATACAAAAGTATTAGAATCAAGTTAATAGGAAAAACAAAAATCAAAGAAAAATTAAACCAAAAAAATTATTAAAAAAGAATCCGGCCTGAAGACTTTTTCAAGGGTCACCCTCAGGCAGGGATTCAAATAAAGGGTTTTTTTCTGTGAGGACATACAGACATTAAGTCTAATAATGATTCCTCGTGACCCGAAAATCCCCCGAAATTATGCTCAAGAGATATACCATTTTAACAGAAAGGAAATACCAAATAACAAATTAGAAAAAAAAAAAAACACCACAAAGTAAAAATACAATAAAAACAATAACAATAAAAACAAAAACAGCATTA
Source organism: Argiope bruennichi (assembly GCF_947563725.1). NCBI lineage: Eukaryota > Metazoa > Arthropoda > Arachnida > Araneae > Araneidae > Argiope > Argiope bruennichi. Next base: position 106,016,343 of record NC_079160.1, on the reverse strand, counting down.
AAATTAAAATTAAAATTAAAAACGAAAAGCCAGAACATACCATCCAACAGTGAAGTAAACTTTAAACAATCGATTGTGATTTCCTGTTTTTGAAAGTTAACGGTAAATTATGTAAACAGAGGTAGGCACCCAACGCCATCTATTGAGTGATCCAATATGCAAGTAAATTTCTATTTTTATTTAAGCCAAAAGATTAATCCCAAACCATACCTTGTTTAATTAAAAAATTGACATTACAGTAATTTCTAGGAAAATCATTTTTAATTAAATTTTTAAGGAGGTTATTTGATGCTTCAATATAAGAATTTTTATTATTGCAAACCCTTTTGATCCTGTTAACTTGTGAGAAAATTAGATTTTTGAAAATTTTAGAGTTTAGATTGGAATGGTAGTTACATAGTTTTGTTATTTTAAAGTTGAAATCATCCCTTTTATCGTATATACCAACTATTGTTTTATCATTAGCAATTTCGATTTTTAAATCCAGAAAGGTAGCCTCAAGTTGATTTATATTTGTATCTTTTAGAATTAAATCTTTTGGATAGCAGTTAGTAATAATATTAGTATTGTCGAAGTTAATCAAAAGTAGGTCATCAATATATCTCCACCCGTTTATTAAATTATATTTAATTATTTTTTTCTCATAGTAATGCAGGAAAATATTAGCTAAAGCACTTGAGAAAGCTGTCCCCATTGGAATGCCCTTGACTTGTTTATAAAAATTAATACCATTAAACACGTAATTTTCAGTAATATTAAAATTACATAACTCAAGCCAGTTATTTTTAGGAATGATATTTTCATTTAAATATTCGTCATATATAAAAGTGCAGACCTTTATTAATTTTTCATGAGGTAGATTAGTGTATAAATTTTCGAAATCAAAAGTATTAAGTTTATTAATGTTGTTATCTTTAAGAAAATCCAATACTTCTTTGTTACTAGAAATAATAAAGTTGTCTTCATTTTTTATTTTGTCCAGGATAATTTTTAAGTATTTAAAGAAATGTTTACCCGTATAGTAATTATAACTACCAGTGCTACAGGTTACGAATCTGAATTTTAATGGATTTTTATGAAATTTAACTGTTGGGAATAAATAAGGATAGTTAAGAGAGCAAGTCTTAGTTTTGGTTTTTTTTGCGAAAGCTAGCATTCTTTTATCTAATTCCTTTTTCCCGGTGTTCTTTAACATATAAGTTGCATTAGAGTTATATTCATTAATTAAAAGTTCTTTATAATAATATTTACAAATTAAACAGAAATTATTTGCTGATTTATCTATTACTGTAATAACAAATTTTTCTTTTAAATTTTTTATTTCATTTTTTAATGTTTTACTAAAATAAATCCCACGTTCTTTAGATCTGTCAAAATCAGTATTCAATTTTATTTTAATTTCCTTTAAAATTCTCACTTTCCATTCCCCGAAACCTTCCGCAGGCCAGTGGTATTTTCTAGATAATTTGGCAATAAAAACATCCAAATCATTACCAATAGAAATCAAAATTTTGTTATGGTTTATTTTTTCTCTTAATCTAAATTTTGTTCCTCTTCCCATCAAATCTCTTAAAGAGTTGGATTCAATAATTTTTAAATTACCTGTAATAATATGACCTTTATCAATATCTATAAAATCTTTATATTTTTCCTTGTTACAGTAACAATCTGTTTTATTTATTTTATTTAAATTTTTGCTATAGTAATTATAATTACAAATTTTTTTCTTTAAAGTTGAAGTGTAACTAAACGCTATTGATACATTAGTTTTATCTGCAAGAGGAAAATATATATTATTATTATGTATAATTTTGGGTAATTTTAGATATTCGAAGTAAATATACAAGAATTTAATCACACAGTATTCTTTGTAAACATTATTTTTGTTATTAAAAAGTAAATCGTTTTTTCCAATGTTAAGTTTACATTTAATAAGATCTAGAATAATACATTTAGTGTACGAATTTTTAAACTCTAATTCCCCGAATTTATTATTTAAAAACCATTTCATTTTATTATTTCTAAGACCAAAAATGTATTTCCTAATTCTGTGAATGTTTTCACTATTGTGTTCCAGATTACAGTAATTTTGAAATTCCTCAAATATAATTTGAAAATGGCCTCCTTTCCCTTTACCTCTTTTAAATCTTTTAGAAAAGTTATCTTTATTTAGAAAATTTTTAAAAATGTTAAATTTGTTATAAATGCAATTATTGTTTAAATCTGCATAACCTTCCCCATTTAATTTACTATTGAGACCATAAGGAAATAAAGTTTTCAGGTTGCAAATATAAATGTTTTCCAGATCTAATCTTTTGTTTAATACGTTAATATTGTCTTCTAGAATGTAGATATTAATATTGTTAAAGTTATGTTTTTGAAAATGCTCCAGTTCGAAGTCAGTGGTCCTATTTTTTATGAAGTTTTTTATATCGGATCTGTGATTGTTAATTCTTAAATTAAGCTCGGTGCTAGTTTGGCCAATATATTTTAAATTACATTCTGAACAATTAAGGAGATAAATCAAATTTTTGTTTTTACAGAATGTTTGTAATTTTGAGTTTTCATTTTTGATCTGTTCTTTATCTGCCAAAGGACATGTCCTACACTTTCCGTTTCCACAAATTTTATATTTTTTTGTATTTTTAAGATTTTTTAAACAAAACAATTGTGTCAGTAATTTTTTCTCCGTGAATGCTCCTGACACAAAGCTATCCACAGTGCCCCTTGGTAGAGCGCGCGACGGGCCATGCGCTATGATAAATTCGTTATTAACTTTTTGCATAGTTTAATTTATTTATTAAAATGAAAATATATCTCCTAAACGCCAAAAACAAGGAATTCTCGAAAAAGTAAAATCAGGAAAAATGATCTGAAAATTCTTAAATTTTTTAGGCAATACACCAAAAAACCTATTGAACCCCCCCCACCACCACCAAAAAAAACTATTAAAAATATTTTATTTAAAAATTTTGCAGTTCGTGGAACAGCGCACCTGCAGCTAAATTCCAACCAAATGCAAGAACGAGTAACCAATCTAAAGTAAGAAAAAGTTTGAAAACGAAACTAAAATGAAAACGAAACAAAACAGTTTCGAAATCGCAACTAAAATTTATTACCTATTTAAACTAAAACCAAAAAGGAACTTCATAGTATTTAGAGAGCGCAATTGCAGCTACTTCTAAAACACAGATGAATTGATACAAAAGTATTAGAATCAAGTTAATAGGAAAAACAAAAATCAAAGAAAAATTAAACCAAAAAAATTATTAAAAAAGAATCCGGCCTGAAGACTTTTTCAAGGGTCACCCTCAGGCAGGGATTCAAATAAAGGGTTTTTTTCTGTGAGGACATACAGACATTAAGTCTAATAATGATTCCTCGTGACCCGAAAATCCCCCGAAATTATGCTCAAGAGATATACCATTTTAACAGAAAGGAAATACCAAATAACAAATTAGAAAAAAAAAAAAAACACCACAAAGTAAAAATACAATAAAAACAATAACAATAAAAACAAAAACAGCATTAAAATTAAAATTAAAATTAAAAACGAAAAGCCAGAACATACCATCCAACAGTGAAGTAAACTTTAAACAATCGATTGTGATTTCCTGTTTTTGAAAGTTAACGGTAAATTATGTAAACAGAGGTAGGCACCCAACGCCATCTATTGAGTGATCCAATATGCAAGTAAATTTCTATTTTTATTTAAGCCAAAAGATTAATCCCAAACCATACCTTGTTTAATTAAAAAATTGACATTACAGTAATTTCTAGGAAAATCATTTTTAATTAAATTTTTAAGGAGGTTATTTGATGCTTCAATATAAGAATTTTTATTATTGCAAACCCTTTTGATCCTGTTAACTTGTGAGAAAATTAGATTTTTGAAAATTTTAGAGTTTAGATTGGAATGGTAGTTACATAGTTTTGTTATTTTAAAGTTGAAATCATCCCTTTTATCGTATATACCAACTATTGTTTTATCATTAGCAATTTCGATTTTTAAATCCAGAAAGGTAGCCTCAAGTTGATTTATATTTGTATCTTTTAGAATTAAATCTTTTGGATAGCAGTTAGTAATAATATTAGTATTGTCGAAGTTAATCAAAAGTAGGTCATCAATATATCTCCACCCGTTTATTAAATTATATTTAATTATTTTTTTCTCATAGTAATGCAGGAAAATATTAGCTAAAGCACTTGAGAAAGCTGTCCCCATTGGAATGCCCTTGACTTGTTTATAAAAATTAATACCATTAAACACGTAATTTTCAGTAATATTAAAATTACATAACTCAAGCCAGTTATTTTTAGGAATGATATTTTCATTTAAATATTCGTCATATATAAAAGTGCAGACCTTTATTAATTTTTCATGAGGTAGATTAGTGTATAAATTTTCGAAATCAAAAGTATTAAGTTTATTAATGTTGTTATCTTTAAGAAAATCCAATACTTCTTTGTTACTAGAAATAATAAAGTTGTCTTCATTTTTTATTTTGTCCAGGATAATTTTTAAGTATTTAAAGAAATGTTTACCCGTATAGTAATTATAACTACCAGTGCTACAGGTTACGAATCTGAATTTTAATGGATTTTTATGAAATTTAACTGTTGGGAATAAATAAGGATAGTTAAGAGAGCAAGTCTTAGTTTTGGTTTTTTTTGCGAAAGCTAGCATTCTTTTATCTAATTCCTTTTTCCCGGTGTTCTTTAACATATAAGTTGCATTAGAGTTATATTCATTAATTAAAAGTTCTTTATAATAATATTTACAAATTAAACAGAAATTATTTGCTGATTTATCTATTACTGTAATAACAAATTTTTCTTTTAAATTTTTTATTTCATTTTTTAATGTTTTACTAAAATAAATCCCACGTTCTTTAGATCTGTCAAAATCAGTATTCAATTTTATTTTAATTTCCTTTAAAATTCTCACTTTCCATTCCCCGAAACCTTCCGCAGGCCAGTGGTATTTTCTAGATAATTTGGCAATAAAAACATCCAAATCATTACCAATAGAAATCAAAATTTTGTTATGGTTTATTTTTTCTCTTAATCTAAATTTAACAGGATCAAAAGGGTTTGCAATAATAAAAATTCTTATATTGAAGCATCAAATAACCTCCTTAAAAATTTAATTAAAAATGATTTTCCTAGAAATTACTGTAATGTCAATTTTTTAATTAAACAAGGTATGGTTTGGGATTAATCTTTTGGCTTAAATAAAAATAGAAATTTACTTGCATATTGGATCACTCAATAGATGGCGTTGGGTGCCTACCTCTGTTTACATAATTTACCGTTAACTTTCAAAAACAGGAAATCACAATCGATTGTTTAAAGTTTACTTCACTGTTGGATGGTATGTTCTGGCTTTTCGTTTTTAATTTTAATTTTAATTTTAATGCTGTTTTTGTTTTTATTGTTATTGTTTTTATTGTATTTTTACTTTGTGGTGTTTTTTTTTTTTTTCTAATTTGTTATTTGGTATTTCCTTTCTGTTAAAATGGTATATCTCTTGAGCATAATTTCGGGGGATTTTCGGGTCACGAGGAATCATTATTAGACTTAATGTCTGTATGTCCTCACAGAAAAAATCCCTTTATTTGAATCCCTGCCTGAGGGTGACCCTTGAAAAAGTCTTCAGGCCGGATTCTTTTTTAATATTTTTTAATAATTTTTTTGGTTTAATTTTTCTTTGATTTTTGTTTTTCCTATTAACTTGATTCTAATACTTTTGTATATATATATATATATATATATATATATATATATATATATATACATAGAATTTTATATAGAGTAAGAATCTAAATGAATTTTACATCCATGCAAGTTTTATTTTTATTATTGTCTATAATGAAGAATAGGATGAAGTGCTTTAATATAAATAAATTGAATGAAAGTAGTTTTTAAAAGCATAATTTTATTGTTTTTTAATTAACTGAAACTGAAATTTTTATCAATTTTAAGCATTTTTTTATTTAAAGTTATTAATTTATGATTTATTATTCTATATATTGCGAAATTTTAAATATTCTTCTTTTTTTTTCAAAACCGCTATCAAATAATGTTAATTGCATGAAATCAAATTTAATTAAATTAATCGAATCATTTCTAATTAAGTTCTGAAGCCATCACAATAGGATAATTTCAATAAATATGCAAATGCACAAAATTTCAAAACGTTGTTTCAATTCAGTTTTGTTAAGAAAATGCATGTTGTCAAACTATCTTTATGATGTATTAAACCAAAAGTAGTAGAATAACAGATATTCGTGCTGCCATCTAGTGGTTTTATTAAGAATGAAAAACGACCGCTAAATTCTACCTTCATAAACATGAAACATGTCGTGTAAAATAAAAATGCCTAAAATGCCATTTGCATAAAATGCTTCTTTGTTTATTAATTGTTTCCTACTTTTGCTATTTACTTTTCCTACAATTCACTCATCAGATATAGTTTATTTTTTCCAATCATGTGTTTAAAATATTTGTTAATAATTCCTTGCTTTTATATTTCTTTCGGAGTTAACAAAGCTGGTGTAGTTAAATGAATTCTAAATACTTATGAAACTGGAATTACATGACAAATTTCAATAGCGGTTGGTTATTATATTACACGTTTATCCTTTATTTTTAAGTGCTTACCATTAAAAATTAAAAATACTTTTGCATATAATATTTTAATAAAATTATTTGTATATTATAAATCGAACTTGAAAAAATCTTGTGTTTTTATCTGGTGAAAGTGTTGGTAGGGAAATGAAATACTTTTACATTTTCACTAAAAAGTTTTAAATGTAAAATTGCACGAGAAAATAGTTAATAATTATAATTATTCACTACTTTACACTTTATTTAAAGGAACTTTATAAAATAAAGGTTTTTTTCAAATCTTCTGTATATAATATAAAATAAAAATATGATATGAATATGAATAGTTTGACTCATCAATTGAAAACAAATCATTCAGTTTTGTTAAGAAAATGCCTGTTGTCAAACTATCTTTAATGATGCATTAATTCAAAAGTAGTAGAATAAGAGATTCGTGCTGCTATCTAGTGTCTTTATCAGGAATCAGTAAATACTTTTAGCCCATTGATTATTTAAAGATCACCTATCTAAGAAAAATTATCGTCAAAAAATGCTCCCAAAAGAATGCAATCGTCTTTGAAAGAAGTTCAAATAACAAATATATTATCTCAAATGACAACAGTGAAGATTCAGTGATATAGGCTTTCATTTTAATTTAATGTATCAAACATAAGAATATTGAAATAAATATTCATTTTAATGATTTTTTTAATATTTCAGATATTATATAATAATCAGCCCGTTAAAGTTTAAATCGCAGCTTAATTTCAATCCATCAACATAAATATTTCTTTAAAGATAGTTGTGAAATTTTGAATCTGAAGCTGTATCCTAAGAGGTACATATTTATGTAAATTGTGGCTCTGCATCAATTTAAAAAAAATTCTTGTTTTTATTAAAAGTATGTGTATTATGAATGGACGATTGAATAAATAATTTGATACGTAATCACATAATATGAGCTTTAGAAAATAATAATTATTATTCCAAATTAAATACACAGTTTATTTAATCATTTACAGACAATATTTATCAAAATGCAATTATTAATTTGTATGCAAAAATTGAATTTGATGGATAATTTTTATGAAAGAGGTAGTGTCGATGGAATGAAAATTTTCGTTCTTTACTTGTTTCTTTTAATTTACTTACCATTTTATTGAAAATCTTTAAGCAAAATGAATTGTTAATTTGTTTAAAAACAAACTGAAAGCAATTATTTTTTAGGTGGAGGCGGTAGTAGTGGATTTGGTAAATAAAACTAACTTATTTCTTAGAATTTGCTCATGTTTTCGACAAAAATTTTAAATAAACATGATTATTAATTTGCACACAAAAAACTAAACTTATTGGATATTTTTCAGGTGGAAACAGTGGCGGAGGATTTGGTAAGTAAACCTCACTGCTTTTATTTATTCTTTTTTTTATATAATCTTCTTCTAATTATAACTCAAAAATTTCGTAACAAATGCAATTATTAATTCAGATAAAAATTGATATTCCTGAATTTACTGAATCATTTAAATCTTAAACATTTAAATTGACTGAATTATTGAATCATCTAATCATTTACTTATCATTTAAACTGACTGAATTTAAATGATATTTTTACAGGCGGAGGCAATGGCGGTGGATTTGGTAAGTAAACCTCACTGCTTTTATTTATTCTTTTTTTTATAATCTTCTTCTTATAACTCAAAATTTCGTAGCAAATGCAATTATTAATTTAGATAAAAATTGATATTCCTGAATTTACTGAATCATTTAAATCTTAATAATTTAAATTGACTGAATCATTGAATCATTTACTTATCATTTAAATTGACTGAATTTAAATGATATTTTTACAGGCGGAGGCAATGGCGGTGGATTTGGTAAGTAAACCTCACTGCTTTTATTTATTATTTTTTTTATAATCTTCTTCTTCTTATAACTCTAAATTTCATAACAAATGCAATTATTAATTTAGATAAAAATTGATATTCCTGAATTTACTGAATCATTTAAATCTTAATCATTTAAATTGACTGAATCATCTAATCATTTACTTATCATTTAAATTAACTGAATCATCTAATCATTTACTTATCATTTAAATTGACTGAATATAAATGGTATTTTTACAGGCGGAGGCAATGGCGGTGGATTTGGTAAGTAAACCTCACTTCTTTTATTTATTCTTTTTTTTATAATCTACCCATCCTTATAACTCAAAATTTCGTAACAAATACAATTATTAATTTGGATACATAAACTGAATTTAAATGATGTTTTTATAGACGGTGGCAATAGCGGTGGATTTGGTGAGAAATGTTCCTGCACTTTACTTATTGTATTATTTGCTCATCTTTTCCCACATAGTTTTTGAACAAATTTTAATTATTAATTTACATTGAAACATTTAAATTAACTGATATTTTTTGCAGGAGGAGGTAATACAGGTGGATTCGGTATGTAAATCTCGCATCCTTTAATTTTTTAAAAAAAATATTTTACTCATTCTTTTTATCAAAAGTTTTAAGCAAACATCATCTTTGATTTGTATATAAAAATGGAATGTAACATATTTACATTATTACATTTCACATTATTTACTAATTTTTTCAGTGCAGTTATCCCTACTCAGGTTATGAAATCTGACAACAAACATAAAACAAATATAATTATTAAATTGTGTACAGAAACTAATTTTAAGATACATTTTTTCAGGTGGAGGTAATGGCGGTGGATTAGGTAAGGAAAACTACTTCCTTATATATATTTTATAATTTCCTTTTGCACATATTTTTTAATTACATATAAAAATTGAACTTGATTGATATTTTTTCAGGAGGAGGCAGTAGCGGCGGATTCGGTAAGTAAATCTCACATCTTTTAATTATTTTTTGTAGTATGTCCATGCTTTTACTCAAAATTTTTGATGAAACATAATCATTGATTTGTACAAAATTGAACGTAACGTATATTTTTTTCAGGTGGAGGAAGTAGCGGTGGATCTGGTAAGTGAAATTTATGTCGTTCATGCATTTTTTTTCACAGTATACTCATTCTTTTACTCAAATTTTTTCGATAAATAACTAATTTGCATATAAAAGGTGAATTTAATGTATCCTTTTTTTTTTCAGCTGGAGGTAATGGCGGTGGATTTGATAAGAAAACTCACTACTTTTACTTATTTTTTTATATATTATAGTTATTATTTAAGTTTTTATTTAAAAGTTTTAAGTAAACGTAATCATTGATTTATATACCAAAACTGAATGTTTTTTCAGGAGGAGGCAGTAGCGGAGGATCTGGTAAGTAAAACTCACGTTATATACTTATTTTTACAGTACACTCCTCCTTGTACTCAATTTTTTAAAACCAAAATATAATTACTAATTTGTATACAGAAACTAAATTCAATGTTCATTTTTTCAGCTGGTGGTAATGGCGGTGGATTTGGTAAGAAAAATGCTTCCTTTACACATTTTTTTATAGTTTACTCCCCCTTTGCAAATAGTTTTCAGTTAGCGAACGAAAATTGAACTTATCTGATATTTTTGCAGGAGAAGGCAATAGCGGTGGATTCGGTAAGTAAATCTCATATCCTTTACTTTTTTATACTATGCTAATTTTTGTTCAAAAGTGTTGACCAAACATAATCATTGATTTGTACACAAAACTGTATATTTTTTGCAGGAGGAGGCAATAGCGGTGGGTCTGGTAAATAAAACTCATGTCATTTATGCCAATTTTACAGTATAATAATCATTTTTCTGAAACTGTTTTAACAAATGTAATTAATATGCATATGAAAATTAAATTTAATGATCATTTTTTCAGCTGGTGGTAGTGGCGGAGGATTAGGTAAAAAAACTCATTTCCGTTACTTATTATTCTATTTTAAATTACAAATGCTTTTATTTAAAATTTTGAAGTTAACTTAATCATTGATTTGTTTATAAAAACTGAATGTTTTCTTTTTCAGGCGGAGGCAGTAGCGGCGGATCTAGTAAGTAAAACCCGCTTTCTTTAATATTTTTTTTAACGCTACAATCATTCCTGTGCTTAAGCTTTTTCAACAAATATAATTATTAATTTATATACATAAACTAAATTTTACGCATGTTTTATTTCAGGTGGTGGTAGTGGCGGCGGATTTGGTAAGGAAAACGATCTTCCTATACATATTTTTTTTGTAATTTACACATCTTTTTCACATAGTTTTTGATTAGCATACAAAAATTGAACTTGATTGAATGTTTTTTCAGGTGGAGGCAGTAGCGGTGGATCTGGTAAGAAAAATTCATGCATTTTCTGTCTTTTTTAAAGTATACTTATCCTTTTGCTCAAACAGTTTCAGCAAATATAATAATTACTTTGCATATAAAAAATGAATTTAATGTACATTTTTCAGCTGGAGGCAGTGGCGGCGGTTTTGGTAAGAAAAGCTTAATTCTTTTACTTATTTTTTATAGATTATCCCGTCTTTTTTTAAGTATTATACATACCCAATTATTGATTTTTTTATATAAAAAAATTGAATGTTTTTTCAGGCGGAGGTAATAGCGGCGGATCTGGTATGTAAAACTCATATCCTTTCTGTATTTTTACAGTAAACCTATCTTTTTACTTAAATAGTTTCAACAAAGATAGTATTTAATTTGCATGCAAATACTAAATTTAAGGTGCATTTTTTTTTCAGCTGGAGGTAATGGCGGTGGATTTGGTAAGAAAAACTCACTACCTTTATTTTTTTAAAGAAAATGTTACTCATGCTTTTATTTAAAAAAAATTAAGTAAACTCAATCATTGATTTGTATACAAAAAATAAATGTTTTTTTTTTAGGTGGAGGTAGTAGCGGTGGATCAAGTAAGTGAAACTTTATTATTTTCTTACAGTTCAATCATTCATGTGCTCAAACTTTTTAAATAAATATTATTACTAATTTGTTACTGAAACTAAATTTAACGTATGCTTTTTTTCAGGTGGTGGTAATGGTGGAGGATTTGGTAAGAAACAGTCGAATCCTTTACTCATATTTTATAGATTAATTCATGCTTTCATTTAAAAGTTTTAAGTAAGCGTAATTATATATTTGCTCTAAAAAATGAACATAACGTACATTTTTTTCAGGCGGAGGCAGTAGCGGCGGATCTAGTAAGTGAAACTCTTGTTCTTTATTATTTTTTTTACATTATAATCAATTATGTGCTCACACTTTTATAACAATTATTACTATTATTTTGTGTACTGAAACTAAATTTATCGTATTCTTTTTTCAGGTGGTGGTAATGGCGGCGGATTTGGTAAGAAACACTCAATCTTTGCTTATATTTTATAGATTAACTCTTGCTTTTTTTGAAAATTTTTTAAAAACAAGTCAATTATTGTTTTTCATATAAAAATTGCATGTTTTTTTCCAGGCGGTGGCAGTAGCGGCGGATCCGGTAAGTAACACTTGCGTTCTTTGTTTATTTTTTACAGTATAGACATCCCTTTGTTGAAATTTTTTCAACAAATATAATTATTAATTTGTATATAGAAACTAAATATACCATTTTTTTCTGGTGGTGGTAAAATAAAAACTAATTAATGCAATGAATTTTAATACATTACTTATTATGAAGCCAATATTAAATTTATGATGCGCAAAATAAAGTCATATCTAAACTATAAATGTTATTATTATTTTTTCCTTTTGAATGCAGATTATTGAGTAAAACTCGTATTGGTTGCGTATGATGGAACTGAAGCATAGCGAATAAAATAAGCTGTAATTTAGTTAGTTAAACAGAAGAAAAACAATAATTAGACTTCTGAAAAACAATTATTTTTAAGAAGAATAATTGTTCTTACAAACATTATTTTTAATAGAAACAGTCAGAAAGCAATTATGTTAAAGAAAACTTTTTAGAAATGAATATCGTTTTTACTCATACCGTCGCAAAATAGTATTGTTACGAACCTGCAATTCTGCTTCCCAGCATAGTTGGTTCCATCATCATAAAGACTGTTTTACAGTCCTCTGTATTGGACGGAGCCCGTGTGTCGCGTCGGAGGTCCCGGAGCTTGGCGACAAACTTGGCGACCATTTGGCGACAAATTTGGCGACTTTGGTGCAAAAATAGATTATACCCGAAACCCCGAGAATTTTCCCGATCCGTTCAGTAGAAACCGAGATACGCCTCGAACGTTCCTGATTTGTTGAGAGGCTTCTAGCCCCGCACCCTGAGATCTATAAAAGGAGGCGGCCGCAGCTGCCAGAGTAGTCGTAGTCGGAAGCGACAGAGAAGAGTAGTAGTCGAGGGTAGTCGGGATCGACGATGATGAACTGGTCTTCCAGGGATTAGCAGAGCAGCGACGGAGTCAGGCTAGTGCTGAACTAAGCTGTGCGCTACTCTCTGCAGTAGAGTCTTGTTGTATGCTGCACGTCTCGGCTGAAGATAATCGTCTTCTGTGCTGTATATAGTTGTCGTCTCTGTGCTGTCCTGTGTGTCCTCGTGTAAATAAATGTCATTGTTTCTATTTCTACTGCCACCTGCTGATTGAGCGTTCTCCACACCATATAACTCCCACTATCCAAACGAACCCTGGAAATTTCTTAACACTATATATGTAATTAAAAGTTTACCCATAGGTGAGGAATTTGAATATCTTGGCTTCATAAAATCTAATAACTAACAATTTTATGACATTTTCGTCCGGCATTAAATTATCTCAAAAGAAATTGATATATTTTTATTGTATATCTTGTAGACATAATACATTACACATTACATCATTTATATGCTACACAATTTATAACACTTTTTCACTTGAGCTAATGTGTGTTGTATAAAACTTGTAATTATCATCTCTTATTCTGGAAGATATTGTATGAACTGTCGTTATTTGCTCACACATCTTTATAAATTTATTGAAAGCCTATTGAGATACTTTAGCAAGCCAATTGAGACTGCGGAATCTTGGCGATAAGACCTCTGAGAGTTCTAGGTTGCAAATCGACTTCCAACTAAGATCATTGTGCAAGAATATGTGGTGAATGTTTTATCTGTTGGAGAAAGGTGATGATTCTTTGGAGTGCTACAAATGGAGAGTAATATGCAAGTCCAGATGCTGTCATCGTTATTTAACTTCTGCTAAAAATTAAGAGGTTTCTTCTCATATATATTAGTCTTTCTTCAAAAGGAACTTAATTAATATTAATTAAAATTATAAAACGTATTAAAAGAAACTAATTAAGAAACTTGATATGTTTCTCCAGTGCATTTTTGAAAAATAGTGGCATATTTTCGATTTTGTTCGTCAATCTTTGACTTATAGTATATGAGCAATTTAAAATTGGAAATATTCGAACCTGCAGGGACAAAAAAAGAAACTTTAGATATCTGGATATTACTTTATTGAAAAAATTTAGATATGTATCCTTCTTAGAAAATACTTACAAAAGAGATATCAGAAAATTAAATTCTACAAACGTCTATATTTAAAAGCATTAGATTTAATATCAAGATGCTCTTACATTAGTACGTATTTTTAATCCTCTGAAATTCCGGAGTTGCCAGTATTGGGAACGAACATACTAATTGTAGAAAGGAATACATTTTTTAAAAATTGACAATTCAGAAAAAAAAAATATATAATTGCTCATAAAAACGTATTTGCATTTTTTTTATAATTACAAATAAGTCTTTATATTTATGAAGTGCATCTATTATCAGATATCTGCATCTATATCTTTCTATCTATCTATGCAGAAATTAATGATTAATCGATTAATATTTATATATATATACATATTTCCGGGCACGTGGCGATTGAATACACATGATGACCTTTCACAAGGGTAACGGAGGGATCATTTTCACTTGATAGGTAGAACTGATTGCGCAGTAATTTTTACACAGCTTCATACGTGGAATGGGATCAGGAAACAAGAGAACACTTTAGAATGACCCCGACATGGGCAAAATTCGTTAAAAAAATTTAGGAACTTAATTTGGATTAAATTAGATATTACACACACACACACACACACACACACACACACACACACACACACACACACACACACACACACACACATATATATATATATAATAAGCTAATAAAATTAATGAACGATAATTCGATAATTATTGGAGACTCGTTAAAGATATTATATAATAAAGATTTACATCATAGTATACATATTGAACTAAAAAACAATTTATGTACTAATTTTTTTTAATTAAAAAATTTCTTATTTGTATTAATGTGAACATCTTTTCAGGCCTCGGCAATGGCGGCGGATCAGGTAAATACATTTATTGATTTTTGTTCTAAAAATATTATATTAATAGATATTAAGTTTAGATATTGATAATTGAAGATTTGTAATTGATAGCTCACATCACAACATGGACATTTTTGAGGAAAGTAAAAAGAAAAAAAAAGTTTCAAGCTAATTTTGATATTTAAGAATTTACCGATTCAACAGTGCTAAAATATCCGTTATGCTGATAAAATGTCTGTCGGTCGGGAAAACATTCGTGATATTATGAAGAGACCACAAAATAATTTTCCCTATTTCGATGCATATGCAGTGAAGCCATTGAACATAATGAAACCAAACTTCTTATACAGACTGTGGAAAACATGTTAATAAGTATTCTGAAAAACCAAAATTTACTAATGAGAGAGCTTTTGGGATTGTTGGAGCGGAAACCTGTAACATTGTAGACATTGAAAATAAATTATGGAAAATTTCATTAATGTTCTAGTAATTAAAAGATTAACATAGCTAGTTTAGTTTATTTATATTAATGTCCCGTTTTAAATCAACACTAGGACTATTTTGGGACGGCCCTCGTAATTATGAATCGAGGCCAGATGACGAGAACGACACCTGAACTGCCATACCCCTCTAGAAAATTATGCACCACACCGGGGGGAGGACGTTTAGCCCGACGGATTTAGCTTGCACCAGACCTGCTCATACGAAGGTTAGTTGGTGGAATCGGGTCTCGAACCATAAACCCTCCAGTTCTGAAACCCAGACCTTACCATCAGGCCACCGCGGACTCAAATAGCTAACCAATGAAATATTTTGTTAATAATTTTTGGAATTCTATGATCCTCGTGCAATTTCCAATGAACTGCATTTTCCTATGATCAGGATATAGAGTTGATAATTTATGATACTTCTTTTGAAATTATTCAGTATGATTATTTCTTTTAATATTTTGCTTTTAAATCTCCTCTCTGCCAAAATCTCTTTCATGAATGACGTGTTAATCTTCAAAATCTCTCCACAGGTGACATGTATTACTGTTTTCCGATTTAATTAATTAATTAATTAATGGGGATGATATCTTTATCAAGTTTATTTTTCCACATCTTACCCAATCTACATGTAAAATTTGATTCATTCCACTTGCTAGTAATCATCTGCAGATCTTCCCAAAATAATTTATAACCAGCTTGTACATGTTTCAAATTATTCATATCTTAAGTGGGCTGAGACGTTTACAATGAGATTTGGAATTACTTAGATTGTTTTAAGGTATCCGAACACGTCCGGGGCACTTTTTTAGAAAAACATTGTGTAGACATACTTTAACCATAATTCTGGGTTTAAGACTATTCAAAATTAGTAATAGTATGTCAATATTTGAAATAAACATTAAAACTTGGCATTTAATAGTAGGAATAGTAGTATTAATAGTAAAATTGGCATTTAATAGTAGAAATCTAAGCAAATTGTTTAAAAACTTTAAATTGGCTACACCAAGAACTATTATTCTCATCCGAACAAAACTTATACCAAAATAAACTACATAGTTTTCTGTAGGGAATGAATTACAATCGTACGGTTATAATAATAAATAAAAATTTTAGAACCAATCGAAGAATTTATCATGAAATTTTTTATTAAATTTATGTTTTGTTCAAACAACAGACTGTAAATTAAAAAATATTCCCTCAATCTAAATTCTTTTAGTACATTCGCTAGAAAATATTATAAAGACAAAGTCCACCAAATTTCATAGTAATATGATAATTATATTTTGAGTTATTTGATTTGAAGTGAGAAAATAATAATAAAAAATCAATTTGGAGAAAAATGCATTTAAAGTAAACACTAACATGTTTTAATAATAAGTTATGTGTGTACATACTTAAAATTCGTCATATTTATAGGTTATACCTTCTTCTTCTTCTGAATTTAATAATTTTCCTTTTTTAATCATTTTTTTTCTGGAAATTTTTGAGTTTGACAGTGAATGCCACCTAGATTCGTATATTCTGTTTTTGTCGAGCTCACGAAATGCTCTAACTGCATTTACTCTATTATACACTCCAATAACCTTAAGAACATTCAGTAATCCTATAAAACCTTCATTAAAATGTATTACAGACATAAATGCCCCTAATCTGAGGGTTCAGAGGTCATCAAAGACCTCTTTAGGTACAAATTTCTACAAAACACCGTTGAAACTCGCATTGGCATTTTTCATTTTGCAGTGCAAAAACTATTCCGCATTTAAAACTAAATTTTTGTTTATACAAATTTTTTACGTGTTTTTGACCCTTTAAATCGGTGTTTCCGGTTATTTAAATGTCCACTTCCGGTTTACCTATCATTACTACGAAAATATTAATATCTTGACTTCGAATTAACTAAGAGATTAAAATAAATCTGTTTTGGATAGCTCAAAGACTGGCCTATCCAATAAAAGAATCTTTAAAAAATGTTACTTTTGGCGAAAATCGACCTTTTCAACGTGTTCTGATACCTCAAACGCTTAACATCCTTTCTCCAGTATTAAAAATAATCTAAATTATTCATACTTTAAGTCACTTGAGACGTTCACAATGAGTTTTAGAATTAGATTGTTTTGAACGCTTAACATCCTTTCTCCGGCATGAAAAATACTCCTTTCAAACTATTCATACCTTAAGTCACTTGAGATGTTCACAATGAGTTTTGGAATTAGATTGTTTTGAACGCTTAACATCCTTTCTCCAGCACGAAAAGAACTCCTCTCAAACTATTCATATCTTAAGTCACTTGAGAGGTTCACAATGAGTTTTAGAATTAGATTGTTTTAACGCTTAACATCCTTTCTCCAGTATGAAAAATACTCCTCTCAAACTATTCATACCTTAAGTCACTTGAGATGTTCACAATGTGTTTTGGAATAGATTGTTTTGAACGCTCAACATCATTTCCCGGGATAAAAACTTTGTTATTAAAAATAATTTGATAGAATAAACTTTTTGCATTTATTGAGCTTTTTATTTCTAGTCTTCAAATATAATTATTATTTGTTCAAAAATAATTATTTTTCAATTTTAATTCAATTTGTATTTTTTTCTAAATATTCATGATTTGTTAGTAAAAAAATTATCATTTGGTATATATTTTCAATAGAAATTATTTTAAGCTTTATAATTTAAAATGTTTTATACTTTAAATTTTACAGGTGGCGATAACAGCTGGAGTAAGTTCACTTTTATAATTTGAAATGTTACTTAAAGGTGAATGGATAATAATTTACATAATTTAATAATTTAATTAATAATTTACGTAATTTAAATATGAATAAATAATAATTTTTGTAATTTAATTATTTAATTGATATTTTGCATAATTTAAATAAGAATACATAATAACTGACATAATTTAAATGGAAATACATAATAATTGGCCTAATTTAATAAGTAATTTACATAATTTAAATGAGAATATATAATAATTTACTTAATTAAATAATTTAATAAATAATTTACATAATTGAAATTTGAATACTTAATAATTTTTCATAAATGTGAAATGTTACATATATGGGAATTAAAAATTTATTTCTATATTGTGTTTATTATTTAATTATTATTATATAATAAATTTTTAGCATCAAAAATTCAATTCATTTGTTCCTTTTCATGCATAAGTTTTGAATCAAAATTTGATAGAATAGATTTAAACATGACGAATATTTTTTTTACAGCCTATTATTATGACGGAGGATTTAGTAAGTAATTCTATTATTCTTAAACTATATTATACATGTAGAATACATGCTTCAATGAATCTTTCCAGGACATTTTTAGAAAATCAAGATACTTCTAAAAAAATAGAATTATAAAAACACGAAGGATATGAAACGACATTTCAAAATGGTAGATATCATTGAAGGAATTGCTGTATGTATTAAACAATATCGTTTGGTTACATTTTTTTAAAATTTTATTTCGACAGTGTCGGAAAACTTTTAAAAGACCGATAATTAATATTAAATATTTAGACCAAAGTAAATAAAGAATCCTTCTGGAAATATATTTTTTTAAAAAGCTTTCCACCCTTTATTTTCAATTTTTACGCTTGTCATATAAAAACGTAAAATTTCGACATAAGTAACTGAGATCTTATGTCCCCTTACATTTATAGGTTCGATTATTAGGCTTATTTCGGTCTGGGCTACCTCATGAAAAAATGATGCGAATCATCATTTACACAGGACTGTTAATCATGTTACACTAGTCTAAGATATTGAATTACTCATCATTAATATTTGTGATTTCATGTATTTATGATGGCAATCAAATGCTTTGTTCAAAATTTATGATGGTAATAAATTTCTAAGATTCAGAAATGATTTATCCATGCAAAAATATATCATTATAGGTTTATAAAGCATAAGAGATAAGTTTCTGAGTTGTAATTAAAAATATGATGTGTATGGAGCATTTTAAAATTTGGATAGTGCCATAAAATTTCATTTTGAGGAAAAGCTAAAAATATATTTAAATGGTTCATACAGAACAGAAACATAATTAAAGCATTTTACGTTTGTTAAATGTACATTTTTTTAAAAAAGATTTATACTTTTTGTAAAATATATACAAAACATATACAGTATTCATATGTATGAAAACAAAACTAGGTCAGACAGTAGTTGTCTAAACTTAAAAAATTGGGATGAGCTTTTTAATATCAATACAAAAAAAGCTCTAATATTAAACAAACAAATAAAGATATTAATTACGATTAATCGTAAGTAACTATTGATAAACGATAAAAAAAAATTTTAAATTAGGTTTAGTCTATTTTTTATATTTTTATTATTCATTGTGCTTTTAAGTACCCAAAGCACATGAATTAAGTTCAGCCGTAACTGTTTTCCTGTTTTTTAAACAACTGTGCTTATAAGTGTAAAATGCTTAAAAGTACAAAAGTACAACGAAGTGAAGAACATAATTTTCATGACAAATCTGGGATTATTGAATATAAAGTATTCTGGGAATTACTGAACTATGGGTATTTTCCTAGTTTTAGGATAAATATTGCAAAGAAGTTGCGAAGGAAACACTGATCAATGATGCGTTTGTAAAATTTTCAACTCCATTTCATATTTGTTTCTTGGATTTACATTTCCACAAATTATTTGTATTAATACATTCCTATTATTAATCGATTATATTAACCCTTTATATATTACGAATTTATGCTGTGTATATAAAGATGTAATTATTCATGTAATCATTCTAATATTTATACTTGATTATAATCTTTTAATCACTCATTTAATAACAAGAAAACAGTTTAAATATTATCAATACAAATTAATTGTTTTCTAAATACCTTATCTGTATAATAGAGTTTCAATGTTATCTAGTTTAAAATAGATTTTCCGTATAATTTCTCGGCTAGTATTAAGTATATTTACATATCTCTCAACAGTTTTTTAAAATCGTGATGCAATAAAAAAAATAGTTAAAACATTATTTTCAATGTGACATTCAGTATTAAATAATTTTTAAGCTTAAGAACATGTTTTATTATTTCTGTGTGTCCAATTCATAGCTGACTTTGTATGTTTCAAATTAAGCTTAACTGGTATTTTTTTTTTCCAGACTATGACGATGGTTTTGCACCTGGTAAGTCAATCTTTATATTAATGGGAAAAATTTGATAAGAGTATGTGCCAATTATCAGTCAATTTTTAAAATTAAATAAATGAAGTGTTTAATGTTTAGTAATAAAAATGCAAAATTTAATCATAGAGTAAGCTTTTTTTTACAGAAGTCGCATTAAAAGATTATTAAATTTGTTCAAAGTATTGATAGGGACACAAAAATCCTGTTGTTTGTTTTCTTCGTAAGGTGAGTGTAAAATGAAAGTCCAGCTAGCTCTGTAATGGATAAAGATGCTATATTCCACAAGAAGCATAATTCCTTCATTCCACAAGAAGCATAATTCCTTTATTCCACAAGAAGCATAATTCCTTTATTCCACTTAGCGTAACACAATCGAAACGTAAATAAAACAATCTTGATGAAACAAATAATGCTTAATCAGATAATGAATCTCAAAAACACAACTCCATGTTAAGTATAACTTGAGACTTCATTTTGCGATCGCTTTTAAGAGAGAATTTAACCCTTTATTTACTGAATCACTTTACCATCAACTTTTCAAATTTATTTTTGAACAATTAGTTAAGTTTTGGTACAGAATAAACACGGGAAGAATAAAAAAAACTTTTAAATTAATTAAAATAATTTAATTAATTGAATTAATTATAAAAGATTTTTAATTTTATTTTTTATATGATATCTACTGCTTTCTATTGGAAAAGGTTTTTCGTTTTCGTTCAAATACTGTTAGAAAAAATAATCACATCATGTAAATGATGATGCCGTGTCCGCGTTACCACGGACAGGGGGTGCAGTAGCTCCTGAGGATAAAGACCCCTGAGCACCCGAGGGCAGAAGTCTGACTTCTAGCTCATATGAAGATGAGACTCACACATTCGCTTGCACAACCCCTTTTTTACAGGGGGGCACATTCACACACCTCACAGATAGAACACAGATGAAGAACAGCCATGCCCGCACCGGGATTCAAACCCAGGACGCCCAGATCACGGGGAAGATGACATCATGTAAATATCAGTCGGATTTAAACGGTACTTTAAAGTACCGTCAGTAAATAAAGGGTTAATCAATTGACTCACTTTAGACCTCCAATGCTTATATAAGATTCATGTCATGGTATAATAGTTTCTAGAAGGATCAACAGATTTCGTCTCCTGACAGAGATATCGCCAAAGTGCTTGTAATTTCGAGTGTCTTCATTTGTTTCACCAAAACCGCCAATTTTGTCATCGAAGTGCCAAGACTGAGGCTTATTCACCCGCCATTTATACAGTATCCATTAAAATATTTGCGAATCTTATTTAGTAAGGGACTAACAGCTCAGGGAAGAACCATAAAAGATTCGTAACATAAACCCGCTTAATCAAACAAAAGCTTAAAATATTTGGCAATTTATTATGACACTAACACCTTAAACGAGCGATTATTGATAATCTGATGATCATGAGTTCAGGTGAAATAAATATTGCCAAATAGGTGCAGTGATTTGGGCTAGGAAATTCTGTCATATCCTAATGAAATACATTATCACATCACATTGAAATATATTTAGAAATATATTTTCACAATAAATGTAGAGAATTTTGATTGGTTTGTTATGCATGGATAATAACAAAATTTATTTCCAAATTTCGTTGATTGTTGATGTTGGGAGTTACTTTAAAGTTTTGTTTTGCGATATTTCTCTAAATAGTGGTGGGTAGGTGATCTTATCGATTGGGGCCATGGGTTTTTAGTTGAATTAGGAAGTGACGGAATTGGACCAGTGTTTAGGGCTGGAAAGGGCTATTTAGGCTATTTTTTAGGAATTAGGGCTATTTTTTGGGGGGAATTTTTAAAAATTTATAGATAAAGTTTAAGTTCAGATTATGTTAATATGAAATGAAAACAATAAATTGCATGGAAGATTTGCATTTCTTTTATCCCTAACAAAGATAAAAGTGGGATTATGAAATCAAAATTATAGGCAATAAGAAATTCCTTAATAATTTACACATGAAAACGTTAAGTTACACATTTTATATCAAATTTTAATAACTCTACAAGATTTATCTTTACTCTTTAATTTGCGTTTGAATTCTGTTTCTTGTTCTAGCGTAATTAAAACTAATATTCGATAGGAAATTTTATTTAAGGTTTATAATTCATGCAAATTGCACAAAAATATCAAATATATGATGCAGTTGTGTTTTTATGACGCAAAAGATAATTTGTTGGCTATCATATATTTTAAAGTAGTTTGATTTTAAATTATTCATATGTGAAATTTACAGATCGTAGTACATTTCAATTTGTTTGTATGCATATTTTGTACAGAAAATGACTAACTCACTGAATTTTAAATATAATTTAGATTTTATGATTTCAAATTGAACTAATGGTTCTGAAAATATTCATTTCTAATTAAATTAATGTAGATTTTCTTAAATTTTCAATTTTTTAAATAAAATATTCATCTTAATATTTTCTTAATAATTAAATAATCAATTAAAAGAAAATAATAAAATCAGATAAATCACGGATTTTTTAATGTTTTAATTTTAAAATAATAAAAGTTAATTATGATATTGTAATTTTTTTTATTATTATTATTAAACTGAAATTTTCCTTTCAGGATACTACAACGGTGGTGGATTGAGTAAGTAGTTTTCGAGTTTCTGAAAATTCCTTCTTTTCAATGCTTTGTAGAGAGACAAAAATATAATTCTTGAATCTTTAATCATATGCAATCGAATCATCTTACCACTACTGCATATAAAGTTATGATTAATGAAGCAGGTTCTTGAAACTACTTGATTAGGAAAGCCCTTGCTTTTCATGTAAAGAATGAAAAAAATCTGAACTAAGTAGGAAAAATTTTAAACCAAGTTTTTTTATGATCTTCTAATCAAACAGCGTAAATGATTTTCAATTTATAGATTCCTTGATTCAAGAAAAGCAAAGCAAACAAACAACAATAAAAGAAAATCCCACCACGTAAATTTTGCTTGTTTTTACTGTCAAAGACATACTGAGCAACTGAAAATTGAAAATTATTTTGATTTAGTCAACACAAAATTTAATAGCTTCAAAGCTTCGGTTATAAGATAAGCAAATTTTTTTCGCTTATAATAATTTAAATATTTTTTTTCTGAAAATATTGGCATTATTAGTGAAAGATTATGAATGAATGACATTAAAACAACCGAGAAATAGAAACAATATATGGTTAAAATCAAGAAAAATGAGATATTTATATGTTAGCAAATTACTATTGTAACTTCCTAAAGACATTTTCGACAAGAATGTGAATATAGGAGCATTTAAAGTGGAACAAAATAACTAACTTTTTTTTTGTAATTTCCCTATTTTTATCACATAACTGGAGGCGGGATGCAAAATGATTCTGCTTTGTTCATTAATTCTGATTATCGTGTGATATTTTGTCCAATCATCTCCTCAATATCTTTAAGTTGTTCTTTCAGCAGTATATTGGCAAAAGACTAATTATGAACACGTGCGTACAGCCTTATAGTCTTTGCTATTTATGGAGTCATTGAATCTGTATCTCTGAAACTGCTTTTAATTTGAATAATGCAAAAAGAATATAGAGATATTCTTAAAATAATATTTAAAAATATTTTATTCTTCATTTTTGTTTGTTAAATTCTAACAATTATTAACATTAATGTAATTCCGTAATATCTAAATAAAGCAAATACTCAATAAAAGATTGTTTAAGTTTTTCTTATATCTTTTCAACATTTAATATTATAATATTTAACATTTTTAATATTATTTTTTTAATACTTTCGGTAACTACATGATTTGCAGAATTTGTTGTGTTTTCAAAATAAATTCTAATGCTATTTACAAAAGATAAAAAACGCAAATGACAATTGAGTCATTTTGACTCCATGTCTCTGGCCGCATGAGGAAATTCATGTCTCCGGTTACGGGTTAATTAAATTTTTATAAGTATCAGAAAGTTGTATTTTTACTCAATTTAAAATAGTTTAAAAAATTTATTAATAAAATAATTTTAATGTAATACATATACTAAATGTAACGTAATTTAATGAATTAAACCTAATTTAATGAATTTAACGTAATTTAATGAATTAAACGTAAGTTAATGATTTAACGTAATTTAATGAATTAACTTAAATAAGACTACGCCATATCTTACAGATAAAATCAGTAATCGAAAACTAATATCCGATTTATTTTCACATGCCGAAATCCACGAAATAAAATCATTCCAAATCCAAAACATATGCTAATTTGTGAATCAAAAATCGAAATTATGTTTTTTTTTCTGATATTTCACTATTTATTGAAATAACAAATTTTAAATTTATCTTTTCGAAATTTCTTTTCAGATTATGGAGATGGCCTTGGAACAGGTAAGCAGGTTTACGTGAATCATTCATTACATTACAGCAAGTGTAATTTTACTAATAAAATTATTACTATACAAATCTATCTATTCATTAGATTATTTGCATTTTGTGTAATTTTTTAACAATTAAAAATATTCTCACTAATATTTCCAATTAACATGATGATTTTTACTTAAATTGATCATCAATGGCAATGTGCTAGTACGCTGGGGTTAATTGTCATACGAAATGCTTGTTAAATCGTTCAGATATACCTGTTGATTATAAAAAGACTATCCCGATATAGATCGTTGTGAATAAATTATCGTTGCATTTCTTGATTACACAATAATTTATTCGAAAGTGGGGATTGTGCCCTGGGTGAAATGACTTGAAGACACATGTTGTCTTTAATGGGGTTTATTGGTAACATCAACAACAAAGGCACATGATTACGCCATAGTATAGTAGGCCTAGAGAACTACACATAAAATTTCTCGGAAGAGAGAGAACCGAGATCACACTTCCTCTAGTACAGGAGTCAAGTTCGCTTCTACCGGGGAAAAAAATACTAACACCAACAGGGAAACCACTTGATATTTACATGATTGGCAGCTAGCTCCGCCCAGGAAGATCACGTGGTTAACTAAATTCTTAACAATCGTAACTATCATGCTGTTCACAGGAAAGGAATAAAATTTTGGCTCAAGGTATTTTGAGATATGCACTCAAGAATCATTTAAAAAACAATTTAATAAAAACATTTAATAGGGTTACAGTGACAGAATTTCAAAATTTTAAAATGGCAACCCCAACTTATTTTTATTGGAATCGTACTCTTTAGCAAAAAACAATAAATATCCTTGTATAAAAACCTTGAGTCAAATCTTTCTTTTGATTAAACTAAATAAAATTCATTCTGCAAGGAAATGTTTTATTGTTATATTTTTGTAGTACTTCATAGAGACTATTCGTAAAAGAGGGATGTCATAGCCTCCGGAAAGGCTGGACTTCTGCCTGTTGGCCAGCGGGAGCTATTTTATTTCACTCCTACCACCCAATGGTAAACCAAAGGAGGCATTCCCTTATTCGCCGCCTGGGGTGCCACAATAAGGACCACATTGCTCACAGAGCTTTTGATACTTGGACAGGCAAGTCAAGGCTTCAGAGATCATCAACGCTACAATTTGACAGATACATCAGAAAGGCCATCCATCTTGATCACTCCTCTCTGGACATTACTCAAGAACCACTTTTTCCTTCCAAGCCCCCTTTGAATACTAAAATCAATACTAACCTACTGCAACTATGTTCTAAGAAAGAACCAACCCAAGTTTTATTACAAAAAGGTGAAGACACTGTTCGTTCACTTTCCAGTGAAAACAGCGCTATAGTCTACACAGATGGTTCCTCTGATATTGACTGTATCAGAGGTGGTGCTGGTATCAACATCATTTACCCCTCAGGATATAACGTCAAACTCAAAATACCCAGTGGACAAATTACTTCAAACTTCACAAGCGAATTCATCGCTATTAAAGAGGCTCTAACCCATTTTCGCTATCATTCTCTAAACGACTCAATAAAAGAAATTGTGATTTTCTCAGACTCAAAATCAGCACTCGAAGCCATACATAACGGTAAAACAGCAATAACGCAAGAAATTAATACCCTTATCCATTTACTAAATATACCTTCCACTCTCCAGTGGATCCCAGATCTTGTCACCAAGGCTTTTGGAGGACTCTAATCTTTTGCACTAGCACTGTATGCATAGACACGACAGCAACAAACAACAACAACAACACTTCATAGAGACAATTCAATTCAAATTTTTTACTAAAACAATTATTGGCATATATGCATTTCTTCAAAAACACGAATGATTTTATGTATTTTTAGCGACATATATTGGGAAGACACGAAGTCATTCAAACTAAAGTTAATGAATTATATTTTTATAAACTTCAATAATAAAAATTCGAATTTATGATATATACTTATTCGTTTCATTTATATTAATTATCCATTCTAGGTGGTGGTGGAGGTTCATCAGGAGGTAATTAATTCTGATATCTAGAAAAATATTCCTCAACGCAGTAAAAACCACTGCGTTTGAATTTTCTGAAAATAATTATTTTTAAAACAACTATATAAGACTCTTATAGAATGCTTAAACTTAAAGGCAACTTTGTATATATTGGCAGGTTCAGGATCAGGAACTGGTGGAAATGCAGGCTCCGGTGGAAATTCAGGATATTGTGAGTAAATATATATTTGTTGTATGAAAACCGATTTAATAAACTATGTAAAAACTGATATCGAAATAATCGTTGAAATTTGTATCATATTACACTAATATATAACATAAATATAACATCCAATATATAACTCCCAAACATAACAATAACATAAATAAATAATATGCGTAGCTTTCTTTATTTTCGAATCTATTTGATGATAAAAATCAAATCAAAACAAATCCAACAATACTTTCCTGATTATTATATCAATTAAGCAATAAGAAGAAATAATTCAGTTTAAAATTTGGGAACCAACATTCGTATTTCCAGTATTTGCATTAAATAAATAATAATAAAGTTTTGATCAATATTTTTGATTTCTAACATTACTTATTCAAAAATTGCATTAATATTCCAAGATTTCTTATTTTTAGTCATTCTAATGTCAGTTTTGTCAGCCGATTTTTCCCATGGAATATTCGAAATTATTCGTCTTTTGATAATTTATTTTTAATTGCTTGTGTTATTGCAATTACATTTAATGAATTGACTATTTAAATTATTTTTTCTTGGCGAAATCTATTCAATCAATTTTTTTTGTGATTTTTTTTTCTGATTTTGTTTATTATCTAGAGATTGTATTTTACATTTCAGGCGAGAAGAGGGGGTTAAACCCCTTTCTTTTCCATTTCGGAAATTTCGAGATAAATATTTATCAAAATTAAAGATAATCTTAAAAACTAAGATATATTTAATATACTAATCACTGAATATAACTCCCATATAGGTTTATAACTATATTATTTTAATTTATTCCAGACCCAAATACTTTTAGCATTTTTTATTAATATTATTCTTTTAAGGGTTCCCTTTTGATCTATGTGATTCGAAACATTTTTCTAATATTTTTAGATATTTCTGCATCTGACAATGCAACTATAAGCATTTTGTGTCATTGTTTTAAATACAAATATATATAGATTTTCATCTCGGAGTAAGCAATTTTTATTTGGTTTTCTTAATTTATTATCTTTAGAAAGATTCACTTATCAAAAAAGAAAATAATACAGATTGTTTAGAAGTTCCCCAAAATTGCAAATTTCATAGTATTACTGTTCGTCTTCCCAAAGTGTGAAACTTTAACCTTTTATATCCACTAATTTATAATATAAATTAGTGGATTTTTAATGTGATTTTCGTCATTAATTCTCAAATCATTTCTATGTTGATGGAAAAATTTTTTTAGGAAAGATCTTGTGTCAATAATATGGCAATAATTCAGTTTAAAATATGGACACCTGCAGAAATAGTTGAATTATTTTTTACCTTTGCAAACAAATTTTTTTAATGTCAAATTTTGATTGTTATTAGGAAATATGATGAAGAAAGGTTTGGCAAAATATCGTATCCGGCCAACCCTGGATATGATGTTTAAAAATTAAAATGATTTGAATCCTCGAATAAATTAAATCTGAATATATTTCACGATACATGCCAATGTGTAATAATGTATTCTAATTGCCAGAAGTTTATGAAAAAAATAATGGAGATCAATGTACATGCTTTTATATAAAAAATTATTAAATCAATATCACTAATAATATTTTCATTTTCTTACAGCAAACGATTATTTCTATTACTATGGTAAGTATTGAACTAATTTACAATAGAATTTTCGAAAAGAGAATTTATCCCTATTAAGAAAATTATGAAAATTTCGGTGTTCATCTTTGCATTGCGTCAAATTATGATTAACTATTTGGTATATTATTAATTAATTTTGTATCAAGTTGTTCAAAATTTTTTTTGGTTGATTAATCTGAGTATATGAAAGATTTTTAACATTCAATATAAAATTTTATAAATTTAAATAAACGTAGATGATAATACAAAATAATGGAAATTAAACTGTATAAAGTATAAACTGTATAAGCTATATAAAGAAAGTTAGTTTGATTTAAAATTTTTGTGGAACATTAAAGGAAATTTTGCAAAAAAAAAAAAAAAAAAAAAAAAAATTATGAATTAAACTGGTAAAAAAATGTATTCACTTTTCCAATGAATGCAATATACTTCCTTAAAAGATTTTTAAAAAAATGAGATATAATAGAAAAAAAGCTAATTTTTGATTTCAGGAAAGAGAAATATTTTATTTGGATTAAATATATAAGAATTTTTATATTCTTTGTAAACAGATTCACCCTTAAAAAAATAAATTAAAGATATTGAGAAAAATAAATTAATAATTATATAAAAACCAGCAAGAGAGCAGTGAGAATTTATACAAATAATACTTAGATGTATCACTATGGGCTTTGATAATTTGGGTAATGAGGAGCATAATATTGCCGCATTGAAAAGAGGCAGTCGACTCTCCATGGCCGAATGGCCATAGCACTGGTCTCTTAAGCAAGAGATCGAATCCCGCTAGCGATCCACAGTTTGTGTAAATTTTTAGTTCCCTGATTTTATGTTTTCCTTCATTTCATGTTCCAGAAGATTCTGGTCATTTCTTTAGTTTACCAGACAAGTGTTCTGGACTTTTCTTACTGTCTCCAGAAAAATATTCTTGTACTTTCCCTGCTAGTATAAAAGCAGAAGATCTGTCAGTCACTGTGTTCTCAGGTCAGTGTTGAGTTAAAAATTGGTTTAGCTCTACTTCTTGTCTGTGTCATTGAGTTCCACACTAAAGAACCTACGTGGCAATATTTACACATATTACACAGGAATTAGCACCTCTTTATCCAACAAATTGGGTCTCCAATTTTCTATTTGCTTGTAGACTATTTCTTTTGAGCATAAATTTCCTAACCATTCAAAATGTTTCGGAGTCATGAAGAGAACGAGATGGTGTAGGTAGGAGGTAAAATTGATTTTTGCAGAATGTAAAATTTATTTTCTGTCCAGCCATCTCCGCAAATCCGGCTTTGTGAACAATAAAATGTTCACTACTTCAAACAAGTTTGGTGAGTTTTAGCAAAATTTCAAAAAATAAATAAATAAAATGAAAAATAAAATAAAAAAATAAAAAAAAAACCCGACTCTGACCGAAATTTTTAGCTTAATCCTCACTTTTATCAACAGTCCACCAGTGCAACTTCTATGTACGTAAATTAGTTTCGCGGTTATCTTCTCTTCAGAAATGGTTCCCCTGATGAAATATTTGGTTCGCAATCATTTTTTTTTTGTGACTTTTACCAATGATCCATTGCCAGTCGCTAATTAGTCTCCAAGATATGACATCGCCATATCTAAACTGTATTTATTTCTAGCCAACATCCAACTGATTCGACGAACATCCAACGAACTTCCAGGGAAACAAACTTATGTCATTTCAAAATTAGGAGACTCCTCTGACCATATCAGATCGAGTGACTGGTTCGCGCTGGTACTCTCTGGACACATCGGTAGATACATATATCTGATAACGTCGCTGAGGTTAAAAGCAGACTTTGCTACCAATACATACCTACTTGGAAACAATAGGGTCTAATCGAACTTCAATAGTTTATTGCTTAGGAAAAAAATTATTAACACGTTTTTACAATACTGACAGTTTGGCTGGAAAATAAATCGTATTTAGAACATCATTGTAATTCCGAAAATTGCTTGTTGTTAAGAAGCATCGTTACTTAATTCAAGAAGCTGCCAGAAATTTTGTGGCTGTATTCTTTGTCAAGCATTACAGCCTCTTTTTGTCATTCTTTGAAGTCTCGTTACGTTATTTGATGTATTTTAAAATTTGTAAACAAACAATATATCATACATATAACGCAATGTTTCAAAATTCAATTCTTTTTAAATTTCAGTACATGCTCGCACATGTGAGAGACTGAACAATCCTGTTGTTTTATTGGAAATTATGATTTCATAATCTTCTGTGCTATTAATGAACTTGTAACTATAAACTTACAACTAACTGCTGACTTCAAATTTGATCTGTGTTACTAATGTGCTTCTAACTATAAACTTACTGCTAATTACTGCCTATAAACATAATCTTCTGTACTGCTATTAACAATGTACTCTGTTATTACGCAAAATGTCCAAAATTAAAGCTATCAATATGACATCTACAATTACAATGTCCACAGCGGACATTGAAAGGTTTTTTTTTCTTTTACAATTTAAGCTGTATGGATTAAAATGACAGAAAATTTCAAAACTAAGCATACATTTAGTTATAAAAGAAAATTTTGCTTTTAATAGAAATTATAAAATAAATTATTAAATCTTTTGTCATTTAAGAATTCTTTTGTAAGATAACTTTATAATAAATACATTATTTTTTTATTTCCTTTTCAGACACTGATGGTAATTATGTTCATGTTCTTTATATATATGATAAAATGTAAACAAAACCATATTTTCAGTTGGATGCAATACGTCAGGAAGCACAGGCGTTTCGCACCAATAATAATAGATGCAATATAATAATAAATACAACCGTAACAAAATGCAGTCGTTACCGTATCATATATGCAATGTTCTCTAATATGAAACAAATATATGCAATATTTTTCATTCGTAATGAAAATATTATACAAACATGCTAACATTCAAAATGATAGAACTAGTTTGGAGAATATGAAAATGAAATTAATTAAATCTTTTGGAGATTTGAGATTTCTTTTCCAGTTTATACATGTATTTATTTAATTTCTTTATAAATATTAAAACCTAGCTATCGTACTTTCATTTGTTTGAATTTTTTTTGATTGAGTATTAAATGAATAATCTTGTATAATCCTCCTCTTAATCTACATAAATTATCCATTCGGACTTTTTTTTTATTTTTATGCCAATATAAAACTGCAAAACAAAAAAAAAAGCATTTTGATGGATTCTTATGAGAAATATGCATGGCGTCTGCCTGTTGGATGTACTTAATAGAAGTTTAATATGCAGGTTGACTATTCGCATATGATTGCTATATATGTTGCATTAGATAATGCTGCACAAATTGGATATTAAAAAAAATATATTTATCCAAATATCTGAGAAACTCAGTAGATGCATTCATATTCTGACTAGTAGTTAATAAGTGAGTGATGTAAAATTTGATTAAAAAAAAGGCTTTCTCATTATTATTCTTTATATATATATATATATATATATATATATATATATATATATATATATATATATATATATATATATATATATATATATATATATATATATATATATATATATATATATATATAATATTATTAGTAATAAGGCAATATTTGTGCACCACAAAGTACAGCACAAGGCTTACAGAAGTAAGTAGAAACAACTGCATACATAGCTAAAAACAGATAAAAATAAGGATAAAAACAACAGAAAAAAAGCAAACAACAAGACTAACTAAAAATTGAAGCTGAAAAGGCAATAAATTTACAGAATGAGAAAAAAGCCATTTTGTGGTCGACCAAAACGTGAAGCGCAGGTGGAAACTTAATATTACAGGCATCGAGATCCACAATAAAATCCCTTCTCCCTTCAGTAAGTTTGGAGCAGTCAAAAAGCAAGTGTTTGACATTTTGAACTCCACCCACGCTGCAAGAGCACAGATCAGTGTCCGATAATCCAAATTTCTTGGGATAGTAGTTGAAATTACCGTGGCCAGTAAGAAATTTTGTTAAGTGAAAATCACTGAAGAAATCATTCCTTATATGTATTTTAAATATTTCAGGTTTTTATCTGAGAAATAAATACAAGCATTTAATATTATATTAAATTTATGCATTTTTGTGTTACAATTTGCAATTAATTTCCACTTTTGCATTTTTTGAAATGTCTTTTCTTTAATTTTAGGTTATGGAGGTATGTATTTTATGAAATTTATGAAGAATATTTTATTAAGAAAACTGAACTGTTATGTTAGTTACCAAATTAGCAGCAATTTTTATTGCAAAAAATAAACATTATTTACAAATTTCAAGATTCGTAGGTGTTAAGTTATAATCATACGATTATTGTAATTAAATTATTTAAGAAATTAAAATATTCTGCGATCAATAAAAAATATTTCAGTGAGTTAGTTATCTTACGAAAACAGATTAATTAGTAATAAAGACTGGATAATAGATGAAATTTACAGATTATTTCTTATAAAGGGTGTCCCAAAACTGAATAAAGATTTGAATTTGCCACTAGCATTGCAGTAAAGTATTTGCAGCCCTATTAAAAAAGCCATTTGACTGATAGTTTAGGGTTATTAAAAATCTAGCAGAATTGCGTAAACATAGAACATTGTTGAACAATAACATTGTTCTGCGTAAACATAGAACATTGTGTTTTCATTGTTGAACAATATTTAAAAAATAATGAAAGTTTGGCTGCCAGAGTTCGAAAATATGATAATTTGCCCCCCCCCCCACACTAGATCGTATGATTTATAGCCATTCCATTTTTTTATGGGGTTATTTGAAGTCAAAGGCAAACAAGCCTACAAGCTCGCGTGTTTTGAAATAAGACTACAAGCTCGGTACAAGCTTTGACTACAAGCTCGCGTGCTGCATCAACGAAATTCAACCACATTTATTCAAAGTGATCATGGAAAATTTTGATAATAGAGTGCGTATGTGCCATCAAAGCCATGGGGGCCATTTGCCCTATGTCTTATTCCATACATAACTCTATCTTATGTACTTTACGATTAAATAAAAATATAACGATTTAAAGGAAAAAAATTATAAAATATAAAAAAATTTGTTTTGTAGTAAATTCAAATTTTGTCATTAATACGCTGTTTCATCGTGCAATGCTCCATTTTTACTAACCAAAAATTATCATTTGATAAATGTTTTTTAATAGGGTTGCCAACATTTAACTGCACAAATGGTGGCAAATTCAGATGTATCGTTAATTTTGGGATACTCGTTATATTGACTTTTAGGAATTAAATTTTCATGAAAAGTATAATATCTTTCGTATTTGACTAAAATGTTCATAATAAGTCATCTGAAATTATTACTATGGTTTAGAAGATGAGAACGCTATTAACATTTACGGCCGGTATGAAATTAATTTCTGGAGATTGAGGTTGCTATTCTGACTAAAAGTACTGGCTAATAACACGTATATCAGTGAAATATTAGCATAGAAAGGTACTTACGGTGAATATGTGAACTTGTCCCCTTCAGCATAAAATTGCTGAATGCAAGCATAATTTTTGCTGCATTTAGGAATAGTAAACTTTGCCTTACGTTTCTTTTATATTTCTTACTAATAAAGGAAAAAAAATCCCAGGCTTCTAAGAAAGAACCTTCTGAAAAGTCTGTAGTTTGATGTTAGCTCACATCATATGATAACTTCAGGGATGTGAAGTTACACTTTTTGAACCGTCTGGCGACGTATCGATGTTAAATTCTGAACTTATAAACTAATACTGAATTATTCACTTAAGAATTAGAGAAATAATAAATCTTGTTGTCAAGCATTAGTAAAAGAACTGTCAGAGTGGTGGCCAAGCTCTTATTACATTATGTTATAATTAGATTCGCAGTCGACTGATTTTTTTGCAGGAAGGAAGAAAGAAATATTTCCTGATTGTGCATGTGAAATCTTGCGTATATCTGATTTGCATATGTACAGCTAATTATTGCGTACATAGGCAAATCCTTTTGAAGTTGAATATTGCATTATAAGCAACTTTTCAGCATATTTCTTTCATTGATTTCCTTCCTCTAACTAATTATAATTAGTATTGGTAGAATATCGCTTATAAACATCATTGAAGTATATTTCTTTCCTTCGTTTTCTTTCTCTGACTGCACATTATAAACAACATTCGCAGCATATTTCTTTCATCTGTTTCCTTCCTCTGACTGATTATAATTAGTATTGGTAGAATATCGCTTTATAAACATCATTTGAAGTATATTTCTTTCCTTGGTTTTCTTTCTCTGACTGCACATTATAAACAACATTCGCAGCATATTTCTTTCATTTGTTTCCTTCCTCTGACTGATTATAATTAGTATTGGTAGAATATCGCTTTATAAACATCATTTGAAGTATATTTCTTTCCTTGGTTTTCTTTCTCTGACTGCACATTATAAACAACATTCGCAGCATATTTCTTTCACTTGTTTCCTTCCTCTGACTGATTATAATTAGTATTGATACAATATCGCTTTATAAACACCATTTGAAGCATACTTCTTTCCGTGGTTTTCTTCCTCTGACTGCACATTATAAACAACATTCGCAGCATATTTCTTTCATTTGTTTTCTTCATTTGACTGATTATATAGTATTGGTCGAATATCGCTTTATAAACAACATTTGAAGCATACTTCTTTCCTTGGTTTTCTTCCTCTGACTGCACATTATAAACAACATTCGCAGCATATTTCTTTCATTTGTTTTCTTCATTTGACTGATTATATAGTATTGGTCGAATATCGCTTTATAAACAACATTTGAAGCATACTTCTTTCCTTGGTTTTCTTCCTTTGACTGCACATTATAAACAACATTCGCAGCATATTTCTTTCATCTTCCTTCCTCTGAATGAATATAATTAGTATTGTTTGAATTTTCTTTATCGAATTATTCACTAGCACTACTGATATTTCTGGCATGAGTGATTGCATTTCTTTGATAACATGAATGTACTTGTGTTATTTCCAGGAATAAATAACTAGTATTTACACGTGTACAACTTATATTCAAATTTAAATCTCATATCTCGGACTTTTCATTTGAAACACCTAACAAAATACGCTCATCATTTCACACTCTCCAAACTGTTTGTCTCCTTTCCCATCATTTCTTGTGACAGTGGGACCGAAACAATAACATGCAGTATGCGGACATGACAATTAGATTGTTTCCTAAACATATGAAGAGGGCATTTTTATACTCATTGAGATAAATAAACTTTATTAATAAAACCCTCTGAAGCAAGACTGAAAATATAAAGTCTAAAGATTTATCTGTATAGTCACTTTCAAACATTTTTTTTAATATAAACTAAGTGCTATAATTTGACATTTATAAAAAGTGCAATATAAATTTGACGGGCGTCAGAAGCAAATGTTTCATATTTGCTGTTCATAAACATAAATATTAATGCTTATTTTCATACGACTCAATTGGATGTAAAGCAAAATTATTACAATTACGAGAGAATAATAAATCTGAGAAAAGTTTTTATGCAATAATATACTACTTTCTGAAAGAAATGTGTATTAAAATGCCCATTATATTATTTTTTCAGGAGGATATCCCGGAGGTAATCAGTTGAATTTATTGCATAAAATGAGAAACAAAACTACATATTTAAATATTTAAGATTAGACTCTTCTTTATTTTCAAGTTTTAAATTCTTCAGAATGAACTTTGATAAAATTTATACTTTATAACTGTTTTAGGTGGCTTGCCTGGAGGTAAGAATTTAATGTTTTATGTTAAAATTATGTTAAATGTTAAATGTAATAAATTAATGTAATTAAATGTTATGTTAAAATTATGATAAAAGTTTGAATAAAAATGATTTTATTAATTACACCATAATATTTTTTTGAAAATTCAATGACAAATTTAAAAGCGTTTTTAATTTTACTTCTTCAGGTGGTTCATCTGGAGGTAAGAATCCATATTACTTGCTAGATTCCCAATAAAACAATGAATTTGTGAAAAATCTGTTTTAATGCTATTTGTTTATTGACAATTTAACTAAAATGGATAACATATTTTTTTGTACTATTTTTTCAGGAGGATCATCTGGAGGTAAATAATTATGTTTTCTGGGGAAAAAAAAAGAAAAAACTTTTTTTAATTTTCTTATTTTTTTTATTTTTTGAAAAATTTTAAATCAGGTTTTCATCATAATTCATTTTGCCTTCTAAAATGTATGTTATAATTATTATAATACACGATTTAAAATATTTAAGGTGACAGGTCTGGAGATAATAAATAATGTTCTATGGAAAAAAAAAGCATCATTATAAAACCAAATAAGCGAAGTATTTTCAATGAATATTTGTTTTCTGATACAAAAATGAAAATTTTAAAACATTGTTTTCGCATTGTTATTAAAGGTGGTATGAATACAGTTAAATGATTATTTATGCTAAATGTTTAAAATATTTTCTTAAATTATGATAAACATCTGAAAAAAATTAATTTATTTCTTAACAAAATATTTTTTTACAAAAGAAATCATAATATATGACATGCATGATTTACATATCCTATTTAATGTAATAAACGAGAAGTAAAACTGTTTTTAAAATGAGTTTTTCTTTACATTCGTAATTCCTCAATCTTCAAATTGAATTAAATTTTTAACAATGCATTCCTCACATTGCTTTTTTAGGAACCCTGTTTAAATGGTCTAAATATATATATTTAAAGACAAATAATTGAAAAAAGTTTTAATTATTTAATTTTTTTGAAAATAAGAATTGAACGAAATCTTTTTTCTACATATTATTTTTCAGGTCGCATGGATGAAGTTAAATGCTTATTTAATCTGAATTTTTGGTATTTTTTCAAAATTTGCAGTAAATTTTTTCTAAAAAATTTAGTAAACTCTTAATAAAGCATTTTTCTTCAATTGAGATCATAATACCTAATATGTATGCTTTGATTGTTATAGTTGAAACCATTAGTGAAAAATGAAAATGAAAAAAAAAAAAAAATTGTTTTGAAATACTTTTTTTTTACAATTTTAATTTTTTAATTTAATTCATTCAAATTGAATTATATTTATATTGTGAGTATATTACATTGCTTTATAAAGGATTTATAAAGCAATGTAAAGGATTTATAACGCAATGTATATTTGTAGATAAGAATAATGCTCCAAAAATGTTGTCATATTCATAACTACAAATTAAAAAAAAAGAGATAATTTTAAAATAAGTTTTTCTTTACATTTATAATTTTTAATTTACCAAATTGAATTATATTTGCCACCATAAATATTACACATTGATTTTCAAAGATGTATATATAAATTTAAAGTGATGTTACAAAAAAAAAATGAAGACTGCATAAAAACTAATTGCAAAAAAAATATTAGTTTACTGGTAACTGAATATTGAGAGTAATATTTTGTTCTACACATTGCTTTCCAGGTGGCATAAATGGAGGTAAATATTTGATATTTTCAAAAACTTTTAATTTTTCCCTAAATCTTTAAATTAATATACGGATAAAAACTAAGTTTCTCTAAATATAGTATTTCCCTTTTCAAAACAAAATCATAATATCTAACATACATACTTTACATATCTTACAATTATTGAAATAAATAAGAAACATAATAATGTTTTTAAATTTGCTTTTTTCTTACTTAATAATGTTACCTCCCTCAAAATGATTTTATATTGCTCTAACATACTTTCCAAATTGCCTTTCAGGAGGTCTGCAAGGAGGTAAGAATTATAGTGTATAGAAAACCTATATTAAAACAATGTATAGAAGAAATTGTTCTTTTATTGAAAATATATTTTTTGATATATAAAAATTGATACTGAAAATTTACTCTTTCAGGCGGATCGAATGGAGGTGTGTATTTAACGCTTTTTTTTAAATTATTAATACTTTTTTTTATACAACTTGATGAAAAATCTGGAAAATTAAGTTATTTCTTGGGATTATATTTTTTCTTTTTAAAGTTAAAACATAATGATAATCATGTATAATTTATACACTTTTCATCATTACATTTATTGCAACCAAAGATAAATAAAATTACAGATTTCTGTTTCTTCATTTCTGTACTCCAAAAGGAATTGCAATAGCACTTTTATAGACTTTGCACTATTTTTTTAAGAAGCATATCTGGGAGGGTGGGAGATGCATTATCGAAATAAACAGGAAAAGGAAAAAAATATTAAAGTATTTTATAAAACAATAATTTTTTTTTTCTTATAACTGAACAATTTTGTAGAAAAATGTTTTTCATATTGTTCTTTCAGGCGTCATATTTAAAGACTTCTAATTTTTTATTTTTAATTTTAAATATAAAATTTGCGATGAAATTCTGATTCAAATCAATGAATTTTTAAAACAATATTTTTATACTTAAATATTAAAAGATAATGATTATAGGTATTCTTTGAATGCGGCATTTATTATAACAAATGAGGAAATATTCTTAATTTTGTTTTTTAAACTGCTAAAGCTTAGAATTAATAAACTAACTACTTTGTATTCTTGAAATTGTTTTATTCTGTGGCATGTATGGAGGTAATCTCTATCGGAATCAAAACTTCGGAAGAAAGAATTTTTTAATTTTTTTTTTCGAATAACTAAAAATTGATCGTAGTTTTTTCGTATTGTATTTTCGACCGGCATTTTAGATTTTAGATCTTAAATTCACTTTTTAATTATTTTGAAAAAAACCTTACAGTGAAATCAGGGAAAAAATGTTTTTTTTTCCTGAAGTTAAATAAAAATTTCTGAATGTGTACTTTATTTATTATAACAAAGGGAAATAAAATGATAGGAAGATAATTTTTTTTGTTCGTCCAAATTTTTACATCACCAAATTGTGTCAGAATTACTACTAAGTATGCTCAAGTTCATTCACCACAAAATATGTCGGGAGATAAAAGAGCCATCTTCTGCAAAGTCTACATTAAAGAAAAACTCAAGGAATTTTTTTACTAAAAAATATATATTTTTTTCCAATAACTAAAAATTATCTTAAATACTTGTTCTATCATGCGGGATAAATGAAGATGTATAGTTGATATTTTAAATGATTAATCTTTCACAAAAATTGTTATAAAACATTTCGAAAATTGTTTCTTAACTACTCTTTTTATTTTTAAAAATTAAATCTTAATTCCAAATATGTATACTTCACCTGACTCATATATCCCATTTATTGGAAGAAATAAAACACTGAATTATAAAAGTTTTTTTTCCGCTTTACATTCATAATTTAAATTTTTTTAAAAATTGAGATATGTTTGCTACATTTTATATTTCATATTGGTTTTTCAGGAGGAATGTCTGGAGGTAAGAATTATGCTTTATAGAAAATCAATAATATAACTAAAATTTTTAAATTAAAAAAAAATTTGAATTCTTGAAAACTTAAGAACGATTGTAAAAGTTTTTACTTTTAATTCTCTTTAGGTGGAATGAATGGAGGTAAGTATTTATTTTATTGAAAAAAGGTTAATATTTTTTCAAAAAAATATGATAAAGTATGAAACAAATTATATTATTTTTAAGGTATTTTTTTTCTTTTCAAAATGAAATCATAATACTAAAAAGCGTTCATTTTATACATGCACATTACAACTACATTTATTTCAATAAAGTATAATTATATTATATTTATTAAATTTACTTTTCTTTACTTTCTTAATTTTACATTCTTCTAATTGAGATAAAATTTTTATAACGCAAACTTTTAACAGGAAGCATGGGAGGAGGTAAGAATCATTTTATTTTTAATATTTATATTCAAACAAAACCTTTAGAGAATATAATATTTAAATAATAATTTTTTTCTGATAACATATAATTCGTAATATAGGGTTTACGAGCAATGTTCAAAATTCTTTTCACATTGCGCTTCCATGCAGTAAAAATGGAGGTTAATATTTATTTTTTAATTTTAATTTCCAAAATTTTTTTAACAACAAAAGTAAATTTTTATATTAATTTTTCCTTCATTTTTTAATTTTTCATTCACCAAATTGTACTGAAATTTGTACAGCATGTATTTCACACTTTTTTTCAGGAGGCTTGTCCGGAGGTAAGAATCTTGCTCTATAGAAAATATATCTTCTAGTTATAAATTTAATATAATTTGTAAATCATAATTTCTTTTCCAAGAATTCTTTAAAAAAATCATTCATTCAGGAGTCATGAATGAGGTGAATATTTTTTTTTTTATAAAACTTCCAAAATGTGAAAAAACAAATTATTTTTTAATTAATAATAGGATATTATGTGAAAAAAATTATTATCTTAGAAATAAAGTCATGGTGTTTAGAATGTGTCTTTAGTTATATGACTCTGCTGAATCATGAATTATGGAAAAATAAATAGATATTTCGTAAAAATCGTTATTTTTGTACCAATTTTTGAAAGTATTAATTTACCTATATTATTGACAATGAAACTTGGCGCACGATGAACCTCGATATGAGTTGGAGAATACAGTTAATATTTACATTCTTTACTTTATCGTCTCGTTTTCGGAATTTTAATCGTTATAGTATTCGCTATCATTCGGAAAGAAAAAAAATATATATCTCAGGACAGCAATTGTTGGAAAATTTGATTGCTCATTATTGTTGTCCTTCAGATTCATGGGCTCTCCAACTGATGGCTTTGAAAAAAAGAGAACAAAGATGATGAACTCGAAAACTGAATATTTATATTAGTAAAACTTATTTGCTCTTGTTAGTGGATATTTTTTGTTGTTTTTCTCCTTTATGCACAAAATTTGTCATATTTTAATATATTAAAACACTTGCTTTAAAGTACTTTTCGTTTGACACCTGTTTATTGCTCCCTAAATAAAACGCTTCTAGAAAAGTATTGTAATTTAAATAAAATCCTCCTCGGTGATGCTTTGATGATCATAACAATGAACAATGCAAAAAAAAAAAAAAAAATGGAATAATTACACTCTTTAAAAATTTGATCTTTAGCTGAGCTTAAAATCGATACCTCCTTTTAAAGCTAGTTGAGACCACGTACAATCGCATTATTTGATGAAATCCTAAGTATTATTGCTGTTCGAAATTTCATGAGCATCGCGAAGAATTTTTGGCAATATCAGTTCATTGTTTCCGAGATTTCCGCATATATTTTTTTGATTGGATAATATTTACTGATGACGTAGTAGTTCTTTATGATTTGAATTTATTTTAGAATGTATGTAAATGGTGTTTTCCATCCTCTTTTCAATTAAATTGCCAGCCTGGCATATGATTAAAAAGTATCAAGCATAGGGTTTTTCCCCTTACATTTAAAAAGATTCCTCATTAGAGTTTATTTGTGTATTGATTTTGTATCTAGATGATTGTGGAATATAAAAAAGAGTAGAAAATTCAAAATTTTTATATGAAAATATAATTTTATTAAATTAGGATCTTCCGTTTTTGTTGATGACCTTCAACCATTTTTCAGGCAATCTCATAACTCAATGTTCTATATTTTATCATTAAAAATATTTAATTAAATGAAATTTTATATCCTCAGAGTCGTTGAAAATATTATCTCTTAAGAAATTACGCATGAACGAAATAAATGAAAATCTGAAGGAGCAAGATCAGGGTTATATGGTGGATGTGGTAAAACATCTTCACCTATATTTAATAATTTTTGATGATAATGAGTTATCAAATTCGTGTGAACCTTTGCATTATCAAGTTGGAAAACAACATATAGCAATTTACCAATTCTAGCCATTTTTCTAGAACTATGTCGCTCTGCTTGGTAAGTTGTTGAACGTAGACATTCGAATTAATCGGGTTTTTTTTTAACAATGCAAAATGTAGAATTTCTTTATATTGAAACGAAACTCACAGCTTCATCTTTTTCTTTTGGTGAATCTCAGGTTTTGATATCGTCTGTTCTGGTTCATCTTGCTTCATTTCGAACTTTTTTAATGAATTATCCACTTTTCGTCACCAACAGTCCATCTTTTTCGAAACGGAAAAATTTTGTTACTCTTCAAGAGCAAGAAAAGATTTCCCTTAAGCTGATTTGGGAACCACAAATCGAGATCTTTGATATAGCCAAACTGTTTAATTTTTTTCCCCTTGATTGCATGTATGGGCTACATTGATCTTCTCTGCAATCTCATGCATTGCGGTATATAAATTTCAATCAACAATAGTCCTAATATCACTCTCATCAACTTTAACTAAATTGCCAGTTTGTTGAGCAGTTTTGAGTGAAAAAAATCATTCAAACGAAATTTGCAAACCAATTTTGACACTGTCTTTCTCACAAGGCTTCGATGCATGGCTTTTATACGATGCACGTCATATACGATGCATGACTTTTTATATGCTTATGAGTTCCTATCTCTTCAACAATAATGCAATAAAATATGTCCCAAATATGCGTTTTATTCTTCCATTTTAAAATTGGGATGAAAAAATAATTGGGATAAACGAAACTAAATAACTAATCGTTACAATTTTCTTACAAATCGAAGATGAAGTCCAAACAACATGGAATCAATATAGATCTAGTGCTATGCACACTTTGACGTAACAATAGAAAGTGTTAAAACTATTAAAAAATTATCAACCATTTAGCTGCCAGAGCATTATTATTATATTTGGACGATCAGTTAACTCCAAATTCTGATGCTAATCCGGACTTTTATGGAAATAGAGATTTTCTATTGCCATAAAAGTTCGTTTCAGATCGAAGGTATTGCTTTTTAAGCTCTATGAGGAAGGAAATAATTGTTAAAGAAATTATAAATCTGTATTATTAAGATTTATTTTATATAAGTATAATATACGTTGATATGTTTTATATTTTTTATTAATTTAATATATGTTTCAAAAATATAAGATTTAATATTTTTAAAAGTGAATAATTTTTGCAGCATTTAAGTTAAAAAATATTGTTTCAATTTAATTTCAGCATGCCTTGTTTATTAAATTATTTCAATTTTCTTTTTTTAATAAAAGTTAGTTTTTAATCAACAGCATTTGATAATTAACTAAATATTGTTGCTGATAGAATTTCATTAAATTCGTAAATTAGTCTTTCATTGTTCTCGATTTAATTCGGAAACCTCGAAATCCGTAATATGCTGTTGAAAATTTTTCTTTTTCCAAATTAGATCATAATGCCACATGTTTACACTTTAAATGATTTACATGTCAATTTTTTGTGACACATCAGATACAAAGTGCTATTTTAATGGATAATTCGTCTTCGTA
The DNA here is from genome assembly GCF_947563725.1 of Argiope bruennichi. NCBI lineage: Eukaryota > Metazoa > Arthropoda > Arachnida > Araneae > Araneidae > Argiope > Argiope bruennichi. Next base: position 105,972,338 of record NC_079160.1, on the reverse strand, counting down.
ATTTCACTTTCTTCTGAAATGAGTTCAAATTGCTACAATATATATTTTACAATGTATTTCAGGGAGGAATGTATAAATCTAAGAATCATATTCAATAAAAATTTTATCTTGAAACAACAAATTGGTGAAATTTAATTTAAGTAAAAATTTATGTCTCCATAAATATGCAACGATTAAAATTTGTCCTTCATATTGTTCTTTCAGGTGGCTTGAATGGAGGTAAATATTTATTTATTCCGAATTTTTTTCAGAGCTTCCAATATAAATCTTAAAAATTGAATTATGCCTTCGCATGTCATTTTAAATATAATTAATTCCTTATCATAATATTTTTCTTATTCACAATTAAAACATAAATCCCAAATTTTATGCTTTAAGTGACATGAGTGCAACAAATGAGAAACAAAAACTTATTTCTAAATTTAATTATAATTGCTATAATGTATTCATATTGCTTTTTAGCTGAAATCTCCGAGAAGGACATTCTGTATAGTAAAATAATTTGAAGATAATTTTTTATTTAATAAATAGTTTCTATATAGTAAAATAATTTGAAAAAAAATCTAATGATAATTTGTTTTTTTATTACTAAACAAAAATCATAAAAATTTGTTCTTCACATTTTCTTTACATTTCGTAAATGGGGATTAATATTTCTATATTTTTATTTTATTTCTTAAAGATAAAATTGCGATAAATGTTTGAAAAAATTATTTTTCTACAAGATAGCGTAACATTTTCAAAATTAATTCATAAAATTTTAAAATTTAATAGTCATAATTTGTTTTTATATTATTATATATTCATTAGATATAAATTTTATATAATATATAATTTATTTCTTCGAGATCTCATTCGTCAGAGTTTTTTATAATCTATAATTCCAATAATTAAATAATAAAATCATCATTTTTCGTGAAATATCGAATGATCACTCGAAATACTGAGTGGTTTTATCTTAGATGAAAATATCATGTCGCTGAAATTCGACCACCGCTGTGTATGTATACTTAATATTCTTTAATTAAGCGGCATATTAGAAAATAAGACCTATATTCATCAGAAAAATTATTGTATAGCAATAACACATGAGGAACATATTAGCACAATAGTTTTTTTCCTTTGATGTATAAGCAATGATTGTAAAAATATGACCTTCAACTTGTTCCTTTAGGTGGCTCGATTGGAGGTGAAAAAAAATTTTTTTTTTCTAAAAGTACAATAAAAAGCTGTGTTAATTCTTAATGTAATATTTTCCTATACAAAATTAAATCGTTACGTCTAACATGTATTGTTAATATGTTCCATTTTCACAACAATTTAGATATAAAATTATATTTTCAACGTATTCTCTCTTACTTTCGTAATTTTACATTTTCAAAGTTGATTTGTATTTCTATAATGCATATTGCATGTTCTTTATCTATGTGGGAAGTATAGAGATGGGAATCATGTTCTATAGAAGAATTATTTTAAGTGTCTAATTGGTGAAAAATATTTACCATAGCATTTCTTTTTTTGTATAGAAACCATTATAGTAAAAAAAAAAAAAAAAAAAAAAAAAACATCTTACCAGTTTTGAAAATTCAAATTTAGTGAAATGTATATATGTATTTACTTTATTTTATATCTTTGCTAATCTTCGAAGAAATCTGAAAGAAATAATTAAGATAATTCTTAACATTGTTTGTTTCTTATTCAAATTATAATCCAAATATCTATCATGTATAATTTTCATCTTACAAATGATACAAGAAATGGGAAACAAAGTTTTAGTTTCAAGATTAGTTGGGTTTTTTTTTCACTTTAAAAATTTTATGCTTTGTAAATTTAACTGTAATTCCTTCAATGTATATTTGACATAAATTTTTCAAGTGGCATGTCCGGAGGTAAATATCACTTTTTCAAAAATATATACATTAAAATAATAATAGGCGGAAAGGTTTTTTAAATGATTTATATTTTGATAATTAAATAATGATTATATTTTTTTCTTCTAAATTCTTCATTCAGGTGGTTCCAATGGAGGTGAATATTTTTTTTCGGATTATATTTTTTAGGAAAAAAAATAAAATAATAATTAAGTTAATTCTTAGCATGCATTTTTATTTAGAAACTAATCGTAATGTCTAGTAAAGTTATACTTTAAGAAGAATCTTTCTTTAACTTCATAATTTTACATTCTTGAAATTGAGTTTAAATGTTGCATTTCATATTTCACACTTCATTTTCAGGAGGCATGTCTGGAGGTAAGCCTATTGTACTATATAAATCGATATTCAAATAAGAAAAATAATTGGGATTGGTTTTAAATATCTATTTATTTTCTGATAACCAAACAATTTTTCAAATTATTCATTACATTGTGCTTTCAGGTGGCCTAAATGGAGGTAATTATTATTATTTTTTAATTTTATTTTTCCTTACATAAAGTGCAATAAGTATATGAAAGTGTTCATAACAAAGCATCTTTATTTTTCAAAATGAAATCTTTACATAAATTTATTCTTTGCATGTCAAATTTCTTTCAAGCAAGTAGAAACATAATTATATTTTGAGAGTTTCTTTCTTTATAGTTTTCCAATTTCCAAAATTTACTGCAATTGTAGAATGTATGTTTCACGTTACTTTTTCAGGCGCCATGTCTGGAGGTGAAACAATATTTATAGAAAATCGATACTTAAAATCTGACTATTTTTAAAATATTAATTGTTTGATGATAATTAAACAATGATCTTAAAGATTTTCATTCATTTATTTAATTCTATATTCTGCCACATGTTTTAAAAGGAACTGACAGTTTATTTTTCTAATTTTCAAAGAATATTTGCGATAAATATATTGAAAGGGATTTCATGACATAGTATTGGAGTTGTTGCTTGTGTTTAAAAAAGCATGTAACTATCAACCGATTGAACTGATCCAAATAGAGTAAAATGGATCTTCCTTAACTTAATATTTACAAAATACATCGGTTCTATTGATCAAAAACTCTCTTGTAGTGATCATTTTTAAGATCATATGGGGAAAAAAATCTTATGCTAGTGGTATCGTCAAAGAAAAAGGAAAATAAAGTTTTAGATTATTACCTTCAATGAGTCAAACTTTCATTCTACCACTCTGCAATGTTTTACCTTCTTCTGTTTAATGAACTAATGTCCACGACCAAATAATATTATTAGTTTCAAGATGAGCAAACTCAGCGCGTTGAGCAAGAAAGAAAACAGAAAAAAAAGAGTATGATCAACTTTCTAGACTTACTTAACATATGACTGGGGTTTTGTTAAAAATGTCCCTAATGTTTCTCATTTAAATACTGAATTGTAGGAGTTGTACTAAATTTGTAGTTCGGACGAATGTCTGATACGTAAATGCAAGCGATGTGGAAAGGGTGGGATTATAGAATACTTATTGAAGGGATAGTTTACCAAAGTGTCAGGAAAGGACAAATGCGTGAATGCATCTCTGCTTCATTAGAAAAGGAGAAGTTTTTTGGATCAATTATATAACATATAAAATTATTTGAATAACAAAACTTATAATAACTGTTTTGACAAAGAAAGCAGGACATGCAAGTCATTAAAAAAGTATGTAATTGTCAAAAATCAAATTTAAAAGATTAAAATATTAAATATGCATCTATTCTTTCAATTCTGTACTTATCAATTTTTCAAATAAAAATGAATAAATAATACGGATTGTGACAAATCGGTTTTTTTTTCTGGCACCCATGTATTCGTAAATATTGAAGTATTTTTAAAACATTTCAGCTGTACTCATATTTTAAATGAAATAAAATGTTTATCTTGAACCTAAAGTGATCATTATAAACAATGTCTACTATAATATAATTTTGTGAAACACTAAATAATAAAATTTAAAATTTATGTTTTAGGAAGAAAATGTTTACAGACAGAACGATAAATATTTCACTACATATAAGAGTGGAACTTACCTTTTGATACTTTTCCTTCTTTTTTAATGCATGCATTTTTCAAGAGCATGCGTTTTCATATTTTGAAAGACATTTGATTTCTCGATTAGTTCTGTCATTAAAAAATTTAGTTGAATGTTCAATTGATTATTATCTAAATTTTGATATTGCTCCAATTTGATCGAAAGTTCGGTATTTATCGAACTTTTATAAAAATGGAAAATCATTACACCATTTTCTGTATTAGATTTGAATTAATTGGAATAAAAATGGTTCAGCATTGTTGACAGAGTCAATAATTAGGGAAATTGGTAGAATTCTATATTTTTATTGCTCGGATTTTATTCAGAAACATGTACTTACACATGCCCCAAAATAGTCTTCTTTTTCTAAAACACAAATTCCATTATTCAAAAAAAAAATCAATTTTTAGAACAGTTTAAAAAATAGCATCAATTAAATTGTTTAATATATTTATAGTAATTTATTTTTCAAATATAAATGTTTTTAGCAATGATTTGTCGAACAATATTTGATAATTACATATTATTTTTTTAAATATTCAATTTTACAATACGAAGCTTAAGTGTTTCATTCAGATATTGCTTATTTTTTTAAAGAATTTATATTAATTATAATGCATGTGAGTGTAATTTCCTTTTATTTCTCCTTGTTTCTACTAATTAATATAACAACTATATCTGTTTGGACATCTTAAATTTTTACTAAAATATTTGATGTACTGTAATTTTTTTCATAAGTGTGCCTAGATTACTTAATTTAATCAAATTTTATAAATATCGGAATTACCATTTTGATTTCTGAAATCATAATTATAATTATGTCCTCTTTTTGGTTATGGTAATTCAAACGGCATAATTAAATCAGTTCTATGAATAAAACAATAAAATAATTTTTAAAAACTTATATACACACCAAATTAAATTTTATGATATTAGTTTTTAGACTCGAATTTGGGATTTATTCGAAGAATTTTAATAAAGAAAATAAAAATATCTTTTATTATGTCTTGTAGGTAGCAAAAGACATTTAGACAGTAAAGAAACTGAATGCTGAAACTGAAACTGAATTTTACAATTATTAAATAAATGAAATACAGGGTGTTTATAAAGTCCCGGACCCATTTTGATGTTTAATAACTCATAAAATAACAAAGATATAAACACACTTATGACATTTATTGATGGAATAACTCATATATTTTTCTTTTCAGGTTTGAATATTTTTACTTTTGTAAATATCGTCTGCGCGTGTGGTTAATTTCAGATAATTTCATTTTCCAGTCTAAATATCTGTACTTTTCTAAATATTGTCTGCTTGTTAATTGCATTTTTCTCTCTTTTGTTTTTGTCAACTATTCCAATGTTATGTTTACTTTTGATGTGTTTGTTCTATGTAGTACTTTTGTATGTGATGTTTTATTCGAGCGGATATTAAGGAGAATGCATACACCACAAGAGAAAACACAGATTTTATGGTGGTTCATAGAAATGAAATCGATAGTGCAAGCACAGAGAAATTTCAGAAGAAATTACCAAAAAGATCCTCCATCCAAAAACAGCATCTTGAGGTGGAAAAAGAATTTTCTAGAAATTGGAAGTATCGAAGATAAGAAACGTTCCAGACGTCCTTTCACAAGTGATTTTGATGTTGAGCGTGTCAGAGAGACATTTTTACACAATCCTAGAATATCTGTGAGATCAGCGGCAACAGAATTGGATATGCCAATTTCGACGGTGTACAAGGTTATTAAGAAAAAATTAAGACTGCATGCATACAAAGTTCAAATTGTTCAAGTTTTGGAACCGAACGATAGACCTAGAAGGATGGCCTTTGCAACAGATATGCTAAGGAGGATAGAAGATGTTGCTGATTTTCTGAAGAGCATAATGTTCTCCGATGAAGCATCCTTTCATGTTTCTGGCATTGTTAATCGCCATAAAGTGCGCAAATGGCTCTGTGGATGCCGACATGCTTGTCGCTACCTGGCGTGAAATTGACTATCGACTTGATATTCTCCGTGCGACGAAGGGGGCACACGTGGAAGTTCATTGACAAGGGTCATGAAACTTTTTGAGTCTATTTAACCATTTATTTTATTAATTTAAATCTATCTTTATTATTTTATGAGTTATTAAACATCAAAATGGGTCCGGGACTTTATAAACACCCTGTATTTCAGTTCATTGTTAAATGCTAACAGTGAATAGGGGAAATACTATTGCAATATTCAATTTGAAACATTTTAGCGGAAGTATTTCTTAATTATTTCATTTAAAAAAGCGCGAATATATTTATATTATTATATATTCATTCATAAAAACTGAAGAGGTCTTTATTATGAAGTATGTTAATTTTTTTTTATAATTTATAATTTTTTAAATAAAAAAAATTCCTACTTATCGAACATTTTAATGTGATCATGGGCAGTATTTCTCTTTGATGAATAGGAATATAATTTATTTCTATTTCTTTTCACATTAATCTAAAAATAAGGAAGAAAACTATATTTTAAAAATCATTTAGTTTTCATTTCCATAATTTTACTTCTTAAATTTAATTATAAATGCAATAATATATTCTTATTTTCTTTTACTAGGTGGCCTATCAGGAGGTATGAGTCATGTTTTATAAAATTATTTTTAAACAAAAAATTTGAGAAAAATATTTAAATAATAGTTTACTCTAATTAATGAATAATTTAAAAAAAATATGTTCTTCTTGTTCTTTCAGGTGGCTCAAACGGAGGTGAATATGAATTTACCTTATGTCATTTTATTTTTCAAAAACATCGATAAATGTTTTTAAAGAATGGTTGCGTTAATTTTTGACTCAGTATTTTTGTACAAAATCTAATTTTGGGATTGACATAAATAATTAATATATTTTATTTCTTGAGAAAATTAGAAACGAAATTACACTTTGAATTTTAGTTTCTGTTTGATTTCCTTTCTATTTTTGAAATTGAATTATAATAGAAGGAATGTACACTTCACATTCCTTATTCAGTTGCTATATCTGGTGGTAAGAATCATGCTTTGCAGAAGAATTTATTATTTTATTATAAAACCAAATGGGGAAAACGATTTCTAATAAAACTTTTGTTCAACTAGATGAGCAATTACAGTACAAAAGTTTTAAAACTGGTTTTGAATAATCGTTTGCTTTCACAAACATTCATTCAAAACATAAACTAGTTCACAGAAATAAATTAATATTCAGTTTAATTTTCTTTCAGAAATGAAGAAAATGAAATAAGTTGTTTACATGATCTTTCCCTATTAAATTTTGTATCAAAATATCATATATATTTTTAAAGACATATACTATGCAGGTAAAGGAATTAAATTTAAACTTTCAAAATTAGTTTTTCTTTATCTTTATAATTTGACAGAATCTAAAATTAATTATGATATTTATTGAATATTTAATTGACCTTAATTTTTCAGGTGGCTCGTCCGGAGGTAAGAGTCATTTTCTTCAACAAAATTATATTGAAAATAACAAATCAGTAAAAAAGTTCTTTTATAATTTGTTTTCTAAAAAATTAATAATAATAAACATCGATTATGAAAATTTATACGTTAAATTCTTCTTTCGTTCTGTATGAATTGAGGAGAATTTTTAAAAGTTTTTTTTTCTAAAAAAAATGTTAAAAAAATACGAAATTATTATTTCTATTATTTTTAACATTAATTTTTAATTTAAAATTAAATCGTAATATCCAGCAAAATTGTTTCTTAAGACAAGTTTTTCTTCGTAATTTTACATTCTCGTATTACACTGATAAATTCTGCATTTCATATATCATATTTCTATTCCAGGAGGCATGTCTGGAGGTAAGATGACTTCCCTATAAAAATTTATACTTTAATATAAAAAAATAATTAGGAAGAATTTTTGGAAAAAATATATATTTTCTGAGAAGCAAGCAATAGTCTTACGAATTGTCTTTCATATTGTTCTTTCAGGTGGCATGAATGGAGGTAGTTATTTGTTTATTATTATTTTCCTATTTCTCTATAAATACAGTAATAATTTATCAAAATTGTAGATGATTAACATATTTATTAAGAAGATATCTTTCTTATCAAAATTAAAAACTAACTAGGGATTGCAATACCGGTATACCGGGATACCGAATACCGGTATTTTGAGCAATTTGTACAATTTTGTAATACCGGTATTCACGAGTTTAAATACCGGTTTTTCGGTATTTACTAGAAATTTTTAAAATGGTCTCCACTATATGTTCAAGGATCGCGAACAGAGCAAAATAGTATACATTTTTGTTTTTATGTCTCCCTAACGGGCGAAATTAGTTAGCCAATTAATGGCTTAATTAATTGCTTAAATCTAAATTAGAGAAACATGGATTATCCCTGAAAGAAAATATTGTATCCATAACGACTGATGGAGCAACAATTATGAAAAAAGTTGGAAAGTTGATTGGTGCAAATCAGCAGTTGTGCTATGCACATGGAATTCATTTAGGAGTAATAGATGTATTATACCAAAAAAATAAAGAATAGAAGAATCAAAATACTGTGGATATAGAAACTTCTTATTCCAACTTTGAAGAGAGTAAAAGTGAGAGTGATATTGGCAATGAAGATAATGACAATGTAATTGTTGAAGAAGATATTGCTAATGACGATGAAATATTAATCTATCAAGAATTGCTTCTTATAATTTATAAAGTTCGAAAAATTGATAAGATATTTAAACTTTCCCCTATAAAAAAGGATATATTACTAAAATATATACTAACTAAAAATAAATCAGAATGTATGTTAATATTAGATTTTAAAATACGTTGGAACAGTTTACTCCTAATGATGGAACCATTTTTGGAACTGCGAAATCCAATCCAAAAAGCAATAATCGATTTAAACCTGTAAATTATTTTTTCAGATAGTGAATTGGACTTAATATCCAGAACTATATCAGCTCTACTTCCAATAAAACTGACTATTGAGGCATTATGTCGGAGAGATTTTAATAACAGCTAATGCAACAATAAATTTCATGTTGCAGTCACTGAAAGAACAGCGCACATCACTATCTGAAGAATTATATATTACATTGAAAAATCGCACAGAAGACAGGCACACCGAAATAGAAAATGCCTTATTGTATTTACTTAATTATAATGATTTTAAAAATGAAAATGAAAAAGAAGAAAAGAAAATAACCAGTTCAAACCTGATTAAGTCTGTAAACCTGATTAAGCCTGATTAAGTAAATTTTTTTAAAATTTTTTACCCACAAACCTATCTGCATTCAGAAGAATTCGGTACAATTATCGAAGATTATGATGACACTAATGTCGATAGTGAAAAGGAATTGTCTCTTGAACAAAAATTAGAATTAGCGATAAATAAAAAAAATCTTCAACGAACCAAAATACAATACAGAAATCAGCTATATCCAAAACCATCCGGCGAGAAATCGATTTATTTGAAGATGAGGGATTTAGAGGTAAATACTTGAAAAAAATATATCGCGCATTGCTAACAGTACCACCAGCTAGCGTAGATACCGAAAAGGCGTTTTCGACAGCTGGTCATTTTTACACAAAATTACTTTTCACGCTTAATGACAGTACAATTGATACATTATGTTTTTTTTAAGATCACATTTCAAAAATTTGTAATAGCACCACAGACTGAATATTGACATTTACACTTTTTTGTGATTTAAATAAATAAGGTGTTTCTTTACTTTTTGGTGATTATATACTGTTAGAATTTATAAGTTACAAATTATTTTTTGTGATATTTACACTCTCTAACAAAACTGACAAATAAAACAAAGAAACACCTGTGTTTTCTTTCTTTTTCTAAAATTTCTAATACCGGTATTAAAACCGGTATCCCGGTATTAAGATTTAAAAAATACCGAATACCGGTATTGAAATTTTGGTCCGGTATTGCAATCCCTAACACTAACCTATTAACAGTATGCTTTACATGTCGGATTTATTCCAAGAAGTGAGAAGTAAAATTACATCTTGAAGGATTCTTTATAAAAAAGATTCCATTTTCCAAAATTAAATATACTTCTTAAATGTATATATCAATCTGCTTTTTCAGGTGGCCTGTCTGGAGGTAAGAATTAAGTTTTATAAAAAAAAAATTATTAAAAAAATGTATGTGAGAATTTTTTTCAATAATACATTTTTCTGATAAATAACTAGTTTTCGTAAAAATTTATTCTATGCATTATTCTTTCGGTGGCTATATATATATATATATATTAAGTACAGAAAATGTGATTTTATATATATATATATATATATATATATATATATATATATATAATTTTTAATTATTTTTACAAAAAAATGCGATAAAAATCTAAAACTAAATACTTATCTTATACTTTCACAAAATATTTTTCTCAGTCGTAATTAAATCTTAATACCTAATACAAAAACTTTACTTCCTTAGCATTTTAAATTTGTTTCAACAAAAGAGATTTAAAATCAAATTATTCAAATTTGTTCCTGTTGACCAAAACGAATGTTCAATCACCAGAAAGCGAGACAAATCGATATATAGAAAACTCTTAACGCTTCCTTTAAACATAATTGTTCTATTGTGAAAATTAATTTATATTCTATTTTCTTCTTTTCATCAATTTTTACTATATTTCACATTTTTTTCAGGCGGCTTGTCTGGAGGTAAGAATCGTGTCCATTAAAATAATATTTTGAACAAACGAATCGAAATGTTTCTTTTTCTAAATAAATAATGCTTGTAATTTTTTTTTTGCATTCTTTTTTCAGGCGGCATGAATGGAGGTAGATTCATACATTTTTAAAATTTTTAGTATTTTTTTAAAAAAAATAAATGAAGTAATAAAGTAAAAATGACTAAATAATTTTTTGCCATATTATTCTTCTTATAAAAAATTAAATCTTAACACTTAGCATAAACATTTTATTTGTTCATAAATGCTACAATTTGTACTTCACGTTGTCTTTCAGGAGGCTCATCTGGAGGTAAATACACTTTTTTATAGAAAATCCATATTAAAATGAGATCCCAGAAAAGTATTCAAATAATAATTTTTTTTTCTAAAATAATTAAACGCTGATGTTTCAAATTATTTTTAGGTGGTCTGAATGGAGGTGAATATTTACATTTTTATCTTACTTTTTTATGAAATTTTAATTAACTATATGATAAATTATTTGATAGCTTTCCATTTTGAAACTAAATTACAATTTTCAATTTTATACATTGTAATACTTCAAATCTAATCATTCTTATATTTCATATTTTTTAATAAATGGAAGACAAAACTGTCTTTCGAATTTTAGTATTTCTTTATTCCCATGATTTTCTTTTTTCAAACAGAGTTATAAATATTAAAATATATATTTAAAATTCCTTTTTTTAGGTGGCTCATCTGGAGGTAAGAATTATGTTTTTCAGAAAAGTTTTGTTGAAACAAAATACTGTAGGAAAAAAAAAGTTCAATAATTTTTTTCTGATATATAAACAATTATTTTAAAAAATTTGTTTTACTATTGTTCTTTTAGGTGGCATGAATGGAGGTAAATATTTGTTTTTATACAGGAAAGTTTTAATTAGAGTAATAATTTTGCTTTTAATTTTACCATGGGGAAATAGTGTCCTAAATGGTGCTATATGACACTGCCAGAGTGAGAGAGAGAAAAGTCTCTAATAGTTAGTTATAATGATTTTTTTGACTTAAGATCTCGTTTTTTAAGGAAAAACGAATATACAGATAAACTTCAAAAGCAAAAATATTAAATATAAATACATACATACAAGTAAAAAATACATACATACAAGTACAAAATATATACAAGTAAAACAATAAAGCAAAAAGCGTGACTCGAACCGAGAGCTCTGAACGCACGTGTCATTCATGTTGTTTTCATCATTATATTGCACTATCCACACTTCGAAGCGGAAGTTGAATACATTTATTTTAATAATTAGTTATAATTATTTTTGTATGTAAAATCACTTTTTTTCTGGCACCTATGACACCTATATAAATAAACTTAAAAAGCAAAACCTTCCCTGATATTCGAAATAAATTTACAATTTTAAATTTTCACTAGCAATTTATATAAGAATTTCTCGTTTAAAGTTATAATATAATTCACCTATACATAAAAATCAGTGTAAGATTTTCCTTTCTTACTGAACGAAATCAAAACGAAACAGCAAACAAGGCAACAATTTAATAAACATTGAAGCCTTTCATTTTTTTGATAGAACTTTCAAAAGTGTAAATATCTTTTTTTGTACACTGGACATTTCTTTTCGGAAATTTTAACGTTATAATTGCAATCTAACATTCGTTATCTTTATTTAGGTGAGTATTTTGGAGAAAAATAACTTAGATCATGCAAAAAATATCATTGAACCTGAAATCAAGATTAGTTTTTCTTAAATGTTTTTATTTCTTGAAAATAATATCATAATTACTACAATGTTAGTTTTAAATTTTTCTTAAAATATCATTTGTTTGAGATGAATGAATATGAATTTCACAAAACTAAAATAAATTTTATTAATTACTGTGGTAAAACCTAAAAAAAAAATGTTTAAAATTGAAGTTATTTTCACATTAACACTATTTTTTCGAGAATATTTGAACATAATACCTAACCGGTTATCATAACTTTTTTATCACAGGTGGTATGTCGGGAGGTAAGTATTTTTCTTATTATAATTGTGATTAAAATTTCAATAATTCCTAAGTTATTTTTCACCATAACATTTTTCTTTGTGAGAATGAAACCATATTGCTTAAGAAGCACGCTACAAATTATTTTTTGATATACTTATTCGAAGGCTAATATTCTTGAATCTTACGAGAGCTAAGAAAAATTGTATTATTTTATTCTTTAATAATTGTAAAATAGTATTCTTTAAAATTAAATGCACTAAATCTAAAATGCACTTTTTACATTGTTTTTAGGTGGCCAGTCTGGAGGTAAATATTCATACTTCTCCTGATAAATATCTCCAATTCTTTCGTATCTGGATAATAATTTTCTCCTTGGATCTAAATAATAATTTTATTTATTAATCCTTTTCCTCATAACATTTTATTTCTGAAAATTAAAATATATTATTTTAAAATAAACGTTTCGCATTGTTCCTTGGGCGGAATGTCAGAAGAAAAATATTTATATATTTATTTTTTCCAACAGCTGAATAAAATTTGAATTATAATTAAATTATTCTCCATAGTATTACTTTTTTAAAAGTACATATTCATCCTCGTATTTTTAAATACAATCTTTGCTTTATATTTCAGGTGACATGTCAGGAGGTAAATATTTTTTTCTTTATTAGAAAAATATTAATAATATTTTCCTTATGTAATAATGTTTTCCTTTTTTAAAATGTTCTTGTTTTCTAAACTGTATACTTCGCACTATTTTTCAAGTGATATTCTTGATTTAAATATTTATACTTCTTATACCAAATTAATAAACCTGTGTGTAATAATTCATTTAAGTTTCAATGAAATGTCTTTTTTAAATTAAATCTGATGGTCTAAAACGCATAATTTTGCTTATTTCATGTCGCTCCTATATTCAAATATCGTTTCATATAGTAGTCTACTCAAACGCGAAATAAAGTATCATTCATAAAGTAATATCCAATGTACCCTTGCCGATTTCATCTCCCCATCTTGTAGAACCACACTCAAAACTAAAGAAGAAAAAGCCATCACAGAAGCTTATAACTTTATTGAGCTCTTAAATGTGAAAGGATACTTTTTGTACTCTCGACACTTTTTTTTCTGAAAAGTAATAATCATTGAAAATAATTTTTAACTTTAATGCTTAAACAGAAATAAAAAAAATATAATTCTTGCAACAAAAGTGAAATTAGTTTGACACACAAAATAATGTACCTTACCCTTTTGTTTTTAAAAATTTGGTTTTGATTCTAGTATTTAGACAGAAATGCATCTTTTTCAGTGAATATTTAATTTCCTTTCAAAAAAATTACTCATAAAAAATTACTCATGAAAATAATTTTTAACTTTAATGCTTAGATAGAAATAAAAAAATATATTTCTTGTAACAAAAGTGAAATTAATCTGAACACAAAATAATGTACCTTACCCTTTTGTTTTCGAAAATTATCACAATCATTATAATGTAAATATCAAATTGTTTTAAAGTGACATGTTTGGAGTTTAATGTATATATATATATTACTCCCATAACAAAAATAAAATACATTAACTACTGCTATATATTTTAAGAAAACTAAAAAAAAAAAAAAAAAAAAAAAAAAAAAAAAAGAAAGAAAGAATGTTTTTTTTTCATTTTAACATAATTTTTTCGACGAATATTGAACAAAATACTTAAAATGTACATTTAACTTAGTTTTTAAATCTGCATGTCTGAAGGTAAATACAAATCTTATTACCATCGTTAATTGGAATTTGAAAAAATTTCTAAGATATTATCTACCATTTCGTATCTCTATTTAAAATTTAAACCAAAATTTTACAAATTTACAGTTAAAGTTATTTTTTATTTTAATATCTAGAAAGAAATTTTTAACAATCGTTTGAAAATTGTAATGAAAAAATCTGAATAATACTTAAATGATTTTTTCCCCACTACTTCCTATTTTAAAAATTAAATCATATGGTCTGAAATGCATGATTCGCATTGTTTTTCCGACGGCATGTCTGCAGAAAAAAAATTATGCTTTTTACGACAGCCACAGTAAAAATTTGGCTAGTAATTCATAATTACCTACCATAATATTATTCAATTTAAAAATTCTATCCTATTTCAAAAATGCCTTTTTTGCCTTACATGTGACATGTCTGGAGGTGAATATCTATACTTTTCTTCAAAATTTAAATAAAAATATGAACTATAAATAAAGTTAGTTTCTTCCTCTATATTTAAAATTTAATATAAAATAATATTGGTTAAAATGTACGCTTTCTATTCTTTTATCAGGCGGCTTGTCTGGGGGTAAATATTTATGATTTTTCTTGACAATTGTGAAAAGAGTATGAATAGTAATAAAGTTCTATATTTTCTCCTTTATATTTTATTCCTTAATATATTAAATAATATTGATTAAAATATGCTTTATGCATTTAATTATTTATGTTTATTAGTAAAATATTAATCATTTTCTGAAAATGTGTTAAGATTATGAACAATAATTAGAGATATGTCACAATTTATATTTTAATTTTAACACTACATATCATAGATTAAAATGAAAAACTTATATTATTTTTCAGGTGGCAAGTCTGGAGGTAAATATTTATTCATTTCTAATTTTGAAAAATCTGAAAATTTATTATTTTTTGTAATGTAACTTTTTCTTTTTAAAAATGTATTGTTATTCACTAAAATGCACACTTTGCATTATTTTTAGGCGGCATGTCTGGAGGTAATTATTTATTTTCTCGTTACAATTTTCATGGAGCTCTTAATGGTAATCAGATTTTTTTCTATCATGTGAGAACATGATGTTGTTTTCGTTACGGGATTTTGAATAATTGAAGCCCGAAATCGCGTTGGCAGGGAATAAAGCAGAACAGAACGCCGTCTCATACCCCCGTATCCGTGACCATTCTGGTCACTGAACGGTTTGGTAGGCATGTTACGGGAATTTTATTTAATTAACAAAATATTTACAGTAGGAAAACGAAACAAAAATAACTATTTACAAAATTTACAATTATATAAAAAATTATATTATGATGAGACCGTTTACATCATTTTTCAACTTAGAATTATAATTTGTAGTAATTAACTTAGAAATATAATGCATATTGAGAGATAAAATTTGTAAAAATATACATATAATCTGTGTTCACATTTTTTATGTTATAGTAGATCAAGATGCAGTTTAAAAAAAATCAGATGGAAAATGATTTGAGAAATGGAAATGTAGTGTCTCTGTTTGATTGAAATGTGTGACAGGAGGCTGCAGTGCTTGTTTTTCCCCTTAGTCTTTTTTGGTATGAGACTTGATGTTGAGTGCTATGGAGGCGAGAATAGGTCTCTATTTCCACTTATAAATTTAATTATACTGTGTATTTTTTGCCTGGAAAGGAAGTTGCCGGCGACTCTTTTCAGCCATTCCTGTTCATGGCTTGGTGATGGTTTTTTCATATGCCAGGAGATTGTAAGGATGCATTCCGTAGCATAATGAAGTGCGGTGCCTATCCCACCACAACTGCACTGGTCACTCTCAGACAGGTTGAACCTTTTGAGGTAGGCAGGAAAAGGGCCGTGTTCTGAGAAGAAAATAATTTCCTCTCTGTTCCAGTTAGTGGGATTAAGGTTAATTGAAGGTAGGATATTAAAAATTTTTCTGCCTGTGACACCATTGCTCCAATATCCTTGCCATTCCTCAAGCATGTCTTTCCGGAGGAGGGCTTTTATATGTGGTTTTGGTATCTTTGTTTGCATATAAAATTGCCCATTTTGCGTTGCGTCCTTTGCCAGTTGATCTGCTTTTTCGTTGCCTATATTGCCCGCATGTGCTTTAACCCATGAAATTTTTATTGTTGGTTTTGAAAGCAGGACACCAAAAATTTCTCTTGCTTTTTGGTTTGTGCTCTTTGGATTTGAAGATGCCATGATACTAGCTCTATTGTCAACATGTATTTTAAAAGTATTATTGTTTGAAAACTGGGATGTATATTTTACTGCTTCATGAAGTGCAGTGAGTTCAGCTTGGAAAACGGTATTGTTCTCATTCAATTTTGCAGACCAGTGGTAGGACCAGGTATCATTGAACAGAACACAAAACGCAGCTCCAACTCCATGTTCTGTTTTTGAGCCATCTGTGAAGATATTGATATAATTTATTTGAGATAAATTTATTCCTTCATCTTCCAATGAAATTTGGTTGGGATTGAGATGCTGTGAAGGGTGAGTAGACCAACCAGATGTTTTCTTCTCTAGATCTTCTGGTTGTATCTCTGTTATATTATGAGGAAGAGGGATTCTTAGGCGATATATTGTCGTTAGTCTGGCTTCAAACTGTAATTGCAGGTGCAGGGGTGGAATGCCGAGAATGGTTTGTAGCGCTGCTGTTGGAGTTGTACGGTAAACACCTGAAATATAGAGAAGAAATGGTCTCTGAATGGTGGAGAGCTTCCTCTTCATTCTATATGTTGGGTTTAGACACCACGCTGATGAACCATGGGCGAGCATTCTCTCAACTACTGTCTTGTAAAGAACTCTTTTGTGTTTCTGAGAGATTCCCCATGTGCTTCCAGCGATTCTTTTGAGGTTTTGGTGCATTTTAATGGCCTTTTCTCCTTGTTTTCCTATGTGTTCTAGCCAGTTTAATTGGTCATCAATGTGGACTCCTAGATATTTAATAGATTTATTTCTCTTAATGATGTCTCCATTCCACATGATTCTGGGGCCTCTCGCCATTTTGCTGAATAAAATATGGGTTGTTTTTTCCGTGGAGATGGAAAGCTTATTATTTGAGCACCAGGAGTTAAATTTGGCTATTGCAAGTTCAGTTTCTCTTTCCAGGCTATTTTTTGTGTCCGCTTCGATAACCAGTACAAACTCATCTGCAAAGGCTTGGATGTGTACATTTTCTGGCCAGACCTGCTTGAGAATTTCGTTGGCTACGAGATTCCAGAGAGCGGGACCACTGCATGATCCTTGAGGGCAGCCTTGTTTCTGATCTTTCATGGCCCTACCTTCTGGAGTCATTAGGGTCACTTTCCTGTTTCGGGGAAGACTGTGAAAGAGGCGATTGATGTTTAAAGGACAGGGACTTTCATCCAGACTTTTGAGAATTTCTTTGTGTTGCAAGTTGTCAAAGGCTCCTTTTATATCTATAGAGAGCACTAAGACATGCTTGCCCTCTCTTCTTGCAGCTTGGATTTTGTTTATCAGCTCATGGATGGCTGTGTCTACTGATTTACCTTCCCTAAACCCATGTTGACGCTCGCTGAGGCTATTAGTGGTCTCAAGATGATAAGTTAACCTTTGGGTCATTAATTTCTCTAGCACCTTCCCGATTGTTGGCAGGAGAGAAATGGGTCGATATGAAGATGCCAGTCTCTGATCTTTTCCTTGTTTTTGGAATAAAATAATATTTCCTATTTTCAGGGAATCTGGGAAGCAACTCAATTCTAGGCACTTATTAAAGAGAGTTGGGAAGATATTATGAAAGCGCTTGTGTATAATTTTAAGAAGGAGGTTGTCAATTCCATCAATACCGGGAGCTTTACCTGACGGAAGGTTGTCTAAAATCATTGAAATTTCTTGGAGGGAAAATGGAGGGTCAAGTGGCTGCGTTGAAGTGTTTAAATTATAGTTAGTTGAAATAGCAGGAGATGGAAAAATCTGGTCCAAGATGGTTTGCGCTGCTTCCTTCAGACTTCCTTTTGGGTTACTGTTCATCAGGTATGGAATTTGAGATGGGAAAACAGATTTCCGGAAGGCGGCTTTGTAATGCTTTCCATATGGGTTGGAGGCTGAACTGCAGAAATTTCTCCAGCCCGTGTTTTTTGCTTTTTTAATATGTTTTTTGTACTCTGTTTTTTCTTTCTTGAAGATCTGGTATCTCCACTGCTTTTCAATTTCTGGTGCCCTCTGTGCTCTCTTTCTTAGTACTCTTACTTTCTTTTTATGAATTTCCAATTTTTCTGTCCACCAGTTTGGTTTCGTTAACAAAAGCTGTTTTTTGATCTTAAAGGTTTTGTTGCAGGCATTAATAATAGAGTTTTGAAGAACTATTGTAGCGTCATTTAGCTCTCTGGAATTTCTTGCTGTTGCTATTTTATTTTCTAGATAATAAATATCTTTACCAAGTATATTGAGAAATCTGGGATGATTCCCATGGCGTGTCTTGTATCTTTTGTAGAACTGGTTAGCTATAGTGGATGCTATTGTTGTTTGTATATATCTATGGTCACTTAAGGAGATATCATCCAGAACCTCCCAGTTAATGGAAGAATCTATAATTGATTGGGAACATAATGTCAGATCTGGCCAGCCAATGCTGTTATTTCTTTGGAAAGTTGGTGGAGCATCTGGTTTATTTAAGATGTATAAATTATTTGCTAAGATAAAATCCAAGACTTCATTGCCTCTGTTGTCATTGGATCTGTACCCCCAAAGGGTGTTGTGCCCATTGAGATCAGCACCGATGATAATCTTTTCCTCCGGGAGGCTGGTAATGATCTCTTGGATTTCTTGGAGAGTTGTGCTGACATCTTGTGCTGGTGAAGAGTAGGCAGAAATTATTGTGATGGGATAGGAGGATGTTTGAATTTTTACAGCTACCACGTTGACTTTTGTTGCCAATAGAGCACTTTTTATTTGGGCTGACGGGATGAGAATTGCAGCTTTCTGGTTAGTGGAACTAAACGTTTTCCATGAATTTGGAATTCCAGGGATTTCGTAGTTATAATGGTATTGTTCTTGCACTAGGATGATATCCGGTTTAATCGTGCTTGCTGTCAAATGAAGCTGGTTGGTGGATGCTTTGGCTCTAGCTAAATTTATTTGGAGTATTTTTAGTGGGTCTTGAGTAGAGGCTGTCGCGATGTTAAAGGGAAAGGAAGAATTTTCAAAATTAATACTGTCCATACTAATAATAGTCCCTTGATTTTTTATAAGCTGCTACCTCTTTTTGGTAGCAGGGGCATTGATTGTCGATGGCGTTGTGCCGCACGTTGAAGTTAGTACCTCTCAATCTGTTGCTCTCGTAGCAGTTAATGCAGTTGGAATCTTCACTTCTGCAGCTTCTGCTGTGGTGTCTATAACCACAACAACCACAAAAAGGCGTAGTGAACTTGCATTCTTTTGAAAAGGCTGTGTGGCCATAGGCTTGACAAGTCGAGTACCTCTTGACATGAAAGAATTCTTTCATCTGGTACATGGACCAGTTTATAGGAATCTTTTTAAGTTGTTTAAGCGTATGGAGAACCTCACCGGGAGTTTCCAGAATCCAATTGCTTGTTCCTTCTCTGCGGCCTTTCATTTTGAATCGGAGTCGCAGATCCTCCTGCATATTAGTGTAAGCTTTCATCGCCATTTGGACATCTTTATTTGTAGTGTCATTGGGTAGATCGTATATTATTAGGCTTGGTAATCTTTTTCCTGGCAATCTTACAGTTATATTCTTTTTAAGAGAATCATTAGATTCGATTGTTTTCTTCAATTGGTCAAATTCAGGCTCCTTGTCACATACAATAGCCAGCCCTTTATTTTGAAGTTTTCTCACCGTCCTGATTTTGAAATTGGGCCCGTCTTCCTTCAATTCTTCTCTTAGAATTGATTCAATAGTTTTGTCGTTTTCTTCTGTTGGATAGAGAAGCATTGTTGGTTTCTTTTTTCTATTTTTTAATTTAGCCACCTCTGCATAGGAAGGCTTCTTTATGGCATTTGTTGATAACTGCTTATCCAGAGGTAATTTTTCCTTAGCTTTTCTATATTCCTCCTTTTCCTTTATATGCGTTAGGGAAATTGTTGCCTGGGTTGCCACTTCTATACCTTTTTCCTTTTTATTGTTTATTGAGATTCTATCCTGCAGAAGGTCTAGGATTTGGTTAGCTTCCATTTTAATTGATACTGGCAAATGGGAGCGCATGCCATCTGATGGGCGACTGTTGATTAAGCTGTGGAGTCTCTGGCAAAGTTCTTTCATTGGAATACTTTTATCACCAGTTGGAATATTTTTTATAATATTTGATGTTGTTGGAGATATAGAAGTAGAGGATTTGGTTCTTCTAAGTGGTAATAAACCGATATCAGCATCAGATGGAGGGTCTAACATCATAGAAGGTAACTCATCTGTTATTGCTTCCATTGTTATTGCTTGGAAATATACGGATTTTTGAAGTAAAAAGAAGAAAACAAAAAAAAAATAAGAGCTGTTAAATTATTTGATGCAAAATCTATTCAGAAAAGGCTACTGGGGCAGTTATTCCCCTTTTATCCGACCAAGTGTGTGTCATGCAATACAGGTCTATGAACAGTCTTAGTGCAACTATTATGTAATTAAAACTGCACTAATGTCCGGAAAAGAAATTTCATCTTACTCATTGGTTACAAGCAAATATATATTTTCTATAGGGAATAAAGCATAAATGGCAATATTCATGCTCATCTGCTTCACCTGCTTTTATCAGTATTGCATTATTATTATGTATGCTTCTTTGAAAGCAGATGCGTTTCTAAAAGGTTGACCTTCTGGTAGAGAAATGGGGTTTTCACCATACTAATCCTAAGGGACTATAGAAGACCCCCCCCCATGGAGTCATCTACTACGCATGCGCAGATGGTTTTCGTTATATCTCGTAAATTATATATGTTAGAGACAATGGGTTTTCACCATAGTTATCCTACGGGGCTTTAAAAGATCCCCTGGAGTCCTCTACTGCGCATGCGCAGATGTTTTTTCGTTATATCTCGTAAACTACATATGAGAGACATGGGTTTTCACTTACAAGGTCCCCTGGGGATCCTTTAAGCCCCCGAAAATTTTGGATCCAATGCGCATGCGCAGTAAGAATTTTGCTTAATATTGGTCAAATCAATGTCGGATCGATACCATAGAGTTCCTATGGGTCTCGGGATGTCGATGAAGTCAACTTCCGGTCAGACCGGAAGTTGTTATTTCAGCTTCTATGCAACGCAGAGACGAGTGCACCCGTCTAAACATTCGTCTCGAGAGTAGAGTCGAATGACACTTTTACCGAAACTCTGGTCTCCATAGGGTCCGAGATCGGGTCCCGAAATTTACAAATTCGAGTTATATTGAATTTCGTTGGATAGTATTCGCCGAAATGCACGTAACGGTACGAGTTTCACGTTGCTACTCCGAGTGAATCGCGATTTACTGTCTCACAAAGTTGTAAAAATTTGAATTTTCGAACGATGTCTTCGACCACATTTTTGCAAAAACTCTCTTTACGACTGGGATCGATACATTACATGTCCTCTATCGAACAATACCATATTTTCGTCACTTACGTAACGTAATTACGTACGTCGCTTACGGAAGCGAGAACGGAAAAAGAACATGATGTTGTTTTGGTTAGGGAGGGTCTGAAGCTCGAAATCGCGTAGGTAATGAATAAATTATAAATGGGACGTCCTAAGCTTTCTCCCGATGAAGAAAAAAACGAAAGAGTAAACAGAGGTCGGAACAAAACCTTCAATCAAACTTTCAAAGACAAAACCTTCAATCAACAAAAGCGAATGACGAAAATTTAAAATTAGAAACTGGTCGAATTAAACATGTATGTAAAATACTTTATAACGGGAACGAAGAAAGCGTAAACGTATGCAGTCTGTTGCAGATTCTCAATCGCAACACTCAACTTCAAAAGCAGAACGTGTCCATTTGGATTCTGAATTTCTGAATCACAACCATCAACGTTCAAAGCAAAACGTCTCCGTTTCGATTCTGAGTTTCAAGTATCGCTTTCTAGCTCTAAGCAATTCATCGAAAAAAATGTTTCTCACATGATAACTTGAAATTTGCGATAGCAGATTTCAATTTTTTATTTTGTAATTTTTTTTCAAAAACTGCATTATATTTCAAATACATTCATTGCATATTTTTTCAGGTGGCTTATCTGGAGGTAAATACTTTTTTTTCTTGTGGAAAATTTCATAATAAATGGAATAACAATAATTTTTTATATTTAAAATTTAATCATATTATCTAAAATGCATACTTTGGATTTTTTTTCCAGGTGGTATGTCTGGAGGTAAATATTTGTTCTTGTCAAAAAAAATTCTGAATAATACTTAAATTATCATTTTCTTTGTAACATTCATTTTTAAAAAAAGTAAATAATATTGCCTAAAATGCACAATTTACATTATCTTTTAGGTGGCAAATCTGGAGGTAAATATTAATTCTCGTAGAACTTTTCATAAAAATCTAAATAATAATTTAATTCATTTTTCTTCGTAACTTTTGTTTCAAATTTAAATCATATTTACTGAAATTCATACTTTTAATTATTTTTCAGGTGGAATGTCTGGAGGTAAATATTTGTATTTTTGTGACTACAAAGATCTTGAATATCTTAATATTATTATTTTTCTATCGTATTTTTTTTAAAAAATTGAATCATATATCTATAATACAATCTTTTCATTTCTTTCAGGTGATCTGTCTGGAGGTAAATATTCAATTTCTTCGGGACAATTGCTTGAAAAATAATTAAATTCTCTTTTCCTTTCTACATTTTTTCTTTTAAAAAATTATACTGTCTAAAATGTATGTTTTATTATTTTTCAGGTGGAAAATCTGGAGGTGAATATTTATTATTCTCACCGAAATTTTCATAGCAACATGAATATTAATTATTATTTCTTTTTAAAAATAAAATTGTTTAAAAATTGGTAAAAATTATTTTCTTTAAAACGAACCTTTTCATTATATTTTAGGTGGCATGTCAGGAGGTAAGTATTTAATCTTCTCGTGCCAATTTTCTGAATATTAATTAAAATTTATTTTCCTTCGCAACTTTTTTTAGAAAAAATTAAATTATAAGATTGAAATTAAATTTTACAGACAATCCACTTTGCATTATTCTTTATGTCACATGTTTGCAATTTAAAACAAATATATAACATGTTTAGAGCATGTTATTTATTTATTCTTTTCTTGGTAATTTTAATGTAAATCTGAGTATTAGTTTTTTTTTCTTCGCAACTTTTTCTTTCTATAGTTCAATCATATTGTCTAAAATTTACATCTTGAATTGCTTTTCAGGTGGCCTGTCTGGAGGTAAATATTTATTTCTCTCGTATTGATTGTCATCATAATAGAAATAATAATCAAATTATTTGCCTTCATAACTTTTTTGTTTGAAAAATTATATCTTATCGTTGTAAATGCATGCTTCGCATTGTTTTTCAAGCGACATATGTTTGGAGACAAATATTTACACTCCTGTTTTATGAATATTTATATATTCATAAAACAGAGTTTTATGAATATATAATTTCCTGTGTGAAATGCTATGAATGATAATTAAAATAATTTACTTTGTTATAAGTTTTTCAAATTAAATCATATTAGCTAAAATGTACGCTTTGCTTCTCTTCAGAAATAACTATTCTTTTTTCAACGAATATAATAAATCATCAACTTTATAAATATTTTTTATAAAACTATTTTTATATTTTTTATATTTTATATTAATATTATTTTATATTATATATAATATTATATTATTTTATATTAATATTTTTGTATTTTATATTTTTTATAAAAAATATTTATTCTCAAAAAATTATTTATATTTTTGTTTTCTTTTTTTAGATGACTTATCTGGAGGTATGTAACTGAATGTCTTGATAAAAAGTGAAACTGAATATAATTAGGGAGGAATTATTATTTTCTTTCCAGGAATTTAATATTATTGCAGAAATTTTTTCTATAGTTATATTAATTATATTTTCCGTCTAAATTAATTTAAATAAAGCTAATATACTTTGTACAATATCAGTATAAATCTTAAGCTATATTTGCAAAAATACGCAGAATGAACCATTATTTATCGGAATATGAGTCATTTCTTCATCTTTGAAATATCGTCTTTAATATCCAGCTCACATAATACTGACTCATTTTCTGTAATAGCATTACGATTTTCTGGCTCCACATTTTTAATAATCAATTCAAATGTAATTCATTAGTTTTACATAAAAAGAACTGGCGCAATGTCATTAAGTTGTCTATATTATTTTACTATCAATTTACAATTTTCTAATTCTCAAATAATTGTTTGCTTAAATTTTCTAAATAATCTAAGTTAGTAAAATTTCTATCTAATCTCAATCAACAGTTTTTTTCCTTCTTAAAATTATAATTCCTTAATTTTTAGGGAATAATGTTACATATCGATGCTTGAGATTTTTGTTATTTATATTTGAATGCAACAAGAACATTCATTTCATTAATTGGCAGCTATATATTTGTTAGCTCATATAAAAATTCAAAATTTAAATAAAATTACTATTATTAATCTTTGAAGAATTCCAACCATTTTCATATCATTGACACTCTTATTTAATGAAAATTAGGCATTAGAAGTATATGTCTAAGAGTAAAAAAATTAAAGAAATAAACAATTATTTCATTTAATTGGACAGCATTCATAAAAAATTGAAAAACAAAGAGATAATTCATCGTACCAAAAAAAAAAAATATATTTTTATACAAAATCTATTAAACACTTTAAAATGTATGCTTTATGTTTTGTTCAAGTGATATGTCTGGAAATGAATATTATTTTTAGAGCAGCTATTATAAAAATCTGAATATGAAATTTCTTTTTAGTATTGAAATTTCTTATTCTCTGAAAATTAAGTCAATATCTCACATTTTCTTTCCTCGTTGCTTTTCTAGGAGGCAAATCTGGAGGTGAATATTTTTTCTTTCATATATTTGATTCTTTCTTATTCTTTGATTATCATAAAATTCTGAACACAAAATAAGCTGGATTCAATAAAATTTTTCGTACTGAAAAATTAAACCATATTATCTAAAATCAATTTTTTTTTTCTTTTTCAGGCAAAATGACTGGAGGTAAATATTTTAATTCCTTCTAACATTAACAAGAACTTGCCTCTAAAATTTCTATTTTGTTCTGAAATATTTTTCTTTCTTAAAATTAAACCATAATATTTGAGATGTAATCGTATCATTCTTCTTGTATTTCTTTCTAATATTGATTATAAAAATATTTTTAGAACAAGAGATGTTTTTATTCAATAATATTTTGATATCAGAAAATTATAATATCTAAACTCTATCATTCTTATTCTATTTATAGGCGGTATGTCAGGAGGTAAATATATATTTTATATAAATCTGTCCTAAAATTCAATTTAGATTGACTTCTTTATTAAAGCTGCAATTTAATTTTTGAAAATTAAATTATAGTATCTAAAATATATAATTTTCATTATGTTTTCTGGTATACATTTATGACTCTTGCAGCAACTTTCTTAAATATCTAAAATTAAAAATTGTATTTTGTTCTAAAATGCTCTGTTTTCTGAAAATTAAACCACAATTACAGAAATATTTTCTTATTTTTGTTTTTCGTGGTGCCAAGTTAGGAAGTAAATATTTTCTTTACTCACAATGATTATAATAAAAATGCGAACACAGGAAATGATTTTTTTTTACAATACTGTGCTTTCTAAAAAATAAAACATAATATCTAAAATGTATCACTTTTGTTGTTTTTACAGGTGGTATGTCTGGATTTAAATATTTATTTTATATAAAGCTGCCATAAAAATATGAATACATAATGACTTCATATTGAATTTATATCTTACTTCTTAAGAATTAAAAGATGATATCTAATATATATCCATTTCTTCTTTTTCAGGCGGATCGTCTGGAGGTAAATACTGTTTTTTCTTCCAACAATAATCAAAGATATATATCTCAATATAAATTTTTTGAAGCTGAAATCTTTTGCTCTTTGGAAATTGAAACATAATTCCAGAAATTTACTCTCCTCATTACTTTTCCAAGAAGCAAATTGGGTGGAGGAATTTTTTTCGTACAATGATTTTAATAAATATATATGAATTTGTTTCATAGTTTTTTTTTAAACATGATAATGAGTCATTCTTATTATTTTTAATGGCTGTATGTCTAGAGATAAATATATTTTACAAATAAAGAAGGCGTGAAAATTTGAATATTCGATGAATTAATTCTTAAATTTAAATTTTATTACCTGAAACCTGAACAATAATATCTAAAATGTATTCTTTTCATTAATTTTTCAGGTGGCAAGTCTGGATGTAATTATCTTTATTTCTTGCAACAGCCATTGAAAATATCTGAAAATATAATTTATGTTTTGTATTATAATATTTATTCTTTGAGAATCCAATGATAACTGAAATTTTCTTTCTTTTTTTGCCTTTCTAGGAGACAAGTCGGGAGGTAAATTTTTCTTTTTAAAAATGATTATAATAAAAATGTGTATTCAACATATGATTTATGTTCCATAATAATTATCTTTCTGAATATTAGAATATGATTTCTAAAGTTCGTCATTCTTATTGTTTTTACAGGTGATTTATCCGGAGGTAAATAATTATTTTTTCATAAAATAGTCATAAAAATTAAATCATCGCATATAATTATAAATATATATACAATAAATTCAGGGCTGAATTTAAACTTCACATAGAAAAAATTAAACATAGCATCTATACTATATTTTTTTCAATGCGATAGTTTTTATAAATATTTCTTTTAACTTATTTTATAAAAATCTGAATAATAATTTAATTAATTTCTTTTTCGTAACATTTTTAAAGAATTGTATCATATTGACTAAAATGCACATTTTTTATTATTTTTCAGGTGGTATGTCTGGAGGTAAATATTTTTGATTCTCTCAATTGCTGTCATTTTTTTTTCTTTTCAATAAAGCATTTTTCTCTCTGAAAATTGAATCATAGTATTTAAATTTTACTATTTCGTTTGATTTTTCAGGAGGCAAGTCAGGAGGTGATTATTTTTCTTTTTTACTATGACTATAATAAAAATGTGAATACAAATATAATTTTTTCAATAATACTTTGTGTTTTGAATTTTAAAACGTAATATCACAAACGCATCTTTCTTTTTGTTTTTATAGGTGGTATGTCTGGAGGTAAATATTTATTTTACATAATTGTTCTATAAAAATTACGATTCCTCGTTATTTTATTATTGATTTTAAATTTTAATACGTGAATGTTGGGCCATAATATCTAAACTCTATCCTTTTCTTTGTTCCTTTCAGGTGGCATGTCTGGAGGTAAACATTTTTGCTTTTCGCATAGGTTGTCAAAATTGTCTGAATAAAAATTCCTTTTTAACTGAAGTAATTTCGTCCTTGAAAATTGAGTTTTAATACCTGAATTTTTCTTTATTTATTACTTTTCCAGGAGGCAAAATAGAAGGTGAATATTTTTCATTCTTACAATCATTATAATAGAAGTTTTAATACAATAAATATTTTTGTTACATTTTGTTTTTGAAAATCGAAATATAATGCCTAAAATAAATCATTCTTATTCTTTCTACAGGTGGTATGTCAGGAGGTAAATATATATTTTGCCCTTAGAATTGGTATATGTAATAAATTCATTGTGTGTGTAGCACTTTACTTCTTGAAAATTTAACCATAATATAAAAATATATCACTTTCATTGTGTTTTGTGGTGGTCTGTCTAGAGGTAAATATTGATGATTTTTGCAAAAGCTGTCATAAAAATCATTACATGAAATTTTTTTCATTGAAATCGTATACTCTCTAAATGATATATCATAATTATTTGCCATTTATATGGTTTTGTAGCGGAACATTTGTAAACAATCATTTTTTTTAATATAAAGTTGTCATGATGACTTTATTTCGGTCATGACATTATGCTTTCTTGAATTGAAATTGCTGTGATTAATCTGTATACTAAAGGTTATATTTTAGCTTCATGCTTAAAATTATATATTTATACTTTCAAAATAAACGTTAATGCAAAATTGAATTTAAAATAGTTTTATGAATTATTATATGTAATTAAAATGAATATAATTTATGTATCTTATGAAAACGTCTTTACTTCTCAATAATAAAATTACGATTATGAAATGCAATGTTCGTCATATGTGTCTCCTTAAAATTTAATGAAAATAAATAAGCGAGATTTTAAAGTAACTGTACGACAAAACTTAATTTAGGTTCAGACTCTTTATATATATATTATTTCATATATATGTCATAATTTGCATCTTGAAAATTAACGTATTAGCCCTTGAAATACTTTCTTTTATTTTTCAGGAGACTCATTTGAGAGTAAGTTGCTTTTTTAAGATTAAATTGTATACTTCTCCATAGATAAATATTTCGTTTGCATAAAATTTGTTCTATGATATTTTTTAAAAAAAATTATCTCATTACGTGTTTCTCATTAATTTTACAGGCGGTGGTAAGCAATTTATACTACATATTTTTGGAGATTAGCTAATTTTCTGTCGTATTAGTAGTATTGGTTTAAATGCATTAACTAAACAAAAATTTGTTTAAACTATTTAATTTTATGAGCTCAAAGTATATATTTTAGTTGTAATACAAGATCTAAAAATAAATTATAAAACTGAAAATTTTATTTTTAAATGTAATTGGATTTGAACTAAACTTTTATGCAATAATAGAAATTTGGGAATATAATGAAAGGAATGATTTAGCTCTTCGTACATAAATATTAAGCTGTTTTAACGTTTAGTTAGTTACTCAGGATTACTGGCTGCTTAAACATTTTAATAAAACTGCGTGTAAGACCTTTAATGGCATCTCCAACAAAACAATTTCAATTTTTAAATTTTGATATACATGTGACTCATACTGTTTTAAAAGCTTTAAATTGCTCTGTTTAATGTTATATATTCTCCAGTTTTCCGTCTCTATCTTTATACATCTGATTATAGTCCAAGAAAAAGCAGCAATGTTTAAAAATTGGAAGCATTCTCAAAATTTCATAATATTACTTACTTACTCTTAAAGTCAAACTGTAATTGGAAGTACAACAAAATTAAATATATTATATATATATATATATATATATATATATATATATATATATATATATATATATATATATATATATATATATATATATATATATATATATATATATATATATATATATATATATATATATATATATATATATATATATATATATATATATATATATATATATATATATATATATATATATATATATATATATATATATATATATATCAAAA
Organism: Argiope bruennichi; assembly: GCF_947563725.1. Lineage (NCBI taxonomy): Eukaryota > Metazoa > Arthropoda > Arachnida > Araneae > Araneidae > Argiope > Argiope bruennichi. The sequence continues at coordinate 105,942,557 of NC_079160.1, read as the reverse complement.
GCCGCCCTATGCTGACTTATACTCAACTTGGAAAAATAAACAGAATATCCAATGGTCAATCATTAACTATTGAAAAAAAGCCCAGAATGAAAATATTAGATATAATATTCTACGTAGCAACAATGTAGATGATTTGAGAATCGCTTCAAAAATAAAATATTGTGACATAAAATATACTTTAAATGTTTGTAAAATTAATTAAAAATAACAAAATGATGGCATTAAAAATGCACTTTTCTTTTAACTTGACTAAGATAACGTAACATTTTTTTGTGCTGTAATATATTTATGAAATTACTGTGAAAAGACGCCAAAGTTTCAAATAATTTTTTAATTAATTAAAATTTCAAAAAATACATACTCCGAAGTTCAAAATTTCACCCTCCTATGTGTTAATGCACTAAAACGGCATACACTATATTAAAGTAATACACTATATTAAATTACATTATATCACGTATATATAGTTGGCAGACCACAAACAGACACACAGACGTACGCATATTCATTTGTATTATAAATAGAGATAAAAAAAAGTATCAGGCATGTTATTTAATAAATATTATTTTCGATTTCTCTAAGAAAAATTCTAATTACCATAATAAGAATTTTTTAAAATGACAGGTTTAAGTTTCTTATAAGAAATAATTGAATAGCATTCATTTGGAAATAAATAAATATACTCTTAGATCAACTGTAACACAAAATTCCATACAAGTTATATTTTTAATCATATTTTATTTTGGTCAAATAAAATAATATATCTTTTGAATCAATCTTAATTTCTTATATTTTCTCATAAATCATTTATTGGAAACCCTATAAAAGCTGAATTATATGTTTATTTATGAATAAACATCTTATACAAATAATATTTTTATTTTGTTACAATAATAAATCTTTATTATAATGTATGTCTCTCCTTATTATTTTTCAGAAGACTCCTTTGAAAGTAAGTAACTTAAAATCATTTTGGTATTTTTAGATATTTAAATGATATTTATAGAATTTATAATTAAAAATAACTTTAAAATTATCTGCAGATATTAAAAAGACATAATTCCGAAAAATTGTCAAAATATCCTTTTTATTTTATTTTTTCTCTTACCCATTTTTCATTGCAAGAAAGTTTCAAAATCGAACCTTTAAATTTTAGAAGTTATCTATATTTTTATTTACAAATAAAGATATATTCTGAAAAAAACAATTTTCTACATTAATCTTCATTTATATAATTTGTAAATGTTAAGACTATTTTCTTATCTAAGATTATAATTTAAGATTTTTTTTGTGAATGTTTTTCATTATGTATATGATAAATGGAGCAAATAATAAACACTCATTTGTATATTTTTCTATTTTCAGTATAAAAAAATAAAATGCTATTGAATTTTTTTCGCTTTCTCCTAATACATAACAATATTAAATTTAGGTTAAAAATCATTTTATATATATATTTATAAAAATGTAGATCTGTTAACGTTTGGCATTTTTCGTTGGAAAAATACTAACAATTTATCATTAAATTCAATTTTGGATGCATCTTCAAATACACGTTAAACTTAATGCAAAATATTTCAGGAAATCTACAAATTAGCTTGAAGTAATATTAACTTGAATATTCAACAATGTGATGCGTTGTTGCGAATATTGTTTAATGCCATACAATATTGTACAATATATGTGTATTACTAGGGTAATAGTGACTTTTCATTTTCAGGTGACTCATTTGATAAATCATATCTTTATTCAAAAATATTAAATTGCATGCTATAATTTATATAGATAATTATATAAATGTTTCCTCTATATAAGATCTCGATTGTCGTAAATGATTGATAACAATAATTTCTATAACATATTCTTATCCTTATTTTCCAGGTGGCTCCTTTGAAGGTAAGTAACTATAAGTCTTACTAACTGTATATATGTGATCTGTTGGTCCGCTTATTATAGAGGGTGGAACTAGAAGTAATTTTTCTTTTTGGAATCTTCTGCAATTAAAACTACTGCATGAATTGGAACCAAATTTTTGTATGTCGAACAAGAAAGGTATGGGAAGATGGATTTCGTAAATTAAATAAATAAAGTAAAATACAATTTAAAGAGTTCTAAGTGTGCTTATATTTTATCCTGTACATAGGAAAAGTAAGATCATTGAACATGCTGCTCGTAGTTTTGAACTCTAATGCTGATCAATATATATTTCTGATGAAATTTTAGTAGATATTTTATACTGTATATGTATATCCTTTATTTTTCTATATGTATTTCCGCAACTCGAACTTTAATGAAATTTTGCAAAATTCGTTTGATGGGCTTTCATTGAAATTATTGACCCGTATTCATTTTGATTCTATCAAAATTTGAGTTGTGATTAAATTTTGTTAGTTTTTTGAGGAGGAAAAGTCATCTTCCCATGCCTTCCAAAGCCTGTATATGAAATTTGGTTTCATTCACTTCACTAATTTTAGTTGAAGATGTCTTCAAATACGAAAAATTATTTTATAATCAGTCTGTAATTTTTTACATCATTTACAAAATTTTCCTTATTAGGAATATATGTCTATTTGAAAGATTTATAAATTCAGTATTCGGCCCCAATTCGAGTGGATGCATATACATATACTCCGTATAATAGTTTTCTATAGGATAAAAACAATGATTATTAAAAGAAATGTATCGCATTATATTCCCAATGAAATTTTTTCATATTAAATACTCTTTCTGTTAAATACCACCTGTATCCTTCTTTCCCAGCTTAATTAGTATTACACTAAAGGAGAAAGAATATAGAAACTTTCGGCCTTAGCGGTAAAAAAGAGGGCTCTAGCAAATAGAAGAATGATGGCGATATATCTTTTAGGAACCGAGGTGCATAGATCAATCATGAAAATTCGATGACCTGTATATGAAATTAGAAGACTAAATGGCGTGAGAGACCAAAAGAGAGACTCAATCCAAAGTTTAATTCTTTGGAGAATTGATCCTGAAGCGAGCTCTTTAGCTACAATTCTGTTGCTAACGATTTCCTGTTTGTATCGCTGTATTGAATATTGCAATAGCTGCCTTTGTTAATATTTTCTATGTTTTACTAATTTTGTGTGTTTGTGTTTTAATGTGGAATAAAGCGTCGTTATTAATTATGGAGAGTGCTAGTTCTAATCGTTCTGTCATTGAACGATTTCCGCAAAAATCATAAACAGCTTTTATTTAATGATATAGCTAAATTGAAATGTGTCAGTTAGCTATTCTGGTAAGTTCAAAGTATTAACTGCTATAAAAATTGTCTAAATAAATGAAAAAATGCAAACAAAAATTATCAACGTACATGTGTTTTGGTTTTGGAAATAAAGCATAAGCACACTAAAAATATTTTAAATCATTTGTAGTCATGCATTTTAATGCATGATAATAATATGAAATGTTAAAGAAATGTTAGAGCTCCTTAAAATGCATAAGATTTACTGACTATTATACATTAATTAACTGTCTTTAAAGTAACATACTTAATCTATAATAAATAAATGAATAACATAAATTGATTGCTGCATATGTTTCTAACTATTTATAGAAAACATATAACATTTATACATCGTATTTTTCTAAATATGAACTTTATTGATTCAATTAGCATAAATATTATTTTTTACACCATCTAAAGTCTTTTTCCCTTTGGAAATATATGCCTATACCAAAAGGATTCAAAAATAGCTTTCAAATAACAGAGTAGGTATATTGTATATGATCCATATAATGTTTTTCTTATGATAATGAAGCGATGATTATATGTTCACCTCATTATTTTTCTGCAGACGATTCATCTGGAGGTAAATAAATGTTTTCATTACTATTATTTTTGGAAACACACGATATTATTTTTATTTATATTATTTATTTAAAGTAACACATTAATTAATATACGTGAACGATTAAATGTTTATCGGCTGCTACAAACGATGGAAATTGAATGAGAATATAAAAATAAACAATGTGCATATATTTTAGATCTCGATATAAATTTTAAAGCATTGATGAACTTTCTTTGCAGAATTTTAATGATTGCAGATCTTGACTTAAAATGCTAAGAAAGTTTTGATAGAAATATTCTAAAAATTAGGAAACTAAGCAAAAACTGTGAGTTATTATCTGTTTGCAAAATGAGTATTTAAACTAAATTAATTAATGAAGAACATTAACTAATTCTTGCATATGATTCTAACCAAAAAATAAGCTAAATTACTATTAAAATAAATGTAGACAATCATCTGTGGAAATATAAAAGTCATGGCAAACAAGTGAATTATTCATCAGCATGCAAAAGACATACCACATTTTAAATATTATTCTAAGATGTAAAATATGAAACAGGTTTAATAATAAGCAGTGAAGAAATAAATATAATAGCTATTGTGTGTAAGAATCTAAAAAGTGAAAATCTTGCTTAAAAATTTATCTGTAAAGTGGAATGGATTAAGAGTACAGTGGATAAGAGTGGAAGTGGAAATGTTGGATTATTAATTTCTTTTTGATAGATTCAAATTTAACTCATAATTTGTATTGGGCTGTATTTTTTACAATAATTAAAATTATTCATTCTAAACTAAAGGTTTTTTTTTTTTAAATGTGACTTATTATGGACTGTGAAAATATGACTTTACGGTAATTTCAATTTATCGATGTAATAAAAATTTTCAATCATTAAAATCCGAAATAGTTTTACTGATTATTACAGTAATTTATAGTTAGAAAGTATGTAATAAGTGCAGTTATAATAAATAAATGAGTAAAAGAATTCAATGGTATATTACTATTTATTTCTAAAAGTTAGATCATAATAAGTAGAATTTATAAACAAAGATATTTTTAGGAAAAGCACCAGGAAAACCACCTAGAAGTAAGTTCTACCTTTTTGTGTATAGCGTGGACAAATTATTGATAATATTTACTAAAAATTTAAAAAATATATATAATTATTTGTGAATAATATATCTGCAGATAAAGGCTTACATACTTACATACATGGTCCATGTTTACGTGCATGTACCATCTAACTTATCTTACTCCCTTTTAACAGTAGCTTCAAATTTTCCTTCTTAAAAATTTTGAAGTATTGTTCCTATAAATTATTGTGGCGCCATCTATTATTATAATCTAGTAATAAATTTGAGAAATTATTTCAGACATGGTTGAGAAAAATAACGTTGTAGATTTCTTTAATTGTAACAGGCTGAAGAAAGGTAAGAAAGGTGTGACGAAAATCAAATTTAACAATTTTAATTGAACTTCCCAGACAAAATTATAATTTAGGATTAGCTGAAAATCATAATTCAAATTCAAATTATTGAACAGATTTGACAGTATCAAATTATGAGTATCCGTTTTATGATAGGCGAATTTGCCTGCGGTTTTTATGATAACTATATGGATTAGGTACAAGGAATCGAAAATTTCCTTTTTTAACCATGTGCTATGTTAGAATCAGTTAATTTCGCATTTCTTCAATAAAAATTTATATTTTTGATATTGTGGTGTTCACAAAATAGTCAAACTTTTAAACTGTAGCAAAAATTTGATTATCTGAATATAGTCTTCTTTTACTTTCTGCTTTTTTTACGATGATAAATTAGAACAAAAATAGGAAAATATAAGCAGCAGACGGAGTATGAGTTTCTAAATTAGGCTTACAGTATTTATAACATAAATGCTGTTTTGATGACAGTTAATCAATAAGTTACAATCCTGGATAAATATTTCACAAATCGTAGATAATGTTTTAATATATTTTGTGGAAGAAATTTCTGCTAATAACTTGGTTAGTTTAACAAAATCTGTTACTGGAGAAAGTAATGCCAATGAAGGTATCCTCGTTGAGGATATTAATTGTTTTGATCATCTTATTGCTTAAAAAAATATTAGGTTACATTAGATAAAGTTTACAGATAAAATACCATCAAGATGGCATTATTAAAGAAGATGTTGTTTGATTAAATTATAACAGTAAAAAATAATAATAAAGGAAGTGGTGAAGAAAATGTTTTATAAAATTGATTTTGGATTTTAATTGTTATGTCAGACTATCTTACTATGAAAACATAAGTGCTAAAATATTTTATATGATATTTACTCAAATGAAATTAAAATTATATTTAATTAAATAATTCTCATATCCTTTTTTCCAGGCTTCAAATCCCCTTTAAGTGGTAAGTACACATATAGTTATCAATAAGCAACGAAATTAGTATTATCACATTTTGCTATAGTAGAAAATTAAAAATGACTTTACTGTAACAGTATTTATGGAGTCTAATGCACTGCGGTAAACAACGATTTTTTATGGCATTTTTTTTTGTATATCATAAAAATAGATATTAGTTTTGATAATCCTGATATATATTGAACACATGCACATTGTAGTAATCTTACCACTCACTTAGATGAGACTTTGCACGAAAGGTGTCAGAATACATTGTTTAGCAATATAGGAAAGAATTGATTTGATGATTGACTGAATTGATTAATTGATTGATTAATTGACTAATTGATTGGATTAAATTGATGGGAATTTAAAAAAAGGCGCATTTTAATTTTAATTAAAAAACAATGTTTCTGTTCGAAAATTTAATCAGTATTTATATTTTTCCAGGGAAATTTGTTGTATTGTATTTGTATTTAGTAATTATGGCAGCTTCTTTTTATGTGTATATGAATAAAATTAAGCATGAATAGTAATTAGTTACGGGATTATAAACTCATGCTTTATTTATATTTTTATACTATTTTGTAGCAAAGATCAATAAGCTGAGGTCTGCAATTCTTGTTATGTAGACTTACATTTATCCCAAACAGAACCCTATAGTGTTTATGATAGTTCAATTATATATGTTAATGGGCATGGTAAAAGATAGATGAGGAATTTTCCAAACAGTAATAGTACTACTAGACCACGATTTTATTTCTCTGTTCATCTCTATTCATTCTGTGGGAATTCTATTCATTTTATTATCTATTCGTTCCTCACGGGACGTTTGGGAGTTATTTCTGTTAATATCCCTCAGCATTTTTCAAATTTTGTATTTGAAAGTAAATTTTTTCACTGTTAATAGGTCATTAGTTGCTTCATTTTGATTTTAATTTTAATTGGCGAAAATTTCAAAGAAAATAATTCCATTTGTAAGAACAGAAAAATTGCGAAGAGAGAGAAGTACACGATGTATGATACAACAAAGTCAAAATAATAAAAATTAGCTATAGAATCTCGAGCTTCACATTTTATTTTACATTTTTTAATGCTAGATTGTAGCAAATATTAATGAAATGAGGTCTGCAGATTCATAATGCTCGCACTTCATTCGGAAGTTATAGCTTTATTTCCTTTAGTTATTAATTTTATTTTGTATCTGGTATTTCTTTTTTCTGTTAGTGGAACAATATATGTTTCAAATAAATTTCAGTGATTAATTTTAATTTGAGTGTCCGTGACCATTCACTGCAAGAAAAAAATAATTTTATGCAATTTTTTATTATCATCTAATATATATTATAAAATATTTTTCTTTGCTTCTTAAGCACTCTATTAATGTCAATGAAATCTTTTATTACAAAATTCCGTAGTAAATTTGTAACAATCAGGTTTGATATATTATTATATCACCGATACATAATGCGAAGTTGTGTGGTTCGTATAATATCAGTGGTAGCTTATGTAATGTAGTCGTGGGTTGTTTTAAATTTTCATGCATCAGTCTACAGTAATCCAAACAGGCACAAAAGCGATAACTTAAAATCTAAAAATAGTGCATTTAAATCCATTAGAATTTTCTAATATTTAAATTACTGAAACAAGAAGATTTTCTGAGAGGGTTTTATGAAAGGATGAAAAAAATATTTTATTTAATAAAAAAATTCTAAATTGAATATTCTTTCGTTTTTATATTATTCTATTTTTAATATACAACTTAAAGATATGAGTAAAACTCCTAAATCGCTACAAGTGGTATTTCAAGTTAAAAATATTTGGGGTTATTTATTTTTTTTATTTAGCGGTCAAAAATTTCATGAATCATAATTTTCTTTTTTAAATTTTTATCAAATGAACTTTACATCTGTAGAGACAAATTTCCCCCCAAAATCTATGTCCATTCGTTATATTTCTAGTATAATGTTATGTCAATGCAATGCAGGCGCTCTGTTCTGATTTTATGTTACAGATAATTTTTTAAATTTTAATATAGCTTATATTATTTTACTGTATTTTGATGTACCAGTTCAACAAGGACTTCTTGATTTATATATTGATAACAATTTAAAGACATAAAATAATTACCTATGATTTCAAATTTCCCTTTGTACCTGAAGTACATAGGGAAATGAGTAATGTAATACGGCAACAGCTTTATACGGATAAATAAATGTAATTTCATATAATGAGGCAACAACTTTATATGAATAAAGTATAATGACTTTTTTTATTTATGACGTCGAAAAACGTGTTGCTGTTTAAAGTTTTAAAATTAACACAAACAAACTTTTAGAACTGAATTTTTAAAGTACATTATTTTCTTTAAAATGCCACTTTTCGTTTCAATAAACAATATATATATATATATATATATATATATATATATATATATATATATATATATATATATATATATATATATATATATATATATATATATATAAACTTTTGACTTTTTTTATTTCATTTTATTTATTTATTATTTATTTATTTATTTTTTTTTGCAGGAGGCAAAAATTCTAAAAGTAAGTTAATTTCTTTATTACATAAATTTAAATAAAAACATTATCGAAATTTAGAGCTAAATTTGATATGTGTTACATTGTATCCTTGATTTTTTTTATTATAATTTATTCCCAATTCGATTTCTTTTTAGGAGATACTAAGTTTGGAAGTAAGCAAATTCATTTTTTATTATTATTCAAGTATTATTCAATTTCACAACATTTTCTCACACTGGAAATTAAATAAAAATATCAAAGTCCATTCGTACAGCTTTAATTGTAGAAAAGAAATGGTGTACTCTTTATTATTTTACTATTATGTGATTAAAAACTAATAATTTGCATTTTTTTAGTTATGGGTATCCTGTTTTATATAGCATCTAGATTTTCAATTTCGATAAAGAGTAAGATAAAGAAAAGTTAATTATAAACAATTTATATTTACGTGCAAATTGGTGCAAGGTACAAGAAATTTTTTTGTACAATGAATCGAACTTTCATGCCTTCATAATTTACTCTTTACAATTTTTCCGTTTGTAATTTTCTAATAAGTATTTTTCGAACATACTTTGCCATAAACATTTTAAATTATTCTTCTACGGCTCTTATTGATTCAAGACTTCTTTTTTCAAAGTATAAAAAATTTCGTACTATTAAACATTTTTACAGAAATCAAGATTAGTATATGGTGAATTTCGTGTACACTTGTTTTAGAAAGTGTGTCAGAAAATTTTAATGCATATTTGTAGAACTGTGAAAATCTTGCAGTTTTAAAGGTCTAATTGGAACGCTCCATTCATACTGGAATAGTATATGGCGAATTTCGAATAAACATCGTTTAGAAAGTTAGTCTGCAATTTTTGATGCACATTTGTGGAACTAACAAATCTTGAAATTGAAACGCTACATTCAATTTTGTTATCTCGTTTCTGGAACTAATTTATTTTTAAACCTGAAAGTTTTTAAAAATCACTTTTAAATATTTAATTAAAAATTTATTTGTTATTAAATAAGATAATTAGTTTTAAAATGGTTTTTAGTTTTTTAAATATTAGGGATGGATTTGTAATGAAGGTGCCTCTTGAGAAGTAACTGGTTGGTCATAAATAAAAGATGAAACATGTCCGAAAGCAACCGACTCTCAAAAAATTCCCCTTTGAATTATTTCTTTTATTTAATAGATAAGAAGTCCCTGTAATACCTCAGGGGCACTAATTTTTTTTTTTTTTTTTTTTTTTTTTGTATTTGGTTGGAAAGTGTCTTGAAATTATATTTAAAAGCAACATTCAGCTTTCTCAGAGATTGGCAACTTTTTCGCATTTTAACTGCCTTCTTCATCGTTTGGCTGAAAATATTCATCTTTTAGCTTTCTTTTACTAATTGTGAACGATTTTGAAACTGAAAAAATAGGCACAATGATTAAAAATAGCTTATAATTATAAAATAAGAGGATTTTGAGGAAACAGCATATTATTATGAAATGAATATGAAATTTTGCACAGTGAAGAAATCTGTCCCATGTATTCTAGGTAAATTTACCCTTAGAATTAAGTATATAAACATTATTCATAAGGAACATAATCAATTAAATAGCTGAAAATAACCACAACATAACAATCTAAGAATACATTTCATAATGCGCTATAATATCTGAATAGTATAAGTTCTGAATAGTATAAGTGCAGCCGTTAAGTGAACAAAAAAATCTTTTTTCTAACCTGTTGAAAAAAAAAATGAGCACAAGTTGTTAACTTCACGAACCGTTCTGAAGACTGATTTAAAATTGAGGAGGATTAAAATTTACTGAGGAAAAATTGACTGATTTAAATTTACTGAGGATTGAAACTCGTCCCAAAACGATTGTGACATTCTTGGACGCGCGGTATGCGAAATATGTCTTATGTAATCTTATATCTGTACCAAAATGCTGCATTTGAAATCCAATATGTATATTATACATCGTCTTAACCCTTAACTAGGGAGGTGAAATTTTAAGACTTAACTGGGGAGGTGCGGTCTACGAGACCGCATTTCATTAAACTCACATTAAATTTTTTAATGAATGTATTAGTATTAAAAACTGCCAATATATTTTTCAGATATTTTTCTTGATATATAGACATGTTTTAGAAATTTTCCGAAATATATAATGATTGAAAAAAGCAAAAGCGTTGGAACATACATTTTCTTCTCAAATTACATGTTACAATAAATAATATGCTTGAAAAAGCCTATTACTTTTTACTTTTTAAATCATATTTATTTTTACAGTATATGAAGGTATATAGAAGACAATATAATGTGAAATTCACCAATTATATGAAAAATAAAAAAAATGACAATGGGTAAAATTGGCCCTTTTTTTATCGGCTTGTGTGACTTTCATAGCATGGTTTTCTAGTGCATTTTAAATATACAGGTTAAGAACTAGTATAAGAATCAAACTATAAATTCTGTATATATATATATATATCTTGGTATATTAATACATTTTATAAATTTTTCAAAATACATTATCACTAGGAAAATTAATTATGTTTGAACATACATATCAAAATCAATTGAATGTGAACTTTCCTCGAAAAACTCTTCTGTACGATTATCCTTATCACTAAAATCACTTTATTCTTCATTTAAAAGTGTCTGGAGCACTGCTTCATAATAGGATCAGTAAACTGGATGTTATTTCGGGGCCCAAGTTTTAGCGCCATCTGCTAAGCCTTGTTTATCACTGGGACACTAACAGGGAGATGCGGTCTTAGAGACCGCACTCGAAGAAATAACTGAATTATTTTAAAAAGCATCTGCTGAAATCGGTTGGAAAAGTGCACGTGTATTCAAGGGCATAAAACAGGAAGCTACGGGGTCAATCCCTTCAATTGAGCTAAAAATAGAATAAGGGTGACAGAAAATCCATCGCTAGCGGTTTCACAGACAGCACGTCCCCAGTTAAGGGTTAAGTTGTTATTTATTATTTTTTCGTATTATTTTAGGAAATATTTGAGAAATTTATTACATATTTGATTATCTTTATATATAAAGAAAAATTTGAAATAAGAGCAACAAAAAATTATTATTAATTTTCCAATTGGTGAAATTTTTCCAATAACTTGGAATTCATAGCTTTTCTTCAGCATTTAGTACACAGATTTTTATGTTTTTCTGATTGAATTCATGATTTATTTGTAGGTGGTGCCAAGAAATAAGTTATGATCCTCAACTGATTTCTTACCTGGAAATGATACTAATAAATGTAAGTAAATGTTTTTTCATGCTTATTGTTCTTATAGAATAATAACTTCTCTATTCGAATATATTCATGAAAAATATAAAACTGATTGTCGTATATTATAAATATTTTAAAACTTTCTTTTATAAATAAGATTATATTTCATATTTAATATATTTTATTTAATTAATAGAAAGAGCTTTCGTGAAAATATGACAAACATAATCACATTGTTAAAGAAAACTATAATTAATATTAAAAGTTGTAATTACAAAGGGGTTTTAACAAAAATGCAACTATTCAGTTTTATATGAGCAAATATTTAAATGTTTCATTGCAGAAAAATTGGAAATTCGGCTGAATTTCTATAATTAGAAATATAATTGTGCATGCTAAAGGAAAACTAATAATTCTGTTAAATTTCAATGCTATTCTGAATTTTAAATCGAAGTATGGAAACTATGTCTTAGTTTTACTAAAAATATAACGATATGGATTTTCAAAGAAAACCTGCATTTTCCAATTAAATAATTAATAGCAAAATGCAGTGCTGAATAGTAACTTATTTTAAGAAATATGTTTCGAAGCATTGATTAGAATTTTTTTACCTAAATTATTAATACAGAAATTATAAAAACAATAAACTCTACTTCATTTTATATGAAATAGAGCCATTATTGCTATTCTTTAGAAATTTGTTTGAAAGGAAAATATTTAAAATGACTTCCTGAAAGCATTTGATACAGAACATATTTTACTAGAGTCAAAGAACTGAACTTTTATATATAAGTCATTTCGTATCTAAATAATAAAAATTAAGACGATGTAAATTCGAAGAAATATTGCATCAATAAACATTTTTTTCCCTTGATTCCAAGAAAATATCATTCCTAAGAGATTACACTGAATACTCGTAAAACACATATACAGATAGTTAGATAAAATACAATAAACAGAAAAAATTAGACGAAGAAGCTGGATTTAATGTTCTTCCACGATTTGGTATATTTAAACACCTGAATGCGATAGAGCCGTTTGTAGATCTAACATGATATCTTTGGATGATTCATCTCTGTGTTTCCATGTCTGAATTCGAATACTTAAAAAAAAATCATTGATATCATTCGCAAATGTTAAGCTGTCTAAATCATAAAAGCAACATTTTTTGTTATGTCTTATAAATAATATGAAACTCAGACATACAGAAACGAAACAATGTGTTATGTATACATTATAAGTAATATGGAAAATTCGAAGGAACAGCAAAGAAATTACAATATTCATCTTTATTAGATTGAATTATAGTTTTCCACAGATTTTTATTAGCAGTTTTATTAATTTCTATGCATAATTATAGCTGATTAATTAATTTCTTTTTATCTTTGCAGGTTAGGACTTGGACTTGATTAAAATAAAAAAGGTGTTGGGATTGAATAATATCATTCACCATATCATTCCTTCTGTTTGTCATTTCGTAATGAATGGACTTCATTGTACTGAAAAAAAAAATTCTTAATTTTTTTCATCTTTGATAGGGATGACGAAAACATAGCTTAAATAAATATTTTATTATCTGCATTCGTTATGATTCTTCTTTTACTTAATTCTACACATTATTTATGCTATCAATTTCTTTCTTCCTCAACTAAAACAAATTCTTAGACATGTATTAAGTAGTATATATGTTATTATTATAGTATATGTTATATTAATAACCCAAATAACATATATAAATATTTAAAATATATTATTAGATTATTAACATATTTAAAACCCCAAAATCACTATATACAATATTATTTTTCACTATTAAAACAGTGCAAATTATATAACCTTAATTATATAGTTTAATAATGAATTCCAGTATTGCACAATGCAGTTTATAGGGAAACCATTTTATTTAATATAGTTTCCTATATCATGCAGCTTAGTTTCTTTACATTGTATGATGTAGCTTTCCTATATTATACTATTAATGCCTTCCATAAGTATAATTGAAATTAAATTCTAATTGTATTTTTTGCCACCAGTGTTTGTTGTCTTTTCTTTAGAAAGTATAAAAAAGATAATAATCTGATTTTGAAAAATAATTAAGGTACTATTTCCCCCTCCCCTCCAAAAAAATTAATTGTATCTATTTCTTTTCATTTATTTTATCATAATTATTAAAACTTCTCAAAACTAAGCAATATGAATTAAACTGTATTTTAAGTGCAATTATAAAGACAATAACAAAGAAATGTAAAATCAGAATTTATAGATTAAAACTTACTTATTTATTTTAAACAAGCTTCAATTAATCATTGCATCGCACAGTTTCATTATTGGAATGAAATATTTCGTTTGCCAACATTCTTGATGGAATATAATCAATTTACGTTAAGACACCCACTGAGTGTTTTATTTCAATAAGTAAAATAATAAATAAATAATAAAAATCATTTTTTAGAAGTCGATTATCCAAAATTCTCTTTTCTATGAAAGGAAATTAGTCAAGAAATGATTTATTATTTTATTGTGACAGCATCTCTCATCAATAATTTTTCGTCTTAAATTGAATATATATATAGCATTTGAAAAAAATTTAATAGACACAGTGTGCAATCAAATAAACACATAAAATATGAAACCATTTTTACTGAACCTTTTAGTGTTTATTGATTCACTCTTGAAAGATGAGAGTGCAGATACGTGTCACAGATTGCAAGAACGTGCATTCTTGACATTCCTGCTTTGATTATCTATTTGTGAATTCTTGTTGTGAAATCTGATTTCACCATATATCTGACACACACACGCACACTTATATCTGACGCAATTTCAAATTAATAGTAAGTGGGAGGAGGCCATCTCATAATATGGTATAAAATTAAAGAAAAGCGAATGTCATTCTTGGTGTTGTCCTTTTGAATTGATTATTCTCAAATAATACTCTACGTCAGATAATTGTTCTTAAAGCTTAAATCACTCCTGATCAATTTGGAATGGGTGGGAATGGAAAAGAAAGATTCCAGATGATTTTTAAAAAGCAATTATGAGTAGAATAAGAATACGAATGATTTTTTAATTGTATGGAATACAATTTAGGAGTTTAGAATTGATTTACGGCAAATGAATTTTGAAATTTTCAGCAGAAAAATCCTATTGAACCTGCATTTCATGTCTTCTCTTTTCTTTTAAGGGATTTTTATTTAGTATTTGGAAGAGAACATTCATCACGTTTTTAATTGGGATCCTACACATAAGGTATTAAATACAGGATGGAGGAAAGGAGGAGATAAAAAATATATAAATATAATACATACACACACTAGCACAAAACAATATATAGAATAACAAGACATTTAAATAAAAATCAAATTTAAAAAAAAATGAGAAAACAAGATAAATACAAGAAAAGATGATACAAACAGATAATATGAACTACTTTAAAGTAAAACGCTTAACAATGTACAAAAGACATCGATTTAAAGTAATGAAAACCTATTCTTGAAGGAGAGAGATAATAAATAATGCTTAAAATGGCATGCATCATAAAAGGTGGTCTGCAAAGATAAAAATGGAATAACCACACACATATAAATATTATTTTAGGAATTTTAAAAATAGCATAAAGAAATATTATAATCAAAAATAAAGTTAAAAATGAATTCGCATTTTGTGGGAAAAATTTGTGAAGAAATAAGATTTAAAAATTAAGAAAATTTGAAAAGTTAAATGTTTGGCCCAAGTTGTATTTATGTAATGATAAATTTTTAAGTTTCAGCATCTGAGCAGTTGCTCATTGAGTTGTATAATATACATGATAACTCAAAAACGCTTTGAGTTAAATGGAAGAAATATATTTTGAGTGATATCCATTCAAATGAATTCCATTTGACTTGTTGTCCTAATATTGGCTAAGCTCTAGCTTAATAGTACTGGAAAATTAACAGAATAATTACGAAACGAAGGAAGGACGAACGATGGATGAAATTTGGTCCACAGATTTAAAATATAAAGTGTAAATATTTAACAATTTTTCAATGACGTCTATCAAATGATTGATCATTTTTCAATCTGCTCTTTCAAAAATATGCTAACATTATAACTGAAAAATGCAGTAACTTATAAAATGTGATATGTGATTTTAATTGTAGTTTTGTGTTAAATTTTGTTTTCAGTCGGTGGCAAAAAGTGGCCAAAAACACATTTGGTATTCTCGTTGTTGTGTACTAACCATAACCTAACAGTTAATCTACAAAGATCATATCCTAAAAGTTAATCTCCAAAGATCATATCCTAAGAGTTAACTCCAAAGATCATATCCTAAAAGTTAATCTCTAAAGAACATACTCCAAAGATCATAACCTAAAAGTTAATCTCCAAAGATCATACTCCAAAGATCATATCCTAAAGGTTAATCTCCAAAGATCATGTCCTAAAAGTTAATCTCCAAAGATCATATCCTAAAAGTTAATCTCCAAAGATCATATCCTAAAAGTTAATCTCTAAAGATCATACTCCAAGGATCATAACCTAAACGTTAATCTCCAAAGATCATATCCTAAAGGTTAATCTCCAAAGATCATATCCTAAAGGTTAATCTCCAAAGATCATATCCTAAAGGTTAATCTCCAAAGATCCATAACCTAAAAGTTAATCTCCAAAGATCATATCCTAAAGGTTAATCTCCAAAGATCTTATTCCAAAGATCATGTCCTAAAAGTTAATCTCCAAAGATCATATCCTAAAAGTTAATCTCTAAAGATCATACTCCAAAGATCATAACCTAAACGTTAATCTCCAAAGATCATATCCTAAAAGTTAATCTCCAAAGATCATATCCTAAAGGTTAATCTCCAAAGATCATATACTAAAGGTTAATCTCCAAAGATCCATAACCTAAAAGTTAATCTCCAAAGATCATACTCCAAAGATCATATCCTAAAGGTTAATCTCCAAAGATCCATAACCTAAAAGTTAATCTCCAAAGATCATATCCTAAAGGTTAATCTCCAAAGATCATATCCTAAAAGTTAATCTCTAAAGATCATACTCCAAAGATCATAACCTAAACGTTAATCTCCAAAGATCATATCCTAAAAGTTAATCTCCAAAGATCATATCCTAAAGGTTAATCTCCAAAGATCATATACTAAAGGTTAATCTCCAAAGACTTTACTCCAAAGATCATATCCTAAAAGTTAATCTCCAAAGATCATATCCTAAAAGTTAATCTCCAAAGATCATATCCTAAAAGTTAATCTCCAAAGATCATATCCTAAAAGTTAATCACCAAAGATCATATCCTAAAAGTTAATCTCCAAAGATCATATCCTGAAAGTTAATCTCCAAAGATCATATCCTAAAAGTTAATCACCAAAGATCATATCCTAAAAGTTAATCTCCAAAGATCATATCCTGAAAGTTAATCTCCAAAGAGTAGCATCTTTCGTATCAATTGTTCGCCAATAACATGAAGTTAATAATACAGAAGTACATTTATTAGAGAGCCTAAGAGAAATTTCGAGGAACCACTCCTACTGGCATTTTCAATTGATCATATCAAAGAATCGACAAAAATATCTTCACCTTAAAATCACGATAGAAAATTGTAATATATTGTCTCAGGAATCGAAGAATTCTGCACCCGACATATAATGTTTTAATAATTATCATGTATGTGAGTCTTGTAATTTGAAAAAGTGTTGCTCGTCTGTATCGTTGACGAATTCTTGTAAATTGTCAATGGCCCCGTTATTTCGAGATCTTTTTCGGGTCCCAAAGATTTGGTTTCTCAACACCGTGAAGTTGTCATGCTCATGGAAAGGCGTAAAGCTTTGCCCAATCAAGCTGTTACACGGATAAAACAGTTTGCATCTTGAAGATTGTTGATGCCTCAACATTGAAATCTACAATAATTTGAAAAAGTGTTGCTCGTCTCTCTTGTCGAAGAATTCTTGTAAATTGTCAATGGTCCCGCTACTTCAAGATCTTTCTCGGGTCACAAAGATTTAGTGCTCAACGCCGTGAAGTTGTCGTGCTCATGGAAAGGTGTAAGCTTTGCACAGTCAAGCTGTTGAAGGGATAAAATAGTTTGCATATTGAAGATTGTTGATGCCTCAACATTGAAATCTACAATAATTTTAAGAAGTGTTGCTCGTCTCTCTCGTCAAAGATTCTTGTAAATTATCAATGGTCGCGTTATTTCAAAATCTTTATCGGGCCGCAGCGATTTCAAAGTTTGGTGCTCAACAACGTTAAGTTGTCGTGCTAATGGAAAGGCGTAAAGCTTTGCACAACAAAGCTGTTACATGATTAAAATAGTTTGCATCTTGAAGATTGTTGATGCCTCAACATTGAATTCTACAATAATTTTAAGAAGTGTTGCTCGTCTCTCTCGTCAAAGATTCTTGTAAATTATCAATGGTCGCGTTATTTCAAAATCTTTATCGGGCCGCAGCGATTTCAAAGTTTGGTGCTCAACAACGTTAAGTTGTCGTGCTAATGGAAAGGCGTAAAGCTTTGCACAACAAAGCTGTTACATGATTAAAATAGTTTGCATCTTGAAGATTGTTGATGCCTCAACATTGAATTCTACAATAATTTTAAGAAGTGTTGCTCGTCTCTCTCGTCAAAGATTCTTGTAAATTATCAATGGTCGCGTTATTTCAAAATCTTTATCGGGCCGCAGCGATTTCAAAGTTTGGTGCTCAACAACGTTAAGTTGTCGTGCTAATGGAAAGGCGTAAAGCTTTGCACAACAAAGCTGTTACATGATTAAAATAGTTTGCATCTTGAAGATTGTTGATGCCTCAACATTGAAATCTACAATAATTTTAAGAAGTGTTGCTCGTCTCTCTCGTCAAAGATTCTTGTAAATTATCAATGGTCGCGTTATTTCAAAATCTTTATCGGGCCGCAGCGATTTCAAAGTTTGGTGCTCAACAACGTTAAGTTGTCGTGCTAATGGAAAGGCGTAAAGCTTTGCACAACAAAGCTGTTACATGATTAAAATAGTTTGCATCTTGAAGATTGTTGATGCCTCAACATTGAATTCTACAATAATTTTAAGAAGTGTTGCTCGTCTCTCTCGTCAAAGATTCTTGTAAATTATCAATGGTCGCGTTATTTCAAAATCTTTATCGGGCCGCAGCGATTTCAAAGTTTGGTGCTCAACAACGTTAAGTTGTCGTGCTAATGGAAAGGCGTAAAGCTTTGCACAACAAAGCTGTTACATGATTAAAATAGTTTGCATCTTGAAGATTGTTGATGCCTCAACATTGAAATCTACAATAATTTTAAGAAGTGTTGCTCGTCTCTCTCGTCAAAGATTCTTGTAAATTATCAATGGTCGCGTTATTTCAAAATCTTTATCGGGCCGCAGCGATTTCAAAGTTTGGTGCTCAACAACGTTAAGTTGTCGTGCTAATGGAAAGGCGTAAAGCTTTGCACAACAAAGCTGTTACATGATTAAAATAGTTTGCATCTTGAAGATTGTTGATGCCTCAACATTGAATTCTACAATAATTTTAAGAAGTGTTGCTCGTCTCTCTCGTCAAAGATTCTTGTAAATTATCAATGGTCGCGTTATTTCAAAATCTTTATCGGGCCGCAGCGATTTCAAAGTTTGGTGCTCAACAACGTTAAGTTGTCGTGCTAATGGAAAGGCGTAAAGCTTTGCACAACAAAGCTGTTACATGATTAAAATAGTTTGCATCTTGAAGATTGTTGATGCCTCAACATTGAAATCTACAATAATTTTAAGAAGTGTTGCTCGTCTCTCTCGTCAAAGATTCTTGTAAATTATCAATGGTCGCTTTATTTCAATATCTTTATCGGGCCGCAGCGATTTCAAAGTTTGGTGCTCAACAACGTTAAGTTGTCGTGCTAATGGAAAGGCGTAAAGCTTTGCACAACAAAGCTGTTACATGATTAAAATAGTTTGCATCTTGAAGATTGTTGATGCCTCAACATTGAATTCTACAATAATTTAAAGAAGTGTTGCTCGCCCCTCTCGTCGAAGAATTCTTGTAAATCGTGAAAGACCCCATTCTTCCGAAATCTTTTCGGACAGCAGCAATTTCGAAAATTTGATGTTCGATATTCACAATATACTCGTGAAATTGTCGTACTAAGAAATTCAAATTTCATCATTATCTTGAAGATGATTTGTCCTATTTCTAGTATGTCAATTTTATAACTTCATCCAACATTATTTAAATCTTACCATTTTAACAGCAAATATCGATCCAAAAGCTTTGCAATACACCTAGTATCTTAGATAGGTGCTTTTAAACACATTATGTTTTGCCTAGCCATTATACAGTTTTTTTTTATTTGAATATGCAAGCATGTATCTGTTTTTTGGGATCTTCATTGTATATAGCTATAAGACGATAATGTCAACCTATAAATTCAGCAGTAAAATGTGGTGATTCTGTGCAGATTGATATGAGGAAACCGAGAAAACTGTCGATTCTGTTGAAAGAAACGACAAGGTTTGATTACACAAATGATGTATGAAGATAATTATCTTTATGGGTTTATTTATTGAATGATTATTAATAGACGAAATGAATATTTAACTGATTGTTCTTAACTATTTAATTCTAAAGGGTTTCCCAAAATTAAAGCAAGATTTGAATTTTCCATCTTAGAAATGTGTTGGCAGCCTTACTAAAAAAAACCACTTGACAGCTGATAGTTTAAAGTTAGCAAAAATGGAACGTCACAGGATAGAACAACGTGTTTGCATTGTTGAGCAATATTTCAAAAATAATGAAAGTCTGGCATCCACAGCTGAAAACTTTCAGAATTACCCCTCCCTTAAATCGAATTCGACACCAATGGATTTCTTTTTATGGAGTTATTTGAAGTCAAAAGACTATGCCAACATGCTCTTAAGGATGTGCACGCGTGCATTGAAGGAGGAAATTCAACGCTGAATCAAAGAAATCCAGCCATATTTATGCACAATAGTCATGGAAAAGTTTGACAAAGGAGTGCGTGTGCGCCAGCAAAGCCATGGAGGCCATTTTCCTGATGTGTTATTTCACACATAATCCTATTCCGTGTACTTTAGGATTTCATAAAAATATAACATTTTAAGGAAAAATTATTAACGCAATCTTGCATTAACGTGTTTTTAAATCGCGTAACTCTCCATTTTCACTATTCCTAAACTATCAGCTGTCAAATGTTTTTTAATAGGGTTACCAACACTTTACTGCACGAATGGTGGCAAATTTCGATCTTGCGATCATTTTGGGACATCCTTTATTAGAGAGAGAAACGGAATCCTAACTAATTTGTAAAATAAGATGGATTCTGTGAGAGGGATTATTTTCATCAATCATTTCATTTGAAAAATAAGTGGGGTATATTGATAATGTATGTATTTCATTTTAATAGTACAGATAATTGCTTAAAGTGCCAAATAATTAACTATTTCCATTATTAAAATTTAGGATTTCGTTGTCATAACCGCTCGGCCACGAAGTTAAGCGATCGTCAATGAATATTGGAAATTACATTCATCAAGTGTTTAGTAGAAAAAAGTTGGGTAAAGCAAAAAATTGCGTCAGTTAAATGATAGAATCTGTCTACTTAAAAGCACTTGTACTATGTATACACATTTTCTTTTCAAAAATCATAAGACCCTAAGCTTTCTGAATAATTTTCCTTTTATTAACAGATTTCTTATATTTTTACAGCTGCCTTTTGATTTCAAAGATAGCTCTAGTTATTTAAATATTTGGTTTGAAAAGGTTGAATATCAAAAGAATTTATGTAAAAGTGGTACATCAGCGGATTTTATTTTCAGATACCTTGAAGCTATACACCATCAAATGTTACAGACTAGTTATTTATTGGAAGATTGTTTTAGGGATAAAAACTAGTGATTCAAATGATCAACAAAATATTTACAGAAAGAGATCTAAAAACAACTGGTTGGGGTAATGGTAATCCATACCTGAAGAAAATGTCATGGGGGGGGATGTTGAGAGTCAAGGTTAAAGTCTAGTACAAATATCCAATTTTCAGTGAACTATTTGTTCTTCTTATAGGTACGAAGGTGCCCTTTCAATTTAAGTAATTCAAACAAAAATAAGAAAACTGTTTAAACTGCAATTTTTACTTTCAAAACCGATTTTATATAAGAAATATCGGATATTCAAAACAAACTTTGTTCAAATACCTGATTTATTTCCAAACGCTTAAATATTTAAAAATTATTTTTATTTTTATGGCTATTTTTACCAAGCGGAATGATAAGTTTGGTAGTTTCTACTATATCGTCATAATAATCGACGTAAAGTATAGATATTAGCGACCCGGGGAGGCAATTAGGGACATGAAGTATAGTGACAGCAATTAGAGAATACATACTTCTCTAATATTCTTTCTGCCTCCGGGAACAATTCGGAGTAAAAAATTCCTAGTGGCACTTTCCAATGACACAGAATTGTATATAGTAGTTGATAATTTAAAGCGTAAAAATCAATTCTTCGTAAATGTAATTGTCATATGGTTGAAAAATGACTCTTCTGCAGGGCAATCAAGGAACAAATACTGAAAACAAAATGCTTTTTTTTTAAATTTTAGAATAAGCAATGTACCAAGAACGTTGAGAAATGAAAAACGTCACGAAAATCATATAAATTATGGGTTTCGATTTCTGATCTAAAAATTTCCTTTATTTGTTTCTTAATTGATAAAATATATTTAAAAACGATGGGCAAAATTAGGTCTAAAATTTTTTGAATTTCGCGAAGAATAAGGAATTTTTGTTTTAAAAATATATACTACTTGAAATTTTACTAAACAATAGCCTGAATGAAAGATATGAGTCAGTTTAGAGTTGTTAACAACAGTAGAGTTGTTAACACTTAAACAACAGTAAAGGTGGAAGGAAAGTTAAAACTTGAAATATAACGAAGTATTAGAAAAAAAGACCACATAAACGTGATTTGTGAGCCTGAGCGTATTCAATATTTTACTGTATGGTACAATATAATTTCTCTATATTATATAGCGACTTCTAATCCAAATATTATTATATGTATTTAAAGGGGACACTTCTGATTTCACAGCGTTAATGCTCAGTAAATTTAAAAAAAATGCATTTTGCGGATGTTATGAAAATGATTGAATTCAAAATAAGACAATGTTAATTTATGTTTCATTGTGTTAATAATTTGCGGTCAGAATTATGTATTTCTGTTATAAATTCAAAAAATTATTTTCCACTTAATTCTAGTTATTTCTTTTATATTTTCAAGTCCGGAATTTTCGCGCAAAATAGAGTACTTTAGATTGATTCGGAATGAACAGTTTATATTTATTAATCTATTATTAATATACATATTGTTTATATTTCAGTCATAATCATTTTTTCCTTTTTACTCAAATTCTACATTTATTTTTATATTATATAAAATTATAAATACATGCCTTTGTAAAATGAAAAAAGAACTTAAATTATAGAAGAAAACATAACTTACTCTATTTAAATGTATATTTTGCTTACGTGCTTCCATGGTTACAAGTAAAAAACATATTACTTTTAATGTAAATGGTTATGAGTCTTATAATCATTTTCAAAACTATCCTGTATAATAATGGACATATACAAATTTGGTTGAATAAATAATGGGAAATTTTAGCATTTATTCAAAGCGTTTAAATAAATGCTAAATTGGAAATTTTTATGATTAATTGGGAATGCAAATTTTGGGAAATTTCAGCATTTATTCATTTTCATAAATGAAAATTTTGAAAATAGAATTATCAAATCATAAAAATTTTTAAAAATTAAAAAAACAATAATAAATTAAATGTCACAATCTTAAATTATATGGGTATATTTATTTAAGGAAATATTCTTCAAATTTTATTTAAAAAAATCTTTGACATATACTTCTGAGATTTCGATCCCCAGCCTTAAATATCCTACTATGATAAGATTTGTCTGTCTACTTTTGCCTTTAAATTATTGCACCAGTTCGTTCTGGATAATTTTTATATGATGAAATCTGCAGAAAAATTTCTATCCAAAATCATTATTACTACAAAACAGGAAATTCTTGGCTGAAATTAACTTCCAAAGAAAATTATTTTTATCTTAATTCTGAATTTACCAAGATTTGATGTCTAAAATTACTTAGAATTTCATCATAAGGAAAAATAATGTTATAAGTTATACTTTAAATAAATTTATTAAAAGAGAAATAAATTATAGGAAACCTTAATATATTCACTAAAAATAACTTCTTTTACAAATTTTAAAGTGGAATAAAATAATTTTTATGATTATATAATCTTAAGTTGAATAGAATTAGTTTTAATTTTGGTTACTATCATAATAATTAAAATCTTGAAATTTATTTTTTGATCAGCACCTTCTACCGAAAAAATATCTACATACTGAAAGTTACAAGTCTTACATTTTTTGGGGCCACTTTAACTTAATGGTAAGTTCTCGAAGCCAGAGAATTCCATGTTCGAAATAAGGTCCACTAAAGGTTCGTCATGCGTACGCGAAGCACCCCTTGTATTCTATGACATTTCCGGCTAGTCTTCGAAGACTTTATAATGCTCGACCTTCCCACATCCTCCCATTTTTCGAGAGAGCTAAATCTCTTCTTCGTGATTCCGAGCTCCACGATAAGGTGATACAGACTTCCGATCCCTTTTCCTTTCCACCATGGAAAATCCCTCAGTTTTCCTTCCTAAATCCCTTCTCTAGTTTTGAGAAGAAGAATACTGCCCCTATTGTCTACCAGAATCTCTTTAATTCTCATCGCTGTCAGTATCTAGATTACCTAAAAGTATTTATGGATGGTTCAAAGTCAGATGGTCATGTTGGTTCCGGTATTGTTTTCTATATTGATATATTCAGTTACCGCATAGACACATCTCTTTCAATTCTATCTGCTGAACTATTAGCAGTTTTTTATGCTCTTCAGAGGATTTCATTCTCTTCTGAGAGTAAATTTTGTATCTATACTGACAGTATGAGCTCATTGAAAATACTTTGCAATATTCAAAATCAAATTCATCCAGTTGCCCTGGAAATCTTGGGTCTTCTAAGGATTCTCCAAAACAGGGGGTTTGAGATACTATTTTGCTGGATTCCGAGTCATGTCGGAATCACTGGTAATGAGTTCGTGGATAATGCTGCAAAGAGTGCGTCTTTGCTTCTACAGAGACACATCCCATTCAGTGATGCGAAAAGTGCAATCCAACGTCATTTTTACTCACTCTGGCAGGAGTCATGGAACAATCAAATGAATAACAAACTTCACGCGATTAAACCTTTTATTTCTTTCTGGCCTTGTTTACCTATGCGAGAGCTAGACGTTAAATTATCTAGACTCCGCATTGGCCACACGCGTTTTACACATAGACATCTTTTATTCGGCGATCGAGCTCCATTCTGCACGAGATGCAAAATGATTTTAAAGGTTCATCACATTTTGGTTGAAAGTCCTGATTTTAAACATCTTCGCTTAAGATTTTTTAATACTTCAACAGTGACATGCAAATGCTAGTGGGGGAACGTCCCCACAAAGATCTTTTTAATTTTTTAAAAGCAATTGGGTTTTATCATCTTATTTAATATTCCCTCTTATTGCCATTTTTTACCCTTGTTCATAATGTTAAGAGACACTCCAATGTAATTTTACCAATTAGTTTCCATTTTTACACAATTTTATATAAGACAAGTGTTTAACATTTTAACCATTGGTCTGGCGCAGTATGGTCAGGTATGGCTCTTGCGCCACTAAACCTCACAATCCATCCAATCCATCCATACATACCCGCTGGTGCTCGTTAAATCTGATATCGCTGACCGAATGCCCACCCTTTGGTCCAATGCGGAAGTTTTGAGAGTAAAATCAACTAAGTTGCCAACCTCGTCTGTTGACCGGACATTAAATTTAGGGAACCTGTTCCGATTGGTTAACTTCTAATCAGCGCAGTAACATAATTAAACTGAATAATACTCTTATTACATCAAACTACCGTTATTGTAACAAAATTAAAAACACGAGATATGTTTGATTATAAAATTAAAAATTAGATTAATGCTAACAACACAACAATGATTAGTTTCCATAGTATGTAAGTGAACTTTTATAACTAAAAATTTTGTAATCCATAAATACTTGCCGCGTTTGGTGTCCAGCTTGTGCACCAAGAAAATTGAATTTTATTGTTGTTAAATTATTAACACGAGTATATTTATTAAAATTTCACTTTGCTATTTATTGAGACTGAAAAAATATCATTTAATTGAAGCCAACCTATGCTCACTTTACTTTCAGTTCTATAATGTAAATATAGGCCATTATTCACCTCAAAGGCCACAAAAACCGATTGAACTGTTAATTGAAATAAATAACGTTTTTCCGAAATAAAGATAATTAAGGTCACTGCAAAAATAAACGATTCATCAAGAAGCTGTGAAATGAAAGCTATGAGATGATGACAGTTTCATATTAGATATTCCAGATAGGTTCATAAGCCGATGCGGTTGACTTTTATGTATATTTAATCAATTTACGGAAGTTATTGCTAAATTCAAATATGATATTGTTTCAGTTAATAGAATCAATAACCCAAGATGCAATAATTACAGAATTTCCAAGTGTAGAAAATATTTTCTTAAATATAAACTTCAAGCAGCGTTTATTATTTAAAACTCAAATTTTAAAGTTATTTACATCAAAATGAATAGAAATTTTGTTGCAATGAAAGCTAAAGTCAAACAACATAATTTATTTTTATTTCCTTTTATTTTTTTCCAGGTACTAATATAAATGACTACTTCGATTATTTCAAATTGCTTGTTCCATAATTTAAAGATAATAATTATTATCTGGGATAATTTTAATACAATATTTTATGTTTGAGGCCTAATTGATACAACTATAAGAGGAAATATTGTTCTAAAATTGAACATAAAACTTGAAATGGAATTGTTAAACAATGATTCACTTTCGACGTTCAAATAGTATTGGTAAAAAACGGATTAGTGTCATCATTATAAAAACTTTAATGTAATAAAGTCAGAATTTGAAAAAAATGATGATAGAATTAACTCTCAGAATTAAATAATGGAATTCAAAATTCATTGTAATAACTATTCTTCATAACAGAAAATTCTAAAATGGGCATTGGCTCATATTAATTATTTTGATTTCAAAATTCAATTGCATGAGTTTATTGAAAAAAAAATTGGAAAATTGGAAGTAATTTAGACATTTCTTTAAAATTAATTCAAGAAGACATTAGTAAAATACTTTAAAAAAAACAGCCCAGGATGACAAATTCAAAAATGCAATCTAGCATGCAAATAATTTGAAAATTCAAAGAAAGGAAAGGCAGGATGACTGAAAGAAGAATTCAAAATATTTATGTGCATTATCTTTAAACAAAATGATAATTTATCGCCAATAGAGAGCCAGCAGCCTCTACCACAATCAAATACTACAAAAATATTTGAGGTCAAAGAAAACTGTTTAAGAAAATGTTTAATAAATTTACTGCAAACTAATACTTTTGATAAATTTAATAAACTTGTGAAAAATAATTTTGTAGCATTTTGAGATCTTAAACAGATTAAGAAAAAATAAGTCAGGAATTTACAAAATTAATTAAAAAAAGCCTTGGAATTATATTAGAATATCCTTTTACAAGAGACTTTATCAACCTTTTAATTAAAGAATTTTCTCTTCACTTCAACTTTTTCTTTAATAACAGAAGAATAAACCTAAAAACTCCTCGATAACAGTTATTCTAACAAAATTTTAGAATTAGAATTTCTGTCATAGTATTCTTAAAAGCCTTTTCCCTATAAGTCTGGTTGTTATGTTTCAAATTTTAACGACTGCCACAGGAAAGACATTGTTCTAAATATTTAGAAAATTGCAAGAATAAGTTTAATCCTCAAAATGGGAAAGATCTTAGCGAATCTTTTTTTTTTTTTTTTACTTTCCAATTTAACTCTTATCTACGTGGTGGAAAATATTGGACAAAACTGGCTCTCAAAGACTAATTATAAACTTCAGTCTATCAGTAAAGTTTTGAAATTGAATTAGTTTCCAAAAAAATAAAATCACAGTCCCAATCCCAAATAAATTCTGCTCTTTCATTAAATTTGCTGAAATAAGAAAATGCTTTTAATTGCTATTTCTTTTGAAATTTCAAATGCTTTTAGTAGTATTGAATAGCAAGATATTTCCAATGCTTTGAGGATGATAGTATAATTTCTGACTTCCAAATTAACAGAAGAATTTTTGATCCATATAATCTACTTATCTACGTGGTGGAAAATATTGGAAAAAACTGGCTCTCAAAGACTAATTATAAACTTCAGTCTATCAGTAAAGTTTTGAAATTGAATTAGTTTCCAAAAAAATAAAATCACAGTCCCAATCCCAAATAAATTCTGCTCTTTCATTAAATTTGCTGAAATAAGAAAATGCTTTTAATTGCTATTTCTTTTGAAATTTCAAATGCTTTTAGTAGTATTGAATAGCAAGATATTTCCAATGCTTTGAGGATGATAGTATAATTTCTGACTTCCAAATTAACAGAAGAATTTTTGATCCATATAATAGTATATAGAACATTATTATTAAAAATAGAATTCTTCAGTCTCTTTATCCTATGCTTTAGCTTTTTATCGCATGTAAATTTTCAAGACGTAAAATCGCAGAAAATTCCCAAATTCGAATGTTTGCTGATGATCATATGTTAATAGAATAACCTCTTATGGATTAACCTGAAAAACTCTCTTAAAATCTTAAAGAATGCGTAGAATTTTTTTTATTTAAAGATAAATCCAGATAAATAAAAAAATGGATGTGTGGATCCAGCTAATATTATTTATTTTTATTTGTTAATCTTCAAATTACACTTAAGGGCTATTATTGCAAATGCACACCAGCTGCCCACAATAAATCTTATAACAGTCATTCGATGGGTCAAAGCTGTGATAATTTAAGAAAGAACTAAACTATAGTTACTTAAATGTGAATCGTTTTTCTTAGCCAACTGCTGCTTGATGATTGTAAAATTAATGCATAGAGACACAAGTAAGAACTGTACTGGAGCCTTATTTTGGATTTATTCTCAAAATAGTGCATAACTTGACAGTTGATGTTCGATCTGAAAGCTTTGATACATTTTGGCCCTTTTTTATAATGTGCAAAGTACCAAGATCTTATCAATACATCTACAGCCATCAGATCATCAGGTAAAAAAATTCGTTCCAGTAATTCGTTTAGAATCTTTTAATAATTCTGTTCTTCTCAAAAAGCATTTTAAATTAGTCAGTTCCAACACAACGTCACATGGACATAGCATTTTTGACTAATGGATTCATTATACATTCATTAGGAGAAACAAGAATGTAGGACCAGATCAACGACTGTATAGTTGCTACATTCTGTACTCAGCATCTGTTCTTAGTTTAAAGTGACAATATCAAATCTATTCATTCTCCTCACGTTAACTTCCTGATGTCCGAAAGGTTAGTGACTTGACTTACGAAACAGAAGATTCTGCATCGGGTAAATGATTTCTTTGGTAACTGGCATGCATGTAAGCCTGATGCATAACATACCTGTCATTTTGAACCATTTATCTCGGTGCGAAAACCCAATTTGGAGATTTTTCACATTTTTGTTTGAGAATTAACAACCGTTTCTTCGAAAAATTTTACCAGCCAAATTGTTTCATAAACAGGACAATAAGCTTTTCCTCCAAGACTGCATCATTCCAAGTAGGATACTCTTTAAGAAGAGCATGAATTTTCTTCATGATGAATAAAATTGTTCACAGTTACTCTAAAAGTAAGGAGTTAATTTTACCAGCCAAATTGTTTCATAAATTGGACAATAAGCTTTTTCCTCTAAGATTGCATCATTCCAAGTAGGATACCTTTTTAGACGAGCATGATTTTTCTTCATGATGAATGAAATTGTTCACAGTTACTCTAAAAGTAAGGAGTTAATTTTACCAGCCAAATTGTTTCATAAATTGGACAATAAGCTTTTCCTCCAGGACTGCATCATTCCAAGTAGGATACTTTTTAAGAAGAGAATGAATTTTCTTCATGATGAATGAAATTTTTCACAGTTACTCTAAAAGTAAGGAGTTAATTTTTATTACGTTTTGATTCCAAATATGATAACGTTACTTTTAAAGTTCTCACATATGTTGATGAAATTGATAAGATAAACAAATAATTATATTCTTTGTCATTGTCCATGAAACTGCAGTTGTCGCTTCTACTACATTTCAGAAATTTGAAAATACTTTCTAAAGTAAAATATATGACTGTTTTAAAAATCTTACTAAACATATTAATTTTAATAAAATTCTAGAATTACTCTGATGAAATAAAAGTTTTCTGTTTTTCCAGTCTCTGTGTTTCTAATAAAACAAGATTCTAAAATATTGTTGAATTCATGAATTAAGATTTAATAATATCAAGAAGTTTCTACAGATTAAAAA
This sequence comes from Argiope bruennichi, assembly GCF_947563725.1. Lineage (NCBI taxonomy): Eukaryota > Metazoa > Arthropoda > Arachnida > Araneae > Araneidae > Argiope > Argiope bruennichi. The sequence goes on along the minus strand of NC_079160.1, from coordinate 105,912,070 downwards.
TCTGTTCTTTCACCAGTCTCCCAAAGAAAATATCATTTTTTTATATATATGATGCAATGTCAAAGAAGGAAATGAGCAAATTGAAATTCTGAATTGTCTCTGAACCAAAAAATAACTTGATGCTAAATTTATTCCAATCCTAATTGCTTATTTTATGGGAAAAATTCATAAAAACGTTAGCTCGTTATATCAAATCCGTGCATAAAAGTATGAATATCCAGATTCCTGGGCCTTTCAGTTCCCTAACAGAAATCCGAAAGTCAAAAGAATGCCAATTACACTGATAAAGAAAGATTGATTAATTCGATATATCTTCCATAAAGTGAGAACTTTCTTCTTCAAAACTTTTTGTTGCACTATTATGTGTAATTTCATATAGTGTTGTGGATACCAACCTGGTAAAGCGATAATCAAGAAACTTGCTTCATCTGAGGCTTCATTTGCTAGAGCTGCAGATATTAATAACATCGAAAGGAAAAAAAATCCGCTATTTTATTCCAAGAAAGATGTATGAATATCAAGAGTTTTGTGCCTTTCAATTCCAAAACAGAAATCCATAACTCAAAAGAATGCCAATTGCACTGATAAAGAAAGATTTATTAATTCGATATATTTTCCATAAAGTAAGAACGTTCTTCTTTAAAAATTTTTGCCGCACGATTATGTGTAACTTCATATAGTGCTGTGGAAACCAACCCGGTAAAGAGATAATCAGGTATCTTGCTGCATTTGCTGCTTCATTTGCTAGAGCTGCTGGTATTAATAGCATCAAAAGGAATACAAACCGTTGCATTATTACAAGAAATAAATATATAAAAAGCATATATCCCCCTTTCGACAGGAAGGTAAATAATAAACTTGACCAAAATAGTCCAATCATGTTAAACACAACTTCAAGGAACACTGGAAAAGAAAGGAAATCATCCAGAAAATTCATTGCATCTGTTAATTTTTCATAAATTTCGAATATCTTGTTGTAATTATTTTGAAGAGTCAATTCGCTTGCTTTAGAAATAAACTGATCAAGAAGCGATTTCATGCAGTAACAAACAAAGCAATAATATGCCGGCAAAGCAGAAAACAATCCATGAAATAAAAGGATTATTAAAATACTAGAAAGGGAAAGCACAGCTGCACAAAAGTCTTTTAGTTCTTCTGGTACAAACGGTGAACGCCTCAGTGCTCTTTCTTCAATATGTTTAAACTTTGAATATGTTACTTCCAGGTGTGTAGTTAAGGCAATTACAAAAATGAAATAAAGTATTACAGAAACTTTAACTCTTTGTCTGACAGCATATGTTGCCAAATTTATCCTATCTATTTTATCCAATAGCAGTAGGAATTTGCGTCTGGAACGATAGACAGCGAAATATTCAACAGTTTGTAGAAGTAGGAGAAATGTTATTAACCATTGTTGTTTCACATAATAGATAGGAAAGCAAGAAATTCGATAAACTAAAAGGGAACATAAAATTATCGGAAATAAAATATTTGGCAATTTCCATAATGTTTTCAAACACTTGATGCTTTTTAAGGATGCAGGATAAGGAAGCGTTTCCATTCCCGATATATGAAAAAGAAGTAAAATCAGGCCAAACGCCTTGTTTAGCCGAATATTATTACTTAACCTTAAAGGAGCAATTTCTGACTTCATGTCTTTAATGCATCGATAAAAAAAAGCTCTTTTATCTGATAATGTGAAAAAAATGGATGATTTATGTGCTTAATGTAGTCCTAAATACACCAAGTGAAATAACTCTTTAATTATTGCGTCTTCATTTACAGTATCGCAATTCTCTTCAGAGAAAAATGTTTAATATTATTTCTGATAACGAAGACTTCAATATATAATCCTTTGTTTTTTTAGTTCAAATCGATCATCTGTATATATATATCTTATAAAAACTCATCTAATTGTAAATTGAATAAGAATTTAAAGTTTTTGCAATAAAGAGTACACTCTTTTTAAGGGTTTTCTGTTGTGTTAAGAGTTTCCATAGTAACGAGCAGAATAGATGATACATTTCAAAAATCTGTATTCACCATAAAAGCATATTTTATAATGGGCATAAGTACTCATTACAGAATAAATATTTAGAAATTTCAACTTGCATTCAAAAACCCAGATCAAACTGAAAGAAATTCTGAAAATTGATTTTGCTGTTATTGATATTTTGAAAATCTTCAGTAATTTAGTCAAGTGTTATATCGAAAATTATATTAACTTATTTAGTTACCAAATATTATTCAAATTACATGAAATAATCTTTTTAAATTTTGTACCTGTAGCTCAAAATGATCAAGAATGACTTTAAACTTGATTCCTCGATCATACCTACATCCGACTTAATTGCCTCTGCTTATACAGAGTTGTTGTTGCGTGATTCAATTTTAACCTAAACATATTGTCACGCCAATTCAAACTAAAATACAAATTATTCATTGATGGTTAAAGAAAGACAGTTTTATTAAAACTTCAAAATTGGGAATAAAAGGCGAATAAATGACTGAAAGAAAAAAATGATTTGAATATCTTTAAAATATTAATAAACAATATTACAAAAAAAATTAATTAAATTTGAAAAAAAAATATTAAAATAGTGAAAAAAGGTTACATAAATATGTTTATATAACTGAAAATATAATGTTTTTAAAGTTATTGTAGTATAAATATGGTTTTTTTGTGTAGTAATTAATCCAAAGATATTGAAGAAAAAAATTAATTGAATAAATCCTTAAGTATTTATACTTACAAAAAAAAACTTTCTTGATGAGCATCTACTACTTAAAAAATATCTACAGCCAAATTTGGTAATTTTAAATCAACCGCTATGTAATGCATTCTGTGCATTATGCATCATTTTGTCATCGTAATAATTTTTTTTTGTTTATACTATATATTATATAAATATTATGTAAATTTTGTTTAATCATTTATTGTATAAAATTTTTTGCCTGCCTGAAACATATTTAGCAATCAGAAAATTCAAAACAAGCACCAAAGTTCATTCTAAATTTTTCTGACAGCTTAGGAATTCTTTATTACTGTGGCACTTTTTCTCAAAAACAGATGGCGCTGAAAGAGATGTTGACTCGCTGTGAAATGAATTCGAACCCGGATGTGTAATCTATGCGAAAAGCGGAAAAAATATTTTTCTGAACTGTCCAACTCATGTTTTTGTGTAATGCTTCAAAAACCATGACAAATACTTCAAAATATTTTTTGATGAAATTAGAGATTTATCGAAAACAAATTGGAATTAAAATTATTAATACTTAGACTATTTTGTAATTACTTTCAAAAGTTGAAAATCTTATTGGCCCAATTAAAATAATGGCAGAAATCTGTTAATATATTAGGAGGTTTAAATATTTTTAAAATAAGTATGAAGCCGTTTAATTAATGTTTAAAATGTAAAAGATGTTTTTTAAATATTCGTTCGATCTAATAGCTGTTTTTCTAGACTATAAGCCTGCTTCTTTATTCCATCATATAAAAGTTTTACGTGAAATGCCAAAATGTAATGATTTCCACACGTTTTCTGCTAATTGATAGACTCCATCAATAATGGTGGGCTTACAGTTGAAGTGAGCTCTTCTCACTTGAACAAAGGTATAGTAGTACATAGGTGATATTTCAGTATGACACTACAGGAATATTTTAAAAAGTTATATGTAAAAAAACCTGTATCAGTTTTAACTTTTTTTAATGAATTCAATACTACTTTACGAAATATAACTTATAGCTTTGTATTTATGATGCCTCTCTCTTTGAAATTCATTGGGATAAAGAAATAAAAAAAAAATTTCAACAAATATCGGACAAAAACTTTCTTTTGATTTTCTTTTTACTGTAGAAGATCTGCTATAATCATAAGCTCCTGACTGAAACTTTCATTACATTGACGATAAACAGGTTTGCACTTTTCTTTTTCTTTTCATTTTCTAGAATAAAATGTTAATTTTTGTCTCAGCCAAGTAAGTAAACCCATGCTTCATCCCGAATCACATTGTATTTTTATTTATTTCCTGTTATGTAATTTTCATACAAGGAACCACAAACTGTTCTGCGTTGAACCACATGTCTTGGCATAAATTGGTGAACCTTACAATTTTAAGTTATAAATTATTATTTTATTTGTTCTTACTACAGATATATTTAAAGTCTTTACAATGAGTTTCTACGTTGGTGGATTTTCTCTTGTTACCAAAGACTTTTCTTTAGAAATGCTTGAAGCAATGTGTTCGGTAAATATCATAATCTAAATCTGTTAATAGACATTTAGCAGACGATTCCTTTTCAGATATTTTATAACTGCTACTGTTTTTATTCAGTTAAAATAATATTAAAAAAAAAAGCAAATAATTTTTTTGATAAACATATTTTATTAATATTATTTCGTTTATTTTTTGTATTATAGCTGATGATCCATTGTAAATCTTTTGGAATCTGGCAATGTTTGTAATATATGCTGTTAAGTTGAAAGAAGAAACAAGCCGATGGAATTCTAAAATGCTTGGAGTATTATTTTAGTTTTTAAAAATTTAAGATACTTTTCAAGCTATAGTTTGAAGCTTAAGAAAACGGGTCGTTTTCTAGAAAGCATGCAAAACGATGTTTATATTTTTTGTATTTATTAGGAATATTTTTTTTGCATTTAAAACTAATGATTGTCTGTTGTTTCTTTTCGGATTATTAATGTCGCTTTCCTTGCATTTAAAATTTTAATACCAAAAATTTTACCTTTATTTTGAACAATGAAATAAGAAAATTTCTTTTTAAATAGTGCAAAACATATTCTTCAGCCCGTAGTTGGTTTACTTACGATATTTATTTTTATATAAACAAAACTAATGTAAACATTGCGTTTTATTCGCTTTGTAATTGGTAGATAGCGAGTCACCCTATCCATAACATTTGATTTTAGTTTTACCAGTATCGTTTGAAATATTTAATGAAAGCTTTGCCATTTTATTATTATTTAATTTGGTGCTTTTAGGGAACTAAATTAACAGAAGAGGAGTTCAAAAGAATATTATTTGCTAATTCTTCTTTTAGACACACCGTTTGTGGCAATACTGATGAATAGCATTCGGGTTTGTTTATTTTTTTCAAGTAATGAAAAATTTTTGCCTCTCGGCTAGCATTCGTCTGATTACCTACGCAATACACGTAAGAACCCTGCATTGTTTTTTAATTGGTATTTGGGTGTCCGTTGATATCAGATGAATGAGGTTCGGGGGGGGGGGCACGAAGAAAGACTGAGCGAGAATCTGGCAATTTGAAAAGAAAACTGGATCGCGAAACTGCTACGTTGGCGGCAAAACGTGAAAAACTGAATCAATATTTAGATACTGGATAAATGAGCAAAGAATATATTCATGGTGGGGCTTTGAGTCGAAAGTAAGATGATCGGCAAATGTATGTCGTCACTCTGGAAAGATTAAGTTTCCAACGCTAAACGAGAGGATAGTGGAGTTTAAAAACTTGATAATGGAAGTAATATCTGACAACCTCAGGACTGGGAAGTAAGGGGCAAAGTCGCCTAGTTTTGAAAGAAAAATAAATTGCAAAACAGAAGACGATATTTCTCATCTTAAATAATAAACTGTTGATAAATTTTTTATTTCAAAACATTCGTCTTAAAATTCTTTATCGGAATAATTCTAAAACTGTGTATACATTTTCTGTGTCTCTCTGTGTTATTCAAGCAATATTTAAAAAAAATTCATAGATTTACATTAGACATTAATATGTGAAAATAATTAAGTAAGTGATGACAATTGTATGTGTAAGTATGTGCAACAAATTTTTCAACAAATATGCAATCTTATGATTAATAATGAAGTTAAATGTTTCTCACAGTATGAATAGTTATTGCAATATTTAGGAAGTATTGCCACTCATTGTTGCTCAGAAGAATATGCATGTTTTGAGGGGAAAAAAGGAAATTTTATAATTTCTTATGAATATTGGCTATATTTTTAAGTATAAGCATCTCTTTTCTTCTTCTGGTTTGATTACACCACCGAGTGCATTCTATGCTTATTGATAATTGAACCACTTGATTATGAAATAATACCAGCATGAACATTTTCATGTTTATAAAAGTTAAAATGTAAATTTTAATTCATAATTAATGACCAAAATTTTTATATTAATATTGAGAATGAAGAAGTGAAAAAGTTAAGTTTCTTATAAAATAATTAAATATATTTGAATTCTATTAAGAAAGAAAATAAAGGCTAATTTTGTTCCTAATTAATTTTGAAAAGATTATTAAAACTAAGCAAAACTTTCATGGAAATAAAACTGGTTTCATTGAAAATATGATTAAATAAATCTTAAGAAGAGGCATATAAGCAACACCATGGGTCAGAATTATTGGGAATTATAAATGTCTTTTTAATTTCCTGAAATTTTAGTTTAAAATTTCAAATAAATTATAACATAATTTAATTGAAAATTACGATTTTTGAAAAGAATTTTTTACTAAACACATACTAATGGCATGCTAAATTTTGAAGCTCTATTTCAAATGCTCTGCCCTATAAAAGTTCTGTCTTCCATATTATATTCTTTTTGAATATCATTTTATAAAATTAAAAGAGATCTGAAAGTCTATACTGAAACATTACGATAATATTTTAAAATTATTTTCTATATTTTAAACTGTTTTCAAAATTTAATAATAACTATGGAAATAATAATTTAATATGTTTGCCAAACTTCATAAAAAAATTTCATTGGCAAATATTATTATTAATTGAGGGAAAGAGTAATTAACAAATTAAGATCTTCGAGAGCTATCGAAACCTAACTAATTTGTAAGAAGAGATGGACTTTATGATACTGTTATAAAATGAGCGAGTTATGCTGAAAATATATCTTTTCTTTTAATAAAGGAAAAGATCGCATAAGGTGTAACAATATTAAACAATTTAATGACTAGAAGTTAAGAATTAAATATCAAAATCTGCCATCGACTGACATCTATGGGCGTATCAATTAATCATGGAAATTATATTTTTATGTCCACAGAAGAAGAAAGCTGAGAGAATAGCTACAAATCGTTTTGATTAAACGATAGAGACTATCTAATTAATAGCACCTGTGTATTGCTTACTGGGCTTCTTATATAAAGTCACATGACGGTAGGTTTGCTGAATCAATATGATCTTATCTTGGAGATAGAAATTGTATAATTTCGTAGATTATCTTTGTTCTGGTTATAAAAAAAAATATTCTGTTCAAAAATATAGAAGATCATCAGAAAATTTTCCAAAAAGGTGCAGTCACTGATTTCCTTTCTATGTACGTCAAAACTGTACTTCAGGAAACTTAAATCTGACTCTTGTTGAAAGGTAATCTGGAGATAAAAAGCATGCGATTTAAAAAACCCCAATAAAATTGGCTTAAAGAAAACAAGACGAAATTGCCCAGATTTAAAGAGAACACCGGAGTATTAATAAAAATTTACTAAAAGCTGTAATGGGCAGTCTCATCAAAGGTTGATATAGTTAGGTTTTTTAATATTTTTTTCCCTAGTTCTTTTTTTATTTCAGGTGATTTTTTTGTACTTCCAATATTATTTATGCTACGTTTTTGTCTCTCACTCTCAAAATAAAGCTCTTAGATGGAATAATTATCTATTGTTTCTTTAATGTTGCATTTAGGAACACTATTTTGAATATCCATAAAAGAATGGTGATGTGAGAATTATCTATTTAAACAGAAACACGGCACACTATTTAATTCTGCATACGGTTGATAATTTTGTGCAGAAAAATAGTTATCCGAATTAACTACATTAAATTTAATCGTACAACTATCTTGAAATGAAAATTTCCTAAAATGTCATAATAGTTGAAAACGCTTAAAATATTTATTTGGAAATATGAAAATAATACACTAAATATTCCAAGTACTAATAAAAACGAGTGCGTGTTTTCGAGTATGTGCATATGTGATTTAGCTGTCATTGAGGCAATGAATATAGACCTAAGAATATGGCAAATATTCCAACCAGAGATTTTGTCGAATCACTTTTCAAATCTCTCTCTAGGTGCAAAAAAAAGTCATTATATCTACTTGTCTATCAATCAATGAACACGATAACTCAAAAACACAAAATGTGTGAAATTTGGTATATAAACTTTACCAAAATTCTAGATTTCTATCAAATTTTGAAGGGAATCTATTCAGAAGAAATCTGTCTACTTGGTTGTTTGAGTTCAAATGAACTATATCACCATAAAAAGGAAAAAGCTAATCAACTAAAATTTAGTGAACGATATTAAAATTTAAATTATAGATTCTTCTCAAATTTTAAACTAAATATATCAAAATAATTGTCTATTTGTTATCTATACTTTCAATGTAATCGCAATGTCTTAACCAATAAAGTTCAGTATTTGTTCTCGTAACTATAACTATATAATTCTGAGGGAAACTTTAAATCGGTCAGTTGAAAAACTGTCGTCCGATGTACCTATTTCCACGATAGATTAAGTAAGAGCTTTTGATTAAAGATGAATGTCTCATAACTATAATTTGCTTATTCCATGCAAGTTATTCGCAGACTTAAGAAGATAAGAGCATGAGGACAGTATTGCATATTCTCATGTGATACCACTTTCGATAGGTCTTATTAAAAATGTTACGAAAGAACTATTAGTTTTTTTAAGTGATCAATTTAAATTAGAAACAGGAAAGGGAGATTCTGATATAACGAACGATAAGGTGCAGTTAGAAAATTGATAGTAAAAGGACGAATTTTTCTATTTGATTACATTAAATGTGCTACTTGATTACATTCAGAGGGTATCACAAACAAAATAAACAGCAGATTTGAATAACAAATCTATCAAATTCAGAAATGAAAAATACTTTGCTTACGGAATCATAGATATTCACTCATGCGAGAGAATTTTAATTGAGAAGTGCTAATATATATATGTAATTATAACGAGAGAGAGATACCAAATAATATGCTGCAGAAAATGAAAGTATAAAAAGAAAAATAAAGTGTATATATATATATATATATGTAACCACAAAAATAACAGATACATATAAATGGAGTCATGCACATGCAAACACAAACCCGTACGCACACGTACTCGTATGTACGCTTTACACTTTTTTTAGTAGCTATATTTTTTTCTTTTTTCCTTTTTTATATTTTTATTTTTAACTTTTATTTTTTGCTGCATATTATGAAGTCTCTCTCTCTCTCTCTCTCTCTCTCTATATATATATATATATATATATATATATATATAATACACACACACACACACACACATATATATATATATATATATATATATATATATATATATATATATATATATATATATATATATATATATATATATATATATATATATGTGTGTGTGTGCGTGTGTGTGTGTGTGCATGTGTGTGTTCATGTATGGCAGGAAATGAATTTTAGATTCAACGTTAAATCGAACATTATATGAACAGTATACACACACACACACACACACACATATATATATATATATATATATGTGCGTGTGTGTGTGTATTATATATATATATATCGAACAGTATATGAACAGTATAATACACATACACACACACACACACATATATATATATATATATATATGCGTGTGTGTGTGGGTGTGTGTGTGCATGTGTGTGTTCATGTATGGCAGGAAATGAATTTTAGATTCAACGTTAAATCGAACAGTATATGAACAGTATACACACACACACACACACACACACACACACATATATATATATATATATATATATATATATATATGTGCGTGTGTGTGTGTATTATATATATATATATCGAACAGTATATGAACAGTATAATACACATACACACACACACACACACACACACACACATATATATATATATATATGCGTGTGTGTGTGTGTGCATGTGTGTGTTCATGTATGGCAGGAAATGAATTTTAGATTCAACGTTAAATCGAACAGTATATGAACAGTATACACACACACACACACACATATATATATATATATATATATATATATATATATATATATATATGTGCGTGTGTGTGTGTATTATATATATATATATCGAACAGTATATGAACAGTATAATACACATACACACACACACACACACACATATATATATATATATATATATATATATATATATATTATATATATATATATATATATATATATATGCGTGTGTGTGTGTGTGCATGTGTGTGTTCATGTATGGCAGGAAATGAATTTTAGATTCAACGTTAAATCGAACAGTATATGAAACTCATTATGAAAGCATAGAATCAAAGAATTATACTTTTTCTAGTGATGAATTGTTTGAATATATCCATAGTTTCTCATTAGAATGCATTCATGATATTTTATTAGAAATAAAGTAGTTCATATAAAATTATAAACAAAGTTTTTTTTTTTTTTTTTTTTTTTTTAATTTCTTGTAGTGCCTAAAATCCACTTTAGTTGCTTACTGACAGAACCATTTTATTTCAAAATCAGGTGCAATCTTTTCAATTAGAGGATTACGGTTAAATATTTGGAATTTTCGTGAAGAATCAGAAATTGCTTTTTTAAAAACTTACACAATATTTTTTAAAATGACACGATAGCTTATCGGAAACGATATGATCCACCTTAAAATAGTAAAAGGAACATTCCTTCCTATCAGAAAAAATATTATTAACTTTAAAAAAAAATAAGAGCCGAAGTGCAATGAAGTATTCATGAGAAAACCACATTAGATTAATCAGTCACAAGTAAGTGCTACATGTTCTAATATAACCACTTGCAAATGCATAAGCAAAAGATAATGATATTGATGTTGATGAATTATAAAAATGATTGGTTGTAATGACCAAGCAACAAACACATGATAGAAAAATGACGTTATACAAACATAGAGCATAACATTCAATGACCATTGCAGTATTTTTTTATTGTTTCTTTTCTATGAGCAGTAATTTAAATTTATGACAATACTTGGGTAAAGATACGAATAAAATTAACATCATTCTCTGAAAACTTTTGGAAGCAGCAATTAATAGAGAGAAAGTATCTGTTCTAAATTTTAAAGCAAATTAGATAAATGAATTCGGCATCAATAAATTTATCTTAATAAAGAACAACAATTCATTCATGATATCTATATAATAATTCAGACTTATGTACATAATAATTTATCTATGAAACTATATCTACATAATAATCTATCTATGAAACTATATCTACATAATAATTTATCTATGAAACTATATCTACATAATAATCTATCTATGAAACTATATCTACATAACAATTCAATTCTTATTTATACTTCATATCTTTTGTGAGAGTCTCGTATTTCTTGGTCACTCAGGTTAGACATGGCATGAGAAAATGTAGTCTTAGGGTTGTCCTTAGATGAAACCAGTAAAACAAATCTGATCAAAAGCATTTTAAAGAATATTTTGAAGATTTATACTCCTGCCTGGTTAAACAGTGAGATATATTAATTTCTAAAGATATACATAAAAGAAATACATTTGAAAGCTTTTTAAGCATAGAAACCGTTTCAAATCAATATTAAAATAATAATCAGTTGAGGGATTGAATGAAGTGAGTTTATCGTTCATCTACACCTGCTGTTGATTTCGAGAGTGAAAGGTAGACTATATATACAAGAGTTGGGATATAAAACCATAGTAAATAAAAAAATATATAAAATTCATAAAACTGCGAGAATTCTCAAAACTCTGCTGAATCATTTTGATTCCAATGACTTCATTAAGCTGATACATTAGGAAAATGCTAAGCTTTCTTCTTTTTCTAATGATAAAAAACATGATAGAAGAAAATATTTCGTCATTTCTATGAATTAACTATGCTTGAATCTGTACTACAAATGTTAAATATGTTATATGCAAAAAATATATGTGTGCATAACAAAGTCGTATTGAAACCTCGAATTTCAAAAGAATATCAGATGAGTTTCACTCTGAAGATTTCTTAAAAAAGGACAAGGTTTTAAAATTTTACATTGCAATAGAAAATCAAAAATTTATTTATTCGATAGACAATATGCAAAATAAGAATATTTTTTCTCAAGCATTTTTATACATTTTGCAGAAAACAAAACAAAAAAAAAACATATTAATGCTATTTTCAATTATCTTGCACTAAAATTAGGAAATATGAAAATATATAAATTTTAATATGAAATATTCCTAACATATATCTTTCGTTCCGTTAAACATGAACATAATTGTATGGATAAAAGGATCTTTAAATCTTTTTAGTCTCAACTTTACCTGTTAAAACTTTATCAACTTTAACTGTCAAAATGTTACCAATATCAACTTTAACAGCAAAATGTTACCAACATCAACTTTACCTGTTAAAAATCAGCTTAAACAGCAAAATGTTACCAACATCAATTTTATCTGTTAAAAATATATATACCAAAAGAATACAGATTGTACCGATTAAGACACCTGTTAAAACTTTATCAACTTAAAAGACACCTGTTAAAACTTTATCTTTACCTGCCAAAATGTTACCAACATCAACTTTATAATTAATATCAACCTGTCAAAATGTGTCAACATCAACCTGTCAAAATGTGCCAACATCAACCTGTCAAAATGTTACCAACATCAACTTTAACAGCAAAATGTTAGCAACATCAACTTTACCTGTTAAAAATCTATATGCTAAAAGAATACTGATTGCACCGATAACAACAGATTTATTATTTTAGTACATATTTTATATGAAGTCCAGGCGTTCTTATTCAAACAATTTTGACTCACGAGGAAGTATAACGTTGTATATTGCTCTAGAAAACAACCCGATAATGCGATAATCAGGTGCCTCGTCTAATCTGCTGTCTCGTTTATAGCAAAATCAGATATCTACAGCATCAAAAGTTACATATTTCATTGCATCATTCTAAGAATTTATGCATGACATACATATACATGAATTTATACATGTCTACATATACATGAAGCGTATAGTTAATAAAGGCAAGAATGTGTCAGACAGACTAGACTATAACAAACCGATCATGTTAAACACTACTTCAAGAGATATCGGGAAGTATAGAAAATCACCCACAAAACTTAATATATCTTTAATTTCTACGTAAATTTTAAATATCATGCTATAATTATTTCTAACAATTAATTCTTTTGATTTGGAGACTGAGTTTAATAAGAAGCGATTTCTTGCAGTGGCAAACAAAACAGCAATATTCTAGCAAAATCCCAAAAATTCCATCTCTCCTTATAATAAAGATGAATGTGTGTGTGTGTGTGTGTGTGTGTGTTTGCCAGCGTAAATGTGTGTTGATGCTCTACAGGTCCGAGCTTTTGACCTAGAGATAGAGAGAATTTGGCATAAATCTACTTTGAAAAGTGGGAATGTGCATCTCAGAGCGAATTTTATAAAATTTAATTAAAACATTGATTAACTAAAATTAACAGAACTTTTTTGAGATAACTTCCGAAAATACAACAGTTGAGAAATCATTTTAAAGTCAAAAACAAAATCTTTTCAAAGATAATAATATAATTGCTGATTTTTGGTCTAGATTATTTTTAACTTTTAAACCTACTTTTAAGTATTTAACTCAACAATATTTTCATTGTTGCGAATGAAATCCATTTCCCAGCTATTTCTCTTGTTTCATCAAATATTTAATCACGTGTTTCCCTCCATTGTTGAGGCCGCGGTGGCCTGGTGGTAAGATCTCGGCTTAGGAACCGGAGGGTTTCAGATTCGAGACCCGATTTCACCGAAGAACCGTCGTGTAAGTGGGGTCTGTTGCACGTTAAATCCGTCATGACTTAACGTCCTATCGCTGGTGTGGGTGGAGAGGGGGGTGCCAGCTCAGGTGTCGTCCTCGTCATCTGACCGCGGTTCAAATAGGTCCGTCCCAAAATAGCCCTAGTGTTGCTTCAGACGGGACGTTAATATAACCAAACCAAACCAAACAAACCCCTCCATTGTTGAAAACTAGGTAAGGATTTTATTTAATACTTGCCATTATCCGCAACTTCGTTCGCGTGGAAATTTTGATGTGTATGTATGAGAACTGCTTGTCTGATCAAAATGTAAAATGTTATCAAACCGTATCATTATAGTGTTGTTGAAAACAGAGTCCGATATGATATAATCAAGAAACTTGTAACTGATTGAGAAAGGTCTACGGGAAAATTTCAACATTTATTTTTATTCTAATACCATAATGTATACAACATAAAGCCCTGATTTAGCCCTGGAATTTATTGATCGTCATTGTAAAAGCCAATTTAAAAGGAGATTGCATCCTCTTGAAACAAAATGGCAAGTTGTTTGGAATAACAGGTATACATTTAATTAAAACGCTGCTTCCTTTAGCAGCTCCTGTAATAATGGTAGCTTTTATAATATTACTGCCAAACTCTCTCATACGAAGGCTTCCTCCAGCCTAAACACGATATCTTCTTACAAAGCGTCCTTGTATGTATCCCACAACTGGAGGAGATTTGACAGTCCGTAAGTGCTCACTAAAATTGCAAACAGATCTTCTAGTTACTTTCATAGCCCGAGCTTTATTACTTCTCTTCAAAAGATTAGATTTGCGTTTTCTGGGCATTTCGAAAAAGTATCAAATAATAAGTAATAAAAAAAATTAAAACTAACCTAAAAAACGATGTGCTTAAAGCTATAAATAAATTTATTAAAAATATATAATAAAACAAAATAGAAAATTAAGTCCGTATTTCTCTAAAATCAAGTCAAGTCTATTTTATTTATCTATCGAGTTTGAGATAGCTACAACAGTATAATACACATAATTTTTAAACTTTTAATTAACATTAAAATACAATTGTCAACAATCAGAACACGCTGCGCATGCGTGAATTTTCAATGCCAGTTGGCGTAACACAAATGCGTGAATTTTCTACCCCATTTAGGGTAATGCAATGCAGATTATAAATTTTTTATTTCCTTTATTCTGTTTTATTTTAATTTAAAAGTACTTCAGAATGAATCCGAAAGATCGATTCATTAACAATTTTTAATTTTAAATGCATCAAACACTAAGAAAATGAACAGAAACCTTTGAAATAATAGATCGAAAATATCTTAAGCCTTGCCTCTTCAGCGTGAGAAAGAAAAACAACTGAAGCCCTACTCATTTGGCAGTGGGGAAATGAAGACTTTTGGAGGGAAATTCAGTTTTTAATTAATAAAAAATTAACTAATCAATTAACCGGAACAAATAGATCAATTAACCGGAACAAATGTCCTGTTCCAGACTATAATCTATCTGTGTGCCAAATTTTATCCAATTCCGTTCAGCCGTTCTGGCGTGATTGACTAACAAACATGCATCGATCCATCCATCTATCCATATAATTTTTCATATTTATATAGTACTATAGATATATCCAGTTTACAGGTTTAATAAAAAGACTGTTTACAAGCTTAATAAGATGTCGCACTACACTCTAAAGTACTGCAGTATCCATTTAGAAGATAAATGAATCGGGCATGTATGCTTTTAATCAGGTCTTTATGTCATGAAACTGATCTCTGTTAGATAAATTCTTGTATGTAATAAACAGATGATATGTAAACAATTAAAATAGCATGATTTTAAAGTCCGGTAATTATGGCCATGAAATTATTTCTAAGCCATCCAACTGAAATTAAATATAAGCAATATCTCCGATGAACCAGCCGGTCGCCAAAGGCGATTAATGTAGCAATAAAAATCACTATAACAGAAGAAAGGTAAAACGAAGGTTGCACAAAGCTTTCTGCGGTATAAACGATAAATGTCTCAATACATTTTCTGGATTCATTTTCCATTTCGTATGGGAAAAAGTTTTTACCCTGTATGCAGTTAAAGTAATCTTTAAAAAAAAATAATACGGAATTTTTTATTCATTTTCTGACATCATTTGTTAAAACGTTTTTCTACATATTTAATTTAACTGCGATAAAATTTAGTTCTAGAACGGTACGAAGAGATATATTCAAATGTCCGAAGAACTAAAAGAAGCGTCAAAATTCATTCTTATCTTGGGCGTCAGATACAATTCCAAGCAAAGCGGAATGTTAACTTAAAATACAAGAAGATTTCAAATAAAATCTTCGGCTAGATGCATGTTTTTATAAACTCGATATTGTATTGAATGTAAGATAATGAATTATTTCCATTCCACTCAAAGGAAAAGTTAATGATGTATTCTATGTTTTTTTTAAGGCAAGCATCGTTACTTTTCTAAAGGGAGGAGCTCTGATTTTTTTTCATTTTATCAATGCTTATAATAAAAGTGAATATGCAAGTGTGTGTTGCTTCTGTACAGGCTACCTATAGCTAGCTACCAAATCTGCCACACGTATACAATTGAGGGTGTAAATTTGCAACTCGGAGCAATTTTTTTTTCAAATTTTTCTTAGAAGTTCCGTTACTACTGTGCGGTTTGAGATGCGAGGATAGAACCTGGGATCTTGTGGTTCGCAGTCCAGTAACATGCCCACGATACAAAAGCAATTGCTCGGGTAGCGTAGCTGTTAACTGGCTTATAAGCTTTCACCACACTACTTCTAAAATTGCAAATGCGTGTGTGTGGTTGTTGTTGCTGTGTCAAGTGAGTCTGACGACTTTGGTTTGCTGTGGTTAGATGGCGCCACAACAGCTGTACGAAGGTTGAAGGTTCATCGTTCGAGGTCACCAATGTGCTATGGTTATGAGCGAGAATAGAGCCTGGGACCTTGTGGTTCGCAGTACAGTAGCATGACCACGATACAAAAGCATTTGCTCGAGTAGCGTAGCTGTTAACTGGCTTATAAGCTTTCACCACACTTCTTCTAAAATTATAAATGCACAAAAATAAATTTTGCACTACTTCAAAATTAAAAACATTGCCTTTTTATTGTTAGAAGTTTAATAGTAGCGCAAACTTGCTACATTTCAGTATTTTTTTATTTTTATTTTACCTGATTTGAAAATAATAGAATACATTGTTGTCCTGAAATTCAAATTGTTTTTATTGTCTAATCAAATATTTAATCGTGTGATTTTCTTCCATTGTTGAAAGCTTAAAAAGAAGGATTTAGGATTTTCTTTCATACTTGCATAATTTACTTGCTAAAATAGTGAAATTATAATATCGTGAATATATGATATCATGATAATATGATATTATTGTGAAATATTTTCAGTAGCGTTAGAATGTTATAGGACTGCTTCCATTAGAAAAGTTCATGCACACCATAAACAAAACTTAACTAAGATATTAAAATAACAAAAATGTAATGTCTGAAAATCTGACGGAATTATGAATATGGCGTAATAAAAAACATTTTATCTGAAATTAAGCATTTCCAATACTTCTGGCTAACCAGTTGGTCACCCGAAAATTCAATAAATAATAATAATAAAAAAAAAATCTTACTGAAAGTGGTGATACTGACAATGGTACAATATTACTTAATTATACACTGCGTTACTAATTTCTCAGAAATATAATTCTGTTTCAACCTATCTAATTATTATTTTTACGTTTGCAGCGTCTCAATTTCCTCACACAGTAAAAAAATACTTTGGACAATTATTTCGGAAGACAGTTTTTAATGTATAATTATTTTTTTACATACAAGTAATTTTATTTATTTATTTTATTATTTAAATTTATATTTAATTATAAACACACGTCTTTAAAAAATAAATATGATATAAATTAAGAATGATTTAAAGTTATTGCAAGAAATCAAAACTGACATTATATATTTACCATTTATGTGTTTCCATGGTTACATGTGAAAAACATATGAGCATCCAAAAATCGTTTACAATGGATCCGTTTAATAATGTACACTTATTGATAGAATAAATATTTTGAAATTGCATTCTGAATTCAATAAACTATAATAATAATAAGAGATAACTTTTGAAAGTACCGACTGTTAAAAGCTTCGAAAAAATAAACATTTCTATCAAATGCTGTTATCGAAAGCTGTATTGATTTATTTAGTTGAGAAAATATTATTCAAATTACATAAAAAAAGATTCTTCTAATATTTCGAAATTTCATAAATATAATGGCATGTTTAAGTATTGATTCGCGTAGAGCGATTGCATCAGCTTGTATATACTTATTCTTACGTGATGAAATTTACAGAATGTAGTCATTCTAACATATCATCATGTTCAGAAAGGCTTGATATGTAAATATAATTTACAGTTAATATCCACATTTAACACTTCTTAATGTAATACGAAAAAATTGTTGTCACATGAATAATTTCATGAATCTATACAATGAATTTAATCTTATTACCAAAAAAATACACAGTTATAAATTTCATATCATATCATAAAATTGGAGAAACAATTTTATGGAAATAGAATAACTGTTGTTATTTAATTTATAAAATCAAATAACCATAGTATCATACACAGAAAATAATTTATAAATTTAAAGATGTGTAAATGCAGTTTTGTGAGATTTTATACTGCTGAATTATTGAAGAAAAGAGTAAAAATTTCGATTTATTTTCATTAAATTATGATCCAATTTTGAAATCTTCTATCTTTTTTAGGCAACTACTGCCCAAATATGTAATATGGCAAAATTTATATTTTTATATAAAATTTGAATATAGTTATTTCTTGGAATCGATTTAGCGGTCGCCACAACATTTGTCTTAATTTTTTGAAAAAAAAAAATTAAATAGTTTCATGAATAATTTGCAATAATACTTTTCAGATTTTGAATTAATTTCACATTACATTTATTATTATAGAAATATTCGATTGCGTATTTCCCTTGAAACAAAACAAATTTACAATACTTTCTTGAAAACAGAAGAAGGAAAATTTCGCCTCATTTTCATAAAAATATTATTAATAGAGAAAGTATTGTAAACGTGAAAAATTCGAACTCAAGGCATTGACAAACACTACATTTTAGACCTCCTGCGTTCAAAAAGCATATTTTTGGAAACCGTCCGCCTATTTGAGACAAAGATAACTCGTCTCGTTTTGAGCTAGATGGACCAAATTTTGTATAAGGTTGTAGAATTCTATCAAATTTGGCGTAAACTTCGTTTAGGGAAGTCTATCCTGCTGTTTGAATGTAAATTAACATGATAACTATGACATAAAGAGAGCTAGATAGATAAAATTCGATATATAGATTTATGATCTATAGTGCATTCTGAGATTCTGTCATCTACAGTGTATTCTGAGATTCTGTCATCTACAGTGTATTCTGAGATTCTGTCATCCATCGTGTATTCCGAGATTCTATCATCCATAGTACATTCTGATATTCTGTCATCTATAGTGTATTCTGAGATTCTGTCATCTATAGTGTATTCTGAGTTTCTGTCATCCACAGTGCATTCTGAGATTCTGTCATCTACAGTGTATTCTGAGATTCTATCATATATAGTGCATTCTGAGATTCTATCATCTATAGTGCATTCTGAGATTTTATCATCTATAGTGTATTCTGAGATTCTATTATCCATAGTGTATTCTGAGATTCTGTCATCCATAGTGTATTCCGAGATTCTATCATCCATAGTACATTCTGATATTCTGTCATCTATAGTGTATTCTGATATTCTGTCATCTATAGTGTATTCTGAGTTTCTGTCATCCACAGTGCATTCTGAGATTCTGTCATCTACAGTGTATTCTGAGATTCTGTCATCTACAGTGTATTCTGAGATTCTGTCATCTACAGTGTATTCTGAGATTCTATCATATATAGTGCATTCTGAGATTCTATCATCTATAGTGCATTCTGAGATTTTATCATCTATAGTGTATTCTGAGATTCTATTATCCATAGTGTATTCTGAGATTCTGTCATCCATAGTGTATTCCGAGATTCTATCATCCATAGTACATTCTGATATTCTGTCATCTATAGTGTATTCTGAGATTCTGTCATCTATAGTGTATTCTGAGTTTCTGTCATCCACAGTGCATTCTGAGATTCTGTCATCTACAGTGTATTCTGAGATTCTGTCATCTACAGTGTATTCTGAGATTCTATCATATATAGTGCATTCTGAAATTCTATCATCTATAGTGCATTCTGAGATTTTATCATCTATAGAGTATTCTGAGATTCTATTATCCATAGTGTATTCTGAGATTCTGTCATCCATAGTGTATTCCGAGATTCTATCATCCATAGTACATTCTGATATTCTGTCATCTATAGTGTATTCTGAGATTCTGTCATCTATAGTGTCTTCTGAGATTCTGTCATCCATAGTGTATTATGAGATTATGTCATCTACAGTGTATTCTGAGATTCTGTCATCTACAGTGTATTCTGAGATTCTATCATCCATAGTGAATTCTGAGATTCTATCATCTATAGTGCATTCTGAGATTTTATCATCTATAGTGTATTCTGAGATATTATCATCCATAGTGTATTCTGAGATTCTGTCATCCATAGTGTATTCCGAGATTCTATCATCCATAGTACATTCTGATATTCTGTCATCTATAGTGTATTCTGAGATTCTGTCATCTATAGTGTATTCTGAGATTCTATCATATATAGTGCATTCTGAAATTCTATCATCTATAGTGCATTCTGAGATTTTATAATCTATAGTGTATTCTGAGATTCTATCATCTATAGTGTATTCTGAGATTCTGTCATCCATAGTGTATTCCGAGATTCTATCATCCATAGTACATTCTGATATTCTGTCATCTATAGTGTATTCAGAGATTCTGTCATATATAGTGTATTCTGAGTTTCTGTCATCCATAGTGCATTCTGAGATTCTATCATCCATAGTGCATTCTGAGATTCTGTCATATATAGTGCATTCTGAGATTCTATCATCCATAGTACATTCTGATATTCTGTCATCTATAGTGTATTCTGAGATTCTGTCATCTATAGTGTATTCTGAGTTTCTATCATCCATAGTGCATTCTGAGATTCTATCATCTATAGTGCATTCTGAGATTTTATCATCTATAGTGTATTCTGAGATTCTATTATCCATAGTGCATTCTGAGATTCTGTCATCCATAGTGTATTCAGAGATTCTATCATCCATAGTACATTCTGATATTCTGTCATCTATAGTCTATTCTGAGATTCTGTCATCTATAGTGTCTTCTGAGATTCTGTCATCCATAGTGTAGTCTGAGATTATGTCATCTACAGTGCATTCTGAGATTCTGTCATCTACAGTGTATTATGAGATTCTATCATATATAGTGCATTCTGAGATTCTATCATCTATAGTGCATTCTGAGATTTTATCATCTATAGTGTATTCTGAGATTCTATCATCCATAGTGTATTCTGAGATTCTGTCATCCATAGTGTATTCTGAGATTCTGTCATCTACAGTGTATTCTGATATTCTGTCATCTATAGTGTATTCTGAGATTCTGTCATCTATAGTGTCTTCTGAGATTCTGTCATCCATAGTGTAGTCTGAGATTATGTCATATACAGTGCATTCTGAGATTCTGTCATCTACAGTGTATTATGAGATTCTATCATATATAGTGCATTCTGAGATTCTATCATCTATAGTGCATTCTGAGATTTTATCATCTATAGTGTATTCTGAGATTCTATCATCCATAGTGTATTCTGAGATTCTATCATCCATAGTGAATTCTGAGATTCTATCATCTATAGTGCATTCTGAGATTTTATCATCTATAGTGTATTCTGAGATATTATCATCCATAGTGTATTCTGAGATTCTGTCATCCATAGTGTATTCCGAGATTCTATCATCCATAGTACATTCTGATATTCTGTCATCTATAGTGTATTCTGAGATTCTGTCATCTATAGTGTATTCTGAGATTCTATCATATATAGTGCATTCTGAAATTCTATCATCTATAGTGCATTCTGAGATTTTATAATCTATAGTGTATTCTGAGATTCTATCATCTATAGTGTATTCTGAGATTCTGTCATCCATAGTGTATTCCGAGATTCTATCATCCATAGTACATTCTGATATTCTGTCATCTATAGTGTATTCAGAGATTCTGTCATATATAGTGTATTCTGAGTTTCTGTCATCCATAGTGCATTCTGAGATTCTATCATCCATAGTGCATTCTGAGATTCTGTCATATATAGTGCATTCTGAGATTCTATCATCCATAGTACATTCTGATATTCTGTCATCTATAGTGTATTCTGAGATTCTGTCATCTATAGTGTATTCTGAGTTTCTATCATCCATAGTGCATTCTGAGATTCTATCATCTATAGTGCATTCTGAGATTTTATCATCTATAGTGTATTCTGAGATTCTATTATCCATAGTGCATTCTGAGATTCTGTCATCCATAGTGTATTCAGAGATTCTATCATCCATAGTACATTCTGATATTCTGTCATCTATAGTCTATTCTGAGATTCTGTCATCTATAGTGTCTTCTGAGATTCTGTCATCCATAGTGTAGTCTGAGATTATGTCATCTACAGTGCATTCTGAGATTCTGTCATCTACAGTGTATTATGAGATTCTATCATATATAGTGCATTCTGAGATTCTATCATCTATAGTGCATTCTGAGATTTTATCATCTATAGTGTATTCTGAGATTCTATCATCCATAGTGTATTCTGAGATTCTGTCATCCATAGTGTATTCTGAGATTCTGTCATCTACAGTGTATTCTGATATTCTGTCATCTATAGTGTATTCTGAGATTCTGTCATCTATAGTGTCTTCTGAGATTCTGTCATCCATAGTGTAGTCTGAGATTATGTCATATACAGTGCATTCTGAGATTCTGTCATCTACAGTGTATTATGAGATTCTATCATATATAGTGCATTCTGAGATTCTATCATCTATAGTGCATTCTGAGATTTTATCATCTATAGTGTATTCTGAGATTCTATCATCCATAGTGTATTCTGAGATTCTGTCATCCATAGTGTATTCTGAGATTCTGTCATCTACAGTGTATTCTGATATTCTGTCATCTATAGTGTATTCTGAGATTCTGTCATCTATAGTGTATTCTGAGTTTCTGTCATCCATAGTGCATTCTGAGATTCTGTCATCTACAGTGTATTCTGAGATTCTGTCATCTACAGTGTATTCTGAGATTCTGTCATCTACAGTGTATTCTGAGATTCTATCATCTATAGTGCATTCTGAGATTTTATCATCTATAGTGTATTCTGAGATTCTATTATCCATAGTGTATTCTGATATTCTGTCATCCATAGTGTATTCTGAGATTCTATCATCCATAGTTCATTCTGATATTCTGTCATCTATAGTGTATTCTGAGATTCTGTCATCTATAGTGTCTTCTGAGATTCTGTCATCCATAGTGTATTCTGAGATTCTGTCATCTACAGTGTATTCTGGGATTCAGTCATCTACAGTGTATTCTGAGATTCTATCATAAATAGTGCATTCTGAGATTCTGTCATCTATAGTGCATTCTGAGATTTTATCATCTATAGTGTATTCTGAGATTCTATCATCCATAGTGTATTCTGAGATTCTGTCATCCATAGTGTATTCCGAGATTCTATCATCCATAGTACATTCTGATATTCTGTCATCTATAGTGTATTCTGAGATTCTGTCATCTATTGTGTATTCTGAGTTTCTGTCATCCATAGTGCATTCTGAGATTCTATCATCCATAGTGCATTCTGAGATTCTGTCATCTATAGTGTCTTCTGAGATTCTGTCATCCATAGTGTATTCTGAGATTCTGTCATCTACAGTGTATTCTGAGATTCTGTCATCTACAGTGTATTCTGAGATTCTATCATATATAGTGCATTCTGAGATTCTATCATCTATAGTACATTCTGAGATTTTATCATCCATAGTGTATTCTGAGATTCTGTCATCTATAGTGTATTCCGAGATTCTATCATCCATAGTACATTCTGATATTCTGTCATCTATAGTGTATTCTGAGATTCTGTCATCTATAGTGTATTCTGAGTTTCTGTCATCCATAGTGCATTCTGAGATTCTGTCATCTATAGTGCATTCGGAGATTCTATCATCCATAGTACATTCTGATATTCTGTCATCTATAGTGTATTCTGAGATTCTGTCATCTATAGTGTATTCTGAATTTCTGTCATCCATAGTGCATTCTGAGATTCTATCATCCATAGTGCATTCTGAGATTCTGTCATCTACAGTGTATTCTGAGATTCTATCATCTATAGTGCATTCTGAGATTTTATCATCTATAGTGTATTCTGAGATTCTATTATCCATAGTGTATTCTGATATTCTGTCATCCATAGTGTATTCTGAGATTCTATCATCCATAGTACATTCTGATATTCTGTCATCTATAGTGTATTCTGAGATTCTGTCATCTATAGTGTCTTCTGAGATTCTGTCATCCATAGTGTATTCTGAGATTCTGTCATCTACAGTGTATTCTGAGATTCTGTCATCTACAGTGTATTCTGAGATTCTATCATATATAGTGCATTCTGAGATTCTATCATCTACAGTGTATTCTGAGATTCTATCATATATAGTGCATTCTGAGATTTTATCATCTATAGTGTATTCTGAGTTTCTATTATCCATAGTGTATTCTTAGATTCTGTCATCCATAGTGTATTCCGAGATTCTGTCATCTACAGTGTATTCTGAGATTCTGTCATCTACAGTGTATTCTGAGATTCTATCATATATAGTGCATTCTGAGATTCTCTCATCTATAGTGCATTCTGAGATTTTATCATCTGTAGTGTATTCTGAGATTCTATCATCCATAGTGTATTCTGAGATTCTGTCATTAATAGTGTATTCCGAGATTCTATCATCCATAGTACATTCTGATATTCTGTCATCTATAGTGTATTCTGAGATTCTGTCATCTATAATGTATTCTGAGTTTCTGTCATCTATAGTGCATTCTGAGATTCTATCATCTATAGTGCATTCTGAGATTTTATCATCTATAGTGTATTCTGAGATTCTATCATCCATAGTGTATTCTGAGATTCTGTCATCCATAGTGTATTCCGAGATTCTATCATCCATAGTACATTCTGATATTCTGTCATCTATAGTGTATTCTGAGATTCTGTCATCTATAATGTATTCTGAGTTTCTGTCATCTATAGTGCATTCTGAGATTCTATCATCCATAGTGCATTCTGAGATTCTGTCATATATAGTGCATTCTGAGATTCTATCATCCATAGTACATTCTGATATTCTGTCATCCATAGTGTATTCTGAGATTCTGTCATCTACAGTGTATTCTGAGATTCTGTCATCTACAGTGTATTCTGAGATTCTATCATATATAGTGCATTCTGAGATTCTATCATCTATAGTGCATTCTGAGATTTTATCATCTATAGTGTATTCTGAGATTCTATCATCCATAGTGTATTCTGAGATTCTGTCATCCATAGTGTATTCCGAGATTCTATCATCCATAGTACATTCTGATATTCTGTCATCTATAATGTATTCTGAGATTCTGTCATCTATAGTGTATTCTGAGTTTCTGTCATCCATAGTGCATTCTGAGATTCTATCATCCATAGTGCATTCTGAGATTCTGTCATCTATAGTGCATTCTGAGATTCTATCATCCATAGTACATTCTGATATTCTGTCATCTATTGTGTATTCTGAGTTTCTATCATCCATAGTGCATTCTGAGATTCTATCATCTATAGTGACTTCTGAGATTTTATCATCTATAGTGTATTCTGAGATTCTATTATCCATAGTGTATTCTGAGATTGTGTCATCCATAGTGTATTCCGAGATTCTGTCATCTACAGTGTATTCTGAGATTCTGTCATCTGCAGTGTATTCTGAGATTCTATCATATATAGTGCATTCTGAGATTCTATCATCTATAGTGCATTCTGAGATTTTATCATCTGTAGTATATTCTGAGATTCTATCATCCATAGTGTATTCTGAGATTCTGTCATCCATAGTGTATTCCGAGATTCTATCATCCATAGTACATTCTGATATTCTGTCATCTATAGTGTATTCTGAGATTCTGTCATCTATAATGTATTCTGAGTTTCTGTCATTCATAGTGCATTCTGAGATTCTGTCATCTACAGTGTATTCTGAGATTCTGTCATCTACAGTGTATTCTGAGATTCTATCATATATAGTATATTCTGAGATTCTATCATCTATAGTGCATTCAGAGATTCTATCATCTATAGTGTATTCTCAGATTCTATCATCCATAGTGTATGCTGAGATTCTGTCATCCATAGTGTATTGCGAGATTCTATCATCCATAGTACATTCTGATATTCTGTCATCTTTAGTGTATTCTGAGATTCTATCATCTATAGTGCATTCTGAGATTTTATCATCTATAGTGGATTCTGAGATTCTATCATCCATAGTGTATTCTGAGATTCTGTCATCCATAGTGTATTCCGAGATTCTGTCATCCATAGTACATTCTGATATTTTGTCATCTATAGTGTATTCTGAGATTCTGTCATCTATAGTGTATTCTGAGTTTCTGTCATCCATAGTGCATTCTGAGATTCTATCATCCATAGTGCATTCTGAGATTCTGTCATCTATAGTGCATTCTGAGATTCTATCATCCATAGTACATTCTGATATTCTGTCATCTATAGTGTATTCTGAGATCCTGTCATCTATAGTGTATTCTGAGTTTCTATCATCCATAGTGCATTCTGAGATTCTATCATCTATAGTGCATTCTGAGATTTTGTCATCTATAGTGTATTCTGAGATTCTATTATCCATAGTGTATTCTTAGATTCTGTCATCCATAGTGTATTCCGAGATTCTGTCATCTACAGTGTATTCTGAGATTCTGTCATCTACAGTGTATTCTGAGATTCTATCATATATAGTGCATTCTGAGATTCTCTCATCTATAGTGCATTCTGAGATTTTATCATCTGTAGTGTATTCTGAGATTCTATCATCCATAGTGTATTCTGAGATTCTGTCATTAATAGTGTATTCCGAGATTCTATCATCCATAGTACATTCTGATATTCTGTCATCTATAGTGTATTCTGAGATTCTGTCATCTATAATGTATTCTGAGTTTCTGTCATCTATAGTGCATTCTGAGATTCTATCATCTATAGTGCATTCTGAGATTTTATCATCTATAGTGTATTCTGAGATTCTATCATCCATAGTGTATTCTGAGATTCTGACATCCATAGTGTATTCCGAGATTCTATCATCCATAGTACATTCTGATATTCTGTCATCTATAGTGTATTCTGAGATTCTGTCATCTATAATGTATTCTGAGTTTCTGTCATCTATAGTGCATTCTGAGATTCTATCATCCTTAGTGCATTCTGAGATTCTGTCATATATAGTGCATTCTGAGATTCTATCATCCATAGTACATTCTGAGATTCTGTCATCCATAGTGTATTCTGAGATTCTGTCATCTACAGTGTATTCTGAGATTCTGTCATCTACAGTGTATTCTGAGATTCTGTCATCTACAGTGTATTCTGAGTTTCTATCATCCATAGTGCATTCTGAGATTCTATCATCTATAGTGACTTCTGAGATTTTATCATCTATAGTGTATTCTGAGATTCTATTATCCATTGTGTATTCTGAGATTCTGTCATCCATAGTGTATTCCGAGATTCTGTCATCTACATTGTATTCTGAGATTCTGTCATCTGCAGTGTATTCTGAGATTCTATCATATATAGTGCATTCTGAGATTCTATCATCTATAGTGCATTCTGAGATTTTATCATCTGTAGTGTATTCTGAGATTCTATCATCCATAGTGTATTCTGAGATTCTGTCATCCATAGTGTATTCCGAGATTCTATCATCCATAGTACATTCTGATATTCTGTCATCTATAGTGTATTCTGAGATTCTGTCATCTATAATGTATTCTGAGTTTCTGTCATCCATAGTGCATTCTGAGATTCTGTCATCTATAGTGTATTCTGAGATTCTATCATCCATAGTGTATTCTGAGATTCTGTCATCTATAGTGCATTCTGAGATTCTATCATCCATAGTGTATTCTGAGATTCTGTCATCTACAGTGTATTCAGAGATTCTGTCATCTACAGTGCATTCTGAGATTCTATCATCCATAGTGCATTCTGAGATTCTGTCATCTATAGTGTCTTCTTAGATTCTGTCATCCATAGTGTATTCTGAGATTCTGTCATCTACAGTGTATTCTGAGATTCTGTCATCTACAGTGTATTCTGAGATTCTATCATATATAGTGCATTCTGAGATTTTATCATCTATAGTGCATTCTGAGATTTTATCATCTATAGTGTATTCTGAGATTCTATCATCCATAGTGTATTCTGAGATTCTGTCTTCCATAGTGTATTCCGAGATTCTATCATCCATAGTACATTCTGATATTCTGTCATCTATAGTGTATTCTGAGATTCTGTCATCTATAGTGTATTCTGAGTTTCTGTCATCCATAGTGCATTCTGAGATTCTATCATCCATAGTGCATTCTGAGATTCTGTCATCTATAGTGCATTCTGAGATTCTATCATCCATAGTACATTCTGATATTCTGTCATCTATAGTGTATTCTGAGATTCTGTCATCTATAGTGTATTCTGAATTTCTGTCATCCATAGTGCATTCTGAGATTCTATCATCCATAGTGCATTCTGAGATTCTGTCATCTATATTGTCTTCTGACATTCTGTCATCCATAGTGTATTCTGAGATTCTGTCATCTACAGTGTATTCAGAGATTCTGTCATCTACAGTGTATTCTGAGATTCTATCATATATAGTGCATTCTGAGATTCTATCATCTATAGTGCATTCTGAGATTTTATCATCTATAGTGTATTCTGAGATTCTATCATCCATAGTGTATTCTGAGATTCTGTCATCCATAGTGTATTCCGAGATTCTGTCATCCATAGTACATTCTGATATTCTGTCATCTATAGTGTATTCTGGGATTCTGTCATCTATAGTGTATTCTGAGTTTCTGTCATCCATAGTGCATTCTGAGATTCTATCATCCATAGTGCATTCTGAGATTCTGTCATCTATAGTGCATTCTGAGATTCTATCATCCATAGTACATTCTGATATTCTGTCATCTATAGTGTATTCTGAGATCCTGTCATCTATAGTGTATTCTGAGTTTCTATCATCCATAGTGCATTCTGAGATTCTATCATCTATAGTGCATTCTGAGATTTTATCATCTATAGTGTATTCTGAGATTCTATTATCCATAGTGTATTCTTAGATTCTGTCATCCATAGTGTATTCCGAGATTCTGTCATCTACAGTGTATTTTGAGATTCTGTCATCTACAGTGTATTCTGAGATTCTATCATATATAGTGCATTCTGAGATTCTATCATCTATAGTGTATTCTGAGATTTTATCATCTGCAGTGTATTCTGAGATTCTATCATCCATAGTGTATTCTGAGATTCTGTCATCCATAGTGTATTCCGAGATTCTATCATCCATAGTACATTCTGATATTCTGTCATCTATAGTGTATTCTGAGATTCTGTCATCTATAGTGTATTCTGAGTTTCTGTCATCCATAGTGCATTCTGAGATTCTATCATCTATAGTGCATTCTGAGATTCTATCATCTATAGTGCATTCTGAGATTTTATCATCTATAGTGTATTCTGAGATTCTATCATCCGTAGTGTATTCTGAGATTCTTTCATCCATAGTGTATTCCGAGATTCTATCATCCATAGTACATTCTGATATTCTGTCATCTATAGTGTATTCTGAGATTCTGTCATCTATAGTGTATTCTGAGTTTCTGTCATCCATAGTGCATTCTGAGATTCTCTCATCCATAGTGCATTCTGATATTCTGTCATCTATAGTGTATTCTGAGATTCTGTCATCTATAGTGTATTCTGAGTTTCTGTCATCCATAGTGCATTCTGAGATTCTCTCATCCATAGTGCATTCTGAGACTCTGTCATCTATAGTGTCTTCTGAGATTCTGTCATCCATAGTGTATTCTCAGATTCTGTCATCTACAGTGTATTCTGAGATTCTGTCATCTACAGTGTATTCTGAGATTCTATCATATATAGTGCATTCTGAGATTTTATCATCTATAGTGTGTTATAAAATTCAGAACTAAATCCAACAACGGGTTGACTGTCTGTAGATCTGTTCTTTCAGAAACATATAAACGCATTAACTCAAAAACACAATGATTTAAATATATCAAATTTGAAATATGACTATCAATTCATTATTGTGTCAAATTTGTTTCATTTCGTAGAGAGAAAGACGTGTAAAATAGAAATTCGCCAGGGGTTAATCGCGAAATAATTCGCCAAAGATGACACGATATATTCAGTAGAAATGTTAAATTCACTCCAAAAATTAATATTTCTTACTTATAAAGGTTAATTTTTCTAATATACAAAGGTAACCATTGTAGTCATGGCGTTCTATATGATAACACCCTTATTAGAGCATGCGAGAAAGATTTGGAGAGACAACTAGCACCGAATTTAATTTTTTTTTTTTTTTTTTTGCAGATATATATAAGCAGAGTCACCGAAAGTATTAAGTTTATTAAGAAAGAATGAAAAAGAGCTCTGTGAGAAATTTCCATAGAGTTTGGTAATGTAACCACTACGTTTTTTACAAATATTTTCGTTTAAAATAATAATAGGAAGTTCAAATCTCTATTCCTAAACATGATAGCAAAATATTATTTTAGTATGAATTGCATATTTTTTTTATATTATTCAGTTATTACTATTAGTTCACACTCTCCCTATATATATATTTATATATCTTGTTCGAATTTTCAATCGTTAATAAAATACTTTTTACTCATCTACTCAAGTTTAAATACATTTTTTTAAAACTTGTAGTGAATGACACTTGATGTTAATACAGTTTTTTTCAAATATTCATTAATAATTAATAAATTTAATTCATTTTTAATACTTTAAATAGAGTTTTAGTAGGTTGTAATGAAAATTGGAATCTACAGGCAGTATATCAATCGGTAAAATGGAAGGATTTCAGTATTTTTCACTTGAAGGTGAAGAATTCGTGCAATTCTTGCGAAAATAGGAATTGACTTAATTGTTTTTATATTACTTGTTTTTAAATTTTACTTCTAATTATTAAAATAATAATATGAGCAATTGCATTTAATGTTATTTAAAATTCGATTCTATATAAGCACAATTACTGAAACAATGAAAAGCATTGTCGGAAAATGCATAAAAATATTTTGAAAACTTTATTAAAAATAGAAGAAAAAAAATACGCGGAAATAAAATTTGTATAAATTAAAGAATTTTACAAACAAAAAGTGCATAATAAATCTGACAAATATTTTTCAGTTGAGAAATTCGTGAAATATGAAGAATATTGATAAATATTTCAGAAAAAAAACTCTTGAACAAGTCCTCAAATAGAATGACTTCTAAAATAAATCTTGGGGTAGAAGACTAGATGATACATTCAATTCTAGGGAATTTTTTTACAAAAACAAAAAAAAATCTTAGTTAAGGTATTTAGAAATGTCTGTCGATTATATTTGGACAGCTGAAGAATCAGTTGAATGAAATCTTTCGAAGATTATCTATGATTTAAAGATGGAATAAGTCTTTCCTTGTTTAATCTGAAATGAACCTCATGATTCATGGTACAATGTACTGTATTCACATTACTGTTGGATCTGAATGGTGTGAAACTAATTATTTCCGTATATACACTATATTTGTAAATATAATTTATAAAATAGTGAAGTATATATGGTAAATGTATATTAAAGATGTTTTTCAGAAAGTTTCAGCATTTTATGATGAAAATACGAGGACTTATGATTCCGTTACCACAACAGTCAATAAATACATACACTTATGACATTTTTTTGCAGAATTGTTTACAAACGTAGGTCACCAATATAAATCGTTTTTATTCAACTATAACAGCACATAATTCTTGTGATAACTGACATGCGCAATTCTTTATTATGGCTAATTTTACTTAAATCAATTTTGCATATCTCACAAGATTTAACATTGTAGTTTGAATATAATGGTGTTTGTATGCTGTCATAATATTTGAAAATTGCAACTTACGGCATGTGTGATAAAAAGAAATTTTTCAAAACAATCTACATGAGAATGTTGAGTACAGAATCTCCGAGTTCGACTTCTTAGGAAATTTGCATATTCTAAGAAGATATTCTCCGAATTTTTATGAAATAATTAATAAAAAAATGATAAATATTTTAATGCTTTTTTTCACTAAAAACTGAAGTATTTTATTGAAAAACTTGCTCAAGTTGTCTCCCCAAAACATTACCGCATACTTTCTAATAAATAGGGTATTCCTTTACTCCACATAAAGTTATGGACCTTGGATAGGAACTTAAATGTTTTGCATGATTTTGGGGAACAATAGCTACGAAATATTGATATTTGGCGGGCATCTAGTGACTATATTGAAACTAATGTGTGACCACTGGTAATTAATCGCTAACACGAGTGCCAGAAAAACAAATATGTATTTTCGCCGAGAGTTTTACGACAGATAGAAACCAAAATTTGGCACATAATTGTTATTGTAATCACAGGTTCACAAACCAAATTTCATAAATTTAAATCATTGGTTCTAAATATGACACGAATCTACATTTTAGATGGATCTTATCTGCGTAATTTTTTTTCGTCTTGTAGTTATTGTGTTTACTTATGTAAGATAAAGCAGCTCATAGACTTTCACAGATTAAATTTAGCTAAAAATTTGGCAGAAATCTACACATTTTGTGTTAATTCCATGTATTAAATTTTATTTATTTATTCCATAGCGCTTATGAATTATCGGATTTTAGACTGATAGGTAAATATAGTTCCAGAAATGTATTTTTCGACCTCCTGGAGATAAACCAAAATCTCAAGTTCGAATATTTTGATTAATATAAAACTTTTTCTTTGCGTACTTCGTATACTGGAAAAAACAACATTATTACACCATTTTGAAATTCATAGTAATAACGATTTTGATTCTTCCTATATATTTTCCTCTATTTTGGAAAATATTTTAAACCCATTTTTATTTAAAAAATATTGTGAGCATATTTCCGGCTTCCTTGCATAGGAGTAGCGCATCTTCCCCGTGATCTGGGCGTCCCGGGTTCGAATCCCGGTTCGGGAATGGTTGTTCTTCATCTATCTGTGAGGCGTGTGAATGTGCCCCCATGTAAAAAGGGGTTGTGCAAGCGAAGGTGTGTGTGTGTGTAATCTTCATATGATCTAGAAGACAGACTTCTGTCCTCGGGTGCTCAGGAGTCTTTGCCCTCAGAAATTACTACACCCCCTTTCCGTGGTAACGCGGGCACGACCTCATCATCATGAGATTTTTATCTAAAGCAAGCAGTGCTCAAACTATGCGATTGTTTCCATAAAATTTTCCTCTTTAAGACGCTGAAGATACCCATATTCTCTATTAAATGGTGGATTGAAGTGGAATTAAATTAGGTTCCAGATTGATTAGGAAGGCTGTACCGAATATGAAAGAACAGTAAAGACACCAAAGATTAAAAACTCGTTTACATAGTTCAGAGAAAACTAAGAAGGGAACATAATAGATAACATTTTAATTCTTCAAATTTAAATTTTTTAATTCTTCAAAATTTAAGAGGTGTGAATGTGCCCTCCCCCCCCCCTCCCTGTAAAAAGGGGTTGTGCAAGCGAATGTATGAGTTTCATCTTCATATGATCTAAAAGTCAGACTTCTGCCCTCGGGTGCTCAGGGGTCTTTATCCTCCGAAGCTACTGCACCCCCTTTCCGTGGTAACGCAGACACGACATCATCATCATTTTGAGTATATTTTACAAGAATGTTTTTATCGAACATAAAATACATATATATTTTACAAGAATGTTTTTATCGAACATAAAATACATATATATTTTACAAGAATGTTTTTATCGAACATAAAATACATATATATTTTACAAGAATGTTTATATATGTACACATAATTCCAAAAATATGTTTTGTTGATTTAGGGAGATCTAAAATGTAGAGATAAGTCAAAATTTCGCGTTTAAATATTTTGACTATTACAATATACTTTGTACACTAGGAAGTAAAGCTCATTTTCTTACCACTTTCAAATTCATACTGATGATAATTTGGTTTCTCCAAATAATTTTTACTCTATTTTTGAATATACTTTAAAAAATATTTTTGTGTATATTTTGCAAGATTCATTTTAATCCTTCAATTTATAATTGGATTGGAATTCATAGAGTATTAAAAGCTTCTTTATTTGTTTACCTCTGCTATATAATAAATAACGAATTTTAGAAATTAAAAAAAACAAAAAACAAATCAAGTCTAAAATATATTCATTTTGTTTCTCGAAATAATTTTTTACCCTAATTTTGAATATACTTTAAAAAATATTTTTTGTGTATATTTTGCAAGATTCATTTTAATTCTTCAATTTATAATTGGATTGGAATTCATAGAGTATTAAAAGCCTCTTTATTTGTTTACCTCTGCTATATAATAAATAACGAATTTTAGAAATTAAAAAAACAAACAAATCAAGTCTAAATTATATTCATTTTGTTTCTCCAAATAATTTTTTACCCTAATTTTGAATATACTTTAAAAAATATTTTTTGTGTATATTTTGCAAGATTCATTTTAATTCTTCAATTTATAATTGGATTGGAATTCATAGAGTATTAAAAGCCTCTTTATTTGTTTACCTCTGCTATATAATAAATAACGAATTTTAGAAATTAAAAAAAAAAAACAAATCAAGTCTAAATTATATTCATTTTGTTTCTCCAAATAATTTTTTACCCTAATTTTGAATATACTTTAAAAAATATTTTTGTGTATATTTTGCAAGATTCATTTTAATTCTTCAATTTATAATTGGATTGGAATTAATAGAGTATTAAAAGCCTCTTTATTTGTTTACCTCTGCTATATAATAAATAACGAATTTTAGAAATTAAAAAAAACAAACAAATCAAGTCTAAAATATATTCATTTTGTTTCTCCAAATAATTTTTTACCCTAATTTTGAATATACTTTAAAAAATATTTTTGTGTATATTTTGCAAGATTCATTTTAATTCTTCAATTTATAATTGGATTGGAATTCATAGAGTATTAAAAGCCTCTTTATTTGTTACCTCTGCTAAATAATAAAGAACGAATTTTAGAAATAAAAAAAGACGAATCCAGTCTAAAATATATTCATGATAAAATGTTTTGAACAAAATATTTATTCGAAATTGATTTTAATTTATAAATTTCCTTATAAAATATGAGTCGAATCTCTCTGGTTATGAAACGCTATTAAATTTCTGTTAAAGATATTTTTAGTTTTAACGTACTACCTGTACTTAACTTTTTTTGCAACATCTACATCGAATATGGCTATAATCCTCTATATTAGGAAGTATTAACGAAGAAAATGGTAAGTTAAATCCAAGAACAATTCCATGCAGTCATTTAATCTTTTCCTCAAATTCTGATGGTTGTACCAGGTTTACATTCTACGCATGTGAAAAGAAATTCCGTACAGAAATGTAATCTTCTGTATTTCAAATGATGCATCAACATTAAACCTGTAGAATATTGAATACATTTTACACGGCTTTTATGCTAATTGTACGAAAAGTCTTTCTAAAAGAAGAAATTTAAATATAGGAATACAGCTGCTGTGTGACTTATAGTCAGCATAAAAGAAGGAATTAAGAGAACAGACACGCATTCATTGATATATCCATCACATTTCAGCAATGGTTTCTGTTAAAATGTCACCCATTTCGACATTTACCATATTTTTAACATTACTTCTCTTATCTTCAAGTAAGTTTATATATATTATTTCTAATTCAGAGACATTGGTCTTCGTATGGATTGCATTTTACGATTCAAACTTTAATGAAACCTTTAAATTAAAAAATTTAATTAATCTTTATTTAGGAAAAAAAAACATTTATACGAAATATTTATTGTTATTTTAATCCATGTGATCTTTGATACTAAAGGTTTTTAAAATTATTTTTGCCTTTTTAATTATTTGCTACTTTGGGATACTCATTTGGGATATTTTTTTAATATCAAAATTTTCTATTCAATGTCTGAGACAGATAAATGTTTCGGCGCAGAAAATTAATTATAAAATGGGAAGATATTAAATGCAAGCGTTGCATTAATCAAAAAATTATTTGTTATTTAATCTGTCTATGTATTATTAGTTATGTGTCAACTAAATTTAATGTCACATCAATTGCAATAAATTTTATAAATTATTTGGAAACTTTCTGTACAAATTATTTTCTTTTTATCAACTGAATCTACTTCCGTATATGATACAAAAACGCGGACGTAAGCAATAAAATTAAGAAATTGCTTATATTAAAGAAAATCTTTCTAGAATTAAAATTTTGGAACATGAATTTTTATTTGATTAATTGTTCAACACGTATATTACAAAAATCACGTGAATTCCTAGGCTTTTTAGAGATAATTATTTAGATAAAGTTGTATCTAAATAACTATCTCTTGTTAATCGAAACTGTAACTGTAAAGTTCGATAATTCTATTATTTCTATCATGATAATACATTTAAAACAACGATATAATAGCTTAAATATTATTAAATTGTACGATTTTTCTGTTATTGTTATCATGATAATACATTAAAACCTAATGAATGAGTAACCTTAAATAATATTACATCGTACATTTTTGGTTATTCTATTATTGTTATCATGATAATATATTTAAAACTCTGTAAGAGTAGCCTAAATATTATTAAACTGAACAATTTTTGTTATTCTGTTATTGTTATCATGATGATATATTTAAAAAATTCCCGAAAGAGTAGCCTAAGTATTATTAAATTGGCGATTGCTTTTGATATTCTATTATTGTTATCATGATAATACATTTAAAACGCCGACAAAGTTGCCTAAATATTATTAAACTGTGCAAATTTTATTATTCTGTTATTGATATTATGATAATGCATATTATAAAAATACAGAAAGAGTAACCCAGATATTATTAAATTGTAGATAGTTTTTGTTATTCCATCATTGTTATCATGATATACATTTTAAATACCGAAAGAGTAACCTAATAATATTTAATTGTATATAGTTTTTGTTATTGTATCATTTTTATCATGACAATACATTTAAAAAATTGAAAGAGGAACCTAAATATTATTAAATTGTACAATATTTTCCTATCATTGCTATCATGATAATACATTTAAAACATCAAAACAGTAGTCTAAATATTATGAAATTCAACAATTTTTGTTATTATGTTATTGTTATCATGATGATACATTTAAAACATTGAAACAGTAGCTTAAATGTTATTAAATTGTACATTTTTTTTGTTATTCTATTATTTTTATCATGATAATACATTTAAAACACCGAATATGCAGCCTAAATATTATTAATTTTGGGGCAATTTTTGTCCGAGAAATCGCGGTGGAAATGGTAGCAATTCTGCTGATAATTGTTGCTCTTTATGCTTTATAATGATTAAAGTTAGTAAATATCACATTTGCAGGGAAAAATGAAGACAGTCTCCTAATCCGCATGAAGATATGGAATTATATTTATTTAAAGATTTACATCTGTCAGTTTGTACAATTGAAAAATTAAAATAAGTTAAAAAGATCAATTTACTATTCTTCGATTAAGAGAGAGAATTACTAATCTAAAATGAATATTAGAAGCGAATAGTAACGAGAATATAAGTCTCGTAAATTTGTAAAAGATATTTCCGCATTCCACGGTTGCTTTCTTATTTCCATAAGCAGATATGATTCGTGCATTTAGTGCCGTTGAGAAATATGTGGTTAAGGTTTTTAATTTATCGTCTAGATCTATTATAATACGCTATTCAAGACAAAAATTAATTTGTGGGAGTTTTAAATGTTATTTAATCGACATAAGACTTAATATGTAAAATGCATTTGTTTGAATTCTTAAATTTTTATTAAAAGAAACAACAACAGAATTTTGAGAATTGAAATATACATACATATATATAAAGGAAATCTATTATAAAATATTTTTACCTTTAAATGTTTACGGGAAATTGTATTATTTTTAAATTAAACGCTGCTCTATTATGTCTCATCCGAAAAAAATTGTTGCATTTGCAGGGGGTTCAAAAACTGGTGTAGCCATTTCTAATTTTCTTTCCTATTGAAGATATTTAGGCTCTGAAAATTTCAAAAAGAGAAAAATTAAGATAGGAAATTTGTTTATTTAAATTAAAGTAACCACGTTGTTAATTTTCAAAAAATACACTTTTTTTTTGCAATCACCTAGATAAAAGTGAATTTTCTATTGAAAATATTTAGGCTCTGAAAATTTCAAAAAGAGATAAATTAAGATAGGAAATTTGTTTATTTAAATTAAAGTAACCCCTTTGTTAATTTTCAAAAAATACACTTTTTTTTTGCAATCACCTAGATAAAAGTGAATTTTCTATTGAAGATATTTAGGCTCTGAAAATTTCAAAAAGAGAAAAATTAAGATAGGAAATTTGTTTATTTAAATTAAAGTAACCACGTTGTTAATTTTCAAAAAATACACTTTTTTTTTGCAATCACCTAGATAAAAGTGAATTTTCTATTGAAGATATTTAGGCTCTGAAAATTTCAAAAAGAGAAAAATTAAGATAGGAAATTTGTTTATTTAAATTAAAGTAACCACGTTGTTAATTTTCAAAAAATACACTTTTTTTTGCAATCACCTAGATAAAAGTGAATTTTCTATTGAAGATATTTAGGCTCTGAAAATTTCAAAAAGAGATAAATTAAGATAGGAAATTTGTTTATTTAAATTAAAGTAACCCCGTTGTTAATTTTCAAAAAATCCATTTTTTTTTTTTTGCAATCACCTAGATAAAAGCGAATTTTCTATTGAAGATATTTAGGCTCTGAAAATTACAAAAAGAGAAAAATTAAGATAGGAAATTTGTTTATTTAAATTAAAGTAACCACGTTGTTAATTTTCAAAAAATACACTTTTTTTTTGCAATCACCTAGATAAAAGTGAATTTTCTATTGAAGATATTTAGGCTCTGAAAATTTCAAAAAGAGAAAAATTAAGATAGGAAATTTGTTTATTTAAATTAAAGTAACCCCGTTGTTAATATTCAAAAAATCCATTTTTTTTTTGCAATCACCTAGATAAAAGTGAATTTTCTATTGAAGAAA
The DNA here is from genome assembly GCF_947563725.1 of Argiope bruennichi. Classification (NCBI taxonomy): domain Eukaryota; kingdom Metazoa; phylum Arthropoda; class Arachnida; order Araneae; family Araneidae; genus Argiope; species Argiope bruennichi. The sequence continues at coordinate 105,872,774 of NC_079160.1, read as the reverse complement.
TTTCGGCTCTGAAAATTTCAAAAAGAGATAAATTAAGATAGGAAATTTGTTTATTTAAATTAAAGTAACCACGTTGTTAATGTTCAAAAAATACACTTTTTTTTTGCAATCACCTAGATAAAAGTGAATTTTCTATTGAAGATATTTAGGCTCTGAAAATTTCAAAAAGAGATAAATTAAGATAGGAAATTTGTTTATTTAAATTAAAGAAACCCCGTTGTTAATTTTCAAAAAATCCATTTTTTTTTGCAATCACCTAGATAAAAGTGAATTTTCTATTGAAGATATTTAGGCTCTGAAAATTTCAAAAAGAGAAAAATTAAGATAGGAAATTTGTTTATTTAAATTAAAGTAACCACGTTGTTAATTTTCAAAAAATACACTTTTTTTTTGCAATCACCTAGATAAAAGTGAATTTTCTATTGAAGATATTTAGGCTCTGAAAATATCAAAAAGAGAAAAATTAAGATAGGAAATTTGTTTATTTAAATTAAAGTAACCACGTTGTTAATTTTCAAAAAATACACTTTTTTTTGCAATCACCTAGATAAAATTGAATTTTCTATTGAAGATATTTAGGCTCTGAAAATTTCAAAAAGAGATAAATTAAGATAGGAAATTTGTTTATTTAAATTAAAGTAACCACGTTGTTAATTTTCAAAAAATACATTTTTTTTTTTTGCAATCACCTAGATAAAAGTGAAATTTCTATTGAAGATATTTAGGCTCTGAAAATTTCAAAAAGAGAAAAATTAAGATAGGAAATTTGTTTATTTAAATTAAAGTAACCCCGTTGTTAATTTTCAAAAAATCCATTTTTTTTTTGCAATCACCTAGATAAAAGTGAATTTTCTATTGAAGATATTTAGGCTCTGAAAATTTCAAAAAGAGAAAAATTAAGATAGGAAATTTGTTTATTTAAATTAAAGTAACCACGTTGTTAATTTTCAAAAAATACACTTTTTTTTGCAATCACCTAGATAAAAGTGAATTTTCAATTGAAGATATTTAGGCTCTGAAAATTTCAAAAAGAGAAAAATTAAGATAGGAAATTTGTTTATTTAAATTAAAGTAACCACGTTGTTAATTTTCAAAAAATACACTTTTTTTTGCAATCACCTAGATAAAAGTGAATTTTCTATTGAAGATATTTAGGCTCTGAAAATTTCAAAAAGAGATAAATTAAGATAGGAAATTTGTTTATTTAAATTAAAGTAACCACGTTGTTAATTTTCAAAAAATACACTTTTTTTTGCAATCACCTAGATAAAAGTGAATTTTCTATTGAAGATATTTAGGCTCTGAAAATTTCAAAAAGAGAAAAATTAAGATAGGAAATTTGTTTATTTAAATTAAAGTAACCACGTTGTTAATTTTCAAAAAATACACTTTTTTTTGCAATCACCTAGATAAAAGTGAATTTTCTATTGAAGATATTTAGGCTCTGAAAATTTCAAAAAAAGAAAAATTAAGATAGGAAATTTGTTTATTTAAATTAAAGTAACCACGTTGTTAATTTTCAAAAAATACACTTTTTTTTGCAATCACCTAGATAAAAGTGAATTTTCTATTGAAGATATTTAGGCTCTGAAAATTTCAAAATGAGATAAATTAAGATAGGAAATTTGTTTATTTAAATTAAAGTAACCACGTTGTTAATTTTCAAAAAATACACTTTTTTTTTTGCAATCACCTAGATAAAAGTGAATTTTCTATTGAAGATATTTAGGCTCTGAAAATTTCAAAAAGAGAAAAATTAAGATAGGAAATTTGTTTATTTAAATTAAAGTAACCACGTTGTTAATTTTCAAAAAATACACTTTTTTTTGCAATCACCTAGATAAAAGTGAATTTTCTATTGAAGATATTTAGGCTCTGAAAATTTCAAAAAGAGATAAATTAAGATAGGAAATTTGTTTATTTAAATTAAAGTAACCACGTTGTTAATTTTCAAAAAATACACTTTTTTTTTGCAATCCCCTAGATAAAAGTGAATTTTCTATTGAAGATATTTAGGCTCTGAAAATTTCAAAAAGAGAAAAATTAAGATAGGAAATTTGTTTATTTAAATTAAAGTAACCACGTTGTTAATTTTCAAAAAATACACTTTTTTTTGCAATCACCTAGATAAAAGTGAATTTTCTATTGAAGATATTTAGGCTCTGAAAATTTCAAAAAGAGATAAATTAAGATAGGAAATTTGTTTATTTAAATTAAAGTAACCACGTTGTTAATTTTCAAAAATTACACTTTTTTTTTGCAATCACCTAGATAAAAGTGAATTTTCTATTGAAGATATTTAGGCTCTGAAAATTTCAAAAAGAGATAAATTAAGATAGGAAATTTGTTTATTTAAATTAAAGTAACCACGTTGTTAATTTTCAAAAAATACACTTTTTTTTGCAATCACCTAGATAAAAGTGAATTTCTATTGAAGATACTTAGGCTCTGAAAATTTCAAAAAGAGATAAATTAAGATAGGAAATTTGTTTATTTAAATTAAAGTAACCACGTTGTTAATTTTCAAAAAATACACTTTTTTTTTGCAATCACCTAGATAAAAGTGAATTTTCTATTGAAGATATTTGAGCTCTGAAAATTTCAAAAAGAGAAAAATTAAGATAGGAAATTTGTTTATTTAAATTAAAGTAACCACGTTGTTAATTTTCAAAAAATACACTTTTTTTTGCAATCACCTAGATAAAAGTGAATTTTCTATTGAAGATATTTAGGCTCTGAAAATTTCAAAAAGAGATAAATTAAGATAGGAAATTTGTTTATTTAAATTAAAGTAACCACGTTTTTAATTTTCAAAAAATACACTTTTTTTTTGCAATCACCTAGATAAAAGTGAATTTTCTATTGAAGATATATAGGCTCTGAAAATTTCAAAAAGAGAAAAATTAAGATAGGAAATTTGTTTATTTAAATTAAAGTAACCACGTTGTTAATTTTCAAAAAATACACTTTTTTTTTGCAATCATCTAGATAAAAGTGAATTTTCTATTGAAGATATTTAGGCTCTGAAAATTTCAAAAAGAGATAAATTAAGATAGGAAATTTGTTTATTTAAATTAAAGTAACCCCGTTGTTAATTTTCAAAAAATCCATTTTTTTTTTTTTGCAATCACCTAGATAAAAGTGAATTTTCTATTGAAGATATTTAGGCTCTGAAAATTTCAAAAAGAGAAAAATTAAGATAGGAAATTTGTTTATTTAAATTAAAGTAACCACGTTGTTAATTTTCAAAAAATACACTTTTTTTTTGCAATCACCTAGATAAAAGTGAATTTTCTATTGAAGATATTTAGGCTCTGAAAATTTCAAAAAGAGAAAAATTAAGATAGGAAATTTGTTTATTTAAATTAAAGTAACCACGTTGTTAATTTTCAAAAAATACACTTTTTTTTTGCAATCACCTAGATAAAAGTGAATTTTCTATTGAAGATATTTAGGCTCTGAAAATTTCAAAAAGAGAAAAATTAAGATAGGAAATTTGTTTATTTAAATTAAAGTAACCACGTTGTTAATTTTCAAAAAATACACTTTTTTTTGCAATCACCTAGATAAAAGTGAATTTTCTATTGAAGATATTTAGGCTCTGAAAATTTCAAAAAGAGATAAATTAAGATAGGAAATTTGTTTATTTAAATTAAAGTAACCACGTTGTTAATTTTCAAAAAATACACTTTTTTTTGCAATCACCTAGATAAAAGTGATTTTTCTATTGAAGATATTTAGGCTCTGAAAATTTCAAAAAGGGATAAATTAAGATAGGAAATTTGTTTATTTAAATTAAAGTAACCACGTTGTTAATTTTCAAAAAATACACTTTTTTTTGCAATCACCTAGATAAAAGTGAATTTTCTATTGAAGATATTTAGGCTCTGAAAATTTCAAAAAGAGATAAATTAAGATAGGAAATTTGTTTATTTAAATTAAAGTAACCCCGTTGTTAATTTTTAAAAAATCCATTTTTTTTTTTTTTTGCAATCACCTGGATAAAAGTGAATTTTCTATTGAAGATATTTAGCCTCTGAAAATTTCAAAAAGAGATAAATTAAGATAGGAAATTTGTTTATTTAAATTAAAGTAACCACGTTGTTAATTTTCAAAAAATACACTTTTTTTTTGCAATCACCTAGATAAAAGTGAATTTTCTCTTTGAAGATAAATTATACAAAAAAAAATATTTAGAAAAATCATAAATTTTTCAACTTGCTTAGCAAAAAAATAAAATCCAGTTTCCGGTCAAAATATATTTTAACTGATATATGAAGATTAAAGCATGTGTTTCAATAACATCAGCTACGTATTATACCAACATTTTAAATCAATACTTTGAATATTTAAAGGTACAGGTTTTTTAATAGTAAATAATTTATAACTACGTATGTACAACACTTAGTATGGCCTTCCTTATATAAAATCGACTCCAGCTATATAAAGCAAAAAATATATAAGAGATATAAAAAATAAGTCGAATACCTTCAGATTCATAAAGATATTGAATTTTTTTCTGAGCTGGTTTAGCTACAATGTATCAGTTCTTTTTAACTTTAATAGTAAATGTGTGAAAAATATTTGAAAAAAATTCGAAATCAGTAAGATTTAATGAAGTTTAAGAATTCCTGATACAAAAATTCAAAATTATTTTATAAAAAATATATCATATCACAATAAAGTATTCCTTAATCCCCTGTAATCTTCGTGTATTAATTGATTTTGAAGGTTTTCAATAAAACTTTATTGTAGAAAAAAATTTCAGTTATATGAAAGGAAAGGTAATAAAATTACAATCTGCAAAAATTAAAATTAATATATATTTTAATAGCTCACCATTTAGAATAAAGAAAAATAACGTTAGATATTGTCCTTTTTCGTTTCGGAAAGTAATATGAATTACTCAAAGTGAAAAAACCCTAGATGCTGATATTGAAATAATTTAAGATCTTTTCAAATAGTGATATTCAAAGTTGCATATTTCAATTAAGTTTTGGTTCAAGAAGATTAGAATTTTTTAGTCAAAAATATTAGTATGTCAAGATTAATTTAATGAAGGCGACCAATAAATCTAAGGGATATCTGAAAAATCTAGGATTTTTTTTAAATTTCCAATAGTGATGGATAAATAATGTTAAAAATATAATTTTTGATGCCACTGAAAGTATTTGTGTACTTGAAACTATGTACCGATTTCTACAGGTTTAAAAATTATCTGTTAGGATTCAAGTGAGCAACTTGTACATTTCCGAGCATTGTATCTTAGTAAATTACTGCTTCAAATAACGAAATATCATTCGAAATCCTTTAAAATCCGAACATAGTTCATTATTTAAGGCACATTTCAGCTAAATATCTTATTAATCTTTTCCAGAATTAATTTGAATGCCGATTTGCTGCAACTTAGCTAATGAAGCATTCTTTTATTTTAAAATTAAACCAATGCCTTTATCTGAGATAAAATTTTCCAAAGAAATATTTAGTTACTATTGCACATAATTATAATTCAAATCATAATAATTACCTTTATTTCATCAGTACGTTTTTTTTTCTTTACTTATAGGAATTTATTGCCAAACTGACTATTATGATGCTTCATTAGCAACTTAGCTAATGAAGCATTCTTTTATTTTAAAATTAAACCAATTCCATTATCTGAGATAAAATTTTCCAAAGAAATATTTAGTTACTATTGCACATAATTATAATTCAAATCATAATAATTACCTTTATTTCATCAGTACGTTTTTTTTTTTTTTTTACTTATAGGAATTTATTGCCAAACTGACTATTATGATGCTTCATTAGCAACTTAGCTAATGAAGCATTCTTTTATTTTAAAATTAAACCAATTCCATTATCTGAGATAAAATTTTCCAAAGAAATATTTAGTTACTATTGCACATAATTATAATTCAAATCATAATAATTACCTTTATTTCATCAGTACGTTTCTTTTTTCTTTACTTATAGGAATTTATTGCCAAACTGACTATTATGATGGTGATGATGGTTGTAAGTAACTTATTCTATTTCTCAGTTTTTAAAATAACTATTTAAGTTTGAATTTTTAAAAATGTACTTCCATTTAAAATTATGCGATTAGAAGCATATTAATTTGAGAAAATCGGAAATGGAGTTCAAAGGCGGCGGTAGTCTATTGGTAATTTGATGTCGAAGGATTCAAAACTCGAAATGTAATTAGAAGCATATTAATTTGAGAAAAAGGAAAATGGAATTGAAGGGAGTTGGCAGTCTATTGGCAATTTAATGTTGAAGGACTCAAATCTCGAAACCTGTTCTTCTTATTCTTCTGATGACGACACCAAGATGTTGCTATGAAATTATAACTGTCTTAGCTTACTACTCTTCTCAGTTTTCCGAAATTATTTTCTAACATAATAAAATATAAAGACTTGCAAATAAACAGGTTACCATGAACAAAGAGATATCTAGATAAAGTCACCCCTCTGGCAAAGAGTTTGATATTTGAGAGGAAATTGTCGATTCATATATGGCCATTTCACTATGATCATGGCTCAAAATGATGATATTCGTTCCAAAAACATTGTATTGCTTTAAAAGTAACTTTAAATGCAACAAAACTAAAGCAATACTTAATCACCATTTAAGAAACATCAATCAGTTCCACTAGTTATTTATGATTGAAATCAATGCTTTTCTTTGATTCAACGTAAGAAAAGGTATTAGAACATAGCTTTCAGTTTTACAGCTGTTCCTCAAAATTGCAAACATCCTTTTAGTACCCTTTTATGCAAAAAAAAAAAAAAATACTTTGTGCACCTCCTTACACAGAATTATTCTAAAGTCTACACCAAATCCTTGTCAAGGAAAGGAGAATATTGCTCTTTTATTCCCTGAAATTCCCCATAGATAGAAGAATTAGAGATTTCTTCTTATATGAAATTTAAGGTTATGCCATTGAGCTTTTAGACCATTACTTAATTTCAAGGAGCTAGGGATAGCTTTTCAGTCACATTGTATTATGACATACCATACATCTAATATATGCATTATCCATTTTAATTTGTCGTATACTAAGTACTACAAAAGTTTTAAAAAATCAAAATTGAGATGATTCTTATGAATTTTAACGTTTTAGACCTTCCAAAGTCAAGAAAAAGCATTTTTTGAAATATGTCAGTCTGACTATAATTAAAAATCACTTTGAGCTAGATGAATGAAATTTATTATATTGTATTTTACAGTACATTGTTTGGTTTGAAACATATTCCATTCAGAGGAGATCTGTTCGAATGCAACAATGGCATGCAAAGAAAGAATTATGAAGAAATTTGATACAAAAATTTAATATTGGAACCAAATTATTATCATTAAATTTGAAAAAAAAAATATTCAGGAATTTGATCGTCTATTGGTCTGAGCTTTAACAATCATTTAAACTCGATAACTCAAAAACACAAGGATTAATATATATAAAATTACGCATGTTGGTACTAAAATGTTGGTCAGAACAGAGCTATCCAAATTACATGCTGAATTTTTCGGTGTTTGTGTATTAACCGCATTGAAGTGATCAGTCATCAAAACTACCACTCTAATACACACCTCCGCAATTATTAATCCCATGCCACTTGCAAACATTAGTATATATATTTCAGAGAGAATACGATAAGGTTTCGAGGGGACAATTCTCATTGGCTATAAAGGGATTTTAAAATCATAGGTCAGTTTTTCTAGCTGATCAGACCTAGCAAAATAAATTATTTCCACACCTGAACATGGGGTCATGTGGGCAAATTAGAGCAATTATATGTCTAATTTCCACTATTGAATTGAAAAACAAAGAGATAACTAGTTCTTTGGCATTACTAAACATTGTACTAAAAGCTTAGTTATAAATATTTGTCTTAGCCTTTGATTACGGACTTGAGAAACTTATTCTATGCAAAACATCACTTATAACTTTTCTTGCAATGGTGAACACATTTCTTATATACTCTCTTCTCAGAATCGAGAGTGGGCGGAACTATTCTCCTCTCTGGTTTGATGAAAGCATAGAAAAGGAGGTTTCAGATATTCTGTGAACATGTATGGATTTAAAATTCCTGTTTTTTTACATAGATAAACGCTACGTACAAAATGATGGAAAAGACAGGAAAGTCAAATGATTAACCAAGCTGTCAAAGCAAAGAAAGAATGCTTAAAGAGGGTGGAACTGACTTCCTGAAGGATTAATCAATCAACTCAGAAAAAACGAAAACTTTACGGATGTAGTCTCTATGTTGTTGTTGCTTATCATCAAATGATCGGACATATGTCAGATCAGCTCCAGTAGGTTGTTGACTTCCAGGAAATCTATAATAATAAAGGGATCAGATGTTAAGTCTCCCTTAGAAAGTCCGATGCAACCTAGAATGTGATCCGGTGAAGATGGATGATCACAGCATTTCTTTACAAGTGGGATGAATTTTTTTACCACTTTCAAAGGAAAAGCATTTAAGGTTGCCACTTTTTAGTCCAACCAGAGCAGTCTGGCAGCCATCTACAGTTACATTTGATTTCCAGCAGATTGCCAGGGGATGTTCACGTGTAACATTGGTACTCAGGTGGAATACGCCGTATTAAATTGAAGTTAGATCTTTCATTTGAGTATCGTTCTTGATAAGTAAGCGAAGAGCCAGTGGTCGTTTCATTCTCACTATCCTCTTTGGCCAATCTATCAGCGACTTCATTACCACTAATTTTTACGTGTTGTAGTCTCTATTCCAATCAAATTAAAAAGTTAAAATCCGTATGTGTAGTTAATGGAGATTTTTTATGCGTACGAGCTCCCCCCCTCCCTCAAAAAAAGATTTAATAGTAGATTGTTTGTTTCACTAAGCGAGCAGTAGTCTGGAAGTAGTATAATGCTTAAAAATAGATATCTTCACGTTGTTGGCATTATTTAAGAAATCCCATGCAAGACATATGAAAAATATTATCATTTTGCTGTTAATAATGTGTTCGGCGTTCTCTGGATCACTAAATGCATGCATGTATGTTCGCATTCTTATTTATAAGAATAAGCAGAAATACTGAATATTTAAGAGAAAAAAGAACGGAAACTTCAGAAATCACTGAGATATCAAATGAAGCTCGAAACTAAGGGATATAGATCATTTCTGGAGTGATATGTTTTATACGTCATGTGAAATATATTATCATCTGCTGTTAATATTATGTTCACCGTTCTCTGATGCACTAAATTGGTGTGCGTTGCATTCCTGTTCATCTGAATAAGCAGAATTATTGAATATTTGAATAAGGGAGAAAAAAATTGTGGAAAGTTCAGAAATCACTGAGTTATCAAATGAAGCTTTAATCATAGGGGCTACCGATTATATTTGAAATGATATTTTTCAATGCCATGTAAAATCTATTATCATTTTACTGTTTTTGAAGATAGAATTTCCGTGCATATGCGCTAATAAACTGTGTTAATATTCTCAAAGTTTAATTATTAGTTAATTAAATTTTGATTTTGGAAATGAATTATGGATTTCCTTTTAGAAGCAAATTCGAAAAAATAATAATATTTATAAAAATGAAATATAAAGAATTGAAAGTAAAGAAAACGGAAATTAAAAATGCTATTGAATACACTTGAAAAGTAGTGATTTCAAAACAGATTTTTAATAAACATTCATTTAGTCAATGGACTTTATAAAAAGATGCTCTATACATTGCAATAAGATTACCAATTATTTATTATTTTAGCTTTTCTTTTTCGCAAGGCGAAGCATTTTTTATATAAGGAGAAAAATATACCACATCGTTCATGAATGATAATTTTTTTAACTAACATAACTTTCAAATACAGCTGATTCCACAAACATCTTAACTCTGCCTCTAATCAGAATCTTCTCATGGGGAAAATCTATAGACACTTTTTAAGTATAACACATTGATAGAATGAGCACAAAAAGGTTGTCTGACATTCAAAAATTGAACAGTCAAAAGATACAGTTAAATCATTTTAATTTTTATTGATTTAAACTCTTCCATTCATAATATATTCTATTCATATATAATATTGATGTATACTTACTATTCATTCAAGATTATCTATGTTTCAAAGTGCTGATTTATTGTATTTAAGTCATGCAAATATTTATAAATTTTTCTATTTATTTTACAGGTGGAGGTAAATTGAACATTTTTCTAAAAATTTTTAAAGTGGTCTTATAGATATTCATGGAAGAAATGGTTTTTTTCTGAATTAATGTTATTTATCTATAAAACTTTTCCATTCGTGAAATGTTTATATAAATCAACGAAATTATCAACATTAAGGGAAAAAGTAATTTTCATCTAATCATCAATAATCTAAATCAAAAATAATTATGGAAAGCAATTATCAATCATCATCTTAAATTTAAAAAAAAAATGTGCTGTAAACGAAATTAAAAGAAAATAATCTTAATGCCTGAAAGGGCATATAATAATCTAAACGCCAAACATCAAGGTACATTTTTACTAATCTATACTCAATAATTGCTATATTAGAACAAACTTATGCAAAACCAAGCCAAAAAAAAAAGAATTGACACATGTCATTCATTAATTATTTTTCAAAAATGTTATATTATCTTAATAAATCATAGGAATATTAATATTTAAGGACTAAATCTTTCAAATTTTAAAATATATCATCTAATGAAATGGACAGTTTTAGTATTACAGTGAAGCAAGGCTTCATAAAATTCTTTGATAATTTGATTTTTCTTTATTTCCTTAAATTTCTTATTTAACATAATATTAAAGGTGTTAACTTTTATTTTCTTCAGCTTATTATTATTCGAATTGTTATTAATTATAAAAATATCAATAACTTCGAATTACCAATGCTTCATTGTCTATTAAAAATGTTCAGCATCGTAATTGTGTAAATTTTTAATATTCTAATTAATTGAATATTAATCATCATTAAATGATTTAAAAGTGAAGTGAATGCATTTTATAAATGGATATAATAATGTTTAGAAATAAGACCAGATATGTGACATTAGCACTTCCTGAATTTTTTTGTCCATAATTTTATTAGATTATTTACATAGTCTTCGTTTTCTTTTCGTTACTGATAACAAAATTTTAAAAGAAATGTTTCAGTGCAACTGACATTTCGATAAATAGAGCATTTAAAAAACGTTCAATGCAGACGATATTTCTAGTAATGCAACTTTTTAAATTCCAACTACAAATAATCGATCTGAAGTAATAAACAGACCAAGCAATATTCTGAAATAGAGATTAAATAATATATTTTATATAAAGCTTGAATGATTCAAGGAAATTTGTTAATTTCTGCATATAACATTACGAATATACTTAATTATGTATAAGATACATAAATAATATTTAGAAAATGAACAATTTAGCACAAGAAGAAGAATTTATTTACAAATTTAATTTTATTTGCTATTTTCATTTTTTAAATCAAGTTCAGTCTAGTGGTATATACTGAAATAAACTGAAATTCTTTTTTCAGATAACGATAACTCTTTAGGTAGGTAGATAGATACAATTGTTAAATCTTCATTTTTATTATTGATATTATGTGACTAAATTATTAATAATGTATATCATTTACTAAATTTAATAATTGTAAAATTTTCTAAATTTTTTAAAATAAAAATAAATATTTTATTGCAAAATATCTCCTAGAATCTAAAGCTTTTATTAATACTTATAAAATATTACGTTAGAAAGTTCTAATTTATTGTACAAATTAATTATAATTTTGATAATTATTACACTGTTTGAATATTATTGCAAAAATGTAGTATTTCTTAGGGAATTCTTCTTGTGTTAATTTACCATAATTTTTCGATTTATTAACTAACTAAAATGAGGACTATTCTAATAATTTAGAAAATGAAATTAATAGAACTTTTCCAATTTTATACTTTTTATAATTATTTATGGCGAAGTCAAATTATCCTTTTTTGGTGGTTTTGGAAAAATAAAACTAATATAGTTTTCTCTTTTTACATGAATTACTCATGATTTTAACTTTTAATCCAATTTCCTTTAATCTACGAATTTTCAAGGGGAAATCTGAAAGATAAAAGTCCAATACTTAATTTTTAACCCTTTCACTATTGCTCTGGCCCAACTGGCAGTACACATTTTATACCAGTCGAAAAGTTTCTGCTTCAAACGGAAAGTGTAGGATGTGAAAAGAACCATCCTTTGTGATAACTCTTTTTATATCTTGAACTCTTCATTTGAAACAGAAACTGGCTTACCAGGATTGAATTTCTGCAGCCAATTAAACCGTGTTAGTAGTAAAAGAGTTAAAAAGACTTAATTATATGTTTGTAAAAATAATTTAGCAGCTGCGTGGTCGATTAGAAGGAAAGAAATTCGATTTTTTTCATCCCGGGAAACATAACTTGTACAAGAAACAAACGTCGATAAAAAAAAAAATTCGTCAGTCTACATCTTAACACAAGAACAAAAGAGACAGAAATTTTTCCCTTCAGTGATTTTACTATGAGATTTTGATAGGGATTTATTTGAAAAACTCTTGAGGAAGGGAATCTTAGGTATCTTTAAAAGAATGTTGTAAGCAATGGGGATTTTTATCGCTTTGTTCATACCTTGAAAACTTACTGAATTCCTCAGTTTTTCCATAGCGCATGTAGAATTACTGAAATAAAAGAATGGAACTGGGATCAGAAAATTAGAGAATATTTTAGAATGAAGATAATATAAGCTAAATTAAGATAAAAATTTGGAAAATAATTGAGATTTAAATTGGGTTTTGAAATTAGATTAATTTTTCAAAATTAAATATTTGCAGAAACTGATATTGGGTTAATTTTGTCATTATGTGTGATCATCCTTAGTTTAATATTTATCGTAATCTTTCTTTAAACGTTGTATCGAATGCCCATTTTTTGAATGATTATGAAAGGAAAAAAAACTAATACAACTTTTTATTTTCAGAATCAACAGGTAAAACTTACATTATCGTTCTATTTCATTTAATACTTTCCTACACAATGAAAAAAAAGTATTTATGAGCTAGGAATCACTATTATTATTGAAACAGTAATTTAGAATAGTAAAATAGTATTGAGAATTAATATTACAAGAATGTAATTACGAAGAAAATGAAATCTATAATTATTTTAAACAAAAGTTTTACTGCTTATATTATCTCAAAAAATACTTGTCTGAAGTTTGAATTATGTTATATTTCTATCAGTTTAAACTTCTATCTCACAGAATTAAGGAAAAATGATATTCGAAAGCTAATAATATTTCGCAAACTGTATGTTTAATATTAAAAAGTTAGTTTATAATTATTTTCGGATGGATTTTCACTGACCAGAAATTAAACAGTTATATTTAGAAACTTGAAGAAAAGTAATTGGATCTATTATTTCGATTTTAATTAACTTAATATTATAAAATTAAAAAGTATTTACATAATTCTTAAAGCAACATAAACGGACTCAAAATTAAAGCTTTCTAGCGCAAAAGCCATGGTTTTGACTGTGCTGCGCCTACCTCTGGTGCAAAGTTTTGGCTTCGAGATTTTAAAAAATATCTATTCTTTAATTCAAAGCATTAACGAATAATCAAAATATTATATAAATTATAAAACTTCAAAAGTTTTACATTTTATTTCAATAACTTTATATATCTATTAAATTTAGATTATAAATTTAATACAAATTTTCCGCAATCATTGCTTTTCTTTTTCGGACAGTTAAAAATTTTACCTAAAAGTTTTGTTTATGTATATTAGATACTATTTATGTATATTAATGTATATGTATATTAATGAACAGATTATAATATTTTAAAATTTCTGTTAAGATATGAGCTTTATGAGGATGAATCAAAACATGAAACTATTGAATAGAAATATTCTTTTAATTATGTTGGTTTAATGGTTTAGCGATTCTGCAACAAACCATGTTAAATCATTTCCTCTATCCGTCCTTTTCATTTGACATATTGTATTTTTGAATCAAATCATAGCAACTTAATCATATTTAGGAAAAATCGGAATGCGTGGTTAACCTAGCAATTCATAGCTTCAATTGCCATATTTTTTAACTGAAATTTTCCGTATTTGACTTAATCTTTTTATTTCTGAAAAAGAGCTCTAGATACAGTTTTAGAAGTATGAAAAGTGTTTGTAATATTACTTGTATAAATGCTAACAAATTTAGAAAAGAATTGAAGTATTATATTTTATAGATAAAATTATTATATTTTATTCCATATAGAAAAATGAGGTTTATTAAAAATGATGTACTTTTTTGCTAGATTTTATATTAAGGGTTTAGTGTCAAACATAAAAAAATCACGAAACAATATATAATTAATAGGAGCAATATTATAAATCAAACGGTTGAATATTTCCAAACAATTAGAAACAAAAATGAATTCTTTATTTTTTTAAACGGAGTTTTAACACTTGATGCTAGAAAAAAGTAACAAAAATGAAGAAAAAAATAACCTAAGTTGGATAGAAGGAGTATATTTTTGGTGTCGAAATGATCGCAGATGAATAAATTTAAATTAATTTGACATAAAAAGTGCTGAGGAAAATTTAGCATTGATACTAGTTTCGTCTGAATATCTTAAAATTGAAATAATATTCTTCAGTCAACATACATGCGTAAAACCTTCTTGCTGTAGAGTGCACACGCGTTTTTCAAAATCTAAATGTTCGTGTTGTTCTTAAGAAAGAGTGCTGCTTTCGCTCATGCAAAATATACAGAGATGGTAGCAAGCTTCTGTTAAAACATATTTTGAAATATTCAAATGTTTTAACAAAATGAATAATTGCAAAACAGAAAAACATTCAGAATAAAGTTTATGACAATTATCTTTTTTAATAAGAAAATATTTTTAAGGTGTTAATTATGTTGAACTGAAGAATTGTACTTTTTTAAATGTACAGAAATGCCACCACCAAATATTACTGGCCTACATTCATGGCAATAATCATTAAATTTCATTTTCTGCGCTTTTATTAGACTTAGGTATCATTAAACTAAATTTGAACACAATCCCCCCCCTAAAAAAATACACCTCAACATCGATGATTCCAAATTCTAGATTAATTTTATAATAATAAAAAAAATAATTTTAAAAAACGACCTATGTAATATTATTTTTATGAAATACAAGACGTTTAATAAATAAGGAATGTTTAAAAATAAATAAAAAGATAATCTAAGAAGTAAATAAATATTGTCACGTATAGTAAGAAGAAAAAACAGTTTTTAGTTAAACATTGCGAGTAATTGAAATATTGCATCTTATGTTTAATTATAGATGGATCAGGACCAGGACCGGGACCAGACCCAGGATCAGGACCTGGACCAGGACCAGGACCAGTACTGGGACCAGACCCAGTACCAGGACCAGGAAGTAAGAAATAATATTTAGATTATAATGAAAAATGCTAATACATATTTTATAAAAAAAAAGTCAGATAATTATCATTTTATGTTATTCAAGCAGATAGAAATTTATTTAAAATTTTAACTATATATATATATATATCATAGTTTTGCATTCTGAAACCTTTATGCAAGGAAATATGAAATAAAACGTTTGAATTTATCTAGTTCCTTAAAATTGCAAAAAAAAAAAAATCAAGTGGAATAAACTTTACAAAAAGATAAGTGATCAATTGAAATGGTTTACATTTTGCCTGAAATTTTACAATATATTCAAATTTTCCTCGTTAATTATTACAGAATATGATTTCATTCCTATAGACAATAACTGGAAGATTTTAATTCACTGATGCTTCAGGCATATCATTTAACTATTATTGAATAGGAAACCATAAAATTATACGTTATAAAAATGATATTCTGCAAATTATAGTCGAATATCATAGCTATAAAACGTATTTTTAGAAGTATCATATATAATAATTATGTAGATTTGTTTAATCATTAGAAATCTTTTGCTAATTGGAATCTAGTTTTTTTTTTTTTTAATCTAAAATGGTCGAAAGTAAAGATTAATGAAGATAAGTATTTTCATCCCAAACATTCAGATCCTTTATAACATTCAGATCCTTTTTAACATTCCAAACATTCAGATCCTTTTTAACATCTCAAACATTCAGATCCTTTTTAACATCCCAAACATTCAGATCCTATATAACATTCAGTTCCTTTTTCATTAAAGGTATCATGTACAAATTATGATAACACTTTATAATTTCAATAAAATTTCAAACTTTGTGTGTGATAATAACTTGTTGTTTGCCAAAAGACAAACTTGATACAGAAACATAGCTTTGAATTTTAATGAGCAAGCAAGTACCATTTCAAAAATATTGCTGTGTCATAAATATTAATCATTTTAAAGTTTTCATTTTTTTTATTTTAAGTATTTATTAATCTGAATAATTCATTGTAAACAATGTATTATATTTATTAATTAGTTTAATAATAATATAATTAATTTATAATATTAATATATTTATAATATTAATTAATTTTTAATTGATTTAAGAATGAACAAATTCATTTCCTGAGCAGTTGCTCAAAATTATTTGTATATATCTAAAAAGAAGTAAGTAACATGTCAAAACTTTTATTTTTAGGTGGGGGACCATTGCTGTTGTTTAATGTTTTTGAAACATTATAAATCACTATTTTAAATATATGAAACGTTATCGCTTTACATTATGTATCAGATATATAAAGTTTTTTTTTTTTTTTTGTATTTAACGGGTTTTCTGAAATATTGCAAGATGAAAAACAGATGAAATCTGTTATTGAAATATCAGTAACTAACTCCACAATAAAAGGTGTACTATTAAAATAGCTATGATACAGATTCTGTGCTCGAAGCATTTTTTAAACGAAATAATTTTCCTTCATGTATAAACTATTATTTTTTCAATCTTTGGAAATAAGTCATACCGCATTTTATTTGGCTCTAATAAATTCGTTGAGAACTGAGTTATTCTTATCCCAAAATTATCGGAAAAAATTCTTTCATATTTAGAAGCAAAAAAATAATAATAAATTGCTTTCGCATGATTTTTTAAACAAATCTTGGAATTTGTATTCTATAAGTTATTTGATAAAAAAAATAGCAATTTGCAATTACTTGTGTTCATATATTTAATAGCTAACTACAAAAAAAAATGTTTTTTTTAAAGAAATAATTTTAAAGACTTTTTGAAGCAAAAAACTAATTGTCGAATATACAAGATATTTGTTCTAATACTATTTAAAACTGATTGTTTATATTGAAAGAAATTATCACCTGTCAAAACGACTTCTAAGTTTTATGAAATATAATCAGTGATTCCTAAAGTGTTTTTACAGTATATATATAAAGTTAAAAATTGTCTGCAACTTTATCCAAAAAGGGACTAGTTAATACACAACGCACATTGAAGCTTTAGCAATAAAGAAAATGTGTCGTTTTTTAAAGCATTCTTGAAGAACACGATAAGCATTTTTCAGTGGAAGTTTCTATCATTTGTGTACTTTAGTTGCAAATGGCAGCAACCCTATTAAACCCAAAATGTTTCGAATTTTCATTATTTATTCCATTGATTGGCTATTTGAAAGTTATGCCTTAAATTTGCATTTTTTGTATGTGTAGATACAGCGTTTACGAACAAGGCCTTTTTCTAAGATTTGCTCGTAAAAAAACAGAATTTACACAATTGCCCTTAAAATCTTTTATTCTTGTAATAATTAAGAAAGAGCTTTTAAGGCAATAAAGAACTTACTTTTTTCCGGCATATTATATTATCAATTGTATGATAGGCAGTGACATCAAATATAGATACATGATAACGACTGTTATTCGAATAAAATTTAATAATGAAGTCAAATTAGCAGCTAGTATTTTTAAATAATCTATCATATCTCCATATATAATACTTTTACTTACGAAGAGGCAATTTTTAATAATGATTTGCTGTGCTTTGACGATGATGGAATTTAATACTTTCAGCACGAAATGGGAAAGGAAAAAAGAAAAATAGCATCAAGGTTAATTTGTAACAAAATATAACACAAACACAAAAATATCCACGGTTAATTTGTCTACAAATATGCATATTTTGTAACAGATGTACCACAAAATATATTCAATATTCGTATGTCTGAGGAATTAATAGATAGAAATCAGTTCAATTGAAGAGATTTAAAAGAGATGCAATCTTTCAAAATCAAAAAAAAAAAAAAGTTGATTAATGAAAGTTTCTGACTGCCGGGAATTAGAAAAAGTTTTTATTACCAGTACACTATCAATAAATCGATTTTATTATTCTATCCATTGTTCATGAAAATTCGTTTGAATTGAACATTGAACTTTCTGCTTGAAATGGGAACTTTAAATTCTACAATCAAATTTTGCTACTAGTCCTTATTTATTTTAAAGTAAGATTCTAAGTATATATTTCCTTCAAAGTTCAGTCAAAGTTCAGCATTCATGTCTTATAATGTTGGACTATTTTTGTTTTTATAAAGGTCGGGATTACCCAATTATTACCTATGAGATTGGAGATACTATTATTATTATTTACACCAAATTATAGGCATTAAATACTTGTGATATGTCATTAAATGAATGCAATTTTATTGATAAATAATATGAAAACAAATCATTGACTTTTTTCAGTAAGCTGTAAAAAAATTCAGAGACAGAAAATAATAGATTCTTGTTTTTATAAATATGCTTTATCCGTTACCCTGATCAGAAGACAAAACAAATACTGCAAACCATCCCATATTTTCTAAGGTAATTGAAAATATAGAAATTTCTTTTTATGTAAATTTGTGTAACTAAGGCTGGTAGGTTAAGGAATTCACTTTGGTGTAACTAAGGCTGGTAGGTTAAGGAATTCACTTGCAAAAAACGTGCTGTTTAATGAGAACTCACATAAAATATAAAACTACTTTCTTTCTTATAAAACATTTAACATTGAAGTATCTCGGAAAATTCTTTTCCACTTACTCTAATTTTTCCTATGACATTTCATGACAACCTATAACGTTTCATGTAACATTCTGAAAGCTAATGCTTTAAGGACCACCGATAAAAGTTTCCATTATTGTTCTATTTTCACTTCATAATTTTTACAATTTTTCTCTTAAATAGTGAATAACTCTTATCAAAATTCTAATTGCAGGAATGATGAAAAATGAATATATTTGTAAGAAATTTTTCCAGCGGAGAATATTTCTTAGTAACTAAAAAAATTTAAAATTTGTTATAAATGTGGTATTTTTGAAGCTTAATTCCTACCAAAATAGACAAAAAAGTAATTCAAATAAAATAATATGAACAGTATAAATAGACATCATGATTAATGAGAATGAAACTTTTTTCAGGTGGAATTAGACATCATCGTAAGTAGAAATATTTTTTTAAAATATAATTAGTCATTTGAAACCAGTATAGTTTTTAACAGAAAATATGAAAATTGTTACATTATATGGCATACTATTAGAATGAACAGTTATTTTAGCAGCTTTAAGCAATTACATTTTTAGCTTATTTGAACTATTTCCAGTTTAATGTTTGATTATGAATTTAGTGTAATGATGTATTCAGTATAATGATGTTTCCAGTGTAATGACTGTATTCATGTATAAAATTAACTTCTCAAATGGTGAAATCAAAAATTCTTTAGTTGAAAGATATAGAAAAGTACAATTAATATTACTTTATATTTTCAGCCCCACCAGGTAAAACTTAAACTATTACTCTAATTAATGTTTTTTTAAATTTTGTCTTAAAAATATTAAATACTGAAAAATTTTTATGCAATTATTTTTAAAAAATGTAAAATTCAGCTAATTTCTAATGAATAATGTAATTAATGGAAGTTATAAGATAACAATATTTGATAAAGATGTATGAATAAAAGTGATATTTTTAAATTTACACTCTGAAGTTGCATCGTAATTTTTTAAATATGAATTCTGATATTGACAATTTAAAAACATCCAGGAAACGGACTATACAATTAAAATATGGGCAATAATTTTTATTTACAATTTGACATGGACTAGAAAATATTGGCGATATTATTTATTAAAATAAGTATTTTTAAAATGAAAATTTAAGCAAATATACGGATTTTGAATAATTTAGCAGGGAATAAATAAATATCAAAATATTTTTGCATTACTTCTCATATTTATGTAATGAAAGTACTTTTATCTACAAATTTATATATTAACAAAATGATCATCTATGGAAGTTTCAGTGTTAAGATAATGAAAATTGCAATACTCTACTTAGTTAACGCTTAATTATAGTTTTTACTTCATTGAGTCAGTTTAAAGATTTTATATTTGATGTTCCTATTTTAGTTATACTAAATATAATATAACAGATAATAAAGTTTTTATACTCTATTTTACATAAATTTAAATCAATTATAATTAATTTGTATAATACTTCTTAGTGAGATAAAAGCCGATTGCACATTTTTACGTATCTATATTAACTCATATTAATGAACGAATATCTGCAATATTCTAATGCTCAAAATAAGATACCTAAAGCATAAAGAGAAAATTTAAGTGTATGATAAAAAATGTTCATTTATTCTTGTGGTAGATATTTATACACTTTACAATTTATCAAATGATGTTAATTCAGAGTCCAACTTTAGTAGTCTGTTTGCATTTTTGTTCTGAGAACCTTTAGTCTAAATAGTTAACCAAGTATCTTCATAGTCATTTATATGCAATTATTATGTTTATAAAGTGAAAATAGAAAACTATGTTTCATTTTGTTTATTCATATTTAAAGAGGATGAATTTGGTTATTGATGCATTGGTTCAAAAATATACTGATTTTTGATTGTAAAAATAATATAGTGTAGAACACGAGATGAAGCAAAGAAAATAATGGATGGAAATAATTATTATTGCTTCCGCCTTTTATAAGAAGAAAGTAATACACACAATACTTTATGATTTGAGCTTTATTTAAAATTTTTAGCCGCCATAGTTATTTAAAATGTATAGCATGTTATATCAGATCACCGTGATTAATTCTGGAGATTTACAATAATTTTTTATGAACAACAGATTCTTTGATTGTTACAGAATTTGTCTTATTGGGTAAAAGATAAAAAAAAAATAGAATGAAGACACCCTCCAAAAAATGGGTCAATTTTGGAGGGTTCTTTGTTTTAATTTTAGATGAGCAGTAATTAATTTTTTCGGTATCTAAAGGAGTTTACAAAACATTTCAATGGTGTATTTTGCTTCTGAAATTTACAATTTGTACAAAATTAATCTTTTGCGATATATCCATGGTGACGTCGTTCTCTTTTTTCCTCATACGGTTACCCAAATTTAACTGCTCTGTCTCTCTTATTTGTGATCCTGCTATTACAATGCCATGATTTAAAAAAGGCAGTTCAGATTCATATTGTTCAAAGTTTAAATTTTTTAAAAATATTTTTCAAGTTTACGAAAGGGTTTTGCAGAGTACTACAATGGTGCATTCTAAAATTTGCAGTTTGTGCCAAGTTAATCACTTATAATATATGTACGAAGATGTCTTCCTATACTTACCTGATAAGTTTTTTTTTTCCAAATTTAACTGTTCTGTCTTTCTGATTAGTGCCTGCTCAGTCCTGTATTTTAAGAAAAATAGGTCATATTCCAATTGCTAAAAATTTAAAAAAATTTCTATATTTACTGAAAGTATAATTTCCAAAGTAAAATCAATAAGAATATATTTTTAGGCATTAAGAGAAGAGTTTTCATATTTTAGAAATTTCAAACAAGTTATCTTCAATTTTCAAAGCTTCAATTTTGATATACTAAAATTTCTTATGCTGAAGTTCTATTTATAAATAGCATAAATGAAAAAACAATGTTTTCTTCGTTCTATGTGAGACATAACAATCATTAATGCAGTCTTGAATAAATATTAAGCATAAATATTAACAGCAATTGTAATGCCACGAAACGTTTAAGTTAAATTCATAATAATACAGGGTGTCTTAATATGGACTGACGATTTTCAAAAAGCCATAACAAGAAAACAATTAAGATTCAAAAATTTTCTTGCAGCAAATTCATGCGACAGAGCATAGGTTTCTCCTCTCACAGTTTTGGTTTTAGTTCAAAACGTTGTCGATAGATGGTGCTGCAGACAACAAACATGTGAATAAAGAAATAATTGAAAATCACATCACCATTTTTCGAAATCTTTTCATAAATGAAAATCACAGTACAATAGATTCGAAAGGTTTACCATCAGCCGCAATCACATGTCGTAATCGGAGGGCGAAATCAGTATTCATTTTCTGGGAAGTGGCCAATGGAATGGTTGCACATGCGTCACTGATCAAGTTCTTCAAGTGTTCGGAGTTTTGTATGGCACACTACATCCTTCAAGTGACTCCAAAGGAAGAAATTGAAACAGTAACCTCTTCTGAGGCTGCGTTTTTGATGAGTTACATGCGTGAAGAACTATGAAAGGGACTTGCAGCGCCATCTATTGACTACCCTTTGAATTATAAAACTGTGAGAGGAAAAATTCATGACCTGTCACATGAATTTGCTGCAAGGATTGCTTTTTTTAAATTTAACCGTTTTTCTTCTAAGCTTTTTGAAAATCGTCAGTCTGTTTCAGGACGCCCTATATGAAAACAATTTCATTAAATAGTTCATGTTATTACTCTATGGAAATATTTAGTAAAAATAAATATTCCTAGGAATAAATAATTAAAGTACAAAATAGCTTGAAAAACTATTTTATTAAATAAAGCATGTAAATAATATAAGGTATTTTATTATTATTTAGCAATAGGAAAAGGCCCAGGAGGAGGACCAGGAGGTAAATAATTATTTTTAGGATAAAAATACAAATACAATTTTAAATTTTAAAAATATACAAAAAATGTAAAATTTATTATCGTTTTAATTTATTATCGTTTTAATTTATTTTGGAAGTATAACAATTAATTTAAAATTAATAGATAAAGGATCTTTATTTCCAAAAATATCACGATATCGAAATAGTATATAAATCATTTAAAATTATAGAATTAAGTCAGAAATATAAATGATTAAACACTTTCAATAAATTTAACAAAACAATGTGTATGTGAGATCAATTTACATGCACAAGGAAATTACTTGCGGAGGTAAAAATTTATACATATTTTTTGTCAGGCCAAAAATGTTCGTCTCTAAATAGCACAAAATATATATTCATTCATTAAGAACATAAGCAAGAAAATTGAATTTCTTATTGATTTCATAAGTCTAAAGTGTTGAAATAATATTGAACAGGAATTGGAAAAAATATGTACAGTTAAAATGATGTTCTGTAAATCTTAATTTAATTTCATGGAGAAAAAAAGTAATCTTTTTAAATTCTCGTACATATTAATAATATTTATATTTAATGATTAGAAATAAATCACTTTTAAATGCAATGATTTGTAATGTAAGTTTCAATAAAAGTGTGTATAATATGTGGAATCTTCCTTTTTAGGTGTTGGACCAGGACCAAAAGGTAGGCAAAAATATTCAGAATAAAATTAATCGTTGATTTTAAAACAAAAAAATACAAACGAATATTATCGCTTTATATTGTTCATAAGAAATATGAAATAATTATTCTGTATTACTTTGGATTCTAAAAATAAATACGATGTAAATCGTTTGCAATAAATATTTATTTTATAATATAAAATATGGAGAATTTTGTTCAAAATTTTATGAAACAAGACTTACTCTCCAGACTGATTGCAATAATATTTTTTGAGGACACTTTGCAAGTTTCTGAAGATTCTGTTAAAAATTCTGGGAAGAAAATTTATTTCAAATGTATTTATATAAACTACTATGTAAAAAGAAATTTTAAGGAATTTTCTGAAAAGTAAATTTTTGATCGAAACTGATTCAAGAAAAGTGGGATATCTTTAAAAAATTGCAATTAAGAAATTTAAATGCATGTGTTAAAAACCTTTGTGTATGAAGAAGATGCAAAATTTATAATTTCATTTAGTTATCTTTTGTAATCGCTTTCAGGTCAAACATAGAAGGATTTTGAGAAAAATAGTTGAAGAATATATCCAATGTTCATGCAATAATTAATTATTAAAATAGTTTCTGTCGTGCAGATTATAATATTCGAAATAATTTGAGGGCTATACAATTAAAATGAAAATTGAATATATTATTTTTAACTTTGCTAATTTTTGAATATTAAAATGTAACTGAATTTCTTTAACGAAACGATATGCTAACAAAACTAATGGTAGCTTATAATTATGTTATGATTGTTAAATTACAGTGTTTTTAGCATCAGAACGCCTTTTTATATGTAATTTTTTTTTAATTTGCCTCCATATTGGTCTTATACTATAAGTAACTACTAAATTTATAACCTATCAGAAAGACTCTACGGTGTAAAGGTTCGATGCTGAATTTGAAGCAGTTATTTCTTTTCTTTGTTCTAATGTATTTCTTAATGCTTAGTTCAAATTTTCTTCTTTTAATGTCATAAAAAGTAAAATTAATGTCTGTTTTTTTTATTTCAGGCCCACTAGGTAAAAATCTAATTGTTACTGTATTTTCCTCTCATTCATATTTTTAAATGGTTTCTGTAAAAATATTGACAAACATTAAATTATTAAATTTCAAATTTAAAAAAATCAATTGCTTTATGACTAAGATAATAATTATTGCAAAAATTTGGGACAAATATATTAGTGATGAAGATATTTCAGAAATAACAAGTTTTAAATATTTCAAACATCATGAATTCTTTAAATTATTTTACCGAAGTAAAAAATAAAATTCATTAGGAAATAATTTTTTAAGCATCATATGCAATGGAACAAATAATTATTTGCTGTTAAATATAGAAAATTATATAAGTAATAATATTTACAAAAGTATGTATTTATAAAAGAAAAACTGAAAAATATTATAATGGTTTCAATTAATTTAGAAGTAAGCAAACAGAAAAAATAATTCGGAAATTTTTACATTATCTAGAATTCTTATAATATAACAAATTCGTGAAATTATCTATTTTCTTAAAATAATGAAACAAAAAAAATATTTTCTGGTAAACATAGAAAAGGATGTAAGTAAAAATATTTACAAAATTAAGTATTTTAAAAATTTGAAATTGGAAAGAAAAGAAATGTAGTTTAAAAACTTTACATTAGAAGATGTACTCATAGAATGGACTTACTATTTCTTTAACTATAAAATCACAATTACAATTGTTTTTTTTATCAAAAAGTACGTCCAAAAATAGTCTGATTTTCAGATTTTAAATAAATGTTAATAATTTTAGAAATTTTTAAATGTGTTTTTTATAAATTTGGGAATTTTGAATTTATATTTTTATTTCCCTAAACCCTAATTTTTAATTTAATTATGTTATAACAATTAGACTAATTTTAATAATTATATTCTATTTGACTAGTTGAAAAGCTAATCTAAAATTTTCTTACTTATCTATATTAGCAGTTATTAATGAATGGGTTTCTGTATTATCAAATATAGATTAAGACATCTACCATATGAAAAATAAATTAAATATAAAGTTCCTGATTAACATTAAGAACCATAATGCAGTAGTAAAATTTAATAATCAAAACAAACAATATGCTTTCTCTGCCATATAAATTTTTGTTCTAAGTTAAAAAAAATATTATATCAAGTTTCAGAGCACTCAATTTAGATAATTTATCAGGTATCTTTCGAAGTAATTATCTGCAAATTTCTCTGTTTTCAAACAGAAAATAAGCAATGTTGACTTTGTAGCTCAATGATTTTAAGAAAAAAAATTGCGTATTGTTATATCGATTCATTAGAATTTTCAAATGTTACTTCAGGAGGAAATAAAAATTCAGTTGAATGGATTTAGGAAGAAACAGTTTGTAAAACAATTATAAGCGTCTTTCCCATTTGAGAAAAGAAAATTTGGAAACATGAATTTAACCTACATAAAGAATTTAAAATTTTAACATTGTTTCATCAACAGAACATTCCAATAGCAAATTTTCTAAGGAATTTAACATTTTATATATTGACATTCTGTTTAAATTTAAATATTTATTGTCATTTTTATTGCACATGAATTTTAACTTGTTTTCAAAATTCAACTTTAAATTCTGTACATATATAAAATTACTGAGAGGATAAAATAAAAATGTGTGGTGAGAAAAGTTGTAATGAAAAAATGGAAATAAATTCTTTAGATAAATGGTGGGTGATGAAAAATATCACATTGATGCTTTAGGCTTTATAGCTGGTTTCAAGTATGACTCTGGCCAAACAGAATTCTATTTCTTGTTCTTATATTCTTGTAATATCTTGTTCTATTTCTTATATTCTTGTAATATAAGAAAACAATTGCATATTTACATTCATAACAATATAATATTCTACTTAAGTTAATTATATTCAATGTGAATTTTTTTTGATAACGGCTTCGAATTATAATCAATTATTTATCTTAAAATATTATTTATATAAAACGAATAATTGTCTTTTTCAAACACCGAAAATATCTATAATTATATTATATTCACTGAAATTCTATTTGTAGAGAAAATTGATGAAAAATTTATATTACCTTGTGCCACAAAAGTGCTTCCTTGTGCTTCTTACACAATTCCTAAAAATAACCTATTGAAATGACTCATTGAAATAAGAAAATTATTATCAAACAGCTTTTGAAATTAATATAAATAAAAATGTCCAACAATAAAGGATAATCTTAGATTTAAAAAAATAAATATTGGATGCAAATAATTTTGGATATGATAATTTAAATAAATTATTTCATTGAATAACAATCGTAAATAAAATGAATTTTTTATAAATATTTAGCTGGCGGAAAAGGACCAGGAGGAGGACCAGGAAGTAAGTAATCATTTTTAACATAAAAAAATAGAATTTGTAATTATGAAATATACAAATGTCATCAAAATTTTTTTTAACAGAATGCAAAAGTAAATAAAATTGAAAAATTAGACATTTTTGCTTTCCAAAAATATATTAAATGAAATATTATATCAATTGGATAAAACTTTCTAATAATTTCTAAATCTTAAATGAATAAATTAGTTTTAATAAATTATACAACAAAATGTTTATATTAATTCGATTGTAAAGTTGGCAGTTGATTGCAGTGAAAATGGTTGAATTTGGTCTGAACAAATTCAAAAGACAATCACGAAATATCACTTCCATTTCTAGAGATTATTAATTAAAAATTTTGAAAAATTGTATTGATTCACATGACGTTTCAAACATTAAAATGATAAAGAACTCACAATAAACTCACGATGGCATTGATCTTCCCTAAATTATCTAATTTCACAATGAAAAAATAATTTCATCAATTATTATATTTAAAAAATAAACAAATTTGTTTAATAGTAAAAAATAATTAAATTTTGAATTTGATAAATTTTGACGCTTTAAATATTAAAAAAAACATATTTAAAGGAATAAAAACAAATACTGTATTGGAACTTATTTTATTTATGAAGTGGACCAGGACCAAAACTTAGGTAATAATGTTTAAAATAATAAAAGTAAATCATTTTAAAATATAAAACAAAAATTTATATCATCACTTTAAATTATTTATCAGAAACATAAATTATATATTGTGGCATTCCAAATGTTTTATGAAATTATATTCATTATAGATCGTTTGCAATCAAATACCTGGTTTAGAATACAAATCATTAAACCACCTATCTGTAACGAATTCCACAGTGATAGAAGCACAACTCAGATCGATTGGAATCATATATCATCTAAGATAGAAGTCCAACATATTAAAAAGATAAATTTTTCTCTATGAAAAATTTTTTATTGCAAGTATTTAATAATAAATTGCACTACATGTTTATTTGATTTATTCAATTTGTAAGTAAATGAATTCTTTTTATCATAAACTGTACAGATGTAAGGCGCAGATTCGTTTATTAATAAGAAATAATTAAGTTTTAAATTTAATTAGTTTGAATTAAGAAAAATATTTTTAAATAAAGAATAAAAGTAAATAATAAATGGGAAATTATTTAATTTAGATGGTGGACCAGGACCAAATGGTAAGTTATAATATTCAGAATAATAAAAATAAAGGATTTTAAAGTATAAAACTCGAATTTATGTTATCGCTTTAACTTAGTAATAGGAAATACAAATAAAAAAACCTTTGCTGCTACATGTTTTATGAAATAAAGTCAATTGTAAATCATTTGCAATCAAATATTCAGTTTAAAATATAATTAAAATAAAATTTATAAAATATAATCTGTATATATTATAATACAGTAAAAAATGACTCATAATTTGCATAGAAATTAGCTGAAATTCTTGAAATTTATAAATAAAACAAATCTCAGAAAATTTTTAATATTTTTTTCATTTATAATGGAATTTGGAGGTAGTAAGTAAAGAATATCTTTTATTTTTAGCTATAAAGATTAGCTTTATTAACCTTAGCATGTATGAATTTATATATTTTTTTTACAAAAAAGTTACGTGTGTTTTGAAAAGCTACATATAATTTATAAAAGTCATTTTTAAAAACGTTTTATTATCTTTCGTAAAATTTCAAAAATTTCGCGCTGAAATGAAACATTGAAAGTTCGAATCGATATTAATGCGAGTTGCTATTAAATTAAATCAATCAGTCATCAACACTGAAGAGAGCCAATCTGAAAAAAACTAAAACATTTAATTAGTTGAAATTATTTACAGAATTATATGAAGTATTTGTAGTATGAACATATGCGATGGAGCTGTAACACCACATATCACAAAGTTCGCCGAAAAAGTTCCGATTTCGTTTTCAGGAATTCCAGGAGCTGAGTTATCTCAGTAGAAGTGTTTTTCATTGCAATAGTAATAATTCTGCCATAAAAATAAAAGACTAACTTTTTACTAATATATTTTTTCCAAGGCAAAAAAGATACCTTTGATAGTATTTTTAATAGTAGAATTATTCATACATCTTGATATTTTCCCAAGTCTCCAGTTTAAATTCAATCCTTCTGCTGCTATTGCAATATACGAATCTTTTCTAGAAACTTTCATCAAAAAGCAATTTTTAAGAAAGGATTTCGAAACACTCATTATTGTTTTTTGGAACAGCTATGTGAAACTTATAAATGGTAATGAAACGTTTTGCTTAATGGATATACGGAGCACTGACGGGTTAATATATTTAATTTCGCATTTGAGCACAGTTCAGATAACCGAAATGTACACCTGCCCAAACCCCTTTAAACTAAAACCCGAAAAGTCGAATTTTGGTCAGTATCATCACTTTGTAAAATAGCAATCTGAATCGAAACGTATTTTTTGGTTTCATGAAGCAAAATTTCTAATAAAAATATTGTAAGCTATATTTAATTTTATATCATTGTGTGTTACATTAAATCTCAAGAAGCACACAAATTAAAAACCGAAAAAATATATATAAAAATATTTTAATTACTGAAGCTTGATTTGTGAATTTGATTTCTTTGGTGTGAAGTATAGAGTTTATTTACAAAAAAATCATTTAACGCAATGAGATGACAACAATTAAAAGAAAACGCATTTAATAAATGTATTTCGTTCCAAAAATGGGGTCTGTGTGTGTGTGTGTGTGTGTGTGTGTGTGTGTGTGTGTGTGTGTGTGTGTGTGTGTGTGTGTGTTTTCATTATCTAAAAAAGAAAAGAAAGTAATAAAAAAATATTTACTTTGGCTAGACTAATGTAACGTTTAAAAAAATTATCTTACTATTTACTATTACTTACTACTTACTATTATAGAAATGATTCTTTACTGTTAACAAATTATTAATGATGTCAGTGATATGTAATGATTATAAATGATGTCAGTTTTTTAAAGCAAAGTTAATATCATTATTAGGGAAGGGTTTCTTCATTCCTACCTTCAAACTATACTTTAAATCCTCAAAATATTTAAAACCTTTCACCTTAATTATTCTAAGAAACCTTAAAATATTTAAAACCTTTCACATTAAATATTTTAATAAAATTAAAATATTTAAAGTAATATTACAGAATTATCGAATAAATATATCATACTTCCTTTATACGGTATTCATAAAAAATGCTTTCAATTGTGCAATAACATGATAAATTCGTTGCGTACTTGATCAAAAGAGTACTGAAACAAATTAGTACAATTAAAATGGTGAAACTAATAATTTAAATTTATATCAGGAATGTTTAAATGTGTGAGAATATTCTATTTCAAAATTATTGATAAAATGTCTTGCAGTAAGAAAGGTGTCACATATTTTTATATGGAAATCATGAAATCAGATTATCCTAATTCGTTGATCTGATTGTATATCGACTCTAATGTTTGCAAAACCTTTTGTATGTAATGTTTATTGCTTTTTATGATATTCAAATATGAATTCAAAATGTTCGATGATTAATTTTTTTCGCTAATTTCATTGGTTCTGAAATGTTAATAATCAATTAGCAAGGTGTTAGTTCTTCACATTTTCTATAATTAATTTAAATTTAAAAAGTCAATGGATCTGATATTGATTCTCTATTATCTTTTGTACATAAAAAATACATATTTTCGAAAAAAAATTTCCGATAAGACTGTAAAATACTTTTTCGGAATCTTTAATATTTAAAAATTAATCTATGATGTTACAAAACCGGTTGCACAATTAATTATATTATCAAAGTAAATCATTTCAAATAACCGAAAGGCGAAATAATTCACATGTTATTACATCCCCATGTCTTTGGAGTGAATAATTTTTTAAAAAATGTTTTAAACCCTTTGAAAATTATAATCAAAAAATTATATAAAAACGATATATTTCGCCATATCGATAAAAATTTCATTTGTTAACATAAAATTAGAAATTAAAAAATTATGAGAAAATAATTTCATTAGATGGTATGTGAAAATAATATGTGCAATGTATTGTTATTGCAGATGGTAGTCCTGGAGAACCAGACAGTAAGTAATCATACTATTTTTTTGAAAATGAAAAGATTATGAGAAAATAATTTCATTAAATGGTATGTGAAAATAATATGGGCAATGTATTGTTATTGCAGATGGTAGTCCTGGAGGACCAGACTGTAAGTAATCATACTATTTGTTTGAAAATGAAAAGATGAAACAAATCGTCTATTTTATTAGAATTTACAGAACGGAAGTGTATATTAAGACGTATTTCTCATAAAAATTTAGCAAAATTAATAGGATATGAATCTTTTGTTGTGAAAATTTTTAAATAACTTAAAAATATCGAAAAGTATAAAGAATTTTATTTTTATTATAAAGAATCGCATATAATATTTTATTTAAAAGAATTATATATCAAAAATATACCAAAATAACATTAAAAAATTTTTTTACTGAAAGTTTTTTATTGAAATGGATATTAAATATTAAAAACTATGATTAAATACTAATAATTAGAACAAATAATTACTTTCGAACGTATGTATAATTAATATTATAAACGTATTATTATTGCAGATTATGATTCTGGAAATTCAGGAGGTAAGTAATCATAATCATAAAAGAAATATCTTACTTAAAAATGGAAAGATGGGTTTATTTATTTATTCTTTTACCTGAATTTATGAAAAGAAATATATATTAGAACTTTTTATTCAAAAACTTATAGCTTAAACTATAAAATACAGATAATTTCGTGTGCGTATTTTTTATATGCTTTAACAGAAAATATAAATAAAGATTGATAAGAAAATGGATAAAGAAAATATAATCCAAAAAATTAATAAATATTGAGATTTGAAATTTTGTTAACACGAAATTAAAAACGACTACCAAGAAAATGGCAATTTCACTAAGAGATATTTGTAATAAAATGTATTATTATTTCCTTTGATGATTCTGGAAGATCAGGAGGTAAGTAATCATAATCATAACATAATTATCTTATTCGAAAATGCAAAGTTTATACAAAGTTTATTTCTTGAATTTATTT
The DNA here is from genome assembly GCF_947563725.1 of Argiope bruennichi. Lineage (NCBI taxonomy): Eukaryota > Metazoa > Arthropoda > Arachnida > Araneae > Araneidae > Argiope > Argiope bruennichi. Next base: position 105,840,760 of record NC_079160.1, on the reverse strand, counting down.
TCATTCTAATTTATGGATGGAAAATGAATATAATAAGATATTTCTCCGATAAACTTAGATAAAATGAATAAAATATAAATCATTTAGTATGAAATATTTGTAAAACTTCAAAAGGGATTGACAAATGTAATAAAATAAATTACAGAACAATGGAAAATTCGAAATTTTCATGAAAACAAATTTAGATATTCTAAATAAAATACGGAAGTAAAAAACTAATAATAAAAGTCTGGAGGATCAGGAGGTAAATAATCACAATAACAAAAGAACTATCTTACTACAAAATGAAAAGATAAGATCAGCGTGCATACTATATTTTATTATTTAGTTCTAGAAAATGGAAATATAATTAGAATGCTTTTCTTAGAAAAATTTACAAAAAATGAATAAAATCTTAATTATTTGGTGTGAAATTTTTTAAGTGTTTTAAAGTAGACTGAAAACTATAATAAAGGGAATTATACAAATATAATATTTTTCGAAATAGAATGATATATTAAATATAAGAAAAGGAAATTAAAAACTTATAATAAGAAAAAATAATTCCTTGTTGTGAAATTTTTAAGAATTCTGAATTAGGCATTAAATATAAAAACTGAAGGAAAAATTAATGATAAGAAAAATATTTCCATCGAAAGCTATATGCAATTATACGGATTATTACTGCAAGTGGTAGTTCTGGTAGATTTGGAGGTAAGAAATCTTAATTCTAAAGAAAGCATCTTACTTAAAAAAGAAAAGACGAGACGAATACACTTTTCTATTTCTTGTTTTTTTTATTTGGATTTACTGAAAGGAATTATATATTAAAAAGTTTTTCAGATAAATATCAGTAGAAAAATTAATATAAAGCATATTGTTTGGCGTAAATATTCAAATGTTATAAAAGAGTTTATATGACATAATCTGAGGAATTACACTAGAATGGCAGTTTTCAAAATTTGAATAAAATGAGAATTATGTCTTAAATATAAGAAAAAAGAAAAAAGGCTAATAACAGGAATGGAATAATTTAATTACAAGATTTGAGGTTTTAATATTTGGAAGCAGTTGATAGTGTAAGAAGTAAGTAAACATGATAACAAAAGGAAAATATTACATAAAATAAAGAGATAAAACGAGTATTCTTTTATTATTTCTCTTTATATATCTTTTTTTTTCTTCTTCTTCTTCCTAACTTTTTATAAACCTTGCCTTTCAGCCAAATAAATAATTTTCTAATATGTATTCTCTCTAATGGAATCAATAAATATAATTTCAGAGGTGCTATAATTCATTTTTCGCAGAATTACAATTGCTCTGAGGAAAATTAAAAACACTTTGGGCAATTTTTATTCTGAAACTAACAATTTGGAGAATGCATTTTCCATAAAGATTAAGAGAAAATTTTAATAAAATATTTAAACATTAAACATTAATATTTTAAATGTTTTTTAAAAATATTGAAAAATTTGATATAAGAATCTATACCGGAATAAAATTTTTCACTTATTTTTGAAACAGATATAATAAAAGTATATTAAAATCTAATAAAAAACTTCATTAAAAGTTGTTGGTAATTAAACATATTATTATTGCAGGTGAAAATTGAGGTAGATCAGGAGGTAAATAATTATAATAATAAAAGAAATACCTTGCTTCAAAATAAAAAAAAATGAGACGAATATTTTACTTTTATTTTCCAATTTTTTATTAGGATTTGTAGAGCAAAAATATATATTAAAATATATTTCTCACAAAAACTTATAGAAAATGAATAAAATATAAATAATATGGAATGACTTTTCAGAATATTTTAAAAGTTAGGGCATATATAAGAAAGTATAGAAGAATGAAATTTTTTGATATCAAATTTAGATATTAAAAATAAAAAAGCGAACATTATAAATTAATATAAGGAAAAAAATTCATTAAAATTTATGTGTAATCAGATCTATTTTTTTATTGCAGGAGATGATTCTGGAGGATCAGGAGGTAAGTAAATTTAATCGCAAAATACGTATATCTTATTTAAAAGTGAAAAAATGAAACGATTATACTTTTCTGACTTCTTGTATTTTGTTAGAATTTACTGAAGTGATACGTATATATAGAAAGTTTTTCTCATAAAAACTCATATAAAATGAATAACATGCAGTTCTTTGTGAATTTTTCTAAAATGGTTTAAAACAGTTTCAATTATACAGGGTGTCTCAAAATTCTTGACCGCAACTTTTATTCCTTAAATATTGATCATAGACATATATTGTAAATTATAAAGTTGTGTAATAAATGATGTAAAATGTTATGAAATCTATTAAAACTTTCTGAGGATTAAACTTCAAAAATAGAATTCAGAGAATTATATATTATATATTAGAAATGGTAATTAAAAGCTAATAATAAGTTAAAAATAATTCATTTAGAATTATGTTTAATTAATGTATTTAAAAATATTGTTATTGCAGGTGATGATTCAGGAGGATTATTAGGTAAGTTATCAGAAACAAAATATGACTATCTTAATTAAAAATGAAAATATTATACAGAAAATTTATTATAGAAATAATAATGAGTTTATTATTATTTCTCCATCTCTTCTTTTTTCAGTCTTTTTTTTTTCTTCTTCTATTTTGTTACCAACTTCTCTTTCTTCTAATGGGATTTCATAAAGCATGTTTCAATTTTACTGTCTTCATAAAACACTTCCAATCGTTATAGAACATGACTAGGCACTTTCACACAGAATCAAATATTTACTAAGGGAAATTAAAATGCTCAGGACAATCAAAATGTTGAAATTAAAAATTTTGAGATTCGTCAGGAAAATATTTGCAACATATTTTGCAATGATATATAGAGACCATGAAATCAGTTTGCCTTGATTTATTAACTTTCTTGTGCATTGACTCTATAGTTTGCAGAAATTTTAGTATGTCAACATTTATTTACTTTTATGAAGATTATATATAAATTCAGGATAAAGATTCTTTTTTCTGTTATTAATTTATTTCTTTGATCAAGATTTGGTAATTGTTAATTAGCAAGGTAATATTTATTCTCTTTTTGTACTTTTTTTTCATTTATCAAAAGCTGATACATTTGATATAGAGTCTTCATTTGTATATATATAAAAGCACACTCTAAATCTTTTCCAGAAAAAATAAGCAATTTTTGCGAGAAGGTTTTAGTGCATTTCCTCGGTCACTTTAGCATTCCTTACAATGTATTATGTTGAAAATCATCCTAACATCATATCATCTTTAAATAATTAATCATATGAAAGTATAAATAATAATAATGAAATTCATATTTCAGACTTGTCGAATCTTATTCCATTGCTGGAAGGTAAGTAGTTTTCGTTAATCATAAATAGAATCAATGGTTCCATATTAATAATAAATTTTTGCAAAAAATATGCAGCTTTGTGCGAAGTGTATTTTCTCTAATCCTTTTGTAAATATTAATTGATATAGCAGAAAATCAAATGATCTGCCAAATACAGAAATTTAAAACTAAATGAATTTTAAAAATGACTAATTTTTAGATAATAATCCAATTTTGATGCAAAAAATTCATAAATGATAGTAAACTTCATCTTCTTTGGAAAAGAAAAGTTGATATTAAGTTGTATTTTTTAAGTTCTCTTTTTATTGGAATTTACAGATCGGAAATATATATCAAAATGTATTTCTAATAAAAATAAGTTTAGATAATTCTGTAAATTATAAATACATTTCATGTGAACCTTTTAAAATATTTCAAAACAAATTCAAGAATATAATAAAATGAATTATAGAAAAATTGCATGTTTAAACATTTTATGAAGGCACATTTTGATATAAAAATAAAATAGGCAAATTATAAATGAATAATGTAAAAGTAATTACTTTGTACTATATATGCAATTACTGTGTTGTATATATATTAATGTGTTGTGTATGTATTATTATTGCAAAAGGTAGTTCTCTAGGATGAAAAGGAAAGTAATCGTAATCACAAAATAAATTTCTTGTTTGAAAATGAAAAGATAGGAAAAACATCTTATGTTAGAAATTAATACTCATAGAACTTTTCAAATAAAAAACATTGAAATATAAATCGTCTGGTGTAAACAGAAAATATTATTTACATTTTTAAAACCGATGGAAAAATATAATCCAAGAAATTAATCTAGAATGACGTATTTCGAATTTTTTTATAAAATCATAAATAGATATTAAATATAAAAAACGGAAATTAAAAACAAATAATGAGAAAAATTGTTTCATTTAAAGGCACATGCAATTAATATGTAGAAAAGTTTTAAATTAAAGGTAAAAAGTTTTATAAAAAATATAAAACTTTATGAAAAATGTATACAAGTGGTATTAAAAGATACAATACTTTTTTATTTCTTTCGTAAAAATTAATCGCCTAATTTGAAATTTTAAAAACTCTTTATATTTTTTCAGCATCGTTTAAGCTGAAGATTTTCTTATTTTCAATTTTCTTTCAGTTACACCAAATGTATATTAAACTTGGGTTATGACTTGCAGACTATTTTTTCTTACATTTGTTGTAATACATTTGCTTTTTACATTTTGCAAGATAAAAATTTCATTTAATATTTTTTTGCATTTATGTAGTAACTAATATTAATGAACAGTTATCTACATTTAAAAGCTTAGAATCAGATATTCTTTACTCGTAAGTTTTCATCCCCAAATTAAAAAGTTTCAATTATTTTTGTGTGAAGGCAATTCAACCCTGTGTTCAGTCTAAGTTATGTACTTTCATTATATAACTTTCATAATTATATTTGAATTTTTATTCGAAGTTGAGGTCAGGTTTCAGAAAACTATAACGATATACTTGATCAGGCATTCTTTGATAAGTTTATGAACAATTACAATTCTTGGAACTCAAAATAAAAATTATGTGGGATTTTTTGTTGTACTGAATGAAGGAAAAAAATTGCTATAATTAGTAGAATAGGTTTTAATTGCCTTGAGAAAACAATAAATAACATCGGACAAAAGGATTCATATAAAATAAATATTTATTACCATTTCCCCATTTGACAAAATACATTTTGAAAAGAAGAAATAGTAGAACGCTCTATGTAATTAATTAAACATATTTACTTGATATATGTAATCCTTGATAAATTTTGAAAATTTAAATACTTTTGTTTAAAAGAACAACAATGCTTCATTTTTTAGAAACTAGTACTATTATTCTTTATTAGAATAAAATCGCAATAATAAAAAAATAGATACAGAACGTATTTGTAATGAAAACAATTCTAGATTACCGATATGTTGTTGTTAATTTCTTATCATTATAAGGTATGTTATTTTCTTATCTACAGAACTTTGCAAACCATTTCAGTGTTTTGAAATTTTGCAATACTGTCAAGTTTAAATACTTGTCATACTGGAGTGGGCTTGCCTCTGTTGTTTCAAACTTTTCTCAAATCTAAATATTCTTTCTTTTCTATATAGCCGCTGCTTTCTAATAATGTAGCTGATATTGTAGAAACTCGATTTAATTTTCATATTATTAAAAATTGTAGAGGGATGGAACTCTTTATAACTCCATTATGCTATAGGTTAAAGTAATAGACGAGTTCCAGGAACATTTATTTAATTATTTTCTAAGTTCACCATTTAACAAGACAAAACAAACACGAACACGAAAATACACGATACTCACTTAGTATACAATCTAATAATGACCCCCAAGAAAGATCAATGAAAATACACCTTGATGTTAGGTAACGCCATCTGTTGTATCAAGAGAAAGGTAGTAGAGTTTTGTAACTGTTAAAAAGTTAAATTTTTTTTTATGCTAACATAAATAATAAGCTATAAAATCAATACAAATATATTTTAGAAAACACTTGATTCAATGACAAATAATCATTTCTATACGTTACCAATTTCTCATAAAATACCTATGTTTCCTTAAATCACCCCTTACGTTCCCTGTGTAGAGAACATAAATATAAATGTTTAATATATAAAAGCACAAATAATATAATTTTAATATCCTAGTGTTCAGTAAAATAAATAAGTCATTAAAACAATATCGTATAGAAGCTGACTACAGAATTATTACAAAATTATATTACGAAAGTGCTAAATTAAATTCATTATAATAAGAAAGCATTATTAGTAAGAATTAAAATATGTAATTAATATAAGAAAGTGTGTAATAGAAAGAAATTATCTTGGAAATAAATAAATAAAATGCTTAAAAGCATGAAAATTATTTTCATAAAATAATGAACATATTAATATGTGTCTTTATTATCCTCTTATTATTCACTAGGTGGAAAAGATACGGGAGGAAAACCGGACAGTAAGTATTTATTTTTTGAATACAATAAAAAAATTATAATTTGAAATATATAAAGGAACAATTTTGCAGTTTTAAACTATTTTGAAAGATTAACAATTAATTTAAAGTTATCGAATTTTCAGATTCGTAAATAATTAATTCATTTTTAATAAATTTACAAAACAATGATTATGTGGAATCGTTTGTAAAGGTTTGACTTTAGCTGCGAAGAGATATATCTCTAATCAGTATAAAATCACACACAATAAATTCATTCACAGAATACATAAATTTCAAAAAAAAAAAAAAACTTCATATTTATAGCTAATTCATATAATGTAGTAATCTTTAAACAAATTGCAAACAAAAATCTTCAGAAATGCATTCCGACAATCATTTATAATTAGACAGTAATAAAACTATTTTTAGCAAGTGCCATGTATAATATTTATAATGATTTGTTTAATAATAATAAAAAATTAAACTTTGTAATACATTAATTTTCAAACTTAAGAAATTTCATTGCAACACATTCTGTTAATAAATGAGAAGTTCTTATGTTACCCTTGTTTACATAAGTATAGCAAAATTAATTTGATAAAAAATGCTAAAATTGCGCATTAGCTGGTACTGGTATATGTAATATATAAATAAGAAAACAAATTGAATTTTGGAAATATTTTTGAACTTAGAAATATATCTGCCTAGTATTCTGCCGAACACAATACTCGGCGATTCTCAGTTCTCCTCATGAATATTTTCAATGAGTGTAATTGGGAACAGTGACTACAGCACGCACATGTGAAATCTTAATGAGCTGGGAAATGTGTTCTTTCTTTGCACACTCTAGAAGGAAGCAATATATAAAATCTAGTTTTAACCTGAGAAATTGCCTAACATTTGCTTATTTTAGTAACAAATTAAGCAAAAAAAAATTCAACTAAAATTTTAATAAGTCTCATTACTTATTCCCTGCATCGGTCCTTTGTAAGGTATGTTGATACATTTACTCATTTACAAGAAATGCTGAACATATCGATCATAAGAAAATCTTAATATTCATTTATTAAATTTTCTCTCATAAGGAGGAAAGGGATTTCAATTGCTCCAAAATGTTTTTGTCTTGGGACAGTTAGGAATATGTATTTAATACAATAAAAACCAAAACATTTCGTATATTATATAATATATTATATGATAGGAGTCGATATAAAGTTTAGAAAAATGATAATAAATTGTGCCCAAATAGTGTTTACTATTTTAGGATATATTAGCAACAATGATTTTAAGGAATCGATCATGTGACATAAAATCATAATATTTCCACGTGTAAAAACTAGTTTTTAACAATGATTTGGTGTTGTTTGATGTCAGATCTAGAAGAAATGAAGGAAATTGATGCCAAGGAAGGCGAAAACACTATGGGAGAAAAATTATGATTTTGTACAACTTTCAATAAGAAGCAAAGTCAGTGGGGCGAGTAAAATGATAACTCAAATGAATCACTGAAGAATTTTTAATAAATTTGCATTGCCATAACGGTTAACCATTAATCCTTCCTCTTTGAGATTAATGGAACTGAACATGGTCATTTGAATGTGAGAGGTCTAAAGAGCGCAAATTGGCTACAAATTAATTTATCTTGGTACTTAATGAACGTTGATACCAGATTTAGATAAAGGTTAAGCTAACAGATGCGTTTGTGGCGAAAAATTTTTTTTTCACTCAGTAAGATAAAAATTAATTGAATTTTATGCTTTTAAATTTTAAGTATGTTTTAAATTTTATATATTTTTCCTCCGAATATACTAATGTTCGATAAGTGATGTTTTTATAAACGTCCGTTTCTCGCCCATTCCCAATAAGACTCAGAAAAGGAATGATTATAATTTTTCAATTTAAATATAGTTTAGTTATAGGTGATAATTCATCTTAATCCTAAGTTAACTTATAGGTGATAATTCATTAAACAGAATATATTTTTATTAAAAATGCCATAAAATTAAAAAAAACTTGAGTACTTGGAAATAGGCAGTAAAATAAATCTGAAGTAGTAAATAATAATTTTTTTTTATTATTTTAAATATATACTCTACAAATCAATTCTTTATTATGATCAGAAATCAGAACGTTTGTCCCAAATTATCTCTTATTTTCTAGGATAATTTGAAACATGCTAGGGTTAATTATAACACTGCAAAAATTAAAGAGCGGTAAGATAATAAATTAATTTCAGTTTGTTATTTTTATCAGAAATCGAAACGTGTGTCTCAAATTATCTTTTATTATTTAGGGTAATTAGAAACATACAAGGATTAATTATATTAATTATTCTGTAACTAAGAATGGTAAATTAATAAATTAATTTGAGAAAATATATTGTTTAATGAGGATTCCAAAATTACATTATGCTCTCATAAAAATTACAGATTATTTATTTTCTTTCTTAAAAGATCATTTCAAATTTAAAAAATACAATTTCATCAAACTCCATTCAGAATTAACTTACTATATAACATTTAAAGTGTGAACTCTATGGAAGAATAAAACCAATAGAGCTAATAATTTTAAGAGCAACAGGGTAAAATTCCTATTATCGCTGTATTTCGCTTTCTTAATGTGAACATTAAGGGGATTAATTATTATCAAAGTGGTTAATTATTATCAAGAATTGCTGCAAAGACATGAAATGGGAACCATTTCCAATATATAGATTTCATGAATTTTGATTATCATTCATGCCATTTCCATGTATTTTTTAAAAGACTTCTTGCATGATCAAATAAATTTCCTTCCTTTGAAAAAACATTAAAAAAAACTAGTACCCCTTTCTCTTTACAGACCCAACAGATAAAATTTCATTTAATATTCTATGTTTCTCTAATACAGTTTTGAATGATTTCTTTAAGAATATTCGATTATTAAAAACAATTATACAATAATTTCTTCTTAAATTATAAAAATCAGTTTTCTAACCATCAAGAATTTTATTATTGTAAAGATATAAGAAAAAAATATTTGACAGAAATGAATGAAACAAATTGACAATTTAGAACAAAAAAAGAAAGAATTTAAGAATTTTTCCTGAATTTGTATCACTTTTATGCATCAAAATTTCTTCAAACTTAAATCTAAATATTAACAGAAAAAGTTCTTAAAATTTCTTAAAATTATTTAGAAATATTTCATTACTTATATTTTGAAAACCAATATTTAATTTCAGAAGGAGTTGGACTAAAACGTATGTAATAATATTTATTGTAATATTTTTTTAAAAAAAAAACGCAAGTTTTAATGGCTATAACAGTTTTAAATAATTTTAATTAAAAAATATCAGATTATTTTTATGTTTAGCATCTTATTATTTTACAGCTTTCAAAATCCCCACAGAAAAACCAGAGAGTAAGTAATCAATTTTAAAATAAGACTGAATAAATTAGAATTGAATTTATGTAAAATACAAATATTATCGTATTAAATTATTTTATCAGAAAAATTATTATTTGAAAATCATTGATCTATTTCAGAAACATATTTAATTAAATCACTTTTAATAAATTCAATAAAACAATAGGTATGTGGGATCAATCATGAAGATTTAAATTTGGACACAAAGGGATAAATTGCATTTGTTCTGCATGTCCAAAATTACCAGTCAGAAATAACACAAGCATATATTAATCCAAAGAGAACACAAATGAAAATTTGGATTCTCTTATTTAGTCATACAATCTAATAACCGTTAAACTAATATCGAATACAAACTCACAAAAAATACACGGTAAGAAAGATATTCCATATATCATTGTATAATTTCATGATGAAAATATTTTTAATATATGTCACATATAAAAAAATTCAGATTAGTTTGATAATAAGAAATAAGAATTTGTAATATTTTTATTTTAGAATTTATAAAATTATGCAAAAATTAATTCAGTAAAGTAGTAATGAATGATTTGTACAATTATATTCTGAAATGGGGATTATGCATTATATTTACTCAATAATGATTGATTATGCAATAATCCAATTGCTGATAAGATATGAAATAATATATTTGAAAAAGAGATGTCAATAGAACTGGTAACTTAATGAATAAAAGTTATTTGTGGCATTTTTCGTATTTTATTGTATCTGTAATTCTAAAGAAATATAGTTTGGAATAAGCATTTCTGAGAAAATAATATCACAGAAACAGTTTGAGTAACTTAAATGTATTTACTTTCAGATGGATCTGGAAAAATACGGAATATTTTTTAAATAAAATTTATTCATTCATAATCAAAGTTAGAAAAAATATTATTGTTTTATATGTTATCAGAAATATTGTTTTATTGCTATCAGAAATATTGTTTTATTCCTATCAGAAATATTGTTTTGTATGTTATTATAAATTGTTGCCTTATCTGGCATTTTTTTAATAATCGGCATTTTCGACAGCCTTAAGAAAAAAATTCGAATTTTTTGTTTGTCATAATTTTATCGTTTGTTCATATTTGATGAATTTTGATTATCATTCAAATCGTTTTCAGTCATTTTTGAACAATTTCTTAAATGATCAAACGGATTTTCTTTCTTTGAGTACACACGAAATATAAAACTAAAGTTGTTTTCTCTTTTCCGACCCAACAGGTAAAATTCAAATTAATAATCTCTGTCGCTCTAATAAATTGCACAATAATTTTTTTTTTAAATTTTGAATTATCAAAATCAATTCTAATATAATTTTTTCTTAAATTATACAAGTCAGTTTACTAATGTCTAACTATTTGAAAAATTGACAAATTAAATATTTAAAGTATTTGATAGAAATGCATGAATGGAACGGACAATTTATTACCAAATGCTGAATTTTCCTGCATTAAAATTTCTCCGAATTAAAAACCAAATATTAACTTAAAAATTTCTTAGAAGTTCTTAAAATTATTTAGAAATCTTAATTTTTTTATATTACGAAAACCAATCTTTATTTCAGGTGGACATAGACCAAGACGTATGTAATAAATTTTTTTTAAATAGTTGTTTTAAAAACGCAAATTTGAAAGATTATAACTATTTTAAAGAGTTTGAAATAAAAAAGTGGGTATTTGTATACGTTCTGGTACATTTGTATCATGAGGTTATTATTATCATTTCTATAAACATCCTACTCCTCATGTACAAAAGAGATTCAATAAAAGATTTCTTTTAAAATCTCCAAAGATCAAATTAAAACCTTAAAGAATAATCTTTTTAATGTATTAGTTAAGCTTGAGAATTAAATAATCGAATTTTTTCAGATACTTAAAATAAATCCCAATATCTTAAAGTTTTAAATTATTTAACAGAAAATTTGTTGTTACAATTAATTTGTTTCATTTATTAGGAAAGAAAAACTTAATGAAATATAATTTTAGGTATCTAAAATATTTGAAATCAATGAGCAGTTAGCAGCACTTAAAATGATAGAATACGATAGTTACTGCTTTTAGTATAAACTGAAACTTTAAGTTTTAAACAACTAGTTTTTTTAGTTTTTTTTTTGGGGGGGGGGTAATTTAGTACTGCGTGAACCAAAATTATGCTCTATATCTTAACCTCTTTAGGAGACAAATTTGCATTTTTGTGTTAAATAAAAAAAAGTTTTATTTGAAATTGCAACTCACTTTTTACAAATGTAATCAATCATCGTTTTTTAAATTTTATTGCACATTAAAACTGTTAATAAATCAATATCGGATTTTTTTTGCATGAATTTATTGTCTATAAAAGTTTCAGTTATTATTACCTTTGTAAAAAAGATTTAATGTTAATTGATAAAATTAAAAATAATAGTGTCAAAAGACTCATAAAAAACAATTAATAGAATTTTCAGATAACATTTTTTTTTCAATCGTGAAAATCAAATTTTACATTATTTATGCTGACATATGGAAACATCTAACATAAAAAAATTAATATGAATATAATTTATAAAACACTGAATCGATGAGAAATATTTTTTTCATTTGTTATTAATTTTTTACGAATTAACAGTATTTTCTTATAATATCACATTTCTCGAATGGAAAAAATTGTTCCATTTAAAGAGAATATATGTAGTATGTTTTAATTCTCCGGTTTCCTGTAAGTCATTGCAGACATAAACATCATAAAGCACAAAACTGAACCAATACACATTACAACAAGTATTGTATCACGGAATTGTTAATATAAATTCCTAATACTAGGGAAACAACTCCTTAAAACAGAAAATGTAATTAATAATTAAATATTAAATAGTAAGAAATAATCTTAGGATAATAATTGTTGAAATTCATAATTTCATTAAATAATGAGAGTAAAATATTTAGTTTCTTATTATTTTGCAGCGGGAAAAATCCCAATAAGAGAACCAGATAGTAAGTAATCATTTTTATAATTAAAAGAAAAAAATTAGATTTGAAATTATATAAAATACAGGTATTATCATGTTGTATTATTTTACCGGATAAATAATTAATTTAAGTGAATTGATTTATTTTACAAGCGTATTTAATTCAATTCTCTTGAATAAATTTAATAAAACAGTATATAAGTGGAATCGATCGTTAAGATTTAAATTTGTTCATAAATATGCAATTTTAATTTTTCAATGTATCCAAATGGAGCCGTATTAAATAAAACACACTATAGATGAATTCAAAGAGAACGTAAATTAAATACTTTAACTTCTTGTTAATTAAAATGATGTAACAATCGTAAACTAATATATAATAATAATACACTATAATACTTATAAAAGTATATACTATTTTAATAGTTTTCCATAAATCCTTAAATAATTTTTTGAAAAATCTTTTATTTACATGTATCAACTATAAAAATTCAATAGATTTGCACGATATTGGTTGTGAAACATATAAAATTAAGCAATATTTATTTCAATTATTTAATAATTAAAAGTTTGTACATTTCTAAATTAGTGATTCAATTATTTTCTAAATTAGTGATTCAATTATTTTCTAAATTAGTGATTCAATTATTTTCTAAATTAGTGATTAATTATTATCAAGAATGTATTTGCTGCAAATATTTGAAATAATTATATGGAAAAATTTCACAATTCAATTAGCAAATAGAACTTGAAAATCCAAATTTGGTATTAATCCTTTTCTTGCATTTGAATATATATATGCATATATATATATATATATATATATATATATATATATATATATATATATATATATATATATATATTTTCATTAAAATACTAAAGTATCATTTTTCTTAAATAATGAAAAATGTATTTATTTTTATTAAAATTTATTTATTATTATCATTACGACCAAGATTCTAATTCCTAAATATACAAAAGGAAGTCATTTGATAAAAATATAGGAATGGATGTTACATCTATTAAATTCTTGCATTGTCATTTTTTTAATTTTTAATATTACCAGAGTTAAAAAATATTTTTATGAAATTCATAAATCTGTACATGCAGTTAAAAATGAAAATTAATATTTATCTGCTAGTGGACATGGACTAAATTTTATTTAATAATATTTATATATATTTTTATGGAAATGAAAATTTAAATGATTATTCTGGTCTTAGATAATAATAGGAAGGAAATAAATTACAGAATAATTTCAATTTATTTGACTTATTTATTATTTGTGGTTATCTTTCTTTATCTCTAAAACATTATCAATACCTCCGATTATTACGTCAATACCTTCATATTACATCTCCAATAAAAAGCTCCTCTTTTGAGCCTTTAACCATTTAAATAATCAACTTAGAGTTAATGAACAATTGTTTAATTGTTGATAAATATTTTCAATTCTTGTGCTTTCTCAGAAGCTTCATTCTTTTTCAATCAGAAGCCTAAAGATGGGTTCCAAAGTATCACATATTATTTTGTTACAATGGAAATAGACAGGTATAGATAGGTATTTACGAAAATTATTGTATCTAACTGTGTTTATATAATCAATTAATTTTGAAATAAAAAACATGCTTAACTAGCATTTTAGAACATAATTCAGTTTTCACAAGGTTTATAACCTTATTTGTTCTGATGTAAACGATTATAAAATTTCAGAAAATGAAAATTTTTGCAAAAATCCCTCCCAGTTACCTTAATTGATTTGATAAATTTTCATGTCGTAAACAATGGAAAAATAAAAGTTATATAGCTTTCTGTTTTCAGGAACACAAGGCCAAATTTAAATTATTACTTTTTTTCTCTTCAAAGATGTTTCTTAAATTATCATAAATTATATATTATTGCAAATATGATAAAAATATAATTGAAAAAAATTTCAGTTTAAGAGGTTTCCTAATAACTAAAAATTAAGAATTTGACATAAATCATATTTTCTTCGAAACTGAATAGAGAAAAAAAATAACTCAAGTAAAATAAAATGAAGAAAACTGTATGTATTTTTAAAATGTAACTATTTGCAGATGAACCTGAACAGCACCGTAAGTAAAATTATTTCGTAAATTATAATTAGCAATTTGAAACGATTCTATTTTTATAAATTTGAATAGAAAAAATAAAATTTGAAAATTTTTACATAAATTATTTTAGTTGTATAAGCAACTTATCAAGTATTTAGCTTATCAAGTGAATCTCCAATATACACGTCTATAGTGGAAATTTGGGTTATTACCTATTACATTTTGATGCATTTTTAGAATGATTCTTAAAGGTGAAGAGAAGTCTCCTTCATTTGTACAACCGGGAAAAGTAAAACTAATGCTGTTTTCTTCTTATAGACCCACTAGGATAAACTTAAATTGTTTCTTCTATTATATATATCTTTAAATTTCTCACAAAATTATGAAAGTATAAAAATTATTTTGTAATTGTTTCTTTTAAACCATGAATTTTTTTTGTCTTATGAACAAGATTCAAATTACTTTAAATATAAAAAAAAATACAATTATAATAAATGTTGCTATATAATATAATAAAAAAAATATTTACATTCAAGTAAGAAATAAAATAACAATTTATTTATATTTAAGTATCCTTTATTTTAAATATACAACATGCATTTGTATAAACATCCAAAATGTCTATAACTAAATAATTTCATAAAATAGTAATTATAATAAAATTAATGGAGCAAATAATTATTTGTAGATAAACAGGGAATAGGACGTAAATTATAATATTTACATATTTTAAAAATGAAAAATTGAAATTATTATTGTGATTAAAATTAAATTAAATTAAGAGGGAAGAAAAACAATTTAGAAAATATGTACATTATTGTACTTAAAGCATGGGCATGCTATTTCTTTAATAACAAAAACTCATTAAGTTCGTTTGCATTCAACATCTACAGCTGAAATCGATCGAGCTTATTTGTACTGTATGGCATTTAGATAGTTTGCCTTTTTTTAACTATGCAAAGCGCTCACAAATAGGTATCATGTATTGAGTTGAGAAATATAAATAAATTACTTTTATTTTCTGTGTGTCTTTGGATTCTGCAATCATTAAATTAATAAAAAACACAATTGCGAAAAATAAATATACAAGAGCAATCACATTTATAAAAATTTCTCATCATGTTTTTATGAGAATAAGAAAATGATATCATGAAGCGTCATATGCTATGTAATAATATTGATAATAATATAAAATTTTAATGATAAAAAACTATTAAATTTGGGAAGAAATTAATGTTGCTGAAGTAATAACTCCGAAAATTCAATAAGCAAACGTAAGTATTATGTTTAAATATATGATTTTTACAAAATGGAACAATATCAAGAAGAAAAATTAAATAATTAAATTTTTGATCAAATGAATGGAAGGAATACTAGTTTGAGAGCAGAAATCGAAAAATATTACTATCGCTTCAACTAATATATAAGTAGAAACTAAATAATAAGCGCTTTTATATTTCACAGCTTTCATGAAATGAAATTTTATCTAAATTGCTTGAATTAACTAAATAGTTTGGAATATCATTTTCAACAAATTTTACGGTTTCAATATAATTTTAAGATAATAATACAAATAAATTGCAATGATTTGTAATTTATTGGTCTTTGAGTTTCCTTGTATTTATTCATTTATTTAGTTTATTTATTTATTTTGAAAATATAGATAGCGATCAACACTAGGAATCACATGCAGACGTTTTATTTGTAGAGCGAATTAATAAAATTAATTTAATTGTACTTCTTAAGATTCGTTTATCAATAAACTAAACCGAAGATCACAAAAATAACACTGGAACAATAATATTCCGAAGCATACATTATTATAATATAAGTTGTTTATTAATATAATTAAACGATCTTGAAAAATAGATAAGTGTTGAAAGGTATTACAAAAAGAAAAAAGTATTTTATTATAAATATCATGTGTCAATAATATGTTGGAATTTATTTTTTTATCAGATAAACCAGGAAAACACCCAGGAAGTAAGTAGTCTTAGTTAGAATTAAAAAAAATTAAATATATATTATCAAAAAGAAAATTATAATTTTAAATAATTTTATATTAACGAAATGATATGAAGATAATTTCATATTTTTTTTTTCCATTTCACACTTTTCAATAAATTGAAAACAATGCATTAGAAATCAACTAACTTATTTAAAGTGTCTACGAAAAATTATTTACTATAAGTTCCACATTAAGAAAAGTTCATCTATGTCCGATTATAAAAAAAAATTTCTTAAGACAACAGAAATAATAAATTTAATAAATACAAAAGTAATGAAAATTTTCTATGCAATAGAAAATATTTATTTTCAAGTATATAAACTATAACTCCAGATTATCAAACTGAAATTAATTAACATTTTGATTCGTCATAAAAGAATTCATATATTTATATAAAAATGTTGATTCATCTTCTTCCAAATTTTAAAGTAAACAAAAATTTACTGACTTTATGATTATTTCTTTAAAAAAATGTATAACTGATTTTCGATTACAACGGTTATTATTTGGTCAGCATAAATGAATAGAAGCATAAACCATAATGTTAAATCATAGATATGTACGATTCTGTTAATTTCTATATAATGTATAGATGAAAAAACAATAATCCAAGTATTTTTCGAGACTGAAAATGAAGTTATATGGATCTAGTAATATGTATAAGCTAAATTTATCTTAAAGAGAGAGCTTGTATTGAAATATGCGATTAAAATTTATTTGTTGATATTCATGCAATATAAACTACAATTTCTCAAGCTACTTTGCATGGTAATAAAAGCCAATGTGAACTTTATTAATGGTTCTACGGATATTAATTTTTTTTATATCTCATACCAAATACAACATTTCATTATTGTAAAAACACGATATTTACATTTATAAAAATTATGTTTTTTAATGAAATTTTAGGCACATAATTATGGTGATGAAATATATAAGAACATGTATATTATTTAATAATGAGATTATAGTATGTAAATGCGATTTTAAGAACCTGGAACAGTGGATAAGCTTTTAAAAAAACATTTAAGTTTTAGAAAAAATTCGAATTATTTTCTCTTAATATGGCTGTACCTTCAGATAGTTCGATTATATCACAGCACGTCATCATTTTAAAATTCTTTTAGCCGGAATAATCTGAATATATATTATTACAATAATAAATGACACAGGGTGTGTATAGAAATTAGATAAAATTCTTAAATTTACAACTAAAACTAATTTCTGTGAAACAATTCTAAGTAATTCTTTAATGCTTGTATTTTTATTATAGAATTGGGAGGTGGTAAGAAAAAAATATATTTTATTCTTAATTATAAAAATTTAATTTGTTGACATATTTTTTGGCATCCGAAAACAGTTTCTACAATCGAACTATAAGCCTATCAGAATCTTTTAACACGAAATCCTGGCAAAAGAGTATCACGTCAGAATCTCCAAAACCTTGAAATTATCATCTAAATCTTTATTTTAATTTCATAAATTATCATTTTTAGCAAAATTATTTTTTACTTTAATTAAGTTTTAATCACTAAAACATAAAAAGTAATGTTGACGCTTGGCATATAATGAATATATTCTTTTCATCACTGACAATCCGTCACTAGAAACACAACATTTCAAAGCATAGAGAATATGCAATTGTGTTTTTTCAATAATTAAAAAATTGTACTATTTATGTTCAAGATATAATAACGCTAAAAATAAACAAATGTTCTTATATTTATTATTTAATATATTTTTTTAAAAAAAATATTTTAACTTATGCAAAGCCAATTACGAAATTTTATAGATTTCAGTTATTTTCGTAAATTTGAAGATAATTACTGAAATAATCTTCCTTCATTTGATCAGAAATAATCTGATAAGTAAATAAAATATTAATTAGTTTTAAAAAAGCAAATTTTAAGCAGACTATATATAGATTTTGCCGAAAAGACTTAATATTTAAAAAAAAATATTTTTATTACTAAGCTATTTTTATGAATTGTTATTTTTAATTATAATGAAATATATGTATACAATTATATTGATAATATAATGGAATAAAAAATGATATGTTTCTTCAAATTTTTATGAAATAAAATTTATATATTAAAAATGAAAATGGAAACACATTTATTTATAATAAGGAAAATAGTTTTTAAAATTGTGTAAATAAGTAGTCGGTTTTTATTGAAGTAAATGATTCTGGAATATCAGGAGGAAAGTAATCTTAATCACATAAGATATATCTTATTAAAAATTCAAAAAAAAAACCGAAATGATTATCCTTTTGTAATTTTTTGCTCTTTATTCAGATTTATAGAGATTAATTATATATATTAAAAAGTTTTCTCATGAAAATTTACATAAAAGGAATAAAATAACAATTCGTTTGTTGTGAAATTTTCTAAAATGTTTCAAAACCGTTTGAATAATATATATAAGGTATTATACTAAAAAAGAGATTTATCAAATTTCTTTTATAAAAAGAGAATTATATGTTACATTTAAGAATGGCAAATGAAAAACTAATAATAAGGAAAAACAATTTCATTTAGAAGTATGTTTAATTAATATATTTAAAAATATTGTTATTGCAGATGATGGTTCAGGAGGATTAGACGGTAAGTTATTGTTATTGAAACAAAATTATCCTACTTAAAAAAAGAAAAAAATAAGACAAATATTCTTCTTTTTTATACCCTTTTTACCGTTTTCTATTATCTCATCAACTTTTCTTCCAGCTATTTGTGTATTTCCTTAATATAGACAGAATATTTATACTATACTGAATTCATTAAACACTTAAATTTTTTTTATAACACGATTACTTTTTTGTGAATTGAAACAAAACTTTTAACACTTAAACATTAAACACTTAAATTTTTTTTTATAACACGATAACTTTTTTGTGAATCGAAACAAAACTTTTTTGAGACAAATTTAAATGTTCAGGGTAATCAGAGTGTTGAAATTAATAATTTCGTATCATGTCAGGAATCTTGAAAGAAAATAGGTCTCACGTATTTCGCACTTCCATTTTGAAAGAATATATGAAAACCGTTAAATCAGAATTACTGAAATTTGTTATCTTGCTTGCACATTAATTCTATTGTTTGCGAATTGTTTTTCATGTTTTGTTTTTATGTTTTCATTTTACAAGATCATATTTAAATTCGAGATATTTGATGATGATTGTTTTTTTCTATTATTAAATAATTTCTTTAATCAAGCATTGGCAATACTTTCTTTGCAGTATAGTGTTTCTTCCTTTCTTGAATTATTTATTCATTAAAAATGCTGATAGATTTGATATAAAATCTTTATTTTATATCTAAGAATACGCTGTAATTGCATTCCCTTCTAAAAAAATATTCACAATTATGTCGAAAAAATTAGGTAGCATTTTTTCTTTAACTTTAAAATTTCTATTAATATATTTAAAAATATTCCAACCTTAATATATCATCCTTAAAAAATTAATAATTTGAATGTATAAATAATATTAAGGAAATTTATATTTCAGACACGTCATTTGTTTCTTGGCGAGAGGGTAAGTTTATCTTGTTATTTATAATCGACATCAATTTTTCTATAAAAGCGATATTTTTTTACTAGAGACAGGCAGTTCTTCACGAAATGGGTTTTCTGTAATCTTTTTAAAATATATTCAAAAGTGGAGCAAAAAATTAACTATTCGGTGAAATTCAGTAATTTAAGTATATATAAATTTTTAAAATAAGTTTTTTATAAAAAATAATCTAATTTCTATGAAAAACATTAATAAATGGTATCAAAACTTGACATTTTAATAAACAGAAATATAAATAAAGTCAAATTAAAAATTTTGATAAAATTCGCATTCTTTATTTATTATAAAATCAGAGATTAAATATTAGAAATAAGAACAGAATTTCATCAAATTATATGCAGGAATTAAAATGCTGAACCTATTCTATTTGCAGGTATCGATTCTAGAAGACCAAGGGGTAAGTAATCAAAATCACAAAATAAAAATCTCCTTTGAAAATGATAAGATAAGACGAATTCTTCTTTTTATGTCTTTTAATACGAATTGAGTTAACGTTAAATATGTAACAGAGTTTACATTATTTAAAAACTTATGGAAAACAAATACAATATAAATAATTTAATTTGAATATTTTTCTATATATTTTGTAATATACAATCAGATTTAATCAAAGAAATTATCTATGAATATTTGGTAATTTCGGTAAAAATTGGATTACTTATTATGCTTCAAAATATATTTGACAAATTAATAATAAAACAATAAAATAATTTCATTAAACGGTGGCTCAAAACCACACTGATTAATTACTAATAAAAAAGGAAATTAAAATATAAAAATAGGAATAAAATAGTTTCATTTACCTATATGTATATGTGATAACTTATGGCAGTTATTAATATCTTAAACATATTTTCATTGCATGTGGTGGTCTCTAGAAGAACAGGGAGAAAACAAAAGAAAATAAATATCTTTTTTCAAAAATGATGAGATAAAAAGAATATTCCTTAAAAATTGTTTATTTGAATTTTGGTAACAGTACACATATAATAGAATTTAACTCTCATAAAAATTGATTGAATCATAAAAATTGAACAATAAATAAAATTTTAAACAATTGATTCGAATATTTTTTAAAAATTTTAAGAGATGCTGAAGAATTTAAATATATAAGAATAATTAATTTTTAAATTTTGTTAAAAATCGGATATGTTACTATAGTTTGAGACAAAAATAAAAAAAAGCATAAGAAGAATACAATAATTTCATAAAATATCATCATTAATTAATATAACGATATATTTTTATTACAGGTAGAGGTTTGGGAGGAAAAGAAGGTAAGAATTAATAATCACAATATTAAAAATTTTTTGACTAAAACTGAAAGCTTTTATATTTTTAATTCTTTCTTTATTGGAATCTACGGAACGAAAATATATTTTAGAACATATTTTTCATAAGCAGAAAGCAGAAGTAATAAAAATAATTTTGTATCTAAATTTTAACGTTTCATATTAGATTGAATAATGTATTATAAAATTTATAGAAGAATATTGCTTTTTCAATTTTTTCAAGAACATAACTATATATTAAAAAAGAAAGTATAATTAATCAAAAGAAAATAATTTCATTAAAAATTATGCTGTAATTAATCATATTATAATTGCAGAGAATGATTCTGGTGGGTCGAAAAGTAGTTAATAATAATGGCAAAGGATATATTTAACTTAAATCTTACAAGAATGGCACTTTCCGAAATTTTGATAAACTGAGATTTGCATCCCAAACATAAGTAACAGAAATAAAAAATAAGAAAAATTAAAAAATAATTTAACTAAAAAGTATATGTAATCAACATTTTTAAATATATTGTTATTGCAATTTATAATTCTGGTGAATCAGGAGGTATGTTAACATTTATCGTAATTGTACTTTTTTTAAAATGAAAATGTGATTTTTTTAAAATTATCGCTTT
Source organism: Argiope bruennichi (assembly GCF_947563725.1). NCBI lineage: Eukaryota > Metazoa > Arthropoda > Arachnida > Araneae > Araneidae > Argiope > Argiope bruennichi. Next base: position 105,818,521 of record NC_079160.1, on the reverse strand, counting down.
ATTGAATTTATAGATTATAAGTATGCATTAGAATATATTTCCCCTTAAAATGACAGAAAATAAATAAAATATTAATATTTTTGTTTTGAACATTTTCAAATGATTGAAAAATATTTAAAATACGATATATAGGAATTATAATAATGCAAAATGTTTCATATTTTTTAAGAAATAGAAATACTAAAAGAAATTTAAAAAATAAGAAGAAAAAAAAATTGTTTCATGACTTTATTATTGCAGGTGATGATTCTGGAGGATCAAATGGTGAGTATTTTTAACCACGATAAAAATATTTTTCTTGAATTAAAAAAATGAGATGAATATTCTTCTTTTGTGTATTGATATTTTAAAAGGATTTACAAAAATGCATATATCCGAAAGTATTTCTTATAACAACTTAGAGGAAAGTAATAATATCTAAATAATTTGGCATGAAATTTTATTAAGATCTTTTTAAACATATACTATATAATATAATGAGTTCCGGATGAAGGAAATAATTTAAAATTGTATAAAACACGAATTATATATTAAAAAGTAAAAAATAAAAATATTAAATGATAATAAGGGAAAAAATTACTAAAATCATGTGTCATTAAGTCGATTTTAATTACAGGGGAGGATTCTGGAGATATTAAAAGAGAAGGAGGTAAGTAATCTTAATCACATAATGTATATGTTTAAAAACTTTTAAAAAATGAAATAATTATTCAATTGAAAGCTCTCGGACTTTTATCGGATTTACGGAAAATAAATATACAATATTAGAAAGTTTTCTTATTAATATAAAATTAATATAAAAAAATCAGTATTTTGCGAAATTTTCTGAAAACTTTTAAAACAGTTTGAAAAGTGTATTTTAAAAAACAATTTTAAATTGAGAATTTTTAAAGTTTTCATAAAATAAGAATTATATGTTGAATTAAATAATAGCAAAATAAAACCTAATAATAAGTAAACAATTTCCTTTAGAAGTAAGTTAATTTAATAAATTTTAAAATGTTGTTATTGCAGATGATAATTCAGAATTGGGAGGTAAGTCATTATAATTGGAGACAAATAATCTTGCTTAAAAAATGAAAAATGAGAAAAAAAAATTCTTCCTTTTTTTCCTTTCTTTTTATGGCTATTTTTCATTTTCTATTTTCTAATAAAATTCTCTTTCAACTAAAAAAAAAATTCCTTAATATAAATAGAATATTTTTTCTATATCGTTTTCATTAAATACTTCTATTAAATCTCAAATATTTTTTACAAACAGAATCAATAAAATGCAAAGGACAATCAAAATATCGAAATTAAAAATTTCAAATTATGCCAGGAACGTTAAAAGAAAATAATTATCAGATATTTTGAATTTGCATTTCGAACTGTTATATATGAAAACAGTGAACCCAGAATTGCTGTAATTTATTATCTTGCTTAAACGTTAACTTTTCCTTGTATTGTTTGAAGAAATTTTTTATGCCATGTTCATTTACTTTCATGGAGATAATATATAAATTCGTAAAATTTGATTGTGATTATTTTTTATTATTAATTATTTTGTATGAATATATAGTAATAATTAATTAGCAGTGTAGTATATCTTCTTCAATTTTGGAAATATATTTTTTATCAAAAAATACTGATAGATATGGTATAAAATTTTTATTTTATATATGAAAATACGTTGTAAATGCAATTTTTCAAAAGAACAATATATATATATATATTTTGAAAAGGACTTTTTTTTATCAAATTTACATTTTTTAATATATTTTACAAATTAACAGAATTATTCATATAATCCTTTGAAAATTAATCATCTGCTTTTATAAATAATAATAAAAAATTAATGTTTCAAACTTGTCAAATTTTTCATAATTAATTATAAACATCAACTTTTTTTAATATAGAGTCGCAGTTTCTTGTGAAATTATTTTCTGCAGTCTTCGAAGTCAAATATATATAAATATTAAGAATGAGTTATTTAAAAATAATAATGCATTTTTGATGAAAACCATTCTTAAATGTAAACCAAACTTCAGATTACAATATAATGATGATCCACATGACAATACAGATTACATAAGAGACTGTATATAAATTCGTTCCACAATTCTTTATATTAGGATGATAAAAAGGATTATGAAAGTCCAGGAAATGGAAATAATTCTCTTTTTTCTCATCATTTCATCCGGATTGTTTTGGTGCGAATATTTTTATAAATAATTAAAACGGATTGAAAATTTTAATCAAAAAATTATGATTAACGAGAAATTTCGAAATTTTGATAGAAATTGTATTGTTTATTTAATAGTAAAATGAAAATTAAATCTTTGAGACGAAATAATTTTAGTAAACTATATGACTTAGTTAATAAGCAAAACTTATACTTCTTTCAGATGATGGTTCTAGAAGACCAAGAGGTATGTAATAGTAATCACAACATAAATATATTGTTTGAAAACAATAAGATAAATATTACTTATTAAAAATTTTTGATTCGAATTTCTGCAGTGGCAAATATATAATATAATTTTCTTCATATAAAAACTGATTGAAATTAAATAATGTATGTATTGTTTCATTTGATTATTTTTCCTAAAAGTTTAAAAACATAGCGAAAGCTTTAATCAAAGGAGTTGTGCTTGAATATTCGATAATTTCGATTAAAATTGGATGACTTCTTGTACTTTAAAATAGAATAAATATCTTAATAATAAGAGTAAAGTAATTATTTTATACGATATGCGAAAATCGCATTGTATACTTACTTAGCATTAAAAAGGGAATTAAAACTGAAAAATTAGAAGAAAATTGTTTCATTTAACTATATGTATGTAATTTACAATTAATATGTATACATATTCTTATTGCAGGTGGTTTTTTTAGAAGACGAGGAAGTAAGTAATCATGATCAGAAATGAAATATCTTTTTAGAAAATGATGAGAGTAAAAGGAATTCCCTTAATTTTTAAAAATTTGAATTGAAATAAAATAAAATCATTTGGTTCGAATAATTTCTAAATGTTTCAAAACTTTTTATCTAAGGAATTGTATATGAATAATAAATGTTGAAATTTCGTTAAAAAACGGATTTCTTATTCTTTGTTACTTCGGGACTAAAATAAAAAAAATATTTATAATGAGAAGAAAATAATTTTTTAAACGATATCCGAAATTAATACATTGAAATAAGTTTTTACTGCAGGAGGTGGTTTTGGAGGATCAGGAGGTAAGGAATCATAATCTAAAAAATGAATTTATTTTGAAAATAGGACGAAGGTTCTCTATTTCTTTATTGTAATTTACAGAACGGAAATATATAATAGAATATGTTTCTCATCAAAACTTACATAAAATGGATGAAATATATATAATTTTTCATCTAATATTTTAATGCTTCCAATAATATTGAATAATATGTTATAAAAATAAATAAATTTTAATGTTTCCAATTAGATTGAATAATATGTTATATAAATTATAGTAGAATAGTTCTTCAAAATTTTTGTGAAAACAGAAATATGTATATAAAAAATTAAAAAAAAATATTAACTAACTTAATAAAAACGAATAAAATGTAAATGATTTGGTAAGAAATTTTTTGAATGTTTTTAAACAAATTGAATATATAAATTATTAGAAAAGGTTGAAATCTTTCGCAATTTTAATGAAATCAAAATTAGATATTAAAGATAAAAAAGGAAATTATAATAATTTATAAAGATAATATTAAGGTAAAAATTCCGTAAACATTATATGTAAGTAAATCTATTTTTTTTGTAGGGGATTATTCTGGAGAATCAGGAGGTGAGTAATTTTAATTATAAATTATATATACATATATTATTACAAGTGAAAAGAAATGAAATGATTATACTTTTGTATTTTATTCGAAAGAAAAAATACATTTTAAAGTATTTCTCTTAAAAACTTTGAATAAAATGGAATTTATTTGGTGTGAATTTTTGTAAAGTATTTAAAAATAGTTTTAATAATGTATTCTAAATAATTATACTAGAATGAGACTTTTGGAATGGTTCTATAAAAGGAGATTTATATATTAAATATTAAAAAAGGAAATTTAAAACCAATTATAAGAATTTATGATTCATTTAGAAGTATATTTAATTGATGTATTTAAACATATTTTCTTTGCAGAGGATAGTTCAGAAGAATTAGAAGGTAAGATATCATAATGAAAACATGGATGATTTTTTTTAAAATGAAAAAATGAAATGAATATTTTTTCTCGTTTCAATTTTAAATCCTTTTTATTTATTTCTTATGTTTTCTAATCAACTTTCCTTTTATAGAATTTTCTAAAACAAATACGCGTATTTTCTCTACATATCTTACATAAAACTCTTTCATTCATTATATAACACCACTATTATTACTTGCTTTCAAGACATTTACGAATTTCTTAAATGTAGAAACAATTCATTTGAAATCCGATTATAAAGAACGTCACGTTAAGCCTTTTTCCAGTCAACATCTGATAGTCTTCAAATATCTTACATTCTGTTTAGATCAAGTACACTCCCAGGGTCTTTTCCTTTAATACACTGAAGTGCGGTATAGAGATCAGTCTGAAACCACGTATTTATATTTCAGAGCTTCAACTATCTTTTACGAATTTAGAAAACCAATGCAGCATACAAGAAGCTCGGTTCTTGGCATGGTAATGTGTTTTAGATAAGTTATTGTGAATTTAGTTGTCAACAGTTGGGTGGTGATTTCATGAGCAGTATGATATCGAATAAGAACAATTGCTTCATATGAAGTGCCACTAGCATCACAAAATATATGCAACTTATACAGCATTAAAACTATCAAAAATTACTCGGGGAATCTTCAGAAGTATGCAGCATTTTTATATCTTCTAATTATTTAAGAATTCTTTCCTTCATGTCCATGGATGCTTCTGAATCCCAGCAAAGATTTTATTTCCAATTTTCTTTTAACAATAATTTAGGACTCACTAATATAGGACAAGTGAATTCAGTTGAACCAAAATTTCTATTGGTCAAGGATGATACAACACGCCTGGTAATTATTTCTGGATGTGCTTCCACTGACGAATTATAGCAGAAAAACACATCTTCGGATTTATTCCTTCAAAAGTCTAATTCCGGAGTTGGTTTGGAATTTTCTGTTTGATGAATTTGCTTTTCCAGTGAATTTCCAACCTCTAAGATAAAATTTAGCTGTTGACATCAATTCAATCGAATCTTTAATGAATTACTGGAGTACAGCATCAATACTTTCATGAAAATTATAATTGTTATTAAAAAAGCACAGGTTTTCGCGAATTGTATTTTCTACAATCATTTTAAAAAGTATTCAGTAATGAAACAAAAAAAATCAGATGTTAAACAAAATTCATGAATTACAATTTCTATTAATTTTAAACATCAGTTATTTGTAAATGAGAATCCTTTTTTGTTGAAAAATATTCTTAAATGGTAACCGTTTCATTTAATGGTCCCCATGCACATTTAGGTTACTAAACGTGCTTCTATAAAAAAACCGTTTCACAACATTTACGTCATCCAGATATGAAAGATTATGAAATACCACAGAAGGGAAATAATTCCTTGTCATTTCATCATTTCATTCATATCTTATTGGCATAAATATTTTTATTAATACTTAAAAACAAATAGAAAATTTTAATCAATGAAAGATAAATTTATAATATTAGACAAGAATGACAAATTTTTAAATTTTGATAAAAACCGGATTGGTAACTTACTTAATTATTGGAAATTAAAGCTTTAAATAAGAAAATAATATTCCACAGTATGAATAATTAACAAGTGAAATGCATTCTTATTGCAAGTGATGGTTCTGGAAGATTAAGAGGTAAGTAATCATAATCACAAAGTGATTATCTTGTTATAAAACACTGAGATAAGAAGAATCTTACTTTTAATTATTTAAATTCGAATTTAGGTAACACTAAATATACAACAGAATTTACTTTTCAGAAAAGCTATTTGAAAATAAAGAAAATATGAATAATTTGATTTGAATATTTTTCTAAATGTTTTAAGGCGTAATGAAAATTTAAATCAAATACATTGTATATGAAAAATAAATTTTGACATTTCATTAAAAGTTTGGTTGGTTACTATACTTCGAGACAAAAATAGTAAAAAAAAAAAAAAAAAAAAAAAAACTTTATAATAATCTGAAACTCTGAAAGATAAAATATATATCTTTTTTCCCTTCTTTTTCATGGCATTTTTTTTCATTTTCTTTTTTTAAGCAAATTTTGTTTCAGTTTAATATAGATACAATATTTTCTCTATACTACATTCATTAAACTGTTAAATCTTTTTTATAACACGGGTACTTTTTTGTGCTTCTTCTTCTGTGTTCTATCTGTGAGGTGTGTAAATGTGCCTCCCTGTAAAAAGGAGTTGTGCGAGCAAGTGTGACTCCTGAAGTAAAAAAGTCGCACTCTTGGCCCTAGTTGGCGCTACTGAAAACACAAGAGATGCTCACTCGGCTTAAATCACTGATAGATAATTGTCAGCGGGCTTGTAAAGTGTCATGAGTCAAAGCAACACAACAACAGCTTTTTGTTCAATTCATCAGAACTGTAGTGAGACGAATTTAAGTGCTTTGAGCTATAAAAATGTTGAAATAATAAATTTCGAATTGTGTCAGGAATCATGCAAAAAAATAGTTCTCACATATTTTGCACTTGCATTTCGAGCGCCTGTATATGGAAACAGAGAAATCAGACTTGCGATGATTTGTTATCTTGCTTGTAAAGTAATTGTATCGTTTGCAAAATTTTATATATGCTATGTTTATTTACATTTTGGATGATCGTAGTATATAATTGCAGTATATTCAAGTTATTTAATAATTACATTTTCTGTTATCGAAAAATTTGTTCAATGAAGAATTGTAATAATTACTTTCTTGTAAAGTATTTCTTACCTTATTTATTCATTTACAAAATCTGAGAGACTTGATATAAAAGAAATATTTTATATCTAAGAATACGCTATAAATGTAATTAATTCTACCAATACACACAATTTTATCGAGGAATTTAGGCAGCATTTTTTTCTTCAACGTTAAAATTTCTTTCAATTTATGTCAAAATCATCCAAACTTATAATATCATCTTTTAAAAAATAATCATTTGTATGTATAAATAATAACAAAAATTCATGTTTCACCCTTGTCAAAGCTTCCATGTTTACAAGGTAAATTTTATTATTTAATTATGAACAGCAACGAACTTTCTAAAGAGCGATTTTTTTTAATAGATACACGCAATTTTTTGCGAAATAACTTTATTACAGTCTTTTTTGAAAATATTTAGAAATAGAGGAAGAAATTGTTCGGCTAAATTGAGGAATTCAAATAGATATAAATTTTAAAAAGAATATATTTCAAAATAATACACTATTTGTGATGAGGGACATTCGTAAATGGTAACAAAACTTCAGATTACATTATAATGATCAGTACTATGATAAAAAATGCATAAGGCACTGAAAGGTGTCTGCATAAAAATCCTTTGCACAGTTATGCTTATCAAGAAAAAAAATAATATGAAACACAAGTTTGTAGAAATAACTCCCTTTTTATTTCATCATTTTATCAGGATTTTCTTTTTGAGAATATGTTTATAAATACTTTAAAATAATTTAACATTTCAATCAAAATATTTATTAAAAAATGACAAATAACGAAGTTTTGTTAGAAATCGTTTTGTTTATTTAAAACTTACAAATAAATAGAACAGAATTTCATTAAGTTTAAGGCCTTAATTATTATTCAAAATATATTCTTTTTCCAGGTGGTGGTACAAGAAGTCCAAGAGGTAAATAATCATAATTACAAAATAAAAATAATTTTTTTATAAATGATAAAAAAAGACAAATTTTCTTTAATTTTTTTAAAAATTTGAATTAAAGTAATGGTAAATACGTAATAGAATCTAATTTACATAAGAACTGATTAAAAATAGATAAAATATAAATAAATAAAGGGTTTTAAAACACTCTGAATGTTTTAATAAAAGGAATTGTGCATGAAGGGTTTGGAATTCCAATAAAAATTGGATTGCTTCTTACTCTTGAAAAACCCAGATTAACATAATTTCATTTAATTGTATGCAAAATTAATATGGAAACATATTCTTATTGCAGGTGGCCGTCCTAGAAGACCAGGAAGTAAGTAATCATGACCAGGAAATAAATATCTTCGTAGAAAAAGATGAGATAAAAGGAAAATCATTTAAAATTTTATTTATTTGAATTTAGGTAACGGTAAACAGATAACATAATTTACCTGGTACGAAAAACTGATTGAAAATAAATAAAATATAAATCATTTAATTTCAATAATTTCTAAATGTTTTAAAAATGTTGAAACTTTTAATCTAAGGAATTGTATATGAATAAAAAACTTTAAAATGAGACCTTAAAACCTTAAAAATGAGAAGAAAATGATTTATTTAAACAATATCCGCAATTAATATATCGGCATATATCTTTATTGCAGGTGATGGTTCTGGAGGTAAGAAATCATAATTACTATATTGAACCGTTTTGAAAATGAGACGGAGCTTCTCTATTTCTAATTCTTTCTTTATTGGAACTTACAGAAAAAAAATATATAATAGAATATATTTCTCATCAAACCTTTCAGAAAGTGGAATATAAGCCATTTTGTATCTAATTTTTTAATTTACCTTTTTAGATTGAATAATAGTATATTATAAAAGTTTTTGAAGAATGTTTTGTTCGAAGTTTTTATGAAAACAGAATTATATATTACAAATTAGAAAATAACTATTCAGAAAAAAATAAATTCATTAAAAGTAGATGTTATTAAATGTATTATTATTGCTGGTGAAGGTTTCGGTATGTCAAAATATAATTAATAATAATGTTAAAAAATATATCTTACTTTAACCCTAAAGGATATTTTTCTATCTTTTTTTCTTCTGTTTTCATTCTGTATTATTATAAGAAATTATATATTTGTAAGCTTTTCACAAAAAATTCAATAGAAAATTAATAAGTACATGTTATTTAGAGTGAAAAATAAAAAAAAAGAATTTAATGTTCTAAAATAGTTTCAAAAATGCATACTAAGAAATTATACCAGATTCGCCGTTTCCGAAATTTTGATAAAATGAGAATTACATCCCAAAAGTAAGAATGAGAAACAAAAAAAAAAATAATAAGGAGAGAAATAATAATAATTTTATTAATAAGTATATGAAATTAACATATTTAAATACATTGTTATTGAAGGAGACAATTCTGGACGATTGTGAAGTAAGTTATCATTTACCGAAAATAAAAAATAAAAATTGTTGAATAAATGAATATTTAAAAAATAAAATAAAAAGATAAAAGTTTACAGGTAAGAAATATATATTTGAGAATTTTTCAAAAAAATTACATAAAATTAATAAAATATTAATCTTTTTGAGGTGAATATTTTCAGATGATATTAAAATGTCAAAAAAATATGATAAGAAGGAAATACACAGGAGCAATATGTTCAATAATTTTAGGAAATAAAAATTCTAAAGGAATTAAAAAATTTAAAGAAAGAAATAATATCATTAACAGTTATGTGTAAGTAAACATATTATTATTACCGGTGGTGATTCTGAAGGATCAAGAGCTAAGTAATTTTAATGACAAAACTAGTATCTTGCTGTAAAATGAGAAAAAAAATGAGATGACTATACTTCTTTCATTTTTAAAAATTTATTTTTTTAGGACTTAAAAAAATATATATAAAGTGGTGGGCAAACTTGTGGACACTTTAATAAATTTTAATGCTTTCTAACTTTGTATGCTTATAGAAAATGTAACTTTTCACAAAATGGAAACACTTACATATCATTTTAAAGGGCATTTAATGCTGATGTCAATATCAAAAGCAAAATTCAAATATTTTCAATACAAAAAAAGTTGAGAGGCAATAATTATCGAGATAAATTAAATGCTGATGCCTGCAGTGAGTTACCACTGCTTAGTAAGGTAGCCTTTATTTTTTATTACAGATTCACAATGATGTTTCATTGAGCTGACGATAGTTTTAAGCTCTTTCTTTGTTGTTGCGGGATGCCAGGAAGCAATTATAGACTCAATTAATCTTCTTTTATTTGATGAACGCTTCATATATATAAGAAGTTTCAAATGGTGCCATAAGTTCTCAATAAGTTTATTACTGTTTCCTGGCCATGATAACAATTCAATGCTCTTTGTACTAACTCACACTTTCGATTTTTTTTTCTGTATGGCAAGGAGCTGAATCCTGCTGAAAAATAAATGATGCATTGTTGGGAAAGAGATCACTGATGGAAGGTGTTAGTTTTGGCTCTAAAATAGTGTCAATGTATTTTATTACATTTAATGTCCCATTGATAACATGAAAGAAATCAATACCATCTGTTGACACGCATGACCAAATCATTACACTAACTGAGTTCTTCATAGTCATAGTTGCCTGAATAAACTCAAGCTGTATCTCTTTGCCTATTCTATGCTTTACCTATTTTCGCCATCGCTACCAAATAACAATATCTTTGATTCATCACTCCGTATAACTTGTGACCACTGATCATCTGGCCAATTAATGTGTTCTTTTGTCCACTGTAATCTTTTTATACACTGCTGTAAAATTTTTCGTTGAATTCTACCTCTTAGTCTAACATCTAATAATTTTCTCCTTATTGTTCTTAAACTGACATAAATACCAGCATCATTCAATTCACTTCTGGTGACCGCTGATGACATTCTTCGATCATGAACAGGTGGTCTTCTTTTATCATTTATTCTTCTGTCATGAACAGATGGTGTACCTTTTTTTCAGCCATTTCCTGCTTTGTGTTTTATTGAATTTGTCTCCTAGTATCGTAAACAAAACTTTCGGACGTCATATGTAGGTACTGAACCACCCACTTGTTTTGCAATTTCAGCATTGGAAAGATCACATTCATGTAACAGTATAAGCTTAGTTCCCTTTCTAAGTTTCCAATCTATTCTTTTATTTGATGGCATTGCTTCATGACTAAATATTAGAACTATTTACAACAATTAATACTAAATATTAAAAAGCTTAACAAAATTTCTTACTTATGATTTCATTACATAAAAAACAATCTTCCTTCTATAGAAAAAAGCACAAAAATGACCCGTTCCAACTTTAAATATGATGTCATCTTCTTCTGGCAGTTATTAACATTTTATTGGTTCCCGGAATAAGCATAGTGATTGGTCAGGAAAGTTAGAAATTCCAATCCACTTCATCACTGTGTTTGTTATTCAGATTAAAGTAAGAATAACTTTTCTTGTATTAAAAATATTTGAATTTTGCTCTTTGTATTGAAATCCGCCTTAATTTTTTTTGAAATGATGTGTAAGAGTTTGCATTTGGGAAATGTAACATTTTCTATAAGCATACAAAGTTAGAAAACATAACGATTTTCAAAAATGTCCACAATTTTGGCCTCCGCTTTATATTTATAAAGAGTCTTCCTCATAACGTTATGAGAAAATGATTAAAACATAAATCATTTCACATGACATTTTTATAGGTATTTTTCTAATAGACTTATAATATAATGGAATCAAGAAGAATGAAAAATTTTTTATCAAATTTTTAAGAAATAAAATTTATATATTAGAAATAAAAACGGAAACCCATTTATTTACAATAAGGAAAAAAGTTATTAAAATTGTGTGTAAATAAGTAGTAAGTTTTTATTGAAATAAATGATTCTGGTATATCAGGAAGTAAGTAATCTTAATCACATAAGATATAACTTATTAAAAATTCAAAAAAAAATAACAATCCCGAAATGATTAACTTTTTGTAACTTCTTACCCTTTATTCAGATTTACAGAGATTAATTATATATATTAAAAAGATTTCTCAAAAAAATTTATATAAAAGGAATAAAAGAACAATAGTGTGTTGTGAAATTTTCTAAAATTTTTCAAAACAGTTTGAATAAAATATATAAGGTATTATACTAAAAGAGAGATTTATCAAATTTTTTTTATAAAAAGAGAATTATATGTTAAATTTAAGAATGACAAATCAAAAACTAATAATAAGAAAAAATAATTTCATTTAGAAGCATGTTTAATTAATATATTTAAAAATATTGCAATTGCAGATAATGATTTAGGAGGATTAGATGGTAAGTTATTATTATTGAAACAAAATTATCCTACATTAAAAAAAATGAGACAAATATTCTTCTTTTTTTTATGCCTTTTTTACCGTTTTCTATTTTCTCATTAACTTTTCTTCCAGCTATTTGTGTATTTCCCTAATATAGACAGAATATTTCTTCTATACTGAATTCATTAAACACTTAAATCTTTTTTATAACACAATTACTTATTTGTGAATTGAAACAAAACTTTTGTGGGGAAAATTAAAATTTTAAGGGTAATCAGAGTGTATAAATTAAAAATTTCATATTATGTCAGGAATCTTTCAAGAAAATAGGTCTAACATATTTTGGACTTCCATTTTGAATGAATATATGAAAACCGTTAAATCAGAATTACTGTAATTTGTTATCTTACTTGCACATTAATTGTATTATTTGCGAATTATTTTTCATGTTTTGTTTTTATGTTTTCATTTTGGAAGATCATATTTAAATTCGAGATATTTGATGATGATTGTTTTTTTCTATTATTAAATAATTTCTTTAATTAAGCATTGGCAATAATTTCTTTGCAGTAAAGTGTTTCTTCCTTTCTTGAATTATTTATTCATTAATAAATACTGATAGATTTTATATAAAAAACTTCATTTTATATCTAAGAATACGCTGTAAATACAATTCTTTCTAAAAAATAATCACAATTTAGTCGAAAACATTAGGTAGAATTTTTTCTGTAACTTTAAAATTTCTATTAATATATTTAAAAATATTCCGAAATTTATATATAATCTTTAAAAAATTAATTATTTGAATGTATAAATAATATTAATGAAATTTATATTTCAGACACGTCATTCGTTTCTTGGCGAGAGGGTAAGTTTCTGTTTTTATTTATAAACGGTATCAATCTTTCTATAAAAGTGATATTTTTTTACTAGAGACACGCAGTTCTTCACGAAATGGGTATTCTGTAATCTTTTTTAAAATATATTCAAAAGTGGAGCAAAAAATTAAATATTCGGTGAAATTCAGTAATTTAAATATATATAAATTTTTAAAATAAGTTATTTATAAATAATAATGTAATTTTTATGAAAAACATTAAAAAATGGTATCAAAACTTGACATATTAATAATCAGAAATATAAATAAAGTCACATTTAAAAATTCGATAAAATTCATATTCTTTATTTATTATAAAATCAGCGATTAAAATTTAGAAATAAGAGCAGAATTTTATTAAATTATATGCAAAAATTAAAATGCTGAACCTATTCTATTTGCAGGTATCGGTTCTAGAAGACCAAGGGGTAAGTAATCTAAATCACAAAATAAAAATCTTGTTTCAAAATGATAAAATAAGACGAATTCCTCTTTTTATGACTTTTAATGCGAATTGAGTTAACGTTAAATATGTAACAAACTTTACATTATTTAAAAACTTATTGAAAACAAATACAATATAAATAATTTAGTTTGAATATTTTTCTATATATGTTTTGAAATATACAATCAGCTTTCATCAAAGAAATTATCTATGAATATTTGGTAATTTCGGTAAAAATTGTATTACTTATTATGCTTCAAAATATATTTGAAAAATTAATTATAAAACAATAAAATAATTATATTAAACGGTGGCTGGAAACCGCATTGATTACTTATTAATAAAAACTGAATTAAAATATAAAAATGAGAATAAAATAGTTTCATTTACCTATATGTATATGTAATATCTTATGGCAGGTATTAATATCTTAAACATATTTTCATTGGAAGTGGGGGTTCTAGAAGGTTAGGGAGAAAGCAATCTTGAACAGAAAATAAATATCTTTTTTCAAAAATGACGAGATAAAAAGAATTTTCCTTAAAAAATTTTTGTTTGAATTTAGGTAACAGTACATATATAATAGAATTTAACGTCACAAAAATTGATTGAAATAAATGAAATGTTAAACAAATGATTCGAATATTTTAAAAAATTTTTAAGACATGCTGAAAAATTTAATTATATAAGAAGAATTAATTTTGAAATTTCGTTAAAAATCGGATATGTTACTATAGTTCGAGACAAAAATAAAAATTAAAACATAAGAAGAAGACAATAATTTTATAAAATATCCTCCTTAATTAATATAACGATATATTTTTATTACAGGTAGACGTTTTGGAGGAAAAGAAGGTATGAAATAATAATCACAATATCAAAATTATTTGACTAAAACTAGAAGCTATTATATTTCTAATTCTAATTCAGGTGGTTTAACCACGATAAAAATATTCTCCTTGAAAAAGAAAAAAAAATGAGACGAATATTCTTCTTTTATGTATTGAAATTTATAAAGGATTTACACAAATGCATACATCCGAAAGTATTTCTTATAACAACTTAGAGGAAAGAATTAATATAATTTAATATAATTTGTATAATTTAATATAATTAATATAATTTGGCATGGAATTTTATTAAGGTTTTTCAAACATATAGATAATATAATGAGATCCGGATGAATGAAAAAATTTAAAATTGCATAAAATACGAATTATATATTGAAAATGAAAAAAGAAAATTATTAATTGATAATAAGGAAAAAAATTTCTAAAATCATGTGTCTTTAAGTCGATTTTTATTACAGGGGATGATTCTGGAGGATCAGAAGGTAAGTAATCTTAATCACATAAAATACATCTTTAAAATTTAAAAAAAAAATGAAATAATTATTCATTTGAAAGCTCTCGTCCTTTTATCACATTTACTGAAAATAAATATATTTTAGAAAGTCTTTCTTATAAATATTTATATAAAAATAGTATAAAAAATTAGTTTTGCGATAGTTTTTAAATTAATTTTGCGATATTTTCTGAAAAGATTTAAAATAGTTTGAATAGTGTAATTTAACATTTTTTTTTAAAATTGAGATTTTTCAGACTTTTCATAAAAAGATAATTAATTAGGTTTTGAATTAAATAATGGCAAATTCAAGCCTAATAATAAGTAAACAATTTCCTTTAGAAGTAAGTTTATTTAATAAATTTTAAAATGTTGTTATTGCAGATGATGATTTAGGATTGGGAGGTAAGTCATTATAATTGGAGTCAAAATATCTTACTTAAAAAAATGAAAAATGAGAAAAAAATTTGCATAAAATTATAATAATGATATGATTAATATTTGCAGCAAAACCTATGAAAGAACGTAAGTAATACTATTTACAATATTAAGTATTTTAAAAATAAAAAAATGAATAATAAAATTGTAATTAGGAGAGAAAAAATAATTAAGAAATATTTTATATTATCTGGAATATTTATAGCATAAAATGTTTAAAAATGTGCATAAAATTACAGTAATAAAACAATTAATAATTTCTAGCATAACCTTTAAAAGATTATAAATAATATTATTTACAATGCTAAATATTTGAAAATGAAAAATTTAAATTATTAAAATAATTTTAATTAGTAGAAATAAATAATTAAGAGATATTTTATATTATCTGGAATATTTATAGCATAAAAAGCTCATAAGAATATGCATAAAATTATAATAATTAAACAATTAAGTATTTGCAGCAAAACATTTGAAAGAACGTAAGTAACATTATTTACAATGATAAATATTTAAAAGAATTAAAATTTGAAATGATCAACATAATTTTAATTAGTAGAACAAAATTAATTAAGAAATATTTTGTATTATCTGGAATAATTACAGCATAAAATGCTTATAAAAATTTGCAGTGATTTATAATAATAAAAAAGTTAATTATAATGAAATAAATAATAATGAAAAAGTTAATTATTTGCAGCAAAACCTTTGAAAGATCGTAAGTAACATTACTTACATTTCTAAATATTTCAAAAATTAAAAATTGAAAGGAATATTAGGATTTTAATTAGGAGAAAAAGATAATTAAGAAAATTTTTATATTATCTGGAATATTTATAACATAAAAAGTTTATAAAAATTTGCATGAAATTATAATAATGAAACAATTAATTATTTGCAGCAGAACCTTTAAAAGATCATAAATAATATTATTTACGATGCTAAATATTTTAAAAATGAAGAATCGAAATGATTAATATGATTTTAATTACCAGAAGAGAAGTAATTAAGAAATATTTTATATTATCTGGAGCCTAAAAAGCTTATAAATATTTGCATTAAATTATAATAATGAAAAAATTTAATTATTTGCAGCAAAACCTTTGAAAGATCATAAGTAACATTATTTACAATTCTAAATATTTAAAAAATGAAAAATTGAAAGGATTAGCAAGATTTTAATTATTAGAACAAAAGTATTTAGAAATTTTTTATATTTTCTGGAATATTTATAGCATAAAAAGTTTATAAAAATTGCATAAAATTATAATAATCAAACAACAAATTATTTGCAACAAAAACTTTAAAAGATCAAAGAAATATTATTTACAAAGCTAAATATTTTTAAAATGAAAGATCGAAATGATTAATATGATTTTAATTAGCAGAAAAAAATAATAAAGAAATATTTATATTATCTGGAATATTTATAGCATAAAAAGCTTTTAAAAATGTGCATTAAATTATAATAATGAACAATTAATTATTTGCAGCAAAACCGTTGAAAGATCGTAAGTAACATTATTTACAATTCTAAATATTTTGAAAATGAAAAAATTGAAATTATTAATATGATTTTAATTAGTAAAACAAAAATAGTTAAGAAATATTTTATATTAACTGCAATATTTATAGCGTAAAAAGTTTATAAATATTTGATAAAATTATAATAATGAAACAATTAATTATTTGCAGCAAAACCTTTAAAAGAGCATAAGTAATATTATTTACAATGCTAAATATTTTAAAAATGAAAAATTGAAATGATTAATATGATTTTAATTAGTAGAACCAAAATCATTAAGAAATATTTTATATTATCTTGAATATTTATAGCATAAAAAGTTTATAAAAATTTACATAAAGTTATAATATTGAAACAATTAATTATTTGCAGCAAAACCATTGAAAGATCGTAAGTAACATTTTTTACAATGCTAAATATTTTAAAAATGAAAAAATGAAATGATTAATATGATTTTAATTAGTAAAACAAAAATAGTTAAGAAATATTTTATATTAACTGCAATATTTATAGCGTAAAAAGTTTATAAATATTTGCATAAATATATAATAATGAAACAATTAATTATTTGCAGCAAAACCTTCAAAAGAGCGTAAGTAATATTATTTACAATGCTAAATATTTTAAAAATGAAAAATTGAAATGATTAATATGATTTTAATTAGTAGAACAAAAATCATTAAGAAATATTTTATATTATCTTGAATATTTATATCATAAAAATTTATAAAAATTTACATAAAGTTATAATAATGAGACAATTAATTATTTGCAGCGAAACCTTTGAAAGATCGTAAGTAATATTATTTACAATGCTAAATATTTTTAAAATGAAAAATTGAAATGATTAATAGGATTTTAATTAGTAAAACAAAAATAGTTAAGAAATATTTTATATTAACTGCAATATTTATAGCGTAAAAAGTTTATAAATATTTGCATAAATATATAATAAGGAAACAATTAATTATTTGCAGCAAAACCTTTAAAAGAGCGTAAGTAATATTATTTACAATGCTAAATATTTTAAAAATGAAAAATTGAAATGATTAATATGATTTTAATTAGTAGAACAAAAATCATTAAGAAATATTTTATATTATCTTGAATATTTATAGCATAAAAAGTTTATAAAAGTTTACATTAAGGTATAATAATGGAACAATTAATTATTTGCAGCAAAACCTTTGAAAGATCGTAAGTAATATTATTTACAATGCTAAATATTTTAAAAATGAAAAATTGAAATGATTAATATGATTTTAATTAGTAAAACAAAAATAGTTAAGAAATATTTTATATTAACTGCAATATTTATAGCGTAAAAAGTTTATAAATATTTGCATAAATATATAATAATGAAACAATTAATTATTTGCAGCAAAACCTTTAAAAGAGCGTAAGTAATATTATTTACAATGCTAAATATTTTAAAAATGAAAAATTGAAATGATTAATATGATTTTAATTAGTAGAACAAAAGTCATTAAGAAATATTTTATATTATCTTGAATATTTATAGCATAAAAATTTATAAAAATTTACATAAAGTTATAATAATGAGACAATTAATTATTTGCAGCAAAACCTTTGAAAGATCGTAAGTAACATTTTTTACAATGCTAAATATTTTAAAAATGAAAAATTGAAATGATTAATATGATTTTAATTAGTAAAAAAAATAGTTAAGAAATATTTTATATTAACTGCAATATTTATAGCGTAAAAAGTTTATAAATATTTGCATAAATATATAATAATGAAACAATTAATTATTTGCAACAAAACCTTTAAAAGAGCGTAAGAAATATTATTTACAATGCTAAATATTTTAAAAATGAAAAATTGAAATGATTAATATGATTTTAATTAGTAGAACAAAAATCATTAAGAAATATTTTATATTATCTTGAATATTTATAGCATAAAAAGTTTATTAAAATTTACATAAAATTATAATAATGAGATAATTAATTATTTGCAGCAAAGCCTTTGAAAGATCGTAAGTAACATTATTCACAATGCTAATAATTTTATTAAATGAAAAATTCAAAGGATTAATATGATTTTAATTTGTAGAACAAAAATAATTTAAAAATATTTTTTATTATCTAGAATTTTCATAGCATAAAAAGTTTATAAAAAATTGCATAAAAATATAATAATGAGACAATTAATTATTTGCAGCAAAACCTTTGAAAGATCGTAAGTAACATTATTTACAAAACTAAATATTTTAAAAATGATAAATTGAAATGATTATTATGATTTTAATTAGTAGAACAAATTCAATTAAGAAATATTTTATATTATCTGGAATATTCATAGCATAAAAAATTATAAAATTTTGCATAAAATTAGAATAATGAAACAATTAATAATTTTCATCACAACCTGTAAAAGAACGTAAGTAAAATTATTTACATTGTTGGGTATTTTAAAATGAAACGTATGTTATGACTTATATTATAAAATTAATACTTTAGGTTTTTTTTAAATTTAAAATTTTAATACTTGTTTATTTACTTATTTTTGTTCAGCCAAAATGCCAATTTAGGAATTTTTTACCTATCTATAACAGCATATGTTAATGAAAACTTATTTACATTCTAAGGATAAAATATTTACCACATAAAGGATAAATTGAAAAATCTTGAATAGCAATTTTAAATTATATTTGTTCGCATACAAATCAACACGTTCAAAATATATGATACACGCTATCTGTCAAATTTCAGTAGATGACTGCTAACAGTTTTCGCCGCTAGTTTCCACTGTTTTGTCCAAAATTAAGAAAGATACCATGGCCAAATTTCAGGCATCCTCTGAATTATGTACCTTTAAATATCTTTATTCCAAACTAAAAAATGCAAACTATGCAATTTTTGTGTTTTTCTGATATTACGAACAAATATTTCCTATTATTAAATAGGCACAATTTTTTTTGAAATGTTATATATGCAAACAATAAAAGAAGAGGCTAGATGCTTCTTAGAAATAATTATTAGCATTTTTACCGCTTGACAAAATAAAATTTGGGAAAAGAAATCACTGCATTTCATTTTATTTTCACTTTCTTCAAATCATTTAACTGGTAAATTTTATCACAGATCTTCAGAGCATGTCTGATCATTAAGCTTAATTTTGAATATTTATACACATTTGTACAGGAAGAAAATTGCTTCATAAAGCGAAATAATATCGATTTCTGATACCACAAAGACGCAGCATTTTTAAATTTAAATCAAATATAAACTCTCAGAAACAGGATAACAATGATATCTAGATATAATGATAAAAATAAATCTATAATGTATTCAATCCTGTAAAATTTTAAAAGTTACAATATATTTGTTCATATTATGAAACTATATTCAAAATAGCATAAAACAGTATTCGGAATTCATGTGTGATATATTTTCTAACTATTTAGTATGTGGAAAAAGCCCTGGAGAAAAGCCGGGAAATAAAATATCCCACTTAGAATTTAAAAAAAAATGAAATTTTAAAGAACAAACGTCTATTATTACATTAAAATATGTATATCAGCAGTTATACATCAAGGAGTTTTACATTCTGCATTTTTCTGGAAATGTGGCATGATAAAAAATCTTTGCTATTCACTAACTTAATCAGGACAGAAATAAAAAGATAATTTATAATAAATTTCTCAACAAAATGCACAAGTGCGATAAATTTCAATAATTTCCAGGCTATGATAGTTAAGTAGTTTGGTTTTTTTACTTTTTGAAAGAATACAAAGCAATCACGGATGGTTATCACATATTGCGCATTCATTTATAAGAAAACTATGTTAATTAATTTAAATTTTTGGTACGCCATATGATATTGTAACCCCTAAACTAATATGAAACGCAAATTTCTTGAACAAATACATAATATCAATGATATTGCGAAATTCCCACTCATATTTCATGATAATATGAAAATAATTTCATTACATGGCATAATTTTGTAACAATACGATTAATATAGTTATATGTTTAATGGTAAAAAATAATTTAATTTACGAAGAAATTAATGCTGGAGCCTAAAATGTTAGTTCAAAAGCATTTCAATAAACACCACTAGTAAGAATGTTGAAATTTAAAATAGGAAGATTAGAAACCTGACAATCATTTAAGAATAAAATTTAAAATAAATAGCATGATAAAATATTAATTTAAAAATAAAAAATTATAACTAGTATTATGCTTTAAATAATTCATACGAAAACAAAAATCAAATGGCCTTTTTTTTTGCATTTGACAACTTGATGAAATGAAATATGATATAAATTGTTTGAAATTAACTTAATAGTTTAGAATCTTATCCTCAATATTTTTCATTATAAAAGGTTTTTCACTTATTTGTATTCGACTACCTTCAGATTACATTATATTTATTCATTTATTTTATTTATTTATCGGAATTTTTGGAAATATCTTTAGCTGCCAACATTAGATATCACGCAATTGTGTTTTATTCATAAAGAACATCAATAAAATGATTAATTATGAGGAGTTACTTAAGATATATCAATCGGTAAAAGAACTGAAAAAAAACCACAGAGAAAGAACGGTATTCCAAAGAATATGTTACTATAATATAGAATCTTTAAAAGATAAATGAGCTTGGGAAATCGTTAAAAATTGAAAAATATCAGAATAAGAAAAAAATATTTTACTATAAGTATTATGAGTTAATAATATGTTGGAATTTTTATTTTTATTAGATAAACCAAGAAGTAAGTAATTTCATTTAGAATAAAAATAATGAATAATAAAAATTATTAATTTAGTATTATTTACTAAACAGTAACAATAAATTTCATATTTCTTAAATCATTACAAATAATTTTGAGGATAAGAAAAGATTCTAAATTTAAAAACATATTTTTTAACATTCTTCATTTTTTTAATTCTTCAGAAAATTAAACAGAATGCATTGGCAATTAACTAATTAATTTAATGGGCGGACATATAGATTGTAATAAGTTTCCCATTAAGAAAAGTAGAGGTATGTTCGTTCGAAATTAAAGGATATTTACTCAGACCAAAGAGTAATTTATTCAATTAATAAGTAAGTAAAGAAATTTTGCATATCTGACATGAATTTGAGCATACTAATTTTCGAATTCGTAGACAATTGCTGCATACTTTGAAACTAAAATTACATAACATTATAATTTATTATTAAAAAATTTATATAAAACTATTTATTCTCCTTCTTTCAAATTTTAAAATTAAGCACAAATTTACTCAAACTACATTAAACACTTTTAATATACTTCATAACTGCTGTATGAAGACATTAGCTAATAATTAGGAAGCACAAATGAATAAATAAAAAATCATATTACTCCATCATCTATGAGCATATATGTACTAATTACTACAAAACATAAAGCTGAAAGAATAATGGCACATATTTCTTTAAAGCTCGAAGCTGCTATATGGATCTAATTATATATACGAATTAAATTTATTAGATATATCGGGTTTTGCTGAAAAAAATCTAATCGAATTTCATTTTTGATACGCGTGTAATATAAACTACTATTTCTCTCAAGCTGCTTTACAGTAAAATACTGAGCACTGTGCGTGCAATTCGTGGGACTTTAAATGTTTGATTTTTTTCCATTATTTTCATTGATGAAGTCCATAGCAGATATGATTTTTAGCGGATATGATATTGCCACAAATAACATTCTAATAATGCTAATTCATGATTTCGAAATATAAAAATAACGAACTCTTTTATGAAATGGAGTGATATCCGAGGCTTTATGTAGACTAAACCTTTAATAATTTGTATGTTGCATAATAATGAGCCAATGGTAACAGAAATATTTTCTTAAAAGAACTTTCCATAGTGGATATGCGAAGTTTCAGTAATACATTTCTTTAAAAAAATTGGTATACTTCTGTGTCGACAGTGCAGTAACTTCATAGACCAATCAGTTTGAGCAAAACAGACTAATTCATTATTTTAAAATTCATCTAGGCGAAATAATCTGTATATATGTTATTACAGTAATAAATAATGTATAGAGTGTAGAGAAATTAGATGAAATTCTTAAATTTGCATTAAAAACATTGCTCTCAAGCAATTCTAACTCGTTAATGCTTTCAATTTTGCAATAGGATTTGGAGGTGGTAAGTAAAAAATTCTTTTATTCTTAGTTATGAAATTTAGTTTTGCTAACATATTTCATTTGACTTTCGAACACAATTCAGACAGAAGAAGTCTAGACTTGCCGGATCGTTTTAGACGAAATCCTGGCAATTCCGTAAAAATATCATCTAAATCCAAACCTTATTTTAATTTTAGGAAGTATAATTTTTAGCAAAAATATTACATATTCTGAGTATACTTTAATTACTAAAACAAAAGATACATGTTGATACATAATATATATCATCTTATTATAACTCACAAAAGGTCACGAGAAGCATAAAATTGAATACACTAATATATAAGAGAAAATTTTCATTTAAATAACAAAAAATAATATTATTTATATTTATCAACATAATATTGCTAAAAATATAGTTCTTGATGCTAAAATCTATTCCTTGGAAGACTATGTATATTTTTAAAAATATTTTAATTAATTTAAATACGAATGCGAGTAATTATTAATTTTAATTATTTGCTTCTTCTTGAAGAATATTAATGAATGAATCCTTTCTCATTTGAGTAAAAATAATTTAATATGTATATCAAATATCAATTAGTTTGAAATAAAGAATTCAACTTATGCACCCAAAGGAAATATACAACAAATAAATGCCTTTCATTCTAAAATGTAAAAGGTTTCATTATTTTTTACATTATCTAGCGAAAAAAACTAAGTAATAAAAATCGCTAGTAAAATAAATTATCTGTAATAACGCAATATTAAATTTTAAATAAAAATATGCACTTTCAATTTACAGAAACTAATCTCTACTGTTATAAATGTATATTTGAATGTTAATATAATATTAATTTATACAGAAATAAACTTAGCATGCCTCTTGGCTAATTATTGAATTATCGAAAATAGATAACATATTTCCTCTTTATTGCATTTAAAAATATAATTCTTGATTAATTCTTTCTATAATCTCATCATCTTTTCATTCATTCCATATCACTAATCATTTATTGAGCGCCGAATCGAAACAGTGATGATGCAAATGAAAATGGTCCATGCTATAAAAACGCTACCACTAAAAATTCGGTGCAATATCAAGATTTTTCAGTTGTATTAAGTAATTCTTTTTATAAACTATCCGTTTTGATATATTTTGCATTGTGTTGTATGAAAATCATAAAATAAGATTACCATGATTTATTGTATATTTACATTATTTTTGTACAATTGCTTGTATGTTTGTTTGTTATTAAGATTAACAAACATGAATTCAGGTGGATTGAAAATTAATCATTTTACTATTTTCTAATTATGTTGGTGCAGAAGGGGAAAATAGTTAATTAGCAGAATATAAATTCCTCCATTTTTGTTTAATTAATCCAAATTTTTAATTAATCAGATAAAATATATGATATAAAATTTTTATCCACGTTCACGTACAATACGTATCATTAGCAATATTTTCGAAAACAAAATGCGTAGAATACATTAGTTTTTCTATAAGATTTTGCAATATATATTCACCAACTTTAGGTTTTGGATCAACGTATGATGTTACAAATCATTCGAACTTATCCTATCATACTTAAGAAATTAATTATCGTAATATATAAATAATAATAATGAAATTTGTATTTCAGACTTATCAAATCTTCTTCCATTCCTGGAGAGTAAGTTTAATTCGTTCATTATAAAGAGCATCAATTTTTCTAAAAAAGTAATAATTTTTAACTAAAGGCACGCTTTTTTTCGGTGAAATGTATTTTCTGCAATCTTTTTATAAATATTCATTAATATAGCAGAGAATCAACTAATATAATGCTTATTGAAGTTGATAAAATTTTGAAAATACATTAATTGGTAATTCACTTTTGATAGAAAGCCTTCTTGTAATTCCTCGAAAATGGTAATAAAGCTTATTAACAATATAATTGTCCTTATACTTATTTATGAGGGTAAAGCACTTAAAGACATTTGCATCAAAAACTCTTGCAAAATTCTTAATGTTATCAAAATAAAGCAATATAAATACCAGAAAGAGGAAATAATTTGAACTGCATTTCATCCCGATCTCTTTGGTCAGAATATTTTTCTCAAAGTGCAAAAAAAGACTGAACATTATAATTGAAAAAGCAATATAATAAAGACATATTTCCGAATTTCGAAAATTGCTAAACATATAAATGGAAAATATAACTTAATAATTTAGAATAAAGTCATTTCATTAAATGGATGCATAACATAATTTCATTAATTAATATGTTCAAACGTTTTGTATTGCAGATGGTAATTCCCGAGGATTAGGAGGTAAGTAATAATAATCACCAAAAATCCTTGTCTAAAAAAGAAAAAAATGAAACGAACTTTCAATTATTTTTTCTATTCGAATTCATCCAACAGGAAAGTGTATTAAAAAGTTTTGTCCATAAAAATTTACATAAGATGAATGAAATATAAATTATTTCATTTGAATGTGCTATAAAAATGTTTTTAAAAAGGTTTAAAGATATAATATAAAAACTGATATTAAAATGGCATTTTTTAAAATTTTTTATGAAAACAGAATTAGATATCCAATGTAAAAAACCGAAACTAAAAACTAGTCCTAAATAAAATAATTTCTTTCCTTATGATTAAGAATTGTAATCAAAAGTATTATAATTTCAGACGATGGTTTTGGAGGATTAGATGGTAAGTAATCATAATCCCAAAAATAATATCTTATTTAAAAACAATATATATAAAATAATATCTTATTTTAAAGGAAACTTAAATAAAATGAATAAAATATAAATTATCTTGCGTGAATATTTTTTTAAGTTGAAAAATATTAAAAGATATAATATAAGAACTTATATTAAAATGGCAATTCGAAGGTTTTACGAAAAACATAATGGATATTAAATATAAAAAACGGAAATTAAATTAATAATAAAAAAATGATCTCGTTAATGTTATTTGTAATTAAACGCATTATTATTTCAGGTGATCTTTCTGGAGGATTAGATGGTAAGTAATTTTAAACCCAAAAATAATATATTATTTAAAAGATCCTCAAAACTTGCACAAAATTAATGAAATATAAATTATTTTGTTTGCATATTTTTAAAAAAATGTTTTGAAAAAATATTAAAAGATATAGCATAAGCACATATAATCAAATGAAATGTTTTGAAGGATTTAAAAAAAACAGAATTAGATATTATATATGAAAAACAGAAATTAAAAATTAATCATTAGAAAAGTAAGTCATTAAATTTTATTTGTAATTAAAAGCCTTATTATTTCAAGTAATATTTTTAGGGGGATTAAAGGGGGAAGTAATCAAAGACCCAGAAATAATATATTATTTAAAAAATCCTTGATGCTTTCATAAAATGAATAAAATATAAATTATTTTGTTTCAATATTTTAAAAAAATGTTTTGAAAAATATTAAAACACATAATATAGTGACATATAATAAAATGACAGTTTTTGTTTTATTTTTTTGTTTTTTTGTTTATGAAAAATAGAATTAGACACTACATATGGAAAACGGAAATTAAAAATTAATCATCAGAAAAATATTCTCATGCAATTTTATTTGTATTAATTATTTGTATTATTATTTCAGGTGATGGTTCTGGAGGACTAGATGGTAAGTAATCATAGTTCCAAAGATAATATCTTATTTAAAGATTCCTCGAAACTTACATAAAATTAATAAAATATAAATTATTTTCCTTGAATATTTTTAAAAATATTGAAAAATATTAAAATATATCATATAAGGATTTATATTAAAATGACTTTTTTAAACGATTTATGAAAACAGAATTAAATGTTATATATGAAAAAGGTTAATTAAAAATTAATTATAAGAAAAATAATTTCATTAAATGTTATTTGTAATTAAAAGTGTTATTATTTCAGGTGATCTTTCTGGAGGATTAGGTGGTAAGTAATCATAGAACTAAAAATAATATATTATTTAAAATTACCTCGAAATTTGCATAAAATGAATAAAGTATAAATTATTTGTTTCAATATTTAAAAAAAATGTTTTAAAAAATATTAAAAGACATAATGTAGGGAACATATAACAAAATGACAGTTTTTGGAGGATTTATGAAAAACCGAATTATATATTATATATGAAAAACGGAAAGTGAAAATAAATCATAAGAAAAATAATTTCATTACAGTTTATTTGTAATTATAAGTATTATTGTTAGTATCAGAAATAAAGATAATAACAGAAATTAAAATCAAATAATCAGAAAAAATAATATCGTAAAACGTTTAGTATAATTAAACACATTAATATTGCAGGTGATGATTCTGGAGGATCAGGATTTAACTAATTTTCATCTCAAAGGAAATATCTTGCATCTAAATAGAAAAAAAAATGAGGAGAACATTCTTCTATCATTTTTCGATTTTTTTTTTTTGGAAGGGAGGGGATTTACAGAACAAAAATATATATAAGAAATTATTTTTCACAACAACTTAGAGGAAATGAACAAAATACAAATAATTTGGCATAAATTCTTTTATTGTTTAAAAATAACCAGAAATTTTAATTTGCTCCAGACTATGGAATTGTTATAACTATTTTTTGGAATATTTATCAAATGAAAATTATATAAAAATTAACAAAATGAGATTGTAAACTATTAATAAGGAAAACAATTCAGTTAAAGTTAAGTGTAATTAACTAACATTTAAAGTTATGTGTAATTCAAAATAGTTTGAATAATATATTCTAAGGAATTATAATAAAATGACATTTTTCAAATTTTTCATAAAAATAGAATTATATGTTAAATTTAAAAATGATAAATTAAAATAAATCAGAAGAAAAAAATTTCAGTTAAAAATATGTTTAATTAATACATTTAATAATGTTGTTTTTGCAGATGACGGTTTAGGAGGATTAGATGGTAAGTAATTATAATTGAACAAAGGACATCTTACATAAAAAATTATATAAATATTCTTCTATTTTATCCATTTTTATGGCCTTTCTCCATTTTCTATTTTCTATGCAAATTCCCTTTCAGCTGTTAGTGTAATTTCCTATTATATAGAGAGTATTTATTACATATTTTGATCTTTTCATAACTCAACAATTCTTTTGTGCACTAAATCAAAACTGTGGTGATTCAAATTAAAGTGCTTAGGGAAATCAAACATTTATTAAATACGTCAGGAATCTTGCAAAAATGTAGTTTTTACATATTTTTCACTTGCATTTCGAAGTTTTGTATATGAAAGCCTTGAAATCTGAATTTCTGTAATTTGTTATCTTGCTTGTAGATTAACTCTATTGTTTGAGGATTTTTTTTACGTTATGTTTATTTAATTTTAAGAAGATAATCAATGAATTTGGGATAATTGATGATTATTATTTTTTCTATTATTAAAGGAATTTTTGATGGATGAAAAAAGCTGATAGATTTGATACTTTATATTAAAAATACGCTGTAAATGTAATTTTTTCCAAAAAAAAAACACCAATTTTGTCGAGAAAAAGAGACAATATTTTTTACTTCACTTTAAAATTTCTTTTAATGTATGCCAAAATCATCCGAAAATATCGTATCATCTTCAAAGAATTAATCTGAGTGTATAAATATTAAAAATGATGAAACTTCAGACTTGTCAAATCGCCCATTGCTCGATGCTGAGTTTTATTCTTTAATAATAAACGACTCCAAATATTCTGTAAATGTGATATTTTTTTTTACAAGAGACACGCAATTCTTCGCGAAATGAGTTTTTTGAAATTTTTTGAAAATTTTCAGAAATAGAGCAAGAAAAAAAAAACGGTCAGCGAAATGCAGGAATTCAAACGTATATAAATTTTAAAAAATAGTTATTTAAAATAATAATAGTCTACTTTTGATGAAAAATATGATATGGTGACAAGACTTTAGATTACATCTTAATGACCCAGGCGGTAATATAGAATGCAGAAAGCACTGAAAAGTGTCTGCATAAAAATCCTTTTCACAATTCGCTATGCTTATCAAGACAAAAAAGATTATGAAATACATGACTGCAGAAATAGTTCTCTTTTATTTCATCATTTCCTCCGGACCTTATTGTTGCCAATATTTTTATAAATTCCTTCAAAATATTGAACATTTGAATCAAAATAATTATAAAACAATGATAAAAAATACTTTGCAAAAATTGGTATTTTTTTATTTAACTTAAAAATAAGAAGAAAATAATTCCACTAAATTGTAGGCCATAATTAATAAGCAAAACGTATTTTTTTTGCAGGTGGTGGTTCAAGAGGACCAAGAGGTAAATAATCCTATCCTCAAAATAAAAATATTTTTTAGATACTAATATAAAAGGAATTTTCCCTTTTAAAATTTTTAATTCGAATTAAGGCAATGGTAAATATGTAATAGAATCTAATTTACATAAAAACAGATTAAAAATAAATAAAATATAAATCATTTGGTTTGACTACTTTTTTAAGTGTTTTAAAATACTCTGAAAGTTTTAATAAAAGGAATTGTGCATGAGTATTTTGTAATTCTGGGAAAAATTGGATTTCTTCTGACAATTAAAAATAGAATTAAAAACATAATAATAAAAATAACATAATTTCATGTAACTGTATATGAAATTAATATGGAAACATATTCGTATTGCAGGTTCTAGAAGACCAGGAAGTAAGTAATCTAGATCAGAAAAAAATATTTTTTTAGAAAATGATGACATAAAAACACAATTCCTTAAATAATTTTCTTATTCTAATTTAGATAACGTAAATATATAACTGATTTCACCTGTCATAAAAACTAATTGAAAATAAATAAAATATAAATAATTTAATAGGAATAATTTCTAAATGTTTTAAGCCATGTTTAAACTTTTAATCTAAGGAATTTTATACGAATAATAAATTTCGAAATTTCGGTAAAAATCGGATTTGTTATTATACTTTGAGACAAAAATTAAAAAAAATAATAATAATAAAATAATTAATTTAAACAATATTCGAAATTAATATACTTATTTGCACCTCCTGCAATAAAAATATATTTTTATTGCAGGAGGTGGCTCTGGAGGGTCAGGAGGTAAGGAATCATAATCACAATATTCAATTTCTTTTTCTTTAATTAGACGGAGCTTCTCTATTTCTAATTCTTTCTTTATTGGAATTTACAGAACGGAAATATATAATAATATAAATTTATCAAATAGATTTACAAAATGTGGATGGAATACAATTCATTTTGTATCTAATTTTTTATTGTTTCTTATTAGATTGAATATTATAATATAAAAAATATTAGGAGAATAATTTTCAGAATTTTTTATAAAAACAGAATTATATATTAAAAAAATAATTTCATAAAACGTTATATTTTATTAAAAATTTTATTATTGTAGGTGATCGTTTCGGAGCGTCGAACTGTAATTAAGAAAATTGATAAAATATATATCTCACTTTAACCGTAAAAGATAATTTTATATATTTTTCATTCTTTTTTTATTCTGTATTACTGAAAGGAATAATATATTAGAAAGTTTTTCTCATAAAATTAAATGGAAAATGAATAAATGCATATCATTTAGAGTGAAAATGTTTAAATGTTCTGAAACAGTTTGAAAAATATAATATTAGGAGTTATATCAGAATGGCAGTTTCTTAAATTTGATAAAATGAGAATAACATCCCATACGTGAGAAAAAGACATAAAAAAACAATGAGAGAAAAAGAAAAAAAAATAATTAATAAGTATATAAATTAACATATTTAAATAAATTGTTATTGAAGTTGATAATTTTGGACGATCAGGAGTTATGTTATCATTTATCTCAAATTTTTTAATTGAATTTTTTTAATGAAAAATTGAAAAAGTTCTTTTTTTAAAATTATAGTTTATTTAAATTGATTGATAAAAAAACCTATATTAGAAAATATTTCCAAAAAATTAGAGAAAATTAATAAAATATTAATATTTTTGGTGTGTATATTTTCAGACGATTTTAAAATGTCCAAATATATGGCATAAGAAATTATACCGGAGTATTATGTTTCATACTTTTAAGAAATAAAAATGCTAAAAGAATTTTAAAAAATAGTAAAATATATAATACATAAATAAATATTATATATATTATAATATAATATAATATATTATATATATTATAACATAATATATATAATAAAATAATGTATAGAGGTAAGTAATTTTAATTACAAAACAATTATCTTGCTTCAAAATGAAAAAAAAATGGGGCGATTATACTTCTTTTATTAAATTTATTTTAGGATTTAAAAAACAAAAACATATATATAAATTTCTTTCTCACAACAACTTAGGAAAATGAAGAAAATATAAATAATCTGGCATGAAATTTTAAAAAGTTTTTTAAATGAACTGATAATATAATGAGATCCAGAAGAATGAAATTATTTCAAAATTTAATGGAATTAAATTCATTTATTAAAAATAAAAAGCGCTGCATATTAATTGATAATAAAGGAATAATTTATTAAAGTCGTAAGTAATTAAGTCGGTTTTTATTGCAGAGGATGATTCTGGAGGAACAGAAGGTAAGTAACTTAATCACAAAACATATATCTTATAAAAAATTTTAAAAGAAAGAAATTATTCTTTTTTCTAGTTTTTTGTCCTTTATTTGGATTTACTGAAATTAAATATATATTAGTAAATTTTTCCCATTTAAACTTATAAAAATGTTATAAAAAATTATTCGTTTATTCGGAAATTTTCTAAATATTTCAAAAAAGTTTGATTAATATATATTAAGGAATTATAATAAAATGATCTAACTTTACTGGTATTAACGTCCCATTTTAAAGCAACACTATAGCTATTGTGGGGCAGAAGTTGTCTTTTTAAACCGTGGTTAGATGACGAGGACGATGCTTGAGTTGTCACCCCCTTCTCCACGCCACACCAGAGGGAGGATGTTTGGTCCAGACTGGTTTAGAGTGCCCAAGACCCACTCACACGACATTTATTCGGTTCAATCGGGTCTATAATCTGAAACCCTCCGGTTCCGAGGCTGAATACTTGCCACCAGGTCATTGCGACCCATATAATGATAGGAGATTTTCCAAATTTTTCATTAAAAAAATTATTAAATTTAAGAATTAGAAATTAAAAATGCTAAGAAGAAGAAGATTTTCATTTAAAAGTATGTTTAATTAATATATTTAAAAATGTTTTTTTTTTTTTTTTTTTTTTTTTTGCAGATGATGGTTCAGGAGGGTTAGATGGTAAGTTATTATAACTGAAAAAATCCTATTGAAAAAGTAATATATCCTATTTAAAAAAGATAAAAAATGATCCTATATCCTATTTAAAAAAAATAAAAAATGATATAAATATTCTTCTTTAATTGAAAAAATATTTTTCTTAAAAATGAAAAAAAAAATCATATAAATATTCTTCTTATACGTGCCTTTTTTACGTTTTCTATTTTCTTAGCAAATGTTCTTCTTGATATTTGTGTAATTCTCTAATATAGATACAAAATTTCATCTATACTACATTCATTAAACATTTCAATCTTTTTTATAACACGAGCACTTTTCTTTGCTCTGAAGCAAAACTGTAGTGAACAAATTAAAATGCCTCGAGCAGTAAAAATGTTGTGACAAAAGATTCAAACTGTGTCAGGAATCTTGAAAGAAAGTAATTCTCATATATTTGGCATCTTCATTTCGATCTATTGTATTTGAAAGCCGTGAAATCAGAATATCTGTAATTTGTTATCTTAATTGCACACTAACTCTCCTGTTTGCGGAATTTTTTTCATGTTATGTTCATTTACATTTAAGATCATAATGAAGCATTGGTAATACTTTATTTGCAGAATAGCATTTCTTCCTTTCTTGTATTCCTTATTTATTAACAAAAGCTCATAGATTTGATATAAAATTTTTATTTTATGTCTAAGAATACGCTGTTAAAGCAATATTTTCCAAAATAATTTACTCAATTTTGTCTAAACAATTAGGTAGAAATTTTTCTTCACTTTAAAATTTCTCTTCATATATTTTAAAATCTTCCAAACTTAATGTATCATATTTTAAAATGAATCATCTTAATGTATAAATAATAATAATGAAATTTATATTTCAGACTCGTCAAATTTTTCATGGCTAGATGGTAAGTTCTAGCTGTTATTTATAAAACGAACTAAACTTTCTATAAAAGCGATATTTTATTTCATTTTTATAATAGACACGCAGCTCTTCGTGAAATGTGTTTTCTGCAATCTTTTAAAAATATATTCAGAAATGGAGAAAAAAATTAACTGTTAGGAGAATTCAAGAATTCAAATAGATATAAATTTTTAAAATGAGTTATTTATAAATAATAATCTACTTTTGATGAAAAACATTCTTAAATGGTAGCAAAACTTGAGATTTTAATCGACAGAATTATAACTAACGTGAATAAAAATCGTAAATTTCGATGGAAATCGTATTCTTTATTTAACATGAAAATGGAAACACAAACTTAGAAATAAGAACAGAATTTCAATAAATTGCATGGAGATTTTAATATGCTAATCGTATTGTATTTGCAGGTATAGGTTCTAGAAGACCAAGAGGTAAGTAATAATGATCACAAAATAAAAATCTTGTTTATATATGATAAGATAAAAAGAATTTTCCTTTTTAAAATTTTTAATTCAAATTTAGGTAATGGTAAATATGTAGTAAAATTTAATTTAATTAAAAACTTATAAAAAATAAATAGAATAAAAAATAATTTAGTTTGAATATATTTCTGAAGGTTTTGAAACATACCAGAAGCTTTTTTTAATGGAATTATCCGTGGATATTTGGTAATTTCGATGAAAAATTGGATTACTTATTATATTCAAAATAGAATGCAAAATTTAATAATAAAACTAAATTATTTTATATAAACGGTATAAGGAAACCGTATTGGTTACTTATGACTTACTTATAAAACCGTATTACTTACTTATAAAAAAGGAAATAAAAACTTAAAAATAAGAAGAAAACAGTTTCATTTACCTGTATGCATAATTAATATCTAATGGCAATTATTATATCTTAAAAATATTCTTATTGCAGGTGAAGGTCAGGGTGGAAGCAATTTTGAACAGAAAATAAATATCTTTTTCAAAAAATGATGAATTAAAAAGAATATTTCTTAAAAAAATGTTTATTTGAATTTAGGTAACGGTACATATATAATAGAATTTAACTGTCATAAAAACTGATTGAAAATAAATAATATGTAAACCATTTGATTCGAATATTTTCAAAATTTTTAAGACATGCTTAAAAATTTAAATAAAACAATTGTATAAGATTAATTTGGAAATTTCTTTAAAAATCGGATATGTTACTATAGTTCGAAACAAATATTAAAAAAAACATAAGAAGAATGCAATAATTTTATAAAATATCATCCTTAATTAATATAATGATATATTTTTTTATTGCAGGTGGAGGTTCGGAAGAAAAAGGAGGTAAGAAATAATAATCACAATAATCAATTTTTTTTTACAAAGAGGCGGAGCTTGTTTATTTCTAATTCTTCCATTATTGGAATTTGCGGAACGAAAATATATTTTTGAAAATATTTTTCATAAACTGTTACAGAAAATGGATAAAATGCAAATAATTTTATATCTAATTTTTTAATGCTTCATGCTAGATTAAATAATGTATAAAAAATTTATAGAAGAAGATTTTTTTTCGAATTTTTTAAGACAATAACTATATATTACAAATGAAAGTAAATTTAATAAGATGAAAATAATTTCATTAAAAATTATATGAAATTCATCATACTACAAATGCAGGGAATGATTGTGGTGGATTGAAAATAGTTAATAATAATGACAAAAAATATATTTAATTTAAACCGAAAGGAACATTTTGATATGTTTTTTTTAAATTTTTTTATTGGGTTTGCTAAAATTAATTATAAAATGTTTCTCATAAAAATCAAAACAAAATTAATAAATGGATATCATTTATAGTGAATATTTTAAAATTATTCAAAACATATTGAAAAATATTTTTTAAGGAAATATACCAGAATGACAGTATCCGAAATTTTGATAAATTGAGATTTGCAACCCAAAGAAAAAGTAAAGTAGTGAATATTTTAAAATTTTTCAAAACATATTGAAAAATATTTTTTAAGGAAATATACCAGAATGACAGTATCCGAAATTTTGATAAATTGAGATTTGCAACCCAAAGAAAAAGTAAAGAATAATTTAATTAAAAAGCATATGCAATCAACATGTTTAATCATATTGTTATTGTAGGTGATAATTCTGGTGAATCAGGAGGCATGTTATTTTTTATCTTAATTTACAAATTTTGTTTT
Source organism: Argiope bruennichi (assembly GCF_947563725.1). NCBI lineage: Eukaryota > Metazoa > Arthropoda > Arachnida > Araneae > Araneidae > Argiope > Argiope bruennichi. Next base: position 105,783,209 of record NC_079160.1, on the reverse strand, counting down.
AAATTGAAAAGTTGAAATTTTTAAACTATTTGAATTTGCAGATTATAAATATACATAAGAATATATTTCCCACAAAAATTACAGAAAATTAATAAAATATAAATCTTTTTGGCGTGAAAATTTACAGATGATTGAAAAATATCGAAAAATATTATGTGCGGAATTATACTGAATTAAAATGTTTCATATTTTTTAAGAAATAGAGATATTAAAGGAAATTAAAAAATAACAAGAAGGAAAAGTAATTTCATGTATAACAACATATTATTATTGCAGGTGATGATTCAGGAGGATCGGATGGTAAGTATTTTTAACCTCAATAGAAATATCTTCCTTAACAATGAAAAAAAATGAGACGTATATTTTCTTTCATGTATTTATTTTTATAAAGGATTTTCGACGAAAGTATTTCTTATAACAACTTAGAGGAAATGAATAATATCGTAATCATTTGGCTTGAAATTTTATTAAGGTTTTCCTTATATATCCTGATAATATAATGAGTTCCAGAAGAATGACATTTTCTTAAATTGTTATGAAATCCACATTATATAATAAAAATAAAAACGTAAATTAAAAATTAATAATAAGGAAAAAAATTATTAAAATCATGTGTCATTAAGTCAATTTTTATTTCATGGAATAATTCCGTAGAATTTATAGGTAAGTAATCTTAATCATATAAGATATTTTAAAAAATGAAATGATTATCAATTTGAAACAAACCTCTTCGGATTTACTGAAATTAAATATATATTAGAAAGATTTCTCATAAATATTTATATAAAAGGAATATAAAAAATAATTAGTATTTTATGAAATTTTCTAAAACATTTTAAAACAGTGTGATTGATATATTCTAACGATTTATTTTAAATTGAGTTTTTTCAATGTTTTCATGAAACGACAATTATATGTTAAATTAAAAATGGCAAATTTAAATTGTTAATAATAACAAATAAACAATTTCCTTTAGAAGTAAGTTTAATTAATACATTTAAAAATGTTGTTATTACAGATGATGGTTCCGGAGGATTAGGAGTTAGGTTATTATAATTGAAGACAGAATAACTTATTTAAAAATAAAAAAAGGGGAAAAATTTTCCCTGTCATTTTATAGTTTTCTGAAATTTTCTATTTTCTTTGGAAATCCTGTTTTAACTCAAAATAGAATTCTGTAATATAAATAGAATATTTTCTCTATATTGTATTTATTAAACACTTCTTTTATATCTTAAATATTTTTTACAAACGGATTCAAAACTGCTCTGAAGCAAATTAAAATGCTGAGGCCAATCAAAATGGTGAAATTAAAAATTTAAAATTACTCAAGGAACCTAAAAAGAAAATTGTGCTCACATATTTTTCTCTTGAGTTTCGAACTGTTATATATGAAAATTGTGAAACCAGAATTGCTGTAATTTGCTATCTTGCTTATAAATTAACTCTCTCTTCAGTTTGCAGAAATTTTTCCTGTTATGTTTATTTACTTTCATGAAGCTCGTATATAAATTCGTGAAATTTGATTAGGATAATTTATTTTATTAATTATTTTTGATGAATTGATAGTAATATTTAATTAACTGTATGGTATATCTTTAATTCTGGAAATATATTTTTTTCATCAAGTACTGATAGATTTTGTGTAAAATGTTTATTTTATGTTTGAAAATACGCTGTAAATGCATTTTTTTTAAAAAAAAAGTATATATTTTTTTTCACCAAAATTACTTAGCCTTTTTTCTGTAAATTTAACATTTTTTTCGAGATCTTAGAAATCATCAGAATTTTCACAAAAAATAAATCATTTGACTTTATAAATAATAATAATAAATTCATTTTTCAGACTCGCTGTATTTCCCATGGCTACAGGGTAAGTTTTTTTAGTTAATTATAAACGGCAACAAACTTTCTATAAAATCGATATTTTTTTTAAATATAGATTCGCAACTTTTAACTATATTATTTTTTTCAGTCTTTTTGTAAATATTCAGAAGTATAGCAAAATTCAGCTGCTCAGCGATATTCAGGAATTCAAATATGAATGAATTTTAAAAATGAGATATTTAGAAATAATAATCCATTTATGATGAAAAACATTCTTAAACGGTAACAAAACTTCAGATTACAACATAATGATCCACATTGTGATACAAATTACATAAGAGACTGAAAGGAGTCTGTAAAAAATACGTTCCACAATTTTTTATATTATCAAGGTAAAAAGGATTATGAAAGCCCAGGGAGTGGAAATGATTCCCTTTTTTCCCATCATTTCATTCGGATTGTTTTGGTGCGAATATTTTTATAAATACTTAAAATAGATTGAAAATTTTAATAAAAAAATATGAATTACGAGAAATTTTGAAATTGGGATAGAAATTGTATTATTTATTTAATATTTAAATGAAAATTTAGCTAAGAAGAATGAATTTCAGTAAACTGTATTCTTAATTAATATGCAAAACTTGTTCTTCTTTCAGGTGGGCGTTTTAGAAGACCAAGAGGTAAGTAATAGTAATCACGACACAAATATATTGTTTGAAAACAATAAGATAATATAAATTTTACTAAAACTTTTTATTAGAATTTTTGTTGTGGCAAATATATAATAGTATTTACTTCACAGAAAAACTGATTGAAATTAAATAATATCTGCATCCTTTCGTTTAATTATTTTTCCTAAAAGTTTAAAAACATGCTGAAAGCTTTCATCAAAGAAATTGTGCTTGAATATTTGGTAATTTCGATAAAATTGGCAGGTTTCTTGTACTTAAAAATAGAATAAATATCTTAATAATAAGAATAAAGTAATTTCATTAAACCATATTCTGAAACACTACTGGACGCTTACTTAGTATTAAAAAAGAAATTAAAACTGAAAATAAGAAAAAATATAGTTTCATTTAACTGTATGCACAACTAATATGGAAATATATTCTTATTGCAGGTGGTCGTTTTAGAAGACCAGGAAGTAAGTAATCATGACCAGGAAATAAATATCTTTTTTGAAAATGATGAGATAAAAAGAAAACCCATTAATGTTTTAAAAAATTAAATTTAACAAAATATAAATAATTTAGCGCTAATAATTTCTAAATGTTTTAAAAATGCAGAGATTTTTAATCTAAGGAATTGTATATGAATATTAAATTTAAAAATTTCGTTAAAAAAAGATTTGTTATTATACTTCGGGACAAAAATAAAAATTCTTAATAATGAGAAGAAAATAATTTATTTAACGATATCCTTAATTAATATATCGAACTGTATTTTTATCGCTGGAGGTGGATTTGGAGGATCAGGATGTAATTAGTTATTATCACAATAGTATATATATATATATATATATATATATATATATATATATATATATATATATATATATATATATATATATATATATATATATATATATATATATATATATATATTGAAAATGAGACTTAGCTTCTCTATTTCTAATTCTTTCTTTATTGGAATATACAGAACGGAATATATAATAGAAAATGTTTCTCATCTAAACTTACAGAAAGTGGATGAAATATAAATAATTTTGCATCTAATTTTTTTATGTTTCTAATTAGAGTATGTAATGTGTTTTAAAATTATAGTAGAAAAGTTCTTCAAAATGTTTGTAAAAATAGAATTATATATAAAAAATTTTAAAAAAAATTATTATTCAGAAATTTTTTTTCAAAAAATTTATGAACAATTAAACCAGTTTTTATTGCGGATGCTGATTCTGGAGGATCAGAAAGTAATTAATAATAAAAAGAATAAATTTATTATACTTAAACCTGAAAAAATATTTTCATATACTATCCTTGTTTTATATTCGGAATTAATAAAAGGAATTACATGTTATAAAGTTTTTCTCATAAAATTCAATGGAAAATTAATATATGCTTATCTTTTAATGTTAATATTTTTAAATGCTTTAAAATAGTTTAAAAATTATAATCTAAGGAATTCTACCAGAATATCAGTTTCAGAAATTTTGATAAAATGATATTTTCCAAGCATAAAAAATAAAAATAAAAATATAGGAAGAAAAAAAGAATAATTTAATTAAGAATTACATGAAATTAATATATTTGAATATATTGTTATTGCAAGTCTTAATTCTTGAGTATAAGAGATATGTTATCATTTTCACAAATTAAAAAATTTGATACAAATTGAAAATATGAAAATTCCTTCGTTTTTAAAGTCATCGTTTATTTGAATTTGCAGACTACAACTATAAATTAGAATAAATTTTTCAAACGTATGACAGAAAATTAATAATATATTAATCTTTTTGGTGTGAATATTTTCAGATGGTTAAGAAATATTGAAAAATATGATATAAGGATATACTGGATAAAAATCTTCCCTATTTGTAAGAAAAAAAATAGTAAAGAAAATTTTAAAATAATAAGAGGAAAAAATAATTTCATTAACCTTATATATAATTAAATAAATTATTATTGATGGGGTGATTCAGGAGTGTCAGGTGGTAAGAACTTTATCCACAATAGAAATGTCTTCCTTCGAAATGAAAAAAATGAGACAAATGTTCTTTCATGTAATGATTTTTATTAAGATTTATTAAATATATTTCTATTCGAATATATTTCTCATAACAACTTATAGAAAATGAATCAAATATAAATCATTTGGTTTGAAATTTGATTCAGGTTTTTTAAACAGACTGATAATATAATGAGTTCCTGAAAAATGAAATCTTTTTCAAATATTAAGAAATCTTAAATATATATTAAACATAATAAATGAAACTTATTAATTAATAATTAGGAAAAAAATTATTAAAATTAGGTGCAATTAAGTCTATTTTTATTGCAGGAGATGATTCCGAAGGATCAGATGGTAAGTAATCTTAATCATATAAGATATATCTTATTAAATATTTAAAAAGAAAAATGAAATGATTTTCCTTGTGTAACTTGTTTTCCTTTATTTGGATTTACTCAAATTAAATATATATTAGAGTGTTTTTCTCATAAATATTTATATAAAATGAATATAAAAAAATAATTCTTATTTTGTGGAATTTCCTAAAAGGTTTCAATATAGTTTGAATAATATATTTTAAATTGAGATTTTTTTTCAAATTTTTTATAAAAAGAGATTTATATGCTAAATTAAAGAATGGCAAATTAAAAACTAATAATAAGATAAACAACTGCCTTTAGAAGTCTGTTTAATTAATATATTTAAAAATGTTGTTATTGCAGATTATAATTTAGGAGGATTAGGAGGTAAGTTATTATAATTGAAGCAAGAATATCTTACTTAAGAAATGAATTAAATAAATAAATAAATTCTTTTTTTTCTTCTTCTTTTTCATGGCTTTTTTCATTTTATATTTTCTAAGCAAATTCGATTTCAGCTGAATATAGAATTCCCAAATATAAATAGAATATTTTCTCTATGTTGTATTCATAAAATACTTCCGAAATAAATCAACTATTCTTTTACACAGGGAATCAAAGCTGTGTTGAGATAAATTTAAATACTGTGGACAATCAAAATATTGAAACTAAAATTTTCAAATTACGTCTGGAATCATGCAAGAAAATAGATCTTACATATTTTGCTCTTGCATTTTGAACTGTTATATATGAAAACCATGAAACCAGAATATTCATTAAAAGATATTCATTAAAGATATTCATTAAAATTATATCTTTTTAAAAAACGAATACTTTTTTTCGCACTGACTCAAAACTGTAGTGAGACAAATTAAAATGCTTAGAATAATAAAAATGTTGAAATTATAAATTTCGAACTATGTCAAGTATCTTGCAAGAAAATAGTTCTCTCATATTTTTCACTAGAATTTTTAACGGTTATATATTGAAAAGCTAAATCAGATTTGTGATGATTTGTTATATTACTTTTACACTGATTCAATTATTCGCAGAATTTTTTGAATGTTAAGTTCATTTATTTTTAAAAAAATCATGCATAAATTCAGGATATTTGATGATGATTATTTTTATTATTAAATGATTTTTGATAAAGAATCGCTAATGATTAATTTGCAGAATAATATTTCTTCCCTTCTTAAATTATTTATTAATTAGCAAAAGCTGATAGATTTGACCTAAAATCTTTATTTTATATCTAAGAATTCGCTGTAAATTCAATTATTTAAAAAACATCACATTTCCGTCTAGAAAATTAGGCAAGATATTTTTCTTGAAACTTATAATTTCTCTTAATATTTTTTTAAATCATCCGTACTTTATATATAATCTTTTAAAAATTAATCACCTGAATATAATTTCGCAAAAAGGAAGATCTGTAAATAGTTAGCATCGCTGAGAAGTAAAGCACGAGGTCCGTGGTTTAAATCTCAGCCGCGCGGCATTACATTTATAGTTGGACTTTAATTTAAACTTATTATTATTCATTTGTTTATGTAATAGAAGCTTCTAGAACTTTCTATAAACTTTTATATAATTCCTGATTTTTCTGTGAAGAGATAAAAATTTGGTGTTCCACAAGCGGTGGGATAGGTTTTCTTAACCTGCTTGTTAGGAGTAGCTTAAAGCGAATAAACTTGGTATTGTGTTACTTTGTGACTTGTTATTTTTTTGTATCTCTGTGACTAGTTTGATGGAGGCGCCTTGTAAAAACCATTTAACCGGGGATTCAGGTGATAGTACTCGTTCAAGCCGTCGTTTAAGAGGATTATCTCCTGAATTTGAACTGTATTTTTCATTGTCAAGACAATGTTCAAAAATGCTTGAAGAAGTGACACAAACGCAACCAACAGTATTTTCGCCCGTATACCAACAAGTAAGGAGCCCAAGCCCATCAATATTTTGGGGAGAATTTGAAGAAGATCCTAGTAAATGGCTCAAATAATATGATAGAGTGGCTAAATTTAACAAATGGGATGACATGATGTATTTAGCAAATGTTTATTTCTTCCTCGACGGCACAGCAAAGCAGTGGTTGGTTAACCATGACGATATCTTAAATTCTTGTTAAGCATTTAAAACTGGACTGACTCAACTTTTCGATGATCAGCAGAAATATGAGAAGAAAGATAGGGAACAATTAAAATATCTATCCCATCGCTTGGGTGAGAGTACGGAGTCCTATGTTCAAAGCATCTTAGGACTTTGCCAAAAGGTAACCCTCCTTATGCCAGAGAATTAAAAAGTATCTCACCTGATGAAAGGAGTGTCTGAAGATATTTATCAAGCACTATTAGCCAGAGAAATCGCCACGACAGCCGATTTTATAAAATGGTGCGAGTACATCGAGAACATGAAGCAAAAGAGAGTCGGAAGACGATATTTCGAAAGACTTCACAATGTGGTACCAATGGCCGCTATGAACGAAGAACCCGGCCTAGTATCTCTAATACACAGGATTGTGCAGGAAGAAGTCCAGCGGATAATTAGACCAAAAGAGGAACCTTTGGATGTACATACACAATCATTGAAAGCGATAGTACAAGAGGAAGTTGAAAATATTTTGGCGCCTGTTTCTGTAAGACCAACGGAACGCCGCCAACGCACTATTTCACGTCGAATTTACAGTGCTATAGCGCACAGTCTTTGGTCCATTCCATCAACGCAACTTACAAAAACAGACTTATAGCGAACGACTGACAACAGACCAGTTTGCTTCCATTGTGGACGTTCAGGATATGTTGTATGTTACTGCAGAGAATCTCAGAGCATTCAATGACTATGGAGCCCGTCGATAGAATCTCACAGAATTCAATGACTATTTGAATCTCACAGAATTCAATGACAGAATCCTTTCACCCAAGCAACGAAGAAGATTACTGACGTCAGTCCTCACTCAGTCCATCTCGAAACCGATCTCCAACACGTCGCCCTATCGTCGATTCAGTCCCTCTCCTAGGGGTAAATACGATTAAAACTGAACGAGGCGACCTTACTAGGAGGTGAGGCCGCATACGATGTAAATTCTCCATCTGCTGCCAAAATGTCTGGAAACCACCTCTACGTAATGATAGATAACGAGTCGATACGTGCTCTTGTGGATTCTGGAGCATCTTTTTCAGTCATTTTAAATAAGTTTCGCCAACATTTCAAGAAAGTTATGTTCTCTGTTGATAAAAATGTCGTTAAGTCGCAAATGGAGGTTTTGTACGGCCAATGGGAAGAGGCATCCTACGAATTGCCATAATCAACCTAAAATTGCCGTTCGAATTTTTAGTTTTGCAGCATTACAGTCATGACTTTCTAGAAGCCTCTCAAGCAGCCATAGACTGTGGTAGGAGTGAGCTGTTTTTTGAAGACGTCTGTCAAGAACGTTCAGTGCCGGACACTTGGAAGTTGCCATAAAAGATTGCACTCTGGCTCCACGGTCTTTAACTATAGTATCAGTATCGGGAGCACATATTGGTAAGGACTTCAACATACTTGTAGAAGGCAATAGAAATTTACTATTCACAAAGAATATTGCCGTGCCTTCCCCATTCCTCTCTTACCATAATACTAGAGGAGAAATCTGGGTCGCCAATGCACATCTTGAAAAACAGATTATTCGTAAAAGAATGCGCATCAGTAATGTTGAGTATCTAGATGAAAATAATTTATGCGCAATAGCGGATGAACAAGATAATCGCAATCCCTTGAAAAAGACATCGGAGCCTCTTATCAACTACTCGCTTATGGTAGCACCTGGGTTAAGCGATAAACAAAAAGTGGAACTGTGAAACTCCTGAAACAATTTTCTGGAGGTTTTATCGAAAAGGGCAAATCAAAAACTACTCAGACGAAAGTCAAACACTGAATTAATACTGGTGATCATGCCTCTATTAGTCAAAGAGCTTACCGAATATCACCAACCTAAAGGCGCATAATTCGTGGAGTGGAGAAAATGCTTGATAAAGGTATAATACGACCATCTGAAAGTCCATGGTCAGCTTCGGTAGTTCTTGTGAAGAAAAAGGACGGTAAATGGCGTTTCTGCATAGATTATCGTCGATTGAACAAGATCACTAAGAAAGATGTTTATCCTCTACCTCGGATTGATGATATACTTGATTATTTAAAAGGGGCAAAGTTCTTTTCTTCCATGGGCTTATTCTCTGGTTACTGGCAGATCGAAGTAGACGAAGCAGATAGAGAAAATACCTCCTCCAGAAGGTTTATATGAATTTAAAGTCACGCCATTTGGGCTGTGCAATGCTCTGCGACATTTGAGAGAATGATGGATAATCTTATGCGCCATCTAAAGTGGACCGTATGTCTTTGTTATCTCGACGATATCATTGTGTTTTCAGTGATATTTGAAGACACATTCCTCGATTAACGACTTTTTTGAAGTGTATTCAAGAAGCAGGTCTTATACTCAATAAAAAGAAATGTCTTCTCGGTGCTCGAGAAGTTAGAGTACTAGGCCATCTTGTCTCCAGAGAAGGAGTCCGACCTTATCCCGAAAAAGTGAGAGCCGTGACAATATTCCAGTTTCGATAAACGTGCGTGACGTAAGAAGCTTTCTGGGTCTCTGCTCATACTTCCGAAGATTTATTAAAGGATTTTGCAATCAGGCTGAACCATTGTAACTTATGTTAAAAGGTAGCGCGAAATTTAAGTGGGGTTCTCGAGAAAAGGAAGCGTTTAACGATCTGAAGAGAACACTTACTTTTTTATCCAGTATTAGGAATGTACGATGAAAATGTTCCTACGGAAATTCATATGGATGCTAGCGGCAGTTTTGGTTCAGATACAAGATGAAGTCGAAAAAGTCATAGCATATGGGTTCAGAACCTTGACGAAAGCAGAAAAATTACTCAACCACTAAAAGAGAATGTATTTCCGTAGTATGGGCTATCAACAAGTTTCGGCCATATATTTTTGGGAGGCACTTCACTGTTGTTAAAGATCATCATTTACTCTGCTGACTCATGAGTCTCAAGGATCCTTTCGGAAGACTCGCTAGGTGGGCACTTCGACTTTAAGAACATGACTTTTCTATAACGTACAAAAGCGGCAGGGAACATAAGGACGCTGACACACTATCTGGAAATCCAGTCGAAGAATAAACTCCTATGTCAGAGGAATTTACTACTGTAGCTACTGATATTAACTTAGCCATCGGACATAAAAAAAAGATCCAGATCTCACAAAAATAATCCTTTCTCAGACCACTCCACCTACTGTCAAGAAAGAATTTGAAATAATTGACGGAATTTTATACAAAAAGAATTTTGATCTGGCAGGGGAAAAATGGCTGCCAGTCATTCCCAAACCCCTACATATGGGCATTTTGAGACATTTTCATGGCGCTTCTATAGTCAGACATCTTGGTCTCGCAAAAAGGTATGACAGAATCCGAAAAAGATTTTATTGGCCAAGGATGTACCGTAACATCGTTCGATATGTAAAACATTGTCGTGAGTGTCAACGAAGAAAATCTATTCCTCAACGACCTCCAGGAAGCTTTGTTTCCATCCCACCAGCTATGGCATCCTCTCATCACATTAGAATCGATCTTCTTGGATAATTTTCGAAATCTACAAGTGGAAACAAATGGATCATCGTCAGTGCAGATTATCCGACTTATTTTGCAGTGACAAAGTCGTTGCCAACAGCTGAATAACCTGAAGTGGCTAAGTTCTTGCTTGATGAAGTTCTATTGAGACATGGGGCTCCTCGAGAAATTATCACTGATCATGGGACAGTCTTCCAGTCGAAACTAGTTTCATCCCTCGTCGAACTGTGTAACATCAACCATCGCAAGACGACAGCATATCACCCACAGACAAATGGATTGACGGAGCGCTTTAATAAAATTTTAGCTAATAGGTTATCCATGTATGTTATTACAGAACATAAAAATCGGCATGAAATCTTACCATTTGTAACGTTTGCATATAATACTGCCAAGCAAGAAACCACTGGTTTCACAGCTTTTTATATATTTTATGGACGAGAAGCGGGGACAACGCTAGACACAATGCTACCATTCTGTCCTGATGACATGTATGACAGTTATATTTCAAGGATGATTTCTAGAGCCGAAGAATCAAAACAATTGGCCAGACTGTGGTCTCTGGAATCTCAAGACAAATATCTAATACATTATAACTCAAAACATCGAATAGTATTCTATGCCCCTGGAGATCTCGTGTGGATTTATACCTTGTCCGAAACTTCAGTCCCTTCGAAAAAATTTTGAGGAAGTATTTTTGTCCATATCAATTCCTTCGCCGGATATCAGATGTGACTTATGAAGTTCAAAACTTCGATCCCTCCTCTCGAAGAAAGCAAAAAGATTTAATGCATGTTTTGCACATGAAGCCCTATTATGATTCTGACGAGCAAACTCTAAATGAGGACCAAGAAGGATATCCTCTAAATGAGAATAAAATCAAGAAGATGCTATTGGTGAGAAAGAAAACATACATACTGGACCCACGACTCGTGCAAGAATGAAAGCTCTTAACACAGTTTGATTTTTTTCCCCAGCGAGTTGCTATTCTTTTAAGAGGGGAGTAATGTCGCAAAAAGGACGATCTGTAAATAGTTAGTGTGGCTGAGATGTAAGGCAAGAGCTTGCGAGGTCTGCGTTCAAATCTCAGCCACGCGACATTACATTTAAGGTTGGACTTTAATTTAAATTTATTTTTATTCATTGGTTAATGAAATAGAAGCTTCTAGAACTTTCTATAAACTTCTATACAATTCCTGATTATTCTGTGAAGAGATAAAAATTTGGTGTTCCACAAGCGGTGGGATCATTTTTCTTAACCTGCTTGTTAGGAGTAGCTTAAAGCGGTGATTGATAAACTTGATATTGTGTAACTTTGTGACTTGTTATTTTTTGCATCTTCGTAACAATATGAATAATAATAAAGAAAGTCATTTTAGACTTATCAAACCGTCCATGGCTACAGGGAAAGTTTTATTCCCTAATTATAAACGGCAAAAACTTTCTAAAAAAAGCTATATTTTTTTTAATCGGGACTCGCAGTTTCTCGTTTCTGTGGTTTATTTGTAAATATTCGGAAATAAAGCAAAATTCAACTAGTCAGTGAAATTAAGGTATTCAAATATATATAAATTTCAAAAATGAATCATTTATAAACAATAATCCACTTTTGATGAAAAATATTCTTAAATGACAACCACGTTTCAGATGACAACATAATGATACAGAATACAGAAGGCATTGAAAGTTGTTTACATGAAAATACTTTCCAATATTGGTTATGTTATCAAGGTATAAAAGATTATGAGACGAGATAGTGGAAATAATTCCCTTTTTTTCTCATCATTTCACCCGGATCGTTTCGGTGCGAATACTTTTATAAATGTTTAAAACAGATTGAAAATTTTAATCAAAATTTATAAATAACGAGAAATTTCGAAATTTGGATAAAAATAATATTGCTTCTTTAATATGAAAATTGAAATTAGAACTTAAAAAATAAGCAGAGAATTTCATGAGATTATATGCAGTAATTGATAAGCAAACTGTATTCTTTTTGCAGATGATGGTTCGAAAAGACCGAGAGGTAAGTAATCATAACTACAAAAAAATAATGTGTCTCGAAAATTAATTTCTTTATTTAATTCGAATTAAATAATAATAATTATGTAATAGAATTTACTTTACATAGAAAATGATTAAAAATATATAAAATATATATAATTTCTTCTAATATTTCTCTAAATGGTTTAAAATATATTGAAAATTTTAATCAAATTGATTGTGAATGAATATATTGTAGTTTCAATACAACTTTGATTGCTTATTATACTTAAAAACAGTACTAAATGCTTTCTAAGAAGAATAAAATAATTTCATTAAACGATATCCGGAAGCCGGATTGGTTGTTTATTTAACATAAAAATAGAAATTAAAACTTAAAAATAAGAAAAAAATAATTTCACTAAACGGTTACAGTTGCGAAACGAATTCTTAGTCAAGGTGGTGGTTCTAGAGAATCAAGAGGTAAGTAATCAGAACTGAAAAGCAAATATCTTGTTGGAAAATGATTAGAAATAAATATTAGAATGTATTTCCTTTAAAAATTACAGGAAATTAATGAAGCCTTAACTTTTAGGGTGTGGATATTTACAGAGGTTTTAAAAATATCGAAAAATATGATATGAGTAATTATACTAGTATAAACTTTTCATATTTTTTTAGAAATAAAAGTAATAACAGAAATTAAAATCTAATAATAAGGAAAAAAATAATTTCATTACTCTTTTTTATGTGTTTTTAAATTATTATTGCAGGTGATGATTCTGGAGGATCAGACGGTAAGTAATTTTAATTTCAAAAGGAATATCGTCCTTCAAAATGGAAAAAATGATATATATATATATATATATATATATATATATATATATATATATATATATATATATATATATATATATATATATATATATATATATTAGAACAAATTTCCTATTTCCGATACTAACTTACTAAAAATGAATAGAATGTAAATGAGTTAGTAAAAAATTTTATGAATATTTTAAAACAGATTGAAAATATAAAATAAATAAAATTAATAAAACAAACTTAAATATGATAAATAAAAAAATAAAATTATAAACTAATATTAAACAAAAAAAATCAGTAAACATGTTGTATGTAAGTAAATCTATTTTTTATAGTTAGAAATGATTCTGGAAGAACGGGAGGTGACAAATTTTAATCACTAAACATATATGTTATTACAAGTGAAAAAAATGAAATGATTATACTTCTGTGACTTTTGGTATTTTATTCGAAAATAAACTATATAATGAAGTCCTTCTCACAAAAAATTATATAAAATAAATAAAATGCAATTTATTTGTGTGAATTTCGTAAATTATTTTAAAATAGTTAAATAATATATTATAATAACTATACTAGAATTAGACTTTTGGAATACTTCATAAAAAGAGATTTAAATATCAAATATTAAAAACAGAAATTTAAAAAAAACCAATAATTAGGAGCTATGATTTCATTTAGAAGTATGTTAAATTGATATATTTAAACATATTTCCCTTGCAGATGATGATTCAGGAGGATTAGGAGGTAAGTTATCATTATCAAAACATGAATATTTTAATTAAAAATTAGAAGATGAGATGAATATTTTTACCTCCTATATTTTAGCTCTTTTTTTTCTTCTTAAATTTTCTAATTAACTTTCCTTTACTTATTATAGAATTTTCAAATTTAAATACCGTATTCCCTCTATATATCTTACATAAAACTCTTTCAGTCATCATATAATACCACTAGTATTACTTTAAGAAATTTAGAATTTTTTTAGAAATTTAGTAATTTAGCAATTTTTTAAGTTTTAGAATAATTCATTTGAAATCCAATTATAAAGAATGTCATTTTAAGGCTTTTCCCAATCAACATCTGAGAGTCTTCAAATTGCTTCCACTCTCTTTGGAACAAGTACACTCCATTGGTCTTATCCTTTAATACTCTAAAGTGTGGATAGAGGAGTCAGTCCAAAAGCCCGTATTTATATTTACGAGCTTGAAATCTCTTTTAGGAAATTAAAAAATCTAAAGCCAATGCAGCATACAAGAAGTTTTGTTCTTGGAATAGTAATGTGTTTCAGAGAACTGTTATAGATTTAATGACCAACAGTTGGACGATGTTTTCATTAGTTGCATGATATCGAAAAAAAGATTGCTTCCTATGAAGTGCCACTAATATCACAAAATATATGTAACTTAAATCAGCACTAAAACTATCAAAAATACATAATCTTGGAATGTTCACAAGATGCAGCATTTTTATATCTTCTAAGCACATAAGATATTCTTCCTTCATGTACGTTGATATTTCTGAATCCAACACATTTTTGATTTCCATTTATCTTACAACAATATTTTAGGACACAATAATATAGGGAAAAAATATTCAATTGGAATAAAACTGCTATTGCCAAATGATAATATATCTCGAAATTATTTCTAGAGTTGTTGTCACAGACGAAGTATCTAAAAAAAACATCATCGAATTTGTTCAACCAAAGACCTAAATCAGGAGTTGTTTGGGATTTTCTGTCTTTGATGTATTTACTTTTCCAGCGAACTCATAACCTCTTAGATCAAATTTGGCATTAGGCATCAGTTCAGTTTAAGTTATGGTAAATTATTGTAGTTTCTGACTTGAATTTACAGAAGTAACACAATTGTCAACATAGAACGAATATCTCAACTTCATAGCAGTGTCTTCAATAAGAGTTGCTAAATATTGACTAAAATTGGTGGCGGATGAGAACACCAAGCAAAAAAGGAATACAATTCTGCCCAAATTCCGCTCTGGTATGCTGATGAATCCTATTCGAATTTTCGGTTTTCATTCTTCCATCACAGAAATTTTATGTACTTACGATTTTCTTTGGATATAAGTATCTGAAGCAAAGATTTCTTCATTTCTGACACAACACTAATTTTCTTTCCTTGAAATCTCAAGATTATTGTTGGTTTCATCTCTAACAGATTTGGGCTTTTCATCAAACCATCAGTTAGTGAAAAATTACTTCTTGACTTGCAAGAAGCGCCGAAGATAGGTCGGACTTTTATACTGGATTGGAGTTTAAACACTCCTGAGTAGGGAAGTTAATGATTAGGATCTTTAAAAGAATCTTCTTTCTGCCCTTGCAAGTATACATGAATCTTTTGCTAGCGTTATGCAATTCACCTGGATTTCTAATCCAGGGCAGTTTAACCTCCTATCAACCATCTTTTCTAATGTTCACAATTCTAAAAAAATATAATCAAAAGCTTCCTTTCGCAATTCCTTTAAAATTTCCTTTCTTCAGGGATCTGTAATTCTAATTTCCATAAATCTAAAATGCCACAATCTTGAACTAAAAGACATGTGTAAAACTTTCTGCTGACATCAGTCCTTGGGTTTTTTCCAAATTATTTCGACATTAACGTGTTTCTACAGCAAAAAGTCAGATATTAAGTGACACATATTTCCTGTAAAAAGGTTTCAATCAAGATCAGCTCCTATGAACAGTTCCATTGGCTTCATATTTTGCCTATATCAGTGAGCTGGATACATTTATTTCATAATTCTATAATCCATGAATCTTCTTGTATACAGTAGAGGGCCGAGGTGACCTGGTAATTAGGGCTTGGCTTTTGGAAACATAGGACTTCAGGTTGGAGACCGCGTTCCACCGAAGAACCGTCATGTAAGCGGCTCTGGTGCACGTTAAATCTGTAGGGACTAAATGCTGGTGTGATGTGGAAACCTCCAGCTGGTGTGATGTGGAAGTTTAGAGGGCCCAGCTCAGGTGTCCTCGTCATCTGACTGAGTTCAAAATTACGAGGTCTGTCCTCGTAATAGCTAAGCTAAACTAAATTAAAAAAAAAAACTCTAATAATAGCGATAATCTATGGCCATGGCAATTTTTGTTTTCGTCTTAATCAATGGATTTCTTCAGACTCTTAAATTCTCGTGAATACATGATTCTTCCCATGGAAATAGCATGTCAGCATATTTATTAGTGGTTACACCAATTTATTCCAATGATCTTAAAAGTGACATGATATCCATTTTATGTTACATGATATCCAATTTAGGTTTAATAGTAGCATTTTTTACCACTAGGGTTAATAATTCCCTGACATAATATTCAACGAGTTTTTCTTCGCTGCCAAATCTCGCTTAAAGGCTATCGATTACTTTGGATTAATTTATGGCAGTTGGCGGGTAATTTTGAATGTTTTCTCGCTCTCTACTGCCAAATGACATGCTCTATATGAGATATTGAGATTTAACTTCGTCGATGATACATCTTCGTGAATTGTGCTAAATTTCCCCAAGAAACTTAGCCTATCTTTTAACTTAATCTGACTTTAACTATATTTTATTTGGGGAAGTTTCAGTTTTATTTTATCAGTATTCACTGATGTTGGCATTTCACAAACTGGAAAAGAATGCTCAAAGTAAACTTTTGTTCGAAACCGGCCCAAATCTATTTTTTTCTATATTCTTCTCATTTCACGTCATAATTGTCAGAATTGCCATCTATTAATTAATTACATATATTGTCACCCAATTCTGCCAATTTTGTAGCAATTTTTCTAAATATGAAAGTTAGAATTCAAAACCTTTCTAATTATTTCATTCTTATTTAAAGTCATAATTAATTCATTATGATGCTTTGTAAACTTGATTCTGCTTCTTAATTAAAATTTCCATAACTTCAAAATTAACGATATGTCAATACCAAGTTTCTTATTTTAAAATCTTAATCACGTCCAGGGAGACCATAATAAGACTTGCTTTCATAAAATTTAACTAATTCCTTAAGCTATGAAATAATTCATTTCAAATATGAATAAAAAAAGTCAAAGCAAGGTATTTTCCAGTCAGTTAAATTTTATTCTAAAAAATATTTATAAAGTTATTGTAACAAAAATTAAGATAAATTAGTGAGAGAAGATATATTAAGATTCTAGACCATCTGCTCGCTTGCTTAATATGTAGTACAACTGATTTCTCGCATACTGGATCTAAACTCAGTTGCGATTAACGAAAACGCTTAGCACAATAAAACTGTTGAAATAAAAATTTTTCGACCTATGTCAGGAATCTTTCAAGAAGGTTGTCACATAGTATATGTTATGTGCTATAGCTATGTTATATAAAAACCATGAAATGAGATTCCCACGATTTGTTAACTTTCGTTTCCTATAATTTTAATGTTTGTAGAATTGTGTATATTTACTTTCAGGAAGACCATATATATATTCAGGACACCTGCTGATTATTTTTTCCATTATTAAATAATTTTTTAATAAAAAGTTGAGCACAATTAATTTGCAGTATAGTATTTCTTCTCTTCTTGAATTATTACTTTCTTTACGAAAAACTTATAGATTTGATATAAAACTTTCATATTATATCAAAGAATATACTTACTGTAAACGCATTTTTTCAACTAATATCAATTTTTCAAGACTATTACGCAATATTTTTTCGGTAATTTTCAATATATGATGTTACAGATCATTCAAATTTATCATTTCATCTTTAAAAAATAATTATCTTAATGTACAAATAATAATAATGAAATTAATATTTCAGACTATTTGAATTTTCTTCCATTGCTGGAGGGTAAGTTCTGTTCTTATAAACGGAAGTAATCCTTATTTGAAAGTGATAATTTTTTATTAAAGATACGCAGGTTTTCACAAAGTATATTTTTTACAATCCTGTTGCTATTCAGTAACAGAAAAAAGTTTTAGAGCATTCATAAAAAATTTCACACCACTACCTTAATTTTTGAAAAAGCCTCGGCCTTTAAAAAATAGTGTATAAGAAAAAAAATCACAATATCGAGAACAATGAATTTAAAATTTTGATTAATCAATTCAATGGCATGATATACATTCAATTTGGCTTTCACTTTTACAAAATGTTAATTAATTTAGTCTTATTTGCCTCAAATTAAAAAAATGCAAAGTATTTTTTAAATAAAATATTATGTGTTTTTAATTATTATATATATATATAAATCAAGGGATTATTAATATTTCACAAATGTTATTCATAAAAACTTAAAAAAATAAGTAATATCTCAGAGTTATTAAATGCATGTTTCTGCTACAGACTAAAAATAACAATATACATAAAAAATAGACACAGCTTTATTTGGATTGTTTTAAAAACTGTTTTAAAGAGTGTCAAAAATTGTAAACAAATAAAAATCCCTAATTTAAAGCGTTTATTCTTGTAAGGAAAACCACATGTATACGAAACTAAATGATTTATTTTATTTCAATTTTACTATACGAGTTTGAGAGTGCTAGAAAAAAACAATGATTCATTTTTTTATTTGGCTATTTCTTAGCACGTGATTTGAAAAGCAGAAGTGGCAACATTATTTTCTCTCATGTCATGCAACAAATCTTTTTTCAATAATTTAATAAAAAAATACAGATGCGGCTCTAAAATTTTGCAGACACATTTAGAAAGATTCAATTTATCATATGACTCAGTAAGAATTTTTTCGATTTTCTAAAATGATTTTTAGATTATGTGTCGCTTTAAACTGTACTTGCTATAAATATATGTAAACCAATTCTTATTGCAGGTGGTGGTTCTGAAGAATCACGTGGTAAGTAATCATAATCGTAAATTAATTATCTTGTTTGAAAATGATAAGATGAGACTAGTATTTTTTTAATAAATTTGTTATTCGAATTTACATAATTGTAAATATATATTAGAATGTATTTTTCATAAACTCTTACAAAAGATGCCGTTGAAATACAGGAGGCAAAATAATGCAATAAAAAATTGATGGAAATATTTATTATACTAGGGGTATTCAAATGAAAAAGTGTGAAACGACACTGTGGGTATAAATGCAGACTTTATTCAAAGTATACACCATAGGCCTGAACACACTCCGTGCACATTGGAGTTAATGTGAACGCCGTCCTGTCTTCACATGCACAGTCACGTCAATTGGACAGTGCTCTTTACAAGAGCTTTCGCTCTCTCCTGTGCATGTGAGGGCCCATGCATGCTCCGCCTACGCCGGAGACTGCTATCGCATCCCTAGATGTCTCTCTACGTTCTACAAAAAATTTTTACAAAAAGAGTCTAATCTAATAAATAAAGTAATGGACATAAAAAAATTGTTGATAGAAACTGCGATAATAACCATAACAAAGTTAAGAAATAAAATTTATAAGAAAAAATAATTTGATTAAATTGTTTCTTCAATGAAAATAATGAAAGAATTCATTTTTGCAGACAAACATGATAGAAGACGTAAGTAATAACTATTTCTATTATCTATGCAATTTTCTATTATCTAGGTTGAAACACAATTCAGCTCAAGATTTTTTAAAAAATGCCATATACTCAATGTGTTCAAATTTAATAATCACTTTACCCTTTTTAGGCTAAGCAAAGATATGTACTATATCAAATTTTATATGTCTAGATAATTGGCCAGGCATCGTTTGACGTATTTATTTCCTAGTTACTTTGTTTTCATATTAAAATAGCAAAGACTGATTCTATTCATTTAGTTAACTGATTACACGAAAAAAATTTCGTATTTTTATATAGGCACTAATAAAACTTCGAATTTACTTGCGTGAAAAGTAAATTAACTATAAAAATAAATTAACTAAATAAGTTAATTATATTATTTTATTAATTAGTTGATTAAAGGAAAATATATTCTTATTTTTTTAAGGTAAAAATAAATTTTCTGATGTTATTCGAGTGAAAAATAATTTTTTAACAAAAGAACAAATGAATCAAAGAATCAAACAGCAAGATAATTGTTTCCATTTCTCCATTTTGTCATAGAAAATTTCGAAAAAAATGACTCATTTAATTTTGTAATTTTAACTTTGCGTTATCTACAGACCATTCCACATGTATATTTTACAAAAGTGTTTAATATTGTATATAATTGTGTTTAATGTTGAATATTGTATGCTTATATTAAATTAATAATGGGTTCTTTCTTTTTTTTTATAACATAATCAAATTTTATACAAAAAAATAATGGCAGGCAGCATAAAATTTAAATGGAGGTAGAATTTTCGATCAAAATATTATAGATAAATTAAATAGCTAAATGAAAGAAGTTCAAAAATATTATGTGTTGTATTTTGAACATATTGTCTTTGAACATGGCTTGAAATCTGCGCTTTGCAATATATGTTTGCAGCCATTTTTTTCCACTTGGTACGAACCTTTAATTTTAATCCAAATGGTTTTGTTTGCCCTAACAGAGACAATACATTTCGTAATCTAATGGAAAGGCGATTTCACATTTAAATTTGTATTAATAATGGAAATTTTAAGACTACTCTATTGAAACGAACCGGGTTTTTTTTTTGTACATATTAACTAAGAATCGATTTCTAAAGGACGGAAAAATAAACAAATTATTTTTATTAAAATATTATTTTAACAACTTATCTGCAATTTTTGAAACATACAATGCTAAGTATTTTAAAAATGAAAAATTAAAAGGACTAATATGATTTTAATTAGTAGAACAAAAGTAATTAAGAAATATTTTATATTAAATGAAATATTTATTGCATAAAAAAGTTTATAAAAATTTGCATACAATTATAACAATGAAACGATTAATTATTTGCAGAAAAACCTTTAAAAGATCGTAAGTAACATTATTTTCAATGCTAAATATTTTTAAAATGAAAAATTGAAATGATTAATATATGATTTTAATTAGTAGAACAAAAATAATTAAGAAATATTTTATATTAACTGGAATATTTATTGCATAAAAAATTTATAAAAATTTGCATAAAGTTATAATAATGAAGCAATTAATTATTTGCAGCAAAACCTTTAAAAGATCGTAAGTAATATTATTTTAAATGCTAAATATATTTAAAATAAAAAATTGAAATGATTAATATGATTTTAATAAGTAGAACAAAAATATTTAAGAAATATTTTATATTCACTGCAATATTTACAGCACAAAAAGTTTATAAAATTTTGCATTAAATTATAATGATAAACAATTAATTTTTTGCAACAAAACCTTTAAAAGATCGTAAGTAACATTATTTTCAATACTAAATGTTTTAAAAAGGAAAAATGGAAATAATTAATATGATTTTAATTTGTAGAACAAAAATCATTAAGAAATATTTTATATTAACTGGAATATTTATAGCATGAAATGTTTTTAAAAATTTGCATAAAATTATAATAATGAAACAATTAATTATTTGCAGCAAAACCTTTAAAAGATCGTAAGTAATATCATTTATAATGCTAAATATTTTTAAAATGAAAAATTGAAATTATTTATATGATTTTAATGAGAAAAACCAAAATAATTAAGAAATAGTTTATATTATCTAAGGTATTTATAGCATAAAAATATTTTTAAAGATTTATATAAAATTATAATAATGAAACAATCAATTAATTGCAGCAAAACCTGTAAAAGAACGTAAGTAATATTATTCACAATGCTTAATATTATTAAAACGAAAATTTAAATGAGTAATATAATTATAATGAGTAAAACAAAAATATTTAAGAAATGTTCTATATTTTTAAGATAATTAGGGCATAAAAAAATTCATAAAAAATTTTTAAATAATTTTTTTAAAAAAATAAGTAATATATAAAATGATAAATAAATTAAAAAGAAAACATTTAATTACAAATATGATTATAATTAGTAGAGCAAACATTCTTAAAAAAAGTTTTCTGTCATTATTTTATACCATATAAATTTCATAAAAATTTGCATAAATTTTTAGAAATGAAATAATTAATAATTTGCAGCACAAGCTATAAAAGAACATAAGTAATATTATTTACAATGCTAAATAATTTTTAAAAAAATAATGAAAAATATGGTTTTAATTAGTAAAACAAATAGAATTAAGAATGGTTTACATTATATATTTATATCATATAAATTTCATAAAAATTGGCATCAAATTTTAAGAATGAAATAATTAATAATTAGCAAATAATTAATAAAAAGCGTAAGTAATATTATTTACAATGCTAAGTAATTTAAAAGGAAGGAAAATTAATGACTAATATTATTTTAATTAGTAGAACACACATAATTACGAAATGTTTCAATATTATATATTTATATCGTGTGGATATCATAAAATTTTAATAATGAAATAATTATTAATTTACAGCAAAACCTGAAAAAGAACGTAAGTAATATTATTTATAATGCTAAGTAATTTAAAAAGAAAAAAATAATGACTAATATGGTTTTAATTAGTAGAACAAGCATAATTAAAAAATGTTTTATATTTTCTACTTATATCATGTGGATTTCATAAAATTTTAGTAATGAAATAATTATAAATTTGCAGCAAAACCTTTAAAAGAACGTAAGTAATATTATTTATAATGCTAAGTAATTTAGAAAGAAAAAAATAATGACTAATATGGTTTTAATTAGTAGAACAAGCATAATTAAGAAATGTTTTATATTTTCTACTTATATCATGTGGATTTCATAAAATTTTAATAATGAAATAATTATTAATATTGCGGCAAAATCTTTAAAAGAACGTAAGTAATATTATTTAAAATGCTAAGCAATTTCAAGAGAAAAAAAATAATGTCGGATATGATTTTAATTAGTAGAACAAATATATTTTAGAAAGGTTTTATATTATCTATTTATACATAAAAATTTGCATAGAATTTTAATAATAATAACTAACAATTTACAAATTATTTATAAAAGAACGTAAATATTATTTTTTATAATGCCAAATAATTTAAAAGGAAAAAAATGATGACTAATATGATTTTCATTAGTAGAACAAACATAATTAAAAATGATTTTATGTTTTCTATTTATATCATGTGAATTTTATGAAATTTTAATAATGAAATAATTAATAATTTGCAGCAAAACCTGCAAAAGAACGTAAGTATTATTATTTATAATGCTAAGTTATTTAAAAAGAAAAAAAATGAATGACTAATATGATTTTAATTAGTAGAACACACATAATTACGAAATGTTTCAATATTATATATTTATATCGTGTGGATATCATAAAATTTTAATAATGAAATAATTATTAATTTGCAGCAAAACCTGTAAAAGAACGTAAGTAATATTATTTATAATACTAAATATTTTTAAAATAAAAAAAATTGATGACTATTTTGATTTATTACAGGAACAAACATAATTAAGAAAGGTTTTATATTTTGTAAGATATTTATAGCATAAAAACTTCATTAAAATTTGCATAAATTTTTAATAAATACAATTTTAATTTTAATGAAATTTTGATTTAATTTTAATAAAATTTTAATAAAATTTGCATAAAATTTTAATAATAAAAGAATTAATAACTTACAGCAAATCCTGTGAGAGAACGTAAGTAATATTATTTACAATGCTAAGTATTTTGAAAATGATATTTTAAGACTTATGTTACTATGTTAAACGATTAGATTTTTTTATTTAAATTTTTAATACAGTTTTTTTATTCTTCTTGACGAGCCGTAAGGTTAATCTAACATTTTGTACTTATCTATATTTGTAAATATTAATGAAAGCTTATATCCATTCTAAGTATAAAATATTCACCATATGAAGGATAAACTGGAAAAACTTGAATAAAAAGTTTAAATTATATTTGTTGGCATAAAAATCAACGCGAGATCAAAATTTATCATATACGTTCTCTATCAAATTTTAGCAGCTGACTGCTAGCAGTTTTTACCATTTGGTTTTCTCTCTTTTTGTCCTAAACTAAGAAAGCCAATAGGCCAAATTTTAGGCATTCTCTGAATTATGTACCAAAAAATTTCTTTGTTTTAAACTGAAAAACGCAGACTACTTAATTTTTTTTTTCTGATTTTACGAAAAAACTTTCTTTTATTGTTAAATAGATACAAAAATTTTTGAAATAATTCTTACATAAACAATTAAAAAAGAGGCTAATTGCATCTCAAAAATAACTATTAGAGTTTTTACCATTTGAAAAAAGAAATCAATTCATGTAATTTTATTTTCAACTTCGACAGATAATATAATTGTTAAATTTTATCACAGATTTTAATGATATGTCTGATCACTATGATTAATTTTGAATATTTTTGTACATTTTAAATGAATAAAATTGCTTCATAAAGCGAATGAATATCGTTTCCTGGTGCTTTATAAGGAGTAAAATTTTAAATTGATATCAAATATAAACTCTCAAAAACAGGGTAACAATGATATCTAGAGACTATTAGCGTAATTAAATAAAAATTAGGAACCATTTGAAGTAAACATGTAATCAATATAAGTAATTTTTTTATGATAAAAATAATTTGGTAACGAATTTAATGCTGTAAAATAGTAAAAATAACAAATTCTTTGTTTATAGCATGAAACAAAATTCGAAATTGAAGTGTGATATATTATATGTTTATTTACGTGTCGAAAAATCCCAGGAAAAAAACCAGGAAGCAAAAAATAGTACTTAGAACGAAAAATAACTAATTTGAAATTTCAAAGAACAAATGTCTATTTTTGCATTAAAATATATATCAGCAGATATATATCAAAAATTTTTACATTCTGCATCTTTCAGGAAATGATAAAAATCCTTTGCAATTCACTTACTTAATTAGGTCATAAATAATAATTGATAATAAATTTTACAAAAAAAAAAATGCACAATTGAGATCGATTTCAATAATTTCCAAGCTATGATAGTTAGATAATTTGTTTTTTTTTTACTTTTTGAAAGAATACAAAGCCATCAGAAATAGTTATAACATATTATTCATTCATTTGTAGGAAAAATATGTTAATAATAAATTTTTGGCCCGCCATAGGATATTGTAATCCCTAAACTAATATGAAACGCAAATTTCTTGAACAAATACACGATATCAATAATATTGCGAAATTCCCTCTCATATTTCACGATAATATGAAAATAATTTCATTAAATGGCATGTACTATGTAATAATATGATTAATACTGTTGTATGGTTAATGATAATAAATAATTAAGTTTACAAAGAAATTAATATTGGACAATAAAATGATAGTTCATAAACATTTCAATAAACATCACTAGTAAGAATATTGAAATTTATAGTGTTTAACATGTGGATCAGAATCATGACCAGAAATTAAGAAACTAATTTATAATAAATATCACGAATAAATACTAATTTAAAATTAGAAAATAAAGACTAGCATTATGACTTGAAAAGGTTTAAAAGAAAACAAAAAAATCAAGTGTTATTTTGCTTTTTGCCACA
The DNA here is from genome assembly GCF_947563725.1 of Argiope bruennichi. Classification (NCBI taxonomy): domain Eukaryota; kingdom Metazoa; phylum Arthropoda; class Arachnida; order Araneae; family Araneidae; genus Argiope; species Argiope bruennichi. The sequence continues at coordinate 105,757,427 of NC_079160.1, read as the reverse complement.
TTCATGAAATGAGATGTAATATAAGTCATTTGAAATTAACTAAATAGTTTAGAATCTTAATTAAGCTAAATAACCTGAATAGTTTAGAAAATTTTTCATGACTCTTTCGAGATAGCTTGGAAAATAGATAAATGTTGAAAAGTATAAGAATAAGAAAACAAATTTGCTATAATTATTATGAGTAAATAATATGTTCAAATTTTTGTCTTTTTTTTAGATAAACCAAGAAAAGGCTTAGGAAGTAAGTAATTTTATTTAGAATATAAACAAAAATCAGTGATTTCAAAAATTTATTATTAATTCCTTATATTCATTAAACAAGAATAATAAATTTTATATATTTTTAAATCATTACAAATAATTTTGCAGATAAAAACGATTCTAAATTTAAAATCCAAATTTTTTTCATTCCTCATCTTTTAGAAAATTATATAGAATGTTCACAATTAACTAATTAATTTAAAGTTGCGACAAATAGATTGTTTGTAATAAGTTTCACATGAGAAAAGTAAAGATATTCTCGTTCGAATTTAAAGATTCAGTTAAATCAAGAGCTAGGAGTAATTAATTCAGTGAATGTAAAAGTAATGAAATTGCACACACCTTATATGAATTAGAAAATACTAATTTTCGAATATGTAGACCGTTGCTGCAAACTTTGAAAATGAAATTACATAACATTAAGATTTGTCATTAAAAGATTCATACACTTATATAACACTATTTTGTCACATTCTTCCGAATTTTAAAGTCAATACAAGTTTGCTCATATTAAGATAAACTTCACACTAGGATTACCAAGCTGTTATTTTGACCCCTCTGAGAAAATGTTTCGTTAATTTCCTTCAAGAAAATTGTTGTTTTATTTTATGACAATATATTAATTAAATTTTACTTACAATTATAAGACATATAATCGCAAATATTTTCTTTCTTTTTTTCTTTTCTTTTTTCTTTTTTTCTTTTACCAAAGGGTTCATTTTGACCATTCGAATAAATATTATTGAGGTTACATACATTTATATACGGCTTGATAAGGATGCATATAGATATAAGTAAATAAGTATGATTATAGAAATAAGTATGTGTTAATAAAATGTATGTATATAAAAAGCAAGAAAACGAAAGCTAATGTCAGTCAGATAGAAGCTATTATAGGTTATTAATTATTATTGTTTTGGTAGAAGATTATATGGTCTTGAAGACATAGATTAGAAAATAAAACACACTTTTTTTAGTAAATAAACACAGAGGAACTGCTTTTCATTACACTACACCTCAACAAATATATTCAAAATATAAAAGTTTTTCTACTTTAATTTCATAATAGATAGGTCAATTTATATTTTTTCAAATTAAATACCATAAGAGGTCAGTTTGTCCTCTTGAGTAGAAATAGGTATATGCCAACTCATGGTAAACCTAGAGTTAAGATTAAAAAAATGATAACTGCTGTATGAAGTCCGTGGAAATAGTTAGACAGCACAAATGATGTTAAAAACATATATTGCTCCATTACTTATGTGCATATATTAATTACTACGAACTGTATGGTTGAAAGAACAATGGCTCGTTCATCAGAGTCAATCATATGGCAGTCACTCTCGGAGATTCAGTCATATGACTTATATGGATTTAGAAATATCTATCAACTAAATTTAATAGATATATAGATATTTTGATCTTAAAAAATCGAATAGTATTTCATTTCTGATATACGTGTAATATAAACACAATTTCTCAATTTCCTTTGCATGTTAATACCGAGCACATTGAGCATAATTAAGGGTATTTATAAATGCACTATGACGTATTTATAAATATACTAATGACTTATAAGGAGCGTCCACGTAATGATAATGCAGAATGACTTAAATTCTCGCAACTCATCCTTTTATCTTCTATGTCATGTCACAAAGTACCCGCATAAGCAAATTATATAATAAAGTTTTCGGTCGGAGAGCCAAAATTTCCCCTATCGGCGTTTTATTGGTACTACTTTTTTTCCTTGATAAATCGAAACCGCATACTTTAATTTGTATGGCGACCATATTTTGTTATATTTCGTTCAGTACATGAAACCCTACAGGGCTCTGAACACCTCCTGTTATTTCTTGATCACCCTGTACATTGACATTATTTTCCGTAAAATTGCTTGTATATTATATTTACTTGTTATAAGAAATGGTTCAATGATTAATAATTTCCTTATTAATTAAATATAATGATACAGAAAGTGAAAACAAGTAATTATCAGAATATAAATTCCCTCCTTTTCGTTTAAATAATCCAAATATAAAACCCTAATAAATCTGATGTAAATTGTTCATTAATGTTTACATAGAATAATAACTAATATTTTCGGAAAAAATGATCAATTTCTTCGATAAGCTTTTACAATATATTTTTTGTAACTTTAGCCTTTCTATGAACGCATGATGTTATACATTATCAGAATTTATCATATCATCCTTAAAGAATTAATTATCTGAATGTAAAATTAATAATAATGCAATTAATATTTCAGACCTATCAAATCTTCTTCCATGGCTGGAGGGTAAGTTTTATTCGTTAATTATAAGCAGCCCTAAAATTTCTATAGAAATTATACTTTTTTTTATTGATTACACGCTTTTTTTCGCGAAATGCATTTTTTGCAATCTCTTTATAAGTATTCAATAATTTTATAGAAAATAAACTTCTATAATACTTAATAGTATTTCAATTGAACAAAATTTTGAAAATGCATCAATTGGTAATGATTTTTTGATGCAAAGCACTTTTAAAAGTCCTCAAAAATGGTAAAAAAGCTACAGTTTACTACAAAATTATTCATAATCTTATATTCGAAGGTAAAGTACTTAAAAGAATCTGAATAAAAACTGCATCTGCAAAATTCTTAACCTTATCAAAATAAAGCATTTGAAATACAAGAGAGAAGAAATAATATCAACACCGTTTCATCTCGATCTCTTTGGTGAGAATATTGTTCTAAATGTTTAAAAAAATAGACCGAAAATTAAAATTAAAGAAATTAGTATAAGACTGATGTATTTCAAAAAATTTGAAAAAATTTGGATGCATTGCTAAACATACAAACGGATACATAACGTAAGAGTCAAAATAAAATAATTCCATCAAATGATGTGCATAATTAATATGTGGAAATGTTTTATATTTCTGGTATTAATTCTGGAGGATCAAAAGGTAAGTAATCATAATCACAAAAAATAAAACTTATTTCAAAATGAAAAGATGAGACGAATTTTCACTTTTTTAAATATTTTTTTTCTATTCGAATTTATAGAATAAGAATCTGTATTAATTTTTTTCTCATAAAAACTTAGATAAAATGGAATAAATATAAATCATTTTGTTTGAATATTTAAAGAAATGTTTTTAAAAAGATAGACTGATATTTTATAAGGACTTGTATTAAAATAGTATTCTTGGAATTTTTTTATGAAAACAGAATTAGATAAGTTCAACTTTAAAAAAAAAAACGGAAATTAAAAACTGATCATAAGTAAAATAATTTCTCTAAAGGTTATTTGTAATTAAAAGTATTATATTTTCAGGTGATGGTTCTGGAGTATTAGATGGTAAGTAATCATAATCTCAAAAATAATATCTTATATAAAAGCAACATACATAAAATGATATCTTATTTTAAAGGAAACTTAAATAAAATCAATAAAATATAATTATCTTGCTAGAATATATTTTTTTTAAAGTTGAAAATATTAAAAGATATAATATAAGGACTTATATTAAAATGGCAATTTGAAGGTTTTGCGAAAAACATAATAGATATTAAATATGAAAAACGGAAATTAAATTAATAATAAGAAAAATAATCTCATTAATGTTATTTGTAATTAAGTGCATTACTATTTCAGGTGATCTTTCTGGAGGATTAGATGGTAAGTAATTTTAGACCCAAAAATAATATATTATTTAAAAGATCCTCAAAATTTGCACAAAATTAATGAAATATAAATTATTTTGTTTGCTTATTTTTAAAAAATGTTTTGAAAAATATTAAAAGATATAGTATAAGCACATATGATCAAATGTCATTTCTTGAATGACTTAAGAAAAACAGAATTAGATATTATGTATGAAAAACGGAAATTAAAGATTAATCATTAGTAAAGGGATTCATTAAATTTTATTTGTAATTAAATACATTATTATTTCAAGTAATCTTTCTGGAGGATTAAAGGGGTAAGTAATCAAAGACCCAGAAATAATATGTTATTTAAAAGTTCCTCGAATCTTGCATAAAGTGAACAAAATATAAATAATTTGGTTTGAATATTTTTTATAAATGTTTTGAAAAATATGAAAATGCATAATATAGGGACATATAATAAAATGACAGTTTTTTTTTATCTATGAAAAATAGAATTAGACACTACATATGGAAAACGGAATTAAAAATTAATCATAAGAAAAATAATTTCATTAAATTTTATTTGTAATTATAAGTATTATTTTTCAGGTGATGATTCTGGAGAAATAGATGGTAAGAAATCATAGTCTCCTAAAGATAATATCTTATTTAAAAGTTAATCGAAACCTACATAAAATGAATAAAATATAAATTTCTTTGTTTGAATATTTTTAAAATATGTTTCGAAAAATGTTAAAAGACATAATATAGGGACGTATAATAAAATAGAAGAATTAAATAATAAAACAGTATTAAATATTATATATGAAAAGCGTAAATTAAAAATTAATAAGAAGAACAATTATTTCATTATATATATATATATATATATATATATATATATATATATATATATATATATATATATATATATATACAGAAATGTGTTAATGCAGCGTTTCTTAACCTTTCAGTATTCGTGGCCCAGTTTTCGATCATAATTTTCATCGCCCCCCCCCGCTTACAATAAAATGTATACAACAATAATGTATATTGAGTATTTTGGATTCTTTTTTTAAATTATTTTTAACTAACTGCCGAAACAAGAGTAAAAGCGCGCCAACGTTGGCGAAAAGCCACATCTGGCATTTTGACAAGCGGGCGGTAAACAGATGAAGAGAATGAAAGCGGGAAAAATTTAAACATTATATTTGAAATGAAATCTAAAAACAGGGGCATAACGTTAAAAGAATATGGAAGTAGAAAAATTCGTGTATAAAAATTAACCTAAATTTAGAAATTTGGAATACATTTTTTCAAATAATAAAATAAATAAAACAGAAGCATGACTAAACAAAAGAGAAAAAAAAAATGAGTGATATTTGTGGAATTCTGTCTCCAGCATGCGCAGAGCAAATGTTTACTCATAGGAAGAATGAAAATGTTCAATAACCCAAGTTTCAATTCCAGCCAGTCTCATTCGAGTCGATCCTTCTATCACTATCGATTCTATCGTGAATGTGTATGTTATATATGTTTTCGTGTTAATTGCAATTCACCATATTAAATATTCACGGCTTCAGATTTATGCAGACTCATGGATAAATTTTTAAGCGAAAGTAAGCGAGCTATAGTCGATAGTCAAGCATCAACAAGTAAACAGACGAGAGTGGTTCCGAAAATAAAATCAAGAAAATATTCTCAAGAATACTGTACTGAAGTAAATCAAGAAGAAAGGCCCCTGTGTATCATTTGCTCAAAATTGTTGGACGCAGACAGCATGAAACCTAATAAACTTAAAAGACATTTGGAAACGCTTCATAGTGAGTACGTCAACAAACCCAGAGAATTCTTCGAATTAAAACTAAAATCATATAAAAAGCAAAAATCATTTTTTAAAGAAACTTTGTCTGTGAATAAAAAAGCTTTAATTGTATCTTACGAAGTTTCATATAAAATAGCCAGGTGTAAAAAGACCTCACACCATTGGTGAAAAACTTATTTTGCCAGCAGCAATTGAGATTGTAGAAGTTAAGTTTGGAGATAATTTTTCAAAACAATTGCAGTCCATACATCTTTCAAATGATACTGTTGCTCGTCGATTGGTGATATAGCTGAAGATGTACAGTGTCAGCTTTTCTCGAAGTTGCGTCGCAAATTGTTTTCAATACAGCTTGATGAAGCAACAAATATAATAAAGAAGCTCATTTAATTGCCTACGTTTGATTTTGTGATAATAGTCAGTAGTAGAAGAATACCTTTCTGCAAACCAATAGAACTTAAAACAACAGCGCTTAATTATTTGCTGTTTTAAATGATTTTATGAACGAGGCAAACACAGAATGGAAAAATTGCGTCGGAATAGGCACCGATGGTGCTCGTCCGCAAGATTCCAAGGTATACAAGCACTTGTAAAAAAAAAAACTCGCCCCAGTGCGTTTGGACACATTGCATGATCCACAGAGAATCTTTGGCTGGTGAAAGAAATGAGTCCTGGTCTGAATACTGTGTTAACTACGGTTGTAAATTATATAAAAATGAGACCCCTGAAATCGAGAATCTTTTCCGCACTTTGTAAAGACATGGGTTCAGTAAATTCAGGGTTACTATTTTATTGCGAGGCAAGATAGATATCACGGGGAAAATTTTTGCAACGTGTTTATGAATTAAAAGAAGAAATCTTCATTTTTCCTAGAAGAAGAAAACAGACCGGATGCCGACAATTTTCGCGATGGTTTATTTGTGATGAAATTGAGCTACTTGGTCGACATATTCGAGAAATTAAATAACTTGAATCCTCAACTCCAAGGAGCAAATACACTTATGTTGGATACGAATAATAAAGGTAATGCTTTTTGTAGAAAATAGGAATTGTAATAATTGTGGAACAAGAATTTAGAAATTTAAAGCAAAAAAAAACCTAACAATGTTTGCAAATGAGGATGATTGTATTAAAATTTACAAGCCTGACGAAGAACATGTAAAAGTTGTTTTTGTAACCATTGAAAATCATTTAGCCATGCTGACAAAGAATTTTAAAAAGTATTTTCTTGCTGACGACAAACTGATAGCAAGTTACGAGTGGAATAGGGATCCATTTCATAAAACTCCCGAAGGACTCTCAATGGATGTTGAAGAAAAATTCATAGACTTCACGACAAGTGGGGAAACTAAAAGACAATTTAGTAATAAATCACTATTTGAATTTTGGGCAGGAGTAGAGGATGCTTTTTCTTTACTAAAAACAATGGCATTTCGCATTCTATTACCATTTTCAACACCATACCTTTGTGAAACTGGATTTTCTGCTGTGGCTTCTTTGAAGACAAAATATAGATCTCGACTAAATATGGAAACAGAACTGAGAGTGGCTATTTCTAATATTAAGCCTTCCTTTGAAAAACTTTGCTCTGCAAGACAGGCCCAAAGAAGTCACTAATAATTATTAAATTTGTTTTTAATTTAGTATGTTTTTATTTAGTAAGTTTTTTTTTATTTTAATAAGTTATTAAATATGTCGAAATGTATTTTGCTTTCCATGTGTACGTGTGCTTTCCTTTCAGTCAGTTAATCAATTTTTTTAAATAATATTTTCTCTTGGATATTCTCGTCCCCCTCCTCTTGTGTGCTCGCGCCCCACTAGGGGGGCGCGCCCCACAGGTTGAGAATCGCTGTGTTAATGTTAATTACGTTCTGTCTCTGTGTAGCGTTTTAAGTCACATTTCCGTTATTGTTCCTTTATAAGAAACATATTACTTCAAGTTAAAGAATCAAGTGTTCAATAATTTTTTGTATATCTTTATCATCTAATATTACTGAAAGGAATTTGCATCCAAAAGCTTATAATAAGATATTTTCTGCTGGTAAGATAAATAAATTGAAAATAATTTTTTTTTTATTAAGAAGGTTTCCTTACTTTCCTGAGAAGACAATTCGAAATTGTATCAAATTAAATTATGTCTTCCATCATTTCAACTTTGGCGGTCATATTTACATTTACGATTAGCGTAGAATTACTAAAAGCGTAGAATACGTCAAATTTCAGAACAACCAATCTAAATTGCCGTCTAAGGTGTTTAGAGATGTCTATGTGCAATTACTAATTTTACAACCGAAATATAAAATTTAGAGGCATTTTTTTTGTTCTTATAAAAGATTAAAAAAATTTGCTGCTATGTAAATGTAAAAAAATTCGAAATCTTATTTCGGAAAACAATTAAACAGGTGACAAAATGATGCATTGAAAAAATGATGGAAATAATTCTTACCGTTTTCCCTATTTAACTAAAGAAAATTTCTGAAGAAACATTTAATGTATTTTAACTATTCTGTAATTTCTTCTTTCATACAAAGACAGAATGTTCCATTGCTATATTTAATTAACACGATTAGCATGACGTATCATATCACTGTGATTAATTTTGAAGAATTATGAACACTTTTTAAAATTAAAAATAGATTGTTAAGTTTTTTGAGAAATTATCCACTGATTTTGAAGAAGAAAGGAATGATAGTCATAAGGCACTAAAAATAGGTTAAGATTGTTTTTTTTATTAAAACTTTGAAAAAATAATAGCTAATTTTTTCGGTATCCAGAGGAATTTACAAAGCATCACACTGGTGATTTTTACATTTAAAAACATGCTATTGGTGTCACGTTTAGACGCTAATAATACATGTATGGAATCTTCTTTCCTATCTTGATTGAAATGTTTCTCATTTGAAATCGAAATGCTTTTCTCTTCTAAATAGTGATCTTGTTTACAGTTTACAGAATCATATGTTTCAAGAAACCCGGTTAAATGTTCATTTTTCTAAAAGTATAAAAAACTTTTTATGCTAACAGAAAAAAAGTCATCTACAGAATAAAATTAATATGAATATGTTTCAAGAAACGATCGAGCCGACGACAAATAATTTTTTCTTATGTTATCGATTACAAATAAGTTAATTTGACGTGTGCATTTTTTTAATTTCAAAATTCCCATCGGTAAATGTCTCACATAGAAATTCTAAATATATAGGACATAAAATATTTTTTATCTTGTATTCTGTGAGGCATAGCAATCATAAAAACAGTTTTGAATAGATAATGACTTAGAGAAAATGCAAATGTGATATTACGCAGCTGTTAGGCTACAATCATATTTATAAGAAAACAATTTTATTTAACATATTTTTAATTAATGTGAAGAAATATTTAATATTATAAAATAATATTGGAACTATATGTTTGTTGAAATGCATAGTAACATAAACAAATGATTTCAACAAATAATGCAATTAAATAATATATGGCAACTTTTGATTATTTAGCGAATGGAAAACCCCCCAAAGGAGGACATATCAGTAAGTAATCATTTCTATAATAATAATAATAATACATTATAATACATATTATAGTACATTATAATACATAATATTATATGCAATAATAATAGTATAAAAAATAAATTGTATTATATTTTTAAGTATTTTTGCAGATAAACAAATAATTTTAAATTAAAAATAAAAAGAATTTTCCCAAAAATTTAAAAAAGTAAATACTTTATAAATCTTTTTCAATATTCGAACTATTTCAAAAATAGAAATAATTAAAACATTTCTAATACTTTTTACAAATGAATTTGTATGTGAAATCGTTTCTGAAGCTTCAAACTGATTACAGAGAGAAAAAAGCTTCCTTTTTTTAATCTTGAGAGAACACTTCCATTTTTTTTTTTTTTTTTTTTTTTTTGTCTTGAAAGAAAATTTTTATTTTTTTAAACGAAAATGGCTGCTATTATATAATGCGCAATATGGATTCATTGATAGAAAACATTAAGAAAAAAATTAATTTCTAGTCCATCTGCATAGCAATCATTAAAGTAATATCGAAGAGAAAATTTAAAAAGTTTCTTGAAGTAAATGCCATTTTGTAAATCATAATTTAATTTCATGGTGAAAAAAATATTTTTAGTAATTTCATGTATTTATATAGATTTATTTAATAATAGTAAATAAATACAATTCAAAATACATTAGATATGACATATATAATATTCAGAAAAAATAACTTCTATATATTGTATGTATTGACTAAATGAGGGAACTGATTTTTTTTAGATGGTAGACTAAGATGGAGAGGTATGTAATACTTTTCATACTAAGAATAGTGTAATTTTAATAATGAAATGTAATAATAATAATGTAATGAAATAATAATTTCAATAATGTAAAGCAATAAGTTTAAAATATAAAGCAAGAAAAATATTATTATTTATCAGAAATATAAACTAATATTTTGCATTCTATAGGTTCTATAAAAAAAAATACGATATAAAAAATTTGCAATAAAAATTTATTCAGAATATAAATGATAAAAATTTATTTAACAAATTTCACAACAAAGCTTTGCTTTTAAGATCAATTGCAATGATGTAATATTTAAGCCCTACTTAAGGTATATCTTATTCAACCTTCTGACTACTAATTCGCCTAAATGGCCTTTCTTATATGCAAACTACCACAAGACGACCGAATTTCCGAAACGTTTATTTCCTTTATATACGTTTATACCTTTACATACGTTTATTTCCTTTTCCTCTTTTTAAGAGGGTCATAAAATGATGCGAAGCAATCTTAATCCTCTTGAAAATGGTTGCTTGTATCCCACTGTCATTATTGATTGATTTCTCCACCAAGTATTCGTGGGCAGATGCTCATTTTAAATTAAGTTTTTTTCTTCATAACTACAAAACGTTTTTGTTGAACTGCCTGGAATTCGAACAATTTTAGATCAAAAAGAAATTAATAAGATATTGGTGAACTTCTGTCACTATGTGAAATTTTAATTAGTGCTGTATTTCACTTTTCGCGAAAGAATTAAAATTTTAATAATTATTTTTCTTAAAATAAAAATTTATCTAATTATAGGAGAAACATAGATAAAGACATATGAAACTAATTTATTAATTAATGAGATATTTTAAAACAGAAATTCTAAATTTTTTAAACATCATAAATTTATTTAAATTCTATTTTAATCTTAATGGAATTAAATAATAAAATTTGCAAGAAAACAATTTCATTAAATAGTGTACGTAATTAAAATTATGAATCGGTTATTTCTTACAGATAAACTTGGAAAGAGATGCAAGTAATAACATTCAGGGAACGAATTAATTTAAAAATAGAAATATTGAAATGATTAATAAGGTCTAAATTAGTGAAATTAGTAGACCAATTATTAATCTAAATTTTGCATTATCTATGAAATTAATAACATATTTATATTATAGAACTGGATACATATAATTAAAATGATGAAAACAAATAATTATTTGCAAATAAATCATTGAGATGACATAAAAAATAATATATACAAAAACTAAGTACTTTAGAAATGAAAAATTGAGATGACTTTTATGGTTTTAATCAGTTTATAATGTAAGAAAATTATTTAAAAAAATTTGCAATTGCTGGGGTACATATAATATGTATTTGCTATCTCTTTATTCACAAAATCACACTAAAATTTGTTACTTATCAGAAGAGCGTCTGGTGTAAATTCTTGATTTTGAGATTTCGAAGATGTTATTTATCTTGCTAAAAATTTTAATGAATTAATAAATATTTTTTAAATATTTTACTAATTTGAGAATTTAGAATAAGATTTTCTTATTCAGCAAGCCCAAACATTTAATAAAATTATGCCAAATAAATTTAAGCTATATATATTTTTTTTAAATTGTAATAATTACTTTGTTGTATACTTTCGGGAAGATAATAGTTCCGTCTATAACGTTTTGATTTTCTATATTAAAAATCATTAATAAGCTGTTATCTGCATTCTAACACTTAAGGAATACCACATGAATGGAAATTAAAATATAAGCCTCTTGATTAATAGCTTTCAATTATTAATGTTGAAATACAATTCAGAAGAAGCTAAAATATATACCATGCTCTCTCTATGCCGATTTTAGAAATCACATTTGCCCTTTCATGGCTAACAAAGAAATAAATGGAGTCCAGTTTCATAACACTCTGTCCAGATAATTGGTCAGGAATCTTTTGAAATATTTGTTTCCAAATTTCTTTCCAATTTACTTGAGTGAGAAATAAATTAAATACAATTATAAATTAACTAATTAAGTTAACTATATCGTTTTTTTAACTGGCTGAATTAATAAAAAAATTCGTATTTTTTAGAGGTAATTTTCGAATGTTATACAAATGAAAAATATATTTAAAAAAAATGACAAAGTTTTTCAAAGAAACAAATGGTAAAATAATTGTTTTCATTTCGCCATTTTGAAAACAATTTTTAGCAAAACGCAATTGATTTTTAAATTTTAACCTTATGCCATCTACAGACCATCCTACAGGTATATTTTACCAGAATACTTATTACTGTATATCATTGTATTTAATTTTGAATGTTGTATACATATATTAAATTAACATTGGGATCTTTTCTACTTTTTACTATCAAATTTTATATAAAAATAAAATAAGAAGAAGGTTAAAACAAAAATGATCCAAACACATCTATTAATTTTTTTTGGTACCTGACGAAGTAAAATTTGGTTGTAAAATATTACATAAATGTGTTATATTTCCAACATCTTCCAATCTGTTACAAAAAAATGGCAAGTAAGACAAACTAAAGAAGAATAGAAAAAAAAATTGATCAAAAAATTGTCGATGAACTTTTTATATCACAAAATGATGTTGTAAATAATGAGTTATGCCTCAAACATATTGTGACTGGTTTCAAATTTGTGTCTTGTAATACATGTATACAGCCCTTTTGCTCCACTTGTTTCAAACATTTGATTTTAGTCTAGAAGTTTATTGTCTTTCTGTGCAGTGACAACATCTTTCGATGTAAGAATTGCAGTTTCTCATTTAATTCGTATTAATTAGAAAAATATTTCAGATTACTTTAATGAAGTGAACCGTTTTTTGACATAATGCTTTTATAAAAGACTAAAAATTAACAAATTATTCACATTAAAATATTATCTATTTTTAATAAATGGAGTACAATGTTTGAAATGTCTAAAATGTCTAAATAAATATCACATACAGATAATCCATTTATAATGAAAATAAATTGTAAGTTTTGATTTTCTGTTGTTTCATAAGGAGTAGAAATCATTAATTTTATAACGGATATAAACATGTAAATAAATAAATGATAGAAATCATTTATTAAATAGTATATATGTGGAAATATTTAATAATAAGAAATAATCATTGAAATAAATAAATGATCCATAATAGTTAGAGGAAATTATTTAAAGAAAGAACAACCGTAAATAATATGTGACATCTTATATTTATTTAGGACGTACAAGAAGCCCAAAAGTTGATGAAGAAAGTAAGTGATCATTTTAAAAATAAAACGAAAAAACTTGATGTAAATATTTAAAATATAAAAATATAAACGAATTTTTAAATTTTTAAACAAGATGCATGAGTAATTTAAAAAAGAATTTTATAAAATATGTTTTTTTAATTTCCACAAATTGCGTGAAATGAAATATTATATAAATTGCATGAAATTATCAAATTATGTTTAAACATAAATGCTTAAATGATTTTTAATAAATTATGCAACAAAATTTACATGCGAAAATCAAGAGTAAGGAATTGCATTCCTTCGTAGTCAGATAGCTTGCATTTTTGTTTTAAAAAATTCTAAATTCTAGCCTTTAAATAGCAACTTATTCATTTGAATTCATAGACACTATAAATAAAAAAATGCAATTTTATGTTGATTCATATAACGTAACATTTATTAAACTAATATTGAAAAGATAGTGACAAAAATACACTTTGTCATTCAGTAATTCATAGTTTATTTCCTTGATAATAAATAGAATTTAATCATTTTTCAATATGGCAAAATATGTTATATATTTAGTTCATTAATGGAATGAAAAAAATGTATTATTTTAAGTAAAAGTAAATTTTCGGATAATAAAATTTTCGGAAAGAAAGATAAAATAATCGCCGACAAAATGATAATTTATTAAAGTTATAATATCAAAAAAATGTTATATCAATAAGGAATATAAGTAAATAACGTGTAATAACTTGTTACATTTAGGTCTTGAAAAAGAACCAAAAGGTAAGTTAATAATATTCATAACAATATGAAACGATGGCTTTAAAATATAAAATACAAACTCATGTTATCATTTCATATGCTTTATGATGTAAAATATGAAGTAAACATTTGTAATCAAATATTTGGTTAAGAACATAAATAAATAAACATTTGTATGAAATTTCTTAACAAATGTTACGATCGATTGCAAAAAAAAAATATTATCCAAAATAAAAATCTTTCATATTAATTTATTATATAAATAAATATTTATTGCAAAAGAATAAGGTATATTCTCATTATTATTCATTATTTAAGAATAAATAGTATTACACTTTTATTTTTTTCTGTCCAATTTGCATGAAATCAAATTATTTTTATCAGAAATATTGGATCTCATTCCTACATATTTAGAAGTAAAGCACATTTGCACACACACACACACACACACACACACACACACACACACACACACACACACATATATATATATATATATATATATATATATATATATATATATATATATATATATATATATATATATATATATATATATATATATATATATATATATATATATATATATATATATATATTCTTTCTTTATCAAACGACAATAACAGAAATTTGATTAGCAAAATTATCGTATTAAAGAAAGTCAATGATCAATTGCCATTTTGAATTGTAGAAAAATTAATTAGAAAAAAAAGAGGTTTTAGAATTTTTTTTAAAGTTGAAATATAAATACGGAATATATAAAGTACTTCTAATAATGGTGAGAAAATAATGCTATGCAGTCAATCCCTCTTTTATGAGCTAGATAGTGACCATATAAAAGAAATCTCACAAAAAATTCCAAAACTAATAATATTTATATCAAATTTTATAGCTATTGATAGCTACATTTTAACAATAGAAAAAAAAGCTTATGCAGTGAATGGGGGCTGAAAAGCTGAAAAAAATGTCTCACTTAGAAAATATGTGGACGATTTACGAAATAACAAGAAAGAGCTTCCGAAACAAAAACAATTATTAAACTGCACATAAAACCTTTTTTTAAATTTAATTTCTTATTTTAAGCATTAAAAATGTTCAAAATACACATAATTCAATAAAACTCGTTATAATCTAA
The DNA here is from genome assembly GCF_947563725.1 of Argiope bruennichi. Classification (NCBI taxonomy): domain Eukaryota; kingdom Metazoa; phylum Arthropoda; class Arachnida; order Araneae; family Araneidae; genus Argiope; species Argiope bruennichi. The sequence continues at coordinate 105,742,298 of NC_079160.1, read as the reverse complement.
AATGCGTATCTTCTTGTGGCGCACTGGTTCAAAATCATTTTCATCATTTGAAGATATTGGGGTTGATTTATCTTTGGAATATATTACTTATTTTATTTTGGAATATTGGAGTTAGTTTACGTACATACATTGTATACTATACGCATTGTATTTGTGCCAGTATAACATTGATAAAAAAAAACATTACAACGGTGCTATAATTCCTACAAAAATTTCTCATGCTGCATTAAATAGACATACAAAATAAATCGCTCAAACATAAAATCACTTAAAAAAGTACTCACCCCATAAAAACAAGTTTGATTGTATATTGAAAGAAATCACCAATTCTATATTCTATGAAATATATTCTATATTAAAATAATAAAACAAACATTTATTTGCAGTTAAACCTGAAAAAGAACGTAAGTAGCAATAATTACCTTACTAAGTATTTTAAGAATGCAAAAATTGAACTGACAATTATGATTTAAATTAAATAATCAGAAAAGAAATATAATATTTGGAACTCTGATTTATTATTTCTTGGCTTATATCTTGTAATAAACTGTAAGCTTATTAAAAGGATGCTGTGATTTTATAAATTTAAAAAATTCTAAAAAATGAAGCTGAAAATGTCAATGGATAAATAATGATTTTAGATGAACTCCTTTATTAATTTGAAAGTTTCAAATTAGATGTTATTATTTCAGTAAAAAATTCTGTATAATATAAATTACACTTATGTATTTTATGTTATAAAATTTTGATTTATTTTAATTAAAATTGTAATAATTAATTTTTGTATATTTTTTGGCGAAATAAGCGTTTAATCAAACATTTTATTACTTATTTCGACATGCAGTAATTATTGAACCTTTACCTACGTTCTAAAGCTTAGGATAAGATTTCTACAATATGAAGGGTAATTCAAAATACTTGGTTGGAAGTATTAAATTATTTATGTGAAACATGTTATGACATGAGAAAAAAACTCATAATATATTTCTTAGACAAATTTTTGATCAGAAATAAGAACGGTATATCGGCGGAACTTTCCAAGTTTCAGAAAAATAGGCCTAGATATTTGGCATCTGATAAAAGAAAATTTGGAAAGGAAATAATCCTATGCAATTTTGTAATTCGAACTTTATTTAAATGGTCTAACATTCCAATGATAAATTTTACCAAATATTCTTAACTTGGTATATAAGATATGAAAACTTTTTATTAACTTAATATTTATGCACATTTTTCAATAAACAATAAATTCCTTGCTTGCTTAATGTTCGGTAATTCTGACATTTTATAGATGGCTTCAAATTTATAATTTGTCGTGCATATATGGAACTGTTTGAACCCTCTTGTTTCAGACCTCTCCTTCAATTTAAATATTCTTCTGTTTCTTTTTGAACCTCTACTTTTTGAACGATGACCATAACTTTTGTAATCTTACAATGTAATAGGTGTCTTCCTGTCTGTATTCCTAACAATCTGAGAAATTTTAAGAATATGTAAATGAAGCTAACTGTTTTCTAAACAACATTACTAGGATTGCGTTTTAATAAAATACTGAAACCATAATAAATTGTTTATTTTCAAAGATTATTTATTTTAAACGAACCGCAGAAATTTTTTAAAGCAACAAGAGTTCCTATAATTAATAATGAAATAGTGAAATGGATTATTTTTTACAGCTAAACCTGAAAAGATGCGTAAGTAATAACATTTATGCAAACTATGTATTTTAAACATGAAAAATTGAAGTGAATATTATGGTTAAAATTAATTTAAGAAAGAAAAAATAATATTGTAAAATAATTCATAAAACTGTGTATGTTCTAAAAATAATTAAATGAATTATACTTTGCAATTAAACATTAAAAGAAACGTAAATAATAATATTTATTCATACTATGTATTTTGAACATGAAAAATTGAAGTGAATATTATGGTTAAAATTAATTTAAGAAAGAAAAAAATAATATTGTAAAATAATTCATAAAACTGTGTATGTTCTAAAAATAATTAAATGAATTATACTTTGCAATTAAACATGAAAAGAAACGTAAATAATAATATTTATTCATACTATGTATTTTAAACATGAAAAATTGAAGTGAATATTATGGTTAAAATTAATTTAAGAAAGAAAAAAATAATATTGTAAAATAATTCATAAAACTGTGTATGTTCTAAAAATAATCAAATGGATTATACTTTGCAATTAAACATGAAAAGAAATGTAAATAATAATATTTATTCATACTATGTATTTTGAACATGAAAAATTGAAGTGAATATTATGATCAAAATTAAGTTAAGAAAGAAGAAAACATAATATAATTAAATAATTTCAGAAAGCTTTATATGTTCTAAAAATAATGAAACGAATTATTCTTTGCAGCTAAAGAAAACAAATGTAAGAAATGATATTTAAAAATTGAAATGGATATTATAATTTATATTAATTTAGGAAAGAAGAAAAAAATATAATTAAATAATTTAATAAAACTTTATATGCTCTAAACATAATGAAATGGATCATTCTTTGCAGCTAAACCTGAAAAGACAGGTAAATAAAAATGTTTGTGCAATTATATATTTTAAACATGAAAAATTGAAATGGTTAAATTATTATGGTTAAAAATAATTTAAGAAAGAATAAAAAGTAATTTAGAATCCACTTGCATTATCTTTGGTGCTTAGATCATGACGTTGTTATTTCTTTTACTCTAAAAAGCACTCAAAATTGTAATTCATGATATAAACTTTTGATATAAACCGTTAATTTTGAAATTTAAAAAAAAAATTGCTTATCTAGAAAAAGGTGTAATGAATAAATAAGGATTTTTTAAAATTATTTTCTATTATTTTTCTATTATTTCTATTATTTTGTATTATTTTTTCTATTTTTTAGTTCATATTTTAATTTAGAAAATCCAAATACTTAATCATTTAAAATTGTTAAAGTTTAGACAAATTTTTCTTAAAAGTTAAGTAATAGTTTTGTTGCATTTTTTTTGGCTTGAAAAAAGGCTAATTTAATATTTCTTATTGATTTATTTTAACAATTAAAATGTAATTTTGTTTTATATTCTAAAGTTTAAGGTATGATATTAATCGCATGTAAGATAAAATAAAGTACTCCCCATTAATAATATTAGTTTATGTGTATGAGCACATTTGAACACATAGCCAAATCATATCATATACTTTTTCTGTTCAATTTTAGCAGCCCCATTCGAGTTTTTTTTACAAACACAGAATCATATTATGTCAGAATACTTAGTCTAATTAGTTAATAAGATCAACTTTCCACGAATTTATTTCCAACTTTTTATATTTTTAAAATGAAAATCACAGACTATGTTGGATTTTTTTTTATTTATGTCATGAAGATATGAAAAAATTTCGAAATTTAAAATGAATAAATAATATAAAAACATAAGCAAAATTCATCATAAAAAGAATGATTACCCTTTTACTTATTTGGATACTAATTAAATTGTTTATTTTTTTTAATTTCAATTTTATTTCGTTGACAGATCATGTCATTTATAAAGTTTAATAAAGAACTTAATATGTATCAGACCATTGCGCTTAGTTTCGAAGTATGAATTAAAATATAATATAGAAATAATTTTGATTTTTTTCCCTAGATCTTCATAAATAGCTACATTTATTAAGTTGATATTGAATAGACACTTATAAATTAAAGTATACACCAAAAAACATATTCTAGGGTTGCATTGTTGACATTCCGCATTCTCTGAAAATATGTCATGTTATGAATCTTTTGCAATTCACTAAATATATTAGGATATAAATACAAAATAATTAACGATGAATAATAATAAATTAATAATGAATTATATTTGTACAGAACTTCAACAAACACTGTACAAGCGAGAGTGATTCCATTGGTTTCCCTTCCATATTATTTAGACAGTTTCCATATCTCTTTTCCTTGAAAAATATATAAAAATGCTTTCAATTTGATATCATGTATTCAGGTTTTATTCAAAATAATAATTAATAAATTAGTTCTCATTTTTGATATTCCATCGAATATCTCGATTGTTAAACTAAAATCAAATACAAATTCCAGTAAAAAAGACACAAAAGCAACGATATTACGAAATTCGTTGCCATATTTTATGAAAATCGCAAAATATTTTAATTAAAAACACATGTTATGAACTAGTATGAATAATACAAGCTAACGTTGTTGATGAAAAATATTTAAACTTGGAAAGAAATTAATGTTGAATATATAGTAATAATAATTTAAAAAAGCTTCAACACGCAAAGCAGGATATGAAAGTAAAATAGTTTTGTCTCTTTAGAAGATTGCTCAGTAAATAAAAGTCAAATGATTTTGCATTTCACTATTTTTATGAAATGAAATAAAAAAAATATAGGACCAAATAATATATTTAAATTTTTATTTTTTTATCAGATAAGCCAAGAAGGCCCCTAGGAAGTAAGTAATTTTATTTAGAATAAAATAAAAAATAATTAATATAAAAATACATCATAAACACGGATATTGTCATTTTAAGTAATTTAATATGTAAGAAAAAGAATGCGAATTGAAATCAAAATTTATAATTTGCTTTCATTTATGAAATTATAAGCAATGCTTTTTTAATGAATGAATGTATTTAAAGTATCTACGAATCAATTATTTGTATTAACACTCATATTAATAAAGGTAACTTTCAATTATCAAAAATAATACCAAAGAAGGAAAAACTAAATAAATCTACTTACTTGAAAGTAATGATATTGCATATAAAATGAAAAACTAAATAAATCTACTTACTTGAAAGTAATGATATTGCATATAAAATGAAAAACTAAATAAATCTACTTACTTGAAAGTAATGATATTGCATATAAAATGAAAAACTAAATAAATCTACTTACTTGAAAGTAATGATATTGCATATAAAATGAAAAACTAAATAAATCTACTTACTTGAAAGTAATGATATTGCATATAAAATGAAAAACTAAATAAATCTACTTACTTGAAAGTAATGATATTGCATATAATTTCTATGACTATATATTTATTTTTATACATGTAAACTTTGACTGCAGATTTATAGATTAAAATTAAGTACAATTTATGATTTCTCATAAAAAAATTCATATATTTACATAAAAGTATTTGCCCATATTCTTCCAAATTTTAAAGCAAAAGAAAAAAATTTCAATTTAAGATAAATTTAAAAAATATATATATAAATGTTATTTGAACATAACATCTTATGTTATATTCGTAAATATAAATAAATAGAAAAAAAACCATAATGTTCGATTACTATTTTTACAAAGAAATGTATGGTTGAGTGAAAATTACTTCACATATATTTGATTCTGCGAAAAATGTTATATCTATTATTGATATTTATGCAATATTAATTTTTGAAACTACTCTCCCATGATAATAAGAGTAATGTAAGTGCAATTTGTGCCTCGATGGCTGATAAATTCTTTAAAATGTATTTCCAAATACCTCATTCTGTTAATGCAAAAACACATGATTTCAAAATATGAAAATATTGAAATTTTTTTACGAAACTTGAAGCACGGAATATGTCGTTTCTGGATACCAAACCTATAAGAATCTATATGCTTTTTAGTAATTAGCAAATATGGTTGAAAGATATTTTGATATTTTATTTGCTGATCTTTAAAACAAAATATATTTTAGAAATTTGGAATAGTTTTCTGCTCATATTGCCCTCTGACCATCACTGTCATGGACAGATGTGTTGGTTATACAAAAATAAGTTACCATTTTTAATTGTCTTTAGGTAGAATAATCTGTATGTAATTCAATATAACGATAAACAGCCGAAATCTATAACTCTCAGAATTCCACCAGACAAAATCTCCAAAAGTCAATATTTCATAATAATCCTAAACCGGTGATATTTTTATCTAATTCCGATCCTTTATTTTAATTTCATTAAATTCCAATTTTGACAATATTATTGCACGTTGTAATGAAGTCTTCATCATTAAAAGTAAACTGATATATGAGAAATAATATCACATCAACTTAGATACCTCGCAAAAGAAATCTAGAAATAAAATTTGAAAACACTGAAAATGCGCAAATGTGTTTTTAAATAAAATACTTATGCTGAAAAATGTAATAATGTTAAAAAAATTTTATTGGTACTAAAATAAATTATTAATAGACAATATATTTTTTTAAATATTTTAATTCATTCAAAGGTTCAAACGAATTATTATTTATTTCAATAGTTTGCTTATGCTTCTTGAATATTATTGAATGAATGTTTTTTCTTCTGAATAAAATAATTTAATGACTACTTTAAATAGTAATCAGTTTGTAAAAAATGCATTTCCAGGAGAAGATATTGAAACTAAGAAATAAAATGTTGAATTAGTCAAACTGCATTTTTCAAATTTTATTCTTTGGTGTTAAGTTGATAAGTGGTGTTAATTAGTGCAACTGGTGACGATTAGGTATGTAACAAAAGTGGCATTAAACCGGTAATAAGTTCATAATTAAAATAAAAAAGAGAATTTAAATAGTTGACAAAGGATTAGCCATTCAAAAAAATGAAAAAAAAATAAAGAAAGGAAAATATAAATGTATTTATTGACTCAGTCTAAGATATAGTCCATGATCAGAAACAAAGAGTTCGTTTTGCAATTTTTGTTCTTATACTCACAAGATATTGTCCACTTTTAACAGAGCTTGCATACTCTTGAAGGGATCAGGCGATGGTAGAATCCCATTTAAAGTTTACAACTGATAAAAAAAAAACATTAATTCTTTAATTATTAAGAGGAATGCAAAATTGCTATTAAATTTGCCACAAAATATAACCAATAAAAAGTCCTTTTAGGTAGCTTTAAGAATCCAAGATAGCTTGGATTTTTTTTAAAAATTATTTGATAGAATTCGGAAAATATTTTGTTGAGGTTTAATAATTATTTTTTTAGATTTTATTCTTGAAGTCAATGTTAAGTATGCAGTTCCTGTTCAAAAAATTAATTGTGGCTACGAAATAACAACAAAAATGCATCAAATTAGTATATTGATTTCCAAAGTGCTGACTCTTGCATCATTTTTTACTTATCTGACATCATAAAACAAGTAATTAAAATCAAGAATTTGGCTGCACTAATGCATTATTAAAATAAATGAAAAAATGTTGTTTCCATTTACAGCAGATTCTTTCTCGTTTACCAATTATTAACAAAATTTCATATACGTTATCTTTTTTTTATAACAACGTTTGTGTCTGCAATTTCTTGATTAGTTCATGAAATAATTCCATACATTAGAAATATTAATAAGCAGTGGAGATAAAAATCATTTTTAGTTAATATTTTCGTATCACCTAAATACTTTGATAACAATTAATTAATTTTTTCCCTTTTCGTAAAATTAGTTGAAATATCCAAATCTAATGTGTTGTAAATAAAATTTTTCATTTACTTTCATATACAAAGAGATAGCGTACTATTTACAAAAGGAATGCGAAGTATTTTTTTTCAATAGCGTAAATCTGTCTGTCAACGTATGATGGTACAAAATCACCCTCAATTATCAATAATCTTTACATTCTTAATCATCTTAATGTCAATTAATAATATAATTGATATTTTAGATGGGTTAGATTTTTCTACATGGATGGAAGGTAAGTGTTATTCGTTTACTATAAATGGTACCAATTCTTTCATAAATGTTATAATTTCTTACTAAAGATAAGCAATTTTTCATGAACGGAATTTCTTGTTATCCTTTTGATTAACTCTTAGTACTATAGTAAAAAAATAATCTGTTCTGCAAAATTCATTAATTTACATTTGCAGAAATATTAAGAATTAATTATTAATAAATGATAAGTCTTCTTTGATGCAAATATTTTTACAACTGTTTAAAAATATTAATGAAGCATCAGTATATAAGTTAATGGTTCAGAAGTTAATATGTGTGTAGATTGCACTTTTAAAGGCATATACATAAAAAAGCGCTTCACGATTCTTTATGTCATCAAGGTAAAAAAGTTGAAACACTGGACATTAGAAACAATTCCCTGGCTGTTTCATTCTTATCTATTTGGTGCGAATATTTTTCTAACTGTATTAAAGCAGATTGAAATTATAATCAAAAGAATTAAACGAAAATGACATATTTCGAAATTTTAATACTAACAAACTTGATTAATAAACGTAAAAACAGAAATTTAAAAATAATAATAAGGATAAGATAATTGAATTACATGGTATCCGTAATGAAAAAAAAATGTTAAAGGACTGAAAGCTTTTAATTTTGTAATTTGAACATATTTAATTAGCTGGCAATTCTAGTGATAATTTTTTACAAAATTTAATATAAGGATATATCAGAAAATGAACTTAATTTTGAATATTTATGTACATTCTTTAATTAGGAACAAATTCATTTCTTGCTTTGTCAACTGATCTTCAAATTTTGTTCAAAAAATATCATACAAGAAAAAAGAATTAGTGGTGTGAGAAGTCGTGATATAAAAACTGAAGATAAATTCATCAGTTAACTGAAGATGTGACAATAAAAAACCTTATACCTTATACATCTGACACCTTTATAGTTGCTTTAAATTGTGTGACTTGCCATACCTGTACAGAGCTGTCTTTTCCCCCGTGTGTCAAACCATTCTTCCATTTTATTCCCTTTTAACTGTACTTGTATATTTTTTTAATTTCACATTGACCACAATTTTTTGAATAGTCACTATAAATTCGTAATCTTATTATGTAAGGAAGGCGATATTATATTTATATTCTTATTAATTTGGAAATGCTTTAAGACTATAAACAGCTAAACAACATTACGTTGAAATAAAATATAATAAGTAGATTATTTAAAAAAAACTATTAATTTTTAAGAAAAACAATTGGATTTTTAAAAATTATTATAAGTGCACACAATTATATTATTTCATAAAACAGATTATGTTATGAAAACAATAAAAAAATATTAATTGCAGGTAAACATAGAGAACCTAAGTAATAATTTTTACTCGACTAATTATTTTTGAGATGAAAAATTGTAATCACTATCAAGTTTAGAATAAATTAAACAGAGAAGGAAAATAATTTCGGAATGTTTTATGCAATTATGATGTTAATATGTAATTAAAATAATATAATATTTTATTGTTTGGAGGTAAACAAGTAAAAGAACGTAAGTAATAATATTTACATTATTAAGTATTTTATAAAAGATAAAATTAAGTAGCTATTACGGTTTAAATTAGTTCACTGGAAAAGAAAAATAATTTTGTAACATTTTTGCATCATTTGGGAATTATATAGTAATGACTTACTACAAACGAAATTGTAGTTATTTAAATGGATGCTCAGATATAAAAAAATTTAAAAAGTGAGTTTTAACTCCTTTTTATTGATTTGAGAATTTTGATGTATAATTTCCACAAACTCAAATTTTCATTGAATTTGGTTGTAAGTTTGGTTCTATTTTAAAATTGTAATAATTACTTGTTTTATGCTTTTTAAAGAAATAAATCGATAATATATTTTTTTACATACCTTTGCATAAATTTATAAGTCAATGATTATCTACATTCTAAAATTTAGCACAAGATATCCACCACACCAAGGGTAAATTAGAAAGCATTTAATTAACAATTTAAAATTACTTATTTTCAAACACAATTCAGCACGAGATCAGACATATGTTACACTTTCTCTGTCTAATTTTAGCTGTCACATTCGTACGTTTACTCCAAGCTAAGAATGGTATGTCAATCTTCAAAACTCTCAATTGGCCAGGCATTTTTCAAATTTTTTAGCTCGAAATTTGCATGTTTTGAAAAGGAAATTTTTTTTTCTTATTTTGCGAAAAAAATCTTTCTACATTTTATGTAAATATAAATATTTTGAAATAATGCTTAAGTAAATGACAACGAAACAGTTGAAATTAATCTTAGAAAAAATTATTGCGGTTTATATTATTTGAAAATAAAATAAAATTTCGAAAGCGAAATTAAGGCATTTAATTTTGAAATTGGCACTTTTTAGGCACTTTATCCAAATTGCATATTTTACTAACTATCTTAATATCAGATCATTTTGATTAATTCTAATTATTATATATATTTTTAAATGAAAAAAATATCATAAAAAGAATAATTAATTTTTCCTGGTTCTTCATAAAATATAAGATTTAAAAAATGATATTCAATAAGAATTCACGAGAAAACATAATAAAAATGAATATACATAAAAAACTAACTTAATTTAATAATAATAGTTGTTAATGTAATATCTTTCAAAATTAATATATGAAAATTTTTATTAATCCAAAACGATTTTGCAATGAAATATTTGTTGAAATTTGCAAAAGTTGCCACAAATTATTTCACTAAGCGATATTCAAAACAATATATGACACATTTTAAATTATTTAGCAGATGCACAAAGCCCTGGCGAAAAACTTTGAAGTAAATAATCGCATTTTTAATTTTTTAAAAAATTAAACACAAATGTGAGAATTAAAAAAAGGCAACAGACGTGTATTTTATTATTTTATTACAAAATACAGACGTGTATTAGTTTATATCTGAAAACATACATCAGGCTATTTTTTATTTTTAAAAATATTCAAGAAATATAATATGACATAAATATTTTGTAATTCATTAACAGAATCAGAAAGTAAATAGTTAAATAACTCGTAATGTATTTCAGAATAAAAACTGTACAATTGAAATCTATGGACTAATTTACGCTTAAGGAAATTCAGAAAATAAATTATTGCTAACTTTTCATTAAAAAAATTATTTAAAACGCTCTGAAATTAATATAATTGTTTGAAGTTTCATTAATGAGTAAATTAATTTAATTCTTTGGTATACCATAGTTTTTGACAATCGCTAAATGAATATTAAAAAGAAAATCATGAAACAAACTCGCAATAACAAATATATTATACAATCCCTTGTCGCATTTCATGGTAATAAGAAAATTATTTCATATACATTCATAAACGCCATATACTTTGTAATACTATGGATAATATACATAAATATTTAATGATAAGAAATAATTAACTTAGAAAGAAATGAAAGTTGAACCACATAGTAGTATTTCTAAAAATGAGGGATTTACATTACTAGTAAATTTTATGATAATATTAATAACATGTTACGGACGGATCAGAAGCAAGACCAGGAATTAAAAACCAAAAATTAAAAACAAAAATGAAACAGCATCAGTTTGAAAATTACAAATTAAGACTATACCAACAATATTAGTTTAAATGATTTATGAGAAAATAAAGCATTATCTTTTTTTAACACATAACTTTCATGAGATAAAATATCAATAGTTTGAATTAACTATACAATTTAGAATATCATTCACATTGAATTTCGCAAAAAATCTTTACCAGAGAAATACACTGCAATAATGTGAATTCGATTGGATTAAAGCTTGCATTTAGTCATTTATTTTATAATCATTCGTTGCACGGATTGCACTTACAGGTTTATTTTTTTTACTTGAATTTTTGAGAGACTACTTAAACTATATATCACATACTGGGAATTCATTTACAGAAAACATTAATAAAAATATTAATATCCTGGCCCTGGTTAATATTTATCAATCTTTAAACCATTATCAAATTCAAGATCACAAAAGAATACAAAAAAATAGATATTCTGAAGAATGATGTTATATTATATATATTTGTTTAATAATAAGAATTAAATGAGCTTGGGAAATAGATAAATATTGAAACGTAAAAGAATACGAAAAAAATATTTTATTATAAATGTTATGACCAATTAATATGTTAGAATTTTTTTTTCCAGCTAAACCAAAAAAAGGATCAAGAGGTAAGTAATTTTATTTAGAATGCAAAGAAAAAAATTGAAAAATATAAACACGAATAATTTCATTTTAATTAATTAGAAAAAGTTGTACATAAAAACATAACATTTTTTCATTCTGTAGTTTTTAGAAAAATGAATTAGCTAATTGATTCAAAGTGCGTACGAACAAATTATTTGTAATATTTTTACGTTTGCCCGATTGCAAAGTAAACTAAAAACATCATCATTTGTCAAAAAAAAAAAAATCAAATATTTATATAAAAACAATCGTCCACGTTCTTCCGAACTTTAAAGTAAATATAAATTTGCTCACTTGAAATAAACGTTTTCAATAGGCTTTATGTTTGTTATTTTTAGCAGCTAATATTGAGGGAACATATACGTACACGATAAAAGGCATTATAATAACGATATAATTGCATTTTGGATGTTAAATTTTTAATCAATCTTCTATCAAATGCAGTTCTTTATAAATGCAAATATAAACGATTTCAAAAAATTAAAAATATCGAAAGTTTTTATAAAACTTGAATCGAAGAATGATGTCCAAGGTTCCGAGTGATAAAAACTTTAAAAGTTTGCTAGTAAGTAATCCTGCACTGAAAAAAAAATCCTGAAATAATCTTTGAGTTCTGAAATAATAAGCCATGGTATCGTTAAAATTCGATTTTAAGACTTCCCAATAGTAATTATGCTGATTTCGAACAAAGCATTTTAAAAAATTTTAATAACTATATGTCTACCGGTCATCACCCTCATAGACAAATGAGTTTGATTATATAAAAATAAGTATTCATTTTAGATGCCTTTAGTATAATCTCTCTATATATTTATTGTAGTAGTAAATGAGTCTGACGTGATTAAGATCTTAGAAGATATTCTTAAATTTACAATTCAAAAAGCATTTCTATGAAACATGAAACATTAAACCATATTAAGCTTTTTAATGCGTTTTTTATTTATAATGGAACTAGAAAGAGATAAATAGAGATCTTTTATTTTTAGTTATTAAGTTAATTTTATTAATTTTTATTTATTTCATGCGATTACAGAACACAATTCAGACATCTGTAGTCTAGACCCGCAGAATCCCATCAGATGTAATCGCGGAAAGACAAAATTCCACCAGAATGTCAACATGACTCTAATTTCACACGTTTATTTTGAAATAAATGTGTGAAATTAGTAAAATTCATTAAATACCAATCATAAATAAACTATAATAATTAAGTGTTCGTCTTAAAAACACGATTAAAATCGCATATCATCTTAAATCTTTCTCAAGAGGTTATGAGGAATATAAATTTGAAAGCATTGAGAATGCATAAATGTATTTTTAAATAAGTAATAATAATATTTCTTATGTTCAATGACAAAATAATATTAAAAATAATCTTCATGATACAAAAAATTAAAGCCATTCAACCGAAGCCAATTATTACATGCAATCGTAGGCTACTCTCACCTCAGGAAGATCACGTGACAAGATAACGGCAAATAGTTGCCCCGATGAGACAACTTTTTGTTATGATCCCATTGCGGTCACCTGATCCTCCCGAGTTAAGCGGGGTTCCTACGACCTGTGGCCTTACAGACGAGGCACGTGTTTCCCCCTTGAACCTCTCTTGTGGTTTTCTGGGGTGCTTTGGGCATCAAAGAATCCCAGGAAACCACAAGAGAGAAAACAACTGAGGAAAGCGAGCATCGTCTACAGGCGGACAAGTCGTTGGAACATGGTTTCAGGCCTGGCCTTCAATTGCGCCCAATAGCTGGTCTCGAGCGTAAGTGAGTAATAAATAAATGAGAAACGTATATTTATATTTGCAGCAAATCTGCTTTCTTATTAACAAATAATAAATAAAATTTCATATATGTTATGAGATTTATAAAAACGTAATATCTCCCTATGTAAAAACTATCTTCAATATCATATAATATATTTCCATATATTAAACAATGGAGACAAAGGAGAAATGAATTCTAATTAGTTAAAGATTGTATATTAACTAATTACTTTAGTGCAGAAGTGATAGCAATTAAATAGAGGGATTATACACTCTCTGAAAAATTAATTTAAGTACCAGAATTAAATATATCGGATATAAACGTTTCGTTCACTTTTATACAGAAGCAATTCACCATATAATATTTTCGAATACTTTATACGATATTTTTGCTAAAAGATTACACAATTTTTCTTGATAACGTTAACTTTTCTATTAACGTATAATGTTACAAAATCATTCGAAAATGTATTTAAATCTTTATCATCTTAATATTAAAATAATAAAAAATGTAATTGTTATTTCAGACGATTCAGACGGTTTATTGTTGGGAGGTAAGTGTTATTCATTTAACAAAAAACGTACAATTTTTCTCAAAGTGGTTATATTTTTAAAACATAAACAGTTTTTCCAAAAATTTCATTTCCTGTAATTCTTTTGATAAATAAATTGTTATAAAGCCTTAAGTAAACTTCTTTAATGGATTTTCATTCACAAAAATGTTAAAAATATTTGTTAATAAGTGATCAATTTTTTAAATTTAAAATATTATTATTCCTTGGAAAGGTTATAAAACTTTTGTTTACTTCATAATTTTCCACAAGCTCAAACAAGGTTGTAAGGAACTTAATGCACGCCTGTGTAAAAAAATAAAATAAAATAAAAATCACAATTCTTTTTGCTACCATTTCAAATATCAGACTTTGGAAATGTCAATCCATTTCATTCCGATCACATAAGGGTGAATATTTTTCTAAATTTATTAAAAGTGACTGGAAATTAAATCGAAGGGTTTATAGATACATGTCATGTTTTGAAATTTTATTAAGAATAAAATTGTTTACTAAAGATTAAAAAAAATTTAAAAATCATTAATAAGAAAAATGTTATTATATTTAACTTTGTAAATAATTAATATATTGTTGTTGCAGATGATAATTCCGGAGGAAATGAAGGTAAGTAATCAATATAAGAATTTTAATTAAAAATGAAAATATGACATTAATATTGTTTTTGTTACTTCAGCTTTTTATTTAGATATAATGAGACGAAATGCATATTTTTCACCCCATGAAACATCCTAGAAGATTATAAAAATAGAATTTTTTGATAATATTTTAAATACTTAAATAAAAACTGAAAAAACATAATCCTTTATATAATAGAATAATATATAAATATTACGGTATTATGAAATTATTTGAAATTTTGATAAAAACCATGTAATACGAAGCAATGAAATGAGCAAAGAAAACGAAGACTAAAAGGCAATAATGAAAAAATATAAATTCGTTAAAAGATATGTACGATAAATTACGTACTATAGGTAATGAAAAGCAGTTAAAATTTAAGAATAAGGATACGCGAAATCTGATTTTTAATTTTGCTATTTCTCTGCCATTTTAAATATTAATAAATTTCGTTAACGAGTGATAGTTTTCAAACTCTAATGGCCATATATGATTTTTAAATTGGGATATTTCAATTATTAGACATGAAAATCTCTTTAATTTATAATTTTTATAAGTGTTTTTTTTCACATTTTTCCAATATTTTTATCAGCAACTTTAATTTACAGTATTTCGGAAGAATCTTGAATTTAGTTCTTTTTGCTGAAACCTTGTTCCGTTATTTCATTCTTTTGCATTTTTAGAATATTTTTTTTAAATGTTTAATGTCCCATATGTAGCAAATATTATTATATGTAGCAATAATTATTTTCTTACAGAAATTGTGAATTTTTTTAAAGGGTTTTTGTTTTCTGACTTTTTGTAAATTAACTCCAACATCAAAATCTATCATAACTGATATAAATTTTTCATTAACTCTATACAGAAAGAATTCAAAGTACTATATTTTCGAATACAATACTATAATTTTCATATATTTTCGAAAACATTGTGCATTCTTTTATAAGCTTTTCCTTTCTATTAATGTACAATGTTACAAAATCAATCAAATAACTCGTATAATATTTATTATCTTAATATTCAAATAATAAAAGTATGATTGTTATTTCAGACGGGTCAGACTTTCTTTCATTGTTGGACGGTAAGTTTTATTCATTTAGTAAAATCCATAAAAGTTCTGTACTAAACATATGCGATTTTTCTTTTAGGGCATCTCAGCTAATTCTTGTGTTAAATAATCTGTGATGTAGTGTAAAATAAGCTACTATTCATTTGATTTGCATTTATTGAATTGCATTGATTTGCATTTATAGAAATATTAAGAATACATTATTAATATATGATCATTCTTTCATACAAAATATTCTTATTCTTCAAAAAAATAATAAAGCGTCAGTTTATAACATAATTTTTCACATGCTCAAACAATGGGGTAAGGCATTTAACGCCATCTATGTAAAATAAAAAGGTTTTACAATTCCTTATGGTGTCAAGTTTAGGCAGTTTAAATACTAGATAGAGGATTTTTCCAAGCTATTTCAATCCAAATATATTAGAGTGAATATTTTTCTAAATTTATTAAAACTGATTGGAAATTACAATCAAAGGAATTTTATATAAATTACATATTTTGAAATTTCATTACGAACAAAATTTACTAAAGATAAAAAAAAAGTTTAAAAAATTATATACATCAAAAGTGTAAGTAATTTCATAAAAAAAAAAGTATGCAATAATAACAATGGAAAATAATTATTTTCAGGCAAGCCTAAAGAACGTAAGTAATAGTATTTACGCAATTAAATATTTTATGCATGAAAAATTTCTATGGCTATTATGATTTAAATTAATATAACAAAGAAGATTTTTTTTTGTGTGTGAAAAGCTGCATTATATAGGATGCATAGAACAAGATGAATTGTAGATTGTCAGGTGATGTCAAACATAAAACTTTAATTTCGAAATTTTTTTAAAAATATCTTTTATGTAAATATTGATAAAGATGTTAATGAATACTTAAGATTTTTTTAAAAAATATATTCTATTAATTTTAAAATTTTGAAATTCATGTTTTTTAATTTTATAAACATAAATAGATAATAATTTTAAATTTTAAAATCTAGACAAATTTTACTTAAAAGTGAAATATTAGATAAATTGTATTCTTTTCCACGGAATAAAATGCAAAATAAAACTTTCTTAGGTTTTTCAATTAATGGTTTTTTTTACTCTATAAATACGATATTAACCAAATGAAGTAAAAATTAAAATGCTTTCCATTATCTACATTATATTAACTATAATTGAGAATTAAGCCAAAATATATCATATCTTTTCTCAGTTAAATTTTAGAAGTTGGAATTTGGAAAGAGAAATTAATGACTTTATTTTTCCATTGGAACATTTTTTCATCGAATGAACATTTAATGTGAGTTCTATAACTTCCTAAAATATCATTGCACAAAAAAAGATTTTCACATCAAGTTAAAAAATATTTCCAATGATGTAATATTTTAACGAACAAATTAAATTTCTATTTTTTAATAAATTTTTGAAAAATAATTTGACTATATTTTTTTAACGATATATTTCTCACAAAATAGAAATTTTAATCTGCTCGAGCACATAACGCATGCATTGAAAATAATAGTTTTTACTAATGTGTTGCCATCGCATTGACAGAAACTTAAATTAATAAATAAATTATTATTGCAAATTATACATATAAAAGTGTAATTTTCAGCACGTATGAAATGTGATATTTTTTAAAAATAGAAATGAATGTGAGAAAAAGCTTTTGTGACGCTAAAACATTCTATATAATTAATTCTGTTTTATTTAAGTCATGCATAGTTTATTATATAGAGGTTATTCACTTTGATCTCTCAACTCATTTCTTAAAGCTAATAAGAAATGAGACTTTATCATGAAATTTTTTTTTCGTCCCACCCATTTCATGTTTTTTTATACTTCACCGATTTTTTTTATATTTCCCCTTTCTTCGCATACTAAAAATTAAAAATAATAATAAAAAAAAACTTTTTGAATAATTTGGCAACATATCAGTAGATAATTTTAGATAAAGCAACTGAAGTAAACATGTTTTTTAAATCAAATCATCGTATCTTTAATGTACAAATAACTGAAATAAAAGTTTAATTATTTCACTATTTTGATACTGATCTGAAAGACAATAAGTAATGTATATTTATATCTAAATATATTTATAATAAAGCTCAATGTGTGTGTGTGTGTTGGCACTCAACAGGTCAGACTGTTTGACCTACAGCTACCAAATTTGGCACGTATAATATACCTTAGAGGTCGGAAATGTGCATTTTAGAGTGATTTTTGAAAATTTTTAATTACTTAATTAATTAAAAATTAAACGAATTTTCTGCTTTTTCCGCAACAACAAAAAAAAATCGAAAATATTATCACAAAAAACCGATTTTTACATCAAGTGATAGTTCAAAAAATTATCTGTTTTATTATACCAATGTTTTAAACTGCAAATTTGATTCCTTTTTTTAACGTGTGCATGGGAAAAAATTTGCTTTTATCAACGAGTAGTCATTACATTGACAAGAGATGAAATAAAAAAAAGAAGTCAAGTATTACTTCAAACCTAGAAAATTGAAGTGTAATTTTCAACACGTGTCTGTATGAAATGAAATAAATTAGTAACATAATATTTTCTAAAAAATAAATGAAAGAGAAAGATTTCTGTAATATTTTACAATATCTACATTCTTAACTCAATAAACAGCTTTATTCAAGACAAATAGGGTTTAAAATATATCTTTTCAATTCAGGGCCCAACAGCTAATTTCCAAACACTTAATAATAGAAATACATGTGTTAAAATGATCTAAATGAAGTAAATAATTATATTTTATTTAACTTCAGTCAATAAATGTTATATTAAATTACAAATGCTTAAGAATGTATTTTATCTAGATCCTCTGCTCTGTGAATCATAATGGATAAAATATTCTTGAGATGATAATATTTTAAATAAAAAGAGTTGCACTCCAATCACCCAAAACTGACCGAATTATGAATATTTGAAGATCGCTAAACTATAAAAGCGGGCGATTTTAGACCACTCCATTGACATTCTCAATTATAACACCCCAACCAGCGCAGAGGGTTTCTCAAGATTGATTGGCTTAAGATTATGAAAATGTTGACTGTTCTTAACTATTCTATTCAAAACATATTAAATCGATCAGATTTGATAGCGGAAGATTAAAACATTCGGGAACAATATATGACATATATTATCATTATTTAGAACGTGGACAAAGCCCTGGAGAAATATTAGAACGTATATAAATGTATTTAATTTTTTTAAAAACCAAACCCTAATAAGAGAGTTCAAAGTATACAGGTGTATTGCGCATTAAAATGAATATATTAAAGATCATGTATCAAAATAGTTTACATTCTGCATCTTTAAGGAAATTTTATATGAAATGATTCCTTTGCAATCCATGCACAGAATCAGGGCATAAATGATAAAATTTGTCTAGTTAGAACTAAAATTATAGCATTTCATAACGATATGCAATATAAAGGATTTAAATTGAATTCTTAAATGGTTAATTTGAATTCTTTTTCTTATGAACGCAAAATAGTAAAATTGATGTAATTTTCTATTTCACTCCCAACAAGTAAAACTTTAATTATTGCTACACTACACTTTCATTCTTATTTTTTCGAACTATTCTCATAAAAATATTTCGAAATCAATATTTTTTTTTTATTTTTATTCAATTAAAAAAATTACCTTAAGATCAGAATTTAATTCAAGTAAACCCAAAATAGAAGTACATTTAAATATATCAATATAATAGATATTTTAGCAAAAGAAGTCCTGCATTTTATTAAATTGTAATAACTCTAAATTGTCATTCCAAATTTAATAGTGTTAAAACTTAAAATTTATTTGAAAATAATTTCGTAGAAGAAAGTACATAATTAAAATAGCAAAAAAATTATTATTTCTAGCTAAACCTTTGAAAGAACGTAAGTAATAATATTTATAGTATTGTCATTGCAAAAACTTAATAGTGTTAAAATTAACATTTATAAGAAAATTATTCCGTAGAAGAAAATACATGATTAAAATAACATAAGCATATTTTCTGTAGCCAAACCTGTGAAAGAACGTAAATAATAATATTTATAGTATCGTCTTTCAAAATTTAATAGTGTTAAAACTTAAAATTTATTATAAAATCATTTCTGAGAAGAAAATACTCGATTAAAATAACAATGATTTATTATTTGTAGCCAAACCTGTGAAAGAACGTAAGTAATAATATTTATAGTATCTTCTTTCCAAATTTAATAGTGTTAAAAATTAAAATTTATTAGAAAATAATTTCGTAGAAGAAAATACATAATTAAAATAGCAAAAAAATTATTATTTCTAGCTAAACCTTTGAAAGAAATTAAGTAATAATATTTATAGTATTGTCATTGCAAAAATTTAATAGTGTTAAAAATTAACATTTATAAGAAAATTATTCCGTAGAAGAAAATACATGATTAAAATAACATAAAAAAATTATCTGTAGCCAAACCTGTGAAAGAACGTAAATAATAATATTTATAGTATTGCCATTCCAAATTTAATAGTGTTAAAGATTAAAATGTATTAGAAAATAATTTCTTAGAAGTAAATACACGATTCAAATAACAAAGATTTATTATTTCTAGCCAAACCTGAGAAAGAACGTAAGTAATAATATTTATAGTATTGTTATTCTAAATTTAATAGTTTTAAAAATTAACATTTATTAGAAAATAATTTCGTAGACGAAAATACATGATTAAAATAATAAAAATTAATTATTTGTCTCTAAACCTATTAAAGAACTTAAGTAATAATATTTATAGTATTGTCATTATAATTTTAATAGTGTTAAATATTAAAATTTATTTGAAAATAATTTCGTAGAAGAAAATACATAAATAAAATAACAAAAAATTATTATTTCTAGCTAAACCTTTGAAAGAACGTAAGTAATAATATTTATAGTATTGTCATTGCAAAAATTTAATAGTGTTAAAATTAACCTTTATAAGAAAATTATTCTGTAGAAGAAAATACATGTTTAAAATAACAAAAACATATTTTCTGTGGCCAAACCTGTGAAAGAACGTAAATAATAATATTTATAGTATTGTCATTCTAAATTTAATAGTGTTAAAGATTAAAATGTATTAGAAAATAATTTCTTAGAAGTAAATACACGATTCAAATAACAAAGATTTATCATTTCTAGCCAAACCTGAGAAAGAACGTAAGTAATAATATTTATAGTATTGTCATTCCAAATTTAATAGTTTTAAAAATTAACATTTATTAGAAAATAATTTCGTATACGAAAATACATGATTAAAATAATAAAAATTAATTATTTGTAGCTAAACCTATTAAAGAACTTAATTAATAATATTTATAGTATTTTCATTATAATTTTAATAGTATTAAAACTTAAAATATATTAGAAAATAATTTCGTAGAAGAAAATACATAATTAAAATAACAAAAAATTATTGTTTCTAGCTAAACCTTTGAAAGAACGTAAGTAATAATATTTATGGTATTGTCATTGCAAAAATTTAATAGTGTTAAAAATTAACATTTATAAGAAAATTATTCCTTAGAAGTAAATACATGATTAAAATAACAGAAAAATATTATCTGCAGCCAAACTTGTGAAAGAACGTAAATAATATTATTTATAGTATTGTCATTCCAAATTTAATAGTGTTAAAAATTAAAATGTATTAAAAAATAATTTCTTAGAAGAAAATACACGATTAAAATAACAAAGATTTATTATTTGTAGCCAAACCTGTGAAAGAACGTAAGTAATAATATTCATAGTCTTGTCATTTCAAATTTAATAGTGTTAAAAACTAAAATTTATTAGAAAATAATTTCGTAGAAGAAAATACATGATTAAAATAACAAAAATTTATTATCCGTAGCCAAACCTGAGAAAGAACGTAAGTAACAATATTTATAGTATTAAATATTTTAAAACTTAAAAAAAATTCATGGCTAGTATGGTTTAAATTAATTAACCACACAAGAAAAAAAATATTAATTTTTTACATGATCTACAGATTATTTAGAATTGACCTGTTATTTTTGAATTATAAAAGCAGAAATAAAATTTTAGCTACTCAGAAGAATAAAATAACATAAATTTGTGAAAAAATGGCCAATAATAATTATATTCCGAAATATCTAATAATATTTCATGATAATACGAAAATAATTTCATTTAACGACATATACTTTGTAATAGTATCATCAATATACACAAACATTTAATAGTAAGAAATAATTAACTTAGAAAGAAATTAGTGTTGAACCATTTAACACTATTTCTAATAATGTTCAATATATCTTCCTAGTAAATATTATGATGAAACTAATATTATTTAACAGGTGGACCAGAATTTAATGAATCAAATTTAGAATAAAAAGAAACATTAGTTTGAAAATAGAAAATTAAGACAAGGACAAATACTATTGATTTGAAAAAAAATATAAGAAAATAAAGTACCATTTTTTTTCAAATCCATAACTTTTATGAAAAGAAATGTGATGAAAATAGTTTTAATTAACTAAACATTTCATTGCATCATTCGTATTGAATTTGCTGGCAAGAGATTTTTCTGAAACATATGTTGCAGTAATCTGATTTTAATTTCAATAAATCTTGCATTTTTTTTTATTTAGATGCATTTGTTGGATAGATTCCAATTATAAGTTTAATTTTATTTTTAAAGTTTTTTTTGGGAAATATCCTTAATTACAAAAATTAAAATTCATTTAGAGATAACATTAATAAAATTATTAATTTCCTGGCGCTTGTTAAGATTTAAACTTATAAGAATAAGAAAAAAAAATAATTTGCTGTAAATTTTACTAGCGAATAATATGCTCATTTTTTTTTTATCAGATAAGCCAAAAAAAGTCCCAGGAGGTAAGTAGTTATATTTAGAATAATAAAAAATATTAAAACGAAAAAAAAAAAAAATGAAATGTACTACCGCAAATTTCAAGTTATCTTGTGAGAACATTATTGTTTATTAAGTTACTATTTGTCTTAATTAATTTAAGTCATTTACCAGTTTAAACCGGTTTGAAACAGTCACGGGACTTCTCTCTATCAGTCTATGTCCCTCTCTCTCTGTATATATATATATCGAGAGAGAGAGAGAGAGAGGGAGAGAGAGAGAGAGATAATGATAATTTCTGTAAACTTTCATTTTCAATTTTTCTACCTGGCAAACAATGCTTTGGAGCTCGACCGGTTTTCTAAATATCGACGCATGCGTAATCTCAGTCTCGTGATTGTTCCAAACAGGTTAAAACTGGTTAATGACTTAATTGAGACAATTCGTAAGTATTCAGAGAATGTATAATTTAAAAATCAAGTTGTAACTTTAGTTATTGATAAATCGGCAAATGTGACAACATTCTGCATTATTTTCTAATAACTTTATTTTAATTAGTTGAAATTATCCCTGAACCAACAATCTTTATCGATTAAACAAACAATGTTTTGACTTATTTGGTTTATTTTTTAAAAAACGTTGCGCGAGTTAGGCAATAACATTGTGATTTCCAAAGGAAATATTACAACAGCAGACGATAGATAATTCAAAAGCTATACAGTGAAAACCAACTCCAAAATAAAATTACTTTAGCAGACGACAGATAATGGATACTGTGAATACTGTGAAAGCCGACTCCAAAATAATAAAAAAATGGATAATCACCAATTTTTTGCCTACATATTTTGAGGCTTCAACAATTAGTTGCCTTCAAATCGCTTCAAAAACCTCAAGCCTAAACAACATCATGTTCTCACAAGATAAAAATCAGTAATCTCAAAAATATAGACACGAATATTGTTATTTTAATTAATTTTGCAGGCTGTTGTACATAAAAAACAATTTTTTTTCGTTCCTCAGCTTTAGAAAAAAATAATTTTCATATATTTAATTAATGGATTTCATGTCTATAAAAATTATTTCTAATAAGTTTAATATTAAGTTAAATACTATTATGTTCGTACAATTGCAAAAAAAAAGCAAGACGAAATAACTAAATACATTTGAAAAATTTAAATGTTATCTATTTTCCATGAATTAGAAAATATACATTTTTAAACATGTAATATACAGCTGAAGACTTTCAAAATGAAATCAAGAATTCAATGCAAAACGATTCATTCTCGTTCTTCTGAATTTTAAATTAAATACAAATTTCCTCGTTCTAAAATAAAGGTTTTCCATACATTTTATAATTGTTATTTGATGACAGTGTCTAATATTTGGTGAGCTTGTATGAATGGGGAAAATATATATTACTGAATTACCGATATGCATATTTGTATTAATTACTGTGAAACGTATGATGAATGAACAATAGTTTGTATGTTTTTTGGGGTAAGGAACAAAGTTATGTGAACATAGTAATGTATCAAATTTAATTAATGTATCAAATATATGGATTTATGCTGAAAACTAAAACGAAATATCATGAATATTATTTTTGATACGCATGCAGAAAAAGGAAATTTCTCAAACAGCTTTGCATAATAATAACGAGCAATATTAATGTAATAAATGGATCTATGGCTGTTAAATTTTTATATCTTTCTATTACCATATGCAGCGTTCCACAAATGGAAAAATATACGCCATTTCGAAATATAAAAATAATGAATGTTTAAATGAAATTGTAAACGAAAAGTTATGTCCGAGATTTACAGTGATGAAAACTAAAATAATCATTCTTTGGGGTAGTAATTAAGGAGTAGCATCTGCAAAACCTGTTTTAAGACGTGGATAAGCTGAGATTTCGAGCTTAGTTAATTTTATTAAAAAATTAATTCTATATATTAAAAACATCAATAGGCTATAGAGATAACAATTATTATTAGTAAATAATTTTATTATTAACTAATTATTTCGTTACAGAAATGAGCAATAAATTAGATGGATTCTACACTTTTTAAAAAATAATTGTGATATCAAAATTTCCCATTAACATTTATATAGAAAGAATTTGCAGCAAAATATTTTCGAATACATTTATCCTAATACTCTATTTTTGTGAAAAGTTTACGATTTTTTTTTGATAATCTTAACCATTTTATCACTATTTGATGTTACACCATCATTTGCATATCTTATCTTTATCTTCTTTATATTCAAATAATAAAAATGTAATTGATATTTTAGGTGGGGGAGGCCTCCTTTCCTTGTTAGGAGGTAAGTGTTATTCATTTAATAAAATCCATACGATTTATTTCATAATGTGAATAATTTTTTAACTAAACATAAGCAGTTTCTATTGATATGTATTTTTGGAAACAATTTTGATAAATTTACTGTGATATAGGGTAAAATAAACTGTTCTCTGAAACTCATAGATTTGCAGTTACAGAAATATTAAGAATACATTGTTAATAAGTAATCAATCTCTTTTCATACTAAATATAATCATTCCGCGAAAAGGAATAAAACGTTAATGTATAAAAAAAAATTCCACATCCTTAAGAAAAGAGGTTAAGACTCTTAAGTCCATCAATGCAAAATTTTACACAATTCCTTATGTTATCAAGATTAAGCATTTTAAATAACAAACAGTAGAATTTTCAGTCTATTTTATTCCGAACACATGGTGAGAATATTTTTCTAAATTTGTTAAAACCGATTGAAAATTATAATGAAATGCTTTATTGATAAGTGAAATATTAAAATTTTTTATTAGTTTTAATATTTGCTAGAATATATTTTTAATCGAATTTACTATGTTTTATCACAGGTCAAAACAACATCGTTCGGGTCCATTTAATTAAACTTTTATTATTGTTGTTTTCAACTTTATAATACTTTTCCTAATTCTTTTCGTAAGTGTATCGAGAAATTATTAAATATTTATTTTTCTGAAATGAAAAAATAAAATTTGAATTTCTCTTTGATCAAGAATCTTTTTGCTGGATAAACAAAAACATACCTTTTAAAAAGAGAAATTTTAAGTTAGAATTTTCATATTTTCCAAAAATCATAATTTCGTTACATCGTAAGTTAAAATATATATATATATATATATATATATATATATAAATATTTCATAATATAGTAATAAATTTTTTCATAAGAGTTTATCATAAAAATAATGAAAAACAATTATTTTTAGATATAACTGGAAAAGAAAGTAAGTAATAATGTTTGCAAAACTATGTATTTGAAATTCTATCATGTATTTTAAAAGTGAAAAAAATGAAGTGACTACTACAAGTTAAATAATTAATCAATGAAGAAAAATTGCTTAGATGTTTTTTTTTTGCATTATATGTGCAACATATAACATTTATTATCTACAAAAATATACTTAAAATTGTGGCTTATCAGAAGAATGGCTGATATAAACCAGTGATTTTTAGAATTTAAAAGAGTCGGAAAACTAGTTAAAAGTATTAACGAATAATAAAATATATATTTTTATTGACTTAAGAACTTGTTTTTATTTCAGTAAATCCAAATATTAAATTATTACATAAAGGCTAAAAGGTAGGCCTAAATGTAAAGCCTTATTTTGTTTAAAATTGTAACAATTGTTTCTTGTATTCTTTGGCAATCTAAACTTGAATTCGAACTTTTTTTTTTTTTTTTTGCTTATCTATATTTGTATTTGCTACTGAAATCATATGCGTTTTCTAAAACTTAGGATAAGATATCTCCCATATGAAGGATAAACTAAAAAGCTCCTTATTAAAACTTTTTATTATTTATGCGAGAAAACAAATCGGCATGACACTAAAATATCTCCTAATTTTTTTTATTTTTTTTTTGTTAAATATTAACAATCACATTTTCACTTTTGAACAAAAATAAGGATGGTATTTTAATAAGTTTGTCAACTGTCTTATTCGGCCAGTTACTTTTTGAATTATTAATCCCCCACTACATGTTTCCTTTGTAAAAAGGGCAAATTATAGAAGATTAGAGTTCAGAGTTTTTTGGAATTTGCGAAAAAGAATGTCATATTATTATTTAGGTTACAAAATGAAACAATACAAAAGCTCATAAAAATAAATATTATCGTTTTTCGCAAAGAAAACTTGGGAAAGGAAAGTAACGCATTTAATTTTATAAATTGGATGCATTAAACTAGCAAGATATTGTAATGGTAAATTATATCAAAGTTGATTTAAAGATATGTGAGAAAAATGTACTTAATTTTGAATATTTATATACATTTTAAATAAGCAATAAAATCCATCCTTATTTTGTAAACTTATTTTCAAATTTTGCACAAAGAAATATCACCAAAAATAAAAATTAGAAGGGTGCGAATCGGTCATATAAAAATTGTTAAAAAATTCCTTAGATAATCGAAGGATGTTAAAAACATGACATAATTGCATCATAATTTGAAATTTTTTGGGGTATAATTTTTGCTAAACATCATTACTTTAAATAGAGTACTGAAAATATAATAAATTGTTTATATTCCAATATAATCAATTTTGAACCAACCAAATGAATTTTTAAAAGCATAAAAAGTGGCTATAATTAAAAATTTCATAAAACAGAATATGTAATAATAACAATGAAAATTAATTATTTGCAGATGAACCAAAAGAAGGTAAGACAACTAATTATTTTAGATATAAAATATTGCAATAACTATTTTGGTTTAAATTGATATAATTGAGAAAAAATTATTTTAAAAAAGTTTGAATTATCTAACGTACTTAAAATTTGAAGAATTCCAGATTATAAGGTAGATTAAAGAACTCTGATTGTGAAATTTTTAAAAAACATCGCTTATCTAGGTAAATATGTTAATGAATATATAAGGATTTTACAAAATCTCTCTTAATTAATTGAGAATCTTGAAATTCCTATTTTCAGTTTAAGAATATATATATATATATATATATATATATATATATATATATAATAAAGCTCAATGTGTGTGTGTGTTGGCGCTCTACAGGCCAGACCGTTTGACATACAGCTACCAAATTTGGTACATGTATACCTTGGAGGTTAGGAATGTGCACCTGGGGTTTTTTTTTTCGAATTTTTAATTAGAATTTTAATTATTAATTGAAAACTAACTTTCCCGCCAAAAAAATCTTCCATTTTCCCCACCGCCAACTTTTCCGCCAAAAAAATCTTCCATTTTCCCCACCGCCAAACGAGAAAGGCTTCAGTTTTTTTTTCTCATAACAGTAATGAGGCTAGGGTTAAAATTTTTCGGCGGATTATTTCAATCGATTCTGTTTATTTTCTTAATGTTTGATGCATTTAAAATTAAACATTGTTAATGAATCGATCTTTCAGATTCATTCTGAAGTACTTTTGAATTAAAATAAAACAGAATAAAGGAAATTAAAAATTTCTAATCCGCATAGCGTTACACCAACTGGCGTAGAAAAAATCACGTATTTGCGTTACGTAACCGGCGATGAAAATTCACGCATGCGCATTCTGTTCTGATTGTTGCCATGACAACCGTTATCAATGGATGATTTAAATTATTTTTGGGTTAGTTGCATGCTTTTGTAAGTAAATTGTATTTATGTTAGTTATATATTTTTTGTATATGCTTATAGTTTTAAGTTCATCGTTTTTTAAGTAGTTTTTTTAAAACCTGTTTTCAACCATTTATTTTAAACGATTCGTTTTATTTTCTTATTGTTTGACGCATTTAAATTTAAACATCGTTAATTAATCGATCTGCTCATAATGAATCTAAGAAAATTTTGTTGACCAACTCTTGAGATATTACATAAATTAAAAAAGATATTCTTTAGTGCCCATAAAGTTTAAACGCTGAGTGACTCTATTTTCAGTAATCAGATTATAAAAAAAATGCTTTGCTTCAGTAAAAAATATTATTATATTAATTGAAGATTAATTCTTTCCACTTTAATTTAAAGCATAAATTCTACGGGATATAACAGAAAATGAGAGAGATACATATTACGTTATGACTGAAGGCCTTTATAATATTATGAATGAATTATATGATAATCAAAATTTGAAGTTTTATAATATTTTGATGAAGAAGCTATTAAAGTAGAAATTGCATAAAATATTTAATTATTAAAATGTTAACGAACATTAAGATTGGCGAACCGGCTGGTCGCCAAAGGCGGCTAGTATATATATATATATATATATATATATATATATATATATATATATATATATATATATATATATATATATATATATATATATATATATATATATATATATATATATATATATATATATATATATATATATATATATATATATATATATATATATATATATAGATAAGTGCTAGTTTTTTAGGTGTTTTTTTTTATTTATGACATTTAAAATTTAACTAAATTTAGTACTATGTAACGCTTTTCAAAGTTCATTGATTGTAGATTATTATTTTTTTAACACTTAAATACATTTATTTGATATATTTTTATTCATAAATTTTATATAAATTTTTATAATTTTTTAAACATGTATTTTTTTTACTAAATACCCTTTAATTTTCAATTTTATTAAAAATAACCTTTCTTTTTTGTCCATATCCAAAGCAGCATCTTTAATTAATTTCAGAATCTGCTAGAATTTATTTTGCTGAAATATCAAGCTAGAAAGCTTCGTTCTAATTCAATTTAGAACGTTCTTATAGATGTTGAAACCGAATTGTTTTCGTAAAATTAAAGAAAGATTTATTTTTAAAGATTAATTTTAAAGATTAATTTTTTTCAGTTAATAAAAGCAAATACATTATGATCGAAAAACAATGTTGTAGCAAACATTAATAAAGATATTTGAAATAATATTATTATATAATAACTAGTTTAAATATCACGTGTTCTCAATTTTTAAAAATTCTTTGTATTGGTAATCAAATTTTAACTGAGTAAAAGTAAAATCTATTGGAAAACAATTTTTGAAATGATATATGAATTAAAATAATGAAAGATTTATTTATTTTCAGATAAACAGGGAAAAAAACCACGTAAGTTATAATTTTTACAAAACTAAGAATATTGAAAATGAAAAATTTAAGTAATTAATATTATTTAGAATTAATTAATGACATAAAATTTGTTAAAGTTTTTTTTAACATTATATAGGGAACTAAGAGCACTATCTAGTTATTTCATTAGTTAGAAAATCAAATTCAAAATTTCAGATTATTAGAACGTGAAATATAAAGCCCTGAATTTGGGAATAAAAATATGACTTTTATCGTTAATGATATAATGAATTAATAAAACCGCTTTTATTAATTAGAGAATTCTCAATGTGATGTTTCTATTTTTTAAAAAAATATAAATGCTTACTTCGTTTTTAATATTTAGTTTCATTTTTTCTAAAATTGTAATACTTGATTTTCTCTTTTTTTTAAGATATAAAATACTAATCTAAATGTTTTCATTGATCCATATTTAGAATTATTAATGAGCTATTATTTGTTTTCGATAATAATTCTAAATATGGAGGAGTATATATAAGTATAGGATAAGTTATCTACTACATTTACAGTAAACTAAAATGCAACTTATTAACAATTTTAAATTCTCTTTATATTAGCACAATTCAGCAAAAGTTCAAAATATACTTTATATTTACTTTGTCGAAATCTAAGAATCACATTTCCTTTTTTCATCCGCATTCTGAAGAATATGTTATTATTATATCGTTATTATTACCTTTATGCTACTATTATATTTTATGTATATTTATATTATTATTATTCATATAAAATTTAATATATTTATATAAAAATATCTTTTAAAGTAAACGGAAATTTAGTTATTTAAGATTATTTTTTAAAAAACCATTTTCGTAAGATCCTTTATAAACACTATTTCTGGATAGCTCCTAATAGTATAGCAGCATAAACGAATGAGTAAAAATAACTTTAAAGTTCAATTATTTACATCGAGCAATGATACGTTAAATTTATCGTATACATAGAATTATATTGAAAAAAAATAAATTAAATTTCTTTTTTGATATTCATTTAATATAAACGAGAATTTCACAAAGTGCTTTTATGATAATAACGAGAATTTTAAGAGTAATTTTTTCTTCTATGGATGATATCTTTCTTGCCGAATGCCACTTTCCATTAATACAAAAATGCACAATTTCACAATATGCAAATAAAAAAATATTTTTATTAAGGTTTAAGCACAGATTTAAGTCTGTGGTTTCTGAAAATGACTCCTATAAGAGTTTGTATTTTAATTAGTAATCTGCTAGAGACTGTAGAATAATGCAGTTTAGGAATCTTCGGCAGTGGATATGTGAACTTTAAAACAAAATGTTTTTAAAAATATGGTGTGAGTTTCTTTTGACACTGTATCATTTTTAATGACAAATGAATTTTATTATAACAGAATAAATCATCATTATTAAATGTCTTCAGCCAAAATAATATTAATATATCATATTACAGTAATAAATAACGAATGTTTTATATAAAATTTAGATGAAATTATTCAATTTACAATTAAAACATTTGTAACAAAATTATCGTATATTATAATTTAATTTTAATAATTAAAATACAAAAATCATTTTGACATATGATTTATAATGGAATATCAGCTTAATAATTCTTGCAAAGCTTTACTAGATTCTTAACATTTGAAATGAACTGCATTTTTAATTGGTTTTCTTTAATGTTGAGAATATAATTTTTGTCCGAAAAGTCATTTATCGCTATCAATTAAAGGCTTTCCTATTCTAAAATATTGACAATTTCCAAATTATTAACAACATCTGGGAATGAAAACCAAGTAATAAAAATAATGTATTTGGTTATACCAATGGATTATTAAAATTTATAAAATAAATGTTCTTTTTTTTACAGCAAAGATTCAGAAATTATTCATAAAATTCCATATATGTTATCAGTTTTTTAAAACAACAATAATGACTTCATTAGGAAAAACTATCAATAATATTGTAAAGCATATTTCCATGTACAAATATCAATAAGCAGCGGAAACAAAAATTGTATTTAGATCGTGCAATAATTCCAGTGGTTTCTAATGACATTATCCTTAACTTTTAATAACGGGAGAAGAAAAATTATACAGAAACGATATTTTATAAAATTTCGATAACAGAAAGATAAGTTATTAAATGTGAAAAAAAGGAAATGAAAAATTAATGATTCACATGCTTACACATTAATTGAAAGAATTCAGAAACATCTTCATAAAAAAAACATTTTACAGTTCTTTATGTTATTAAGGTAACATATTTGAAATGCCAGAAATTTGAAATAATTCCCGACCAATTTCATTCTGATCTTTTTGATATAAATATGTTCTAAATGTATTAAAAGAGATTCAAAATTATAATCAAAATGTTATACAGACAACATATTTTGAAATTTATATAAAAGCAGGATTGGTTACTAACCGTAAAAAATCCTATTAAAACTTCATAAAAATAATATAAATTCAATAAAATATTTGCGTAATTAATATGAATAAATACATTGTTATTACAGGTCATGGTTTTGGAGGCTTAGGAGGTAAGTGTTCATTATCACGAAATACATATATTAATTAAGAATGAAAAGATGGGTTCAATGTTCCTTTTTATTTTTCATTATTTACTCGACATTTCGGAAAGAAAAAATATTGAGTGTTTTCCCATTAACGCTTACAGAAATGAATAAAATATAAATCAATTGGTGTGAAACATTTATAATTGCTTTAGAAAAAGCTTCAAAATAGATTCAAAGAAGTATACAAAAAAAATAGAATTCAAGAAAAATTTTGTCAA
This sequence comes from Argiope bruennichi, assembly GCF_947563725.1. Lineage (NCBI taxonomy): Eukaryota > Metazoa > Arthropoda > Arachnida > Araneae > Araneidae > Argiope > Argiope bruennichi. The sequence continues at coordinate 105,709,637 of NC_079160.1, read as the reverse complement.
TAATTGGATTATGAATCAAGCATTAAACTACGGAATTGAAACTGAATAATAAGAAAATAATTTCATTTACCAATACGTGTAATTAATGTGGAAATGCATAACGGTCTGTACATGAGTCTGTACATACATGCAATGTATTTAAAAACATTTAATGCTATAAGTACTCATTTTTTTCTGTTTCTTTTAATTTTCGGAACGGAAATATAATTTTTCTCACTCTAATACCTTCCGGGAAAAAATAAATCGACAGTAAGAATCAAATCAGTATTTCTACTTATTAATTGTTTTGTTATTAACTTATTATTTCGATGAAGAAATGGTCACAGCTAGTCAAAAGGATGTTATTTCTTTAATTTTTGTAAAATTTATTAAAATATAAGAATCTAAAAGTATTGATATAATATACTCTTTAACTTTCACATCGAAAGAATACGCAGGATACGGAATTTTTTCGAACTGAATATACAATATTCTTCCACAATCTTAATATCAAAGTTTGATGTTACAAAAATCTCACCATGTTATTTAATCGTCTTAATGAATAAATACTAATAATGAAATTGATCTTTCAGGCGGCTTCGCAGATCTTCTTAAATTGCTAGAAGGTAAGTTTTTTCGTCAATAACAAACAACACCATTCCTTCCATAAAAGTGATAAAGTTATATTTTTCATAATTCTTCCACAAGTAATAATTATAAAGGTGATTGGTCAGTAAATGTTTTTTTTTGATAAATATTTATCAAAATCCTTTTTATAAATATTTATCAAAATCCTTTTTATAAATATTTATCAAAATCCTTTTTATAAATATTTATCAAAATCCTTTTTATAAATATTTATCAAAATCCTTTTTATAAATATTTATCAAAATCCTTTTTATAAATATTTATCAAAATCTTTTTAATAAATATTTTGACAAATATTTATCAAAATCCTTTTGATAAATACTTTGTATAAATATTTGCAAAAAATATTGAATAAATATTTGATAAATGTTTACAAATTTTGTTATTATTTACATAAATTTTTAAAATTAAATTATACAAAACTTTTAAATTAATTAATGATATTTTAAATTGAAAGCCAAATATTCTTTTGACGTTATAAAAATGATAAAGAAGCATTAGTATACCATCAGTATACATAAGGATCCGCATGTTTACACATAGGTAGAAAGGACTTAAAAACATTTTTATTTAAGAAACATTGCCAAATTCTTTAATTTATTAATGCAAAGCATTAAAAATACCTAAAATTTGAAAATATTCCCATGAAAATATAATTCCGAATTCTTTGGAGTGAATACTTTTCTAAAACTGTTAAAGTAGATTGAAAATCATAATCGAAAAAATTATACTGAAGTTATCTATTTTGTAATTTCAATAAAATTGTACTGGTTAAAAAAATTTTTTTAAATGTAAATTAAAATTTAATACGAAGTAAAATGAAATTAAAAAGTTAATAAGAAATATAATTAGATAATAAGTATAAGAATAAATAATAATACGAAGAAAAAAATTGAATAAACGATATTCTTGATTAATAAGAGGAAATGTATTATTATTACAGGTGGTGGTTCTAAAGAATCAGGAGGTAAGTACTAATAATCAGAAAAAAAAATTTATTTTAGAATAAAGATATGAAAAAAAATTCTTTATTTTTTTCATTTCTTTATTTTATTTAAATTTTAGAAAAGAAATATACATACTAGAATGTATTTGACATTAAAACTTATAGAAAATAAATAAAATATAAATCCATTGGTGTGAAACAATTAACACAGTTTTACAGCAGACTGTAAATTAGAATATAAAGAATTATACAAAAGTGATATTTTTCGAAATTTTGATAAAATTTGAATAAGGTACTAAGCCCCAGAAGCCGAAATTAAAACTTAATGATAAGAAAAAAATAACTTCATCAGATATATGCGTATTTAATTCGCGGAAATGCATAAATATTTGCAGATGGATTTGGGATAGGATGTAAATAATCCCATTTATGAAGAGAAAAATATGTTAAAAATAAGATATATTATTATTAATAATAATTATATGTTAATATTTCTAAAATGAAGATCGCAATTTTAGAACTTTCAGAAGCGACAGATTTAGAATTTGTTTCAGGATATAGATATTATTCAACAAATTCGTAAAAAAAATTATTATTGTAAAAAAATTTGCAATATAAAGTTGACTGAAATGAAATTAAAAAAAAGAAACTATTGATTTTTTTTATTGAATTTTTTTCAATGTTTTGCACCCGAAATTTTTTTTCAATGTTTTGTACCCGAAAAGAAATTAGTTTTCAGATAACTGTATTAGTTTTGCAAAGTTCGTGTAAAGCTTAAATGAAATTTCTACCACTTCCTTAAAAATATCGATTTCTTAATTCAAGAATTTTAGTTCAATTATTTCAAATTAAAAACTTAAATATTTCCACATTTCTAGTTTAAATATTTATTGATGGTTTCTTTAAAATTATAACTTATAAATATGCACAGTAAACCAATTTTGTTAAAAATGGTGTATTTGCTGGTTCGCAACGAATTTTAATTTAAATTATTTTATGATAAATCTTCAAGACATCTGCAAAAGAGAAATATTTCTTCTTCAAAACAGTAATTGTTATATTTCAGCATTTTCTGATTTGAAGGTTCTTTAAAATTTTCTATGCTTATTAGATTCGATTTTTTTTATTAGGATTTAATTTCTGATATTCCGTCGTAAAAATTTCAAAAATATCGATATGTCGAAAAATTTAATTAAATTTGAGTTCAAAACCTATTTCATCTCTTAATAAAGTATTTGAGAAAGAAATGATTATAATTTCAATCATAAGATAATCTATTGAAAAATTAATTGCACTGCTTAAGAAAAAATAAACAGGATTGTAATTTTAAAGTAACTTTAATTTCATACGAAAGTCTCATGTAAATTTACAATTTAGCATAATTATCTCTATTATTTAAATATTTGTCAAAGCATAGCTCAGGTGTTTTTAATCCTTCTGCCAAAAAATTTATGTTCAATGGCATTCATACACGCAGCGATCTCAGAATTTGTTTCAGTTAATGTCTTGTGTCAATACTGTCAATATCTGTATATTTATTCACTTCGAGATAACTTGACGTAACATTGTATTTCCCTCATACAATTCATGCAATTTCATACAAATTTCAGTGCAATTGCACCTTTTTTCCCCAAAAAAATAAATCCTTACACAATTTTCCAATTTGGACACCAAAGTAAAATTAGCTCGTGAAACATCATACGATACATATAAGTATCTGAAATGCCTCCAGAAAGATCTATCAAAATAGCCATTTATTGAAATTTTTTACGGGGTGGGTCATCTAACTTTTTGAATAACCTATGTAGTTTTAGTAAAAAATTAAACAAAGATTATATTTTTAAAATAAAATTCGATTTCCTAATGAAAGAGAACTTTAAGAAAACTGTTTTTATTACGTGTATTACTTTTGAATTCTATTTTTATAAAAGATTGCAGATTCTCCTTTTTTTTTAAGGTTAATTAAATTTTGTCTAGGGATTAAACGGAAGCTCTACAGATTTCAAATTATAATCAATCTCTTTTCAATTGTATCATTTCAAGAGTTAATAATTCAGCTTCTAGATGTATAAGACTACTTTAATTCAGTGAAAAAAACTTTTTGAAAATGAAGATTACACAATTGTATCAGTGAAATATCAAACAGGAATCTCGAGCATCTTACGTCCGTAGATCGTGGAAATTCATCAATAACATTCGAATCCTGACTCATAATCTACCTGTGATTGCAACTTAACAAAGACTAAACAAGTATTACTTAGTGTAAATTAGCTAACTTTTGTAGAAAACATGATTAAAATCATAAAGGTTGTCTCCTATCGAAGAGCAACCCTTTCATAACTAATCGTTCATATTTTTTTTCAAAATAAACACTGAAATTTACAATATATGCAACTTCAATATTGTAAATATTGAATATATGCAATTTTCAATATATGCAACGACATGAATGTGCAAGTTACTTGGGAAATATTCAATGCTAGCATTCTATAGAATTCCTAGATGTTTTCCTAGATTCCTAGATGTATACTACTTGATTATACTAAATATATTGTAGAAAGCATTTTATATATTATTGCAAACAATTTAATAGAATAATAAATTCTATTGAGACAAAATAATGAAAACAATATCTTGATAAAAAATTTTCTTAACTGCCTGCAATATTTAGAGTTACAAATTCTGGGATTTGCTCTTTATAACTCATTGAATATTAAAAATATATGAAATATTAAGAATGCATGGAATATTAAGAATACATGAAATATTAAGAATACATGAAATATTAAGAATACATTTTTAATCGATGATCATTCTATTGCATCCAAAATATTCTTATTCCTCAATTGGAAAATAAAACATTAGATTACGATATAATTTTCCATTTGCTCAAAGAAGTGTTTAAGACAGTAAAAGTTTATTGGCTTAATTTTTGTTTAAAAAGAAAATTTTCACAATTCATTATGCTGACAAAATTGATTATTTGAAATAGCAGACAGTGGCATTTCTAAGATATACTATTCCGATCACGTTGTTGTGAATACTGTTTAAAATTTATTAAACTTAATTGGATATTATAATCAAAGAAATCGCAGATGACTCATGTCTTTTGAAATTTTGTTAATTAACAAAATTTCTTATCAATGTAAGAACTGAAATTAAAAAATTAATAATAAGAAAAAGTTTATTTCTTTATTCTTCATTAATAAATAATATATTATATTTGCAGATGACAATTCCGGAGAAAAGGATGGTGAGTTATCAATATCAGAATTTTGCTTAAATATGAAACAAATATCACTTTTCTTGTTTCTACTTTGTTATTCGGGTTTACAAAAAATAAATATATATTATATTTTTTTTTTTACTAAAACTTCAAAGACAATAATTGAAATAATATTTATTGAGTCAATAATTTTAAATGAATTTCTACACTTTGTAAAATGTAATTCTTTTCACATCATAGAATAAATAATATAAATGTTTTATGGTATATTAATGAGAGTTTCAGAAATTTTGATAAAATCTGCATTGTATAAAATAATACTTGATATAAAAACGAGTATAAAAAATTATTAAAGAGATTAAAATAATTTCGTTTAAGATATGTATGATGGAGTATATAGCAAACAGAATGAATGAGGTTAAAATTTAATAATAAATAAAATTTATTTCTAATATTTATTGAGGCTGATGTCCTGCCATTTAAAATTTGATGACATTTTGTTAACAAATTGATTTACAATGTTTCAGAACCATGTTGAATTTAAAGGTTTTATGCTCAAAGGCTTTGTTCAAATGCTTATTAGATTTTATAGATGTTTAAACGTATCTTCAAGTTTCTAATTCCATCGAATGTAAAATTAATTTCCTTTATATTTTGAACCCACCGCAGCAAATATCAGTTCCTGCTGTATTTAACGATCATTCATTTTTCGTAATTTTTCATAAAAGTATAATAACAATATTAAAAATTTGGAAATTCTAGAAAGAATTTTCAAACAAATCAATTACGATAGGATCAAAAAACGAGTTTTTGGAAAATATAAATAAACTTATTTAAAATAACAAAATTGCATAAGAGACGAATAATAGATAATGCCACGAATTCTCATCTTTTCAAAGATCCTTCTTTCTTTTAATTGTTATTTGAAATTCAACTGAATAAAAAAATCAAATATATTCTAATAATAATCTTAAAATGATACTGTTATTAAAATAATGAAAAAAAAAATATTTTTTTTAGGTAAACATGGAAAGAAACGTAAGTAATAATATTTACAATTCTAAATTTATTGAAACGGAAAAACGGAAGAAAATGTCTAATATTAAGAATGAAATTAATTTGAGAAATAAATATTAGAAATTTACTTAAAAATGAAAAAATTAAACAATATCGCTTTTCTTATTTCTCCTTTATTATTCTGATTTACTAAAGTGAATGTGTAGTAGAATATTTCAGATAAAAATTATGTGAAAATAATTGAAATATGTATTTTGTGTGAATCTTTTTAAATGCATTAATACTGATTAAAATAGGCCATTTTTTTCATCTAAGAAAATAATATAAAATATCTGGGCTAGAATGAAATTTACCAAAATTTTGATAAAAGCAGTATAATATATTACATATGAAAAAGAAGATTGAAATAATTTCATTAAAATAAAATCAAAGTAATTTCGTTAAAGTAAGATTAAAATAATTTTGGTAAACATATATATAATAGATTATGTACTAAACGCAATTAAAGAAATTAAAATTTAATAATTAAAATGAGTGAAAAGTGTTTTATTTTTTATTTTTTTAATTAATCTTCTGCCTTCTTCTAAAATTTAACTAAATTTCATTAACGTACTCATATTTATCAAAATCTAAATAACGAATTTAATTTTTGTAATTGGGATACTTCAGTTTGGCACATTAAAATCGTTTCCATTTGCATGTTGTTTTTCAAAATATCCCTTAACTTTTGATCCGTATCATAATTCGTAACTTTAATTTGTGTTTCAGAAATATCTTCAATTTAAAGGTTTTAAGCTAAATCGTTGTTCCGCTGTTTCTTTCAAATGCGTTTTAGAATGTCTTTTTAAATTTTTAAATGGATTCTTCTAGTATAACAATTGAAAATAAAATTTATTTCCTTTATAATTTAGGGCCAACACATAGAATTTCAGTCATTGTTGTAATTTACGATCATTCATATTTTTTAGTATTTTTTTCTTAAAAATATAGATAGATTACCAAATTTTTTTAAAAATAAAGAAAAAATATCAAAAAGCATATACTATATGATTTATATACAAGTTAATGAAGATAAATAATAAAGTTATTTCAAATAATGTAACTATATAAGAGGTAATATAAATACTACAAATTCTCAATTTTTCAAACAATTGTATTTCTCTAAATTGCTACTAAAAGTTGAAATGATTAATTAATAAAATGTATCAGAAAACAATGTTTTTTTTTAAATTGATACATGTAATTAAAATAATAAACGAAATAATTTTTTCAAATAAACAAGGAAAAGAACGTAATTAACAATAATTGCAAATTTAAGTATTATGAAAATGGAAAATGAAAAAGACTAACATTTTTCTTTAAATAAATTAATGTAAAAATAGTTTTGAAACTTTTACATTATATGTGGAATATGTCAGAATATTTCCCGCATATCTTTCATTATGTTTATCCTCTTAATATTCAAATAATAAAATTAAAATTTCTATTTCAGACGGTAAAGGCCTTCTGTCATTGTTCGGCGGTAAGTTTTTATCTTTTAATAAGAACCTTATAATTGCCTCCCAAGAAGTGATATATTTTTATTTAGTATAGGCAGTATTTTCTGACATGTATTTCTTTTAATTCTTTTGAAAAATATATTATTCCATAGCATAAAATAAACTTTTTTTCAGTACTCATTGATTTGCATTTACAGAAACTTTAAGAGTGCATTCTTAATAGATAATCATTCTTTTTCCTATAAAATAAATTAGTTCCCAAAATATTGAACTTTTAGTTGACATCATGAATTTCGACTTGCTGAAACAAGTGTGAAAGGCACTTCATGCCTTCTGTAATTAAAACTGACTGGAAATTATAATCAAAGTAATTATAGATAAATGACATATTTTGAAAATTCGTTAAAAATAAAATAATTTATTATAGATAGCAGCAAAGATTTTAAATTTATGATTAAAAGAAGGTTATTTCATTAAGAGTAATGAATAATTAATATATTGTTATTTCAGATGATAATTCAGAAGGAAAAGAAGGTAAGTTATCAATATACAAATTTTACTTAAAAATAAAATGAATATTGCATTTCTTATTTCTACTTTATTATTGAAAAGATTCGTTGAAATTGAATGATATATTAGGGTAAAATTTAAAAAAAACTCTTATTCTATTTTTTTACTTTATTTCCGTCTTCAGCAAAAACAAATAAATTCCTTTTCTTCCCGACTCGTGAGCCTCCAATATACAACTGGACATGCGAAAAACTTGTATTTTCAAGGTTTCATATGCATTTGAAGTGATTGATATTCGCCATGTTAATGGTCATGGAGAATACAAATCGAATGGGGATCGAAGACATTTGAAATCAAAAGGCATATTGGTGGGAATAATAGGAATGCGTTTGCTGTTTATCATTTGTGGAAAACATTTATCGCAATCGGACGAACGATATGACAATGCATAAAATACGATCAAGACAAAATTCCTTTTTATATAATAGATATAATAATTATAATAATTGTACTATGCCTATAACCTGCGAGTAAGTGCAGGCAATAAGTTGGGAAAGTTTTATCTCTATCGTATGAACGGTATGGTAAAGAATAAAATACGAACTAACAACAATTCATTTTTATATATTAGATAAGCAAATTTTCCTGAAATGTTTTTCATGTAATAAATATTCTCCGACACATCAAAAAAATAAACTGTTCTTCAATATTCAATGGTTTGGATTTAATGAAATATTAAACATTCATTCTTAATAGGAAATTATTTGCTTTTCATATAAAATATTCTTATTCCACAAAATATATTAAAGCATTAGATTATATCACAAATTTCGACATGCCCATACAAAGGGGTAAGGCATTTAATAGATTATAATAATTAATTTAATCTAATATTGAAATTGATTAGAAATTATACAGTTGTGGCCAACATTGTGGACACATTTGAAAATCTTAACTTTGTATGCTTATAGAAATAGTTATATTTCAGAGAATGCAAACTCTTACATATCATTTTAAAGGGAATTTAATGTCGATTTCAATACAAAAAGCAAACTCCAAATATTTTCAATAAAAAAAGTTATTCTAGCTTTAATCTGAATAACAAACACAATCTTGAAGTGGATTGTTATTTCTAACTTTCCGACAAATCCTGTACTTTTTCTGGGAACCAATCAAATTTTACTAATTGCTAGCGGAAGCTGATATCATGTTTAAAGTTAGAAAAAGTCATTATCATGATTTTCTCTGTAGAAGGAAGATTGCTTTTTATGAAATTAAATTGAAAGTTAGAAGTTTCGTTAAACTTTTTAATACTATTGGAATTTTTGTAAATCTTTCTAATGTTTAGTCACGAAGCAATAACATCAAATAAAATAATATATTGGCACCTTGAAAGAGAACTAAGATTATTGTGTTACATGACTGTGGGCTTTCCTATGTTGAAATTGCAAAACAAGTGAGAAGTTCAGTGTCTACATTTCGTGTCCGTAAATTTTGTTTACAATATCAGGTGACATATTCAATAAAAAGCAAAGCAGGGAATGGCTAAAAAAAGATGCACCACATCTAAAAAACAAAAAGACTATGGCTCCAAGATAGAAGAACGACACCAGTGGCCTTCAGAAGTCAATTGAATGATTCTGGTATTTATGTCAGTTCAATAACAATCAGGAGAAGATTATTAGATATTAGAATAAGAGGTAGAATTAAGCGGAAAAATCTTTTTCTCAATTTACAACAACGTATTAAAAGATTACAGTGGCCAAAGGAATGTATTATTTGGACAGATCAACTGTGGTCACAACTTATATTCAGTAATGAAACAAACATATTGTTATTCAGTAGTGATGACGAAAATAGATAAAATATAGAATAGGCAAAGAGCCACATCCTGACTGAATTCAGGCAACTATGAAGAACTCAGTTAGTGTTATGATTTGGTCATGCATATCAGCAGAAATTATAGGTCTTCATGTTATCGATGGGACATTAAATGCAAGAAAGTACATTGGCACTATTCTAGAGCCAAAACTTCAACATTCCGTCAGTGATCTATCTCTCAACAACACATCATATATTTTTCATCAGTATTCAGCTGCTTGCCACGCAGCAAAAATTTCGAAATCGTGATGTAGTACAAAGAGAATTGAATTATTATAATGGCCAAGAAACAGTGACCTCAAAGTTTCTGAAATTTTTCCTGACCTCAAAATTTTTGAAAGACTTATGGCACCGTTTGAAAACTCTTATACGTATAAAACAGAATTGAGGCTAAAATTGTTTCCTAGGATCATGCAATAACGAAAGAAGAGTTTAATCATCTCGGCAGCTCAATAAAAAATCAAAAACATCAGTCTGAAGTTGTAATAAAAGTAAAAACTGCTGCTCGACTAAGTACTGATGACTCACTGCAATCATCAACATCTAATGTGTCTAGATAATTATTGCCACTCAACTTTTTTGGTATTGCAAATATTTAAATTTTGCTTTTTGTATTGAAATCAGCATTAAATTCTCTTTAAAATGATAAAAAAGAGTTTGCATTTTGTGAAACGTAACGTTTTCTATAAACATACTTATTTAGAAAACATAACGATTTTCAAAAGTGTCAACATTTTTATGTCCACCACTGTAATCACAGTAGTTATAGATAAAGGAAATATTATGAAATATTTTTTTAAATATAAAATAGTTCACCAAAGATAACAAAAAAATTTGAAAACTAAATATTAAAAAGAAGGTTATTTCATTAAATGTTATGAATAATGAATATATTGTTATTCCAGATGATGATTCCGGAGAAAAAGGAGGTAAGTAGACAATATATCAATTTTTCTTAAAAATGGAAAAAAATAATACTGCTTTTTTATTTCTAATTTATTATTGTGAGTTACAAAAAATAATATATATTACAATTACTTCAATAAACGTTTATAGGAAATGATGAAAATATAATATAGGTCAAAAAATATATAGATAGCATATAAATAAATATATCGAAACATATATAGACAGAAAAATATAATTTGTCTCTTCTAACAGAATAATACAAAATATTTTTGGTATAATGGAATTTTTCGAAAATTTGATAAAGGCATTATAATAGTTTTAGATGTAAACTGAAAATAAATATTTAATGAGGAGTTTAAAATAATTTCGTTGAATGATATATATAATGGATTATATAGTAAATGTAAAGAAAGAAATTAAAAAATAATGATTAGTGAAAAATGTTTCCCGATTTTTATTTATGCTGCTTTCTTGCTTTTTAAAATATAACTAATATTCGTAAGAGAAGTAAAATCTTTCAATCTCTAATGGTCGGATATAATTTTTCATTGAGTTATCTCAGTTGTTTGGCACTAAATATTCATGTAATTTGAAATTTTATTAAAATTATCGCTTTGCATTTGACCGATATCCTAAGTATAAACTTATATATTATAGTGTATTATAATATATAATATATAACCCTTATTATAGTGTTTGGGAACGATTTTGTATTTGAAATTTTATTCTCATACGTAATTTTTTTGCTTCACTTTAATGCTTTTTAAATATTTAAACCGAATCATCCCGTTTCGACTTCCAATGAAAGTAAAGATAATCTTCTTGACATTTTAGGCCAATGGCCTCAAAATTCAGTTATTGCTGCATTTGTTGATTTTTTTTTTCAAAATTTAATGGTTGTATATAATTTTTTAATTCCCATATTTCTGTCAATTGACACTAAAAATCATTCTTATTTGAAATTTTTTGAAGTAACTCTTCACAGATGACACATATCCTAAGTAGGAACTTTAATTCACAATGTTTCAGAATGATGCTGAATGTAAAGGTTTTATGTTCAAGCACTTTGCTGTAAAGCTTATTAGAAGATCTTTATAGATGTTTAAGCTGAATCTTCCATTTTCTAATTTAATAGAATGTAAAATTAATGTCCTTTATATTTTGAACCCACCGCAGCAAACTTCAATTCCTGCTGTATTTTACGATACTTCATTTTTCGTATTTTTTCATAAAAGTATAATAATAATATTTAAAATTAATAAATTCTAGAAAGAATTTCCAAACAAATCAATTACGATAGGATCAAAAAACGAGTTTTTGGAAAATATCAATAAAATTATTTAAAATAACAAAATTGCGTAAGAGACGAATAATGCATAATGCCATGAATTCACATCTTTTCAAACGTCCTTCTTTCTTTAAATTGTTATTTAAAATTCAACTGAATATAAAAATAAAATATATTCTAATAATGTTCTTAAAATGATATTGTTATTAAAATAATGAAAAAAAAATTTTTTTTTAGGTAAACATGGAAAAAAAAGTAAGTAATATTATTTACAATTCTAAATTTAATGAAACGGAAAAACGGGAGGAAATGTCTAATATTAAGAATGAAATTAATTTCAGAAATAAATATAAGAATTTTACTTAAAAATGAAAAAAATTAAACAATATTGCTTTTCTTATTTCTCCTTTATTATTCTGATTAACTAAAGTGAATGTGTATTAGAATATTTCAGATAAAAATTATGTGAAAATAATTGAAATATATATTTTGTGTGAATCTTTTTAAATGCATTAATACAGATTAAAATATGCCATTTTTTTCATCTAAGAAAATAATATAAAATATCTATGCTAGAATGAAATTTTCCAAAATTTTGATCAACGCAGTATAATATATTAGATATCAAAAAGAAGATTGAAATAATTTCATTAAAATAAAATCAAAGTAATTTCGTTAAAATAAGATTAAAATAATTTCGGTAAACATATATATAATAGATTATGTACTAAACGCAATTAAAGAAATTAAAATTTAATAATTAAAATGAGTGAAAAGTGGTTTATTTTTTATTTTTTAATTAATCTTCTTCCTTCATCTAAATTTTAACTAAATTTCCTTAACGTACTCATATTTATCAAAATCTAAATAACGAATATAATTTTTGTAACTGAGATACTTCAGTTTGGCACATTAAAATCCTTTCCATTTGCTTTTTGTTTTTCAAAATATCCCTTAACTTTTGATCCGTATCATAATTCGGAACTTTAATTTGTGTTTCAGAAAAATCTTCAATTTAAAGGTTTTAAGCCAAATCGTTGTTCCGCTGTTTCTTTCAAATGCGTTTTAGAATGTCTATTTAAATTTGTAAATGGATTCTTCTAGTATTCCAATTGAAAATAAAATTTATTTCCTTTATGTTTTAGGGCCAACACATAGAATTTCAGTTATTGTTGTAATTTACGATCATTCATATTTTTTCGTATTTTTTTCTTAAAAATATAGATAGATTATAATTTTTTAAAAATAAAGAAAAAATATCAAAAAGTATATACTATATGATTTATATACAAGTTAATGAAGGTAAATAATAAAGTTATTTCAAATAATATAACTATATAAGAGATAATATAAATACTAAAAATTCTCAATTTTTCAAACAATTGTATTTCTCTTAATTGCTATTAAAAGTTGAAATGATTAATGAATAAAATGTATCAGAAAACAATGTTTTTTTAAAATTGATACATGTAATTAAAATAATAAACGAAATAATTTTTTCAGATAAACAAGTAAAAGAACGTAATTAACAATAATTGCAAATTTAAGTATTTTGAAAATGGAAAATGAAAAAGTCTAACATTTTTCTTTAAATAAATTAATGTAAAAATAGTTTTGAAACTTTTACATTATATGTGGAATATGTCAAAATATCTCCCTCATATCTTTCATTATCTTTATCCTCTTTATATTCAAATAATAAAATTAAAATTGCTATTTCAGACGGCAAAGGCCTTCTGTCATTGTTCGGCGGTAAGTTTTTATCTTTTAATAAGAACCGTATAATTACCTCACAAGAAGTGATAACTTTTTATTTAATATAAGCAGTGTTTCCTGACATGTATTTCTTTTAATTCTTTTGATAAATATATTGTTCCATAGCATAAAATAAACTTTTTTTTCAAAACTCATTGATTTGCATTTACAGAAACATTAAGAGTGCATTCTTAATAGATAATCACTCTTTTTTCCTACAAAATAAATCAGTTCCCAAAATATTGAAATTTTAGTTGACATCATGAATTTCGACTTTCTGAAACAAGTGTGTAAGGCACTTAATGCCTTCTGTAATTAAAACTGACTGGAAATTATTATCAAAGTAATTATAGATAAATGACATTTTTTGAAATTTCGTTAAGAATAAAATAATTTATTATAGATAGCATCAAAAATTTTAAATTTATAAAAAGAAAACTTTTATTTCATTAAGTGTAATGAATAATTTATATATTGTTATTTCAGATGATAATTCCGGAGGAAAAGGTAAGTTATCAATATACGACTTTTACTTTAAAATGAAATGAATATCGCATTTCTTATTTCTACTTTATTATTGAAAAGATTCGTTGAAATTAAATGATATATTAAGGTGAAATTTAAAAAAAAACACATTTATTCTATTTTTTTACTCTATTTCCGTCTTCAGCAAAAACAAATAAATTTCTTGTCTTCCCGACTCGTGAGCCTCCAATGTACAACTGGACATGCGAAAAACTTTTATTTTCTAGGTTCACTATGCACTTGAAGTGATTGATATTCGCCATGTTAATGGTCATGGAGAATACAAGTCGAGTGAGGATTGCAGACATTTGAAATCAAAAGGCATATTGGTGGGAATAATAGGAATGCGTCGAATGAGCACATCTTCTCCATTCGACTTTCCGTTCATAATAGTTGCATTCGATTCTTGATGGATTTGATCTTCTGATTCTGAAGGACGTTAATTTGCAATTTGTAAACGATCTGCTTTATTGCTTGTTTGTCGTTGCTCATTTAATTTACTATTTCGAATTCTTTTATTTCTACTTTCTGCGCTTGTAGATATACTAAGTGATGAGCGTTTGGGAGGTATATTTTTTGACGAAGAAATTAACACTATATACGCTTGCATAACCGAAATATCGTTTGTCGAGTAGCTGAATAAATAGAAAAATTGCTGTTTGCACAGGAAAATTTCCATTGTAAATATCTGGCCTTGATCGGCATCGATAATAATCACTATATTTTGTATGTCTGAAATAAATTCTGAATTATATAAGAGGTTCGATGCAGCTGAAATATTTTGTCCATTGAATGACAATATATTGTGCATATGACTATTCATTAAAGAAATTAAAAGAATTAGCGCTTTCACTAAATATTTTCGATTTCATTTCGCTCATGTTGACTTGCATCGATGAAAATAATTTTATTTTATTCGATACATGTGCGATTAACTCCGAATGACATTTGTTGTTTGGTGTTTATTATTTATGGAAAAATTTTAACGCAGTTGCATGAATGTTATGACAGTGCATAAAATACGATCAAACAAAAAATCTTTTTTATGTAATAGATATTATAATTATAATAATTGTACTATGCCTGCAACCTTTGAGCAAGTGCAGGCAATTAGTTGGCAAAGTTTTATTTCAATCGGATGAACTTTATGGCAACGAATAAAATACGAACAAACAAAAATTTATTTTTTTATATTAGATAATCAAATTTTCCTGATATGTTTTTCAGGTAATTCTTTAGATAAATATTCTGTGACACAGCATCAAATAAACTGTTCTTCAATATTCATTGGATTGGATTTAATGAAATATTAAGAATGCATTCTTAATAGATAATCATTTGCTTTTCATAAAAAATATTCTTATTCCACAAAATATATTAAAGCGCTAGATTACATCATAAATTTTGACGAATAATCAAGGCAAAATAAATTATAATCAAGGTAATTACAGATAAATGAAATATTTTGAAATATGCTCTTTAAATATAAAACAGTTCATCAAAGATAACTACAGAAATCGAAAACAAATATTAAAAAGAAAGTTATTTCATTATGAATAATGAATATATTGTTATTTCAGATGATGATTCAGGGGAAAAAAAAGGTAAGTAGTCAATATATAAATTTTACTTAAAAATGAAAAAAAAATACTGCTTTTTTTATTTCTAATTTATTATTGGGAGTTACAAAAAATAATATATATTACAATTACTTCAATAAACATTTATAGAAAATGATGAAAATATAACTTTTTTGTGAATATTTCAAATATAATAATATATATAGAAAAATATAATTTGTCTCTTCAAACAGAATAAAACAAAATATTTTTGATATAATGGAATTTTCGGAAATTTTAATAAAAGCAATTAATATTTCAGATATAAATGGAGAATTAATATTTAATAAGGAGATTAAATTAATTTCGTTGAAGATATATATGATTGATTATATAGTAAATGTAAAGAAAGAAGTTAAAAAACAATAATAAGACATACATGTTTTGTGATTTTTATTTATGTTTATTTCTTGCCTTTTAAAATATAACTAATATTCGCTAGAGAAGTAATATCTTTCAAACTTTAATGGTCGGATATAATTTTTAATTGAGTTATCTCAGTTTTTCGGCAATAAAATTCCATGTAATTTAAAATTTTGCAAAAAGTCTCACTTAACATTTTACCGATATCCTAAGTAGAAACATATATTATAATGTATTATAATGTATAACCCTTATTATAGTGTTTCGGAACGATTTTGTATTTAAAATTTTATGCTAAAACGTTATTTTTCTGTTTCCCTTTCATGCGTTTTAAATATTTAAACCGAATCATCTCGTTTCGAGTTCAAATGAAAGGAAAAATAATCTTCTTTATATTTTAGGCCAATGGCATCATAATTCAGTTATTGCTGTATTTTGCTATCAGTCATGTTTTTTCTAATAATTTTCGTAAAAATAATAAAAAAGATTCAAAAAATTTAGAATGTATTGTTGAAAGAAATGTTACTAGAAATCATCAATAAATATATTTCAAATAATATAACTGTATAAGAGATAGTATAAATACATCCAATTCCCAATTTTTTAAACATAACTATTTCTTAAAATTGTTAAAACAATTTTATTAAGCAAAAGAAAAGAAGAAATGTCTTTGAAAAAACATTTCTTGAAATAACATACGCTATTAAAATAATGATGCATTTTTTTTTAGATAAGCCCGGAAAGAAACGTAAGTAATGATGTTTACAAATTTAAATCTTTTAAAAACGAGACATTGAATTCACTAATTTATTTAAATTAATTAATCATCCTAAAAATAGTTTAGAAAATTTTGATATTGTATGGTAAACATTTAGCATTAACTTGTTATTTCAGTAACTTTAAAAACACAAGTAAAATATCAGCTTATCAAAAGGGGGGATTTAAAGCTAAAGTTTTTGGTTTTTAAAAAATGCCATTTAAGTAATGGATGATTTTAATGAGCATTTACTAATTATTTTCTCGCAAAAGTGGTAGAAATTAATAAATGGTTATTTTTTTTCTTCTATTTTCGTAATACTAAATCATTAATAATAATATTTATATTTTGTATGAGTGAAATAAACTCTGAATAATATAAGCGGCTCGATGCAGCTGAAATATTGTGTCCATTGAAAGACAATATATTATGCATATGACTATTCATTAAAGAAATTAAAGGAATTAGCGCTTTCACTAAATATTTTCGATTTCATTTCACTCATGTTGATTGGCATCGTTAATAATTATTTTATTTTATTTCATATATGTGCGATTAACTCCGAATGATATTTGCCGTTTGCTGTTTATTATTTGTGGAAAACTTTTAACGCAATCGGACGAACGGTATGGCAATGCATAAAATACGATCAAGACAAAATTCCTTTTTATATAATAGATATAATAATTATAATAATTGTACTATGCCTATAACCTTCGAGTAAGTGCAGGCAATAAGTTGGCAAAGTTTTATCTCAATAAGATGAACGGTATAGCAATGAATAAAATACGAACGAACAAAAGTTTATTTTTATATATTAGATAAGCAAATTTTCAATAAATGTTTTACATGTAATTCTTTAGATAAATTTTATGCTACACAGCATAAAATAAACTGTTCTTCAATATTCATTGGATTGGATTTAATGAAATTTTAAGAATGCATTCTTAATAGATAATCATTTGCTTTTCATACAAAATATTCTTAATCAACAAAATATATTAAAGCGTTAGATTACATTGGAAATTTCTACAAATAATCAAGGTAAAATAAATTATAATCAAGGTAACAATAAATTTTAATCAAGTTAATTATAGTTAAATGAAATTTTTTGAAATATTCTCTTTAAATATAAAATAGTTCGTCAAAACTAACAGCAGAAATTGGAAACTAATATTAAAAAGAAAGTTATTTCATTATGAATAATGAATATATTGTTGTTTCAGATGATGATTCAGGAGAAAAAGAAGGTAAGTAGTCAATATATAAATTTTACTTAAAAATGAAAAAAAAATATATTGCTTTTTTTTATTTCTAATTTATTATTGGGAGTTACAAAAAATAATATATATTACAATTACTTCAATAAACATTTAAAGAAAATGATGAAAATATATCTTTTCTGTGAATATTTCAAATGTAATAATATAAGAAAAATATAATTTGCCTCTTCTAACAGAAAAACACAAAATATTTTTGGTAAAATGGAATTTTCCGAAATTTTGATAAAAGCAATATAATATTTCAGATATAAATGGAAAATTAATATTTAATAAGGAGATTAAAATAATTTTGTTGAATGATGTATATGATGGATTATGTAGTAAATGTAAAGAAATAAGTTAAAAAATAATAAGAAGTGAAAAAATGTTTTGTGATTTTTATTTATGCTGTTTTCTTGCCTTTTAAAATATTACTAATATTTGTTAGAGAAGTAATTCTTTCAAATCAGATATAATTTTTAATTGAATTATCGCAGCTATTTGGCACTAAAAATCCGTGTAATTTGAAATTTTATTAAAAGTATGGCTTCACATTTGACCGATAGCCTAAGTAGAAATTTATATAATATAGTGTATTATAATATATAACCCTTATACTAGTGTTTTGCAACGATTTTTTATTTAAAATGTTATTCTAAAACGTTATTTGTCTGTTTCACTTTAAAGCTTTTCAAATATTTAAACCAAATTTTCTAATTTCGAGTTCAAATGAAAGGAAAAATAATCTTCTTTATATTTTAGGCCAGTGGCATCATAATTCAGTTATTGCTGTATTTTACTATCAGTCATGTTTTTTCCAATTATTTTCGTAAAAAGCATAAAAAAGATTCAAAAAAATTTAGAATGTATTGTTGAAAGAAATGTTACTAGAAATCATCAATAAATATATTTCAAATAATATAACTGTATAAGAGATAATATAAATCCTTCCAATTTTCAATTTTTCAAACATAACTATTTCTTAAAATTGCTAAAAAAAATTTTACTGAGAAAAAATGAAATATCTTTGAAAAAGATTTCCTGAAATAACATACGTAATTAAAATATTGATACAAATATTTTTTTAGATAAGCACGGAAACGAACGTAAGTAATGATATTTACAAATTTAAATCTTTTAAAAACGAGACATTGAATTCAGTAATTTATTTAAATTAATAAATCATCGGAAAAATAGTTTAGAAATTGTTTATATTATATGGTAAACATTTAGCCTTAACTTCTTATTTCAATAACTACAAAAAAGAAGCAAAATATCAGCTTATCAAAACTTGAAATTTAAAGCTAAAGTTTTAGGTTTTTAAAAAATGCCATTTAAGTAATAGATGATTTTAATGAGTATTTACTAATTATTTTCTCGCAAAAGTGGTAAAAATTAATAAATTGTTATTTTATCTTCTATTTTCGTAAAATCAATTCAAATATCAAGAGCTAATATATTTGATATAGAGTTTCATTAACTTTCATACAGAAAGAATTCGCAGAGAATATTTTCAATCATATTACACTTAATATCATATTTCTCTGAAATGTTTGAGGGAGTTTTTGATAATGTTAACTTTTTTATCAATATATGATGTTTCAAAAACACTAGTACATCTCTTATCTTTATCATTTTAGTATTCAAATAAATAAATTGCAACTGTTATTTGAGACGGTCAGGCCTTCTGTCATTATTGGGCTGTGAATTTTATTCATTAAAAAAACAGTACAATTCCTTCAAAAGAAGTGATAATTGTTAATTAAATATGCAATTATTTCTCATTAATTTCTTTTATAAATATTTTGTGACATAGCATGAAGTAGTTTCGAAATTAAAATTAATGTTGTTTTTATTCTTGGCACACCCCATCAAATTTCATTATTGCTATATTTCGAGAAAATTCTAATTTTTAAAAATTGATTTCGTAAAATTATATAAAGAATATTAAAAAATATTTTTCTTCAATTAAAAAGGTCAAATACATCATGATAAAGAAACAATGTAGTGGCACACATGAATAAAGATTTCTGAAATAATATTACTATATAAGATATAGTTTAAATATCATGATTCACAATTTTTTTAAAAAATTCTTTATATTGGTAATCAAAATTTAACTCACTAAAAAAATTTGATAGCAAATAATTTCTTAAAACAGTATATGTAACGAAAATAATGAAACATATAATTATTTTTAGATCAACATGGAAAAGAACGTAAGAAATAATTCTAACAAAACTAAGAATTTTGCAAATGAAAAATTTAAATTAATTAACATTATTTAAATTTATTAATCACAGAAAATTTGCTAAAACATTTTACATTATACTGGCACTATCTGTCACATCATTAGTTACAAAACTACACTCAAAATTTCAGCTTGCCAGAAGATGACATATAAAGCTCTAAATTTGCGAATAAAAGTATGGCTTTTGTCACTAATGGGATAATGGATAATTAAAATCTCTTTTATTAATTAGAAAATTCTTAATGTCATGTTTTTATTTCAAAAAATCTAAATGCTTAGTTAATTTTTAAAGCTTAGTTTTATTTCATTGAAAATTTTAATATTTTACTTTTTTAACATAAAAAGCTAATTTAAATGTTTCCATTGATCCATATTTAGAATTATTATTGAAAGCTTATCTGCTTTCTTAAGCATAGGATAAGTTATCTACTATATTGAGAGTAAATTAAAATGCAACTTATTAACAATTTTAAATTCTTTTTATGTTAAAACAATTCAGCACAAGTTCAAAATGTACCGTACATTTTCTTTGTCGAAATATAAGAATCGCGTTTCCTTTTTTCGCAGACATTCTGAAAAATATGTTATTATTATATCATTATTATTATAGTTTATGTCATTAACATATCGTTATTATTATAATTTTTGTTATTAATATATCGTTATTATTATCGTTTATGTTATTATTATCTTTATTATGTTATTATGCTATATTTATATTTTAATAATAAAAAATGAGCTTCAGAAACAGATAAATGTTAAAAAAGAAAAAAATATATTTTCCTATAAACATTATTAGTAAGTAATGAGTTGGAACTTTTATTTTTCTTATCAGATAAATCAAAGAAGGACTCTGAAAGTAAGTAAACTTATTCAGAATAAAAAGAAAATACAAATTGCAATTTGAAGAATGTATTATTAATACGTATATTATGGTTTGAATTAATTTTGTACTTAATAATGTAAAGTTAATATAATATTTTTCATTCCATATCTTTAAAGAGTGTATATATACTGGATTTGTAAGTAACTGACTGATTTAAAGTGAAGATTAAAGAAAACACAAAACATAGATTTATACATCGAACAATTCATATCAGCTAAATTTATCATATACATAATCTTATATTGAAAAAATAAATTTAATTTCATATTTGATATTAAAAGGTTATAAATGACAGCTTCTCAAACAGATCTCAGAATTTTAAGAGTAATTTCTTGCTCTACGGTTGATAATTTTTAAATAATTGTCATACTAAATGCCCCATCCCTTTAATGCAGAAATATAAAATTTTAAAAAATAAAGAAATATTTTCATTAATTTTTAAGCACGGAGTTATATCAGTGGTTCTGAGAGTGAATCATATAAGAGTCTGTATATTAGCAATCAACTGATGGCTAAAAAAAAATACGGTTTAAGATCTTTCGACACTGGATATGCTGAACTTTAAAATAATTTTTTTTTAATTTGGAATAAATTTCTTTTGGCACTATATTATTTTTTAGACAAATGTGTTTGATTATGCCTGAATAAGTCATCATAATTTAATGCCTGTAAACAAAATATATCATATTACAATATTTAATGAAATGATACATAATATATCATATTACAATAATAAATGACGGATGTTTTATACAAAATTTAGATGAAATTATTCAATTTACAATTAAAATAAATTTTGAGTAACTTTCTAATGCCTTTGCTTTTACAATAGAAGAAGGAGGTGATAAGTAGAAAATATCTTTTATTTTCAAATATAAATGTGTTAACATTTTTTATTTATATTATTTGGTATTCAGACATCCGAAATCTAGAAAAGTTCCAATCCATTAGATAATATCCGGGGGGGGGGGGAATCCTGTCAGAATCGTCAACTCGTGAAATTATCATCTAATTCCAAACATTTATTTTTTTAAAAAAATATTATTAAACATTATTTAAAAAATAATTCAAATTATAATTTAGTTTTAATCATTCAATCACAAAAACGATGTTGATATAGGATATACAATTGAATATAAACTTTGTATTCTTTACAAAGCGTTACTAAAATTTTGAGCACATTGATAATAATTAAGCATGTTTCTTCAAAGAAAAATGCTCATGTTATTTATGTTCAATGACATAAAAAAATATTCTTCATACTAATAGCTACATCTTAAAGACAGCATATTTTTTGAGAATATTTTAATTAGTCAAAGCACATTTAAGATCGTTTTTCGTTTTGGTATTAAGTATATAGTTTGTGCCCAAAAACTCATTTATCGCCATGAAATTGCGATATAAAATGCATCAAATAACTGCTTTTCAATTCGAAAATATTTACTGTGCCCAAATTATTAACAATAACTGAAAATGAAATCAAGTAATAAAAATCACGAATTTGGCTATACTAACGGATTATTAAAATTTCTAAAGTTCTTCTATTTACAGCAAAGATTTACAAATTATTATTTTTAACAAATTATTAAAGAAATTTCATATATGTTATCAGTTTTTCAAAATAACATTAATATCTCCATTATAAAAAGTTTCCATTATTGTATAGCATATTTCTACGCATTAGAAATATTAATAAGCAACGAAAAAAATATTGTATTTAAATTGTGCATTGATTCTAATGGTTTCCATTGATCATATTTTTATTTTTAATAGTGAGGAAAGATATAATATTGACGTTATTGGAAGATTAAATTAATTGAAAGCTAATATACTTGCAATGTTAATATGACACTATTCTTTAAAAAAATCAAACTTTTCTTGCCTTTCAGATAATTATATAATTTCCGATTACAGTTAACATATTTCCTCTATATCGCATTCAGAATGCTTTCAATCATTTCATAGCAAAACCAGTTTCTTGCACAGTATATTCATCAATTATTTAGTGTTTATTTAGCACAGAGTTAAAATGTTAGAATTAAAAATTTTGAACTATGTCAGGAATCTTGCAGGAAAAAAGTCATTTCATATTTTACATTGTGCTATATGAAAACCAAAAAACCTAATTACCATAATTATTTTACGTATTCACACAGACTTTATTTTTTGTTGAATTTTTGTATGTTATGTTTATTCAATTTATGATAGTCAAATATGAATTCAGTATGTCTGATTATTAATTGTTAGGCTATTATCTAATTATCTTGGAGCAGAAGTGGTAATAATTAATTAGAAGAATATTATTTCTTCTAGGTTTGTTTAATAAATTCAACTTAAAAAAACCTGAAAAATTTTTATTAACTTTTGTCTAAAAATAATTGTAGGATACGAATTTTTTTCGAATTGAATACGAAGTATTTTTCTGGCAACTTTTCTATCAATGTGTGGTGTTACAAAATCATCCTATAATATTTAATCATCTTTATGTGTAAATAATAATAATTAAATTCATTTTTCAGGCTTGCCAGACATCTTTTCATTGCTGACAGGTAAGTCTAATTTTTCAACTACAAACTAAATCGTTTTTTCCATAAAAGTTGTAAATAAATTACGTAAACAGTGATTTAGCATAAAAGTGATCCGTTAAAGGCATTTTCTACCCCCCCCCCCTTTGATAAATAATTTGAAATATAGAGGAAATTCGACTTTTCTGCAAAACTCATGAAATTTCATTTACAAGAATTTTTCAAATGTTTTATTTTTAGCTTTTGATAAATATTCAATAATAGAATTAAAAGTCGATTGTTCGGAAAAATTCATGAATTTGCATATATAGAAATTTTAAAAATGTATTATTTATAAATGATAATTCACTTATAATGAAAAACACTTTTATAATTCCTTCAAAATTGTAAAAACGCTTCAATTTTGAAATTAATCTCCTATATGTTTATATGCGTGACTTTAATGCATTGCATAAAAAAAGGAATAGAAAAACTTTTTGTTCATTAATCTATAAAGGTAAAGCATTTGAAATTATTAATAAATGATATTTCTCTTTTGATACAAAAATTCTTATAACTCCATGAAAATGTTAACTGAACGGCAGTTTAAAGCTTAATAATCAACATCTCATGAACAGAAAGAACTTAAATACATCTTGACATAAAATAATAATAATAAAAAAAACATTCACAGTTCTCTATGTTATCAAAGCAAAGCATTTGAAGTACCAGAAATTAGAAAAAATTCCCAATCAATTTAATTCTGAATTCTTTGATGTGAATATTTTCGAAATGTATTAAAACAGACTGAAAATTAAAATTAAAAAAATTATACAGAAATGATATATTTCGAAATTTTGATAAAAGCAGGGTTTGTTACTAAACGTAAAAATGGAAATTAAAACTTAATAACAATAATAAACCGAATAAAAATAAGCATTAAATTTTAATTGCAAAAAAATGTAGCAAAAATATTAAGATGTAGCAGCATTGGAGTTCTAAAAGTCCAATATATCTTTCTTTTAAAGGTTGCTGATTCAGAAAAGTTTTACTTTTTTAGTTAGTTTCATAAATATTGCTTAAATTTTATGGTTTGTAGTTTCTTAACAATAATAAAATAATTTCAATTAATATCATGCATAATTAATATGACGAAATACATTATTATTACAGGTGGTGGATCTGGAGGATTATTAGGTAAGTGTTCATTATCACGAAAGAAATATATTAGTTAAGAATAAAGCGCAAAGTAAATATTCTTTTATTATTATTTTTTAACTTCATTCGAATTTCCTGGAAAAAAATATATATTAGAATGTCTTCTCATCAAAATCTTACAGAAATTATTAAAATATAAATAAATTAGTGCTAAAAATTTATAATTGGTTTGGAACAAACTGAAAAATAGGAATCAAGAAGCATACATAAAGAAGGTAGAACGCAGGAAGAATTTTGACAAAAACTGGATTAGATATTTAGCATTAAAAGTCGAAATTAAAACTAAATATTAAGAACATCTAATTTCATTAACAGGAATATGTAACTAATATGCAATAAGTTTTTCAGAAAGAAAATATAATATAGAATATTTTCCTCTCTAATACCTTCAGGAAAAGCATAAATTGACAACAGGAATGAATTTAACATTTCTGATTATTAATCGCTTTATTATTATCCAATAAATTTGGAGCAGAAGTGGTAATAATTAGTTAAAAGAATGTTATTTCTTCACTTTTTGTAAAATTAATTCAAATATAAGAATCTGAAAGTATTGATGAAAAACCCTCTTTAACTTTCATATCGAAAGAATATGCAGGATATTGAATTTTTTCAAATTTAATATACATTACTCTTCCAAAACTTTTCTATCAAAGTTTGACGCTACAAAAATCACCCGCTATTATTGAGTAGTCTTAATGAATAATACTAATACTAAATGTATTACTAATAGATACTAATAAGGAAATTGTTAAATACTAATTATGAAATTGATCTTTCAGGCGGCTTCTCAGATTTTCTTTCATTGCTGGATGGTAAGTTTTTTCGTAAATTATAAACGACGCTATTTCTTCCATAAAAGTGACATAGTGATATTTTTCATAATTCTTAATTCTTCCATAAGTGATAATTATAAAGTGATTGGTCAACAAAATATTAATTTTAAATATATTTAATACAAAATTTATTTAATAATATATTAAATAAATATTTAATATACTATTTATATTTTATAATATTTATTTTTTAATATATTATAATATTATTAAATATTTAATATATTTAATACAAAATATTTATAATAATTGTTGTTATACAATAACAATTTTTATAAATATTTTGTAGTATAACAGATAATCAATAGTTTTGCAAATCTCATGAATTTTTATTTACAGAAATTTTTAAAATGCATTATTAATGAACAATATTTCACGTTCGCAGTCAAATATTCTAATGACACCATAAAAATGGCAATGAAACATTAGTATACAATATAAGGAATCGCATGTTTAAACATAGGTAGAAAGGACTTAAAAACATTTTTATTTAAGAAATATTGCACAATTCTTTAATTTATTAATTGAAATCATTAAAAATACCTAAAATTTCAAAATATTCCCATGACAATATCATCCCGAACTCTTTGGGTTGAATACTTTTCTAAAAGTTTTAAAGCACATTCTAAATTATAATGAAAGAAATTATACTGAAAAGAAACTTCTATAAAACTGGATTGATTATTAAAATTAAAAATGGAAATTAAAATTTAATACGACGTAAAATGAAATTAAATAAATAAGAATAAAATAAGGATAAGAAGAAAAAAAATCAATAAATGATATTCTTGATTAATATGAGGAAATGTATTATTATTACAGGTGGTGGCTCTAAAGGATCAGGAGGTAAGTACTTATAATCGGGAAATAATCTTATTTTAGAATAAAGACATTAGAAAAATACTTTTTTTTCCATTTCTTTATTTTATTTAAATTTTCGAAAAGAGATATATATATACTAGAATGAGTTTAACCTTAAAACTTTCAGAAAATAATTAAAATATAAATCCATTGGTGTGAAATATTTATCAATATTTTTAAACTGACTGAAAATTAGAACTAAAAGAATTATACAAAAGTGATATTTTTCGAAATTTTGACAAAAACTGAATTCGGTACTAAGCGCCAGAAGCGGAAATTAAAACTTAATGATAAGAAAAAAATAACTTCATCAGATATATGTGCATTTAATTCGAGGAAATGCATAAATATTTGCAGATGTATATCGGTTAGAAAGTAAATAATCCCATTTATGAAGAGAATAAAATACGTTAATAATAAGATATATTATTATTATTAATAATAAGTTAATATTTCTAAAATTAAGATCGCAATTTTAGAATCGCTCGATTCGGAATTTGTTTCAGGTTGAATAGATAGTATTCAACAGATTCGTTATAAAATTAATTATTGTAAAACTGTTTTGCAATATAATTTTCATTGAAATCAAATAAAAAAAGACACTATTAAATACTGAGTTTTTTCCAATGTTAGGCGCCTGAAAAGAAATTAATTTTCAGATAACTGTATTATTTTTGCAAAATTCGTGTAAAGCGTGAATGAAATACCACTTTCTTAAAAATATCGATATCTTAGTTCAAGAATTTTAGTTCAATTATTTCAGATTAAAAACTTAATAAATATTTGCACAATTGCAGCTTAAATATTTATTGATAGTTTCTTTAAAATTATAACTAATAAATATACAAAGTTAACAAATTTTGTTAAAAATGGTGCATTTTATGGTTTTTAACAAATTTTAATTTAAAGTATTTCATGATAAATCTTCAAAAAAAGTATGATTTCTTTTTCGAAACAGTAATTGTTATATTTAAGCATTTTCTGATTTGATGATTCTTTTGAAAATTTCTATTCTTATTAGATATGATTTTTGTTTTCTTGGGATTTAATTTTTGATATTCCGTCATCAAAATTTTCAAAAATATCAATATGTCGAGAAATTTAATTAAATTTGAGTTCCATACATACTTCACCTCTTAATAAAGTATTTGAGAAAGAAATAATAGGATAATCAATTAAAAAATTAATCGCACTGCTTAAGGAAAAATAAACAGGATTGCAGTTTTAAAGTAACTTTAATTACCTCAGAAAGTTTCCTGCAAATTTTAAATTTAGCGAAATTAAATTAGGTTTTTTTATAATGCTTCTGCAAAAAATTTATGTTCAATGGCATTCATGAGAGCTGCGATCTCAGAATTTGTTTCAGTTATTTTTTGTTTCAGTTTCAGAATTTAATTCAGTTTCTCTTGTGTCAATACTGCCTATATCTGTATATTTATTCACTTCGAGATAACCTGACGTGAAATTGTATTTTCCTCATACAATTCATGCAATTACAAACAAATTTCAGTGCAATTACACCATTTTGTTCCAAAAAAATGAATCCTTACATACCTTTGCAATTTGTATGCCAAATTAAAATTAGCGCGTGAAACCATTACATCATACGTTACATATAAGTATCTGAAGTGCTTCTAGAAAGATCTATCAAAATTGCCGTTTATTGAAATTTTTTAAGGGAGGGATATAATTTTTTGAATGACCTGCGTAGTTTCAGTAATAAATTAAAAATTACTTGCTAAAAAGGAAACAATGATTACATTTAAAAAATAAATTCGGTTTCCAAATGAAAGAGTACTTTAAGAAAACTGTTTTTATTACATGCATTACTTCTGAATTTTATTTTTGTAAAATATTACAGATTCTCTTTTTTTAAGGTTAATTAAATTTGGCCTAGGCATTTAACGGAAGCTCTACAGACTTCATACTATAATCAATCCCTTTTTTTCAATTTTATGATTTCAAGAGTTAATAAATCTGCCTCTAGAGGTATAAGACTGCTTCAATTCAATGATTTTTTTTTCAAAATGAAGATCACACAATTGTATCAATGAAACATCAAACAGGAATCTCGAGCAGCTTACATCCGTAGATCTTGAAAATCCATCAATAACATCCGAATCCTGACTCATAATCAGCCTGTGACTGCAACTTAGCAAAGACTAAACAAGTAGTCCTTAGTGCAATTCAGCTACCTTGGTATAAAACGATTAAAATTATAAAGTTTGCTCCTATCGAAGGGCAACCCTTTCATAACTAATCGTTCATGTTTTTTTTCAAAATAAACCCTCAAATTTACTTACTTTAATATACGCAATGGCATGAATGTGCACGTTACTTGCGAAAAATACAATGATAGTATTCTATAGAATTAGCAAAGACTAGATAGTTTAGTTAGATTATACTATTTGATTATGCTATATATATATTGTATAACGTATTTTATACTATTATATTAGACAATTTTATAGAATAATAAATTCTTTTGAGAAAAATATCAAAAACAATATCTTGATCAATCTTTTTTTTAAATGCCTGCATTATTTAGAGTTACAAATTCTGAGACTAAGATGAAGGTTAGAAGTATTGTGCGTCACCAAAATCAAGTGATTTTCCAAACGAATCTGTGGTATATTTCTTACTTTGCCGGTTTGTTACTTGGCATTGTATATAAAAGCGAAAAAAATGTAAAATGTTAATTAATGTATGCTTTGTCTAAATGTCCTAGGCATTCTATAGAATAGTGGATTTCAAATTTTTTCAGTAATATAAAGACTCTGAAAAGTATTTATAATTGTTCTCATACTCAAGTTAAATTTGTATTAATGGTTCGAAAGGATGACATATGTTGTTTTACTTTTACAACAGGTCTAGGTAAGTCAAATATGCTATTTGCTTTTTATATTTCAATTTTAAAGAGCAGCCATTCGCCAAAGATCAACAAAAATTTAAATTAAAATTACATTTCTTTTATTTAATGCAGATTTACTTAAAAACCCTGATTTACTTTATTAAATAAAATTCAAAATTTAAGCACAAAGAAGGCCATGCAGAATTCATTTTTATTCATGAAATTTATCGCAACTTATACAAAACTGTAAATACTCTAAGACTTCTTAGAAAAAAAATCATAATTAGTTCTTAAAATATTTCGGAAAATTTGAGTATTTTTTTTTTCAAATAGGCTTAATCAGATTAGATGTCCAATATAAGCTTCATCGGCACGATAATTATTTGTACTGTCCGATTCATTTTTTCATTTGCATAGTCATAAGAAGTGAATTAAGAACAAATGAAGGCGAAATATCTCCAAATCAACTCAAAACACTAAATAAAAATTATTAATTAAATATTAAAATCCAAGCTTCAAATTGCATTGAACTAATGTGCCTGAATTTATAGGCTATAATTTTATTAGCGAGCCAAAATTAATGGATGCAAAAATGTTAATTTTGTCTGGATATAACAGACGTAATTGCCCATACATATAATAACATTTCTTTTCATAAGTATAGAAAACATGGTACGTTATCAAACTTTCTGAAATCGTACTACTGGAATGATATTTTGCATGAACAATGTAGCAACATCTGAAAATTACTATTCAGAATTCCCCTTTTGGGGGAAATAATTGCATATTGCGAATTATTTTTTTTTAATTATTTCCTTTGATAATCAAATATCTTAATGTTGAAGAGTTACTTAAGCTCAAAAATAAATATATGTACCTTTCTTAACTTGGTTACTTTTCTTTGTTTATTAATTTAATTACTTTTGCAAACACTAAAATATTTGATGTTTTAATATAAGATAACAGAATTTTACCTTCAAGATAAAATGTCCCCCAAACCTTATATGTCATATTTATTAAGGTGTATTTTTTTACTTAGTTATAAAAGTAACTAATTCAGGTGAATTTTAAATAAATGATCATAGCATTTATTTTCAAAACACTAAAATATAAGATTATCGAATTGTACCTTCAAACTAAAATGTCTCTAAACCTTATATGTTAATTTTATTACGTTTTTCTGGTCATTACTTAGATATAAAAAAAACTAATTCAGATGAATTCTGAATAATTAATCATAAATTTAACATTTCAGATTTGTCTAGTCTTCTATCATCATTGACGGGTAAGTTTGATTTCTCACTTATTAATTATATTAAGCCATCCACAGAATTTTTTTAACATAGAAAATCAGTTAAAAGTACAAATCATTTAAATGATTCATTTTGTTGCATATTTATTAATGTTAAATATAAGTCAAAGTTGATAAAAGTTATGAATTTACGTTGATAGGTATTTTATAAAGACATAATTTTAAATATATTCACTTTTGATGCAAAATTCCCAGATTTATTGAATGTTTTAACTCCATATTTAAAATTATTACGAAGCATCGTTTTACTCTTTAACATAAAACATAATTTATACGGGAAGACTCGTATAAGAATATAACAAAACTTTTGCTCACCTCTTTATGATTTCATGGTAAAATATTTGAAATACTATAGAGTGAAAATATTTCCCATTCCAATATTATCACGCAAGTAACCCAAAACACTCTGTATTGAAAATATCAGAAAACTTTGAAAAGTTTCTTCACAACATTTTACGTTATCAAGATAAGTACTCGAAATACCATTGAGTGGAAGAAATTATCTTACCAATATTGTCACAAACACTTTCAATGGAAGAAATTTCTATGCTAATATTGTTACAAATTCTTTCAAGCAAAATGTTTTCTAATGGAGATTATTCTAAATGTTTTTCAAACAGACTATATTCCAATGTATATAGCCTGTCCAATAGTAAAATGTTTGGAAGATTTAAATTAAAGCATTCCGTAAAAAGAAGAAAATTCAAAAAATAAAATATTTTCTTTAAAAAGTAATTGTAAATTTCGAAAAAGTATGTTTTTCTCAAATTCAAAAAGTAAATTATTTGAAAAAGGAAAGATTAAACAATTTATCTTGTTTTTAAATCTTTTTTTACTTGAGTTTGAAGTGAAATATACAATGCACATCGTTTCTCTCCTCAAAATGTACAGGAAATCAGTAAAAACATGTATCATTTGACATGCATTTTTTAAAACTTATATTGTTAAACAATAATACTGACAATCATACAATTTATCTATAAAATCATTAAATCAAACAACTTATATTGTTATACAACTTGTTGTATTGTCATGATAAAGTACTCGAAATATAATAATTATTAAGTTTAGAGTACTTTACAGGAATTTCACTTTAAAGCAAAATTCATGTACTGAGATAATTTTTCTCGAGCACTTCTGTGTGAAAATATTTATTAGTTTTTTTTTAAGCATTCATATCATGAAAAATTCAACGACAGGCAGTTTAATAGAATTATATATTTGACAAAATTGATTTAAATAAAAGCTTTCTTGAATCATAAAATAAGAAATGAAGTATTAAAAAAAAACTAATCCTTTTTTTTTCTTTTGAAGATGGTGGATTAGGAGGTAAGTAACTTCAAAATTTATTCATATGTCGCGATAACATTGTAAAACTTTTTCTATGCCAAATAATATTTATTTCCTTATTTATATATATATATAAAAAAAAACTTTGAAAATTTATAAAATTTCTTGCTTTTACAGGTGATCTAGGTATGTTGGGCATATTATTATTAATCTAAATTAACCTTTTAATAAAAGATCTGGTTTCAAAGATAACAAAAAAATTACAAATTAGAATTGAACAGATTATCTTCAGTTAGAATATAAAATATTTCACTTTTAAAGTCTATGCGTTTGAAATATTATTATGCCAATATAAATAACATATTTTGGGGAGAAACAATTATATTTTTTAAATTATATCTGAAGCTTAAAAATATTACCTCCATTGAAGCCTTAGTAATACGTCATCTATTCAATATCAAGCACTCAGGTGGGGGATAACCCAAAATTTAATATGAAAAATTAAATTTATTTACTTAAGTCATCTAATACTCCGAAATAAGAAAAAATACTCTTTAATTTAAGCTTATGAATACATAGAGTAATTGCGCGGAATAGCTCATGAACAATCAATAAATCTCCTAGAATTTTATCTGAATCCAATATCCAAATGCTTATACATAAGCACTCAGGCAAAGAAAAATTCCTTTATATGAAAAAAGTATAAAAAAACTAAATAAGTAGATTAGTAATTTTTTTAAGGTATCCAGTATTCAAAAATAGACATGATTATTCTTTTAGACGATATATTTCGGATATGCAATTTCAAGAATGAATAATTTAGTTAAATCTATTTCAAAGCCGCACTAACAGAATGACGTGCTACATGGAAGACTTTACAATTTCCCCCCATCTTCTTATAGGGAAATCACGGTGCTGAATTGTTGCTTAGCGAGCTGATTCTTTTTATAATCATATTTTAATTTATCCATTTTTTTTAATGATTTCATTTTACATTCTAGTTAAAATCAACTTCAGTGATTCTTATTTTACGAGCTGACTCTATACAGTCATGTTTTACTTGATCCAATTTTTTACTGATTTCATTTTTTTATGCTAGTTATAGTCAACTTTAGTGATTCTTATAATACAGGTTTTACAGTTAATTTGTTTGGTATTGAAATAATTATGCATTGGTAGCATTACATATTTTTTATGCTTGCATGTCGTTTTCGGTATTTTAAAGTTCTATTACAGAGTTAGGGTTCTTTTAAGACCCTCAAGCGAAAAATTGCAAAAGCTGATTTACTACAATTATTCTATGGCTTTTATTTTGGTTTAATATAATAACAGTAAATTCTTTTGATTGTTAATATATTAATCATAAAATAACTATTTCAGATCTTGCAAATTTAATACCGAATCTTTTTGGTAAGTCATCCGATTAATTTTATTACTTCTAACAACTTCATATTTATTACAATAGCAATAGTTATGAATACATATTCAGAGCAAATTCAGTAAGCTATAATAAAAATGCTGCTGTGCAAAACTAATGGCTTTATATAGACTGGAATATAAAATAATGTGAAATTTCTTTTAAATCAAACATAATTCAGAAAAACAATGTTCCAACTATGTTTTTACCCGTACAAAAATTTGTAGTCGCACATTCATGGTTCAACTTCAAGCATGTCTTATAGAGGATAGAGTTCTCGCAAGTATTTCGGAAATAAAATATAATTCATCACGTTTCCGATGCAAAGTCATGAAGTAAATTTAATTTATATGACAATATTGTCAGGAATTCTGTAGCTTGATTATTTATATAAAACTAAGATTTAAATAAGATTAAAAATAGTTAATAAAATGAAACATAGCAAGATATTTCTTTAATTCTATATGTAAAAATAAATCTGCATAGAAAAAAGTAGCACGTCGATCGTATTTACACCCTAACCGAAAAACCGAAATAAATATCACATATTGGAGTACTTTTAATATACTTTTATACACTTTTACTCGTATTAAAAGTTTGCATATTGCATACAAATAGAAACTATCAAGGACAAATAATATATATAATAAATATTTCGATGTTGTTCTTGTTCTCTTTCGTAGCTTTCTGTATGAAATAAATTTAATATAATCCTCGTTCTTAAGTGATCCGTTTCATAATTTACATATTCTGAACAGATTTCGTAGTTTACTCAGTATTTAAAGGCGCAAGGCAATACCTCAACCAGCATATTGTCCAAAACTTCCACTCTTAAATTGATGAAAGAATGGCGAATTTAATGGGATACGTACCCAGCAAATTGCGGCATTTGATGTGGGAACAATGAATGTGTTCAAGAACACCTTGGGTAAATTTTTTTCCTAGTAAATACTCCAAATTAAAAAAAAAATATGTTATTGTGTTTTTTGATTTAAGACAAAACAAAATCATTTAATTAATATTATTTTTTAAGAATTTTCTGTGTTTTAGGGAAGAAATGACTATTCGATGCATATTTTAGAGCTCTTTCGTTACAAATGCAATGTATTTTACATTTTTTGTTGGGGTGGGGCAGAGCTGTTCATTTGCGTTTTTTAGCATTCATTGTCTAGATGGCAGAGGTATATACTGCAAAAGAAATCTTAATGATCCATTGTGAATCAGGAATGCTGTAGCTTAATTCTTTAGAGACAATTGTTAATTCATTAATGTGACGTGGACGTTTAAGGGGATTTCGGACTCAGGTTACGTCCTCGTCATCTGAAAATGATGAATTCCATCTCCAAAATATTTATTGCTCATGGTGATCTTCAAAATTTCCGATTCTACATTTTCTCATTGTTTTATTTGTTTTGTAACTAATATGCTAAATTTATTTTGATTAGTAATGATATAAGTACTATAATAAGATAAATATATTTCAGATGAATTCTCTCATCTTTTCGGTAAGTAGCAAAATTATGTTATAAATAAAATAAGCTTCTTTTTCAGGAAGAGTTGTGTGTTTTTTTGTTAATCATTCAAACTGTCAATTATTTTGATTCCTTAGTTTTAAAAATGCAGTTTCACGAATATGTTTTTGTATGTTTTCTACACTTTAACCGGTTAACTGATTCGACTTCTTGGAAAAATGTTTACCTAAATTGTTTCGCAAAAATAATAATTAGCGATGACTGTACAACTGAATTTTAGAATACATCTTCTTCAGATGCGACTGTACTACTGAATTTTAGAATACAACTTTGTCAGATGCGAGTGTACGATTGAATTTTAGAATACAACTTCTTCAGATACGACTGAGTCAGATATAACTGAGTTAAGAGTTACTACATTTAGGGATTGCAATACCGAACCAAAATTACAATACCGATATTCGGTATTTTTTAGATCTTAATACCGGGATACCGGTTTTAATACCGGTATTAGAAATTTTAGAAAAAGAAAGAAAACACAGGCGTTTCTTTGTTTTATTTGTCAGCTTTATTAGAGAGTGTAACTATCACAAAAATTAATTTGGAACTTATAAATTATAACAGTATATAATCACAAAAAAGTAAAGAAACATCTTATTTATTTAAATCACAAAAAAGTGTAAATATCACTATTCAGTCTGGGGTACTATTACAACTTTTTGAAATGTGATCTTAAAAAACATAATGCATCCATTGTACTGTCATTAAGCCTGAAAAGAAATTTTGTGTAAAAATGACCAGCTGTCGAAAACGCTCTTTCGGCATCTACGCTAGTTGGTGGTACTGTTAGCTATGTGAGGGTCCAATGCACATATTCTAATACATAGATATTAGCAACGCTAGGTAAAATATTAATAACTAACAATTAATAAAATTAATTCTTCTTCTTATTATTATTTTTCTTTTATCAAAAATATTCCTCATAATTATTAAAAAAATTATAATAACACCCTCAAAGTTACGTTCAATATATATTGTCTGTTACTAATCTGTCAATTTAGCCGAATAG
This sequence comes from Argiope bruennichi, assembly GCF_947563725.1. NCBI lineage: Eukaryota > Metazoa > Arthropoda > Arachnida > Araneae > Araneidae > Argiope > Argiope bruennichi. Next base: position 105,673,486 of record NC_079160.1, on the reverse strand, counting down.
AAGATAAAAGGCCATCGAGCCTAGAAGCTTCTCTAAAACCCCCATATCATTGGTATTGGCAATGTGCGATATACTTTTTCCAAGTATTTACCTCTAAATCCCTCATCTTTAAATAAATCGATTTCTCGTCGGATGGTTTTGGATATAGCTGATTTCTGTATTGTATTTTGGTTCGTTGAAATTTTTTCTATTTATCCCTAATTCTGATTTTTGTTCAAGAGGTAATTCCTTTTCACTATCGACATTCATAATATTTGATAACTGTACCGAATTCTTTTGAATGTGGAGAGGTTTGTGAGTAAAAAGTTTTAAGAAAATTTACTATAAACTTAATCAGATTTGAATTCGTTATTTTCTTTTCTTCTTTTCATTTTCATTTTTAAAATCATTATAATGATGTAAATACAATAAGACATTTTCTATTTCGATATGCCTTTCTTCTGTGCGATTTTTGAATGTAATATATAATCTTCAGATAGAGATGTGTGCTGTTAGGAGTAAACGGTGCCAACGTGTTTTAAAATCTAATATTAACATATATTCTGTTTTATTTTCAGTTAGTATGTATTTTAATAATATGTCATCTTTTATAGAGGAACGTTTAAATATCTTAACAAATGTCCAAACTAAATAAATTATAGGAAGCAATTCTTGATGGGTTAATATCTCATCCTCATTAGCAATAACTTCTTCAACAATTACATTGTTATTATCTTCATTGTCAATATCACTCTCACTCTTATTCTCTTCAAAGTTGGAATCCGAAGTTTCTATATCCACAGTATTTGGATTCTTCTGTTCTTTATTTTTTTTATAATGCATCTATTATTCCTAACTGAATTCCATGAGCATAGAACAACTGCTGATTTGCATCAATCAACTTTCAACTTTTTTTCATAACTGTTTCTCCATCAGTCATTATGGATACAATTTCTTTTTTCAGGGATAATCCATGTTTCGCTAATTTAGATTTAAGCAATTAATTAAGCCATTAATTAATTAATTGATTTTGCCAGTTAGGGAAACATAAAAACAAAAACGTACATTATTTTGCTATGTTGGCTATCCCTGAACATATAGTGAGACAATTTTAAAAATTTCTAGTAAGTGCCGAAAAACCGGTATTTAAACTTGTGAATACTGGTATTACAAAATTGTACAAATGGCTCAAAATACCGGTATTCGGTATCCCGGTATACCAGTATTGCAATCCCTAACTACATTCTAAGAACATTTAAATAGCGTTATGTAGCGATGTTTCTCCTATCCTCTTGTAAAATTTAATAAAGTAATAATAAGTTGAAATTATTAATTTAACTTCTAGCAAATTATAAATAGTTTTGAATTGAAATTTTTTTTGATGTGCAAAATGAATATGCAACAAACCAATGAATATTTAAAACAAATAAATGCTTCAATGAATAATTTAATCAATTAATTTAAACTATCATTTGACATTAAATTCAGTTTTCTAACAAAATTTGAAGATGCACAGGCTGAAATCAGTAAAACAGGACTCAAGAAAGTAGATTTAATATGAATTTTATTTTATTGTAAAAACATGCAGTTCGGTTCTAGATCAAAATATTATTTATAATTCTTTCTAAAACTAAAAAGTCTATAAATATTTGAGTCTATATACAAGAGAAATAATAATAATAAAATAATCTTCAGAATGTGAGAACTAATGTTTTTAATCCCATTCAATTGCCCTCATATTATTTTAAAAGATTACATTGTGGAATAATATTTTTATCTTTAATTTTTACATGCAATTTTACCTGATTCAATTGCCCTTATATTATTTTAAAATATTACATTAAGGAATTGTATTTTTATCTTTAATTTTTCCATGCAGTTTTATGGAATTGCATTTATCTCTTTGTATTTTAGGTATTATTTAGAAGTAGCAATATAAATTTTCTTTAGTTAGTTCCTTAACGCCATCAAACAGAACATTCTATATCATCATCTACATAATTGTTTTAGTGTCTTTTTATTTTATGCAACGTCTGTTAACATGTGTATCCGTGTATATTATCTGATATTCTTTCGTTATTAGAATCATTTATCAAATGTTTTTGCTTGTATGTATTGCTCGTTGATTACCCACTCGAATTTAAAATTTAAAACTTCTTGCTGCTTCTCAAAACTTTTAAGAAAATATAATTAAAAAAAATCAATGGACTAATGGTAACAGAAGCCAGCTTAGAACCAGCCATAGAAGAAAAAAATATAATTATTTCAGTTCACTAACCCAGCATCTTTAGTTTCTTCCACCTTCAACTGTTTATATCACATTCTAGGTTATAATTTATTTTTAACCATTTTTACACAGAAATGATATATTATGTTGTATGTTGATAATGTTAAGACTAACAATAATAAAATATTTCAGGCATGTCCAGCGATATTTTCAGTAAGTATTTCCATTTATATCATAATTGGCAGTTTCTTCTTTCTACTATACACAGATTGTTATTAATAAGAGAATAAAGTTTATTTACTTATTTGTTTACAGTTTAATGCATCATCTGCGTTGCTATAAAAGCTGTTATAGTATACAAATTCATATAACCCAGTAGAATGAAATATAAATAAATATTTGCAATGATATTTTAAAAAATTGGAATTATTTTATGAAACTATGACTTAAGTTTCGTCTTTAAGCATATCTTATAAACTGATGGAGACACTAAAAATATCACGTTAAAATGCGTTTGAATTAAATAAATAAAAATGAATGTAATTCCCCATACGATGACAAATTAGTTTAATTTTTTGTTTAATTAGTTTTGTTACCCACCAACTAAAAGCAATGAACAAAATAAAACTTTTTAGCATAGATGGAACCTCTTATATGAATAGAAAAACTGCGAATTTCAAATTAACAGTAAGATTTAATTCACAAATAATACAGGGTGTTCATTAATTATTGTCGGGGTTTCCGTACCTCATAATTTTCGAATAAAAAATATTGCGCAAAAACCGATGACGTATTCGTAAATTACAACTCAAAGAATTTTATTAATGATTTTAAAGTGTAAAAGCTTTCACAATTTGCACTTTGTAGGCATTCAGCTGAAGGCGATTATGTATTCGTAAATTCGCTGAACAAATTTTGACTCGAATTGAGGATGATGAAAATTACCTTCGGAAATGGTTCTTCAGTGACGAATCCACTTTTCATGTGTCAGAAAAAGTGAATAAACATAACTGTAGAATATGGGGCTCGGAGAACCCGCACGATTATCAAAAGTCAAAATTTGTTCAGCGAATTTACGAATACATAATCGCCTTCAGCTGAATGCCTACAAAGTGCAAATTGTGCAAGCTTTACACTTTAATATCATTAATAAAATTCTTTGAGTTGTAATTTACGAATACGTAATCGGTTTTTGCGTAATATTTTTTATTCGAAAGTTATGAGGTACGGAAACCCCGACAATAATTAATGAACATCCTATACTACGAAATGAATTGTAAGCTCATTATAATTTTTTTTAAAAAAATAGAGACTGAAAAATCATAGCAATCATATCACTCAAATTCTAATTTCATTCAGTTGGGATTTTTTTTCTTTCTGCTTGTAAATTTTCATAAATTTAAGAATTTCTTAGAAGCCATGATATTATAAAATATCTGTGTTCGCCTGATTAACTTCTCTGCGATTGCATAAATTCTCCACAAATTATTTTCTATATATTTTATAAATCCGATAATTGCAGAAAATTTGGAAGTTGAAAGCTATTAAATCTCGTGAGATACTGATGCATTATAATTTTGTCTTTGAATTTAATCTAAAATATTTTTATCAACCATGTCTTTATCAAGAATTTTGTTTTTGTTGTTTTTGTTCTGAAGTGAATTATCGAATTTATCCAGTAAAATAAAATGTTGATATATTGATTAATATTTATTAAAATGAAAAATTTCAATACATTATTCTTTTTACCATTTAATGCCATCTCTGAAAAATAACCGGCATGGATAGGCTGAGAATTTAGAAATCTAATTCGAATTGGGATATTATTAATAAGGCTTATTTGTTACAGCATGTAATTAACTAAATACAATTATGGGCGATTATCTTAACACATTAAAGCACACCAGCCATCCGATTTGAAGAAAAGATTATCTTCAAAATGTACATCTTTAATTCAATTTTAAGAAGCTAACTTTTATAGGCCAATAAAAAAAACACAATTATACAAGTTTAATTCGAATATGATCATGATATACATTGTTTGGAAAACTGTATTGAAATACAATAAATAGTTCACTGTTGATAAAAGTAGAAAATTTCTAAAATATGTAAATAAAAAATATCCGCAGGAATAGTTTTACGATTACAGCAATATGAGTAATTATTTATCACCGGCTAAATAGTATTTATAATTATTTAAAAGTTGACATTTTCAGTTATAGCTCTAATTCATGTATCATATAACTAAACTATTACTCAACAAGTAAAAATGATTACTATTTTGTTGTAAATATTGGTAAACTGTTAATTTAATTTAAATTATTATTTTTAATATATATATATATATATATATAAAGCATTAAATTATATATAAAAATTTAATAAATAAAAAATAATTTATTTAATAAAATTATTAATTTTTAAGATAAATATACAGTAAAAGTGATTAATATTAGAAAAACTAATATTAAGTATAATATACAGTAGAAAGAAGTCCTACATACAGTTTTGTAATCTTTCAATTCTGTGGGAAAGTGAGTATGTTTATGGACAAGCTACGTCGTTCCTTGTAAATCACCGCTTACTTACTGGTTTATATGCCTTACTGGAAAATTTAAGGAATATTTCTTCAATATTGTTGGGTAGGGCATTTATATACGAATGGGTAGAAATATGTAGATATACAATAAATATAGAAAGTACGAGCTGAATTCTCCAAGCCGTGCTATTCCTTTATAACATACAGAAAATCCGTTTAATGTAATCATAAATTGTCGAAGGTGATATTACCATTTATATAAATAATATCCATAATAAAATAATAATTCAATAAAAATATGAATGTCTTTATTATTGAATGTGAATATAAATTTTGCACATATAACATATTTATCCATTTTGTTTGAGTATAAGCAAATAATGTTCTATGAGCAATAATTATTTATTAAGAAAAATGTCTTTTAATTGACATTTTAATATCATTTTTTTTTACTCTGTACTGATGTAATATTATTTTCAGACTCTTTAACTGATTTTGCAAGTAAGTTTTATATTTCAACTTTTAAATACTTCACTTTACCTTGGAGATTTTTTAACATTGGATAATAAAATAAATATTTTAAATAACATTAATTCCATGTTATGTTGAACACGGGAATATTATTTCGTCAAACTCCTAATCATGGATGAAAATATAATTTGATTCAACGACACTATGCATCGATAATAAATTTCTTAATTATGGAAATTATTTTCCAACTCTCTAGAATTATATTAGTTTCAGTCAATATTTCATTAGAAAAGATCATGAATGAATGCAGATATTTCTGCAATAAGCCGAATTCTAAGACTAATGGCTACTCCACGATAACTTTCGAAAGCAATTTTTTTCCGAAATAATTTTTACAACATTTTAACATTGAAAACAATAATTTTAAGGATATCTATTAATTTGCCATTTCATCTGTGCCTGAATTTTGCCAACTGGGTAAAATTAATAATTTTCAGAAGTTTTCAACAACATATTTTATTGTTACAAAGAAATGAAATTGCGTCATTTCTTTCCATTGTTGAAAGACAAATCAACAACGATTCTGTTTATCATCTAGGCAGTATTTGCGGTGAATAAAAAAGTAAAATTACAATACCGTGGAATACAACGGATAATTAGATGATAGATTGTTCGAACCTTCACATTTTTAATTAGCATTTAATATCAAGAGACTTGGTTACAATTAAAGGCAGGTGAAGGCCTTATTGTTCACCACGATATGATGTTTAAAGAAACACTTTGGAAATCCGAATTTTAGATCTTGAGGATTAATTACTATAGTTCGTAACCTATATTATTGCATACATTTTTTACTGATTGAGACTATTTTTTTTGTGTGTGTTATGCCAAGCTTTTGTCTCAAAATTTATTACGAATAAATGTGGAACAGCATTAATATCCAAATATAGTTTGGAATATCTATAATTTCATGTGAATAAATTAATATTTAATTATTTGATCAAATTCTGGAAAACGGGAAAGTAAATCAACCATCTGACTCTCCGACCCACCAAGAAAGCACACAGAGTTAAACCATAAACCTGAATGACCGGACCCCCGCAACAGCAGCACTGGCGGGAACTGTGGTTGAATTCTAAGGGCCATCACCGGTCATGGTACAACCCTCCCCGAAGGAAGTGCGTCCCGTCATCGATGGGAGGAGTCAGATCCCCCACCTATTTGTGTACCATCCAGGGAGGTGAGATCCAACCACCATGCCGGAAGCACCCCATCCTCATTTCGAGGTGCCTCCCCCCCGTGGTTAACCGGGAGAGCAATATGTATTTGGTTTTTAGGCTTCAATGTTTTATGTACACCCTTATACAGAATGTACATAAAGGAATATGCTAAATTTTGCAGGACAATTAAAAGAAAAAAGACACATTATAGCCCTGTTATTCAATGGAAATTTAAAAAACTGTATTGGTAAAATGTATTTGGTTTCTAATCTTCAATGCTGTAACTGGACAGCCCTATACAATGTGTACGTAAGTGAATATGTCACTTTTTGCAGAGTCATTAAAAGGAAAAAAAATGTCAATATTGTTATTCTACGGAAATCATAAATAATAGGTGAAAATTTAGCTCCAACACAGTTATAAGTGAGTGTTCAGTATGAATCCTTCCTGAAATACAAAAGATATTGAGGCGATGAAATTACTGATCCCACACTTTTTTCTATATGCCTGGCGTGAAGATTTGAAACTAATGTAGATATGTATTGCATCTATCTACATCCTTTCGACTTTTTTTTCCGATTTTTATTCTTAAGCTACATCAAACAACGGCTGTTTGTTTCGCCTCTACCAATTAACATTGACGAACTTAAGTGTATTTGCAATCTTTCAAAGCGTCATATCAAGCATGCAGCAAAATGTCCGATAAGTTATCGTATCAACCTGATATCCTTCTTATTTCTAGAGAAACTGGCATTGAAAACTTGAATTTAAATTTTAAGCTATTATTTTTTGTCTTAGATTAGCAATAAAACTGTACTTCGTTTTGTACTTGATTTCGTTTAAAATTCTTGCAAAATTGAGATATTCATTTACGAACATCTTATATAATAAAGAACCAAAGTTATAAACCTTTTTATGATATAGATGTTTTTACATAAGATTCTAGAAAACTCTAACTCAACACATTTTATATTTTGAAATTACGTTCTTAGAATTCTATTATACATAGAATTGCAGATGGTTCACTTTTGTATCCTAATTTGCACGCGTTGAAGTTTAATATTCGATGATGACGACGAGAAAATGATTGCTGTCTCATATTTGCATAATTATGTTTGAAGAAATTTGATTAATTCCAATTTAATGTGAAATTTGATTAACTTCAAAAGCATTTGTTCACATTTCAAATACTTTTGAAAAATTTTTAAAAGACTGAATTTCTGAAAAATTAACATATATATTTGTATTTTTAGAGGGAGGAGGTGGTAAGTAAAGTGTACAGTTTATTTTGAGTTATGGATAATTATAGAATTGAAATTATAAATAATTTTAGAATTGAAATTATAAATAATTTTAGAAGTGAAATTATAAATAATTATAGAATAGAAATTACAACTAATTATAGAATTAAAATTATAAATAATTATAGAATTGAAATTATAAATAATTATAGAATTGAAATTACAAATAATTATAGAATTGAAATTATAAATAATTATAGAATTGTAATTACAAATAATTATAGAATTGAAATTATAAATAATTATAGAATTGAAATAATAAATAATTATAGAATTGAAATTATAAATAATTATGTCTAAAAGTAACTTTGAAATCCAGAAAATGTATGTTCTTTCAAAATTTTACAAACTCTTTTCTACTATAATTTAGAATTTCCAAGAATACTTTTAAAGAATTTAAATCAGACATGTTAGTAAATAATTAATCAATAATTTTATATTTTTAGATGGTGGTAAGTAATTGTTTATTTAAACTCTTAATTTAATTACGTTATTGAAATTTCATAAAAGCATAATATATATAGGAACTAGAAACACTTTGCAAATATCAATTTTATTAGAAAAATTATTTTTATTATTTAATATTTACTTTAAATTTAGAAATATCGAAACGAAAGAAGTTATTTTTTAAAGAATAAAGGTTTTGCTGTCTATTTATTCTGAAGAATTCTTAAGGAGCAATTAAAATTTTGATAAAATATTTTTGGTAGGTTTAAAAAAATTCTTTGAGGGAATTATGATATTATTACGTCTAATAGCAGAAATGTCGAAAATGCACAATGTTGTACGTAACCGTAACTAGATTTATCTAATTTTGATTTTATTATAACTTACTACATTATTTCTCAGATTCATGGTATCATTTCTTTTTTCTTATTATTATCTTTTACTTTTCAGTATAGCGAATATTTATTAACAAATTTAGAATTTTCGTTATAAGAATTGTTTAATCTCAACATCGAATTATTATGTACTAAATATTGATTATCTATTATTTTGCCCTTCGTAACTCTAATGGTCAAAATTTGTATGTTTGCACAGATCAAATACCCAATCAATTACCTAAAAGTATTAATTAATTACTCATATCGAAATAATATTAAGGTAAGAAATTCATTTGACTATTATTATTCTAATGCTTTTAATATTTTATTTCAGATATACTGTCAGGAATCTCCGGTAAGTTTCCTGGATCCTTCTTTGGATTTTTATCTTCTTACTTTGAATAAAGCTGGGCTTACAATCAGCCAATTATAAGATTCCAAAAAGTCACGCATGTTCGGAAGCACATGCTCTGAGAGAGCTGACGATATCAAGTTTTTGTCTCGATGGGACAAGTACTTGCTACTGTTAAGTTCTGTGGATGCGTGGTTTTACTGAATTGTTTGTAGCTGGCAAAGTATAAATTCACCTTTTTAGCAAACATGGAATTTTTTTGTAAAGCGAATTATCAATATGTCTTTAAGCCTAATATTAAAAAAATATATATTGCTTACAAAAATTAAGATATATTTTTTAAATATGAAGCAATAAAAATCAAGGATATTAGAAAAACAAAGAAATCAACAGAAATTACATGTTTGCACATTGGAAAGACATCTGGGAAATCTTCCAGTGCCCCTACCACATTTTCATATGGAAGATTTCTAGTTGAAGAATAAAGGAAGATTCTACAAAAGCATTTAGGCAACCTGAAACTACACATGCTTCTTTGCATTCATTTTTTTTCTTCTTAAACTTGAATGACTAAATAATTTATACGTGACATATCTATTGAGTTTGAATTGTTTCTATTTATTAGTATGCCAAGTTGTATTCTATTAATATAAATAAATTTTCAAGTCTTTTGCATAAGCAAATATCTTTATTTGGAATGTTACATGCTTTTCTAATTTATCTAATTTAATAAAAAATAAGCCAATTTTTACTATTTCATTTCTTTTTAAAATACACCTTGAGTTATGAGAGTAATATATTATGAAAGGGCAAATATTGCATCATTTTCCTAAACGAAAGGTGAAAGGAAAGGTCCGGAAAAAGAATGAGCTTATAATATAACAAAGTCATACCTAAATGAGAAATTTCTATAAATTTCTATTTTATCAAGTATATATTTCAAATTTAAAATAAAATGGCGGAAGCTTCTTGAAATTGTTTAGGAAAAAAATTACTTTCTGCCTCAATGACGAATTAAAAATGCCTGGATCCTACTATAACAACACAAATTAAGCTCGTTGATTTGATGTTTTATCAAAATATTTCATAAATTATTCAAACCCATACCTAAATGACAAACTTCTAGAAATTTCAATTTTATCGAGTATATATTTCAGAATAGAATAAAAATAAGGTCAACAGTTTTCTTGTTATTTGTTGGAAAAAAATTACTTTCTGTCGCTGTGACGAATTAAAAATACCTGGATCCCACTATAACAACGCAAATTAAGCTCGTTGCTTTAATCTTTTATCAAAATATTTCATAAATTATTCAAAACCATATATAATGAGAAATTTCTAGAAATTTCAGTTTTATCAAGTATATATTTCAGAATAGAATAAGAATAATTAGCGAAAGTTTCTTGAAATTATTAGGGGAAAAGTTAATTTCTGTCGCGGTGACAAATTAAAAATACCTGGATCCCACTATAACAACACAAATTAAGCTCGTTGTTTTAATCTTTTATCAAAATATTTCATAAATTATTCAAAACCATATATAATGAGAAATTTCTAGAAATTTCAGTTTTATCAAGTATATATTTCAGAATAGAATAAGAATAATTAGCGAAAGTTTCTTGAAATTATTAGGGGAAAAGTTAATTTCTGTCGCGGTGACAAATTAAAAATACCTGGATCCCACTATAACAACACAAATTAAGCTCGTTGTTTTAATCTTTTATCAAAATATTTCATAAATTATTCAAAACCATATATAATGAGAAATTTCTAGAAATTTCAGTTTTATCAAGTATATATTTCAGAATAGAATAAGAATAATTAGCGAAAGTTTCTTGAAATTATTAGGGGAAAAGTTAATTTCTGTCGCGGTGACAAATTAAAAATACCTGAAACCTACTATAACAACATAAATTAAGTTGTGGTTTAAATATTTTATCAAAATATTTCATTAGTTAATCAAATAATTAGTTTAGAAAATTATTGATACTTGTGCAATTACTAAAACTTTTGAATGTAATACATATGAAACATTTTATTACTTTTATCTAAATAATGGCTAGACTAGCTTCCAAGATAATTATTTTTTATTGCTAAATGGTTTAATGTTAAATGAAATAGATTGAATTATAAACTAAACGGTTGAAGAATACTGTTCTTAATTAAAAAGATAATTGTTTCTGCAATTATCTTTTTAATTGCATTTTTTTGGTAAATGATTACATATATTTTATATGCGAATAAAACATGAAAGTTATAATCAATTCATAAATGAATTAATATATTTTTGTCGAATAACTTCAGTTTTACTATTATTAAAGCTAATGAAATAAAGAGAATGATGGGTTTTTAGTATTGAAATATCCTACTCAGAGGATTTTTGAGAAAATATTAATGAATAGAAGAAAATATTAGAATTTCTTATCATGGTCTTAGAATTTCAAATGTGATAGCTTCCAAAATTAATTTTAATGTTAAAGTAAAATGCTAATAGTTACAAAAATTTTTGCCACCTATTAAGAAGCTCTAATTTTGATTTGTCAAAACAATTGTTTGAAAAACAATTTTTGACCAAATTTATTAAAATAAAAGAGGTAATTAAATTTTTACCTGAATGACTTATGGAATAAATAATTGACTTATGGAAAAAAGTCTGAATGACTTACGAAATAATTCATTCAGATTCTTATGAAAAATTACTATTTTATTATTAAAGCTGAAGAATATTTTTAAAATGCTATTTGAAAATTTTCTTATAACTCTAAAAAGTATCCAAATTTTGAAAAAAAGTTTGAAATATAAATCTGTAAAAAAATCATTATAATTATCACTTTGTTTTTATTATTTTATTTTTACTATATAAATATAGACTATTTAATATTTCACTATTCTTAGAGTATAAATAATATGTGAAAAGATATGTGCATACGGAGCATAAGTAATTTTAACTTGATGTTGGAAACACTAGACAAATTAATGCAGCTATTGCTCGAATTAAAAAATTATTCGTACCGAAAATCGTAATGATGATAAAAAATATCTTGAATAAAAAAATTCTTAACTTCAATTTTATATAAAAGATTTTTAACTTGGGCTTATTATAAAATGATAATTTTTTGCAGATATTTTTGAACAGTTCATAGGTAAGTCATTTACTTTTCTTCAGGTATTCAATTTCATTATGTTTACCAAACACTGACTGCTTTCTAGAATTTATTTTTATCCACACCTTTCAAAATCAAATTATTACAACTAAAAACGTGTTAATCAGTCTCAAGGCTCCAATGAGTTTCTTTAAAATGCGGAGCAATTAATTTCTTATCAATTTTATTTCAAATTAAAAATATTTCTTTTCTACACTAATCTGACCTCCGATTATGCGTTGTTATGTTCAAATACTTATGAATAGGAGACAGCTATAATTTCATCAAAAAATGAATCCAGAGTTTTTTTTAATTTGTTTGTTACCCATTTACCGTCAAATACTCAGCATCTGAATCTTCATAAAATGGCCATTATCAAAAAAGGAGAAAGCACTAATAATTTTTACATCACAGACGATCTTAGGACAATTTTCAGAAAACGATTTATTATGTTACTGCCGATTGTCGAATAGTAATAGAAGTACGACTTTCTACGTTCAAGTCTTTATAGAAGTCATTCTTTGGGACGACTTTCTACGTTCAATCCGGTGAAAGGGTTAAACATTATGAGAAACTAGAAAAAATACTATAATTCTAACAAGAAGGACTTTTGTCAGAGTAAAACATATTACATATATATTATTACAAAAAAATCCATTCTGATGGTGATAAGGTGAAAACTACGAAAGCATGAATAAATAAAGCCCCACCGTATACATAAGAATCGAACTTGCTGTAAATAGCATCACACAAGCAACAAATTGCTATAAAATAATCGCAAGAAGATTATAAGCTCAGAAACTACTCATTAGATAGCAACTCTAAAAAGCAACTCTAAACTATTCGTTTAAGCTCAATTTGACTAGTACCACTGACTCCTCTCATCTGTTGCCCCTGCTTTTTATAGCATCGAATTTTTATAACATCGAATATTCTAGAACAGATTCTAGAACTCGTACAATGCATCTACAGTTTTTTTTTTTTTTTTTTTTTTTTTTTTTTATGTTAAAACTAAATTTTACCAATTTCTCTGGCAGTCGATAACTTAACACAACTGGAATATCATGTTAATTCATGTATTGGTAAAACAAAATTCAAATGAAAGTTTTTATTTTTCATATCATGCGAATATCTATGTACTTTAATAGCAATGAAAAGTATTATTATTTTAAATATTTTAAAATACTGATATTATAAAAATGCTATTTATTTTCCAGAACCTCTTGCAGGTATGAAAATTTTCTTTCTACAGTATTTTTATATAATATTTTATTATATTATGACAGTAATTTTCGTAACCTCATTGATAATGAAGAAAATTATTTTAGTAAAATCAGAAAAATTATGAAAAAATCAATTTTTTTAAAACTTTATTATTTCTTAATCACTTCAAAAATAGAAGGATTTAGTGTATATTATATATTTTAGGAAATAATGTGCATACTTCAGGATTTTATATTTTATTATTAGATATTATGATAGAAATCAATACATAAGATATTATGATAGAAATATTATTAAAATTTCTCATTTTTGCATTTGAATTGCAAATCAAAATTCTCTTTAAACTTAAGTGTTTGTATTTCAACTTCGGTTTAAAGGATACGCATCAAAAATTATATTAACATTTTCGACTTGCTACATTTCATCTTCTTAGCTCTCTACAATTTTGAATTCTTGCATTGTCACGCAAGGTAGTTAATACGATTATATTCGGACCTTTCAATTGCTAAGCTTCATCTTCTTAAATTGTTATGATTTTGAATTTTTGTATTGGCACTCATATACTCTATGACTTAATCTTAACACTGATTTTTTTAATCTTATTTCAAATGTATGTATCTCTCACTTCAAAAGATGTATTAATTCCTAGGCCAATTTTGTGTTGTAAATTTATTCTGTACAATCTCTCAAATACAAAAAAAAAAACCTTGCGTTATTAGTTGGTGAGTTTACTAAAGAAGCGAAAAACTGAAAACATACAATGAGGCATGAATTTCATGTTTCCATAGGCATCTGCTGAGGAATTGCACTCAGTGTTTCATGGCGGAAGCTCCATGATTCGAGTTCTTGAATTAGTTTATATTTTGATCGGATATATTGAAACTCTCTGATATTTTAGGAATACGATTTGTCTAGATTTCAGTTTTAAGGATGAGAAAAATTGTTCACATAGGCCACATTTAATGAACGAATTTCTGAAAAAATAAGGATTTTAGCGTATGGATTATCCTAACATCATAGTAGCTATATCTAGATAATGCTTGGAAGAGTGACATTAAATGCTAAAAGGACTCATAAACTCCTTAAACGCCAGCATGAATTCCCATTGTAAAGGCTGAATAATTGTGATGAGATCATGTTCCCTATAGTAATTATCTTTGCATTTGTTTGCATTATTCTTGAATCTTCTGTTTCACACTTTCCACCATTTAGTACGTAGATCTCTTCTATCTGTGTAGATCCTAACATATGCATGAATCATATGCCATGTGTATAGACAAGAAAAGTTACATGGACATATATCATATATGTCGAGCATAAGAGCATTACATGGACCATTACCAAGTATATATACCATAAAAATTGCATGAACCATATACTATATGGGAAAACCATAATAATTGGATGGACCATATCATGTGTCACTAGAATAGACCATAACAGTTTCTTTTCATAATATCAGCCTATATACAAACCACATTTCAATAAAATTTGCACAGTAATTCTGAAGATAATGGACCAAAATTGGAAATTTCATAGTTTTGAGCAATAATGTAGCATATATGTTACAGTAAATGTGTTTAATTCAATGATTATATATAATTATAAGTAATTATTCATGATGATTATGTATAATTATGATAATTACAGGTATTATTCATGATCATTATGCATAATTATGATAATTACAGGTGATTGTTCATGATGATTATGCATAATTATGATCATTACAGGTGGTTATTCATGATGATTATGTATAATTATGATAATTAAGGTGATTGATTGATGGTTTGATAATTGTGATGACTATGTATAATTACAGGTGATTTTTTATTGATAATTAGGAGTAATCACCAGTAATTATGCTTATTCACCAATTTATTCCATTTACTGTAACATATACACTGAGAAAAAGAGAAAAATATGTGCATCGATTGAATTGTTGTGTGTTTTGTATAAGCTCCTTTATGTCGGTTCTTCACGAATATAAATCACCTGTACACTTTGTGCATAAAGCTGAAATATTTAAAAAAGTCTTGAATAAAATATTTTTTAAATAATGTATCTAATTTTAGTTAAAATATTTTATTTATGCTTAACATATGATATTCACTGGTTTTATTCAATGACTAGAACAGAAAAATAAAAATGTACCTCTGATAATATTTTACTAAAACTTATGTGCGATCTATAGATAAATAATGAGTTTCAAGTCTACTTCTTTAAACTTTAGCTAAAGAAGTATATTCATTTTTTAAAAGTTTTTTCAAGTGTAAATAGAGTAAAATAATAAAATAATGACTCATTTTTTTTTGTATTTTTTTTATTTTTAGGCATCTTGAAAAAGCTTACAGGTAAGACAACATAAATTTGAAACTTTAATAGCCCTTATATTTTTATAATCGTTTATTCTGATCGCTAAATATGAATTATATCGAACAATCCAAAATGATTTATTCGTTTTATATCTTACAGATGCAGTTGTAAGCAACAGCAGTGAGTAAACATTTTTAAAAATACAGTTTCATTTAACGCCATTTATATGTGTATTAACTTTTATAATAAAAATATCCTTTTTCTTTTAGTGGCCCTTAATAGTAATATTTGTAAGTACACATTTTATATGAATTAATATTATCTTGTAATGCAATAACAGTAACCTATATCTCAAACGTAACAATATATTGATCCAATGATCTATAGATAAATGACTCAATCACTGCATTGAAATCTAAAATATTAAGAAATAAAACCAGAAATATGAAATAATATTTTGAGAAATGAAATTATTTAGAGGGATTTAAAGGCCCCAAGATAAAATAAAAATAAATAATTTGCGAGAAATTAAATTGAAAATATACCATATGCGAAAAAAGTGGAGAAATGAAACAAGATTTCAATTTCTTAAAATGAGATTTTTATTGATGATAAAATTAATTAACCATGAGGTCTTCCTCTTGTTGGTTGAATGATATAACATAGGATAAAGCATCAGTCATGTTAATCTATTATAATTGTGCAGTGCATCTTCTCCAATTAGAACCTCATAAATCTTACCATGAATTCATTGCAATGCTTATTTAGTGCCTTTTGCAATGCTTATTTAATGCCTTTTGCAATGCTTATTTAGTGCCTTTTGCAATGCTTATTTAGTGCCTTTTGCAGTGCTTATTTAGCCCATATTCTGCCACGCCATCAGAACTGCTCAGCTAATGGCTAGAAAAATTGTGATTTCTCGTCCCTCAGATACGCTTTTAAATGGAAGATGATACGGCAAAAGCATGTAAATCTTTATTTCAACCATTGTTTGAAAATTTGCCATTGCCTGAAAATTTAGTAATTTAAAATTAAATTGCTAAAAATTTCGTAATTTAAAATTAAATTTCTGAAAATGTAGTCAAATTATTTTAAAGTAAATTATTTTAATTAGGTTTTGTCTAAAGTAAAGGAATATTTTGTTCGTTTTTTTTATTTATTTTCACAAGAAAATTCATAATTTAATTGATCAGATACATCTCTATGAGACAGATATTCCAAAGTTGATATATGATAAAAAAAACAAAGCAAACTGGTAAATTAGTACTCGGAAAAATTATTAATTAAAAATATATCGAAGTTAATTTTATTTTTACAAGTAAACAGAAGTTATTGCGAAGTAACATTATTGCGAAGGGAAATTATTTCCTTGTAGAATGAATCAGAAAGGTTTACATTTATTATTGGAGAGTTCAGAAAATAGTAACTGCTTCTTCATCATTAAAATACTATCTGCAAAATAGTGTCCTGTATGAGTATGTATGTGATAAAATGCCACCACATGAACCAAATATATGAGAATAAAATATAAAGTTTCCAAAAATGACAAGACAAAAAAAAAACCAACATGAAATTTATAAATGATATAACGATTGAAATGTACAATTGCGTCGGTAATGTACATTTTCCACCATTGATATGTCAATCAAAATGTGTAACTGCCATCGATGATATAACAATTAATCGATCAGTTTCCGCCAGTGATATAACAAGGAAATGTATCAATTAACATCCATCTACGAAATTAGTGCAACTATCACAAAATTGATTACAAAATAATTTCTGCGCACTGTCTAAGGAAAAATATAATTACCACTGCATGTTATTAGTTGAATAATTTCAATTACCTCTTTTATAACAAGACAATATTTTTCACTAAACACTATATATAAATTGCACAATGTAAAAGCCATTTGAAACATTCTACAAGGTTTATCGTTTAATATAATCGATACCAGTTTGGTTCATAGTTATTTCTTGGGTAATAGTTGCTAACTAAGAAAGAATCTACTGATTTGTTATTTAGATTCCTGACTGCTTATTATTCAGAATAATATACCTTCGGAATATCTAAACGCACATAAATAATTTTCGCATTATTTTAAATTTTCTCAATTTTTAAAAAACTATAATTTTCAATAAGTTTTTTTTAAATATCTAAACATATTTTGCAACAATGTTTATCATTGTTTTAGTTGTGTTTATATTCATTGATGATACTTAGTTGCGTTATGATGATATTGAATACATTTTATATTTGAAAGTTAAGATTACTATAATTAAGAACACGTTATTAAATATGATATTAAGATAGATGCATTAGATTCAAAATATTATTATGATACTATATATCAAAATAATGCTTCAAATTCTTAAAAAAATAATAATAATCTCCTTTACTTGCATGTTATAATATTTAAATTTTTAATTTATCCACAGTGGACCTTCTTCCTGATGAAGGATTAGGTTTGAAAAGTAAGTTTTTAATTTTTAATCCGTTCTTTTAATTTTATAACTTCCCAAAACTACGACATTTTTCAGAAATTTTATGTTTAAATGAATGAATATATATATTTATATGTATCTTTGGCAAAAAATGCCTTTAAAAACCAAATTTCAACTTTTTTCTGTAATAAATTTGTTATTTCAAAAATATATTAGATTTTCTATTCATTTAATCCATTCACTGCCATTTACGAGATATCTCATAGGAAACTTCTGTAAAATTAAGCGTATATAAATTTCGCTGGTAGTAAATGTGTTAAACGATAAAATTTTAGTTAAATCATTCATTTTATTACTAAATAGCAACTTAGCCGAAAACATACAAAAAAAATAGGGAAATGATAACTTTTATAAATAATAAAGACATTAATTTTTATATCTTTTGTATATAAGAATTAATGAATTCTAAATATTTAAATTATTTACTTGACAAAAAAGTTTTAAGTAAAAACAATTGACATAACGAATCCATTCTAAACTTATAAAATATCTTTTTTTCTTCTTCATTTCTATATGGAAAAACAACTGCAAATTGCATCACGTTTTTCCTGATGGATTATTTTGCATTGAACTAACAGAGACAGGCATCTTTATCATGTTTTTTCTTTAACTTTGAGAATTCGAAATTCACGGAATACTGAAATATCCCATTTCCTTTTTTGGAATTTAATTTTTTTTCAGAATAAAATTTAGAATTAAATTCAATAAATTTAAATCCCTCTACTTCCTCTAAAAACAAAATGGCAACGAATTTTCCATTAAATGACACTCATTTCCACGTATGGGATGGAATGTTGTATAGCCATTAATTATCAGCTGCATTGCACTGGGGAATTGGCTCAATTCTTCATTTTTTGTGAAGGAACTATTTCAGCATATAATGAATATATACTTCAGATATTTAACCAATCACTTATAATGGTCAGTTGGAAATTAGACAGAAATATTCGAGCGATCCCCATACTATGATCAAAAGTGCGTTTCGAGCTTTTCAGCACTGAAAGAGCATATCAAAAATGGACCAATTCTGGTTTCGAATTAATTATAAATATTAATGAGAGATATTTCGATTTTTTTTGATAAATAAATATGAATGCAGCCAGGCAGATAATTTGTTAGATAATTTTTCGAAATTGTATATTTTTCTCCAATGATGTGATATTAATGAAAGTAATAAGGGTTTTGTATATTAATTGTATTATAATTTCTCTTTTCAGAATCCTTTACAACGCTGTACAGTAAGTATATTTTGCTATTTTTTTCCATCTTATTGCGACATGAAAATTCTACAAATTTTTAATTGAATTTATATTTTAATTAATTTATTAAATATTTCAGTCATATAACTCAATTTATTTTATTTTATAATTAGCATCAAAAGTATTGCAAGATTCAAAAATTTAGGAAAAAAGTCAGACTTGGCAGCAATATAAAAGTTTTTAGCTGATTTATAATAATTTTTCAATATATTCCGAATCTATTAGAAAAGCCTTAATTCAAAATAAATTTATTTTGTTTATTTTGATATCCATGTTGGAATAAAACCATTAACCAATTAATTGTAAATTTTAGATATAGTTAAAAATATCCGGGAATTTTCATTTGATTATGTAAATATAAAAGTAAAAATATAAAAGACTGTTGTATGTTTCGGTTGCTTGTGCAATAACATTTGCAATCGGGACTTCCCGATGAAATTAGAAAATTTTGTCAATCGCTTGAACAACTACTTGTTGATTTTGATATTTTAATAATTTTCTTAAAGTTTTCCTTCTATAATACTAAGCCATTACCTTGCCTCTTGAAACTTATATGCATATCGTCTAGTCACTTGTAGATATTTTGTCTAATCAGTGTTATTGTATCATTTAATATGTCTTAGAGCTCATTTACATTCTAAAAATTCAGTGAAATTTCACATTTCAATGATTGCCTTTAGAAGCACTGATGAATTTATAATAAAATTTGGTATATAAACAGGATAAATGAAATAGAATAAATATATGTTGTACAGCAGATATTACCCACAGTCAAATTCGTGTCTATAGAATGAAATTGTAGAAGAAATGTTACAAAATTGAATTTTTTAAAAAATTGTTCTTTGCTGGTGTAATCCTCTCTTATAGATAAAATAGTTTTGAAAACATGAACATAATAGACAATTTCAGAAATGTGAAATTGATGAAAGATTATGGCTACAAATACGAATTCAGTAATAATCACACCCATTCCTCCAGAAATAGCACTTTCTTATATTTGATAACTCTACGAGGGGAGAGACGAATTGCTATCTTCCTCCCAAAATCATCCCAGATACTCATTACGGGTTTCAGTTTGGAGATCTAGTTGTCACTGCATGAGCAGAATATCTTTACTTTCTAGAAAGTTGTCAGTTGTCTTATGAGGACGAAATTTGCGTAGTTAAAATTTAATTCTCAGCACATTTCATCTCTAAAAAGGCAAAGAAAAGACCCAAAACACTCATCCAAATAACTAACAATAATAATTGATCGAAACTGAAAATTTTCTAAACGACGAAATTTTTCTAGACGACGATCTTTCTGGACGAAATTTGCGTAGTTAAAATTTAATTCTCAGCACATTTCATCTCTTAAAAGGCAAAGAAAAGACTCAAAACACTTATCCAAATAACTAACAATAATAATTGATCGAAATTGAAAATTTTCTAAATTTCAAACTCCAGTATATTCCTTTAAAAATGTAAAAAAGTTTTAAAAAAAGAACACAAAAGTGTTCGAAAATGTTCATAAATCTTGTATAACTTGATCAGAAAAATGAGATATAATAAAATTTAAGTCATAAGAAAGATGTTTGAAGTTTCACTTTTGCGTTATTTAGAGGTTAAATAAAGTAAGTTTTTTTCCAAGCAACATGTGTTCGATTTTCCTTGTATAGTTTTCTTCAACATGTATTTTAATATTAGTCTGCATTAAACTGTTTATAAAGTAAAAATTGCATTTCTTTTTTTCAGACAGTCTCGTTGATTTATCCTGTAAGTAAATATATCAATCGTTATAAATTAGTTAAATATAATTCTCAAATTTAAAAGTGTTAGATATTTTAAAGTTATTTAGGTTTTTTTCAATCCTATGCCATAATTTCATTAATTTGTATACAATCTGTGCATGCTTGGGAAATCTTCGTTGGCAACACTGAGTGAAAGAAAAACGTGTCAAAAACAAGAATAAAAGTTGTTCTATTTAGAAGTAGAGGTTGACTTCGCGAGAAGTGAGTACGCTGACAATACATGCACCGACCGGGTTTTTTTAATCAATTTTACTTTATCTTTTATAAAAATACTCCAAAAGGTGAGATACGTTCATGTGGTTTAAAAATAAATTCATGTCTTTAAGAAACCTGACTTTTTATTTTCAAGAGTGGTAGACAACAAAAAAAAATACATTTAAACTGGGTAATGAAGGCAATATAAAAAGAACTGTTTGACTAAATATTAAATAAAATGGATTAAAAGACCTGCAATTTATTGTTTATTTTTTATTTAAAATAAAAGTTTTCTCCTAAACGCTATATTTAAATTTCTCTAAACTTTTAAATAAGTACTGAAAACATCTTTGTAATATGTATATTATTAATTCCTGTTTTGTTAGTATTCTTCTTAAAAAGAAAGTGTTATCTTTAATAATAATGTTTTTCATTTTCGGAATTTGATTCAAAATTTATTGGATATATTTTTGAAAATAAATATAATTTTGAAATATAAATTTCGATCTAGAAATTTCACTTTTGCTACAGATTTTTTTTTCATGATAAACGGGCTTAAAATACTTAACTTTATCTCTGTGTGCAAAATAGTATTTGTCATAAAAAATTACAAAAATAATTATTATATTATGTATATGTAGATGCTGCAGTCAATTTCTTTCAAATTCTTGGAGGTGAAAAAGGTAAGTATATAATATTAAACATTTTTTTATTGTTCTGATATTTTGGTGCAATAATTATTTTGCTGCATGACAAATCGTTAAATAACCTCTTTTAAAAAAATAGATTAAAAAATCCACGAATGTATTTTGACGTTTAAAACTTGACTTTTTAAATTAATACTTTTTAAAAGTATTAATTTAAGAAAGATAATTTAATGACATGAATAAAATGATTATTAATGTTAGAAAATTAATTTTTGAATATATTTTATATATTAATATATTATTAAATTTGCACACTTATTTATTATATATATATTTATTTATTTATAATATTATTTTATTTATTTAGAAAGAGATAATTTCTTTCAAAACTTGAAAGATGCAACTAGTAAGTGAATTCATAATTCTTTTCTTTTCTTTTTTAATTGTGTTCAATTTGTTGAAGAATTTGTTAAAAGTTTTTCCCTAAATAAATAAATATAAAATCATTGATTAAGAAATTTTGACGTCACACTAAATTTTTCAAAAATATCACATTAAGAAATAATTTTCTCATGAGTAAAATAATTAATCATTATAAAATTAAAATAAAAGACTTATTTGATTTTTTTCTTTTAGGCGGATTGGAAGAAGTCCTTAAAAATTTGGGAGGCGGTAAGTATATCAATACTTTTTTTTTATTTATTAACTCATTACATTTGAGAAATTAAATGGAATTACAAATTTTGTTGCTTTACGAAAGCATACAAATTAATTAAGAAATTTGACATTTATATTTGTAATTGACATTTCAATCTGCTACTTTAAGAAGTCTATATTTAATAATTTTATATACATTTATTGAAATGCTGTGAATCAAAATAATGAAAATAACATTTATATTTTTATATATATTGGTGAACATTGTCACCTTAGCATATGGTGAACACATGGTTAGCATATGGTGCACATATGTCACATATGGTGAACATATGGTCACCTTAGCATAGAGCGGAGCAATTCTAAGTTTATTTAAAATGTTTATTTTTCATTGTTTTGTTCTCACATTTTAAAATGAAAATTGAAACTAACATTGAAATAAACATTGGAATTTGAAATTTATAATTCTAATTGATATTTCTGTAAGCGAAAAAGGTATACATTAAACCTAAAGTAGGATACACAGTGTATATTTGTGCAGCAGACGTTCAATGATAACAACATAGCTTCTATAAAAACAGTTTATTTCTTCATAAACATAAAGCTCTCCACTTCCAGCAAGGAAAATAATATTGAACTGTTAAAACAGATGAATAAAAATTGAAACAAACATTGAAATAAACATTGGAATTTGAAATTTATAATTGTAATTGATATTTCTGTAAGCGAAAAAGTTATACATTAAACCTAAAGCAGGATACACAGTGTATATTTGTGCAGCAGACGTTCAATGATAACAACATAGCTTCTATAAAAACAGTTTATTTCTTCATAAACATAAAGCTCTCCACTTCCAGCAAGGAAAATAATATTGAACTGTTAAAACAGATGAATAAAAATTGAAACAAACATTGAAATAAACATTGGAATTTGAAATTTATAATTGTAATTGATATTTCTGTAAGCGAAAAAGGTATACATTAAACCTAAAGCAGGATACACAGTGGATATTTGTGCAGCAGACGTTCAATAATAACAACATAGCTTCTATAAAAACAGTTTATTTCTTTATAAACATAAAACTCTCCACTTCCAGCAAGGAAAATAATATATAACTGTTAAAAACATATGAATAAATATTGAAACAAACATTGGAATTTGAAATTTATAATTGTAATTGATATTTCTGTAAGCGAAAAAGGTATACATTAAACCTAAAGCAGGATACACAGTGGATATTTGTGCAGCAGACGTTCAATAATAACAACATAGCTTCTATAAAAACAGTTTATTTCTTTATAAACATAAAACTCTCCACTTCCAGCAAGGAAAATAATATAGAACTGTTAAAAACATATGAATAAAAATTGAAACAAACATTGGAATTTGAAATTTATAATTGTAATTGATATTTCTGTAAGCGAAAAAGGTATACATTAAACCTAAAGCAGGATACACAGTGGATATTTGTGCAGCAGACGTTCAATGATAACAACATAGCTTTTATAAAAACAGTTTATTTCTTCATAAACATAAAGCTCTCCACTTCCAGCAAAGAAAATAATATTGAACTGTTAAAAACAAGTGAATTTTAAAAAAAATAGTTTACCATTTTACCCTGATCGTAGCTGAAGCTCCATCAAGTAAAACAGGGTGCAAGCGTACCCATGGCTTGCAAAATCGGAAATACGCCTTGATAACCTGATATGATCACTTTTGATTCGCAATGATCCTCACCTTGGTCGACCTTAAATACATTCAGTATTCGCATCTTTAGTGATGCCAACCGCGAGAGACATAACTTGGCAACGATCGGGTTCCAATGCATTTGAGATAGATCATGGAGTGAGATTGGGAAAAATACACAAGGACACTGCAAAACTTGGGTTTGAAAAATTATATATACAACAATTTCAAACTGTTACTTTAAGAAACTTATATTTAATGATTTTATAATTAAAATGTTCCTGGATAATTGAAGTGTTTCTGAACCATAAAATAATGAAAATTTCGTTTATATTTTTATATCTTAACCCCTTGCCTACCTCGGGCGTATATATACGTCTCTCAATCAATCAATGTGTTAACAGCCCCTGGCGTATATACAATTCTCGCAATTATATACGGATATATATACGTGGCACTGGGGACCTAATCTCGCAAGTTATTCTTGGCAGGTAAGGGGTTAAAACGGAATAGTCAATCTCCTTGACATAGAGAGTAATTATAAGTTTATTAAAAATATTTATTTTTCATTATTTTGTTCTCACATTTGGGAGCTTATACTGAATTTGATTAAAAAAATTTCTAAATATAATTCTTTTCACTAATTTATAAAACATAAAAAAATACCAAAGAAATTTCAATTTTACATTTTCAGCAAATTTATTAAACTATTAATTTCAAAGTAAAATATTATTTTTTTATCGTCCATGAATAAAATACTCATTGGTTGTAAAATATTATCAATGGCATTTATATTTATATATTTCAAGATGTAAAAATCAATTTGCTGGACATTGAAGACAGAAATGCTAACATTATAAACACTCTTTATTTTTCATTAATTTGAAACATTTGAAATATTATATTGATTTTTCAAAAATTGTTTTTTGTATTCATTTTATAACATTTTTGAAAATCGGTTTCATAAATTTCCCAAGAAATTTAAATTTCACATTTGTTACCGAATTATCAAAATATTACTGTGGGGAAAGGCAACGACCAGCATTAATACGAAAATATATTTATTATAATTAAAGGACAAAACATTACTATACTAACATAAAACATATAAAGATACAGGAGCGTGAGCTGTACGTTTTACAGACTCACTGCCCAACACTCGTCTGCCAATAATGGCGGGAAGACATCACGTGATTAATGACGTGACGCAACATGGCCAGCATGGCGCCATACAGGATACGGAATCTGTCAGCAGTTTCCACATTACTTTAAATAAAATATTTTTATTTCTTAAGAGCAAAATGATTATTAATTGCAAAAAATAAAGCATATGACATATTTTTTAAATTTTTTTTTTACAGATTTAGATATAGGAGGCAATATAGGTAAAGGATTGAAAGACTTCACTGGTAAGTAGATTAACAAAATAATAAATCGTTTATTTATCTCAAAATTGGTTATCAATTGAATTTTCTAAAACTTTGGTTAAATATCATTTTTCAATAAACAAGCTGTCATGAAATATTACGTAACTTTTTATATACTACGTTTAGACCATTTATATTAACGTCCCATTTTAAAGCAACACTAAGGCTATTTTGGGACTGACCTAGTAATTTTGGGCCGCGGTCAGATCAAGAGCATGGAACTGAGCCGGTGGCTCCCTCATAGGGTTTCCATACCATACTAAATGGAGGACGTTTGGCCTCGACGGATTTAGCGTGCACCAGCCTACTTACACGTCAGTTCTTTGGTGGTATCGAGTGTCGAGCCTGAAACCCTTCGGCTCCAAGGTCGTGACTTTCCAGGCTTCCGCAATTCCCCTTATCCTAAAACTTAAAATTTAATGTACTTCACTTACTGCGGAGATGTAAATTTTATGAACATTTTTCACTAATTTGACTCCACACTGAGCGCATTAATGTGAGCCCCCCCCCCAACAAAAATTATTAAATAGTCTGTTCCAAAAATTAAGCAAAAAAATTATTCGAGAAATTTTTATTTCACATCTGCAGTAGATTTGAAAAAAAAAATATATTATTTTAAAATGGATAATTTTATTTTCAATGAGCAAATTGCTTATCAACTAAAAAAAAAATACAGCATGTGACCATTTTATTTTTACATATTTAGATGGAGGAGGCAATGTAGTTAATGGGCTGAAAGACTTTGGTGGTAAGTGAATTAAAATTCTTCATTTATTTGTTTGAACATTGTGACAATAAGCTTAATTTTCTGAAAAGTTTGTTACATATTAATTTTTAATAAACTTTTTCACAAAGAATAATGCAAATAACGTTTAAATTTCTATATCTTAAGACGGTGAATTCAGTATTGGAAGAATATGTTAAGTCAATCAATATTACTAATTTTTCATTGATTTGTCCATATATTTAGGATATTATATTGAATTCTCCGAAAAGGAATCTAAATATTTGTTTGCAGAAAATATTTTAAAATAAATAGGGAACAAATAAAAATTGAATTCTGCTATCACAAATTTCAATTTATCATGTGATAACAATATTTTTTAAGTCACGTGGTATCGGTCCGATAGAAAAACATCACGTTCTCACATGACTCATATTTCTCAGTCACCAACATTTAGAAAAACCATGGTTTTTGACTATCTTCAAATTAATCGATTTTTAAATTATTTTTTTTATCAAAAAAATGTAGTTTTTTTTCATGAAAAACCAGTTTAAACAGGATTTAAACAATCCCGTGACTATCAAATTACGTATGCTTCGATATTTAAAAAATGAGTTTTTTTTTTTTTTCATTTCAAAATTGTTTAAATTTCAAAAAAAATTTAATAGTAAGAAAAGTTGAAAACTTTAAAAAATTACACACACACACATGCAACTTCGATAGCTCCTTCGCTGTTTCGCATTCATTCACACTTTCTTCTCGGTGCTTCTTCGAGCGATTACTTCTTACGACCCTGTCCTTTATTGGTCAGACAGGAGAATCGGGTGCATGGCGGGCGGACTTTCAAGCCACATTGTAACTTTTTGTTGGTTTAGGTTGCTAAATGTTGCAACCTTTTTTTTTATCATTTTCTAATAATCCTAAAAACGAAAAATTGATGCCTCAATAGGGATAAATCTCCAATTTTCTGCCCATACATGTTGATGCTTCAAAAACTTCAAACCATAACAGCATCGTGTTCTCACATGGTAAAATATAGCCTAAAAATTTATGTTTCCCAACTGCATAAGATTCATCAAATTATTACTTTGTTGGAATTACTCATTTGAATAATTTTATTTCCAATGACAATTTTTTATTAGGTGCAAAAAATAAAACATATAACCTTTTTATTTTTACATATTTAGATTCAGGAGGCAAGTTAGCTAAAGGGCTCAGAAATTTAGGTGGTAAGTTAATTAATAATCCTTATTTGTCTCAATATTTGGACTATAAATTGAATTTTCGAAATAAATCGATTAATATCTTTTTAATAAATATGTTATCAAAAAGAATATTTCATATAACATTTATATTTTTGTCTGTTCAGTCAAATAGATGAATAATGTTTATATTTCCTTGATATGACCGTACATTTAGGGCATTATACAGTGGATTAAAAAAAAATTTCAGAAAAGAGCTCTAAAAAAATTCATTCCAAAAAATTCTTATTTCTTCATTTATCGAAGTATTACATTCAAAAAGATAATTTTATTTTCTAATGTAAAATGCTTATTAGTTGCAAAAAATAAAACATATGATCTTTTTATTTTTCCAAATTTAGATGGCGGAATACGTGTAGCTAAAGGGTTACAAGACGTGAATGGTGAGTAAATTATTATTTTTTATTTTTCATTTGTCTGTCACAAGATTTGGGCAAATAACTGATATTTCTAAATAATTTATTTAATATTTCATATAACTAGCCTCCTATTACCAATTTGTTTGCCAAGATTATTGAGTTTTTAGCCTGGTAATTATTAATATCGGATGCATTTCTTAAAAAAAAATTATCATATAGTTTGATACTTAAACACATGAAAGTAGTTTACTGCAAATTATAAATTATAATTATACTACGAAATAAAAACGAAAGTAAAAATCCTGAGAGCACATGCTGGAATGATTTGTTGGAGAGTTTGAATTCCATCATAGCATTTAAAAGCTTTTTTTTTTAGGTAGTATATCAAATTAAATTAAAAATTTTAGCTAAGAAGTTAAATGAAAAATTATACAAAAATGAAATTTATATAATTTAAAAGGTAATTTTTTAGTTTTGTGGTAATACAAAAAGCATTTGTATAAGATAATTGTTTTAAAAGATTTGAGTATCAATTTTCGCACGCAAGTCATAACGATTACGGCAAGATTTAAAATTAATACACGTGCGCTAAAACTGAAAAATTTTTGAGAGATTTCTCGCCAAATGAGAATGTGACAGTTTTTTTACTGCAAATTTAAAAACCGTTTACTAGCATTTCTGGTATGTTGCCAATATTTCAGACTTTTAGAGAGTTTTTTTAGATAATTGGCGCGGTTTTAATATGTTTAAAGAGAAACAGTTTATTAATCTTATGTCTTACCACAATTATTTATCTGCCAATGGTTAAGCCTACTTTGCACTTGATTGAACTTTTTGTTTGAAGCCTATTTCTTGATTTCTTTTATGCCTTTTTTGGAGACATGGCGAACTATCGCCATAAAACATCTAATAATATTTTGGAGCTCCATTCATTAGCTAAGCGAAGTGTTTGATTCAGGACAGCTGCAAAAATATTCAGTGAATAAAACAGTCTACTGAGAGATGAACAATTCGTATGATATTTTATTTATATATAACTGTTTTGACTGATGCAATTTGACAATTAGTAATAAGTTCGATTTCTGTGCCACATACATTAGCGTTTTATATAAATAGTTTTTTTTTTTTTTTTTTTTTGCTAATTTCTCAGTAATTTTTTAATAATTATGTAGCCCACTATATATAACGATGTTTTTATTTTTATTTCTTAAGACGAAGAATTCAAACTTTGGCAGATATGCTAAATTAATAAAAATTGATTTCTCATTTATTTGTCTCCCTGAACTCAATGGAAAAGTTAAGAAAGCAGCCCAAAGAAATTTTTATTTCACATTTATAACAAATTATCAAAACATTATTCAATAGAGGATAATTTTATTTGCCATGAACAAACTGCTAATAAAATTTGTAACAGTTAATAGACTGCAAAAAATTAATATTTGTCCTTTCTATTTTTACATATTTAGATGGAAGTGGTTTATTTAAAAAAATAAAAGACTTCGGTGGTAAGTAAATTAATGCTTCTTAATCCTCATTTATTTGTCTCAACAATGTAGTAATAAACTGCATTTTCTAAAGCATTTACTAACTATCCATTTTCAAAAATCATGCCAAAGTAAAGAATGTAAATGACTTTTATATCTTTTTATTTTAAGACTACGAATTCAATGGATTTTCCTTAGAAGGTGGATATGTTATTTTAATAAATATTGTTTTCCTGTTTCATTGAATTTATCCTAAAGTTAGGGCATTATATTGAATTTTCTGAAAATATTATTATTTTTTTTAGAAAATAGATAAAGGAAATAGCTAAATAAATTTTTGTTTTACATTTGTAACAGATTAGTAAAAATTTTACTTCATATTTTATTTCATATTTACTGAATGATTATTGGTAGCAAAAAATAAAGATATGACCTTTTTATTATTACATATTTAGGTGGAGGAATCAAAGCACTTAAAGGATTAAAAGATTTAAAAAGTGAGTAAATTTATATTATTTATTCTTTATATTTTTGCCTAAATATTGGCGCAATGAGATGAAATTTTCTGAATAATTTGTTAAATATGCTTTTTCAATAAACGTGTAATATAAAATTTATTATTTATTAATTAAGACATATATTTTTAAATCCTAATGAAGAAAATTCAAAATATTATAATATAATATATAATTTTCATTGATTTGAATTAGCATTTACATTAAATTCCCATAAAAAAAGTTAAAAATTCACTTTTAGAAAATAAGTAAGAAAAGTAGTTCAAAAAAATTAAGTAATTTCTATTTCATATTTATACTAGATTTATAAAATTATTACTTTAAAAAGGATCATTTTATTTCCTATAAATAATTTGCTTATCAGCTACAAAAAAAAATTGCCTTCTTATTTTTACATTTAGATTCAGGAGACAGTGCATCTAAAGGGCTTAAAGACTTGCAGGGTGAGTAAATTTATATGGTTTTCTTCCTTCCTTTATTTTTTTTAACATTTGGGAAGAAAATTGAATTTTCTGAAACATTTGTTCAACATCTTGATAATATTTTAATGTGTTAGAAAGTTGAATATTCTGAAACATTTGTTCAACATCTTGAGAATGTTTTAATGTGTTAGAAAGTTGAATATTCTGAAACATTTGTTCAATATCTTGAGAATGTTTTAATGTGTTAGAAAGTTGAATATTCTGAAACATTTGTACAACATCTTGAGAATATTTTAATGTGTTAGAAAGTCGAATATTTTGAAACATTTTTTCAACATCTTGAGAATATTTTAATGTGTTAGAAAGTTGAATATTCTGAAACATTTGTTCAACATTTAGAGAATATTTTAATATTTCAGAAAATTTAAGTTTCTGGAACATTTGCTCAACAACAAACTTATAGCGTAAAGAATACTGCAAGTGGCGTTTATATCATTTTCATCCGAAAACAAAATTCAAGCTACTTGGCATGGGAATCGGAAATGCTGGTTTGGGGAATATTATTTGTTTTTTAATGATTGGACACTATACTGCGGAATTTATTCTGAATTCAGTAAAACATTTATTAAATATTCTTTTTTCAGAAAAGAGATAAAGAAAATGACCCAACAATTACTGTTTCATATTTGCGTTAGATTTATAAAAATTACTTTAGAAAGGATAATTTTATTCCCATGAATAAAATCTTAATTATTTACAAATAATACAACTTGTCCATTTTATTTTTATCTGTTTAGATGGTGGAGGCAATGTAGTTAAAGGGTTGAAAGATCTAGGTGGTGAGTAAATTTGTATTGTTTTGTCTTCATTTACTTGTCGCGAAATTTGGATAATAAGCTGATTTTTTTTTTTTTTTTTTTGAAAAATTTGGTAAATATTCTTTTTTTCATTAATAAATTAAAATATAAATGATATATTTTAATACTTACTTACTTATAAATATAAGTCAGAAAAATAAATATATATCCTTCCATCATATACTTTTAATAAAAATACATAAATTAAGCATTTTTACTTTCTTATAGGAAGTAAATTTTCAATTTATTATTTCAAAAAGAACATTTTTGTTTTATCTTCGTGAGCAATTATTCAAATGATTTTATTTTTATTGAATTTGAGGGATTCAGTTTGAGTATCTCAGATGGTGAACCATCACTATTTTTTTCATTTATTTCTTCTCAGATGTGCAACATTAAATCAAATTCATTTTAATTTTTTTGCCTTTTAATTCATAAGATTTATTTACAATGAAAATTTTAGACATTTCAAAGCTATATGGAAGAGTATAAGTTCTTGAAATTCCTAAACGCAGCTTATTCGTAACCTCCATTTGAAGAGGAGATAGGGTTTTAGAATAACCAAACTAAATCTACAAGAAATGAAATAGAAATTCAAATATGTAAATAAATTCTTGAAATCAAATATTTATAAAAATTCTCCTGAATAAGCTTTTTACAAGTCGAAATTCCAGTTTGTAAAGAGTAAAATTAGTTAGGCAATTGAGATTAGGTGGAATGAGGATAAAAAATTTTTACATTTTGAAAGAATTCTGTGATTTATAATAACAAATCCCTGAATGCAGATCATTCGTAATTGCATTTGTATTAGGAAATATGGATTTAGAATGGCCAAATAAAATTTTCAATCTATGAAATAGAAATTCAAATATACAAATACATTTTTGGAATCAAAATGAAAAAAAAAATCCCCTGAATCAGTCTTTCACAAGCCGAATGGCTGATACCAGCTTGTAAAGAGTAAAATTAGTTAGGTAACCGAGATTAGGCGGAATGAGGATCAAAACTTTTTACATTTTGAAAGAATTCTGTGATTTATACTAATAAATCCCTGATTGCAGATCATTCGTACCTTCATTTGAAGAAGGGAATAGGGATTTAGAATGGTAAAATAAAATTTTCAATCTATGAAACAGAAATTCAAATATACAAATAAATTTTTGGAATCAAAATTAAAAAAAAATCCTTAGTGAATCTTTTACAGGTCGGAAGACTGATTCCAGTTTTTAAAGAGTAAAATTAATTAGGTAATTGAGATTAGGGGAAAGGGGATCGAACATTTTTTACACTTTGAAAGAGTAACGGCTTGATAGAATTCAGTAATTTTTGATAATAAATCACTAAATGCAGGTCATTCAAAACCTTCATTTGAAGAATAGAATATGGTTTTTTAAATGACCAAATCAAATAATTTTCAAAAAATGGAATAGAAATTCTAATATATAAATAAATTTATGAATCAAAAGTAAAAAATTCCTCCTGTTGACAAGTCAAAAGGCTATTTCCAGATTGTAAAGAGTAAATTTAGTTAAATAATAGAGATTAGGTGGAATTGGAATAAAAATATTTAAAGAATAACATCTTTGAAATAAGAATAACAGCTTTGAATAAAGAATGACATGTTATTCTTTGAATAAAGAATAACAGCTTTGAAAGAATAAAAGCTATAGCATTATAACCATCTGTTATTTTTTTCTCTACATTTAGACATAGGAATTCTTTTTTTAATTCTTTGAAAGCCATTAAATGTTCTGAGAAAATCTCATCACATATTATTGTGGGAGATGAAAACTCCTATCAAATTAAATATTAAAATGCATTTCTTCAATTTGTAATTACATGAAAAACAATAAAAATACAAGATCATAATATGATCAACTATTCTGAAGACTAGCAGCCATATTTTTTCTCTTTATTATGAATTAGACTAATTCAGTTCAGAGCACGGTTTTTTTTAACTTCCTCTTCTAACCTTATTTTCAAGGCTGTAGAGCCGTCTATTGGCAAAAGTTTAAATTGACATTCAAATCAAGTAGCCTTATTAGCACTTCACTTATTACCATCAGATATCTTATATATGATATCTAAATTACTTCATAAATCTTTTAAATGATACTTAGAACTCTACATGATATTTATCAAGAGATGTATTTAAATTTAGAAAAACACTTAACTTATATAACTGTCGTTTCTTAGGTAAAATTTGAGTTGTAATATTCCAGGTATAAATCTTCCGTTTTCATTCACATAGATGTAGAATAGGCGATAGATGCAGAATTAAATATTTGATGTTTCATAGACAAATTATTTTATATTTCTATTCATATTAATGTTGTAAGAAGTGAAACTTAAATTTTGATGTTTTGATTTTTTTTCTAGGTTTTTAATTAAAAGAAGACTACGAACGAAAATGGTGCAGGAATGGTCCCGATTCTTTTGTTTATTAATTAGAACTTTTTTTGTACAAAGTGATGTTTGCAATTAAATTTATGTCACTTCAATACTGAACTACGGCATCAATAAAAAGCATTTAAGAAATTGGCAAAATAGTGTTAAGTTTGATTTCTTTTTACCATATTTTTGAGCTATGCAGAAACCACATGAGAATACAAACTTTCCACATGAGAATACTTTCACACCGTATATTTCCAAGTGAATTTTATTGGTTCATTTATCTATTTCTTGTTTCTTATATAATAAAGACATTGCATGGTTATGTTCTGCTATTCAAGATTGTGGTAGCGTAATAACAGTGGTGGAATATTAGCTTCATCTTTTCTTAATGTGTATTAACATACCGTTTTGAAGTCCCCATCTCTCCTCTATGATACCTCAAATTTGGGAATGAGAAGCTTACGGTATTGTGGTTGGTTCTCGCTGTTTTAGTGGATATAAAAATGTTGTGCTGTGGCTACTTCCTACCTATGTCGGAATGTACCTCCTATGGGAGGGTTTGTACCGTCGCCGGTGATGACGCTGAGAACTTAACTTTAGTTCCCTTAAATGCCGTCGTAGAAGTCTGATCATTCAGATTTTCCCATGTATCTTCGGGCGGGTCTGAATTGTTAGATATGATGCAATTTTAAAGCTTTTTATGACATTTTTTAACATAATTTATTGGACTAAACTTCAATTTATTTTTCCGCGGGAAGTTATAATTTGTACACTACCAAAAACAATGACTCGCATTGTTAATATTGTTACGTAAGAGCAAAATGAGTGAAATTTTTCCCTTAAGGCTTTCACTAAAAGTTTCTATTAGGATTTGGGCCAGTTTAGGAAAGAGAAAAAATCTTAAGCATCTTGTTTGATAGGAATGTATAAGTGTCAGGTATTTTTATCCTTTCTTCTAGAATGTGGGAAGTATATATATATATATATATATATATATATATATATATATATATATATAGAGAGAGAGAGAGAGAGAGAGAGAATTTACAGTAAATAACATTTATAAAACAATTCATTAATTAACTTTTTATACAATTCTAAATGTCATTTGATAAAGCATTTCGTGGATTTTAACTGCACAAGGTTATTCGAGAATATTTAAAACAGTTACATAAAGAAGATCCAAATAAAAAACAA
Organism: Argiope bruennichi; assembly: GCF_947563725.1. Taxonomy (NCBI): domain Eukaryota; kingdom Metazoa; phylum Arthropoda; class Arachnida; order Araneae; family Araneidae; genus Argiope; species Argiope bruennichi. The sequence goes on along the minus strand of NC_079160.1, from coordinate 105,638,511 downwards.
AAATATGGTAATATTCTTACAAAGGGCTTCGTTTTTTAATCAGGGCATCGCATTTGATTAATCACTTGACTGAGCAGTGAAAAGATTATGCAACAAAATACGTTTACTGCTTATGGTTTGGCACGAGTGAGATGGTGAAAATCGTGAAGAAGTAAGTTGTTTGTCTTCAGGAATCTATTCATGTTTATTGTATGGATATAAACTGGAAAAAAACAGCACATTTATATTTCAGACAATGCCTCGAGAATTCTTATAAGTAGAAATCTTAATCGCCGCTACAGTTACTGTTCAAAATGAAAACGATATAATATTTGCATCATCTCTATAAAAAGTGGCCATTGCAAAGCACAATTTTACTTTTTTATTTTTTCTTGGCTGTGATGTTATAAATCCAAAGTAGGCAAAAATAATTCTAAAAAAAATACGTTTGATTGGTTTTCAAGCAGATGTATAATTGCAATACTTCATTTCTTTTTACATTTTCTTTTAACTGACTGCATCAACCGTTTTTTAAAAAAATGACAGAATGAAGGAAATAATTGCATTAATCGAAATATTCGATTTTAATGAATCTTCATGATATAGACCTTTATGAATCTAAAAAAAAAATCATGTTTGGGATTACATTTATCTGTCATCCTGTGAATGCAATTACATTAAATAGCAATGATTTACATAAATGAAATTTAGTATGTAATATTTGCAAAAAAAATTTTAAGTAAATTTTGGAAGAAATCTTACAAGAGAAGTTGAGATATTTTTAATAATATGAACAGGTAGACATTAAAAATAATATACTACAGAGATGAAATTCAGTATAAGGTTTTAATAACCAGCTCTGTATCAAGATCTTAACAAAATAGGCTCTCTAATTGATTGTCTGTTAATGAGTAATTTTATATGAAAATGGTTAAAATGAGCTAAGAAATCATTATGCTAAATTTTAACCGAATAGGTCCTCTAATTAACTGTTTGTTGAGCTCTGTATCAAGATCTTAACAAAATAGGCTCTCTAATTGATTGTCTGTTAATGAGTAATTTTATATGAAAATGGTTAAAATGAGCTAAGAAATCATTATGCTAAATTTTAACCGAATAGGTCCTCTAATTAACTGTTTGTTGAGCTCTGTATCAAGATCTTAACAAAATAGGCTCTCTAATTGATTGTCTGTTAATGAGTAATTTTATATGAAAATGGTTAAAATGAGCTAAGAAATCATTATGCTAAATTTTAACCGAATAGGTCCTCTAATTAACTGTTTGTTGAGCTCTGTATCAAGATCTTAACAAAATAGGCTCTCTAATTGATTGTCTGTTAATGAGTAATTTTATATGAAAATGGTTAAAATGAGCTAAGAAATCATTATGCTAAATTTTAACCGAATAGGTCCTCTAATTAACTGTTTGTTGAGCTCTGTATCAAGATCTTAACAAAATAGGCTCTCTAATTGATTGTCTGTTAATGAGTAATTTTATATGAAAATGGTTAAAATGAACTAAGAATTCATTATACTGAATATTAACCGAATAGGTCCTCTAATTAGAGGTTTGTTGATGTGTCATTTTATATGCAAGTGAATACAATGAATTAAAAACGTATTATACTATATCTTAATAGTTCCTCTAATTGACTGTTTGTTGATGTATAAATGTGCATGCAAATACATGCAATAGGTTAAGAGCACTTTATATTAATCTTTTTTTAAATAGATCCTTTAAATGTGTCTCTGCTGATATGTAATTTTGTATGCAAATGAATACAATGTGTTAAAAAGGCATTCTGCTAAGTCTTAACCAAATAGGCCTTCAAACTGACAGTTTGTTGATGCGTAATTTTGTACGAAATGTGAATGGAAAAAAATTCGGAACGCATTAGGCTAAAAGTTAAACAAATAGGTCCTCTAATTAACTGTTTGTTGATGTGTAATTTTATATGCAAATGAATGCAATGAATTATGAACAGTTAAAATTCAATAGACGGTCCCAAACCCAGCTTTATTTTTCTAAATTTAAGTCAGATTTTGGACAGATTTGACCATAGAGAAGATGATTTTATTCTAATCACGACGAAGTTCAACATAAAATGCACGATATTGTACACATCTATAAGAATTATAACTGGAAGGATATTTGAGTGATGTAGTTTTATTAATGTCTATTAGACGTTAAAGAAAACAATTTTTGATTTGACATATATATATATATATATATATGTATGTCAAATCAAAAATATATATAATTATATATATATATATAATTACTTGATTCATTCAAAACAGTTGTCGAGCAGTAAGTATATGCCTAACTATTTAGAAAGGGAATATATTTAAAGCAAGCGCTCTGTATATGTGTATACTAAGCTCAATCTGTAATTTTACCATAAATTAATTTGTCATCTTTCACCATATTGGCATGTAATTTTCATACAATCGAGTTATCTGTATTCGATTTCTACAAAATATAAGTTCGTAACTCAGGGCACATTAAGTTATCTAAAACAATTTAGGGTAGGAAAATTTGTTCACATATCTAATTGTTTTTAATTTGTGACCTTGAGGTTTGACTTTATATGAGACATGAATTGATTCGATAAGTATTCGCCCGTCATTAAAAGCATTTTAATTAATATCAAGTACTGATCATGTTTGTTTCATTCAGTATTAGATAGGTAAGTAAGGAGAGTTTACGCAATGTCAGATAAGACTATGATGCAACAAATATAACGTTTTATCTCATACTACTCATCATAATTAAAGTGAAGTGCTTGGTAAATTGCGGAATCATGTGGGTACTCATAATGGATCATACATATCGATCATACACGTCACATACTGAATTCACTTATTTCATTCTCATATTGAATTCTTGAATTGAATATCATCACTTATTTAATTATTTGAGAATTATTGAGATTAATTATTTGGATTATTAATATGAGACCTAGTAATACTGTTTTAGAGTAACATGATAATATTTCTTTAAATGAGCCATTTGGAAATTCAACAGAATAAATGGCGGATGCGCTGTCTTTAAGAAATCCATCCATCAATGATTATAAGCTGATCAATCAGTCTTAAATATTGATGTTACACGTCATTAAGTATTATGTAGATAAGTAGGACAAACTAAACATAAGGCCAAATACGATTGCGCATATATAATGCTGCATTTAAATCAATCATAATATCTAAAGTTAAGGTCGGAATTAATGCAAATTTATGCGAATATATATCTATCGTAGACATATCATCATTTTTTGACCTAAGTATAGAGTAATTTGAGTTTTTAAAAGAAAGATGTATTCTTTAAAAAAACTATAAGGCAATTCAGTCTAATATATTGCAAATACGAATGAAACATTTAACAAACATAAACATTTAACAACGTTTAATTTGATAATTTTTTTATATTTGATATTTGGACATTGATTGATAATTAACAATGTTTAATTTTTATATAAATCGTTGAAGACTTTTTTCATGCGCATTTTTATTATGAATTTAATGATAACAACAAAAAGATTTGAAATCTCCATGATACATAAATAGGAAGTTTTAGCACATTTGGAAAATATGGACGGAGAAAGATCTGCTATCCAGAAAGAATCATACAAAATTATTATATGAAAATGATTTTTCTTCATCTTCGTGCTCACCTTTATTTGTTCTTGTAAATAAAAATCAAAATAACTTTCAAATACTAACGCAACAAGTATAAAGGTTAGATCAATGAAAAAGGCCAAACAAATAAAATTCGATATTTTCCCAAGATTGGTATTTTTTCCCAAAAGAAATTTTTATCATTGCAATTGCAGAACCATTCTGGAACATTGATACAAATTTCGAAATGTTTACAAACTGATTACAGACCGTTTCACATATTTTTTTTCCTTTGAAATTTCTAAAGCATATGATATAAAAATAACATTAGAACACAAAAATGAATACCTGCATTTAAACTTTATTTCATTTTTATTATCTTAAAAGCAAAATTAACTATAACTTTGAAGGACAATACAAACGTTTCACTTTTAATTTGTCCATTTCCGAGAGAACGTCGCGCTGTCCAATCTTCGAAACATCGATCGTTTTGGGGATGACTCGAAAAGCTGGCTTATTTCGATCTGGACTCTGAACTTCATAATGCATGACAGAATAATAATCATACGGTCCCAATTCCATCATTGCATCCAATGATTCCTTTTTGTATTGATTCCGCCATTCTGAAAACGCATGGAAAAAATAGTATATAAATAATATGTAAACCAGACAATTTTAAAATAATACATATAAGGGACAAAGTGTTATAAATTTTCAATTGATAGTTATAAACAAAACATAGGTAAGACTAGTGAGATTGATGGATATAGCGTGTGTGCCAATAAAAGTGTTATGCCGGGAAAGAGCTCATTAATGTTTACTCAAAAAGAAAATTGGAATTTCGCTGACAAAAAATTAAACCATGCAAAAAAAAAGAAAAAAATGAGAGTAGGCAAAATATATTGGATGCAACAAAAAAAAAATATAGAAAAAGAAGGGGGGGGGGAGAAAAATAATAATATTTTTTTAATTAGAAATTAAGAAGAAAATTGATAAAATGATAGAAAACACAGGGAAAAGGGAGCAAAGGAATAAAAATTGTAATACTAATAACAGAAAAAAATGAAAAATAAATGACTAAAAGAATAAAAATAATAAAGAAAGAAAAAATAAAATTCACTGTTGTTAAAAAATCAAAACGGCAGTGAACATATCAATTAACATCTGAAATAATAATAATAATAAAACAACAATAATAATAATAATAAAACAAATAATAAACTCAAACATCGATAGAGTTTATTAAACAATTGATAAATCCTTGAGCGGCTCTGAAGTTGCAGAAGTCGCTTGTAATAAATTGAATTGCAACAAAACTTTGAACGAAAAAAGTTGAAAAGCATTTTTTCGGAATGAGTGAAAAAAATTCAACATGTTTTTGATTTGAATGTTAGAGGACTGTTAGAGAGAATAGAAAGAAGCAAGGTTTTTCGTCTTCAAAAAATTTGAAAGTGGGCACTTGATGATACATAGATAAGGGATGTTTTAGACTCTTTTAAACATTTCTTATAAGCACACAGAATTCTAAACGCAATAAGAAAATTCACTTTCTTTTAAGATTAGATATTCATGTGAAATCGCATATGATAAGAATTTCCAAAATCAACAGTATAAATAATTTATTCGACTGGAAATTTGTGAGGTATTGCATGTAATATACAAACTTCTCAACATCATCGGTAAAAAAATTTACTAGACACTAAGAAATTTGCCTTTTTGTGCAGTGTTTTAATAAAATCATTAACTAACTGCTTTGAGAAAATGGAAAATATGTTGAGAATTCATTATCTCACAAGAACTTGTGATAAATTACGCCATAAGTAGAGCTTGTCCATGAGGAAAGGATGTATTTTCTGATTTGGCCACTCAGACTTCATGCTAAAAAACGTGACTTTAGCATCGATATGTTCTAATTAATGTTAGAATGCCCATTCAGAAACAGTTGACCAGGTGTTTATCGATTTGATTCATGCCACAACGTCGATCGATTTGATTCATACAACATAAACCATTCATTATGCTTCATTTTGTTTCGTTCTGTAGAGTATTTGAAAATGGTTATTCTAAAACGGTTGATCTCGTAGTAAGTCTAGTCTGTGTCATTGTTAATATTTTCTTCGCTTTTTCTCCATTGAAATACAAATGTGGACGAGTTTCTCTTGAAATTCTTCTCAGAATGTTATCAATCTTCATCAAATGATGATAAATCAAAATTTCCACTTATCAGGTGACAAATGATACGATGTTTTCGCAATCCACCATTTATAGAAGCGAAGAATTTGAGCATCTATTATGACGTCATTCAATGCATTTTCCTTCTATTTCATTAATTAAATCGTGACTAATGAATATTCCCAACCATTTTAGGTAATGTTGACTTCTTAAAAACCTTCTTGAACTTTCTGGAGATGATATTTCAGATTGATAATGTTTCTTTTTGATCTTTTTACCCCCTCTGAAGCATTTCTAATTAATAGTCTTTAGTCTTCCTATATATTAATATAAAAAATGAATAAGTTTAAATAACAAATATATGTATTTTGAGATTCAAACTCAGGCGATGGATGTAATCACACTTGCTATCGTATGAGTAAGCAAGTCCATGTACCAAGGATTCGAGTTACCAAAAGAAAGAAACTCTCTGAGTTACTCTGATTAAAAGAAAGTTGTAACCTTCTTTTAGTCAGAGTAACCAAGCAACAAGACATTAAAAGTTAGTTACCATCATTTTTATGAATGTGTATAGAATTCAGGACTGACTTTTAGGAAAAACTAGTCTGCATTTGTGTTTCTATTGAGAGAATATATGAAAAAAACATCCAAGGTCCAAATGTATCAAGCAATTCTTTGCGAAATCATTTAACAATTGTTAGCTAAGAGCACTGGAGGGTAAAAATTTCACCTATTTTAAGTGGGCCCTAAATTAATTAATTAACCCTTTTTCTTTCAATTAATATTTCTCAACAATTTTACTCCTTTGAACTTTTCTATTGATTATCATTAGGGCCATAGAAAGGCACTCTACCCCTATGGGATATAAAAATTTCTAAACAAGAATTTTCTCCAAAAATAAACTGTCAAAAATATGAATAAAAAATGCAAACTCTATTGGCTTTATCCTTTATATTTATTTGTTAATGGCATTCCTTGACCGAATAGATGTTACTACAGTCATCAACCTACGTTTGTAAACTTTGCATTTACTTTAATACAAGTCTCACTATTTCTTCATATTTAATCGAAAAAGTCAATAATATGATTGAATGAACATATTGATTAGATTATCGATAACTATTGTACTAAATAATTTTCTTCTTCAATGAATTGATAAATAAATGAAGAAATAGAAACACATACATTACCGTAAGGAATATTAAGAAACAGTATTTCAATGTATTTGTCCCTATCCGCCCTATTATGTTCATGAGTAAATCCAACGGCGTGCATCATTTCATGCAAGATGAATCCTCTACCCATGCAGTTTTCTTCATTCAAGACAATCAGTTGCTTGTATTTTACTCTACCCACTTCGGAATGGCAACTATGAATACAAATTAAAAGCTTAATCTTTATTGAATAGGAAATCAATAAACTATATGCAAGATGATTCAGAAAGATTTTGTATTAGATAAGATAGATGAATCTTCCGCACATGCAATTTTCTACGTCCAAGATAATTAGCTGCTTTTATTTGAAACTATGAATACAAATTAAAAGCTTAATCCCTATTAAGTATGAAATTAATAGGCTATATGCAAGATGCTATATGCAAAGATTTAGTACAAGCTAAGGATGATTCCTCTACCAACTCAGTTTCCTTCATTCAAAACAATTAGTTGCTTATATTTTACTCTATCCAATTCAGAATGACAATTATGAATGCACATTTAAAGCTTAATTCCTGTTTAGTATAAAATGAAAAGGCTATATGCAAGATGATTCAGAAAGATTTTGTATTAGATAAGATAGATGAATCTTCCGCACATGCAATTTTCTACGTCCAAGATAATTAGCTGCTTTTATTTGAAACTATGAATACAAATTAAAAGCTTAATCCCTATTAAGTATGAAATTAATAGGCTATATGCAAGATGCTATATGCAAAGATTTAGTACAACCTAAGGATGATTCCTCTACCAACTCAGTTTCCTTCATTCAAAACAATTAGTTGCTTATATTTTACTCTATCCAATTCAGAATGACAATTATGAATGCACATTTAAAGCTTAATTCCTGTTTAGTATAAAATGAAAAGGCTATATGCAGGATGATTCAGAAATATTTACTATAAGATAAAGATCCTCTACCCATGCAGCTTCCTTCGTTCAAGATTATCAGATGAATCCTCAACCCACGCAGTTTCCTTCGCTCAAGATAATTAGATGATTCCTCTACCCAAGCAGTTTCCTTCGTTCAAGACAATCAGTTGCTTGTATTTTATTCTGCCCACTTCGGAATGGTAATTAGGAATAAAAATTAAAGTTTAATTCATGTTAAGTACTCGTACAAAGTCAGTGGCTAGATGCATAGGGTTTCAAAAGTATTTTAGAAGAATTAAGGAAGGGAAGGTTAATGAATATGTTTAGCACAGGATAATTTTATATCATTGCATCTTCTCTTGTGCAATAAATGGACTTATTGCTATTTATTTAATAAAAGAGTAGTTATCTTCAAAAAAAGTTGAAAAATATTAAACATTTTACATTCGAACTCCTTTTGACGGAATAAAAGTATTCTCATCTCTTTTTAAATCCCATTTTAAAAGAGTATTAAAGATTATTTCTATCCTGTAAACTAAATATTCCATTTACATGATTAAAAATTTAGAATTGAAGCGGGAAATTTGGAAGAAGAAAAGCTCTAAGGATTTTCTAGAAAAGTCTATTTTTTTATCCCTTTAAGAAGAAGAATTTGGAATTTATGTATCAAATAAATCTATTTGAGTGTAATATTTTATTTGTAATCAAAAACAATCGAAACAATAAGAGGTGTAAAAAACTGAAGCTTAACATAATTTATTTAGCTTACAGAAAATATTTAGCTTATAAATTGATTACATGACAAGTTATCATTGTTCAGATAGTGGTCTGGGTATACAAAAATTTATTTTATTTTCGACAAAAGGATTTAAATTAAGATATTCAATCCTTAGCTTAATGACCGAATGAGTGACCAAAAATCGTGATTTTTATTTCTACCGAACGTGATCCGGAAAGAAAGGAGAAAGGAAAATACAGCGCTATTTGGGAATACGCTGATATTTGCGCAGGTTAACGAACACATAATAAAGCTTGACAAGGTAAAGTAAAAATAAATTTGGAAACTTATAGGTTTAATTCTTCAATAAATTAAGGTTTGAAAAATAAAATTATTTATCATATATGAAATATATTATCATATTAAATATATTGATTTGAAGTATTTATAACATGCATAACTTGGTATTATGATATCGATTTACCGAAATTTCTATCCACTTTTTTACAAAAATCGGAAACGAAATTTGAAATTTGTCCATATAACCAATTTCAACAAATTTGCATGGAATTGCATAGAAAAATGCATGAGCCATATAATGACGGTTTGGAAGTGAATTGAATAGATCAATCATTAAAGTGGCTGGTTAGTTCCTTGTGATTTTGTTTTAAATTAGAGTACATTAAAAGATCATGTTTCTTCACAATTGGCGACTAACAATGTCGAATTGGAAAATGACCACCATATATCCTACAGTGAGTTCTGAGAAAAACTCACATGTGTGATGCACATGGCTCATATTATTTTTGAATGCCACAATGAGCATTTATGTACGCTTGGTATTTATGACATCACTGTGCAGTCATTGAAGTAGTCAGTGAAAACTGTAACTTTTTTTTCATTTTATGAATTAAAGCTGGAAAGATGATTATTTTAATTTTGAAAAGATTAATAATAGTCACTGTTACAGCTTCACGCCGATAGATGGCGTATCTGTTGAGTACAAAGTTCTGTTAATTCCTTTTTTTTGTATCAGAACGTAGTGTGTGTAAGAACGATTCTGAGAGGAGACGAGGCATCCAACTGTGAGAGGTGTCCTAATCTGTAACAGTCTACATGAAGTGGCACAAAAAATGTGTCCGAAATAAAATGGTGTTCACCAGAAAGAAATGAGTAATTATTTGTAGAGAATTACATTAAGTGGTCCGTCGAGCCGGAGTATTGAACCATCGAGAGTTTTGAGAAGTCGGCAAGTGTTTCTGTTTTGCCGCGTGTGTTTACTTGATATTGTTCTCAGTGATTTCTGAATCGTTTAGAGTGATATCCAATGGATATAAAGTGTAAATTCCTATGATTGGACTATCCGATGATTGGATTATTATGTCCGTTTTGGTTTCAGGGTAATTGTGAGTATACTTTTGTTTTCTAAATTTGTGTATTAGTTTCGTTTTTATGAGTTGCATATATTCAGAGTTCTCTTTTCAAAATGCTTTCAAAACTTAAAAAGAGTGAATTAATTGAAGTTGCCGAGGAACTAGAAATTAATATTCCTGCAGGTGCCAAAGTAGTTACTATTAAAGATTTAATTGAAAAGAGCGAGATCTATAAAGATAATTATGAATTCGTAAAAACTGTAGTTGAGTCAATAATTGATAGGAAAAAAGATTACGAGAAAAATGAAGCACAGAAACTAGAATTGGAAAAACTTAAACTCGCGCAATTAGAAAAACAACTTGAGCTTGCGAATTTAACAAAAGATGTAACACAAAAGGTTAATGTAACAAATAGAGATTCTGATTCTAATTTTAGCTTAGAAAGTTTGATAAAAAGTGTCAAAACTTTAACTATTCCTGTTCCTACACGAGCAGAGTCGTATAATTTATTTTTCCAATCGCTTGAAAGAGCTTTCAAAACCAAAAATGTCCCAGAACAATTCAAATCAGAGATCCTATTAAATATTTTAGGTGAAAAAGTTACCAATTTAATGATATATTTAAATGAAGATGAATTGTGTATGTATTACAAATTAAAAGAATTAATGTTAAAAGAATTTCAGTCCACCCCACAAGAAGTTTTAAATAATTTCCGTAAAGCGAAAAAACGTCCAAACGAAAGCTATATCCAGTTTGCATCGCGACTTAGTGCAGCTTTTGATTATTATTGTCAATTAAGAAAGGTAAATGATTTTAAGGGAGTTTGTGAACTCATGGTTTCGGAAAAAATATTTTATTCATTAGATCGTGAACTACAAATTCATATTGGCGTGAAACAAGGAGAATCTTGGTATGTGCCACCAGATTTGGCCAGGCATTGCGATATTTATGTATCCTCAAAATTCAAAAACGATAGTAATGTGTTTTCACGACCGCAAATTGTAAACCATTCTCAAAAATATCGTAAAGAATACAGTCCACAAAAAGCATTTGTATCGGAAGTTAAAACTCCGAAATGTGTAATTTGTAAATCTAATGAAAATCATTCCCTGAATGTACTGTTTTCAAAAATATGCTTGTTAATGAGAGAATTGAGGTCGTTAAAAATAAGCAATTATGTTTTAATTGTTTAAATCACCATAAAATTGCTAACTGTTATTCAAAATCCAGTTGCTCCATTTGCAAAAAACGACATAACACTCTTTTGCACTTCGGAAATATTCAAAGCGAAACTGAAACTCGCTCGCAAAATTCTAACGCGGGATTAAATCCAAGGTCAAATGTATTCGTTCCGCGAATTGAAAATCCTAGTCATAATTCTTCACAACTGACGAATGAGTCACCTGCGAACAGTACGCATTCATTCACTGCTACCAACATAAATCTAAACAAAATGGTTTTATTAAGTACTGCAAATGTAATGATTCAAAATAATGTAGGAATGTTTATGCGTGGACGTGCGTTGCTGGATGGTGGTTGTATGAGTCATTTCATTTCAAAACGGTTAGCCGATAAACTGAATTTGAAAAAAGAAAGACGAAACATTGTGGTTTCTGGACTAAATCAATCTTCTTCTGTTATTAACTGGATCGTAAAAACAAAAATTTCGAACGTTAGCGAAAGCTTTGAAAAGGGAATTGAGTTATTGGTAGTGCCGCATATAACAGATAGTATCCCCTCCAAACAATTTGACATTGATACGCTAGAATTAGATAGTTTCAATTTAGCGGATGTGAGTTTCAATGAACCTGGAGAAGTGGATATTTTATTAGGTGCCCAAATATTCTATGAACTTTTAAGATCGGGTCAAATTAGGTTTCCGGGAACAGACATTGTTTTTCAAAATACTGTGTTTGGGTTTGTTGCTACCGGAAGTGTTCCAATAGAAAACGAAACTACTGTTCATTGTGGGTTGGTAATAGAAGATTTGGATGCAAATTTAAGGAAATTTTGGGAAATTGAAGATGTTGAGGGGGATAAATTACAAAATGATGAGAGTTTTATATGTGAAGATCATTTCATGAAAACACATTTCAGAAATGACGATGGAAACTATGTTGTTAAAATGCCGTTTAAAATAGACCCCCCATGTTTAGGCGAATCAAAACACATTGCTACTAAAAGATTTAATTCACTTTGGCAACGTTTGAAGAGAGAACCAGAGTATAGGCAACTATACAGCGAATTTTTAACTGAGTATGAGAATTTGGAGCATATGCAGGCAACTTGCGAAACTCCAAGGTACATTATGCCTCATCATGGCGTTTTTAGGCCAGAAAGTAGTACTACAAAATTACGCGTTGTTTTTAACGCATCAGAGGCAACGTCATCTGGACAATCGATTAATGATAATTTGTATTCAGGATCTGTTGTCCAAGATGATTTGTTCGCTATTTTGTTGAGATTTCGAAAACATTCTATAGTTTTCACCGCCGATATAAAAAAGATGTATCGTCAAATTTGGATACATCCAGATCAGTGTGATTTACAATGTATTTTATGGAAGGATTTAGAGGAAGAGAATTTACGTGTATTTAAGTTGCTCACTGTTACCTACGGAACCAAATGCGCTCCTTACTTGGCGACCAGAGTACTAAAACAAATATGCTGTGATGAGCAGAACAACTATCCTTTAGCCGCTGCTACTGGCAAAGATTTTTACGTCGACGATATACTCAGTGGTACCGAGGATTTATCTTCTGCCATTGAACTACAAGACCAGTTAATACATTTGTTAAAAGCAGCTGGTATGGAGCTTCACAAATGGAGCTCAAATAATCCTGTTTTTTACAAAATGTACCAACGTCGGACCGAGAATACAATTTCGATAACCCCAACTCAGCAACTTTAAAAACTTTGGGATTACAATTCAATCCTGAAAAGGATACATTTAGTTTTAGTGTTCAAAAAATTGTGAGACCTGCAACAAAAAGAACAATGCTATCGGACATATCCAGATTGTTTGATCCTTTAGGCCTCTTAGGACCTTTGATAATCACAGTGAAGATGTTCTTGCAGAAGTTGTGGATTTTGAGAATTGATTGGGACGATGAAGTTCCCCTACACTTAAATAGAGAGTGGGAAAAATTTAGTTCTGAATTCAGTCAATTGAAAAATGTAAACATAGATCGTCATGTGTTATGTTCTAAAGTTCTGAAAGTAGACCTGATAGGCTTCGGAGATGCTTCGAAAAATGCATATGGTTGTGCTGTCTACACCAGGTCTTTGTCAAGGTCTGGTGAGATAAAGGTGTCACTCTTATGCAGCAAATCTCGAGTGGCTCCCATCAAAGAAATTAGTATCCCACGTTTGGAGCTGTGTGCAGCGGATTTGCTTTCCAAGCTTACCGTTAAGGTTCTGTCATCCTTGCAACTAGACATTGATGGAGTACATTTGTACTCGGACTCCACTGTGGTGCGTGCTTGGATCAAAACTCCACCTACATCGTTGAAAACTTTTGTGGCTAATCGAGTCACTAGGATTCAAGAGTATACTAAGAACTTCCAATGGCATTATGTAAATACTGCTGAGAATCCTGCGGACTTGATATCACGAGGAGTTTTCCCTTCAAAGATCCAACAGTTGGACATTTGGTGGAATGGACCGTCTTTTCTTTCATCTAGTAGCTGTCCAAACTTCAATGACGATCCTGGTGTCTCAGATGATGAATATCTTCTTGAGGTGAAAAGAACTGCAAGGAACTCTGAACTGAATAATGATCCTATGATTAATCTTTCCATTTGTAATATTCCTAGTTTTTTACAGTGCATATTAGATATAAGTAATAATTATAGTAAAATTGTTCGTATTTTAAGTTATGTTTTCAGGTTTGTCAAGAATCTAAAAGAAGCAGTGAAGACAACAGGTCCACTGAATGCTGAGGAATTGAACTATGCAGAGACATTTTTAATTAAAAATATCCAAATCCAAGAGTTTGCCAAAGACGTCAGTAGTCTCCAAAAACACCACTGTGTGCCTCCTGGTAGTAAATTAAAAACTTTGAATCCTTTCTTGGATTCTAAAGGATTGTTAAGAGTCGGAGGACGGTTGGGTAATAGTAATTTTAACTTTAATAAAAAGCATCAAATAATTTTGCCAAAAAGCCATAGATTAACTTTAATTATAATAGAACATTTTCATAATAAATATTTACATGTTGGTGCGTCTTCCTTGCTATATCTTATTAGAGAAAAAATTTGGCCTCTAAATGGACGTAATAGCTGCAGAAAAATCGTTCATCAATGTATCATTTGTTTCAAGGCCCAACCAATTGCACCTTCTCAAATCATGGGCAATTTGCCGAAGGAAAGAGTGTCTCCAGATTTTGCTTTTAATTGTGCTGGTGCCGATTTCTGTAGGCCGTTTTATATTAAGAATGAGGCTCAGCGTAAAGGTGCTTTACAAAAAATTTATATTTGTATTTTTGTATGTTTTTGTTTTAAAGCTGTTCATATAGAAATTGTTTCAGATTTGACTTCTGATTCCTTTATAGCGACTTTAAAACGATTCATGGCTCGAAGAGGTAAATGTGCGAAACTATTTTCAGATAATGCTAAGAATTTTGTAGGAGCTAATAGAGAAATTAAAAAACTTCATGAAATGGTTAGAAAACCAGATGAAAAGCTGGCAGGCTATTTAGCTTCAGAAGGTATTGAGTGGAAATTTATTCCACCTAGATCCCCACACTTTGGCGGTCTTTGGGAGGCAGCTATAAAGTCATTTAAATACCATTTAAAAAGAGTTGTTAAGGGAATAAACTTAACTTATGAAGAGTTCTTAACGGTAATTGTGCAAATTGAGGGAATTTTGAATTCTCGTCCACTTTGCCCCTTGTCAGCTAACGAGGACGATTTTGAGGTTCTTACTCCTGCACATTTTTTAATAAATAGGTCTTTAACCTCTTTGAGTGAGCCTGATTTGACAAATTTAAAAGAAAGTCATCTCAAGAAATGGCAAAAGGTAACTAGACTTGTACAATATATGTGGAAATTTTGGCATCGTAATTATTTAAGTCAGTTACAACAGAGATCTAAATGGATGTTTGACAAAAATAATGTAAAATTAGGAGATTTAGTGTTATTAATTTAAGATAATTTGCCTTGTTATAAATGGGCTATGAATAGGATAATTAAAATTTATTATGGTGATAAGAAAATTCGTGTTGTTAAGATTAAAACACAGTCTAGTACTTGTAAAAGAGCCATTTCTAAAATTTGTGTATTGCCTATGGAACATAATTAATTTGTAATATTTGATGTTGAAATTTGTAAGCTTTGATTTGTTATTTCTTAAAGATATTGATTATTATGTTTCTTGTATGTTTTTTACTAGATTTGTGTGAAAGTTGTAATATTGTGCATTGTAATCTCTTGAAACCTTGGGGTTTCAAGGTGGGGAGTATGTTACAGCTTCACGCCGATAGATGGCGTATCTGTTGAGTACAAAGTTCTGTTAATTCCTTTTTTTTGTATCAGAACGTAGTGTGTGTAAGAACGATTCTGAGAGGACACGAGGCATCCAACTGTGAGAGGTGTCCTAATCTGTAACAGTCTACATGAAGTGGCACAAAAAATGTGTCCGAAATAAAATGGTGTTCACCAGAAAGAAATGAGTAATTATTTGTAGAGAATTACAGTCACTAACAGTTGTAACTTCAAAGATTCATTAATATAGTTTTTCAATGTCAGTTTATTCTTTCGCAATTCTAAGCTAATAACGAAATTCATTAATTTTAAAAATTTTGAAACGAGAAATTAAAATATTATAGTATTAAATTATTTATTATTAAATTTATATACCTATTGTTATGAATATTTTTAAATTGAATACAAAACCAGTCATTTATTTTTTGTTTTCATTTCAGCAAAATTTTACTTTATTTATTTATTATTTTTATTATACTGAAATAATAATATGAAGACAAACACATTATTGAGTAATATCGGAAAAACAACAGAAATTGAATCAGGTAATTTAAACATACTGATTCAGAAATATAAAATTTGTTTTTTAATCGCATAACTAACATATAAAATGAGTTTAGTTTTGTTAACACACTGTTTTGAAGCAACTCCAGAATTGTTACGTAAGTGGCATGTGAGAATTGTGAGAAATAAGATTGTAACAGAAGTCAAAGAGGAGATACAGAAGAGGAGATTCTGTGTACAATAAGGGAGGAAGCGAATGAAATATAAATTAGTAGAAAGCATGGACAAATCATGTGTAGCAATTGATAAATTACTTTGAAATATAAATTAGTAGAAAGCATGGACAAATCATGTGTACCAATTGATAAATTACTTTAAATCGAAGTATTTAAGAGATGACAGCCTTTAAAGGAAATGTGTATAAATTAATTTTGGTATTTAGGTAAAAAGGCCATAATTGCACGAGTCTTATTTTAATATGATTTAAGTATGTAAAATTATAATATTAATGGAAACTATTGAGTAAACTCATTTCTTAATAAAATATAAAATATTATTAATAGAAACAAATTACAAAAATAAAAAGAACCATTTCTTAACTTTTAGGAACTCTAAAATATGCATAAATGTTTTAGAATATGAATTTTATAATTTCTAAGAAATTCCATATAATTTGTTTCCAGTTGCAAAGAAATTTTTGAATATCAGAACAATTTTGAAAAATCGAACAATTAATCAAGGCTTTTCTTCTATAATTGGTTTACATTTTGTTTCTTTTCTATTCTATATGCAAAATTTCTAGTTAAGTCAATCAAATGTCTATTATCATAACACCTAATTGAATATACGATGGCAGTGCATTTTCCTTGAAATATTCATAAAGATTTATAAAATTTGAAAAAAAAGCCATGAAATTTCCGTTTAGAAAATGTAAACTATTTGGAAAAATTAAAACGTATTACTGATATATTCTTCAATTTACTTACAATGAACCATTGGTAAAATAGACGTAATCCCTCTCTAACCTACGAGGAATCCATTTGATGCAATTTCCAAAATCCTTGTTCCATGAATTTATAGCTTCTAAAATTGTTGATGTCATGTTTGGTGCTGTATAGAAAAGGGACGAGAAACTATAAAGGATCTGATAAAAATTTTAAATTTTATGTCATTCAATATATAGATAGAAAAGACTAAAATGCACTGCATTTCATTGTCTAGAATAATAATTTTATCATATTTTTTTAATACTACCGCTAAATATATATAAAATTTTAAATTTCTCTATTTGAGGTCTCATTGAATTTTAAAATATTTGCTGCCTAAAATTATAAATCTAAATAATAATTTCATTATCTAAATAATCAGATGAAATTAACCTCTTTGCATACAAACATACTTCCAAAGTGCTCTATCTGGTAAGACTAAATATTCCTCTGGAAGGGATTTTAGCTTACACTGGGACAATAACTGGGAACTTTTGTAGTTTTACCATCACTGTCCCTATCTGACTTTTAAATCTAGAGAATCGCTAACATTAATTGAAAGTCATGATGTTTCTTAAGATGAGGTCTCTAATCAACAATATGACTTTAAGAGACCATGCATAAATGAGGAAAATGAAAGGCGAGAGTGCAAATGTGGCAACTACTTATCACTGTTTCTTGCTTTAATACTCCTGAGATATTTCTATCTTGTCATAAAATTCGCGATAAGTAACATAATTTCAACGAGGTCATTTAGCTTTCTTTGGCGACCAATATTGCTATCGCCACTTTTAGAAAAGGTTGTCGATAGTATTTTGAGCAAATGTAATTTAAATAAAATAATGATTTTTCTACATTATCACTTTTCATGATCTTTATATGTGTATAGTTTTGCTTAAAGAGTTTGAAGAGTAAATGTAAACATTTTTGGCTTTAAAAAATTGAACTTTTGTCATTTATAAATTGCTGTCATTTCATTACATTGCATTATACCGTAAGATATTTCATATTTTTAAGCTGTAGTCAAATGAAGTGGATGACAATTAAGCAGGCAATCCACGCTCAAACTACTCAACTAATTACCGCGAAAGTATTGAACTGTCATGGCAGAACTGATCTGCAGGAATTTCACTGTTGTTCTGAATCAGCTGGAATCGGACGTTCGTCTTACTGCCCGATCCCAAAAACGGTACTACCACAGATTTAGATCAATTTTTTTCAATCAAATCTCAATACCAATGCTGCTTTTCCCAGAGACTGCAGTTTAAAGTCAAAGAAATTATCAATGTAATGAAAATTTATGATGTAACTGATAGGTTTTTAAAAACAAACTGAAATACATAGGAATCTACTGAAATTCTTGAAATCTGAGTTTTACCAAACATCAGTGTGTTAAAACTGCTTTTATTCCTAATTTTCAGAAATTAAAATTATAGAATTATATAAATTTACAAATCAAAAAATATGTTACTATTCATTTGAATATGCAGTTAAAAATTAATAGTAAGGAGATAAACATTTGTCGCTCATTTGTTTTGCAAAATTATCTCTTGAGTTTTAAATTAGTAAAAAAAGGATTCAAATTTTGTTAAAAATTTAATCAGTCATACATTTAATAATATATTGCAATACAAGAATCTAAATTACATACTTACACATTTCCTTTGAAATTACAAAAGGTACTCGATTTGATGTCCATTTATACACAGGAAGAGATTCTGTAAACTGTTTCTCTGCAAGCTAATTGAATTTTTTATTATTGAACAAACAATATTTAGATTTTAACAATATTACACTAGTAATAACTTTAACGAGATAACATTAGTAAGAAAGATTTCTGAGCAGGAGTAGTAAATATATATACATATATATATTATTCAGTTTTTTGAAAGAACCGTATTTAGATATATTTATTTCAAATTAGACTTTACTCATTAAGTTAATTATTTCTTTACTTAATGCTTTAATTCAGATTATACTATTCAACATTTCTTTTTATTTTCAATTTACAAACAAAAAGAGAAAATAGTCTGAATTTCTACCTAATTCTTGAATACCCATTAGAATTTATATCTAATTTCTTGAACTTACGATTACTGTCAACTATGCATTTTAATATTACGAATATTTAATATATTGATTATACTATACGTGGCGCCATCTATATGTTTTATAGATGTGTGGCGCCATCTATATGTCAACACTATAACAGATTATTTTTGAGTAAATAAAAAATTGAGTGTGAGATTTTTATGAATGCTACGAAATAAGCTACAATTTTTAACATCTGAGCAAATTGAATTTAAACCATCTTACTCTAAACTTTATTTTTTTTAAATAAAATTCATGCTAATTCTGAGATTTACTCTAGAATAAATTGAACAATATTTCAGTATAAGATTTAAGTCGAAAGTTTTGAATGAATACAAAATGCATCTCTAAACGAAATATATGCTTTCAGATTAAGAATTAATTAATCAACAATTTATATTAAAAATTAATCAGTATTTTTTATATTTATTGTTTCATGGGAATTTTTCTGTACAGAAAGGAAATCAAAACATTTAATGAAAAATATAAATTTAATTTAAAGTTATAATTATTAAAAAACTGATACACTTCCAAAGAGATTTCTTTTTGTGATTAGAAAGTGTAATTATGTCAATTCAGTGAACAAAATGTATAAATGAAAATTAATTTTTAATGAAAAAAAAATCTATAGAAACTGATATTTATTTTAATAATATCAGTATTATTTTGAAAATACAATACAATAAAATAAAATAGCTGATATTTCTTTTCTCACAATTTTATCATAAAACTATCTATTTATCTTTAAAAGAAAAAAAACGAATTCAAAGAAAATTATATTAAAAATGCTTTTAAAAAACTTGTTTTTTATTCATTACGGATGGTCGATAATATATTAAATCAATTAAAAAATCAGGCAAATTGATATTTATACATCGGAAGCCAAAAATTCAAAATTATTTGATAACGAAAAAGACATATACATTCCATAGAGCTAACTCAATAGATGATGGAAATTAGTTTCACTCTTTTACAATAGATGGCAGCAGAAGCGTTATTTTATTTTCATTTATCTCAAAAGTATAGTTTCAGTTCTGGTGTTTGATATCATTAAATGAAATAACGAGCAGTTTAGAATTTGCAATAGATTCAATCATTATTCCCATAATGAACCGAAAATTATTCACGTCATTTCGAATATAGAGAAATTCTTTGGCTATTTGAAATAATTTGTATTAAATAATTATGTAGCTACTTTGCTCCTTATTAATTCACACAGTTAGTTTGATTAATTTAATTACATTTGAAATTTTCCTTATATTCATTCGCATTCGTTAGCATAATTTGCTAAATTTAAATAGTGTTAAATATTGCTTATTAAATTTATGATGTATTTATTTACTTCGTTATTTTATATTTCATCTAACTAATAAATATCTACACATATACGCTCCAAAAACTTTTACTCTCTAAAGAATATCGTACGCAAACACATTGTATTATATTATAATCGTTCCTTCGAATATTCGTGTTAGAAGGTTTTAAGAATTGCAAACCTGTAAACGTTTTCGTATAACAATCGTTCTTTTGCTGTGTTTTGTTGTCTGATTTAAGACATAAAAGCAGTATAAGATATCAAATAAAGGGTACGTGTGTGCCTTGCCATATTGCAATATTTATTTACATGTTGCCCTCAAATGCGCAATAGCTCCTGTCGTACATCGTATTACATAACCACTGATAAGAAGAAAGACGAAGCAATAAAAAGTATTATTATTCTAATATGCAGGGAGATTCATATGTAGTAAATCAAGAAGAAAAAATGTCATCAACTTATAATATTTTTAATAAATTTAAATTTTTTTCTTTAAAATTTTTCCTTTCAACAGACAAAATCATCATAATAAGCAATGAATTTTTTAAAAATAATTTTTAAAATAAAAATAATTTTGATAAATGTATATATTTCGCAAAAATTTATAATTTAATCTTACATTTGCTTCATACTCAAATGCATCTTTAATGCCTTCTTTTGATCCTAAAGAAAGAGAAAATGTACAATGAATAGTCAATGTTAACAATTTTAAAAAAATCTAATTTAAGAGAGAGTGTAAAATGATTATTCAATTTTTCTATTTTCATAAAAAAGAACAGAAAATATAATATAAATAACAAATTTTCCACATAATTTCAATGAAAAAATATATAATATGAATAACAAATTTTCCCACATTATTTCTGTAAAAAATACAGAATGCAAGATAACTGATTTTTAACTAACTGATAATAACTGATAACTTTTAATAACTGATAATAACAGATAACTTTTAATAATTAATAATCACTTTTAAAAACTGATTTTTCTATTTTACTTCGGCAAAAGCGAAAGATGTAGAGTGCGCAATTTATTTCTTCTACATTAATAAAAGAAATAGGGAATGTATTGGAAATTTCTAAATAAATGAAAAGTTAAAGTTAAAAGTTAAAGTTTCTAAATAAATTAAAAGATAAAGGAAAAGTTTGCAAATTTAACGCAAACGATATTTTTGTTTTCTTTTTTGAGAGCATTATCTGTCTGCCACATGAAGGGAACACAATAGAAAATAAAATTTGCTTCTTTAAATTCATTCAAATTTCTATAAATACCTTTCATGTTGTCTATCTTTGGCATTGACGCTGTGCAATAAATGCATCCACAAAAAATCCAGTATCGATAAATCTAAAAATACAATATCAAATTATTATAATAAGAAAGCAAAAACCTGCAATTCCCAAAAATAAAGCATCACTTCCCAAGCCAAGTGGGACAAGACCTGGTGGATTCTACAAGACCTGGTGGGTGAAAAATTCCACCCAAACATTTTTAAATTTTTAAAAACCATTGGTTTGTATAGTTGTATTTAGCATTTTTTAACTTCTGTTCACATTCGACAATTCACACCAATTCATTGTAACGTTCGTATTTCGAATCAGTATTTCTTTTATAAATGCATTTACCTTATATATTTCTGCACTTTCATTTTTCCCATTTTTTGATACATTTGGCTTTTATATCTTAACATGTGTGTTTATATAAATTATTTTTGTTTTTTTTACCATCTGCTTGGCGCAGCATAGCCAAACATGGCTCTTGCGCCAAAAAAACCCGAACAACCAACCCAAGCCAACTATTTGCCTATTAGCTCATCGTGTCAGGGAATGCCGATGAGTTTAGAAGGAAATTAGTAATGTAGGTACTAGACTGTTTACGTTTGAGAGAAATTCAAGGAGAGAACATTTTTCCTCCTTATAATAATTTAGAATATTATATTAATTTGGAATTTTAATTTAATTAAGCGTTTTTTAAACAGATTCAAAATTAAATATTAATATGAATATTCAACGATAAGATCATAAATTAGATTTCCTTTATTTAATTAATTTTAAGTACTCGCATTTACTTGTATCCGAATGGAGAGACTAATGAAGATCAACCTATTGATGTATTTCTTCTGAAATTTTACACGCATTTCCAGTTCTTATAATTAAATTGTACATTAAATATTATCAGTTTAACTTTCTTGCGATTTTGTGTTCTTGTATTCTTATACGCACGAGCGTACAAATGGCTGGTAAGAAGGCTTCATTTCTGCGTAAAATTTTAGTGTTAAATCATTAAATTTCATTCTTGTAGTTAATGATTTTTTCGAGGAATCGTATTTAGTAACCATTCAAAGTTTATTCACTGACAGAACGATAAACAATATAATTCGGAAAAAAAAATTTCTGTCTAAGATTTGTCTATTAATCAGAATCTTCATATCGAGATTTTTTGGACGATTAAAATAACTTTACATTGAATATTTCATTTATGAGAAAGTAAAACGGTCAAAGAAAGCTTAAATTTTTTTAAACAATTTCTTAATGTCTGTAGAAACAAAAGTCAAATGTTATTTTCTTGTCTAAAATTCCAATAAACTTAAAACTACCATTGCCAGTATTTTAAAAAATAATTTGAAAAATTCAAAACTTACCTTACTAAATACCTTCATTGTTCCTTAAAGAGAACAATCAAAGAGAAATGTGCAAACACGAGAAAACTATTAAGAGCTCTTTGTATTTTATGTTAGATTTTTAAAGTAAAATTTTTAAAGGAAAAAGTAGAAATCCAATTCTGAAAATTTATTGTGTGATTGGACAATATGCACAGCTGCTCTATTTCCCATACTAATGATCATAAACCTTTTTCCAGTGACAATTGAAACTGCTCTTTCAAAATTTATGACTTTAATTATTCAAGGTTATTGAAAGTTATGACAGAAATAAGATGCATTGTGGCTTGATTTTTTTTATTTGAAGTTTATAGTTCATTCCATGAGAATTCGTTCTATTGTAAAAATAACAAAATATGAAAAAAATTTTCTAGAAATTACGTACATAAACTTTATTAAATTACTTAATTTTATTTACTTAATTTTCAAAATTTTTCTTATGGAAGCGTGTTGCAATGCATGTAGATTGGACAATCATAGGAAATTTTCAAACAAATAGCAAGTTTCATCAATTATTTGTAGAAGACTTTTAAATCATTTATTTTTGTTCTTTCATTTACAGCATACATTGCTACAGTCTTTCCAAACAACAAATGCTTTAAAGAAATTTCTTTAAATGAAAATTTGGATGCCCACCATTATTATTAACAGGAATTCAATAATTTTTAAGTATTAAATTATTTAAAATTTTGTTTAATCATTTAATTTTAAATTACATGAAGAAACAATGCTATTTGTTGTCCCAAAATATGACTATTTATATAAATAAATATTTATGTTTGTATATATTTCTACAAGCTTTGTTCAAACTTTATGAAATCTGACATATAGGATCACCAAGATCAGAAGAATATCACTGCCAAATTTTGGCAATCCAAAAGCTAATTATATTATGTTAATTAAAATTAAAGTAATTTTTTTTTAGTGATTTTCAGCTTTTTCTTCTGAAAGTATTCTCACAAAGACTAATTTTTACCCTTAAATCTAAAAAAATACCTTTTTCAAAAATATCAATTTTGTTTTCGCATAAATTTTTTTCGATTTAAAAATAATTTAATTTTTTTAATAATAATTTTTTTTTCGATTTAATAAATTTTAATTTAAAATTCAATACGATATATCATCTGCAGCAGTGTTTCTTATTGTTATGAGGGAATTATAATTTATTTCATTGTTCCTTTCAAACCATCTAGTCACAGTTAAAATTAAGAATACATTTTTTGGACACTAATTCCGAAAGATAATTTTTATTTCCGCTTTTTTTTTGCTGTATGTATACTTTTTAATTTGTACAAGCAGTAATTCCAAGTTGACTTACCAAGTAGCAAGATGTCATTTTAAATAAATATTTCTGTATTTTTTAATAGCCAACAAACTCATGACAAAAAGTCAATATTCCGGATGAACAAGTTTGTTACCAAAGTCAGCTAGTTAATTATAAAAATTAATAAGGACTCAAAAATAAAGCTCTGCCGATTTTCAACTTATAAAAAAAAAATCGTTTTTTTTTTTTTTATGCAGGTTTTCAAAAAAATATCGATATATCGAAATCATGATCTTGAGTAATAGTTCACGATAAATCGCGATGCAAAAAAATCGATATTCACAATTAATTTACGTTTTCGATTCCGTTTTGGTTATCTGTTAGTGTTTATTTTTGTTGCTGTGCATTATTTCTCATCTTAATATATAATTTTTGTTAATATTTCTATAAATACATTCAAAGTCTAATATATAAAAAATACTTGCTTGAAGCACGTCATTTTGGAGTAAACTGTTTTCTGTTCCCTAATTGGATGATACAATTATGGAAAAATAATCTTGGTTATCAGAATGTTATTGGCTGTCCTTTGTTTAATCGCTAGCTATTGATCTTCAGAAATAAAAGCAAAAATATTAAATTCATATTAAATGCACAATTTTGTTAGCAGTTCACATTTTCACACTCAAGCGTACTCACATAAAAAAAAAAAAAAGAAGAAGTTCTGTTCTACCTGTTTTGGCATTCTCACCCTTTATTAAAGGAATTTTCACAGAATTATTTTCTAACAATTTTTATTCAAAAAAAAAACTATTATATAAATTGAAATTTAATTTTATTTGGGGTCATTCTAATCGGTCAATATGTTAAGAAATGCTATTTATAACTTGAAAATAACTATAAATAAATAATGACATCACGATATATCGATAATTGTTGGACGATATATCATGATGATGAAGTTTGATTGCCGTACAATCCTACTCAAAAATAATATTTAAAAAAAAATATTTAACACTAATGCAATGGATAAATGCCTTTTTAAAAATTCGTCATAATCTGTTTCGAATAAGGATATTATAATTATATCAGTATATTGTTATTTTATATTATTGTTCTAATACTTGAAAACCTTGCAACTGAATGGGAAGTATATGTACCTGACTACGGTGCTTAATTTATAATTGACTATTCAATGAGAATTAATCATTATTTTGAATAAAGATGTCACATCATTATGTTATTATTTTACATTATTATTCTAATAATTAAAAGCCTTGTGGCCGGAAGGAAAGTTTCTCTAAGTCATATCTGGCCACAGGATGTAATTTACAGTTCACTTTTGAAGAAAATTATGTTTGGTTCTAGCAGAAATTGCTTTTGACTTTGATTCAGAATTGCTTTTGACTTAAACTTTGATTCAAGATAATAATTGATGATGATGTATGTTTTTAAAATAACTGAAAATAAATAAAATGAGTCAGGTCAGTGGGATGTCTTAACAAATATGAAACTCTCACCGAGTAAAATTTAAACAAATATAGCAGTTTCTGAGGCATACATGAAACAAATATGGCAGCTAAAGAAACAAATATGGAAGCAAAAATATGAAATAAGTATGACAGCTGGTATATAAAATTGTAATGCAGATTTCCAGCCAAATTAATGCTCATGGTTGGAAGTAGATTTACAGCGATTGTCAATGGACGCTGAATGGATGATAAGTGAAGAATCCTCCCATCTTGGCGACAAACTGGCTAGATGGCGGCGAAAGCAAAACCTAGGAAATAAGAGAATTTACCTTCTATTACTATTAGAAGCGAGATATGGATATTTTTCTCGGAAATTCCATTTCTGTTATGAGACTACAAAATCAAGAAAGATTAGCTCGAGAATAAATTCTTTCTTATTAATCACATTATAAAAAGGTGACACCTAACGCTTTTGATTGTGCGGTGATTAAGTACATTAAATCATGTCTTATGCTTGTGTTGTTAATCTTGTTACATGCTTGTGAATTGTTAATTAATTTTAATGCATTTTTTGTCCACCTTTACTGGGATTTGGTTGACTGTTCTTCGTGATATACGTAGAATAAAGAATTGTTATCTACTTCCATGTTTATTGGACTCCTTGTACATTACATAAATTGGGCGATTTCCGCAATGACATAAATAACTTTCACAAAATATGCACCATAACATCTAACCTACTATGAAGATTTTAACATTAGTTTTTATTTATATGATTATAGATTATTGAGATGATTCCAGATGAATATTGATTCCCCAATTTTGGCGACAAATTTGACTGCTAAATTAGCTACATTGGCCAACAATTAAATTTAGTAATTAATAGAATTTTGGCTCTATTTGTATTAGAGACTAGGTCGGGATATTTTTTTCAAAAATTCAATTTTTTTTTATAAAATTATAAAATGATGAAGTGTTAGTTCGAGGATCAATTATCCCCTTAGAGTTTTTATCGCATTACGAGCTAGTGACATCTTACGCGGTTGATTGTGCGATGATTTAATTATCTATTTGCTATTTCTTGCGTACTGTTAATTTTATTGGTGCGTTTCTTTTGAACACTTCTGCACCTTGCACTTAGCCCCTTTCGAGCGATTTTCGTAATAACTTAAATAACTGGCATATATTACGCACGAGAGTGGAATGAAAAGTTTCCGCCTTACCTAGAGATAACGCTTCCGGAATAACTTTGACTAGAGCACTTCAAAGCTCCGTTTTTATTTAATACTTCTAGCATATTTTAAAAGATTTGTGTTTAGCCTTTTTTATACTGTGCTGTTTGAAAATTTTCTTCTTTTGTTTTTAACCGAGTATGGAGAAAGCTTAAGTGCGAGCTGTGATAAAATATTTTATATATATATATATAGAAAACTTATTTCCAACGTATATTAAAGCTTAGTTAGATACTATACCACGGGAATCTGCTCCTTCATTTACACTTGTTAAAACATTCATTGCAGACATTAAAAGTGATCGTACAAGTACTCAGAATGCGGAACGCGTTTGAAGACCAAAATCAGCCACTGCAGATAAAATCGTTAGTAAAGTTCACAAAAATATGAATAATTGCCTATTGAAATTGACAGAGATTGCTGAGTCTGTTGGTATATCCAAAAAATGGACATATCATATTTTACTAGATATTTTGAGTACGAGAAAATTGTCAGCAACAGGAGTGCCGCGTTTGCTGACCTTGGATCAAAAATAGCAGCGCATGACGATATCATAGCTGTACAATTCAAACCCAACTGATTTTTTTGCGGCGTTTCCTTATTATGGATGGCACATGGATCCTTTACTATTATCCTGAAATCAAACAGCAATCAAAACAGTGGACAGCGAAGGACGAATCAGCACTAATAAAGCCAAAATTGCGCCATCTGTTGGAAAGCAACAGTTATCTTATGGCAACAGTTTTTTTGGGACGTTAAGGAAATTTTACTATTGAATTATCTAGAAAAAGGTAGGACCATCAGCGTTGGATATTATGGTCATCTTTTGGATAAATTGCATTCCAAAATCAAAGAAAAAAGACCAGGTTTGGCCAAGAAGAAAATCCTGTTTCACCAGGACAATGCTCTCGTCCACGTGGCTGTCATTGAGAAGGCGAAACTTCATGAACTGATGTTTGAAATTCTTTTTCATGCACCTTAATCTTCTGATATGGTCCCCTCGTTCTACATGGACTATGGTCTCCTCGGACAAGAGGTTTCAACATGTTCCCCAACATGAAAAAATTTCTAGCTGGAAGGAAATTCTGTTCTGATGTTGAAATCATCTGAGCCACGAATGCCTACTTTGAGGCTTTAGAAGAAAGCTCGTAAAGAGAGGAGACCTCTGGTGCAGGTGTATGTCTTTGGAAGAAGACTACGTTGAAGAAATAAACCAATCATTAAACTGGATTTTCCCTTGGTAGGCCGGAAACTTTTCTATCCACCCTCGTACCATAACATCGAACCTACGATGAAGATTTTAAAATCAGTTATTATTTAGATGATTATAAATTATTGAAATGATATATCACGTAAGATTACGATGAAAATCGCATCGAGCGTGTTTGAATTTATAGTATCTATAATAAGGACAAATCTTTATATTCAAACAATACATTTTCATAATATCTTCGGGTCTTTTCAAAGATTGAAGAAAGGGAGAAATTTTTCTGGCTTTATTATTTAACTATAATTTATATTGATTGTGGTATTGTCCAGCTCATTTCTTTATAAGCATAAAATGTCCAGCTATACTGCTACGATATATTGTATGGTATTCAAATTATCGGATATCATCGATTATATGATATACGAATTCATATCATACGATATATTTTGCTTGTAGGGTTGACAAATATTTAAATTGTCTGGTGGGGTGTTGTGGTTTTCTAAGGGACTGCCCGGTTTTAAATACACTGTCTTTAATCTTCACACAGTTACACTACAAAATTCACAAACACTTATTACTACAAACACATAGAAAATTAGGTTAAAGAGAACAGTATGGTGGGGGGGGGATTCCACCGTTTCCAGCCGAAAGCATTCGGCGTTAGCTCAAGGGTTGCGCATGGGGAAAAAGTCGACCTCAGAGTGCAGGTCTACCGTTCAACTGATCGTCTTCTGTAAAAAGCCACAAGGGGGCGCTCTCTGCTCAAGGGGAAAAAGAGGTGCTTTAATTGTGAGATCCGTTCCATAAAAAAAATTCTTGTCTTAATTGGTTAATATAACTGAACTAAGCTAACTCTCAGTGCAGGTGGTTTAATAGCTTACAAGAAACAGAGTTGAAGAATATGCATTGGATATAGAGCCCAAATATGTTTTTTTCAGTTTTTTATTATTATTATTATTATTACAAGGGCATCACACACCCTTTAAGGGATAACTTTTAAAATATTTTTTCAATGTATTTTAAAGTGTAAATTTATACAGAAGATAAGATTTTTCACGATCTTAAAAATGCTATATAAAATCTTAATGCGCCCATAAATAATAGAATCCCTGTAAAATAATTAAAACATAAAATAATTTTGCATCATAATACTGAGGTAAAATGTGCCTCATAAATGTTAAGCTGAATTACTCATTTATTTTAAACAAAACCAACAAGATTTTAACCATTGATGGTTGATTTAACAAGTATCAAGTTCACAGCATTTCAAAGATAAAATTATTTCTTCCAGTCGCAACTTTCCTTTATCCAAAAGAAGACCGGAAAAAATTTCTATCTCATGGCGCCATCTATCGATAGATATATAAGATTTTTGCAATACTCTAAATCTAAAGTGACTAATATCCATCTGACAACTTTCGGAAAATTACAAGTCCTTATAAGTTATAATAAATATTTTTATATTTGATGGATATTGCGTGTAATTTCACAAAGTTACAGCAAAGCGGATGGTTCAATTTTTAAATGCAGATAACAAGGTCGAAAAACCTAACTTCATTGTTTAAATCAGAACATTAACATAATATACCAAATTATATAATTAGTGTCACATTTAATTAAAAAAAAATTAAAATCACTTGAAAACATGAAATGCGTTTCTTTTGATCACAGATAATTTTTTGTTTTATTTCAAAATTGCACAAAGAAATTTTCATAACTGAAATATATTTTTAAAATTCTTGCAAAATCTAAAATTATTTTAAGCTTTTTACCTATATAAGAAAATTATATATTATAATTGCTGAATGCTCTTATGTTTATTTAAGGATAATTGCGAAACAGAAATAAAACAAAGCATTTTTTTTTTTTCATTTTTCAATCTCGGATAATTTGCAAAATAGTCAAATATCGAATAATAACCGAATAATACAATAACCGAAGCTGTTTGAAATTATATTTTTACATCGTGGCACCATCTCTTCGGTCATAAGTTTCAAAGTCAAAATTATTTAAAATAATAAATGTTACAAGAAATATTTTATAAAGATCAAGAAAATGCTCTCTATAAATAAATAGTATTTTAAAAATCTAATGAGAAAACGAGTTTAAATTATTCTAGTTATAATCACTCAAAATAAATTACAATTTCTCAAAAATACAGCAATGAGTGTGGCTAGATTTTTAAATGCATATGAAAAGGGGCTGAGGAAACACAACTTTCTCAAAGGCAATTAAATTCTTAAAAATTAGAAGGGCATGTATTTTTGACGTTAAATTTTGCTTGTGTTGAAAGTTGGATGTATCTTTACTCCCCGAGACAATGCGTTATATAATAAGTGTATGGAGAAGTACACAAAAAGTAAAAATACTCCCAAAAACAAAAACTCGATTACCTGCTTGAAAAGCTCCACATTTTTATAGCTTACGATATATTGTGTATTTCGATTTTTCACATTGGCTGTTAAAAATTAGTATCGTACACTAAATTTTCGGAAGAAGCCAAAATAGTATATTGAACGGAAAAACACTTCATTCCGATCTCCAAAGTTCTTCTTCTGTAATATATTACACAACCGAAGCACACACACACACAAACGCACACATAGGTTTGGGAAAGATTCGAACATCTTCTATATACTTCGGATTTGCTATCGTTTATTTTGAGAATCATAAAGAAGTGTCAGGAGGAGAAGGACTTTGGACGAAGAAAGATACAGTAAAAAAATAGCGATCTCCCGAAATTTTCTCGCATAATCTCTGATAAAGGTCTTATTTTCCTTGCTCCTCTTAAAATTGTGGACGTTATAGGGAAGGCCGCGACTACCTCGCATGACATTAATGAACATTAGTTATGAAATATAGATCTTCGTCGTGAATCTAGTAATTTTATCGAATCTATTGAAGAATATGGATTGTGGACATTTTTCCAATCGTTTTTCCAAATTTGACATGAAGCTGCAGTTACAGTTACAAGAATCATTTATTGAATCTCATTGATTTAAGTGGTTGCGTTTATTAGTTTAAACGTTTACAAGCATACGAAAGGACAGAACAGTAGATGGTGAAACTTTCAGTAGGTTTTATTCAAAATTTAACAATTATCTATATTTTTGGTACTCAACTTGTGTAACAAATTTTATCTAACTAAGCTCTTTGTGCTTGGTAGTCACCGAGCTCACAAACTCGATTAGACAGGCAGATAGACTTCCTGTGAATAGATTTCATTCAAAATGTGACATGAATCTGCAAATTTAGTCGTTTTTCCGTATGCCAAATCTCAGCCTCCTGACTCAAAGCCTTTCAGAGTTACATTCAAAGACATAAAAACCAACTCTTTGGCGCACTTCCAAAAATGCACAATTTTGGTCTCAAAGAGGTCCGAAAAGCGGTATTTGTCAAATTACTCAGTTCGGGTTTTTTGACTATTGTAATATTTTCTCTGTACTTCGAGCTCGAGGAAGTAAAAAATTTGTAAGATTGGTTTTCTATATTCTTATTTATCTTTGTCTAGGTGGAATAAAAAAAAAGTGCAATTATAAACCGTTTAATGTAGACTATATTATGCTGTCGTTTTAGAAAGAAATCTTTTTAAGATAATTTCTGTTAATATTTGAATTTGTTATCTGAAAAAAAGGAATGAATCCAAAAATTATGTTTTGAGTTGAAATAAGGGGAAAAAAAGGATTCTATTTTCTAATTATTATTTTTCACCGCCAAATTCTAATATACGATTCTGCTTATCAACCCGCTTTTAGCTAGACACATAAAATTTGAACGCATTTTTCTCGCCACAAGGTAATTTTCTATAAAATTTTGAACAAAATATATTCCAGGCCGTCCAACTGTCGAGGTTGAAAACGGCTAGATGGGTAAAATTTCAGACAGCAATTAAACAATCAGTATCTAAAGTTTATTATCAGACTTTTAAACAAATCTATTTAAGGATATAAATAGGATAACACAAAAACGCTACGATTTAACTAAAAGAAATTTGGCTCATAGTATTTTTATTAAAATTGTATATACCAGTCAAGTTTTGATTTCGAGTGGTCGAGGGAAAAAACCACGTCTCCAAGGCATATTTATTATTCTTTATATTATACAAAAAAAAAGCACAAAACTCTCATACTTGTGACTTTGAAAATAAAAATCTGATCACAAGTGGAATTCATCGCGACTAATTTCTACTAATTTTACATGAAGGAAGGAAGAATGCAACATTTTTATAAGAAAGTAGGTGAGGAAGTTTCTTCGGGACCACTTCCCTAGTTATCAGATAAAAAATGAACATTAATTATCTTCCTTTTCATGCGAATGCTTTTTGATAAAGAGTATTCTAATAGTCTGAATCATCCAAAGAAAAATGTTTCTTGTTTTTTTTTGAGAACGAGCTTCAAATAAAGTTCCATATTTGAACGTTTAATATATTTAAGTTTACA
The DNA here is from genome assembly GCF_947563725.1 of Argiope bruennichi. NCBI lineage: Eukaryota > Metazoa > Arthropoda > Arachnida > Araneae > Araneidae > Argiope > Argiope bruennichi. The sequence continues at coordinate 105,605,913 of NC_079160.1, read as the reverse complement.
AAAGCAAACATAATTTTTATTTTCTCATATTTTTAATACAGTGGAAGTTTATAGTAGAAGTAAAGACATATATTCAGGCTTTGGACCACCACTTGCTCATAAAATGCATTTTTGGATTTAAAAAAAATGCATTCATTAAGATGGACGAAGAAAATTTGGTATAATGTTTTATACCAGATTTTTGAAATATGAACCAAAATACGAAATATAAAGACCGTATAACAAATATTAAGATCAAATTCTGAACGAAGTCTATTCAGAGGAAGTCCGTCTGCCCTGCTGTTCCAAAGTAAGTTAACACGATAATTACAAAACGTAGAAAATGATATACACAGAATTCGGTATATAGATTTAACATCTATAGTGGGGACAACTATCCAATTTCAGGCCAAATCCAACAAGGGGTGTGCTGTCTGTCTATAACAACAAAACGAAACTAACTATTTACATAAAATACGTAAATCTCGTAAATTTAAATAAAGTATGTAAAATCTCGATACACAAGTTTAACATCTTTAATAGAGACACCTATTAAATTTTGAACCATGTCTGAAACTGGATTGGTAGTCAGCCGGTTTGTATTGTCAGAAATTGGCAAACGTGAACTCAAAAATGCAACCACTTAAAAATATCAAATATGATGTGGAATTTTGTGACCGAAAATTTAATTTTTTTTTTTGTTTCAAATTTTCACATCAGCAGGTTGAAAAAACATGTGTATAACAATAATTCTATTTCAGGATGCTATTAGTCTCACGCCAGAGATTTATCGGCAAAAAACTCTCCAAGGATAACACGATAGATTCAGTAAAAATACTAAATACACGCAAACAGGTTAATATTCCGTAACTATTGTACGCCACTGCCATTCAATTCGTTCTCTGGGATAAAGCCTTTCTTAGAGAACATACGATAAAGTTTTGAGAGACCACTTCCAATGATTTGACTGCAGAAGACAGGAGTATATTTAGCAGATATTGTATCGCTTTGCTTAATTCTCTTCTCTTCAAAACCATATGTTTCTGTGTGACAAATCCGTTTTTTCTCTTATATGAGTATTTTCAGTATCACTTCCAGATGTGAATAAAGACAGCAGGGTCGGATTAAACGTGATGGGGGCTAAAATTCATGGATAACACTCTGAAAGTATCATATGTGTTTGAGTTTGCAAATTTCAGCATAAATCATGCTATTTTAAATTCAAATAATTTCGAATACCTTAATTCATAGTAATTGCATTTTTATGAACAGTAAGTTTGTTTTAAAATTTTGTCATTGTTTGATTTTAATATCCTAGTTGATTAGTTGATTACCTTGATTTGATTTAATTACCTAGTTTATTGTTTGATTTTAACTGCCTAGTTGATTAATTTAATAAATCTTTATTGATAATTGTTATGGTCTGAAATCATTGAATGAATTAATGAAATTTATTTATGTGATTCACATATTTGAATATTTATATTAAGTATTATTGAATTGCGGAAACATAAGAGTAACACGCTTTTTTCTTGAAACAATAATTTGATTATAAATATCCAATAAATAGTTATAGTATTAAAAGGGTTTTAAGCTCAAAATGATTGTTAATTTCATTTTAAATACTGAAACATCATAAGGTAAGAATGAGGAAACAAAAAATTTAAGATTTAATACTTCATACCAGTATATTATCGTTGCGTCTTATCCTCTTTTTATGCATTCTTCATACAATTCTTCTTGAAGGACCACAATTTATTACAAACATTTTTATTTCTTTTTTTTTTCTAGAGACATAGAGTCAAATATAAAGGGAGTGTATTTAAAAAAATTAATTCATAAAATACTATAAAGTAAGTTAAAGATTGAAGCCAAATTTGGATTATTCTGAAATCTCTGTGCATCTTTCGATATTTTTTTTAAAAGCGGAATTAAATTAATTCAATCAACCTAATCAAGATAATACATTTCCAGACACTTGAAACATTACTTTATGAAAAATCTCAGAGAACTGTTTTAATAAAATATAATTTAGAATATAATAAATTAATGATATGATAAAAGCAAACATCTATATATTTAAAAAAATAATTCGTTAAATATTATGTATCGTAAAATATTATAGAATTTGTATGATTTAGATAAACGGATGATATATGGTTTAAATTGATTAAATTTTCAAGACATCTTTTCTTCTCTGTATATATTAAAACAGAATTTTTTATATATATATATATATATAATATTCATGATTTTTTTCAAGAAACGAAAATTATGCATATTTAGAAAATTTGCAGTTTATTTATTACAAATAATTTTAAAACTGATGTAACTGAACTGAAATTTTAATAACAAAGGACAAATTTCTATTTGAAAATTTTTCTCATGTACGTACGTCTCTCATGCATATAATTATTGAAAAATAATTTATATTTAAAATTAAAATCTTTTCTTAAACAGTATTTTAATTGTATGGCATTTACTAAAATTGCCTTAAATAGAATAGTTTTAATTTAAGGCCATAAATTGGAGTTTAAATAAAGTCATATTTATAAGAAACAAAAAGTTACTGACAAGCGAAGATTATTTTTTTTTAATTTTATCTAATGGAACCGAATACAGAAATTCAATTCAAATCTTTTTTTTAAATAAAAGATGATTTGAAAAATATATTTATTAAAATATGACCAGTTTTTGCAATATAAAATTAAAACTGATTATTCATTTCAATTCTTTTTTATTTAAAAATGTCTGAAAACTTTAATTGGTTTATGTTTCCAAAGGAAACTTTAAAGTACATTATTCATTACAAGACATATATTTCACTGAATCTTCTCTTTTATTTAATTACCAATTTATTTCGAATAAATCTAAAGAAATTCAGTAATTTAATGGGATTCCAGAATTCAGTAATCAGAATGCAGGATGCCGCATTCACTTCCAAAATAAAGAAAGATCAAAATCAAACATTAATTAAAGTTTTTTTTTTCAATTTATTTTAAATAACAAAAAAAAATCTTTTTACAAAATTGGAAATTCTGTTTTAAGTGCAGTTGAAGATAGAGGAATTATTATACTGCAATTTATATATTAAAATAATGAGTATGATTCTAAATTTGCATATATGAATAAATTTAGAATTCTTAGAAAAAAATTCAAATCTTTTTCTGCAACTCAATAAGCTTATGCAAATGTAGAGAAGAAAGCCATTGAATGAAATATTTTCAAAATGATATATAAAATATAGATTACCTTCTTGGTTCTATTGCCTAACGGAAAAAGACTCTATTTTTAAATTTTTATATCATTCATACGAAATGAGACAAAAACTCCACCAAAGTTCGTTTTTTCCTCTTCTAGCATTAAAATTAGCTTTGAATAGCATTATGGAACTCCAAAGTGGAAATATTTTGTACTTAGAGTAGAATTTTCCGACGTTTATGTGATCTAGAGGCAAAAATATTGTGTAAAAGTTAGCGTGGAATTTTCCGAAGTTTATGTGATCTAGATGCAAAAATATTTTGTACTTAAAATTAGAGTGTAATTTTCCGACGTTTATGTGATCTAGATGCAAAAATATTGTGTAAAAGTTAGCGTGGAATTTTCCGACGTTTATGTGATCTAGATGCAAAAATATTGTGTAAAAGTTAGCGTGGAATTTTCCGACGTTTATGTGATCTAGATGCAAAAATATTGTGTAAAAGTTAGCGTGGAATTTTCCGAAGTTTATGTGATCTAGATGCAAAAATATTTTGTACTTAATAACTTAGAGAGAATAGAGTAGAATTAGAGACTTAGAGTAGAATTTTCCGACGTTTATGTGATCTAGATGCAAAATTATTTTGTACTTAATAACTTAGAGAGAATAGAGTAGAATTTTACGACGTTTATGTGATCTAGATGCAACGGAATATTCCAAGTTTGAAATTTATTTCTTCAATTCAAGTGTTCCTGTCTGTGATACTTGATGTGATCACAGACAGGAACTTGGATTATAGATTGTTGAGTTCTTTAAATTACATTTAAAATTTGTTCAACTAAAGTGTAATGGCAGATAAAAGAACATTGGGAGTGAATGACTTTCAGCCTCCAAGTAATTAGAGGCTATATTTATTGAATCGTTTCATTCATTCTGCTAATAAATATTGTTCATTGAAAAGAAAAGCAAATTGGTAATTCAAATCATTAAAAGGACAGTTTCATGAGAAATCTTTTCTTTATATAGATTATTAACCTAATCTCAAGCTAGAAAGGAGAATGTCCAGTCATCTGGAATACTGCCTGATTTAGATTTATACGTCTGCAGGCACATCAAATTTCAGAAGGGTAAAACACTTGCGACAAGAGGCGATAGAAGGAGCTCGCAACGTGAACTAAAATCATAGTATGCTGTATATGGACCTCCCACAATGGTGGAAAAGTAATCATCGGCGTTTTTACTCAGAATTCCCATTCCCTCAAGAAAACGGAAAAGAACTGATATGAACTTATTATTTACAGTACTGCTGTCAGAATGCAATCACCATCTGGTATCAATGTTTCACACTTGTAATTATTATTATTATTAGTATTATTTTTGAATTTTGCCACTTGAATCAGATCCAGTTACAATCGAATAAGCAAGCAATGCCTTAGATGGAAGGAATCTAATTCGAATTTCAAAAATGTTCTATTTCAAACTCCAATTTTAGGACAAGCTCTTTGAGGTGCGTTTAATATGCTTAATTTTTAATCCGCGCCTGCTTATAACGCCAATCTGCACAACAAATACATAAAAAACTAGGCCAAGAAATATCAAATAAATTGCAACATAAAATATGATATAGCATTACAAAATCATAATACATAATTCTAAAATTTCAACAGAATGTCAATAAATGAATTAAAATATATTTATAAGCTGACAGTTCATTGATTAAATATACAATATAAAAATGGAATGAACAGCAAAATTTGTGATAATAAACAACATGCGAAATAGCAGATAAATATAGAGACTGTCAGAAATCGTAGTCACAGTCATAATGATGAACAAGTTCTGTAAAGTTTGAAGACGGAAACGGAACTCAGATTTGTTTTTTTCTTCAAACTGACAAATATTTCCATTAATGATTAATTACATCATCATATGATTGATAATTTTCTGATGCTTTTTCAGCTTGCAGTGAGAGTATATCACAAGTTTCCAAAGTTGGCTACACCGCTCTCCTCAATTGGCGTTAGAGAATTCATAGAACGAGGGTAACAGAAAGAGAGGCAAATATGAGACATTAAGACAACGAAAAAATGGGATAGTGATGTGCATACGTATTTTGGAAATTGCTAGAATAATATGCCTGAATTAGTAGACATAGATATAAACGGTTTTTTCATATATAATAAAGTTGGGTTGTAGACATTTTCACTAATAAAGATAGAGCAGAATCATCAAATATATAAAAAGGAATATAAAAGGAATTCATAGATAGAGATAACTATGAAAAGAATCAAACGCTAAATTCAGAAATGGATACAAAAAGTTAGCTTCAAAAATCAATACTAAGTCCCGATCCCGGATTTCGATCGAGCGTGCAGATTTCTTTTTCTTTGACTTTTTCATCAAATTTTGAACTCAAAGGTTTATTTACTGTCTAAGAAAGGTCCCCCCCCCCATTTTTTTTGTTACTGTTATTTCATCCAATCTATTTACATAAAAGAAAATATTTGTTATTTCAATAAAAAAGTTTGAAGATGCTGTCGAGGATCGAACAAAATAATGAGTGGTTTCTCCAATTCTACTTCCTCTACGAAAATTTGAGTGCGATATTTAAAGCTGATTAAAAATAAAAATATATCACTTTAAATAGTTTTAATTAAAAGTTAAAGGACGTGCATAACATTTAAGACAAAAGCAACAATTAAATAAAAGGAAAAGGAATAAAGTAGGCTGACTGCTTTTTACACAAATTGAATAATTCAGGCGTCACATCGTCAACATAGAACAGCTTCAACGCTTTCTGATTCTCCTCTTTCGGGTTGTCGATCGAAAGAAGATCTAAGCGCTATATATATATATATATATATATATATATATATATATATACATAGAGGATGTCTCAAAAACCTTGACCGCGATTTTTATTCCTTAAATATTGATGATAGATATATACTGTAAATTACAAAGTTGCAAAAAAAGGGTGTAAAATGTTTTGAAATCGATTAAAATTTTCAGGAGAATAAACTTCCAAAAATACAAAATTTAAATTTTTATACAGGACCTCGTATAAAAAAAGTCCCAAAGAGTAAAATGTGCCCTATCCTCTAATAATGTCATGTACACAATTTCAGCAATTTTTCACAAAAAGTCTAAATGATATTAAACTGTATAAATGCTGATTTAAACCACTTTTCGATGCCTGGATATGAGTTGGCAAAGAGGAAAAATCATGTCAGATGTTACTTTCTTTATGGGTCGTACACAAATAAACAAAGAAAGTAATGATTAAATAAATAAATAATAATTTTGCTATTTATTGGTTCAAAAGTATTAAAAATTTGTAGAACTAATAACTTAAAGGAAATATTACATAAAGGAAAGACTACTTAAATAAAAGATTACATAAGCTTTTTTTTCAAGTTCATTGACTGTGCTATTTTTAAGTTCTATACTGTAATTCATGATAAAAAAATTTAAAGTATTTTTCAAGAAACATAGATTTTAAAATTTGTATTTAAGACTATAGATATAAAGATATTTTATTTCCTTATAATGTCTTTCTGCGTCGCGTCATCTGCACAGAAGCTGTAAACATTTGCATTTTAATTTATGATTGACCCTTCACCAACTTTGTTTTAACATATTTTTGAGAATTTTCATGATAATTTTGCACATGACCTCATTAGAGGATGGGGCACATTTTACTCATGGGAATTTTTTTATACGGGTTCCATATAAAAATTTAAATTTTGTAATTTTTAAAGTAACATTTTGGACCTTTTTTTACGCAACTTTGTAATTTACAGTATATGTCTGTGATCAATATTTAAGGAATAAAAGCCGCGGTCAAGATTTTTGTGATACCCTGTATATACATACATACATATATATATATTAAAAGAAACTCAATATTGCCTTTTTTAGAAGCGATTTGTCACTGACAGTTTTGATTTTGTAATTTTAAAGCTTTAAATTCCAAATTAAAGTTTTTATCTTCCAAACTTCTACTAGATTTTTATATAAAGACTAACATTTCAATGTATAAACACATATAACTGTGCCAGTGTGTTATGAAACCAAATGTTCTCAACTGGTATCAATATACATGCTTATAACTTACAGGGATATATGCACTTTTATACTTCTATTCCCTACCTCAATAGGTGAAGATCCGTCAAGGTGAAAATGTGCCGATATAAAATACAATCAAAGAATAATAAGAAAAATACGAAAATAGGATTTTAAGCTTAAAACATAAGTGAGTCTACCCTCCAAATCATTTTAAAATACAAAATAATGATATTTAGCATAAATAGTGCGTCATGGGTAAGTATAAGTGATGTGTCACATAACTTCTCTTTCACTGAAGGAATAGGAAATATTGATTTGGTTTTAGGAGAGCCTAGTTTGCTTCCGGACTGAACAAGACTGTGTGATAAAAGATGAATTGGTTCGGGTCAATCGATGATCACAATAACTTCTTTGCCTTTCAAAATGACAAAAGTCTTGCCTTCTCATGTTAAAACTTTATAAAGCACCAAATAGGTATAGACAATGAAGGCTGGTCAGCGTCTGCGAGTAAAAAAACATGTGAACAAACAGCTAAATTTTAGTAAAAACGTAAATAGATTTGAGAATGTGTATGGATATAGAAGTAGGTAAAAACTATAAGATTTGGGTTTTTTAAAATTTATTTTAGGAAACCATTTTCCGTAATCTGTGATTAAAGTTGTAAATTTAAATAAAACTTTTTTTTAAATCTTTGTTTTGAGAAATCCAGTGTGTCTTTTCAATCCAATTCAATTAAGATTAATTTTATCACATTACTTATATTTGCATTTTTTTTTACTTTCTAGTATACGTTGCATAGAGAAAGTATAGTAACCGTCAAAAAATTCGAACTCGAGAGTTTGACTTATCTCCACCTTATAACCACCGGGGTACCTCATAATGAGGATGAGATACTTCCAGCATGGTGATTGGATCTCGCCACGATGGAGGGTACACAAATAGGTGGGGGATGTGACTCCTCCAATCGATGACGAGACGTTCTTCCTTCGGGGAGGGTTGTACCGTGGCCGGTGATGACCCTTAGGATTCAACTACAGTTTTCGCCAGTGTTGCTGTAGCGGCGGACCGGTCATTCAGTTACAAATCCGTGTGCCTTCGCGGCGGGTCGGAGAGTCAGATGGATGACTTATCTCTATCTTTTACACCTCCCAGCTCGAGAAACATACTTTCGGAAAATGTCTGTCTTTATGTGACAAAGATTGCTCAAAAATGCACTGAGCTAGATGGATGAAATTTGGTATACTCTCTACGCTAAATTTGCAGATTTCTATAAAATTTTGAGTAAAATTTGTTCAGAGGAAGTCCATCTGTCCGGCTTTTCGATTATAAGATAGCGCGATAACTACGAAACGAAGGACGCTGAATAGATAAGATTCGGTACACATATTTAACATCTATAGGGTAGACACTGTCACATTTTTAGTGAAATGCAACAAAGAGATAACCGTCTATCGGTTTGTACTTTCAAAAACATCTAAACTTGATGATTCAAAAACGCACTGGCTTAAATATATCAAATTTAGTGTAGGAGTTTGTGACTAAAAGTGCAGTTATATGTTAGATTTTTGTTTCAATTGGTTGAGAAAAGCGCGTCTAAAACACAAATTCAGTTTTTAAATATTATTAACACGTTGCAGGGATTAATCGCCAAATAACTCGCCAAGGATAATACGATAGATTCAGTAAAAATGCTAAATTCATGCCAGAAGTTAATATTTCGTAATTATTGTACGCAAGTGCTATACAGAGCTTTATCTGGCATAAGTTTATTACAGAGTATCCGAGAAAGTTTTTAGGGACACAACTTCGGGTGGTTTCAAGAATAATTGTTTTAGAAATGAGAAAAAAAGAAGACAAGGACATTACACTTAAATATAAAATATTAATAAGATTACTTGAGCTGCTACTATTTCCAAATGATTTTTCGAATTCAACTGCTAAAATGTTATGAAGATAAAAAAAAAAAAAAAAAAAAAAAAAAAAAAAAAAGAGGCAATAATCGTAAAAAAAAAGCATTAGATATGACAGAAACATCATTCTAGATTTCGACATTTCAAAGTACTTTACTTAAAAGATAATGAATTTAAATATTTAGGATTACTTTAATATTAAAATATCCAAAATTTGAAAGGATGTTACTCAGAAACAAATTAATATAAGGCCTCCTACAATATATCATTATAAAAGTGATATTCTGATATTTTTTAATTAAGTTTCTTAGAGTATTCTTTGCCGAATTTGTTGTCCTGAAGTCCGTACCCTGAGTGAAAAGAAAGACCCGACTTTGAAGAGCTTTATTTTCCATTAAATAAATAAATAAACTATGTTGCAATCGTGGCTAACCAATTATTTCAAAGTTCAACTATTCAAAGTCCAAAGTTTCCATTCAAAGTTCATAAGTCAAAATTTTCCTAATGTATAAAGTTATAAGAAATTTCGATGATATCTTTTCGCTATTAAAACTCAACTCATTCTTCCCGCATGCATATTATAATGTTCCAATGTAACAGTTGTAATCTAGATTATTTAAAAAATAAACTCTATTGTCTTTTATACCTTCCATGCAAGATATTTTGAAATGCATAGTTATTGATTGGTTATTTTAATTTTCTTGGATTTCGAGCAAATATTTGCTAGTTCTGTTACTTAGACATACACATGCATAATTAGAATCTGGAAGTTAGATCTTCGAAAAGATTGCTGCAATCAGCATTTGAAATTCCCTCGTCCTCTAATCGAGAGAGCAGATTCTGTTTCTCTGAAGAAATAGACGTTGAGCAATTTCAATTAATATTATTTAAAAAAAATAATATCACCATGGTAACCAAACACGCGGGACGAGCAAACTGTATAGATTCTTAATGCTATGGTGGAGTATGAACTTCTATTCTTTTTTAAATCAAATTATACATCATTTTATTTCATCTATTATCTTCTTGAAGGGCATCTAAAATATAAGAAAACGTTACCAGATATATAAGCAGGTCTTGCTTCCATAAAGGATGCGGAAATAGTGGTGTGGCTATGTTCTAATTCATACATTTCATGCTTGACAAAAGTACTTGTGTTGCTCAGCTATTTTGGCTACCCAGGCATTTCTCCATTTTTTGGCACAGCCATTGATTTCCATTCCTTTAATTCCTACCAATAATTTCTAAAATCTATCTGAAAGAAAAATATTGGCATTTCATATTTTATTTCAATGAAAAAAATTTTGATTTTTACACATGCTATTAATTTTTGAAATGTTTCCAATTTAAGGTTAAGCAAATGGCGGTATTCTGCTAAAATAATAAAGGATGATTATTAATAACAAAGGAATAATTAAATTTGCTAAAGTAATAGTTTATAAAGCTGTTCAAGTCTTGTTATAATATGCATTAAATGAAATGCAAAAATTTCTTATGACACATTAACTAATGCTAAAATAAGGAATTATATAAAAAGTATACAACTATATTAAAGTATTTTAAAGTAACAAATAACACTGAAAGAGCTAGGAAGGATCAATTTTAAATTTCAGTTGCAATATAGAGAAAAAGTAATAAAATTCCATGAAAAGGAAATTTTTCTCAACATGTATATCATTAATGGTTTTGCAGACGTCCAAATAGTAATTCGTCTACTTTGTTATTATACCGGTGCTACAAAGATTCTATTTTAGATCATTCAAACTGTGAATTTATTATTACAATACTATATCTTAACACCTTTCCGCACTTTTTTTGTTTGACGATCGAGCTCAGAAATACACTTTTTTTAATTGTTTATGACTGCCATATGAAACTGTGAGTCAGTGATATATTTAGAAGTAAAAATTATCACATTTTGTCACATTTTCCCCAAGAAAATTCTCGATGATTGTAAACATTATTTGCTCATCGAGACATTTTTTTTTTCTCTTTCCAGAGCAGATAATGGCTATAACCGTCATTTGCCTACATATAGCCAAACCTTAGACTGCTCTAACTGTCATTTGCGACAACGTGTCAAAATAACATCACTAAAGGATAAAGACTGCGTTGCTTTTTATTTTCCCGGATATGGACATATGAGAAATGCGGGAATAGCTCCTCTAGTTTGATTGGTAATCAGCAATGACTGCAGAAATGGCTCTTTAAAGCATTTGTCTACAGTATACAATAAGCGACAGTCAGCATTGGTTATATTAAAAGACAGTTCAATTAATTGTTAACTGTATGCATGTCGCAACTAGCAGTGATTGCAACAGTAGTGTGCATTGATGATCAAAAGACTGACTGCAATAAAAACGGTTTGAAAAAATTATCAACTGTGTGAATAATTGGCAATTAGCATTGATTACAGAAGAAGAAGTTTCAATTCATTTGTCTATTGTTTGCATTGATTGGCAATCAATTATAATGAAAGTCGGATCAAAGCAATTGCCGACAGTATATAGTCAGCACTGATTATCGTAAAATGGAGGTTCAATTGCTGACTGTATGCATTGATTGGCAATCCACAATGATTACAATAAAATGTTATAGAAATAGGCCGACTATTGAAAGTCTATAAGCATTGATGACAGTAAAAAGTGATTTGAAACGTTGACGAATTATGTACATGACAAAGATAGATATACCAGCCATCTATCAGCAACATAGTAATTTTGTCACTGGGCCTTTGTGCCCATCTGAAAAGATGTTGTTACTTTTGGATAACTTTGATACAGGTATATAAGCCAAGATATATTGTATTTTTTTTATCTGATTCGTAGAATTTTTTCCGGAGTGAATGAACATTATTTGAGTGTAAAAGCCAGCGAAAGAGGCTTCCTTCAAACTTTCTCGAATATACTCTAATTACTACCCTTACTAACCATTGGCGAGAATTAGATACGAAGGGCTATTAAATCGCGATCTTTGGCGATTAGTCTTTGGGATTTGGCTAATTCAAAAGCAACGTGAAACAGAGTCGGTATTTCTAGAGGCTTTTCTTTTCTAAACGATTGAAACCAAATTTCGGCACAGATCTACAATTGCAGACATTGAATTGGATACGAAGGGCTATTAAATTGCGATCTTTGGCGATTAGTCTGTGGTGAAGCTTTATAAGCCAGATAACAGCTCACTGACAGGAGTGACCGCTTTTGTCTAGTTACACCGCCAGGAACCCAAGCTTTACGAGTTCGGTCCTCGCTATTGCCAATCACTATAAATCCTTGGGATTTGGCTAATTCAAAAGCAACATGAAACAGAGTCGGTATTTCTAGAGACTTTTCTTTTCTGAACGATTGAAACCAAATTTCGGCACAGATCTACAATTGCAGACATTGAATTGGATACGAAGGGCTATTAAATTGCGATCTTTGGCGATTAGTCTGTGGTGAAGCTTTATAAGCCAGATAACAGCTTACTGACAGGAGTGACCGCTTTTGTCTAGTGGTCATGTTACGCCGCCAGGAACCCAAGCTCTTCGAGTTCGGCCCTCGCTATTGCCAGTCACTATAAATCCTTGGGATTTGGCTAATTCAAAAGCAACATGAAACAGAGTCGGTATTTCTAGAGGCTTTTCTCTCCTGAGTGATTGAAACTAAATTTCGGCACAGACATTGAATTTTTGAGCTCTCGAACTTACGTATTTGAGAAAGCACACATGGACAGACCATCATCTAAACTTGATGCATATCTAAATTTAAGATACTAAATCTATCAAAATCCATCTAGCATTCTTCTTTTTGTAGTTGTTTAACTAACTTATATTCGGATAACCGGAAAGACAGATTTTCACTGAATGGATAATGTTCAACATTTCATAAAAAAAATCTAATGAACTAGAGAAGGGATACCGAATTTTACCCATCTGACTCCTAGAATGCTTGAGTTATTTCGCTCACAGCAAATATACAAAATTTCAAAAAATGAGTTTTTTAATTTCGGAATCTTAATATTAGTCAAAATTTGAAGTTCGAATTCGTTGACTATTATAATACTTCCATTTTGTATACTTCGCATGTAAGAATTAACATGTATCTTAATTTGTCCAAAGCAGTAAATTATTTCTACTGGATCTACAATAACAACGTAGGTCTGCATTTTTTTTTTTTTTTTCATAAGCTGCAATAGAAAATATGAAATATGTTTCTAAATTAAACCAATTGTGGATCTGAAAAACAGTAAGATTTGGTATTATACTGGCCGCTCGATATTTCTATTTACTTTATCGGAGTAAAGGATGCTGGAAATGTAACATGACGTTCGAGGCTAAATAATCTTGACATAAGCAATTAACATTAAGAAGAATTCCTTCAAAAATACAAATTCCTTGTAGAATAAAAGAATACTAACATTTTATATCTTATAGTTTTCTAAAAATTCACCCATTTCAGCATAGTAAGAGATATATCTTCCTAAATAAGCTAAATACTGTTGTACATAAAATTTGAAAATTTTTTCCCAAAACTTGCAGCTAAATAAACAATGTGAACTACAATATATATATCTGTATTTGCGTGTGTGCGTCTGCCTATGGCTGTGTGTATGTGTGCGTGCGCGCGTGTGTAAAATATAAGTAATAAAATGCCATATTTTACAAAATGGAACAACTATTTCATTGAAAACATGCAATTTTGAACATTAGGAGCAAATAAATAAATAACAATAATTTTTAAAAATGCTGCAAATAATGATTACTTATATTATGAAACTGCTTAAAATGTTTTAGAATCCTTAATTATCTTCATCCTGAATAACTTTTCAAGCATTTGTAAAAAAAGCAAATGATTCTGGTCTTTCCTTGATGAAATTTTTCTCATTTAATTAAAAAAACAGTGAAAAGTGATTATTAAATCTTTTTCTCTCACTTGGCAACTGTTCCGCACTATGGGTATAACCCCCTCTTTGGTTGGCGAGTGTCTTCTGGCAATGCGATAAATAAAAGACGCCAAGTTTTATCACTTGCTCATTTCTAATCAGGAGAAAGTGATCTTGGCTCCTTCTCCACAAAAACCGTTTTCCTGGCCAATGTGGGAGAGACAATAATGTTTAGCGGGGCCCTTAGAACGCCCCCTTCTCTACGGATGCTCCGCGGGGTTCCCAAGATTGCTCGCATGGAGTTCCAATATATGGTCGGCCTCTCTCCGTGTTAATTACAGCCTAATTACGCGATTTGCATCTTGCGAAGACCGGTTACTCTTCATTAAGAGGTGCAGCGCCATCTGACGGTGCGCTGCGAAAGGGGAGTGTAGTAAAAGTGATTTCGGAGTTGATGGAAACTTTATATCTCAGCCTCAGATTGGAAGATAAAAAGAAAGAGAGTGGAAAGAGTCGGATTGGAAGCTAACTACTGTGGGATCTTTTAATGATGAAATTAGTTGGACTATAATTTTAGCGCTAGAAAAGACAGAAAGGGATTTGAGATAAACAAAATAGCATACTGCAGTAAGAAAGATGGAAATTTTGAAACGAAATTTAAACGAAAATTTTTAACGAAACGATTATTTACAAGTATGTAAATAATCGTATTATTATATTTCAATGGCTTTTTTTGTAACAGTATATAATAACAAAAACTTGTTTTTATATTTATCTTATCTGATATCTTTTTGTCGTATCTCGTTTTTGAGAGAAACTAATTAAAATGTAGCTAAAATCAGGCACGGGATTTAACTTATACGTGCGTTAGATTTCCCTTAAAGGTTTGAATTAAGTCTTTCTAATTGGGAAATTTATTTTCTTGTTTCTTGTCAATAATGGGCTAATCTTAGATCTGTTAAGTCTAATTGTGTGCATGATTATTTAAAAATACTGAGGATTTGGCAGATGGAATTTGGCCCCTAATTGAAGATTCTGTTAAATTTTGGACGAAATATGCAAACGGGAATTTCTTCCATCAGTGTAGCTATGAACAAGGGAATTCCGAAATATAAAAAGCTAGAATGGTGAAATTAGGCAAGTGGTATTATTATGTAGACTAGTATAAAGTTTTGGGCTATCCTTAAAGAACTCAAATAAAGAAATAATTGTTTGTCACTCTGTCTTGCATATGTGCTGCAGTGGGTCATAAATTTGAAATTGCCTTTTCAATTATTTATTTTTAAAAGTTACTTGAAATTATATGCAGTAATTTTGCTTTGAGAGTAAAGCATTACGCTATTCTGGCACCTTCCAACCTCAAGTTCCAAGAAAAACAAGGTTTACAGCAATTATAAGACGACGATCAACAGCGCCATCTGGAGGAATAGATAGATATTTGTAACAGTTCGGCTGTTCATGGGCATATGCGAACAATAAATCCAAAAGTGTCATATTAGATGAATTAATTTCTTTATATTATCTTGAAAAATCGTATATCAATGCATGCTTCTGGAGAAAATCGTTCAATACATGGAGTGAATGTTTGTGAATCTATTTATATGTTAGCATGACAACTCCAAAACATATCAAGAAAGATAAATGAAATTTAGTAAATGACTTTCCAACCTAAAGTTTAGATTTACTAAATTTTTGGTCGAAACAGCTTTAGAAGAAGAATGCCCAGACAGTACACTCGATTTTCTTTATTGTAATAAAGTTGTTTCTGTAAGCTAAACAAAATGCCTGTTTAAGTTTTCAAAAACCCCGAGAAAAAAATATACCTTCTGGCTTTATAACATATCCTGTTTCACTTATCAACAAGCCATTAAAGAAAAAACTTTACTGTGTCAATCAGTAATACAGATTTCCTGAAAAATAAATAAATAAAACTGAAATATATAGTCTATTTTTTTTCTTTTCTGTATAGTTTCTGTGATAACAATGGATTATTTTGTGCGTAATTAAAAGAGATTGAAATAGTGAAAACAGCACTTAATTTATTGTAATAGCTTTCAATCCTATTACACATCTAAAGGCATATCCAGTTCTACCTTTGATTGTTATATCAAAAATTTCATCTCATTGGTGCTGGGATATGAAGTGCATGATGATCCAAATCAAACTAGATGTATTTAATTTGGATCTATAGGTTGCATTATAATCGGTTTTCATACACTCTTTCCTAAGTAAGCAGTTACAATACTCTCTCTCTTCAGTAAACAGTTAACAATTTTAGGAACCAAAAAAAGCAACAATTTAAAATTTGATGAATAAGTGAAAAATGGCGCTGTAGTGCAAATAAGTTGCTGATTTTTGAAAAAAAAATATCCTCAGTACGTTTTGTTTAAGAGTAAAGAAGTTCTTTTTATTAAACTGCGCTTTCGCTACTTTTATCATATAAATTTAATTTTGCTTCTTCACCAACTTCTGTAGCAATTTCTCCAGCTCTCTTCATTCTAATTGATTTTAGATTCTGTCCAATCTTCATAGCAAAAGATTGCATTGCAGATTTTTTGAAACATTAAATCATTTATCGAAGGTTTGTAATAAAAGGGTTTAGATTCAGTCCTGAGTATGAGGGGAGAATTGTTATTTCTCAGGCAAAAGAATTTGAGGAGTGGGACTCTATCTGGTTAACATCATAATTGGCACCATAACCGCTAATATAACAACCATCAAAATCATGCACTTCTTCATTGCACTTTGATATGCCATTTCATTCAGACTTCATTGAAAAAATTACGGATTGTTCAAAGCACAGAACTATTAACTGAAAGTTTGCAATATTCACAAGAATTCAACGCACTCCATCAAAACACAATCGGTGTGATAGAAACATAGTTAAACTCAATTTTCAAGTAAAAGACTTTGATGAATGATGCTTTATCTGCTATAATTAACATCCAAATGAATAAATTCAGGCAATAAAGATTTAAATTATTCTATTTCACCAGCTCATTTTGTTCAGGAGTCACTAAAAAGCAACAATCTAACACTTGATGCAAAACCTTTACTCAAAGATTTTTAATTACTAGAGGACCTAGAATTAGACTGTCGGAATGGCTTTGATGTGGAAAACGCATAGTATAAAAACTGGACAAGTGACGCTCTATTTGATAAAATATGCTTGTCTATGTCACTGCAATCGTAAATAATCAAAGATTCCTTTATGTACAATTATATAAGAGTTCTAAAATTTTTACAATTTATTAAGTTGAAACAGTTAAAACGTTATATATTGAGGAGAGTATCCATGCAAAATTTGATCAAATCTAAATGGCTCATCCTTATAACAGAACAAAATACACACTTCAAGGTTAATACAAACGAACTTACCACAGTTATAATATTCATATGTATATCGAATAGAGAGACTAGACATATAGTATAGTGTGAAGGTGCCCGCATCCCTTCTCTCTAATTTGGATTGTCTCATATAGCATAAAAAAAAGAAGGTTTAGAACTAACTGTTTGAAACCATCCTTTATTTATTTCCTTTTTCTTTTTCATATAGTTGTAAAGACCCTTTCTTTGGCGTGGGGTTTCTTTTGTGTAAGCCGTAGAGACAGTGATCACTACTTTTTAGTCCCAAAATTTTTATTCACAGGTTGAGAAGGGACACAACACAGATTACGACACAAAATTATGAAAATATTACAAGAAACAACATCATACTAGTTATGTTCATTTAAACAATATTTTTTGTGTCATATTGCACGGATTATTATCTAATTTTACAGTATCGCCTTGAATTTATTTTATTCTGCTTTATTTTTCTACATGATTAAGATATTTAAAAAGGATACTTCATATGAGGGATAAGATGCAATTGGAACAAATTATATATTTCTAAACTTCCCAGTTATCACGTCTTCTTTTGCAGAATATTGTATTAAATAGTGCGATATTAAAATGATTTTGATATTCAACAATATTATGCAATTGTGAGAATATTGATACAATTATTACACAATATTTGTATGCTATTAGAATTGGTTGATATTTGCTGTTTGTCTTGCTTTCAAATTATCAATAAAGTAAAGCAAGATGATCGTGATTTGAATAGATTTTTATTATCCAATGTAAGCAAATTCAAAAAAATTTCGAGATTGTCAATGAATACTTCCTGTAATAAAGTGGACAGATTACCATCTTTACAGGAATAATATTTACATCGCAATACAGCGCTTTTAGATGTACTTGCTAGATCTAGAATGTGTCCTAGAACGTCATAGTGAGTCGAAAATCTTTTGCAATTTACGTTAATCCTCTTATCGTCTTCCAGTGATGCTCTACCCTTCTTGAAGAGGAGTGCCACTTACATGGATTAATCTTCGTTAATCTGTTGCAACAAGTGCAACTTCTTTATGATAGATTTGCAGCTTCAGAGTAATTTCAAGATCACTCTTCGATCGAGATATGATTGTAAAAATGGTAACATATTTTATTACAAAAGCACCAGTTGTGCATCAATCCATACACACAGTATAATGTATCTCAGCACTCATTCTAATTTATCTTTACACATAGTATAATGAATCTCAGCATGCATTATAATTTATCTTCGCAGATAGTATAATGTATCTCAGCACTCATTGTAATTTATCTTTCCACATAGTACAATCTATCTCAGCGCACATTACAGTTTATCTTCTTAGATAATATGATTTACATCGGTTTAGGAATGTCAATACTTCTAGTGGTTATGTGCGATTTAGTGTTCTTTTGCTGAATTGTACACTTGGTTTCGAAGCTTTTGTTACCCCCCCCCCGTATAGCCACATAAACTTTCATGAAGAGTAAATCTAATGGCTCATTCTTATAACAGAACAAAATACACACTCCATACTTAATACAAACGAACTTAACACAGTTTTAATATTCATATGGGTATCGAATCTACATGGAATTATATTATAGTCAAACAACTGACTCATGTTTTTCTAACAAAAGAATCTTGAATATGTCTTAAAGCGGCGATAATCACTTTCTATACATCCCCTTTTCAAATTAAAAAAGATTATTTTCCATTGTATCTCTCGAGGTGGCTTCAGAAATGAAATACTTTTCGAGAGCAACACGCAAAAACCAAGTTCACAAATGAAAAACCCAGAAAAATGAAGTTGATACGGTAGATATAAACGACGCAGCAGAACACGACCACCGAGGAAGAATCAGAGTAGTTCTCCTCCCACCAGCATCTTCACACCCCTTCCACCCCCTTAGTGGCAGTTTTAGTATTAAAGGAAGAAAGAAAGCATTCGGGAGAACGCGTAGGAGGCGAAAAAATTGAAAGGATAAAGGAAATGTAAAGAGAAAAAAGATGTGCAACATAAATGAAATTGGGAGAGCATCAAAATATTTAGATTTTTGCTCAAGAAAGGAGTGCTCATTACGGATACCGAGGGAACAGCTTAAAACTGAAAAAAATGTTTCCAAATGGGATTCATATTTTAATGCTAAATTTTTCTGTTCAAATCGTAAATATTGCAAGTGTTAGATACAGGCAATAACAATTTTTTGGTCTTTTCCAACATTTTTTTCTTTTGTCACATATCAAAGTTACCATATTGTGTTCTCAATTACCTAATAACTAAAACCTCCATTACTCAATACGAATTACAGTTACATTCAACAATAATTTTAGAAAGAATGAAATTACCACATTTTGTCCTCAATTACCTAACAATTTAAATTTCCATTACTCAATATGAACTACAGTTATCCTCACCTATAAATTTAGAAAGAATGAAGTTACCACATTTTCTTCTCAATTACCTAACAATTCAAATCTCCATTATTGATCTTGAACTGCAGTTACCCACACTATGATTGTTTGGATTTTTATCGTAGATAAAATGCTTTATAATACTTTATGTGTCTGTAGCTTGCTATGAATTTTAATTGATCCCCCTGTTAAATCATTCTATAATGACATCACTAGTGGAATGCGGTAATCAGATAATAATTATTTGATCAGTTTCAAGGTGAGATGAGGTTTCAAAGACTAACGAATCACAATCCAGATTCATCATCATTATGGGTGCATTTTAATAGACTCTCCAGTATTGCTTAAATTAAAAGGATATGAGGATCTACAGCATATTATGGAAAATTCTAAGCTATAAAAACTACAAAACATCATATATCTAACAAATAACTTAGATAATAATGGGAAATTAAGCATAATCCTAAACGGCGGATAAAAATTAATGTTTAATAACTTTGTAAAATCTGAATGTTAATATTATTAAAGAGCAACCCTTACTCCATCCGTAACGTGTTAGTGATAAAACTATTCATAATATCATAGAAAAATATGAATAATATTTGTAAAATTACAAGAAAAATCTATAAACTAACGAAATTAATCATTCTAAGTTTTAAATAAGTTATTTAATGAAACAAATTTAAAAAGCTATTCAGAGAGTAAAAGAAAAGATATTCCAAGAACTAGTATTCTTTCAATAATTTTTGTCTTACAACCCTAAATGTTCGGCTTTTTGAAAAGTGATTTCAAAATGTTTTCGATTTTCATTTCTTCAATAAATCATGGTGAAAA
This sequence comes from Argiope bruennichi, assembly GCF_947563725.1. Taxonomy (NCBI): domain Eukaryota; kingdom Metazoa; phylum Arthropoda; class Arachnida; order Araneae; family Araneidae; genus Argiope; species Argiope bruennichi. The sequence continues at coordinate 105,585,290 of NC_079160.1, read as the reverse complement.
TGCGTTAAAAATAATATTTCGGTTTAAATATGATTTACAGCTAAGAAATACCTTCTTGCAAATCAATAACGCTATGTTTTAGTTGAGAAAAAATTATGAATTGTGGTGAATTCAGACTGAGGTGGCTTATTTTCGAAATAGTACATTTTAATTAAACATTGCAGAGTAAAATAAAGTATTCTCAAATGTTATAAAAATAAAAAAGGATATGCAGGGTATGCTTTTTATTCTTAATAAAATAAAAAGAATATGCAGTTACAAGTAAAAAAATCGTAATTATTTTTTTTTCTCCATCAGGACTTATTGTTGTCATATGCTTGTTGTTAACTGGGTTAATAACATCTCCATTATGTATTATTTTGTCAATAATATGCATCGAAGTTCCAATCATATTCCAAAAAATGTTAGAAGGTAAAATTGGGTATATTGGTGAAAAGCAAAACACAGCATTTAGCAATAAATCTGATTCAAGTTGGTAAGAAAATGTAAGTGCCAATAATTATATAGATTTCTAAAATCTTAATTCGCGATCAGATTTCAAAAAAATAAATTAAAAAATCAGGAATTTGAATTTTATACTATCGTCTAAAATATATTGGGTACATTAAGAATAATTTAATTAGGGGAATAAAATTAAATTCATAAGACAGATAATCAATATTATGACTAGGGCGTTGGATTCGCATTCCTTGAGTTGTGAGTTCGAACCACGTAAGCCGAAGACTCTCCGTGTGTGTGGTGGCTGGCGCACGTATAAATCTGTCGTGGCCACAAAGACCTCCATCTCGAGAGTAATACCACTGGGGGTATTACTCTGGGGGCTTAGAGGTGGTCGTTCTCTGATTCAGGTCTAAATTTCGATTTGTGGATGAGTGAATGCAATGCAAGAATGAAGTCCGGCCCGTAAAAAGGGTTGTGACGCTGAGTAGCTAGGACTTACTCTTGTCCCTAGATGGCACTACTGAAACACAAGAGACGCTCTCTAGGCTTAAAATCACTGACTTCGGCACTGTGCTTGTCAATGACAAATGTCATTAGAAACAACAACAACATGACTGAATTCAATGTTATTCGAAGGAAGAGCATTAAGAAGCATTGTTTCCTATAAACAAATAAAATCGATTGAAAATGAGTTTGTCAAATTTAATTCTATTACCTTTAAAATATTAGACATGTTTCATAACCAATTTTACCAATTATAACTTTTATCACTGTCAATAAATGCATAGGCTAAACAAGACAATTCTTGTTATCAAGAAAATAGCATGCTATACGAAGGAGAAAAAACACCCGTAAATTATCCCATGGGTAAAACAAAAGATACCATTTAAAAGCTATCAATAATATTGCATTAGCCAGCAGAGTCGAGAATTTCGGTTGCATCTCCAGAATTGGAAAAATAAAGTATGTATTTAAATTAATTGTTCCAGTTTGTCACGAATTTAACTTATGAAACTTTTAGTTTCTTCAGTTATTAACAATTTCATCTTATCTTAACTGTTTGAAATCTTATTTTGTTTATTTATAGGCATATTATTTTGAATTCATCATATATATATATATATATATATATATATATATATATATATACATTTTTAATTCTAGCTAACATTTAATTTTGCGCTTCCAGGACTAAAGATAATTCTGGATTGAAGTTCAAAGAATTTGTTCGTTTTACAATAATCTACTGACAATGATGTGTAAGAGATGCCGATTCATAGATTTTGAGCTTTGCATTTCGAAATTGAATTTGTGATTACATTAAGGCAATATCAATGTGGGTCTAGTATGTGTCCTGGAATGTGAAGTTCTGTACTTGCCATGCAAAACCAGGACATAGAATATATCCTACGCATCTGTTTTGTACATGTTTATCTACCCTGTAAACCAAGGTAGAGAAACAAAACACACAAGATCATGATATGGCAAAAGAAAACAATATATTTATTAACATGCAAAATTTTTATTTCAATACTGTCCATTTTGAAGCTTAAACAAAAAAAAAAATCACTTTTTAATGTTAAATATTTTATTGCTTATATTTCAGCATTATTTCTTATCTATTTAAGACTTTATCAAAACAAATATTAGAGTTTGGGTTAACTTCTGATAGAATTTTTCTTTACAGTCATATTTATTACTTTTATTATATGCATTTTAAGTAGGTTTTCAGTTTGGAAATGAGGCAGTAATAGCTGGTTGCAAGATTTGAACTTTGTGACAGATGATCGAATATATGCCAGCCAAAAATTTGACTTTGAATTTCAATTGATGCATGTATGATTCGAAGGGAACGTTCTCTCATCATTGATAGCACAAAATCGCCGATTTCCTCACCTTGCAATTCTTTATTGTAATATAACTAGAAGTTCCTTATAACTGGAGAACTCCGCAGTTGTCATTTTTCTTTCTGCTAAATGCAGGATGATAGGAGGCGTAGCGATAGAAGGGAGATCACAGAGGTATAAATACCCTGGACACCAGTGCCTTAGTGCCGCCAAACTAAACATGTAAATTCCCCTGCACTAGACTCACATCGCAAGGACCCGTTACCGCTGGCAGCATACCCACTCACCCACTCCTCCAGTTACAACCAATAGCTACACGCCATTCCTCAAGCCACCTATGTCCAGCCACTCACAACCCTAGCTTGACTACGAGACATAACACAAGTATATACTTCAATAACCTAACACTATCATGTCAATTTAGTAAAAGTAAAGCTCTTATCAGCCACATCAATAAGGGGATAGTTCTTCTCCAAGGACGGGTGCCCCTACAAGCCTACCATCGAAGTCGAAGTCGAAGCCTTAGTGCCGCCAGAGAGACGAAACAATAATGCACGTTGCCACTTTTCAAAGAAAAATATGATTAAAAGACGGGGAAATATTGCAATATCCTGAACTCAGTTTGCACTTGAAAAGACACTTATTGTGACTAATGTCAAGGAAAAAAAATCATATTATATCCTGAACGCAATTTATATTCATTATCCCACCGCTGATGACTGACAGCAATTTGCAATTGGCGAGATATTTTATTATCTTTGAACATATAAATTTAATTTCAAAGTATACACAGGGTGTTGCCGAATGCGACCCACAAATTCAGAGGGTTGATAGTAGGCATCAAGGTTATAAAGAATCACCATACAACATGGGGACCAAAACGACGTTTAGTAGGTGAAAATCGCAAAAATATAGAGAATCTGAGAACTGCTGGAAGCTGTAAAATTTTTTTTAAAAAATGGTGTTTTATCTATTATTTTTTTAAATGAAAGCACAATTTTAAATGAAATTCTTAAATTCTTTCTTCATGCTAGAAACATGAGGATTTAATGATCTAGGGGGTCATAAATTACTGAAAATGAAAAAGCAGCTTAGAACCTATATTTGTAAAAATATTAAAACTTGAAGAAAAACAAAAGTTTGTAAATATAAAGAATTTTATATTCTATAATTTGATATAAGGATGTAGTGTGAGAACTGGGGAGTTTTAAAGATATTCAAAAAAAACTAAAATGGGAACCAGGAAACATCGCTGCAACATCAGTACCGATGTTCCCAGAGAGCGTTGTCAAATTCGAGAGATGAATTCTGAGCAAGGAAAATAGGTTTTAAGTAGATGAAAAATTACCAGAAAACATAGGTTCGGAGGTAACGTTTTCAATGAAAATCGCAAATCGTGTGGAGTTCGCAAGCTGGCTGCTTGATACCACATAGAAAGCATACTTTTCTGCTAGAGTTTTATTCTCAGTTGAAGCCTGCTTTACGAGATAATGTGTCATCAACTCGCATAATTCGAATATTGATCATTCGAAAATCCCCACATCTCTATCTCGTCGAACGTACAACACAAGTTTGATATTAACATATGGGCAGAATCATCTAATTGGACCGTATCTTTTGCCCGAACGCCTTAGCGGCACCAAGTACCTTGTTTTCTTCCAGCACGTTCTTCAGGATTTACTGCAGGGAACACTGACAATAGTATGCCAGAACATTTGGTTAATGTATGATGGAACACCAGCACGGTTTAGTAACTTTTGTGAAATCTGACTACTTGCTTCCGAATGAAGTTAAACAACTATCAATTCTGCAATACTCATTAACAAATACTTACTGACTGCTTTTACTTTTTTCGAACACATGAAAAATTTACATACGAGAAGGCTTCTTCTCAATTACCTTGTTCCTAATCCTCGCATTCATAGAGCCATTCTCTTCGCCAGAATCATTGTCTTTTTGACTTCTGTTTTTGCGATTTTCGCTAAATAAACGTCACCTGCGATCCTAAGTTTTCGGGTAATTTTTCATCTGCTTAATGCCTATTATACTTGCTTTGAATTTATCTTTCGAATATGACAACGCTCTCTACGAAAATAGGTACTGATGTTGTAGCGATGTTTCTTTGGTTCCCATTTTAGTTTTACTTGAATATCTCTAATACTCCCCAGTTCTCACGCTACACGCTTATGTCAAATTATAGAATATAAAAATCCTTATATTTTAAAGCTTTTATTTTTCTTCAAGTTTTAATATTTTTGCAAATAAGGGTTCTAAACTACGTTTTCGTTTTCAGTAATTTACGACGCCCTAGATCATCTAATCCACATGTTACCAGCATAAAAAAAAACTTTTAAGAATGTGCTTTCACTTAAAAAAAAATCATAGTTGAAATGTCATTTGTTATTTTTTATTATTATTATTATTTTTACAGTTTCCAGCAGTTCTCGGACTCTCTATATTTTTGCGATTTTCACCTACTAAACTCGTTTTGGACGCTATGCTGTATAGTGATTCTTTATCCTCTTGCTGCGTACTATCTCCCCTCTGAATCTGTCCTTCAAATTCGGCAACACCCTGTATACTTTCATCGTGAAAGCAAATAGCATCTGATACAGCGTAAAGTACCCAGGAAATATGCTGCACGCCCACTCATTCCTATACAGTATAAACAAACCTAACAGTATAAATCATCCTAACAGTATAAATAAACGGTCCTTACTTAAAATGTTTCCTCGTATTTCTTGAAACTATTAGGGAAGTTTTCAAGGTTTCACAGTAGTTTCAACTTCTGGATTGCAAAAGTACAAGTCTGAGTTAATTCAGACTGAATGTGGACTTAGGCCGGGATAGCCTGGTTGGTAGGGAGTTGGTTTCTCATTCCTTGGATTGTGATTTCGAACCCGCCAGCCGGAGACTCTCCGTGTGTGTTGTGGGGGCTGGCGCACATATAAGTCTGTCTTTATCACAAAGTACTCCATTTCGAGAGTAATACCACTGAGGATACTGGATCAGAGATGATCGTTCTCTGGTTCAGGTCTAAATTACGATCTGTGGTTGAATGAATGAAATGCATGAATTGAGTCCGTTCCATAAAAAGGGCTGTGACGCGTGAGTGGCTAATTCGTACTCTTGGCCCTAGATTGCTCTACTGAAAAACAAAAGACGCAAAATTTTCGGCTTAAATTCACTTACTTAGTCAGCGGGCTTGTCTATGAAAAGTGCTCTCAGAAACGACAACGTGAACCTTGTGTATTTCAATTCTGAATTCAAGTATTTCAAATTCTTACTCTGAGTGAAGACAGCTGCAAGCATTATCTGTATGAACCGACCATGGTTTGAAATAAATCAATTCAGGTGTTTTTCAATCTTTTACATGCAAAAATTCAAAAATATAACTAGTTTCGAACTTTTTTTGAAAAATTCTTCCCAAAAGCATTCATATAAGGAAATACAGTACTATGCAAATTAATTGGGACAAATATATTGTTTTAAGAAAATTGTTCCTTTCTCGGGGATTCTCTGCCTAAAACCTGTTTCAACTACATTTTCTTACAACACGCGACTGCCCTTGACTAGTCTAAACCGATATAACCACGTGATCATGACATGTCGAAAATTTTCCCCTTCAGTTGCTTTAAGAAGTGGTCGCTTGTGTGAATTGTCTCCTTCTGACGTGTATTTAAAAAATGGATATCACTCCCAGGAAAAGGATTAGAATTGTTAGCCTTATTCAGCATACTTCTGTGACTATAAGGGATATTGCTGCAGCAATTGCAGGTGGAAAATTCAGTGTTTGTAGGATTATTAATCAACAAAAGAATTTTTGAACAGTGTCTCCAAAACAAAAGAGTAAACGTGGACGCAAATACAAGACCACACATCGAACAGACAAATTTCTTGTACGAAATAGTACAATGCATCCTTACAAAACAAGTAGAGATCTTCAGAGAAATTATTAGCTACTAGTGGGCTCGTGGATTCATCGACAGTTCGACGAAAGCTTATTGAAGCTGGGAGATTTGCAAGAAAACCAATAGAAAAACAGTAATTAACACCTGCAATGAAGAAGAAACATTTGGATTGGGTCAGGAAATATCAATCCTGAACTGCAAAATATTGGAAGAAGTCTGTATTCAGCGACGAAACGAATTTTCTTGTGCAAGGGTTTCGACCAAGATTTGTCCGACAAAGTGGTGGAGAACCCATCAGGGAACAACATCTTATTAAGCACCCTCAGCAACAGATGTTTTGGGGTTATTTTACTTCTGGAGGACCCCGCAGCTTAGTACCAGTCGAAGAGATGATGAACTCTAAACAATACATTTCTATAATAGAACGTAAAATTGTGCCTATGATGCAAACGTTCGCTGGTGGTGTTGGTATCTTTCAACAAGATCTTGCTCCATGCCATACTTTTAAGCTAACAACGAATTTTTTCCAAAAACAGAAAATAATGGTTTTGGATTGGCCTGGTAATTCTTCTGATGTAAATCCCATCGAAAATTTGTGGTGTGTTGTAAAGAGACGTGTGAGTAAAATGGACTGCTCAACAAAGAAAACAATGATTGAGAATGCTATAAAAGTTTGGTTTCGTGATGACGAGATCAAAGATTTATGTTCTAATTTAGTGGAATCCATGCCAAACCGTGTACAGGATCTCATTCAAGCTAGAGGAGAACATATTTTGTATTAGATTGCTATTCCGTGCATGTAAGTTAACCTATACTAATTAAACAGCATTTGTGAAAATTTTGGGTTTGTCCCAATTAATTCGCACTTTATACACAGTACTGTACAAAAAGTAGTTTCAAAAACGCTTCATCTTTAAAAAATCGATTTCTCATTTAAAAAGAAAACGTCATACATAAATTTAGGAAACTATTATTACTAATATTAATATGATTTTTGAAAAAGAATTGCATTTTGAAATCAAATAAACTGTAACCATACGGTTGATGAAAGTCTTACATTCCCAAATCCCTTTCCATAATCTTCAGAAAACTAAATATTTTCCCCAACTGAACTATTCTCTCGGCCGGAATCACTCCAAAAAAGTAATTCCGGAAGTCCTTTAATAGTTTCTTGGTCACCAACCACTGTGTTTTCTGTTGCCTTAAAATCCCCCCGCAGCGAAATCCAGCATCCAAGCTCTCTCACCAAAATGATCCGAGAACTTATCACTGTAGAAGAAGCATTTCTTTCTACAAAGAATGCATTTACTGAAGTTCCTCTAAACTGAAATATTTGGAGGGGAAAAAAAGCTGCCAACTTTAATATGTTTCGCAGTCATAACCTTGGCATCACTTTTCCTTTTCGTCCAATGTGAGAACGTCTGTGCTCTTTTAAGGGGAGGAAGAGAGGGTGGATGTGATTGGTCACAGTGTCGTCATAGCAACCGATGGCGTGGAAAGGATGCGGAAGAGGGGAAGTTAGTGTTAAATGGGTTCCGTATCTTCCGCTTTTGCCAAACAAACGGGGACTTTCTACACATTGTATCCACAAATTGGAGTGGCATCCGGATTAGAGGTGGATAAGTATCATTATTTGTGCAAGACATTGATTTTCTATTTACACTGAAAGAAAATAATTGGTGTTATTTCCTTTCATGCCTTCATGTTGATTGGTTAGGAATGATGTTATTATTCAAATAATGATACATTATACGAGAGGTAGAAATTAAATAGTGCTAATTATACACCGATACAAAACTGATAGTAATTTGAGACATTTCTAGATAGCCTGTATAGTCACCTGCATCATGTACAAGACATTGATTTTTCCATTTACACTAAAAGAAAATAATTGGTGTTATTTCCTTCCATACTATCATTTTGATTGGTTAGGACGGATGTCATTATTCAAATAATGATGCATTATATTAGAGGTAGAAATGAAATAGTGTGAATCATACACCGATACAAAACTGATATTAATTTGAAACATTTGTAGATAGCCGGTATAGTCACCTGCATTATGTACAAGACATGATTTTTTCCATTTACACTGAAAGAAAATATTTGGTGTTATTTCCTTCCATACTATCATTTTGTTTGGCTAGGACGGATGTAATTATTCAAATAATGATGCATTATACGAGGGGTAGAAATTAAAGAGTGCTAATCACACACAGAAACAAAATGGATATTCACTTGAAATGTTTATAGATAATAGGTGTAGTCACCTGCATTATATTCAGCTTATTTCGAGAGATGTGGAAGTTGTAGAATAACTGAAGGAATACCATTTCTGTTTGGGATTCGCATAGAGTATCTTCATGAATCTCTGAAAAATGGCGATAACGAAATGCCACAAAAAAGTATCTTTTCTCCGAGATACAATCATAAACATATTAATTAAATACTGGTAAAGAGACTTTAGTCCCCGAGGAAAATATTCCGAATATTTTACGAATTCTTTGCTACCAAATTTGTTAGGAGATTCTCAATTCGAATGTTTCATGTTGCTTTAAAACTATGCGATGTTTTGAAGGAGAAAGATGTAATTGGGGCGACTGAGTTTAGGAGGTATTGGTTTGGTTCGAATAACAAGTAGTAAAATAGCTTGAATGTTACTGTTATAAAGTTGTCGTAAAAGATACTTAAAAAAAATACTTCATTTAATCTGAAATTGCTGGCTGAAAAAATTGCACTATTTTAAAAACTGATACTTTGTAATTAAAAATTCTTTGTTAATTTTTTCTTTAAAGAAATTCCATAATCGAATAACAAATGCTTGTATTTCAGGAAAGCATATTTTCTGCACATTGCACATTTTCAAGTTAATCGATGTGATAATAAAAGTAATTACAAAATTTTGAGAAATACGTAAAATAATAATCAACTCGGCTGTTACATTACCATGATATTGAAAATATTTTGTTTCTATTTACAATACCAATTCTTTACAATCACTTTTTTGTTGAATTTTACTTACTTCTGTACATTGAAAATCTTCAGATACTGTTATCCAGATTGACACCATATACAGAGCTCCATATACAGGGCAATCTGATACCATATTCAGGGAAATTATATAGAGTTTGCATGAATTCGCTCAATAAATTTAGTGATCAAACCTAGAAACTCGCATAGCCTTAAGCATCCATTGGTCTTCTGTTTCATCAGATTTCTTTGCCGTGGTATCCATTTCCAGCAACCAATTGAATGAAAATCTGAATTTTCTGGAATAATCCCAGAATTCAATCTCAGTTGCTTCTGATGTTCTCCAAACACCCTATGTGATTAAATCATTGCCGTTTCAAAGACGTCTACATCTAGAAAAGGAATTGAAACACTAATGTTTTCATCTGCGAGTGATTTTATTGGTTATCAGCGGTCGTATTGTCACAGAATCTACATCTAGAAGAATGCGTCATAGTTCCTAGAAAACAAGCGAAACTATAATATAATAGCATTACTAGTTTGTTGCATATATCTGAGTTATTGGAATATCATGGATTGTTATTTAATCAGCAATTACAAAATTTTGACTGCTGCAATTGCTGAATAACTTAATGTAATTAAAAAAAAAAACTCGCCTATTTATGCATGGAATGCTAACCTAGTAATTACAAAATACGAATGCATTCACCGTGCCTGTTGATCTATACAATAAATAACACAATAATAATAGTATTCTATGCTCGACTTTTTGAGTTAAGGGCCAATGAAAAGTATCATTTACGTTTATTATAAATAATTTAAACAATAATAGTATATTTATCTCTACAATTTCATTCTCGAAAACACATAGGCCGCAGAGGCTATCCAGTTTAGCGACCTGCAACTTGTAATCAATGTTTGAAATTATCTGCTGAATTCTAAATATTATGATCTTTCTGTCATACCTTGGACTGTTAAGGTAGCTGAGAAAGTGTATGCATTGATATTATCAGTACTATCTTTCGACATATGTTACATCAAAGCTTTCTTATATATCTAGAAAAGATATTGTTAGAAGACAGGTTCAGCGATCAAGTCGGCCATATGAGGATTTTCCAATTTTCAAATGAGCACGTCACAGCTGAAAAGCATGAATCTTTCATAGTCCTTTACGAATCTATTCTTTATCGCCTACTTATTCCTCTTCTTCAAAATACGTTCGTAGGCGTACTTAAGTGTGGAGCTTTACATATTGACTGAAAAGGCATTGCCTGTGATTGTGATTGGAAAATGGGATTACTTGATTACATGACATAATTTCTTGGTGAATTTTTAAAACTCTTAACTAATTTGTACACTTTTCATTCATATTTAAGAATAATACAGTTATTTATTGCAGTGGAAACCAGTTGCAATTAACTCTTAGGTTAATTTTACATCGCAATGACATCGCATAATATGAAAACATCACATATGAAGATGGAACAAACTTCCCTGTATTTCCTTTCATATTATTTTGTAAAATGCTACTTATAAAGATTTGCAACTTTTTTCGTAAATTCATTATCATTGAAATAATCATAAAGATAGGACACGAAAAGGAAACATGTGTAGAGGATAAAACAAAACAAAAATAAAAATTTTAGAATTATTTTTAGTTCACTCAACCGAAATAAGAAATTGCAACATTTCTAAGATTATTTAATAAGCTACAGCATTCTGTTCGAGATTAGACAGTTACGAAAAACATTTAGACAAAATCACCTTCAATACGATTTTCTGAATATAGTGTTACCATGGCAACCGTCAAGCGTCTGTGACTTCCGTTAACAATATTCTGATATTAAATATATTCTATATTACATAATATTCAAAATATTGAACGTAAATTCAATACATAAAATATATTCTTTGGTTGTTATTTAAAATTTGAATACAGCTGCTTAGAATTTTTAGCACAATTTCTCTGTTATCCGAAGTGTCGTAAATCCATATCCTCCGCCAAATTTCAATTTCTAAATGTCGGCAGAAAATCATTTTAGAAGAATTATTTAATCGTAACTATATGCTAATAGAATTTTTTGAATTTTATGTTACCTTGGTAACCATTAAATGCCTTGGACTTCTTACATATAACTTTTCGTACAAATTATAGAGTATAATACTTTGTTAGAATGGAATTGTAGAAAATGTTTATATCTTCATAATTTTTTATATCTACAAAACTTTTTATAATATATATATTGAATTCGAGAAACATCTATAAAAATATGTTATTTATATCTTGAGATATAGAATTTTTTGACTACAATTTACTATAATAATTTTATTTAATTTACCTAAAAAGAGAATTATTATTATTATTATTATTTATTATTTATTATTTGTTGCTTAAAAATTGCTTATGTGGGAACACAAATAGGTGCGTAAATTTCGACCATTTAAATCAATGATATTATTATCTTGAATTAGAGAAATAGCTATTGAAATATATTGTTATATTCTCATTATATCCTCCGACTACAAACTTTCTGGATACAATCTATTAAAATAATTTTTATATAAATAACATAAAGAGAGCGAAGAATAGTTATTTTATTTATTCAACAAAATTGGTTCATTTAGGAATCACAAACAATTGCATAAAATTCTATTGTTTAAATCAATGAGATTATCATCTTGAGCTAGAGGAATATTTATAAATATTTATTATTATATTCTCAATTAAGAAAGCTTTTATCAAAAATTTATTATAATAATTTTATTAATATATGTTAAAGAGAGAGGATAATTTTGCTTTTGTTCAAAAATTGTTCATAATTGCTCACAAATAGTTACCTAAATTCTACTCTTTAGATCAATGAGATTATTTTTAATTAAAGAAGATTTTACGACTATAAGTAGTCAGATAGCAATACTTAATTTTTGCTGAAAGGATTCATGTATAATCTACATAAGATTCTGCTATTACCTGAAATGGATTAATCAAATCTACATGATTATTTCTCCACTAAAGATGAAGTCCTCTAAAAAAATACTCTAATTCCTTTCAGTCTCCATAAATTGGAAGTAGAACAAGTGAAAGAAAAAATTAACGATATCAAATATAAAAGCAAAGCATCCAAACACCATTTTCCCTCCATATATACATAAAATATCTCCAAAGAACTCAGAGCGTCCAGTATATCATCCACATTAGCACAAATAAAGTGCTAAACAGAATTTTTAGAATCCTTTTTTAAGCATCAAAACGTGCTGATCCAATTTAGGAAAAAGTGATAGGGGTACCAGTTAGTATTTGTGTACTGGTTAGTTTAGTATTAAAATTTGAGAACAAGTTTCTTTAGTCAGGAAGATGGCATAACATTTTTGTCCCACAGCTATCTGTTTTAAGGTGTACGTACACACTAGAAGATTTTTTTTTAAATTTTAACTTTAAAAATCCAGTTTCTTTACAGTAGTCATTAATATATGTTTAAACTCATTTCAGTAAGAAAAAACCATATTACACTAATTATTAATTAATTAAATAATATTTAATGAGCTAATTAACCTATTTTTTGAAACATGATATCTTAAATTCTAATTTGCACCGACACACAATTCTAGTTGGAAATGATGCCTAATATTAGTCTTCATGTTGTCTCAATCAGTCAAGTTATAAAAATATATAGTTTTTTTTAACAATTTTTTTCATCAACGATGAATAGAAAAAGTGAGATTTTTACTGTCATTTTAACTTTTAAATAGCTATTAAAAACTTATTTCTATAAATATAACTTTGATTGAGGCTCAAAACATCCGCTATTTCATACAGATTATTTTGATATATAAATAATTGTGTTTGGTTCATTTCTTGTTGAGTTATGATTGTTTGAATGAAGCAACATAGTGGAAAAATATCATTCTTCATAAAATGAGTTTAAAAAAAACCGTAACTAGAGTTTTTAATGAAAGCACCTCAAGAAAAATAATTATAACTCGAGAAATATTTCGAATATTGACAACATCTTGGTATCGTTTGAAAGCTAAAGGTTCAGAAAGCATTATTAAGTAATAAAGAAATTATTCAATATTTTGAACGATTTTCGAAGTTTAAAGAGTCTATATCTTAAAAATCCAAAATTGCATTGTCTTAAAGATAAATAAAAAGCAAAGAAATACTAATACTTATTTATATTTACTTATTTTATTGTATGTTTATAAAAGTGTTTAAAATAATTCAAATTCAGCACTTTTTTACTTGCATTTCAGGTTAGGGAACAAAAGATTAAGTACCCATAAAATTGCATGCTATTCACACCCATGAAGTAAAACTACTTTAGAATTGGGCGCCTTTAATGCAGTTCCACTGGAATGCAAAACGTCACAAATCCAAGCACCTCTCGAAATCCCATTGGCTGCTACTACAATAACCATCCAAACCCCTTCAGAAAAGACTCCCCAAATGTAATCGGAACCTCTTCGAGCCAGGGCTCTCAGTTGCTTCTCATTAGGCAAGAAGCAGGGCAAGAGATCTCTCCAGATGCAGGGGCGGAGAAAAGGCTCGGGCAGGACAAACTACCTCATTTGGCAAAGCAGCACTTAATGAAGAAATATTTGGACTTCAGTGGGGCGCACTTATCTTGCCGCTGCCAGGGTAATGTATTCTGCTGCAACACCGCGTCTATACGAGGGTTAATATTAATCAGAGAAGAACCCTGGATGAGGATCGTCCGTCTCTTGGAGCTACATAGCAACAAGTTTGGGGAAATCGGTCTCGTCGGCACTGGCCACCGTTTGCGAAACCAAAATAACCTATCTCGTAATGAGATCTACAAGAGCGGGAAGATTTTTTTTCATTTAATTTACTTTCTTGTATTTAATACAAAAAAGTTGTAAGCGTCAAAATATTCACTGATTTCCAAGTTTAAGGTCACATCATTTTAACATAGTGTTTAGATTATCGTCCTCTATGTATAGCGTCATAGAAATAAAATCATTCAAAACCCTCCACAGGTCAGACTTTCAAAACAAGAATTAATCAAATTTGGCATTTAGTTACGTCTCGTTTAGTAGGAATTGAATGCGAAAGAATTTTTTTATAATTTAATGAATTACATATTAAACTGAATTTTAATGCTTTTCCCTCGATAAGTTAGGAGCATAAAATTAGAGAAAATATTTTTGTTTTTATATCACATGAAATAATTTAATTTCTAGTTGTATTGATTTTATTGGTGTGCAAATTCCACTAATTTTAATAAACTTTTTAAAATTACTTTTAAGCTCAAATTTGTAGCATTGATTTTGATGATGGCTGCGAAATCCAAACCAATGTTATTATCTTAGGAAGTCAGTCAGCAGATTATCGAAGTTAAAATCCCCAAATTTGGAACATAACCATTTTTTAGATAGTAAGTGCTCATGATGGAAGATTTTATTTAACCAGCGTTATTTCATCATTTTTTTTTCTAATTTTCAAAAATATTTTTAAACAAGTTTTATAGTAATACTTTAGATTATTTATGGTTTTTAGAATCAAAAATATACGTTTCACATTATATTTCAACCAATCATTTAAAAAGCATAAAATAATTTTAAATTGATTAGAAATCAATTAGAAAGGTCGTAATAAATTTTTTCTCACTCTGCAAGTCCCCTTAAGTACAACAACATGTTGTATCTTGGGGCAGTTGATCATAAATAAAACAGACAGAATTGGAGAGAACTTGATAATATTGATATTGCATCTATCATGAGATATCGTATTAAATAAAATCAGTACTGTTGTTTTGGGTAAAGAACTCTATCGAGGTGAGAAGATAAAAAAGATTTCAAAGTTTAACGAGCATTGCTACTCTCTAATAATGCATCGGCTGCCAATTCTTCAAATGTTGAGCTAAATCCAACAAGCGATTGATTGTCTGTTGGTCTGTTCTTTCAGAAACATATGAACGCTATAACTTGAAAATGCAATGACTTAAATATAACAAATTTAGTTTGGAAATGTATTACTACAGGTATAGTTTGTGTAAAATTTTTGTTTCAATCAGTTGAAAACGTGTCTAAAGCACAAATTTGATTTTTAGGTACTATTAATCGCTTAATCTCAAAGAATATCGCCAAGGGTTGCATTATAGATTTTGAAAAATACTAAATTCACGCCAAAGGTTATACTTCGTAATTCTAGTTTGCCAATACCATGAAAAGCGTTCTCTAGGATAATACCTTTATAAGAGATTATGCGAAGATGTTTTTTAGAGTCCACACCTGCTGTTTGTATCTTTGTGGAAACATGCATGCCAGCTTCTATTTATAAAATAGACACCAACCGCTTCAAGGATTATCTTCTTGGATTCTCGAAATATTTTGTTTCTTCAAAACGTCGTACTAAATTCAGTATTCCATTCAATGAAAAAGGGCTTTTTTACTCTTCCCTTTCTTTTTCCCTGTAAAACTTTGAAAAATAATTATTATTTATTCATCATTCTTGTAAATATGTTGAGCAATGAATGCTAAATCTGATGACAATGATAATGGTTTTGAATAGTCTATTTCCAGCTAGGTGTTTTATTGTTATCCAAATTTACTTAAAACGTTTCATTATGACGTTTTAATATTTTGTTTCTTCAAAACGTCGTACTAAATTCAGTATTCCATTCAATGAAAAAGGGCTTTTTTACTCTTCCCTTTCTTTTTCCCTGTAAAACTTTGAAAAAATAATAATTATTTATTCATCATTCTTGTAAATATGTTGAGCAATGGATGCTAAATCTTATGACAATGATAATGGTTTCGAATAGTCTATTTCCAGCTAGGTGTTTTATTGTTATCCAAATTTACTTAAAACGTTTCATTATGACGTTTTAATATTTTGTTTCTTCAAAACGTCGTACTAAATTCAGTATTCCATTCAATGAAAAAGGGCTTTTTTACTCTTCCATTTCTTTTTCCCTGTAAAAACTTTGAAAAAATAATTATTATTTATTCATCATTCTTGTAAATATGTTGAGCAATGAATGCTAAATCTGATGACAATGATAATGGTTTCGAATAGTCTATTTCCAGCTAGGTGTTTTATTGTTATCCAAATTTACTTAAAACGTTTCATTATGACGTGTGAGCCCTCTCTTTCGATTACGTTTGGAATAATTATGTATGGGGAAAAATCCAGTAACTCTCCGATCATATTTGCGAACACACAAAATATTTTCCCAGCATTACTTCTTTGATAATGAAATAAACGCTGATTTATGACTCATACTCTATATATAGATTTATCTGGGCTATCGTTGTTCGATGCCTTTTCTTTTAGACATTTAATTATTTTTTATTTAAAAGAAATTTTCACACGTTCACAGCTTAGGCATTAAAGTTTAATTGACCATGATTATGTCCATATCTGTTTATCCTTCACTTAACGTTACTGCTCAAATTTTAAAATATTTGATTCAACAGCGATTTAAGCCTTTTCTTAAGTTCGGAATGTTAAGAAAGCGTACTCATCATAGTTTGGCGTGTTTGCTGAAGTTTGCTGAGAATCAAGATATTTTTTAAAGTTTATGGTCAAAAGAAAAAGAACTTGTGCGATTTTAATAAAGAAAATGCTACCTTCTTTCCAGAAGCAATGTGAAAATAAGATCTGTTGTCTCCTTTGATCACACGAGGAGTTGTTATTTATGCAAGTAAGCTTCACTTTTTGCAATCCACTCAAACCAAACATGATCGTTCTTTTGGTGCAGTGTCTGTAACACTAATAAGCAGAAGGTTATTCTTAAAAAAAATGGAAAATGGACCCGAAGTTTCTATTAATGGGTCAGAGAAAGAGTTCCTTGAAGTTTCCACTTCAAGGAAACAGTTATTATGCCACTTCAGAGATCGGTTTTATCAAAGAATCTGTTTCTCTTGCATTATCTACGAAAATTGTCATATGTTCAAAAAAAATAAAAATTCTGCTGGATAATTACCATCGAAGAAGGAAAGATCCATCTCAAAGAAGTTATGAAAAGATAGTAACAGTGATATTTTCATCCCCAGACTAAAAATTGCATTAATCAAAAGCTCCAAGTTTTCCAATGATCTAGATTTTCTTACGTAATTTTCTATAGTCGAATAAGATGTGAAGCAAAAATAAGAATTCTACCGGCTTATCTAATGTAGTGCAAGTAAGAAAATAATAATACACATTTCATTAATAAAAAGCATTTTTTAATTAAAATATTGATACTGGAAATCACGGTATTTCTTTGACATATAGATAGCCTATTTCGAATATTGCTTGTTTGCCTATAGAAAATCATCCTTTACAGATGTCATCTTTCGATAAACTCTCTCTCTCTCTCTCTCTCTCTCTCTCTATATATATATATATATATATATATATATATATATATATATATATATATGTATATATATATATATATATATATATATATATATATATATATATATATATATATATATATATATATATATATATATATATATATAATAGTAAAAACCAAGTTAATAGGAAAAAATCAAAATTAAACCAAATAAAAAAAGAAGACTTTTCCAAGGGTCACCCTCACGCACGAATTCAAAAAACGCGATTTTTTTCTGTGAAAAAATGCAGACCAAACAGTCTAATATTGATTCCTCGTGACCCGAAAATCCCCTGAAATGTAAATATAAAATTATAAAAATTGCAGCTATCAGCTCACTGGTCTTTGCTGAAATCCAATATAAAAAATATAAACAAAATTTAAAGCTTATGATCCCATAAATAAATTTTATTCATGATTAGGTGTATTCGCGCATCGATAAATCAGTCAATTTAAACTTTTAAAAAATCTTGTTTGAGTTGTTTGAAGCTAAAACAGAAATTGGGATTAGCGCATTCGATAGTGGCATGGATCAAAAGATATATTTTTAACTCCACCCAGCGTTTCAGACGGCAGTGGACAGTTATATTATAAATTGTTTGGCAAAATCGTATACACGGTTGCGTATGGGAAAATGTTTCATTAGTTTTGACAATTATTTAAAATTTATGGGCACGCACCTTTAATTTTGTTCCCCTTCTCGCTCGCAATGAGATGATAATTTTTTCGTCAATTATTCGGATCTGATGTGATCTCTATTAAACCGGTAAAATGGAGTTTTATTAGTTATTTTCTATGAGTTCACTCATTATAATTATTATTACCATTTTTTAATGCATTGTGTGATAAAATGGTTAAATAAACCATTTATAAATTGTAATTACGTATATTATCTACTTTAAAGCGCTTTTAATAGTTTGCATACAAATTATTCGTATTAATTTTATTGAAAATCTTTGAAATTTAAGTAACTTTTCCTATAAAGAGTAAAATCATCGTATAAGTATTACAATATTTTTATTTTTCCTGGATCACTTAGCGAATTATCATGGCATAAATAATACGATAAAATTTTTCAATATATGTAATATATTGAACGTATACTTCCGTTGGGTTCTTTTTCTATTTTTTGATCGATGAAATAAAGCCATTTAATAACAAACAACGACGTTTATTGAACACGAAGATACTAATACAAGGGTAGCAGATATACAGCCTAGACGAACATTGGCAACACGTAGCAGCACACAACAACAAACAGTAGCCCACAAGTCGTAATCGGCAGTAATAATAACTACAGTACACAAAGTAGTCAGACAGAATTCAGCAGAAGGAGGGAATCTATGTAGCTTCACTCTACAATCACACCAAACGTCTGCAATTCACCACTGTATCTTCGCTTTAGCTGTATCCAACTGCTGACTCACTACTGCATGACTCGATGCTGCTTCCACAATAAACACCAGGACTCGGCACACAGCTCAATAAAACAATCGCTTCAGCTCCACACAACGCTTGCTCTTTGCTGGACTGATCCAACTATTGTTGGCGCAGTATAGCCAAGGATGGCTCTTGCACCAAAAAAACTAAACCTAAACCTAGGTTCAGGTTTAGTTTTAGACCCAACTATTCGCCCTAGACTCTTTCCACGATTGATTGCGGCTTGAGATTGCCGGCCTTTTAGAGTTACCGGAGGTGGACAGAGAAGGTTCTGGACCATTCAAGCGTATCTCTGTTCCTATTCGCTCAACTGCTAAAATTCTTGAAGATTCCAATATTAACAATTTTGTCTCCAAAGTCCCCAAATTCGTTTCCAAGTCGCGAAAGCCCTGAGATTCTTGATTTGGTATCCGGTCAGCATCCAAAATAGTTGATCGTAAAACGGTCTTTCCAGTGATTGAACCAACCATGCTGGGAAGTAACATCATAGATTTGTAATAATAATATAAATCATGGAACGATTACAAATGGAAATAGAAATGGCAAAAAACTATTCAAAACGCCTTGGTTGTTAATTCTTGTGATAAAAAAAATCAAAGCGGATTGTAAACTTGAATATTATTATAATATTACATATATCTGATGTATTCACAAGGTCATCAGTGAATCCATTTGATAGGTTCTTCGATGAATAGTTAACTTGAAAATGCATTATTTATTATGTATCAATTTTCGTAGACGGCATCTATGCTCACATGACAAAATAAATATAGGTGAACTTGACAACCAGTATAAACAATTATGAACTCATATTATTAAAAAAGATTAAATTGATTATATTATTAAAAATAAATGAATGAGTTTTATCCCATCAAAATCGTCATTTAATTTAATCTTGGAAGGTCTCTTTAAAATCTTTTAAAACTTAATTGTCTTTTATCACTGTTTCTTTTGAATATTTCACAAAATACATACCAATGTGTTTTATTTTAATCACAATTTTTAATGTTTATGCTATTGTATTATTTAATTTTAATGCAAAAGTGCCGTTTAAAACAATATTGAGTATACTAAACTTGATTTCATATTACAATGAATTTCAAGATAAATCATAGTTTGAAACGCTCCGGTAGATGGCACAACAAGTGCAGAAAATTTCAGATAAGAAAACGAAAAATGTGCAGTTTATATCCTTTCTTATTTTTTTTTCCCTGAAAGGTTTTATTTAATAACAATTTTTTAAAAATTTTATCAATTTACTGTTCAGTTTTCTCAGTACTTTTTTCCTTTGGAGTTGAAATAAGATTGGAAAGTTATAAGCTTCTATGCTATTGTATTATTTTATTTTAGTTCAAAATAGCTTTCAAAAATTGAATTGATTATATTAATCTTGATTTAATCAAACTGTTCGGTAAATATAATAATCTAAATCATAAAGGAATCGTCTGCTAAATAGACATTTAGCAGACGATTCCTTTTCAGACATTTTATAACTGCTACTATGTTTATTTCAGTTAAAATATTATTAAAAGGTAAAAGCAAACGATTTTTTCTTTGATAAACATATTTTATTAATATTATTTCGTTTATTTTTTTGTATAATAGCTGATGATCAATTGTAAACCTTTTGGAATTTGGCAATGGTTTGGAATATATGCTGTTAAATTGAAAGAATAAACAAGCCGATGGAATTCTAAAATGCTTGGAGTGTTATTTTAGTTTTTAAAAACTTAAGATGCTCTGCAAGCTATAGTTTGAAGCTTAAGAAAACGGGTTGTTTTCTAGAAAGCATGCAAAACAAGCATTGAATTTTAAAATAAAGCATAGTGTTAAAATGCTCCAATAGATGGCACGACAAGCGCGGGAAATTTCAGATAAGAAAGCTAATAATGTGCGAATTTAAATCCTTTCCTTTTCCTTTCGAAAAAGAAGAAGAAGAAAGAAACTGATTGCTTTTATCTTTATAATTCATGAAAATTAAAAGAAATTGTCCATGAAATTCATTAACGCTGTAACAAAACACTAGAATTAAAGCAAAATATTTCATGAAAGTAGGGAAAAGTTTCCATTCAATTACGTAGACTGTCATTTGAGAAATATTCCAATGCTTTCTTTGATTATGAAATATGTTTGCAAATTCAAATTGAACAATTTTTATTGATTCTTATAACATTTACATTTTAATGCTAAAGCAGCTTCAAAACATTACTGGAAATTATTTCTTTATAGAAATAATTTTTCGTGTTTCATTTGGTTGTCCATAGATTTAATATATTATGAAGAAAAAATGCAATAAATAAAACATATCGCTACTATATTAAAATGTCGGATTGACGAAAACCACAGAAGGGAAAATGGAAGATATTTTTTACTAAACTTCTGGAGCCACTATATGTTCCATGTGACTAACCCATTCAAGCATTTTTCAACTATATAAAGTATCAACAAATTTGTCATACGGCATTTCAATATAACAGTGGTGATAAGACAAATCCTTTTTTTAACTACGATTTTTTTTGAAATTTAGAAAACCTCATTTACTTGTCATTTTTACTAAAACAATTTAATATTTTCAGTGGTGTGTGTGATTATCTAGTACCAGTGTTTATTTTTACACACACACACACGCATATATATATATATATATATATATATATATATATATATATATATATATATATATATATATATATATATATATATAAATATATATATATAAATATAAATATATATATATATATATAAATATATATATATATAAATATATATATATATATATATATATATATATATATATATATATATATATATATGCGTGTGTGTGTGTGTAAAAATAATTTATTTATATATATAAAATAATATATATAAATAAATATATATATATATAAATAAATATATATATATATATATATATATATATATATATATATATATATATATATATATATATATATATATATATATATATATATATATATATATATATATATATATATATATATATATATATATATATATATATAAACTCATCAGAAGAAAATTTATATTGGGAAGTAATGGGACCGATGAGAAGGGGTTTTGAAGTATCTATGCTCATTTTCATCTTTTCTTACTTTCTGATTTACAAATTGTACAAAAAATGAACTGTAATTATCAGAAGAAAAAAAATTCTAACTGCAGATTTTTGACAAACCTCTTCCTTTCAGGTCTTTCTGAATCTGAAAGGTAGATGTTTTTAGCACTGTGTTTTCCTTTCGTGAAGTCTATAATTAAAAAATTCTGTAAGTTAGACAGATGAACTTTGTTAAATAATTTTAACATCAAATTTGCAAATTTCTATCAAATTTTAAACGAAATCACTTAGATGAAGTCCGTCGATATAACTGTCCGAATATAAGTTTGTTGCTATTGGCGATAAGCGAGGATCGAACTCGCAACCTTTGGGTTCGTAGCCGAGTAACAAGACCACTAGACAAAAGAAATTTCTCATGTCTCGTAGCTGTTATCTGGCTTATAAAGCGTCACCACAAGTTAAACCTGTGTCTAGAAAGCGAAGAGGGTTAAATGAATGCAATTTAGTAACATCTAAAGCCTATAATATTTGGGGAAAAAATAGAATTATTAGTTTATTGTCTTCCTCTTTATATTTAGCAGATCGAAACAATTTTAGTAAATTAAATTTAATACCCGGTCTTGTGATTACAATTATAGTCTTATAGTGTGAGTACAATATAGTCGAATTTTGGTTTCAATCGGGCCGAAAAAAGGCATTCAAAATAAACATTCGGTATTCTGTTGCTTTTATATTAGCTGTATGTCAACGATTATCGCCAAATATGTCCCCAAAGATTGCAGCCTAGTAGGATCTTTTCTGTTTTTCGTCATTGTCATGAGGTTAAAATATACAAATAGTTTTATAATAGGATATACGAGAAAATTTCAGGAAGATATCTACGGAATACAGAAGTTAACTGAGTTTAAAATATGTGTAAACTAATATAACTTTCATTACTTAGGAGTAGCATCTTATAACAGATAATTAAAAGTTAAAGTTAAAGTGTAAAGAATTACAGTTAAAAGTTCGGTGCAATAAATCAAATAATCAGTGGAAGGGAAGGAGGATCCTCTCGAAATCCGTGTACATTTTAGTGATTCAGAATACAAGGTGATTATAATTAAACTTTCTCTATAAACAACAACCTACTAAGCAAACGGATGAACGGATTATCACTAAATTTCGTATACAGACTATACACGAGATGTACTCACAGAATTTCTAAAAATAATAATAATAAATAAATAAATAAATCCAAAATGTACACTAAAGGGCGTTTTTTCCAGAAAAACATTAAATTACACAATAAACGACCAAACGGAATACAGAAATAAAATTAATAATCCAGAACAAGAATTATCTATACTTATATAAAGCTCAATGTGTGTGTGTGTGTGTGTGTGTGTGTGTGTGTGTGTGTGTGTGTGTGTGTGTGTGTGTGTGTGTTGGAGCTCTACAGGCCAGACCGTTTGACCTACAGTTACGAAATTTGGTACATGTATACCTTGGAAGTCGGGAATGTACAACTGGGGTCCCTTTTATTGAATTTTTAATTGGAATTTTAATTATTAATTAAAAACTAACTTTCCCACCAAAAAAATCTTTTCATTTTCCTCACCGCCAAATGAGTAAGGCTTCAGTTTTTTTCCCACGCTAATAAGGGCTAGCTTAATATTTTTCAGCTGATTATTTCTGTTTGTTTTCTTACTGTTTGGGGCATTTAAAATGAAACATTGCTAATTAATCGATCTTTCAGATACATTCTGAAGAACTTTTGAATTAAAATAAAACAGAATAAAAGAAATTATAAATTTCTAATCTGAGTAGCGTTACCCAAACTGGCGTAGAAAAATTCACGCATTTGCGTTACCGTAACTGGCGATGAAAATTTACGCATGCGCATTGAGTTCTGATTGTTGAGAATTATTATCAGCGGATGCGGACCTGATTTAAATTATTTTTAGGTTAGTTGTATGATTTTGTAATTAAATTGTATTTATGTTAGTTATATATTTTTTGTGTATGCTTACAGTTTTATGTACATCGTTTTTTAAGTAGTTTTTTTTAAACCAGTTTTCAAGCGATTATTTTAAACGATTCGTTTTATTTTCTTAGTGTTTGTTGAATTTAAAATTAAACATTGTTAATTAATCGATCTGATCATGATGAATCTGAGAAAATTTTGTTGACAAATTCTTGAGATATTACATAAATTAAGAAAGATATTCTTTAGTACCCATAAAGTTTAACCGCTCAGTGACACTGTTTTCAGTAATCATAATTTAAAAAAAATGCTTTGTTTCAGTTAAAAATATTATTATATTAATTGCAGATTAATCCTTTCCACTTTAATTTACGGCATAAATTCTACAGAAGCTAACAGAAAATTAGAGCGATACATATTACGTTATGACTAAAAGCCTTTATAATATTATGTGTGAATTATATGACTATCAAAATTTGAAGTTTTAAAATATTTTGAAGAAGCTATTAAAATAGGAATTGCATAAAATATTTAATTATTAACATTTTAACAAAAATTAAGATTTGCGAATCGGCTGGTCGCCAAAGGCGGCTAGTAAATAATAAAATATAAAACTGGGAAAGAGCTGTCAGTACTAAGAAAAAATATCTAGATTTGTATGCTTGCGAAGAAGAATTTTTATGCAAAACAGGTTAGGGTTTGAAACCTTTGAAAACGTTGTCATGATTTATGTCCGTGCAATTTCTGGTTATGGAACCACTTAAAATCTGGTATACCGTGCAGGTGTTGCGACATTGAATGACTTAAAGTAATCCATAACGCTTCATGTGCGAATCATTTCAATTGATCAGTTAGGATCTGCTGTTGAACATATTGTCCAATGACTTGAGATTTTGCAAGTGAATGAGGGTGTTCATATGGAGCACCTTTCCCTACATCGTCCTAGACACAATTAACTGCTCCTCTTGTGCAATTTCGTCCTAATCTGTTCTTGTTTCTGTAAACAGAACATTTTCCCAGCTCCCTTTAAACAGCGTACTATTATTTTTTTCTTTACCTTTACTTAATGTGATTTGATAACAAGGTGATCAGAAGAGTCAATAAATGATAATATTGTTTCTGAATTCTGTTTCGGTCGTTTATTGTGTTAAATTTAATGTTTTCTTCAGGAAAGGCGTCCTCTGGTAGACATTTTGGAACTATTTTTTTTTTTTTTCGAAATTCCGTTAGCGCATCTCGTGTATAGTCTATATACGAAATGCGTTGGTATACAGACGTTGTGTTGTAAATGTTGTTTATGGGGGAAGTTTAATTATAATCATCCTGTATATTAAGATTATTTTAAGGTAATGGGATATGGTATTTCGGAATAGTACCTATTCAATAAAAAGTTTCAAGATTTTATTCGAATCATTGTGTAACATCAAAGTAGTCTAGCTGTAATCATCGAGCTTGCTTAGTCTGTGGGAATGCTTGCTTAGTCGTAATCTGGGCGTCCTGGGTTCGAGTTCCGTTTTGGGCATGGTTGTTCTTCATCTGTTTTATCTGTGAGATGTGTGAATGCGCCCTCCCCCCTATAAAAAGGGGCTGTGCAAACGAATGTAATACGTGAGTAGCAAAACCGTACTCTTGGCTCTAGTTGGCACTACTAAAACAAGCAACGTACCCTCTCGGTTTAAAATCGCTGACTTCGTTTAGCGGGCTTGTCCATGGCAAGTGGAATTAGAAACAACAACACCAACAACATTTGAAGAGACCTTATGGGTTGATTAATCCATCTTATGCCTATTAAAGCCTCTTGATTATAAGTACCCAGAGTGTAAAGCAATCTTATGCCACTTGTCCTCCCCCCCCCCCTCAGATGCCAGATTTAGAAGTGGTTTGAGAAGGAAATCAATGGCTTCTGGACTGACGACAGTTATAGGTTTTATTAAAAATTAAATATATTTTTCGAGAAATGTCAGGAAAAAATTTTCAACCAAATGCTTAATGTCTTCTATATAGAGATCGTTATTTCTTTTACATGCAATTATACGAGGTGTCCCACAAGGTATGCAGCGTCAAAACGAGTCGAAACGTATATTTTGATGTATTACACGTCGAAACGAGAATTTTGATGTATAAAGTGTGGGGATCCCTAATATAGCGTCATAGTCTGTTTAGACTATTACAAATATATCAAAATACTCGTTTTGACGTGTTCTATCGGAATTTGCAAATATTAGAAGCTGCATACCTTGTGGAACACCCTGTATTTTGTAAAACTTAAAGTCTACTCAGGAATATTTCTCAGAATTTAAAAGTTCAGAATGTTTTGAGAAGTTCTGATGAAAGAGGAAAAAAATAATTAAATGATGTCTAAAAATTAATAAAATTATATTTGAATTCATAATTTCTTTTACTAACAAATTCTGTTTTATATAACTTATTAAGATGAATAGTTAATTGGAATTTTCAAAATCCAAATTAATTGAAATATTTGTTTATCGATATTTAATCTATATATCAATATATTTTGGAATTGGCCTTTGTGTAAAAATAGATCTGATTTTTTATATATTTTCTACTTTTTATATATAATTATATTAACCTATTTTATATATATGATTTTTTTCTTGAAATATTGCTAAATTTTTTATTTGTTAAAATCATTTATAAAATTATCATTATCATCAATTACTAAATACGAATACCAGAAAAATATTTTAAAAAAGGCTTTTGTTATTTTTTTTTAAATGTGTAATTAGTTCTAATTAAAACTTTCTACATAAAAACAAAAATCATAAAAACATGAAATACTGTTAGAAATACACTAATTTCAAATTTCAATTATATATTAACTATTTTTTTTTTAATTTTTTATTGAAATATTAGGAATTTTCTTCCCAGTGATATTAATCACTGTTTTATTTTATAAAGCAAATTTCTCAATATTTCTTGTTACTTTTCTCTCCTTGTTATATTCTATTATAATTACTTGTATAAATTTCATAATTTACTGTTCCAACTAATAACGAAAGCAGCAACAAATGGGGTTCGTTACATACTGACGAACTAATGAACAACGTGTAGAATACTGCTCTCTTACTGTCACAACTTGTATTTTGCACACGACAAGTAGGAGAACCGTAGCAGATGCCCGTTTCCATTGCATTGGCAATGTTGCTAATGCAATGTCTTGCCTTCCTCAATTAACTGTGATAATGAAAACTCGGCCGGATAATCGCGAGTGTACTGTAATTGTAGAAGATTTAGGGCAAAAATTGAAGATAATTTAAAGTGGAAAAATCGAATAAATTATTTCATTTTCGTAAATAGGGAAGAAAAGGATTAAATAAATTTTTTCAATGGTTTTGCAATAAATATGGTCAGAATTTTTTTAATTTGAATGACAAAATCCCGTTTCCAGCCACTAATTCTCTATTTGCTTCAAAAAGAAAATAGCACGCCAGGTCCATACTTAAATGATGTTCAGATTTTGTGAGAGCCATTCCCCGATTGCATTCATTTTGTTAATGCGTCGAAAAAACAGCGACTTTTTGAAATGTTTGAAAAAGTCTCGTTTAAGCAGAGCCGAAAACGCATCTTCCAAAATGAAGCATTTACTTTGATAGTGTCTGAATGACAGTTTGCTGAAACTTTTCATCGCTCCTTCCATTATTTTAGGATTTTCTAAATCTTTCTTGTACTTCTTCTACAAGGAAAAAAAAGTCCCTGTCATAAAAGAAGAACTTTCTAAAGGACCGAGCAACAGCCATTTGCTTGCTTCAACAGTTTTTGTGCACGATACATCCCAATTTGTTTTTAAGGACTTGAACATCAAAGGAAAAAAGTTGAAAGTGACTTGGATATATGATTTTACTGAGCAGCAATAATGCTCGCCATTTTTAAGTGTTAAAGTCGCATTTAAATTTTTTTCAATAAAAATGAGCAGAAGTAAATTTTTGTGGAAGAATAGAAAATAGTGAATAAGTCGGTTTATTAAGGCCTTTTTTAAGCATTTTTTATTATTTTTTCAGAGTAGTATATCCCAAATTCCGAAAATGCATGACTCGTAACTTATAACTTGAACGGGTATGTGCAAAAATATTTATCAATACCCCTCTGATACTGTCGAAAAAATGTCATGTTAAAGTATACATTATTATACATCACGAAACAGCTATACAATTTACAATGGATTTAGTTATAACAATGAAATATAACATTTTTTCAATAAAAATATGTAGGAAGAAATCTTGGTGGAAGAATAGCAAATATGGAATAATCCTCGTTAAAGACTTATTATCTTTTCAGGAAAGTACACCCTAATTTCGAAAATCCAGGTCTTCTTGTAACTTGAACAGTATGCGCAAAATATTTATTGATACGTCCCCCAGCCCCACCCAGAAAACATTTCATGTTAAAGGACGTTTTACAGTACATCGCAAAACAACTATACAATCACAATCGATTCACAATCGATCTACTAGTTACAATGAAATATTATTTTTTTCAATAATAATGTGCCGGAAGAAATCTTGGTGGAAAAATATCAAAGAATTTATTAAAGACTTTTATCATCTTTTCAGAGTAGTACACCCAAATTTCGAAAATTTAGGATTCCTTGCAATTTGAACGCAAAAAAAAAAAAAAAAAATAATTGATAAGCGCTCTCCCTCATCACGAAAACAATTAATGTTAAAGGATAGATTACAATGCATCGCAAAACAACTATACAATTCACAATGGATTTGATGATAACGATGAAATATAGAATTTTTTCAATAAAAATGGGTAGGAAGATATCTTGGTTGAAGATTTAGCCAATATGGAATAATCCTTTGTTGAAGAGCTTTATTATATTTTCAGAGTAGTAAACCAAGAATTTCGAAAATCCAGGATTCTTTGTAACTTGAGCACGCAAAAATATTTATTGATACTCCCCCCTCCAGATAATATTTTATGTTAAAGGATACATTACAATACATCAGAAAACAACTATTTTCACAGTGGAACTGGTGATACAAATGAATTCGTCAAATTCACTCTTAATTCTAATTTGCCTAGAGAAAGAGCTTCATTATTCTGGAGGTATTATTTTTTTCCTTGTAATTAAGGACTGCAACCTAGTGGAAACTTTTCTGTGCTGTTTCATATGTAACGACGATTTTATAATGAATTGGGTATTTTGAAAACACAAAACTATTCATCTTCTGTAAGACATCTTCTCCTTGTAATTTTTTTTTAATTTTATTTCTTTGTTTTGTATTTATGTGGATTAAAAGGCCACAATCTGCTTACAGGGTAAATGCATAGAACATAATCTTTGTTAAACTCCTCCAATATTGGGTCTTCTAAATTTGGAATAACGAAAATCACTACCACCGATTGAGCCATAAGAATATTTCTGATAATTACGAGTGACATCTGTTGTAATTGCAATTAAAGTCTACTACACAGGAAAAAAAATCGAAAAGTGAAAACATTCACTAGTTGAATTATACAAACAAATTTATTTTTGGAGAGAAAATTGAGCCATAGAGTAAAAACTCTGCCCTCCAAGACTTATTAGAAGAAATGGTTTCAGGGATTAAAGCAATAATTAACAGAAAGAATGCCATATCTGATATTTGATATATGAGTGTTATTTTCATACACTTATAAAGGCTTACAATATTAAAATATTCACTTATAAAGGCTTACAATATTAAAATATTCACTTATAAAGGCTTACAATATTAAACTATTCACTTATAAAGGCTTACAATATTAAACTATGCCCTTATAAAGGCTTACAATATTAAACTATTCATAAATATGTTCTTTTATAAATAAAAAAAGATGTAAAAATTTTCTTATTTAGGTCATTTTTAACCATAATATACACTTATTTTTCAAAATGAATTAATATTAGAAAGAGAGTTAAAATAATTCCATAGTGCCATGGTAAGGTCACAGCAAAGACGTTTCCATTGCAGTTTAAAAGTGCAGTTAATAATATTACATACTAACTAACTTTGATGATCGTCTCGTTCTCTAATATTGGTTACATCTGATTTCAATTAAATCTATAATGCGTACCATAATTACTTTAAGCAAATACTTTTAAGAATCAAATTATAACAGATATTAAAGAAGCATTATTTTTATACCTTTAAGCTTATTCTGCTTATTGAGTAACTTTTCTGATAAAGTTGAATTTCGTGATTAGAGTGCAATTTAAAAGGCTAATGTTTGGTTAGTTCAACCTTTATTAAGAAGTTGCGTATCCCGATACAGTAACTTAACTTTCTTCACGACCTTTAGTAAACTGAACAGATTATTCATCTACAAAAGATCACAAAGATCTTTTGTGGAAAGTTCAATTAATAATTTTCAACTAAAGAAGAAAACAATACGGTTAAAATTTTAATAAAACAATAGTTTAAATTCCATTTCAAGAATAAAATTATACAAATGCTAATAATTTTTGAAAATTACGCGAAAAATAATTATAAAAAACTGTCAAAATTTTTCAAAAAAATTGCATAACAATTAAGTATCGATAAAATGTTGCTTATTTAAGTTTCAAAATTTTGTAAAAAAAAACAAAAAAAAAAAACATGCTTGCGCAATTATGTTTTTCATGAAAACGCCACAATTTTGTTTAATGTTTAATTAATTAAAATTACAAAGATATAGTTCCAAGGCACATATTTTCACCATCTAAAATATGTATATCGCAAATTTCCTCTAGACCTGCTAAGCAAAAGCATAAACAGATACATATATCCCCTTTATTATTAATAAAGATTATAGTTTCAAATAAGACATAATCGATGGTAGCTACCACAATTGCACGCCGACAATCCCCGCGCCAATAATTTCACAAATAGCCTATTAGCAATACATAAAATTAATCATCCTGTATTCTGATTGGCACCCTACTAGGCAGATGATTTGTTAACAGGACTCTCCTCTCCCCCGCCGAGGGTATCCGATACGTGCCATGCATCATCATCAACATGCATTTCTTTTTTCAAAACATTCTGGGTAGTGTTTTCGCCCTTGAAAAGCAGCCGTCGATTCCTCGGGAACATTAAAAAGCGATAAATAATAGGTCAGAATCCTTAGCAGTCTCTTTGTTTTTTTCGTTCGTTGATTCTGTTCTAATTCGAGGGTGAGGATAATAACTGTTCTTTGTCTAATGGTGCAAGGAAGGGTAGGCTGAAAGTGGTAATTATACTTATTGCCATTGTGTGGCTTTTGATTAAATGTAGCATTTTACAGGTGGTTTAAGTGTTTATATTTTCAAGATTGTGTAAAATATAACTTTTTTTTTTATATGTTTTGGTTGGAATGTGAATACTTTGCAAGAAAATTATTAATATCTGTATGGATATCACTTAAATTGTGATATCCTTACAGATAAATAAGCAAATAAATAATCAAACTGGGTGCATTTTTGTATTGTTTTAATCTTTTTAAATTCGTTCTGATTATTCCATGGAAAATATCGAAACCAAAACTTTCCAAGGATATTCAGTAATTGCAGTTATTTTACGTTTATTCAAACTAGGAACAAAGACTATCCAGATATGTTCCTCCTAGATTATACATAAATTCAAATGGCAAAATTTGCAATAGTATTTATTTTACATTTTATTCAAACAAGGAACAAAGACTATCCAGAAATGTTCCTTCTAGTTATAATAGGTAAGTTTAAATGGCAATATTTGCAATAATACTTATTTCACATTTTATTCAAGCTAGGGAAACATAATATCCAGATATGTTCTCCTAGATTATAGGTAAGTTCAAATGCAATAGTATTTATTTTACATTTTATTAAAACAAGGAACAGAGACTATCCAGATATGTTCCTCCTAGATTATAGGTAAATTTAAATGGCGAAATTTGCAATAATATTTATTTTAAATTTTATTCAAACAAGG
Organism: Argiope bruennichi; assembly: GCF_947563725.1. NCBI lineage: Eukaryota > Metazoa > Arthropoda > Arachnida > Araneae > Araneidae > Argiope > Argiope bruennichi. The sequence continues at coordinate 105,553,381 of NC_079160.1, read as the reverse complement.
GACAAAGATTGTCCAGATATGTTCCTCCTAGATTATAGGTAAGTTTAAATTTCAATATTTTAATAATATTTATCTCACATTTTATTCAAACTAGAAAAAAGATTATCCAGATATGTTCTTCTAGATTGTATGCAAGTTTAAATGTCAATACTTGCAATAGTATTTTCTTGATTTGCTTAGGAGATGCTCTAAATATGTCAAATCCTAAAATTGGTAAGTAAATGAAATGATTAATTATTCAATAAAGTAGAAAAATGTTAAAAATAATTTTCCTATTGTTTTTACTATTTGATTTTTTTAATTCGAATTGGGGAAGTCTTAATAAGACGATCATATGCCTTGAAAAATATAAATTGAAGATGAAAACATTGTGGAGCAATTTAAAAAATGATATAAAAATTATTTAAATCCTACATTAAATCTAATTAATTTTTAAATGAAGTATTTATTGATAAGCTTAAAAATTTTACAGAATATTTAATTCAAGATTATTTTTTTAATATCTAATTGAAAAGAGTTACTTGTCCGGTGACTACAATTTGTGATCACTTTAGATTTGCAGAAGAAGCTGGAAGTTAAAGATTAAAATTTATATCTAACTTTTGAAAAATCAAATCAAATTTCTATATATTTTTAATAAGTAACTTATTTATAAAATTCTCAAAAGTCCTAGACATTAAGTACATAAATGAAAAAAAAATTAGATTCAAGACAAATAACATAATTCCGATCGTCATCTTAATATATATGCGATATCAATATATATCATGCACACATCTTATTCATATTGCATGTGGTGATGAGAGTGAAGTTAAGGTTCGTGGCTCTTTAAAACCAAAACATATCCTTTAAAATCAAAAATGAATTGATAACAGCAGGAAATACGTTTTTTTTTATTGAAAAGGGTAATAAAAATTAAACCCACTAATCTAGAAATTTATCAAATGATTCGTTTAAAATTTTCCAAAAACGTAAGAAATATATTACCTAGTTCCTAAATTAAGAATTAAGCAACATTTCTATCCAATTCTAGAAAACTGAAGTATGATAAATAACATGAAATTTTTTTCAGATTTTGAATAATTAAAACAATTATACATTTTTATTAACATATTTCTTATTCTGAATTTAAGGAACTATAAGATAGTATTCAAAAATTAATAAGCCAAATTTGAAAAAAAAAAATATTACATTTTAATTTGAGGTTTTTCACGAGCAATTTTATCAAAATTTAGAATTAAAAAAAATAGCATTCAACAATGTAAAATAAAATTAAAACGTAAATTAACCTCTTAATTGTTTTGCCCGAGTACCATGCATACATCGATTTATCGAATTTTGATAGTCGTAAGCAAAAAATAAATAATTCATAACGATTATAATTCAGTATTAAAATTACTTCGAATACATAGATAAGTATTCAATGGATTTCCATATGAATCAAAATCAGAAAATATTCCCAAAATATATCATATTAGATCGTGAAGAAAATAAAACAGTTAAGGGGTTAAGCAAATACAAAAATGAATGTATTTTCCAAAAGAATGAAAGAAAAACGAAATTTAAATGGTTTTATAAAGAAAAGTTTTCAAAAATTAAGAACATAAATTACAATTTATATAGATATATTTTGAACATTTTAACATAGCCATTTTCCTAAAATGATTCTAATTATTTTACAAGTATGAAGTTAGATTTTGTTTGTCAGAACGAAATTTGAGTAAGAAGTCAGACTTTGCAATTTTCGTTGAATATAGTTATTAATCGATTCGCTTTATTTAATAATGCGTCATAACAAAATATCCAAAATCATCTTTTCTAACAGAAAAAGGAAGAGATTTCTAGAAATGTGTCAAATTAGAACCCCTTTTTTTTATTATTGTTCCATAGCCTTGATGCGAAACCAGATGCTCTCCGTGTCCCGCCAAGGTCGTGCAGCAGGTGCTTAAGCGTATTTACAACACACCACTTCTTCCTCGATTTGTTGACTCAATCAACCAACTACGCAAACAAAATCGAATCGAATACCGTTCTCAAGGCTGCGAGTCAACTTTGCTCAAGTGATTATTAAGTTATTATTGACGCGTAAGTGTTGGACGAATTCTAAAATGTTCTGGAAGCGTCCTCAAAATCTGTTCCATTTTGTCTTTATTAAAAGTTCATCAGAGTTGGGTTAAATTTCAAAACTGAAGATGAAGGATTTTCGTAGAATAATAACCATTCACAAAGACATTTTATAGTGAATTGATTTGAAGAGTTCATTCAAAATATCGTACTTCTTTTAAATGATTGATGTTAATTCTTGAAATTGGTTATTCGTACAGTTCTTAAGTAGGCCAGACTTCGTGATTTAGCTGGGATTCTCTTGAAATTATAATTACTGTCTCAAAGTGAAAAGTATGTCGAAATTTAACACTGCGAATTTTAACATTGGAAAAAATTATAAATTTTAGTTTTTTTCAGCAAAAATATTTTTAAAAGACTCTAATGAAGTTAGTCATATTTCATCATAGTCATATTATGAACGGAGGGGGGGGGGGAATGATTTGGAGGATGTCTCCCACTAATATTGCTAGCTGGGATCTTTAGATCCCTTTAGCATTCTAGGTAAGGGGAGAAACAAATATCAGACGAACATTAGTTTTTTTTCTGATTGTTTGTCCAGAATGCCTATAAATTTATATCGTGTCGCAGAGTGCAAAGCATGGTTTTGCAAAATAGAAATTGGCACATAGTGCATAAAGTTTTTGCTCTATTTCAATAGCTTCAATTGAATTCCGTATCAGCGAGATTTTATATAATTACATAATAATTAGTTATTAAATAGTTTATTACATAATAATACGTATTTTTTCAACAAATTTTATAATTCTAAAAAAGTAGGAATGCATTTCTAAAAGTGTGTGACTAGAATGAAATTCGGAGAATCTTATAATTTTAATTATTGCATTTTGTTTTTGGAAAAACTGTGCTGATGTGTTTATTTGGGCGTTCTATTTTAAAAGTATTTTTTTTATATTAACGTAAGAGTTTTTATTAATTTCTGAATTTGAAAATCAAGTTTATATAATATTAATAAAATTATGAGATTTTCGCGAGCATCTTAGAGGAGCTCTAATTGTCGGTTCTTTATCCTGAGTGTAAAATATCTTGGAATTTAATTTTATGCTCAAGATAATAAAGCTTTTTTTTATTTCGAATTTATTCATGAAAAAACAAAAATTAGCTATATTTAAAAAAAACCCTTCGGATGAATTTCCCTTGTTAACTTTGATATGCACAAAATGTGGGCATCTTAATATGATCGATGCCGATAATTCAGCCAAAAAAAAATCTAATTTGCAGCAAAATATAATATTTATGATTTTTTCTTATTTCTTCCAATGTTTTATTTACTTTTTTTAAAAAGAGTTAGATATTTCTCTGATTTTGAAATTTCCATACTTATTTTTTGCATTGCGTTAATAAATACTACGATTCTCCTTAGGCATCGGCTTCGACTGCTCTTCCGAAAATATTGTCACTTCAATCATTTTGTGTCTTCTTTTTTCTGGAGAAAATTGTGTGGGTGGGTTTATATAAGTATCAAATTTTAGAAGTTTAGTTCTTAGCTATAGCTGGTTCGATTGTAATGTCTTGATATAGACTGATCAAATAACAAAGCAGAATTTCCAGACAATTCTTTATTTTTTAGCCCTATATATACAAAAGAATAACTTGTTCTAATCTTGGTTAAATAAATAGTTATTTACACCTATAGTAGGAGATACAACAGTCGAAGTCGAAGGATTTCTTGAAACTCAGTTGGTTCACGGACTCCGAACTCGTGGGCGTAGTTTAACAGTCTCCTGCAATTCGTTTCTTCTCTCCTCCTAAAAAAATCTCAACACTTTATTTTGGAGACAATCTCCGCCTCTTAATTTACATTGATCATTTGAGTTCTCTTTCGGCCAATCGGGGTTCAGCAATATGCTCTCTCAGCGGCGCCAGTCGGTCGTGGGAAGGTCCTTTGTGTGACGCACCTTTCACAACTGACTTTTCTGGAACACGGTGTTATCATAATCCTTTCACAATGAGAAACATGTAGCATCCAGATGTTTGGACACCCCTTTATCTTTGAAGGTCCTATCAATACCTCTTGGACGAGGAATTCCACATGTGGTCTTTCACTGTAGTCGCTAATAAACAGATGCGAGCCAGGTGAAAAGATCCACCATCTGGCTATCTCGAGGAGTTTAGTATTTAACAGCGTCGACACAGCTGGCTGTAAATGTCTTATCAGTACTGGGAAACGGGGAATGTTACAATATATAAGAATTTGATACTTTTAAAGATCTATATTTTTTAGCATAATTGGATAACTTAATATGTCATTTGGAAATGAGATGGCATGAATGCATAATGGTGCCTGGTTTACGACTGAGATGGATCTAATTGTGTAGGGATCATCAAAGTCATTATTTTTCTTAAAAAATCATATTATTTTTAAATATAATTTAATATGATCAATTCAATATGATTTCTATGTATATGTATTATTAATTATTTTCGATTATTTTCTTCTTTTTTTGTCAAGCATTTTTCATCGGGAAGTATTATTACAAATATTATTCAATATTATTATTATTTTTCCAAAATTTGATAATAAATGCTCCTCTCATATGAAGCACCAATTTAAATAAATTCATCGATCAACTGAAAATTACCTTTTGATAATATTGAAATAAGGTACTATCATCAAGAACACGCATTTTCCCAGAAATGATTATTCTAATAGACCAGCAAGTAAGTTCAAAATAGATTTGAAATGTATATCTTGAAAATATCGAACAAGTAAATATTTAAAAAATTAAAAATGAATGTTTTTCTATCAAATATTTAATATACCACCACATACTAGAAAGTAGAGGATCTCGTATGCAATGATTCAAGTTTAATAGAATTCATGCCTTTACAATCTAATATAGAGTAATTTATTACTATTAGCATCTATGATTATAATAATTATAGATCGAGCGCTATCTAAAGAATTGTTATCCTGTTAAAGATGCATCAGATATGGCTGTCACATATTAGTAAATGAATGTTTTTGTGAAAAATGTCAGGCACATTGCCCTGTCTGCTTAAAAATATAAAGAAAAATATATAATATTTGCAGTGCACTTTAGATATTTTAACACTATATATTTTATTTCCTTGCAGTGGGTTCTTCTCTGTCAATAAAGTCACTGCCTTTTTGAATTATCGAATTTACATGTTTCTGAAAGTACAGACCGATAGACAGTCAAGCCGTAGTTGGATTTGGCATAAAATTTGATAAATTTCTATACTATAAACGTTAAATCTGTATACCAAATTTTATCAATCTAGCTCTCTTCGCATTGTAATTATTGTGTTAAATTATATTCGATGAGCCTGACAGCTGGACTTCATCTGAACAGATTTTACTCAAAATTTGATGGAAATCTGCATATTTGGTATAAAGACCGCAAACTAAATTTCATTCATCTAGCTCGAAGTATTTCTGAGATATCTTTGCTACAGACAGACGGACATTTTCCAAAAATATATTTTCCGTGTTGTATATTACAGGTTAACCCATCCTGTAATAAAAGGTTAGCAAAAATATATTATAGGGTGGTCAAAACGTGCTGATTCGTCAAAATTTCGAGTCCGAATTATTTGACGATTACTATATTTTCTCTATACTACGTAAACGAGAAAGTAAAAATGCAATATGGCGAAAGCCCACTGTCTGAGAATCGATGACTATTTCCAGAAAGCCCCCAATTTAGAAATTTAATCAATTGAGGTCGGAAAAAAATCGTTTTCCCTTTCAGGCCAAACGTTTAATTTTCTTATTAGTGGTTAACGAGAGAGTTGAGGAGCTGGTGACCTGCTATTTTTTAGTATCCTCTGGAAAAGGCTTTCAAGCAATATCTTAATTATTAACATGAAAGGAATTGCTCTCTTAATACAAACGAACAGAACTTTCAAGCCATTTACATATTAGACGGCAAAGCGTGAAAAAATGACTTTCAACTCAAACAGCAATTTATTAACCCTCTTTCTAGCATAATTCTTCATTCTTTTCGATGTGTACTTTTTTTTTGAGGATTCGCTTCGCGTTCGCGAGAAATGAATAAATGATGCAGACGATTATTTTGAGAATCCGTGAAAGAAAGAATTGAAGTGAGTGAATCTTAGGGAAATTTGACATTTCGAATTATTATGATATAATATCTGATATTTTGCTCTTTTGTGATATGATATTTTAATTAGAAATTGTATTTTTTTAAAAGAAGTAGTAAATGAAATATTTAAATTTGTCTATAACAGTTATTTTTGGCTTGATTCTATTTGTATTTGTTAGATTAAAGTCTATTTTAAGCTGAATAATAGATATTTTGAGCCATATCTCTTCTAGTTGCAACATCCTTTTAATATTTATGAATTTAAAATATGCTTTAGTGTTATAATGACTGATATTTCGGTTAGAAGGTTGGTTTTGACGTAATCAGATGATGTGGCTGAGAACTGTGCCGAAGTTTTTAACTCCAAGAAATGTAAACATGAGATCATTTTGACTTTATCTGCGAATTTAACATGCAGCAGATCTCAGAATTTTTTTTACAGAATATGATTTTGCATGTATAATTCAAAAATTCCAGCCTCAAATCTCTATTGCTAGATTTCTAATAACTTATTTACTTATTTATTATTTCATATAAAACTTTTATCATTAAATTAGAAGAGGAGATCGATCTGAATATTAAATAAACACCGAACTGCCTCTATAAACACACAGATTTTTAACTCCTATGATCATAAAATAATAATAAAAATAAATAAATTTAATTATTAAAAATAATAATTAAATTATTTAAAGATAAATAATTATATTTATAACTTATTTAAATCATTTTTCAATACATTTATTAGAAACAATTTATTTAAATTATTTCGTTACATTAATTTATAATCTGTTTTTAAAAACATAAATTGGTATCTAGTTGTAATTGCTTAATTTTATAATTTTCAAGGTTTAAACTATCAGTTTGGTTTTCCATGTATTATGTTGGATATTAGTCGGGATAAATGATCGATAAATTGCAAGACAAAATTGTGCCATCTAAGCCGGTAAACGTTTCACTTCATTGAACAAATTTTACACAAAATATTTTAATTTAACAATGCGAATTAGAAATATTATGCATTGTTAAATTAAAAGCAGGAAAGTTTGAATAAATACATTCCAATGCAAACGTCTACCAAATGGCTATGATAAACATCTTAAATTTTAAAGATAATTCAAGAAAGAGCAAGACGAAAGTCTTTATTTACTCAAAAATATAAACGAATTCTGTAATCGCTCTTTAATCATTAGCTTTCAGACATGATTTGTATTGATTGCAAATTCCAAGATGGCGGACATTTTTGCCGTTAAATGATGGGATTTAATAATGCAAAGATCATATTTGCTCAAGTTCCGCTTATTTATGTAAAGAATGATGTTGAAGTGCAAATTCTAAGAACTCTTTTAAACATTAAAATAACAAATAAAATAATTTATATATGGCAAAGTTGTGACTTTCTGCCCCAGTTGATGTCTCATCTATGCTTTGAGATAAGGCAACGCTATGAGTCCCTGTCGTAGTTGTTATCTCACCAATACTTTCAGATATGGCAACGCTACGAGTTCCTACCTAACTTGATGTCTCATCAATGCTTTTAGATAAAGCAACGCAATGAGTTCTTGCTTCAGTTGATGTATCATCAAAGCTTTTAGATAACGCAATGCAGAGAGTTCCTGTCCCAGTTGATGTCTCATCAATGCTTTTAGATGAGGCAAGTCTATGAGCTCCTGTCCCAATTGATGTCTCATCAACGCTTTTAGATAAGGCAACACTATGAGTTCCTGTCCTAATTCATGTCTCATCAACGTTTTGAGATAAAACTACGCTATGAGTTCTGGTCCTTGTTGAAGTCTCATCAATACATTTAGATAAGAAAACGCTATGTGTTCCAGACTTAGTTTATGTCTCATCAATGTTTTTAAATAAAACTCCGCTATGAGTTCCTGTCCTAGTTGAAGTCTCATCATTACGTACTGTGAGATAAGGAAACGTTATGAGTTCCAGACTTAGTTAATGTCTCATCAATGCTTTTATTACGGAAAGAACTTTGAATTCCCGAGCATCTACAGCTTTTTCGACATTATGCACCAAAATTCGAATAATGAAATTTGTTGCATAATTATATTGAAATATATATATTATATTGAATATTTATAATGAAATGGGTTGCATTCGAGTAATTATATTTATCTAAGACTTGTTCACGGATTATTTGGCATTTTTTTTCACTTTTGTGTTTCTGCATCAAGGTTATTGTGTTCATTAGCCCTCAAATAGGCATAAATCCTGTGAATGGATTTCATTCAAATTTTGATTGAAATCTACAAAATTAGTGTTAAAGATACATTTCATCCATCTAGTTCACTGCGTTTATTAGCTATCATATTTACAGACAAATATATATAGTTTCAGGAATATGCTTTTCGGATTAAAGGAGATCTGCAAAATGGAAATTTGTCAACAGCTGTTCGAATTCTTTGGCAATCACAATACTTTTTTTTTCGTGTACTTCTTATACGAAGAGATAAAAATGTATACAGTTAGTCTTTTCTTCCTGAAATATACCATATACGATCATATGTACAAAATTAGTATACCGACAGCTATTCAAATCAATGATACATTTGAGCTTAAACCAAAACTTTGTTCCAGTATTTAATATATTAAGATTTCTTTCGATATAGCACATTGCGAATTTCAGTTATTTTTGAAGTTATTTGTGAGTTTTAGTTATTTTTGAATGGACAAACATATACGCTTTCCTTATACGCATGTCATCCGTAATTTGAATGAAATTTGCAATTTGATATCAGACTGTATGTCGGATTCCTTTCATTTAAATATACTTCCGTTTTTATTTACTCGAGTATAAAAAGAAAGTATTGAAGTCATCAAAAAATTCGGATTCGATATTTTAGCTTATCTTCACGCTACATAACTTCATGAATCAGAAAAACACATATTTGAAATTATATCGCTTTATATCAGAATATGAGAAAGTATATCCACAATGAGTGATTGTGATAACTACAAAGCAATAAGAACTTAATGAGGGAAATTCGGTAAACCGATTTAGCGTCTATTATAGAATCTACTTACAGAAAGTATATCCACAGTTAGTGAGTGTGATAACTACAAAGCAATAAGAACTTAATGAGGAAAATTCGGTAAACCGATTTAGCGTCTATTATAGAATCTACTTACAGAAAGTATATCCACAGTTAGTGAGTGTGATAACTACAAAGCATTAAGAACTTAATGAGGGAAATTCGGTAAACCGATTTAGCGTCTATTATAGAATCTACTTACAGAAAGTATATCCACAGTTAGTGAATGTGGTAACTACAAAGCATTAAGGACTTAATGAGGGAAATTCGGTAAACCGATTTAGAGTCTATTATAGAATCTACTTAGAGAAAGTATATCCACAGTTAGTGAGGGTGATAACTACAAAGAATTAAGAACTTAATGAGTGAATTTGGTAAACCGATTTAGCGTCTATTATATAGATCCATATCAAATTTGGAACTAACTCCGTCAAGAGATTGACGGAAAAGTATTGCGATTATCAAATAATTCGAAATTCAGTGATTGACAAATTTAAATTTTTCAGGTCTTCTTGAATCCGAAAAGCATCTTCTTAGAACTATGTCTATCTGTATTTTTAAAGGGGTGGACCTTTTACACTTTCCAATGCATGTAAATGACAATGACTTATTCAAACTAGGTGTGATTTTATGATTACAATTGTAGTTCTGCGTCAAATTTTGGCTTTATTCAAACATAAAAAGGAGGTATTCAGTTTTCTGGTATACTTTCTCATATATGTAGTATAGAGGGAAAAAAATCGTCAAAAAATTCGAAGAGATTTTGACTAAACCCCAAGTTTTAGACCTCTCTGATTTCGAAAAACACATTTTTAAAAAGATGTCTGTACATCTGTCTGCCTATCTGTGACGAAGATATCTGAGAAACCCTTTAAGCTAAAAGGCTGAAATTTGGTATACGGTCTTGACACTAAATTTGCGGATTTCTGTCCAATTTTTACTAAACTCTATTGAGATGAAGTTCGAATAGAGGTTAACACGATGGTTACAAAACCAAGTGAGCTAGATAGATAAAATTCAGTGCACAGATTTAACATCTATAGTGTAGACACCTGACAAATTTTGAGCCAAATACAACTACAGGCTGACTGTCTGTCGGTTCGTATTTTCAGAAACATATAAACGAGATAATTAAAAAACGCAGCGACCTAAATACATAAAATTTGTATGGATCTTGTAAATAGAAGTGTAGTTTTATGCCACATTTTTGTTTCAATACGTTGAGAAAAAATGTGTCTAGCCACACATTTCATTTTTGGATACTAGTAATCGCATACCAGAGATTAATTGTCAAATAACTTTCCAAAGATGGCACGATAGATTCAGTAAAAATGCTAAATTCATGCCATAAGTTAATATTTCGTATCTATTGATCGCCAGGATCATGTAAGGCGTTCTCTGGCATGATAGGTTTATTAAAGGTAATGCTAGAAAATTTTCGAAGACCAGCCATGTTTATTGTTTGATAATTGCAAGTTGTTAATAATACTTCTTAACTATCAACTTTCTTTACAGCAAAGCCCACAACTCTCAAGTATGCGGCTCTGTATATAGAAAACAGAATACTCGGACATTCGGCTTTGCTCAAGGTGTCCACTTTTATGCTGTAGGAAGGAAATAACACCTTTATTAAAAAATATGCCAGAAATACTAGTACTCCCGCAGCTTTAGTTATCACATCCGAAAACAGAAGAGCAGTTTTACATGTTAGAAATAAATAAAAAAGGTGCTTTTTGAGTTTTGTGTAGTAAAAATCTCAAGGTCAAATTTTTAACGACTGTAATGCTTTTTATATGTACACTTCTTATAAAACATAGAGAAATAAATGGTTATTCCTGAAAGTTTTCATTCATTGAGCTCTTCCTTATTATTTCTGCAGAATTCAATTCTTCTAGTTCTGAAATGCCCATCTCAAAAAGATAAATTGGCCATTTCTTTCTCTGAAATTCCTTACTTTAATCCAACATCACATAAAGATTAGATGGTCATTTCTTTCTCTGAAATTAGTTACTTTAATCCAACATCACAAAAAGATTAGATATTCATTTCTTTCTCTGGAATCGGTATCTTTATTCCAACATCACAAAAATATTAGATGGCCATTTCTTTCTCTGGAATTCATTATTTTAATCCAACATCACATAAAGATCAGATGTTCATTTCTTTCTCTGGAATTCATTACTTTAATCCAACATCACAAAAAGATTAGATATTCATTTCTTTCTCTGGAATTCATTACTTTAATCCAACATCACGAAAATATCAGATGTTCATTTCTTCCTCTGGAATTCATTACTTTTATCCAACATCACAAAAAGATCGGACGGCCATTTCTTTCTCTGGAATCGGTATCTTTATTCCAACATCACAAAATGATTAGATATCCGTTTCTTTCTCTGGAATTCATTACTTTAACAAAATATACAGTATATTATTGGAAAATGGACTTTCTATTCTAATCAATCTTAGTCATTTCTGTAGTGTTCCCATAAGGATTTTCCTGCTGTGCTTCCAATAAGGCATTCATTCTTGTGTCCTTTCACTTAGCATTCAGTCCCCTCAGCCACCCATTACAAATAGAAATTTACGCACGGGCGGTCCATCATCATTCAAGATGGAGTGCCATGTTTGATATCCTGCGTTTAGGGTGGATGGCAACAGCTCGTGGCTCATTCAGTCACGAGTGACAGCCCGAAAGGGTGATCAGGGATTGAACCACCTGAAGCAACAATTTCCCAAGTGCGGATTATTGGCCTGCTATAGCATTAAGCAGAACAACCACGTAAATGTCGAGATAGGATATTGTCCCGTGACATGAATACATGGGATTTACGACAAAATCGTAACTATAAAGCTTGAATAAGGTACTTTGTTAAAAAAAATTGAAAGTTTGTTATTATAGTTTTCCTGATTTGTTGGGTAATTTATTTTTAACTATCCGGCTTTGACGGCCAGGGATTAATGGTTATTAAAGATTTCAATTAATTATTTTGTATCATTATGTTTTAATGACTTTCTCAACAAAATATTATTAAATTTCAAATTCTGACAGATAAATAGCCCACACTTTGCTTCATTCTGTTTATTACGTTATTCAGTTCTTTTATTTTCTATCTATATGTTATGCATCCAACTATATTATGGGAAAGAAAATCAATGCTTATATGAATACAATTAAAAACAGTTTTAACTAATGTTTGATTCTAAAATTAATCCTAAATTCTTTCAACTAAACTTCTAAAATTTTATTAAATACACATTAATCTACTCACCATTCAAAAAATGAATTATTGTTTATAATGGTACTTGCCACGGACTAGCTCGCTGACGAAGCCAGCGATTTTTAGCCAAGGGAGCGTCTTTTGATGCTAGTAGCGCCAGCTAGGGCCAAGAGTACGTCTTAGCTACTCACGCATCACAATCCCTTTTTACAGGGAAGCACATTCACACATCTCACAGGTAGAACAGATGAAGAACAACCATGCCCGAACCAGGACTCGAACCCAGGACGCGCAGATCACGTGGAAAACGCGCTACCCCTACGCCAGGACGCCAGCATGAAAAAAGATAAGTTTAATCATTATATTATAATAATTAAGAAGTGTAATAATTAGTAGTAATTATAAAAACGCGTTTAGTTTAAATACAACAGTAAAATTTATTGTTGAAAATTAAGCATTTTAAAATTGATGAAAAAGAGAAGAAAAAAAATTAACAATATGATTAGTGTCATTTAAAACATGCTTTTTTAAAATTTGTATATGATGTAAAATAATTTTTGAACTGCAATATTTTCAAAAATTATCATCACGAGAAAACGTAAAAGTCTCTATAAAGTTTTAATTCATTAATTTTTTTTCGAAATATAACAAAATTGCCACAAAGTGCATACTTCCAGCCTCCAAAGCACATATGTGTTAAGTTTGATTGCCTATATCAAATGGTCTATAGAGTACAACTCTAACAAGTCAATACAGGCGTACACTTTTATCTTTATTGATAATAGAATTATTTATTATTAGTTGCTGTTGATTATGAAAGTGATAACTATGATTAATTGCTTAGCGGCAATTATTTTATTTCTCCAATAAATAGAGTAAAATCTTTTCTAGTAAGAAAAATTAAAAGTAATAAGAAATATATATTTGCATGCTTTGATATATCCATCGTTTGTCGTGAATACACCGATCAGAGAATAAAAAAAAATAATTTTATTAATATACTTAGCCAATAAGAAGCTTTTCAGAAGCTTTTAAAATTATTTTTTGCATAATTTTTAACAATACACTTCATTTTTTCAATGAGATTCAAAAGTTTTCATGATTTCATCACATATCTAACCGCATGATCTTCTTAATTTAGCTGAAACTAAGAAAGAGTTTATTCTTTATTTGCTGCATTTTCAGTTTATTATCAAAAGAAAGTGAATTTACAGTACCTCAAAAGAAATTTGCAGTTAGAAAATAGATAAACCAAATAGTTAAATTTTAATAAAACAATGATTGGCAGCCACTTATTCAATAAAAGTCGTTAGTAATTAATATGATTAAAAATATCATGCGTAACAAAGATATAATAATCACACAAAAAACTACTTAAAAAAGTGCTTAAGGTATCCGACTGGGTCCGGACCCTTTTTTTCTAAATACGCTTTAAATGCTTGTTTTTATTCTAGGTTTAGATTGAATATGTAACAGAATAATGAAAAATGTTCAAAAATAAAAAATAAAAAATTTTAATAACATTTTGAAAAGAAGGGACAATTGTAGAGAAAAAAATATAACTGTTACGCCTGCAATCTTAGAAAAAAAAAATACAAACATATATTAAAAATATTTTAGGATAACATTGTAATAGTCAATATGCTTGCTTTGAACTAAAATGTTTTGAATATATTGAATGTATGCTGAGATATGGCTAAAACAATTATATAAACAAGAATTTTTTGAAAGAAATATACTCAATTTGTCTATGAATATCTGTAAAATGTCTTAAACTGCATTTATATCTTATTGTTTAGTTCATTGCATTCAAAATAATGTATAAAACAATTCTACAAAATTTCATAAGAATATATTCAGAACAATTTAAGATATTGTGTTTACGGTAATCGATAAAGTACAAAAATTGAATTCTTCAGAAAATGCTTTTAAAGTTTATATTTTGAAAAAAATCAAAATTATTATTTTTCAATATGTCTAAAACTCTCCTGATTTATAAGTTGTATCTTCCTTTATATCATCCTTTACAGATTTATTCTTTCTATCTGCTCTTTTTTTTTCTGGACAGTTTTACTGACTCTGAAGAATGCCGTATCGAAACGGCTATTCTGTTATCATCAGTGTTGATGAAACCTTTCACTTGTTCTGGTTCAAGAGGTACACTTTATTTTTCAAAAACTGGTAATAAACCAATGTATCCAGAATTGTAAATTGAAACAGCAATATAAGTGCCTAAACGGAGAATTTGCAGTTCAACAAATGTTTCTTTGGGCACAGCATTCCACAATACATCGATAAAACTTTCGTTACTGTTTTCCCATGCAGGCATTTCTGCAAAACGTTTTGGTTATATATGTTACTTTTATTTTATTTATAACGGTCGATGATAGGCTTAGTTTCTTTTCCTGAAGTTCTATCGTTGAAAATTGGGCTCTCTGAAACTTACACCAACTATCTGGTCCTTCAGGGCACTGGCGATGCATTGGATTATTGGTGTCGGAACAGCAGTGGAAAAAGGAGGCAATGATGGCACTTTGCATTTTTTCCAGATTTCCCACGTTACTGCGAGTGGTTATTCCATAATAAATCCATAATATTCCATAATCAATAAATTTGTCGGTCAACTTTCCTTTGCCACTAAGCCTTTTTGTGTTCTTTTTTAATTCACGAAGATGCCCAATTTTGATGAAACAAAAATAATACCTATATTTATTTATTATCAGGTATGAAAGTCATATATTAATTATTTTAGTCATTTTTAATAATTTTTAACATCGAAATTCCTTGACAGATAGCGATATTTACATCAACTTCCGGTTTCGAAATGTCATTTCCGGTTTGACTTTCGTCACACTATACTAACTTAAAACGGCCCGTAACTTTATTTCTAAAGAAGGTAGGAAAAAAAATAATGCAGATTTGGAAAGCTAAAAGAACAGGCTTAAATATTACGCATTAAAAATGTTTTCTTTGGTTTTGTCAAAATTGACGATTTTTACCCAGTCAGATACCGCATTCCCCATTTGTTCAATTCAATTAAACTCGTAGCAATATGCTTGCAACACTCAGTTCTCTCTAATCCTGAGAAAACAACTAATATTTAAAGAATTAGAAATCGGCATATATTTCCAGCAAATAAAACGCTCTGTATGAGATAACATTTTATTTTACGTTCGCTAAAACAATAAACACATTATAGTAAAATTATGGTCTACCATTTAAAAAAAAACTACTCTCTTAGGTGAACAAAACTAACTGACAAAGTCGTGAAGCTTTGAATATCACTGTTCCTGCCCGTTTCAGTCTCAATGAAGTTCCGCATTTCAATGTAAAGCATTTTCCCAAGTCGTTTGTTGATTGGTTAAAATAATGTTATTCAAAGCTTCATAACTTAGCCACTTGGGAATCGAGAAATGTGAAACATTTTTTTTTTTAATTTTTTAGAATATTAATGTGCCAAGCATATTTTACTGAATATGATTATTAACATCATGGGCCTATATAAAGTTTTGATTTTATAAATGAACGCTACAAAATATAATTCTTTGCGTCATTTAATACGTTTTCGCTATCGGAAATACACACTTTCTTCTAACAATTTAGAAGTCAGCTATAGTACTACGATTGAAGGGAATACCTTGTATTGTTCTACAATACAAGGTTACCACTTCCATTGGAAGATATACCTTAAAATTCCATTGGAACAATAATGGAATTTTTAGGTATATTTTCTTAAGTATCATGAAAAAGATAATTGAATTCAAAATTATAAAATTTAATCATTCTTTAGGAAAAATTACTTACAATAATAATAAATTTTTAAATTTTATTTAAGTTAGTTAAAAAATAATAGTTTTAATGCTTAATTTACAGCAATAGCAAGTGGTTCCATTTCTAAAAATTCCACTTAGCGGTAAGTAGGTTTTTAATGATTCTGAATTAATTTTTGTACTTTTTAATGAAATTATCAAAAATTGTCTTTGGGTATTATTCGTATTAATGCATTGTATTGATGTAATGCATTGATACCTTGTTTCCGTAAATAGAAATCGATATTTGTTGATGCTATTATTATTTCTCTTAACAATAATCGTATTTCCTTCTCTAAAAAAATAAAATTATTTCAACAATATTGAACGGCATTTTCGAACCAACATCCCTTTCCACTGAGTTTCCATTAAATTGTTTACTCCTTGTACTAAACTCGGTTCATGGTATCGTTTTAAATTCTCGTTTACCTCTAAGATGAGTTAATCTTAGAGAGAGACTAAAAGAGAAATAAAATCTAGACGTACACAACTAATTTCGTTCAAGACAGTAACTAACAAATGATGAGATTCAGGCAAACGAAACATGCGCAGATTAACTCGTCTTTTCCCTTGAAATTTTACTTGTCTTTTCATCGGGTCGTTTTGATTTACTACAATGTAGATACGATAAAGATTAATGTTGCAGCCAATGAAATCAACAATCAACTGCTCGCATGGGGGGAAATAGATGGGAAATGTCCAAACCAATTTAATTTTGGAATGTATTATGGACTTTCTCCATTAGGAAAGCAGCTGATTTATTTGGAATATTTGTTATGTTTAATTTGTAATAAATATCTTATATATAATATTGATGCTTGTATTTCCCTCAAAAAATATTTTTAGCATCTTATTGTGATGCATATTATAGTGAGTCGTTTTGATAGAAGAATTTTTGTTATATTATCTTGTTAACGTTGAGCCAATTCAATACTTTGTTAAAAGTTCCACTTGTCAGTGTGGCAACGAAGAAGGCTCTATAAATTACGTGGTCAAAGCCTGTGCAGCATGAAGATAACACAGATTCATATGGTCAAGAAATTGGATGCCTTTTAAAATCAAAGAATTGTTAAATATTCCAGTAATTAAATCTTTTTACAAGGATATTTTGTCAAAGCTCTTGCCTTTAGTTATCTCCTAACGTAAAAAGACTAGTATGCTTTCTGTCTAGAGGGTTATTTGTTGTTTGTAAGTGGCCAATATCATCAAGTGTCGTTTATTCCTTCGTGCTATATGGGTTTGCTTTTTGGCGACCCCATCAATTTTCCTTCATGACCTCTGGCTCCTCTAGGCTCTTTACATTAGAATGAACCTCCGCTAAGTTCTTTCCCGCATATCTTAGATTGGGGTATTGCTTGTACATATATTATTTTGTTACTCCTACTCGGGGCATCTCATATGAGGATGGCTCCCGGCATGGTGATTGGTTTTTCACCAACCTAGTGGGTAAAGAAATGGTGGAGGTCAGCTACCTTCTTCCAATGACGGGATGTGTTTCTCACGGGAAGGGTTGCACCGTGATCGGTAATGCCTTTAGGAATCAACCTTAGTTTCTACAAATGCTGGTCATTCACATTTAATCCGAATGCCTTTAATCGTTCATACTAGATGCCTTTAAGGACTAGTTGGTTCACTTTGAATATCAACTCTGTATTTACATTCAATTAATTCCTTGTGCATGGCTTAATATTCACGAGTTCCACAATAAAAGGCTTTTTAACATCAAATTGCGCCAGAAATTAAGACTCTGATAGTTTAATAATTTTATACCTGTTCTGTTCGTTATGCATATGAATTATCCTAATTGAGTCAGATTTCATGACGTCATAGTAACATTGAAAATATAACTATCTGAATAATCTATAATTTCATTTTCAAGGATCTGTATCCATAATTTTTCTATTATAAATTACACATATATTACATAGATCGAAATGGAAAGAAATCTGAGTTTTCGAAAATGGAAGAAAATAACGAGATTAAATATTTGATGAAACAATCAAATTAGTTTGAATTTCAACGCAATAATATAATCTGTTTTTGAAAATGAGGCAAAATGCTCTTAAAAATTCAGGAGAAATTTGCATGGTAATTAAATCAGTATTATAAAAAATACCATTTTTTTTAAAAATTTAAAACGATGTAAAAGCCTATTTTGTGCGATAATATTTTCGAAATTATAGCAGGAAACAACAAAATGTTGATTATTTTTTATTTAATTAAAAACTTAATTGAACTTAAAAAAAAAAACAGCTGAGCACATTTCACCATACTAAAATTTATATGCACTGATAACTCTAGATTTTACGGCCTGTCCCTTATGGCACCAACAATCACACATGCATGTTCAGCTTTATTATTAGCTGAGATGAAGATAAACTGCGCTAAAAATAAATATAATTTTTTTAGCTCTAAACAACAGAATAAAATCATGCGATTAATAATTCATGAAGCAATAAAAATGGTTTTTATTTCATCGCATGAACGAAACATTTTATTAATAATTTAGCAAAAAATATATTTTTACGAAAGTCTAAAATTCAGAAAAAAAATGTATTAAGGTAAACAAAATCGTAACATACTAATAAAATAATATGAAATAATTTCTTTGAGTTTTAAAAAGGATGTGGAATTTATTTTTATGCAGTAATATTTTCACTAATTATGGGAGAAGAAACTCCAAGATCTTGTCTTTTTTTAAATTATTTAATTTGAATTTTTTTTAAAAAATGATCTTTTGAGACCCACACACAGAAATTCACATGTTCAGCTTTATTTTTAGTAAAGATAGAGAAATCGATAGTTTAAGATGATTGATAACATAACATTTGTGTTAAATATTTGTTTGCAAAATTTAAACTATTATTTGATGATTTTAGTATTTATTTATTGTCGGTACATTTTATTATTTATATTACTGTCCTATCGGCACCCAGGAACCAATTTTAAATGCAATTAACCTTTTGTAGAATTCGTCATATAGCAAGGCGTATGACAAAGCCTATTGATCTTCAAAGGTTATCGATTTAGAAAAGGTTTCAAATCCTTCAATCGTGATAATATCTCATATATCGTGTTAATTGGTTCAAGTCTGTGTCTAACCCAGTAAACATCACAATCCAATCGATCAGCCTATATCATAATGAAATTTGTCGTCATTAATAAATTTCTCTAATTCTTAGACTTCATCCCATGGATTTTGGGGATGAGATACACAAAACATACTTTCAAAACAGAAATACTGTCAAAGAAACATGAAGAATATTTCTTCGCTCTATCTCGAACTGATTATGCCGAAATCTTAAAATATAATTTTAAAAGGAGGGTTATATCAGGGGAGATGCAAGAAAGTGATGTCTTTTTCTTGTCAGTAGAAAATAACGTTTGATCCTATCGTCATTCCCTGGGTTTATCTATTCTTATCTTACTTTTTTGATTAGGAACTTAACTACTAAACAAGAAATTAAAACTATTTAGATATAAATGATATAATGGAATATAGATGAAAATACTTTATAGGGTGAATAAAAAAATATCTAATCTTTTCTGGAGATTTTAATTTCAAGGACTCTAAGGCGCATCATCAATCGCATATCATCTAAATCTATACTACCCCCCCCCCCTCCAAACATAAATGAAAAAAAAAAAAAGATCCTCTGTTACAATGGCTATTAACAGCAGCAATAAAAAGAATTTGAAGGCAAATAATACATTTTATTGACCATGTAAAGCTTGAAATATATTATTTGGCCCCTCAAAATCCTACTGAATTCTATATAGATATAGATATATTCTGAATAGATATTTCTTTGCAATTATTCAATACAATGCGAATGATGCAAATTCTGTATTCCGTATATACCATTCAAAAATAGGATCCCGAACAGTATTTCAGAGCTCAACATTTAATTAACTTCTCTTCTCAACAAAACATTAGAGCTTTGCATATAAACGGCGACAAAAGAAGGGAAGGGTCGCGATTTGATAGTCCTAAAGTAAAAAAAGATCCTGCAAAATCAAAATGTTAATATTACAAAACACATATAAAAAAAACTGTCTTTGCAGGTCATACGTATTCAATTTGCATATGCTCCCTCCTTTTTTCCGAAGAAACGAGGGCCCGACCGCCACAATGCTCGCTGACTTGCGCCCGACGCCCGGGTGCAAAATAGCAAGTTGACCGACAATAAATGATGATTCATAGTAATGGAAGGTTCAGTGTATATTACTCCGGTGGATTAGCCGAGAGGAAGGGAGCATTGATTAGATACTTTAATGACCTCCCGTTCCTGAGCAACAGCTCTCTCCTGCATCTTGGATGCGGTTGGCATGGCAACCGGTGGCAGAGAGAAACACAAGTGCACCGGGAAAAGGGGAGCATCTTGTCACAAAGTTGGAGTATTTGGAGATAAGGCGATATGGTAATGTAAGAGGGTTCTTTCCCCAAAGATAATCTATTTATGATCGCTTATCATTGATGTTCAGAGCTAATTTCTTCTGCTTAGAATCTGAATAGGATAGAAGTATTGTACATAATGCTTGTAAGTCATTTGTATTAATGATATTAATAGAACCAATTCGTCAACACAAAATCCATCAATAGTGCAGAATCCTAACTCTTACTACTGAGCAATAACTGTCGATTTTTGTAAAAGAGTATTAGAAATATTCGATAGATTATTCTTTTATTACTACAATATGGCAACTTATGTTAAAGCTCGTAATATCGTTACTTTTATTTCAAAATGCTACATGTAAAATTAAAATTCAATAGAAATTTTATTGCTTCAAAAAATTTGTTACAAATGCCATTTATTTACTTTCTACTCTCAAATTGTTGAATGTGATAGGTGAATTAGGTTACAAAATGTCATCTGTCGCTAGTGGTTTCAGCTGTCGTATCAAAATGTCATCTGTCGTAAGTGGTTTCAGATGTCGTATCAAAATGTCATATGCTTTATACAGTGATTTTAAGAATACAGTATTTTAATAACAACGACAACTAAATACAATCGGATCATGTTTCAAAGGTATTTAGATTTCAAAGGTATTCTGTTTAAGGTTTCAAAGGTATTTAGATTTCAAAGGTATTCTGTTTAAGGTTTCAAAGGTATTTAGATTTCAAAGGTATTCTGTTTAAGGTTTCAAAGGTATTTAGATTCCAAAGGTATTACGTTTAAGGTTTCAAAAACATTTAGATTTCAAAGGTATTCATTCTGTTTAAGGTTTCAAAGGTATTCTGTTTAAGGTTTCAAAAGTATTTAGATTTCAAAGGTATTCATTCTGTTTAAGGTTTCAAAAGTATTTAGATTTCAAAGGTATTCATTCTGTTTAAGGTTTCAAAGGTATTCTGTTTAAGGTTTCAAAAGTATTTAGATTCCAAATTTAAATGTATTAGTGTTCAAGCAATTCCACTACTATCTGAATGAGAATGGCTATACTAATCTCATCCTGGTAAAGACTACCTCATTTTTTTTTAAATTTTGGCTTATGAATTGATATCAACAATGGAAACAATTGATATCAACAACGGAAGCAATCGATATCAACAATGGAAGCAATCGATACCAACGAATGAAGCGATTTCAAAAAAAAAAAAAAGACTTCGAATAAAATTTCACAAATTATAGTAGGCTAAATTTTATACATATATAAATTTATTGCATGCTAATTTCCATTCCAACCAAAGTAGATGATAACTAATAATCAATATCACATTAATTGCTTGTATATGGAGATAACAGAAGACGAAAATTTTCTATAACTGATTAAGTGACTGGCGTTTCTGAAACAATTGATGAAGAGATAACGATAGAATATTTTGAAGAAGGATACATACTCCTTAGAATGAAAGGTAGAAC
This sequence comes from Argiope bruennichi, assembly GCF_947563725.1. NCBI lineage: Eukaryota > Metazoa > Arthropoda > Arachnida > Araneae > Araneidae > Argiope > Argiope bruennichi. The sequence continues at coordinate 105,531,246 of NC_079160.1, read as the reverse complement.
ATTTAGCTACTTTTTGGATAATAGGTGATAACTTACAAGTAAATTTTAGATTTGAATATTTTTATTAGTTTTTTTAACTAAACCTTTTACTCAATGAAATTAGAGTGTGCTATCACACAAAAATTACTTTTCTACCACTTTGAAATTCATATACTAGATTGTTCCTTGATGATTTTTTTTGCCAATAGTTTTTTCAATAAATTTTAAATATATTTTACAATATTTCTCATTGTTTTAGATTAGCCATTTGTATTTCAATAAGTGAGTGTAATATTAAACATAATTTCAGTACGATTACTATCATTAAAAATAATCAAAAATTAAACACATAAAATTAAAAAAATACTATATTCTTATTTCTAGAAAACTACTTCGAATCTATTCCTTTAATTTAATTCAGTACATTTACAAAAATGGGTTTACAAAGATTAAAAAAAAAATCGAGCAGCATAAAAGCACGAAGCTATTCTTAAAAACTTAAAACATAAAATCAAACTTATTACAGACAGCCAAAAATGTGCTCCAACAGATATTTTTATACATAACATAAATAACAATCTCCTTTTTATCGTATAATAATTTCTGCCAAGTCACGTTTATGAAGTAGCTGAACAAGTTAAAAATCTGTGAAGAGTATGCTTCACAAAATAATCTTGAAAGTTTCCACGAATGTTCCTATAATTATCCCCATCTGCTCGTCGGACGCAAATAATACACGGGAATTCTATTTTGAGATTTTTTAAGCAATCTGTAAATGTTGCCTTGTGATCTGCTCTCGCGAGTCGGACGAACATCTCAGCACTTATGTTTCTCCACATTAGTTAAAGAGCTTTAGTTTGCAATCGAAATTCGCAGTTTAAAAGTACTCTATAATCTATTTTCAAATAATAAGGAAAATCAAAGCTTGATAAAAACAATTAAAATAGGTAATTAACCCCTTTACCTTGGTGAATTTATTTGACACCCTACTTAAACGACACATTTTATTTGTGGCATTTATTGTTTTTTCAATCTCAATGATAATTTGTACTTAAACGTGACATTTAAAATATTAAATCTTTTCTAAGCAATTTTTATTATTTAAATTGATCAATACTATCACTTAATTGCAAATTTAAATGCCACAAATTCAATAACTCAGTACAGCATATATAAAATATGTCATTATAGGTAAAAGGGTTTAAATGTTGATTTTTTTTTTTTTGGCGAAAATATCGAATATATATTTTTATTCAATGTTTTCATTTTTTAAGCAATCTGTAAATGGTGCCATGTGATTTGCTCTCATAGGTCGGACGAATAATCCGGCACTTATATTTCTCCTCATTAGTTAAGGAACTATAGTTTTCGATCAGCATTCGCAATATTTTAGCACTCTATAATCTAATATCAAATATTATAAAAAAAATAAAAGCTTGATAAAACATTTAAAATAGGTGACTGACCTCTTGACATTCGAATTTATTTAATGTCCTGATTAAACGACACATCCTATGTGGGGCATTTATTGTTATTTAATCGATGATAGAGTAAAGATATAACGTCCTCTATAATAATATATAGAGCACATAAGATATGGAAGCTATTCAAAGCGATTTTTGTTTTTTAACTTAATTAATACTAACACTTAATTGCACACTTAATAATTAATAATAAATAACTTAAAAGCTATAAATTCAGTAATTCAGTTCTGCCTATATCATATATGTCTTTGGAAGCGAAGGAATTAAAATGCTGATTATGAATGACGATAATATGGAATATAATTTTATTCAGTAATTTGATTTTTTTTAAACAGTTTTCTTTATAAAATAATTTTAATTTTGTTTCAAAGTTCGTTCCTTGGAAAATCAAATTATTATTATATAATTATATTGTATATTTATCTGTACCTGGCAATCAGCCAGTTTGCCGAAGTTATTGATTACGTAACATTTCAGTTTAATCTTTTGAAGATAACTTAGTCTTAATTGGCTTCCTCAACAAAGCAATTTCAATTTCAAAGTTTAATAGTCCTGTTACTCTAACTATTTAATGAGCCTTTACAATTATGTTCGTGTGTGCTATAGATATTTGTAATCTTCTATTCATTTCACTGAAGATTTGAAGTTTAGTTTTGGAAGGGAAGTGATTAAATGTCAACCAATACTGCATTGTGCTCGTTAAATTAAAGAATGTTAGCACAAAAAGGGTCAGAAATAAGAGTTAATGAGCATTGAAGTTTTGGTTGCACTATAGACCTAACTCCCTTTAATGTCTAGATGGTTCTCCGGGATCAACAATTGTTAAAAATTTTAATTTCCAAATGCTGATAAATATATCTTTGTCAGCATTACATTATTTAAAAAGCCTTTCATTGCGTTTTGAATTTCCACTACTGCCTGGTATAGAAATAAACCTTACTTTTAAATACAATAAAATATGAAAAAAATTACACAAAACGTACCTTACATGAAACCTGCTCAAAATGAAAAAAATAAGTCGACACTTCTTATCTTGCTCACGACATGGAAAAAAAGGCAAGAGGAAATATAGGTAACAATAATAAGAATGGTTTGAGTTTTATTTCAATAATAGAATGTATTATTTTAAAATACACTTAAAATTTATAAAAAAAAAATTAAAAATCGAAACTAAAATTGTATGGTAAAATATTTTGTATCCTTAAACAGCCAATCTGCTGAATTTTAAAATATCATAAAAATTAGTTTACTACTGTAATATTTTCGGTAGTTATCATGAAAAAGCGACAACATTTTCTTAATTTTTAATTAATTAAAATTTTAATTCATTTTTTTGAAAAACTTTTATACTAGACTAAACTTTGTTAACTATTGTACGCCAAGGCCATGCAAGGTGTTCTCTGGGAAGACACTTTAATTAATAGCCAGTGGGAGATTGGGCCCACTAGCTATTACTAGTAGAGATATATTTCATTTTATGTAATATACCAAATTATCTAATATACCAAATTATGTATATACCAAATTATGTATTTATGTAATATACCAAATTATATATATTATTCAATTGAAAGTTCTCTTATTAAATAAATGTAATCAACATACTTCAATGCGAAAGCAAATTTTCAAGTAAAATGAGTAAAAATATGAAAAAAAAAATTAATGTATACAAATTAAAAAATAACTTATTGGTTTCTTCGAAAGTTAAATGTTAGCTGTAATTATCACAGTATTAAAAAAAAACTTTTAAAATTATGCTTAAAAAGAAGCCTATTTAAATTGAAAGAATAGGTCATATTTTCACAACTTGATAATCAACAGCAGAAAAAAACAAAAACCAAGAAGGAAAATTATTTGCAACAATGAAGGCGGTTTGTATTTCATTCACAGTAATGAAAATATTGTAGTAAAATATACTTTTTTAAATATTTAAAACGAAGTAAAAACGATTTTTTGCAGAAATATTTACTGAAGTTATAGAAAAAGAAAAGAGAAAAAGCTTATGAAATGTTTATTAAATAAAAATTCTACTTAAAATTGTAAAAAAATAAAAATAAAAACGTTCCTCGATGTACGTTTCCTCCACTTTCTAATATATATATATGTGCAAAATTTCTATTTCTACGTCAAATTAACTGGTAAGTAGAAAGCAAGCATGTACAGTGACACATATTTTTATTTATTATTAGTAGAGATTTACGTTTTTACGTATCTGTTCAAATTTGACATTATAATATTTCGATATGTTTTGCTATTCTAGAATTTCGGAATAAGCATTCTATTCATTTAAAAAGATTTTTTTAGCTGTTTTGATACTTTTCGTATTGTGGAAAAATTGAGAAATTTATATTTAGTTAAATTCTGCTGCTTTGCGATTGTTTAGAAATACAAATTATTCCTTAATTCTGGAACTAATTAGTACATTTAGTATTTTATTTGCAATTATTTGTAAAAATTATTTGATTAACTTTTAAACTAGGCGATTTTTAATTTATATATTCGGCAAAATAACTTATTTTGTTATAATTTTTATGACTACTTTGACGGATTTTTTTCAACCCAATTTACATACAAAAAATTAGAAATATAATTATTTTACAAAACTTTTTTCGAAAATATTCATCCCTAATCAAGTCAGGTATATTAAGAAATATTTTAAATACTGTTAATTTTAGTTTTTGAAATAATTATTAATATATGAAGTATCTGTAGCATTTGCAAATTTAAAAATTTGTATTGAAGACTAATATTTATGAAAACTGATGTCTTGAAGCCGATATTCAATTACATCGATTTTGAAAAATGTAATTGAGTTCTATTTTCTTTTCTCACATATGTGACTTTTTAACTGGGTTATGCGTTTTCAATTTTTATATCACTGTAATATATTATATATATATTCTGGTAAAACTTGGTTAAAATATTCTTAAAAACTTATTAAAATTAGGCAAAAAATATAAGATAAAAAAATTAGTGACGTTGCATTTTTATTTCTTAAGAAGATATAAATATATATAATATTTTTTATAATTATAATGTAAGAAATTAAAGATTTCGATTAATTTTAATTTAATTAGAATTCTCTTTAACATTTAGAAAAAATTACTCCGGAATATATATATGAAATCTGTAATGCATTGGTTTAACGGTTTCTTCTGCAGAGAGCCCACACATATGCATTCATCATTTTTTTAAAAGGGATACCATGTATTTTTTAAAACGGATACCATGTATTTTTTAAAAGGGATACCATGTATTTTTTAAAAGGGATACCATGTATTTTTTAAAAGGGATACCATGTATTTTAATAATCATATTGCCATACTGAAAATCACCTTCAGCTTTCTCAGCACAATTATATACAATTTCCAATTTTAATAATCATATTGCCTTACTGAAAATGAAAAATGTTGTTACTACCACAAGTATATCTTCAAATTACTAAACATTCAACACAAACATAGAATGAATCTAAATTTAATCGAATTTTTATACCAAAATTAAAAACTAAGCACAATTATATACATTTTCTAATTTTAATAATCATATTGCCGTATTGACAATCAAAAATGTTGTTACTACCACAAGTTTATCTTCAAATTACTAAACATTCAACACAAACATAGAATGAATCTAAATTTAATCGAATTTCTAAACCAAAATAAAAACTAAGCACAATTATATAGAAGATTAGCTTTCATTTCAGACCTAATTCAAAACGCATTAAATTAAAGCGTCGAAGTCATTTTCCAGTTACACTTAAAGCCTCAATTTATTTCACTAGAAATTATCCCAAATAAAAATTCTATGTTTATGCAGTAGACTACCAGTGTATTCATTTTAATCAAACTTATTCTCGCCGCTTCGGTTGAGTTTGAATTCCGAGAGGAACAAGTTGAATTAAAAGTCAAATTAAGCTTGCAGATTACGTCTATTACCGAGGTTAACATTCCAAAACATGTCAACTTGAAAAATATACAAATAATAATGCCATATCACCTTTCTCAGCTGAAGAATTCTCTCTCTGTAAACTACAAGCGTTACGCTGTTTTAATTCTAGTAATATTTGCGATCGTAGTCTTGCTGAGGGGACTAAATACATATTAAAATTTTTCCATTTAAGCAGTTCAGGTATCAATGAACTTCGTAAATAAAAGGAATAAAAATATGATTTCATGAAAGGTTGGTTTCAAATGTAATTTATTGAGTTATAAATTTAAATATTTTAGATAAAAATGGAAAAGGGTGTTATGATAGCTGTTTATTTTCTCTCGACCTGCGATGGGTAAAAAAAAAAGAAAAAAGAAAAGAAAGAAAGAAAAATGTACAGGACCAAATGATATTATCAAAGTTGAACATGAGGATGGGTATTTTTCGACATAATCGTAATGAAGATTCAGTCATTTGTGTTATCGATGAAGGCTTTCGATCACTTCTTTTAAGACCGTTATCGTCATTAATGCGAGATGTGCTTTTAAGTTCCCTTGAATCTGTAAGCTTTAGTCTCTTAGTTATTTCTACAAATCTAGGAATCGATGAAAATCGCTACATTCTTAGCTGCATTCTCAATGAAAGCGGTTAAGAGAAGGCTTAGTTATCTCTACAAAGGCTCTTAGTTATTTCTACAAATCTAGGAATCTATGAAAATCGCTACATTCTTAGCTGTATTCTCAATGAAAGAGGTTAAGAGAAGGCTTAGTTATCTCCACAAAGGCTCTTAGTTATTTCTACAAATCTAGGAATCTATGAAAATCGCTACATTCTTAGCTGCATTCTCAATGAAAGAGGTTAAGAGAAGGCTTAGTTATCTCTACAAAGGCTCTTAGTTATTTCTACAAATCTAGGAATCGATGAAAATCGCTACATTCTTAGCTGCGTTCTCAATGAAAGAGGTTAAGAGAAGGCTTTCAATTACCTCTTCGAAGAGTGATGCCGTCAGTGATGTGAGATGTGCCTAAACGTTCCTTTGAAAATCTTCATTAAGCTGGGAAATTTAGTTTTTTAGTTACTTCTTTAAATCATCACTATGTTCTAAACTGCATTCTCGATGAGGCAGGTCAGGAGAAAGTTTTCAATCACCTCTTCGAAAAGCGTTGACGCCAGTGATGTGAGATGTAACTTAACGTTCCTTTGAACTTATAATTAATCTTTAGTTTCTTAGTTACTTCTACAAATCAACGAATCGAGGAAAATCACGACATTTTAAGCTGTATTCTTGACGAAAGTCAGAAGGCTTTCAGTTCCCAATTTGAGGAGCATTGATATTACTGATATGAGATGTGCCTTAACTTTCCTTTGAAGCTTAATCTGGAAGCTTTAGTTTCTAAGTTATTTTCATAAAACAAGGAAGCGATGTAACTCACTACATTCTAAGCTCGATGAACGAGGTCAAGAGGAGGCTTTTGATTCCATCATAGAGGAGCATCAACAGGGACGGGAGAAATGCCTTAACGTTCCTATGAAACTTCTCATTAACCTCGAAGCTTTAGTTTCTTAGTTACTTCTATAAATTAGGTGACCGATGAAAATCACTATATTTTAAGCTGCAATCTCGACGAAGGAGTTCAAAAGAAGGCTTTCTATCCCTTCTTCTGAGAATCTTGCTACCAGTAAGGTAAAATGCGTCTTAATGTGTTTTTGTAGCTCCTCATTGACCTGGAAACTTTAGTTCCTAAGTTACTTCACCATGTAAAGGAATCGACGAAATTAACTACATTCAACATGCATTATCGATGAAAGAAGTCAAGAACGAAGTCTATTATTACAGAAGATATTGTTCAACGGTTTGATCAAGTGATTGGAAAGAAAAGGATGATGTTAGAATTTCGGGGAACGAAACAAAAGAAATTTCGGCTTTGGTGGATGAATGATTAAACATACCTGCCACATGTTCTTTTCTTAGACGAAAGAGCTACAGAAGAGCAACAGGGTCAATCTCTCTTTACTTATGACCATTCTCCTTCTTTAAAGAAAAGATTTGAACACTTGACCACTAATATGAAAATTGCTTGAATCTTCACTACAGTTAAGTCGGAAAATAATTATCATTGCACATAACTTTCGGTAATAAAGTACTTTTTATCTCTACTTTTGAATGTCAAAATTTTTTCAATTTTCACAACATTTAGCACGAGAATAAACCCTTAACTAGTGATGAATTTCCTTACTCGGTCAGAGACATGGAGACCAAAAGACTCCATTGTTTTTTTGTCTTTTATAAACAGCATTGGAATTTATTTTGGAAACGCAATATATTGTAGAAATCATGTCATTAACGAAAATATTAATATTAAAAATGCTAAATGTTGTAATATTAAATATTGGAAAGATATTATAAGAAAAAAATTTTTTTGATGAGTACTTACCACGTTCAAATATAATGGGACAACACTAACGTTAACAAATGTTAGAATTTAACAATATGGATACGGATTGCAATACGAAATATGTAGAAATTAACTGGTGAACCATATATTTTTTCAATCACAGTTTCAGAGACGAAGTCAATGACTTCACAAATAGCAACGAAAACTTTGAAAAAGAATAACTCAATTATATGAATGTGTTCGAACTTAACCTTCTGCCTGCATACTGCATACTTCTTGAAAGTATTGAGGAGAATATAGTATTCAAGGGGAAAAAAAACACCCACGAGATAATTAGACCTAATAAATAATGCTGAGTCATTTTGACACCCGTCACCAATTACAGGTTAAAAAGTGCTGAAATCATTCGAAATATAAAAATTCGTTATTATTTCTTATCTATTTGTGAGAAAAGATTTATCAAAGTTTTCTCAAAAAATATGAATGCTTACTACAAGACTTTGCTTGGAAAGCTGCACTGATAATCCACTCAAAAAAAACCTACACGGCCCCTGAAGTTAAATATATGCAGCTGAGAGATCTTAAACCGCTATAAATAGAGTCCGGGGCAATAGCTGTAAAGAAGAGAATGAAAATACTTGTAGGTAAGAAGTTGAGGCCGTGAATTTGACAAATGTGACACTGGGGTGGATCGTTAATTATGTTCCCTTCTTTACAGACGACACTTTCCGCAGATAAACAGCGCAGTATATCTGTCAACAGCATCAGACAAGCACATATTTAACATGTCTCTGCCCGGATCTGGTGGCAGCGAGCCCGATGTTTGGGATATTTTGGCTGGATCTTGATGGAGCAGTGAAGACCCATTTAACTCGGATCCGATCCGACTCGGCGACGAGAGATTTTGGCAAGTTGTTCGGGTGCAAAGCGGAAAGTGCACACTCCTGGGTCGGAGTTTGCTACAAGACAGTTTTTCGTGTTTACAAAATGGAGTTAATTGCTTTTTCTTTTTTTTTTGAGTTTAAAGTATTTTAGTATCCGTAGTTTCCGATTTTTTGCTCAACATTTAAGACTGATCTGTAGTTTGTTAAAGGTTGTAAGCGTCTGTTCTATTTCCTTTTCGTATAGCCTTTTCCATGTCTTGCCTTACAGTGTTAATTTCCCGATTTACTTTAATTGAAGAGGAAGATAAAAAAAAATAGTAACACAGAAATCTTATTTTCCTCTTTTAATGCTTCTTAATTTTGCATAACTATTTGTATAGAAACCATCTACTCACTAGTAGACTAAATCTTGCAAAATTTCTTGAAACTGGAATCCTGTTAACAAGTAATATCAAAATCTTGGCACTTTTGTTAAGTTCAGCGCTTTAAAAACCAAACTAAGAACTTCACACTTTCATAAGATTCGTGGAACAGCGCTTGTTTATGTCAATACTTGTTGCTACAGCTCTTCAGTGCATATGCAGTAAATTTTTAAACACGCAGATTTTGAAATCAAGCATCATCACGCGTGAAAATGTGTGTTTTCTTATGATAAGTTTAAAATGTGAATTGTCGGCCTCCTGGCCAAGTGGTAGGCGTCTTCTCCGTGATCTGGGAGTCTCGGATGCGACTCCTGGTCCGGGACTGGTTGTTCTTTACCCTGTGCTTTATCCGTGAGGTTTGTGGAAGAGTCCCCCTGTAAAAATGGGTTGTGCAAGCGAATGTGTGAGTGCCATCTTCATATTAGCTAGAAGTCAGGTTTCTGCTCTTGGATGCTCAATCTCTCTCAAAAGGTCTTTACTCTGTAAAGCTGCGGCACCCCCTTTCCGTTGTAACACGGACACATCATCATCATATGAATTAATTTATAATTGAAACTTTCATCGAAATTCTGAAGGATCTTTTTTACTGAGTTCGTAATAAATTTCTTGCTAAATTTTGTCTCTAAGCTGAGTGGTTGGTCTTGGTAAAATGTCTTAATCAATTTTTAATTTCTCGTATATGTTGTGTAGAGAAAGCTTAGCAATCGTCAAAAAATTCGAACTCTTAGACTTTTATGACTCTTAGCGTTTTAGCCCTTCCTGAGCTCGAAAAACAATTTTTTAGAAAATGTCCGTTTGTCTGTCTGTGACAAAGATAACTCATAAATGTTTTGGTCTGGACGCTTAAAATTCTGTCTATGGTATTTTACAGATTTCTATCAAGTTTTGAGCAAAATTTGATCAGAGGGAGGACGTCTGTTCGACTGTTCAAATAAAAGTGAACACGATATTTACGAAACAAAGAGAACTGGATGGATACAACTCGGCACACAGATTTAATATCTATATTGTAGACACATATCAAATTCTGAGCTAAATCCAACAAGGAATTGAATGTTTGTCGGTCTGCACTTTCAGAAACTTGTAAAAACCGTAATTACTTAAATATATTAAATTTCGTACGGTATTTTGTAATTACAAGTGCAGTTTTGTTCCAATTTGTTGAGAAAAATGTGCCTAAAACTAAAATTTGTTTGGTTTCTTTTTTTTAAATTCTATTAACCGCATACCAGGGATTGATCGATAAAAAAAAAAACTCGCCAAACATGACACGAAACATGCAGCCAAAATGCTAAGTTCACGGAAAGAGTTAATATTTCGTAACTATTATATGCCAATGCCATCTACGGTATTCTCAGGAATTACAACTTTATGAGAGAATATACGAGAGGTTTGGGGAGTCGGATCCCACGGGTTTCACCATGTTATGCATCTTGTAATTTATAAATAGTATGTTAGTCTATGATGCTAAAATTGGAATATTAAACTGGTATATCTTATAGACAATACAACCTGTTGTCTATAACTACTGTAAGCGTTTTTTAATATTTAATACTTTCACCACTCTCTGTTGCTTGCATGAAGATTCGTAGTTGAAAAACTGTGACTCTTTTTCTATCATGACACAATAATTTAGTGAGCATTTTATATATCTCTTCGATTATGATCACATTCGCAGCAAATAGATACGATTTGTAAATTGGCATGTAGGAAAAGGTTAAATACATCTCTTCACTTAGCGGAAAGGGTTATTTATTTTTAATTTTAAAACAATATGCACAGTAGGGATGTCTCAAATACAGTATTACCCATCTTTTTTTCATTTAAAATTATCAGAGGAATAATTATCTAAATATCGAGAAAGTGAAACAGTGGGAATCACTTACATAGGAAATATTGTCTAGAAAAAACTAAAAGTAAAAACGTTCATTATTAATTTTAAAGAATACTTCGTGGTTGTTCCTGGAATTTGTCTGGAATATAGAATGTAAAAGGGATGATTGCTAAAATTATTCTGTCTTCATGTTTCTGTTAATCCAATGACTATTAAAAGGGTAATTAACATTTAATGAAATACTATATATATATATATATATATATATATAAAAATCATACTAAGAAGCTACTTAGCGTTCAATGTGTATGAAAGTACAGGCCAACAGAAAATTACAAATTAACCTTTTAACGGATTTTGTTCCAAATTTGACTGTTATCTACACTTAAGATGATAAATCTGCTGGTCAAATTTTATTTATCTAGCTTCCAATATTTTGAAGCTGGATAGACTTATATTTTATAGCCGGACAGACAGATTTTCTCCGAATGAATTTTGTCCAAAAATTGATAAAAATAGATAAATTTGGTATAAATACATGTAATATATTTTTGGTTGAAGCAGAAGGCACACATAAACGAGACGTTGTATTTTAAAATTAATTTTAATACCCATTTCGTGAAAGCATAATTAATTACAAGAAGACGCAGCCGGCACAAAAGCAGAAGTAAGAAAAAAGGGGAAAAGGGCCGAAACAAATGATCACTAGTCTTATATAACATGGCATTTCCGGCCACGCGCCAATTCAATACACGTTTTGACCTTTGACACCTTTTCAAGGGCACCGAAGGGATCACTTTCATTTGATACGTAGTACAGATGGCACATTATTTTTACAAAGGAATTAATTAAACCGAAAGTGGAACTGGATCATGAAATAAGAGAATATTTTTAGAATGAAGTCACTATGGGCTAAATGAAGATAAAATCCCGGAAATTAATTAAATTGAAATTACAATTAAAATATCATTACATACATGTATCAAATTTAATTTGTCGAGCTGAAAACTTTTTTGAATTATCTTTGTAACAAACAGATAAAGATATTTTTAACTACCAGAAGTGGTCTTCCCAAAACTTTCTCGCATACTTTTTAATGTAGATGTTATCCCAGAGAACGCTTTGTATGGCATTGGCGTACAATAATTATAAAATACTAACTTTTGGCGTGAATTTAGCGTTCTTACTAAATCTATCGTGCCATCTTTGGATAGTTATTTGACGATCAATCTCTGGTATGTGGTTACTAGTATCCAAAAATGAAATGTGTGGTTAGACATATTTTTTCTCAACGTATTGAAACAAATATGTGGCATAAAACGGCACTTCTATTTATAAAATCCATACAAATTTTATGTATTTAAGTCGCTGCGTTTTTGAATTACCCTGGCGACATATTTTTTTTCGGGAAGGGGAAGTGATTTCTGCCTGGCATGCTTTTAATAACATATGAAAATCTATTTGTGTTTCAAGCAAATTTTTCCTACTGATTGAAACAAAAACTTTACTCTGAGTTACACTTGTGGCCACAAAATCACATAACAAACTTCATATATTTAAACTATTTTGCTTTTGAGTTATCACGTTTGCATGTTTCTGAAAGCACAGACCGACAGACGTTCAACCAGTTGTTGGATTTTGCTCAAAATTTAAGAAATTTCTTCACTATACATGCTAAATCTATGTACCAAACTTTGTCTATCTAACTCTCTTCGTTTTGTAGTTATAGTGTTAATTTCTATTCGAACAGCCGGACAGACTGACTTCCTGTGAACAGAATTTTGTCGAAATTTCTACTAGATGCTACAAATCTGATTTACAAATTTGATTTTGATTATATCTAAAAATTTGATTGGAAGATCATATACCAAATTTCATTCGTCTAGCTCAAAGCATTTTGAGCTACCTTTGCCACAGGCAGACATTTTCCAGAAACGTGTTTTTTTAACTGAAGGAGGTCTGAAATATGGAGATTCGTCTCGGGTTCGAATTTTTTATCGATTACTACACTTTTGTTATATTTCGTAAATGAGAAAGCAAAAAAAAGCGTCATTCTTCTTAATAGAGATTAGACGTCTAATTTTCAATAAATGGACTTTATTTACAAGGAATGATTAATAATTAACGATTAGCAATGCAATTTTAATATTAATAATCACTTATTTTAAATGAAGTGCCTAATAATGGTTTTCTATCAAAATATGATTTCCGAAATTCATCTCTTTTTGCAATTCTTATTTCGTTTACTTTATATTCATTTTTAAAATTCATAGTGTACCGAAAATTGTCCGGGGTTCGTTTGGATAGTGGGGGTTATATGGTGTGAAGAACGCTCAATCAGCAGGCGGCAGTAGAAAATAAAACAACGACGTTTATTTACACTTAGACACACAGGACAGCACAAAGACGACAACTATATACAGCACAGAAGACGATTATCTTCAGCAGAGACATGCAGCATACAACAATATACACAGCAGCATACAACAGTATACACAGCAGCTCTACTCCGTCGCTGCTCCGCTAGTCCCTGGAAGACAAGTTCTTCACCGTCACTTCCGACTACTCTTCGACTCCACTTGTCCACCACTGCTGGGTCACGACTACTCGGCAGCTGCGGGCCACTCCTTTTATAGGTCTCAGGAGGAGGGGCTAGAAGCCTCTCAACCAATCAGTAACGTCCAAGGCGTATCTCCGTTCCTACTGGACGGATCGGGAAAATTCTCGATGCTTCGGGTATAATCCATTTTTTCAAAGTGGCCAAATTCGTCGCCAAGTCGCCAAATGGTCGCCAAGCTCTGGGACCTCCTATGGAACCCACTATGCTGGGAAGCCGCATTGCAGATTCGTAACAATAGTGTACAGAAATTATTTTCGGTTTCTCTTCTACATTCCCTATTTAACACTATAAAAGGCCGTTTTTTTCTGGCCATAAGATATTAACCCTATAAAGAGCCACTTTTTTCTAGTCATATTATGTTAAAATATTTTTAGGCTTGAAATTGGAATAAGAAAAGGGATTCATTTAGCTTATTAGATAAATTTAATTTGATTAATTAATTAATTTAGTTAATTAATAATTAAGTGACAAATCAAGACATTATTTTGTCTGAGATAAAGAACTGAAGTATCTAAGTTTCTGACTTACTAAAAAAATTGTCGGAACTTATGCCAACCTACATAATTTCATACAAAGATTGATAAATTTAGAGGGAAGCATACTTCCCACGGCCCTAGAAAGGGTTAAAATACTTTTTTGATTGAGATTAGTTAGAGAAAAATGATTCATTTAGCTTATTATATAAATTCAATTTGATGAATTAATTAATTTTCTTAGTTAATAACAAAAATAACAAATCGAGACGAACCGTTTTTGTAAAAATGAGAAATTAGAATATATTGTCTTACTAAAATATTATGAGAACTTATGCGAATCTACATAACCTCATTCAAAGATTAATTAATTTGGTGAGAAGCGTACTTCCCATGGCCTTATAAGGGGTTAAAGACGAGGTTATTGGAAATATTTCTGGCTGGTTGCCACATTGATTTACACTAAATATCTCTCGCACGGAACTCAACATATCACAGCTTGAAGATTTTGATACATTGTGAACAGTGTAAAATAAACAAATAAAAATGCACAATAAAAAATTTTGCGAACAACAAGGAGATGTTAATGAGAGCGGGTTAAAAATTTTTAAGACTAGACTTTTAAAGCTCTGTGATTATAATGCTGTTTTGCGTATGGCAGAATTAAACAAAAGAAATCTCAGGCCAATTATGTGTATAGTCGAGTTAAAACTTACGATTAATCACAAGCCAGTACGAGTAAATTATTCATTAAAACTCTTTTTATTGTAATATCATTGAGCCATGATCACATCGGCTAAATGCATAGATTTCCAGATTATCCACTTCAATTCTTTGAAAAAAAAATCAGAAGTTATTCGCTCAGAAAAGGCATCACAAGCAGTAAGTAAGAAGATTTCAAGTAAAAAGCGGAAAGATGATTGACTTTTTCTTTTGCATGGTGAGCGTAAAATGTACACATCAAATGTGATGAATTCTTATGCGGAAATATTCTTCAATTTCATGTCAATAAGATGGATGAGATTTACAAATATTTTATGTATAATTTAAGTATTTGAACATCTTAAATTATTGTTGAAATTGACGTTTTTCATAAGTGAATGCTATAATATGATATCAGAAATTAAATATTGATTTTTTAAAAAGCAGAAACTGCTAAACAATGTTATTTGGCATTTTTATACATTATACATTTTGGCAGTTAACGTTTCAAATCGTATTACAATAAATTCTATTTAATATTATTTTATAAAAAGGTCTATGTATCCAAGTTATTTTTTGACATTATATGAATCTATTCTTTATGAAATTATAGGGAAATTAATGGCTAATAATGGTTTTATAAGTGCAAAACATAACTAAAAACAATTTAAACTCATTAAAATAGGAATACTTCCATATTTTGTTTAAAAAATTTAATTTGTCCCTCATTTTACTAGCTGATATTTCTGAATACGCATGCCATTAAAGTTCATTTTAACATTCCAGTAATATGTTGCATATAACATCTCTCAAAACCTTTTTTTTCCGTCACAGCTCGGCGTTATTTTGTCTCAATGCAGTAAATTTCTCTCTACGAGAAAGAACCTGTTTCTTCATCTCAGATGATCTTCGTGACTTATGCCTCGAGCAAGTAGAGGATTAAGAAGATTTGCAATGCAATTGCAGCACGTTTCTAATGCGTTATATATTTATTTAAAAACAGACGCGACAGCAATGTAGCATCGGTGGTTCAGTGGTAGAATGCTCGCCTGCCACGCGGGCGGCCCGGGTTCGATTCCCGGCCGATGCATGGTATTACTTTTTTTTTCATTATATGGGACAAATACACAAAAAGACAGGTAACAAAAATAATGTAGAGTGTATAGGAAAGGCGACTTTTCGAAGCATCGGTGGTTCAGTGGTAGAATGCTCGCCTGCCACGCGGGCGGCCCGGGTTCGATTCCCGGCCGATGCAAGGTGTTACTTTTTTTTCTTGTTATGTAGGACAAATATACAAAAAGGCAGATTACAAATATAATCTACAGTTTATAGGAAGGGTGCATTTGCAAATCGTCGGTGGTTCACTGGTAAAATGCTTACCTGCCACGCACGCGGCCTGGGTTCGATTCCCGGCTGATGCGAAGCTTTTCCTTTATATAGATTAAATAAATAAAAAGACATTTTACAAGTATCTTGTTGCTTTTGAAGGAGGGAATGTTTCTCGAAGCCTCGGTGGTTCCTTGGTAGAATGCTCGCCTACCACGCGGGCGGCCCGGGTTCAATTCCCGGCCGATGCAAGGTTTTTTTTTTTTTTTAACTCATCACTACTTCTAATAAAATTGAGACTTCTAATAAAATTGAGAACAATTTCTTCTTTTTTTATGAGCCATATGAAAGAAGAATATATGAAATGGTTGCAATTGATGGGGCTGCGTGGCCTCTTGCTTTCTTTAATCTAATTATTATTTTAATCATGCTAATAAGTGATGCCTTTTCTGTTTAGTTTAACAGATTGATGGAAATGGGTATTGAAACACCCTTTTACAAATAACCATACATTGATAAATTAAAACGGATGATTTACTAAAGATAATTTTACTAGAAAGTTTGTATGTTGGAAAATTTGCGGAAAGTTTAGTCCGAAATTCTATAAGAAAACACTATATTTTTTATAGAATACATGAACTCAAAACTCAATATCAACTAATCTATAAATAGAAATAATGATTGAAATTTCTTCATACGAAAAGTCCCTGGATATTTAACAAATAATTTATTCCAAGCAGCAATATGCGTACAAAAGGAAAGCAACATATAATGAAGTATGCCAATTTTCAATGGAATCTTTGATATAATACTAATTGTGAAACTACTAGCATTTCAAAATTAAATGGGATTTAGAGTGCAACGAGTGTTCAGATTTTCATTTTGTGAGTCTGGCATTAATTTGTGCTACGTTGTGTAGTAAAGGACACCGAATGCGCATTTTGGAACGTCTTTTTGAAACATAACTAAAAATTTATTAAGAAGATCAAATCGAAAATTTCTTTTTTTTTCTGTATTTTTAGTTATACCATTTACATGCATCCAAAAGTACAAAAGGACATACGGACAACTCTTTGACAAATTTGGTTCAAAGTATGATATGGACATGTTATTTAGATGTTAAGTATGTGTTTCAAATCTTATGTATCTAGCTGTATTGGTTTTATAGTTATGGTATTAACATACAACTGGATGGCTGCATAGACAGATTTCTTTTGAATGAATTTCTTCGCTCAAGATTTGAAGAAAATCTACAAATAACTGGACACCATATAATAAATTTCATCTGCCTACGTCAAAGCGTTTTTGAATTAGTATGTTCAGGCTCTTCACAAACAGACGGGAATATATAATTCCAAAAAGATATTTTTTGGACACATGAAGGTCGAAATCGTGAAAATTCGTTAGAATCTCGCTTTCAAATTCCTTGACGATTTCGGTACGAATTTTGTAAAATCCTTTTAAATGTTTATAAAATATATAGAAATATTTATTATTATTGATTTTAAAAAAAATTAAATGCATTTAATTGAATTTGCTTGAATGCGGGTGTTATTGTCTGGGGTTATAGGCTGCTATAACTTAGTGGTGAGATTTCGATATCGGGATTGGAATTAGCTTGAATGCGGGTGTTATTGTCTGGGGTTATAGGCTGCTATAACTTAGTGGTGAGATTTCGATATCGGGATTGGAATTTGCTTGAATGCGGGCGTTATTGTCTGGGGTTATAGACTGCTTTTAACTTAGTGGTGAGATTTCGATATCGGGATTTGAATTTGCTTCAATGCGGGTGTTATATGCGGTATTTGTCTGGGGTTATAGATTGCTATAACTAAGTGGTGAGATTTCGATATCGGGATTGGGGGATTGTAGGCTCAAATTCCCTTAATGTTCCGTCTTATAGGTCAACCTATAGAGTTAGGACAAACTAATTTTGATTTTTGAATTTTCTTCCTTAATAAGCGCATAAAATAAAACCTCCTGTTGCTTCGAAATGGGACGTTTATCTGAAACGCCTAATCTAATCTGAGAGCGTATTTCTGTGTGCTTTTGTAAAGGAACCTAGACTGTGTTATAATTTATTTGTTTATGTATTTCAAATAAATAAATTAAAGAAAATCTTTTAAAGAAATGTCAGCATTTATAATCAACAACTATGGAAGTTACAGTATGTTTCAGTTTCCGTTAGAAAAATGAAAAAAATTTAATAAGCTGAGATTATACATATATTCAAATATCTATTACGTTTTTTTTTTACATGAAAAACGTAGTTCATAATAATGAGCAGATCATATTTTTAGTCTGAAATATTTAAAGTTGTCAGTTCAACTCAATTCAAACACAAAAAAATTACCCGTCAGCCAAATCTATTACGTCTCTGGAAGAGCATTTAACTCTATTAGCTGCCTGTGACGACCAACTTGTTAGCATGGATTATTGACTTTTTAGTCTGAAATAGAAAGCATTTTTTAATTCACCTTATTATTTGATACTAACTGGAAAAACATGTAGTCATTCGAATTAATTTACTGCAAATTAGAAAGTGTATATGATATGAAATAAAAGCGAAAGTGAAAATTCTATTACAAAGTTAATGATTGCCAGAAGCACGCGATTAAATGTTATACGCACCAGTATAACATTTAAACCATTATGCATCAAATTGAATGAAACAATATTATTAAAATTAAGAGATAAAAAATTATACCTATTAAATGAAACCAATTTCATTTCCGTATTTTTTTTTTTAATCTTAAAGTGATACCAAGTCAATTTGTGTAAGATAATTGTTTGGGAAGATATAAACATCGATTTCCATAGGCAAATCAGCTATTACCCATAAGATGACGGTTAAGCCTATTTTTGCGCTTGATTAAAATTCCTGTATAAAGCTTATGTTTAAGCTTCTTTTTTCTAACTAAATGGGTTATTTTGATGACGCGGCGAATCCTTTACAAAATAATAATAATATTCTGCAATCAATAATATTCTGCAATCCATCAATTAATTTAGGAAAGTGCTCAATTCAGTGCAGCAGTAAATATATTCAATGAACATTCCATAAGACATTTTGTAACAGAATTCGTAAGACATTTTGTTTACATTTAAATATGCCAGTCGACAATGAGTAATAAGGGCGATTTCTGTGCCACGATGTTAAAGATATTTATAAAAAAACATATTTATTTTTGAATAACCATTGCATAAATAATCAATAACATATATGGAAATGTCAATATCTCAAAATAATTCTTGTAAGTGAAGACTTTTGAAAATTTTCGGAAGTGTTCTAATTTCAATCCGTTGTTGTCCAGATACAGTTGACAAACTCAAGTATTAAATCTTTTAACATTTCAATTTTTTTCAGCTTATTTCAAGAAATAAGCAACTTTTAAAATAAATATTTGCATATGCATGTTGAAAAACTTACTATGCAACCATTAAATACATTAGAATATGCAATTTATTTCTATAGTTTAAAAACTACAAGTATGAAATTATTTAACAAAATTATTTCTCTACTTTGTTAGTTTATATTATTTAACGAAGAAAATCAGAGTGCTTAAAGAAAAAGCAAAATGATAAATGCCGAATTAAATGGTTTTATAAGTGTTAAAGATATTGTAAAATGAAATTTATTGTATAAATACAATAACAGCTCAAGCATGAAATGCAAAAAATTTTAGCAACAGCGTTTTATTCTATTGTATTTATTTATTGATTGATTTATCTCACTTTCAATACAATAATAGTATTCAAAGCGAAAATACACGGAATCAATGTAAATTATATGATTGTACATCTCCAAAATATTTTCGAATAAGAAATTTATATATTTTTTTCCAATAAATTCAAAAGCTATATAGGCATGAAAGTGTTTAGCAACAACGTTTTATTTTATTGTATTTATTTATTGATTGATTTATATCACTTTCAATACAATAATAGTATTCAAAGCGAAAATACACGGAATCAATGTAAATTATATGATTGTACAACTCCAAAATATTCTCGAATAAGAAATTTATATATTTTATTCCAATAAATTCAAAAGCTATATAGGCATGAAAGTGTTTAGCAACAACGTTTTATTTTATTGTATTTATTTATTGATTGATTTATATCACTTTCAATACAACAATAGTATTCAAAGCGAAAATACACGGAATCAATGTAAATTATATGATTTTACAACTCCAAAATATATTCGAATACGAAATTTATATATTTTATTCCTATAAATTCAAAAACTATATAGGCATGAAAATGTTTAGCAATAGGGTTTTATTTTATTGTATTTATTTATTGATTGATTTATATCACTTTCAATACAATAATAGTATTCAAAACGAAAATACACGGAATCAATGTAAATGATAAGATTGTATAACTCCAAAATATATTCGAACAAGAAATTTATATATTTTATTCCAATAAATTCGAAAGCCATATAGGCATGAAAATGTTTAGCAACAGTATTTCACTCTTTTTTTTTTCAGTTTATTTGAACTACCAACGGAAAATAAGAGCGTTCCAAAGAAAAATGCACGGATCCATAGATTTCCAGAAGCTTCTTGAATAAAATCCGAACTCGGCTTATAGTTTTTCTCCTACAAAATGTCTAAAATCAATCTTTTTGTCCCAGGCGGGAAGAAGTTCTGAGGCTTTTTCGCTCTCATGTTCTTTTGAGACAAAGCCATTTTATAAACACCTGCGCGCCATTATTCACTCTCTTCTGAATCTTCGGCGTGTCAGAAAATTGTCCACGCAACTGCAGAAGAGGCCACAATTTGTTTTCCTTTGCGTAAGAGAATACTTGAAAGAAGTCTGCGTCATTTTAAACTCAAGCGTTGGCAGCGAGAATAAATATCGTTTGCTCTTCTGCTTGTCAGTATTCCTAATCTTACTGACAATCTGTGACAAAACATGAATTATTGCTAGTAATGTATCAACCACGGGTTTTTATATTTCGTAATGTAAACGGTTAAAGTGAGTTATTTTTTTATCAGCCCGAAATTATTTCAAAGAATTATTTCGATGCGATTGCTGCCAGAAGATGTATTATCAGAAGTGGGACTATTATAGTATTAAACAACAATTTCAGAAGTAATTTTATTAAATAATATTTAAGATTTTTAATAAAAATTGGTTTTTTTTATCAAAACGTTGACAATCAACCATTTGTATTTTAGACTTGCATGAGAGGGCAATTTTTAGATTTAAAGGAATTTTATTAATCACCAGCTGGTACGCGGGTTTACTACCCGAGTTTACTAAAAAATAATTTTTCGCTTGCATAATGATAGGAATTTTATACTAGTAACTTGTTAATTAATTTGGCAGTACTAGAATTCTAAAGTCCGACTTATTCTTATATCTAAATCTTCCATAAAAACAAGCATGTTTGGTTGCTTACATCGATGAATCGTATATATTTAATATAATTGAATCTCTAGTATCGAAACAGATTGTTAGAGAATTCCCTCATTTTATTTAGATGGTCATGTTTCTCTAAATTTTAAATCATGACTACTGTTCTTTTTTGAACTTATAGAAATAATTTTCCAAGTGTAATCCATCAATTATGTTATTAATTAAAGTGTTACGTTATTAATATTTTCACAATCTATTATAAGGTATTAATACTTCATTTTTGTAGCAATAATTGATTAATAAATATTAATAAAAACATTCCCGAATGTTGCTGATTTTCGCTGTCTCTTGCGCATTTTTTTAAGGATATTCCCAAAAGAATATTTTTCCTATTTATTAAGAGAAAATTTTTATGAAAATTCATATAATCAGTTTAAGAATGAAACTTGTACTTTAATTTTTTTCCCTCTAAAAAATTCTTAAGTTTTAAAATATCCCTCCTTGATAATAAAATTTCACAAGTCCGACCACTACCAACACCTCCAATACCAATGTTTTGGTTCTTTTCTTTAAAAAAACCGTCTGCATTTGATTTAAAAAGCTTATCTCGCCAAAAGGCAAAGATAGATTCTTTATCATTTAAATTATCATTTTCAAATTCTTTTTATGCCTTAAACTAAAGCAATGAAATATTTCATATCAGAGCAGCCATAATGGCTTCGTTGTTATGGCGTAATTCAACGTTTATCGTAAAAAAAGTAATATTAACGTAACAAACATTATAAAATTAAAATAGAAACAAGTTTGTTACAAAGTTTATAAGATTGTGAAGCTTTGACGTTTTAAATAAATGTCAAAATATTGTATTATCGGGTTTAAAAGTTACATTGCAAAAATATGTAAAGAAACTAATTATCCTTTGCAGTAATTCTTTCAGTTCAATGAAAATAAAGTTTTGAGATATAAATTATGAATATATCGTTTGTTTTTTTTAAATATATTATAGCGAAAATGTGATATTTTTAGTTATTATTAGAATTAAGATTTTATTTGTTTCGCTTTGGAATATTTTAATTATAACTATAATTGAAATAACAGGGAATAAATTATTTGGGTTTTTTTATAATACTTACGTAAAGGCTATAACGTTGCTGTCTTTTATAATGCAATATACTCTCTCTATTGCGGAATATGTCAGGCTAAAAGCTCTGGATCAACAAGGTTTATTTAAAAATGCATTTAAATAATAAAATTTAAATTTATTCCAAAAATCTACAAAATTTTACCAAGAGTTATATTAAATGCAATAAATAATACAGAATACTTTTGAATATCTAAGCGACAGCCTATTTTAAAACTTTTCAATGCAAATAAAATCTTTTATGTAAACGTAATCCTTTAAGCAAGACCACAATAAAAATCAATTTCATGATAAATATTAATTTGGGATTTCGAAATATTAAATGTCTCTTATAAAATTTCTATTTAAGACGCAATATACTACCCAAGAAAAGAAAACTGCCAAATTTCAAATGTTTATCCTTGGTTAACAAGATTTTCGTTGTTAAGTACATTATCATAAAATTATAATTTCAGAAAATAATGTAATACATTTAAAAAGAAGAAGAAAAATAGAATGAAAAACATCAAATTTACATTACCTAGCTAATCACAATAGGCCACTCCGCTCAGCTCTAAGGCATCAGAATAAACATGAATGTCAGGATCTCCATGACAATAGTAGCGGGAATTATAGTTCAGTCCTAAGAGTCATCACCGACTACGACGCAACTCTTCCTATAGGATGCACATCCCGTTATAGTTAGTGGGTAGCCACTCCACATCATTTCTGTGCTCATCATGTCGGTGAGAACCAAGCCTAAGGCTTCTCGCCCCTTTTTTGAAGTGGTCTTCGGAGGAATCGCTTCCTAGATAAAGATTGTAATAAAACACATACAAAAGAACTCTAACATCTGCAGCTTCTGGTATATTTTTAAGCTAATCACTTTTACATAATACTGGCAATGAATATTTTAATTCTTATTTTTTATTTAATTGCCTTATTTAAGCTATGAAACTCTGATTCACATATGAAAAACAAAGAAAGAAGACATTTCTTTTTCCTGTTTTTTTCAAGACTTAAAATAGAATGTTTAAAATAGCTGAAGTTAGGAATTGAAAATTACTTTTCAGCATGCAATTTCTAAGCAATTGCAACTATCGAAAAGATCTTTTGATACAAAAATTATCAGTTCTCACCTTATTTGAGCAAAACAGCCGTTCTAAGAACTTATCTGAGGTATTCTGTTTACAGAACTTGCCAAAAATATTTTGCATTGAAATATTTTATTGCATATTTTAAAATTCAAGAAAAATGTCTATATAATGAAACCAGTTTAATTCCTGAAATTTTTTTTCCTTTTTTCTAGCTATATTGTACAAATTAGTTATTATGAAAAAAAATCAAACTTTTCTATTGCAGGTTGCTATTCTAGTCATAGAGAAATGTATGTAAGGTCTCATAAGCTTTGATCGAATTTCTTAAAATATGTTATTTAAATTCGTAACCATATTCAAATATGTCATAATTTTTTCTTACTCGTTTGATATCTCCTTTCTTCTATCTAATTTGCAACTTCATTTATTCCATTAAAATATTTTTTTATTTATCTCTTAAATTAAAAATGCACTAAGCTTTGATTAAAATGATAATTTAAAAAAATAATAGAATTCTATATTATGCATAAATTAATCTTAAGAACTCTATTTAACATTAGATTCTTCCATTTTACAAAAAATAAGCTAGTTTACATTTTTAGAATTTGCTATCTCAATATATTCTTCCATATCACCACTAGTAGCAATCCTTTTTACCAAAACGTTGATTTTTTAATGTTTATTTCCTTCCATTAATTTGACCGATGATTAAAAAACCGCACTTTTTATCAAAGTTTAGCATTGCCATTATCTCTAGAAAGAGAGCATAGATTTTTCTTTCTCGTCGGATTATAACTATAAGTTGTTATTCAAAAGCGAAAACAAGCTGAATACGAGGCATCACACTTGATAAACTTCAAGCCATAAATTCGCTCCTTTATCGATAACATCCCTAAAGCAATCAATCAGACTCAACATCTCTTGACAAAACAGTGTTTAAGGCGAAGCCGAAGGGTGGACTAAAAATACATGATCACTCAACTCCATAACAGATTACTGGATTATCCTTCAAAGCTGACTTCAACCTGCTCTTACATATGGAGACGACCCCCCTTATTTTTCCACGCTGCTGTGATTTATCACTTGATGCGTTCTCTTTTCGATATATCCTTCTTCCTCGATCCCTCCCGTACCCCCCCTCTCCGTAGCTTCTTTTGCCTTCCCTCCCCTTCGCTTAGGGGGGAAGGTGGGAGAAAGGAAGATGGAAAGCAACCGGGATGCTAAGAGGTTGCGCGCGAGAGAAAGAGAGAGAGAGAATAGCTAAGAAAGGGAAGGCAAGGCTCTCTAATAACAACGAAGTGAAAAAAAGAGAAACGGATAGAAGGAGAGAGCTGGAAAAAAAGAGAGTGGGAGAGAATGCCCAGGATCTGAAAGGATAGTGAAGGGTGGGAAATTGTCAGGGAACTTGACTTTTTGATCATTAATCGGCATTAAAAACGTATGAAAAGGGAGACCGGGCGTTTCTCAACTTTTCCGCTTTTATTAAATTGTGAGGATATATCTTTTGACGTGTAGTTAAATTACGGCGTGTTTATTTGAGTAGAGAAGAAAGAAGTCGAGAGATAAGGCCGAAATAGATAGGAAGTGTGTCTTGGGAGTAGATATATGCGGCAGAAGAAGGTGCTAGTGTTATTTGGATGGGAATACAAAGGGATTTAATGTGATGGAACACTTTTGTAGTATGATCTTTGCAATCTAAATTAAATAAAAAAGTGATTAATCAATTTATCAATTAATTTGTAAATTTTCTGGATGATGAGACTGGAAATATATATGGTGCGGCGGAACAGATATGATTACAATTTCTTTAGGTTTTACTTTCTCGCATACGTCAAACAGAGAAAGTATAGTAATTGTTGAAAAATTCAAGCATGAGAGTTTAACGAATTTCCAGGTTTTTGCCTCTCTGAGTTAGAAAAACACATTTTTGGAAAACGTCTGTGTGTATGTCGCTAACAAAGATAACTAAACAAAGCTTTGACTTTCTCGCATACGTCAAACAGAGAAAGTATAGTAATTGTTGAAAAATTCAAGCATGAGAGTTTAACGAATTTCCAGGTTTTTGCCTCTCTGAGTTAGAAAAACACATTTTTGGAAAACGTCTGTGTGTATGTCGCTAACAAAGATAACTAAACATAGCTTTGACTTTCTCGTATACGTCAAACAGAGAAAGTATAGTAATTGTTGAAAAATTCAAGCATGAGAATTTAACGAATTTCCAGGTTTTTGCCTCTCTGAGTTAGAAAAACACATTTTTGGAAAACGTCTGTGTGTATGTCGCTAACAAAGATAACTAAACATAGCTTTGACTTTCTCGCATACGTCAAACAGAGAAAGTATAGTAATTGTTGAAAAATTCAAGCATGAGAGTTTAACGAATTTCCAGGTTTTTGCCTCTCTGAGTTAGAAAAACACATTTTTGGAAAACGTCTGTGTGTATGTCGCTAACAAAGATAACTAAACAAAGCTTTGACTTTCTCGCATACGTCAAACAGAGAAAGTATAGTAATTGTTGAAAAATTCAAGCATGAGAGTTTAACGAATTTCCAGGTTTTTGCCTCTCTGAGTTAGAAAAACACATTTTTGGAAAACGTCTGTGTGTATGTCGCTAACAAAGATAACTAAACATAGCTTTGACTTTCTCGTATACGTCAAACAGAGAAAGTATAGTAATTGTTGAAAAATTCAAGCATGAGAATTTAACGAATTTCCAGGTTTTTGCCTCTCTGAGTTAGAAAAACACATTTTTGGAAAACGTCTGTGTGTATGTCGCTAACAAAGATAACTAAACATAGCTTTGACTTTCTCGCATACGTCAAACAGAGAAAGTATAGTAATTGTTGAAAAATTCAAGCATGAGAGTTTAACGAATTTCCAGGTTTTTGCCTCTCTGAGTTAGAAAAACACATTTTTGGAAAACGTCTGTGTGTATGTCGCTAACAAAGATAACTAAACAAAGCTTTGACTTTCTCGCATACGTCAAACAGAGAAAGTATAGTAATTGTTGAAAAATTCAAGCATGAGAGTTTAACGAATTTCCAGGTTTTTGCCTCTCTGAGTTAGAAAAACACATTTTTGGAAAACGTCTGTGTGTATGTCGCTAACAAAGATAACTAAACATAGCTTTGACTTTCTCGTATACGTCAAACAGAGAAAGTATAGTAATTGTTGAAAAATTCAAGCATGAGAATTTAACGAATTTCCAGGTTTTTGCCTCTCTGAGTTAGAAAAACACATTTTTGGAAAACGTCTGTGTGTATGTCGCTAACAAAGATAACTAAACAAAGCTTTGACTTTCTCGCATACGTCAAACAGAGAAAGTATAGTAATTGTTGAAAAATTCAAGCATGAGAGTTTAACGAATTTCCAGGTTTTTGCCTCTCTGAGTTAGAAAAACACATTTTTGGAAAACGTCTGTGTGTATGTCGCTAACAAAGATAACTAAACATAGCTTTGACTTTCTCGTATACGTCAAACAGAGAAAGTATAGTAATTGTTGAAAAATTCAAGCATGAGAATTTAACGAATTTCCAGGTTTTTGCCTCTCTGAGTTAGAAAAACACATTTTTGGAAAACGTCTGTGTGTATGTCGCTAACAAAGATAACTAAACATAGCTTTGACTTTCTCGCATACGTCAAACAGAGAAAGTATAGTAATTGTTGAAAAATTCAAGCATGAGAGTTTAACGAATTTCCAGGTTTTTGCCTCTCTGAGTTAGAAAAACACATTTTTGGAAAACGTCTGTGTGTATGTCGCTAACAAAGATAACTAAACAAAGCTTTGACTTTCTCGCATACGTCAAACAGAGAAAGTATAGTAATTGTTGAAAAATTCAAGCATGAGAGTTTAACGAATTTCCAGGTTTTTGCCTCTCTGAGTTAGAAAAACACATTTTTGGAAAACGTCTGTGTGTATGTCGCTAACAAAGATAACTAAACATAGCTTTGACTTTCTCGTATACGTCAAACAGAGAAAGTATAGTAATTGTTGAAAAATTCAAGCATGAGAATTTAACGAATTTCCAGGTTTTTGCCTCTCTGAGTTAGAAAAACACATTTTTGGAAAACGTCTGTGTGTATGTCGCTAACAAAGATAACTAAACATAGCTTTGACTTTCTCGCATACGTCAAACAGAGAAAGTATAGTAATTGTTGAAAAATTCAAGCATGAGAGTTTAACGAATTTCCAGGTTTTTGCCTCTCTGAGTTAGAAAAACACATTTTTGGAAAACGTCTGTGTGTATGTCGCTAACAAAGATAACTAAACAAAGCTTTGACTTTCTCGCATACGTCAAACAGAGAAAGTATAGTAATTGTTGAAAAATTCAAGCATGAGAGTTTAACGAATTTCCAGGTTTTTGCCTCTCTGAGTTAGAAAAACACATTTTTGGAAAACGTCTGTGTGTATGTCGCTAACAAAGATAACTAAACATAGCTTTGACTTTCTCGTATACGTCAAACAGAGAAAGTATAGTAATTGTTGAAAAATTCAAGCATGAGAATTTAACGAATTTCCAGGTTTTTGCCTCTCTGAGTTAGAAAAACACATTTTTGGAAAACGTCTGTGTGTATGTCGCTAACAAAGATAACTAAACATAGCTTTGACTTTCTCGCATACGTCAAACAGAGAAAGTATAGTAATTGTTGAAAAATTCAAGCATGAGAGTTTAACGAATTTCCAGGTTTTTGCCTCTCTGAGTTAGAAAAACACATTTTTGGAAAACGTCTGTGTGTATGTCGCTAACAAAGATAACTAAACAAAGCTTTGACTTTCTCGCATACGTCAAACAGAGAAAGTATAGTAATTGTTGAAAAATTCAAGCATGAGAATTTAACGAATTTCCAGGTTTTTGCCTCTCTGAGTTAGAAAAACACATTTTTGGAAAACGTCTGTGTGTATGTCGCTAACAAAGATAACTAAACATAGCTTTGACTTTCTCGTATACGTCAAACAGAGAAAGTATAGTAATTGTTGAAAAATTCAAGCATGAGAGTTTAACGAATTTCCAGGTTTTTGCCTCTCTGAGTTAGAAAAACACATTTTTGGAAAACGTCTGTGTGTATGTCGCTAACAAAGATAACTAAACAAAGCTTTGACTTTCTCGCATACGTCAAACAGAGAAAGTATAGTAATTGTTGAAAAATTCAAGCATGAGAATTTAACGAATTTCCAGGTTTTTGCCTCTCTGAGTTAGAAAAACACATTTTTGGAAAACGTCTGTGTGTATGTCGCTAACAAAGATAACTAAACAAAGCTTTGACTTTCTCGCATACGTCAAACAGAGAAAGTATAGTAATTGTTGAAAAATTCAAGCATGAGAGTTTAACGAATTTCCAGGTTTTTGCCTCTCTGAGTTAGAAAAACACATTTTTGGAAAACGTCTGTGTGTATGTCGCTAACAAAGATAACTAAACATAGCTTTGACTTTCTCGTATACGTCAAACAGAGAAAGTATAGTAATTGTTGAAAAATTCAAGCATGAGAATTTAACGAATTTCCAGGTTTTTGCCTCTCTGAGTTAGAAAAACACATTTTTGGAAAACGTCTGTGTGTATGTCGCTAACAAAGATAACTAAACATAGCTTTGACTTTCTCGCATACGTCAAACAGAGAAAGTATAGTAATTGTTGAAAAATTCAAGCATGAGAGTTTAACGAATTTCCAGGTTTTTGCCTCTCTGAGTTAGAAAAACACATTTTTGGAAAACGTCTGTGTGTATGTCGCTAACAAAGATAACTAAACAAAGCTTTGACTTTCTCGCATACGTCAAACAGAGAAAGTATAGTAATTGTTGAAAAATTCAAGCATGAGAGTTTAACGAATTTCCAGGTTTTTGCCTCTCTGAGTTAGAAAAACACATTTTTGGAAAACGTCTGTGTGTATGTCGCTAACAAAGATAACTAAACATAGCTTTGACTTTCTCGTATACGTCAAACAGAGAAAGTATAGTAATTGTTGAAAAATTCAAGCATGAGAATTTAACGAATTTCCAGGTTTTTGCCTCTCTGAGTTAGAAAAACACATTTTTGGAAAACGTCTGTGTGTATGTCGCTAACAAAGATAACTAAACATAGCTTTGACTTTCTCGCATACGTCAAACAGAGAAAGTATAGTAATTGTTGAAAAATTCAAGCATGAGAGTTTAACGAATTTCCAGGTTTTTGCCTCTCTGAGTTAGAAAAACACATTTTTGGAAAACGTCTGTGTGTATGTCGCTAACAAAGATAACTAAACAAAGCTTTGACTTTCTCGCATACGTCAAACAGAGAAAGTATAGTAATTGTTGAAAAATTCAAGCATGAGAGTTTAACGAATTTCCAGGTTTTTGCCTCTCTGAGTTAGAAAAACACATTTTTGGAAAACGTCTGTGTGTATGTCGCTAACAAAGATAACTAAACATAGCTTTGACTTTCTCGTATACGTCAAACAGAGAAAGTATAGTAATTGTTGAAAAATTCAAGCATGAGAATTTAACGAATTTCCAGGTTTTTGCCTCTCTGAGTTAGAAAAACACATTTTTGGAAAACGTCTGTGTGTATGTCGCTAACAAAGATAACTAAACATAGCTTTGACTTTCTCGCATACGTCAAACAGAGAAAGTATAGTAATTGTTGAAAAATTCAAGCATGAGAGTTTAACGAATTTCCAGGTTTTTGCCTCTCTGAGTTAGAAAAACACATTTTTGGAAAACGTCTGTGTGTATGTCGCTAACAAAGATAACTAAACAAAGCTTTGACTTTCTCGCATACGTCAAACAGAGAAAGTATAGTAATTGTTGAAAAATTCAAGCATGAGAATTTAACGAATTTCCAGGTTTTTGCCTCTCTGAGTTAGAAAAACACATTTTTGGAAAACGTCTGTGTGTATGTCGCTAACAAAGATAACTAAACATAGCTTTGACTTTCTCGTATACGTCAAACAGAGAAAGTATAGTAATTGTTGAAAAATTCAAGCATGAGAGTTTAACGAATTTCCAGGTTTTTGCCTCTCTGAGTTAGAAAAACACATTTTTGGAAAACGTCTGTGTGTATGTCGCTAACAAAGATAACTAAACAAAGCTTTGACTTTCTCGCATACGTCAAACAGAGAAAGTATAGTAATTGTTGAAAAATTCAAGCATGAGAATTTAACGAATTTCCAGGTTTTTGCCTCTCTGAGTTAGAAAAACACATTTTTGGAAAACGTCTGTGTGTATGTCGCTAACAAAGATAACTAAACATAGCTTTGACTTTCTCGTATACGTCAAACAGAGAAAGTATAGTAATTGTTGAAAAATTCAAGCATGAGAATTTAACGAATTTCCAGGTTTTTGCCTCTCTGAGTTAGAAAAACACATTTTTGGAAAACGTCTGTGTGTATGTCGCTAACAAAGATAACTAAACATAGCTTTGACTTTCTCGTATACGTCAAACAGAGAAAGTATAGTAATTGTTGAAAAATTCAAGCATGAGAGTTTAACGAATTTCCAGGTTTTTGCCTCTCTGAGTTAGAAAAACACATTTTTGGAAAACGTCTGTGTGTATGTCGCTAACAAAGATAACTAAACAAAGCTTTGACTTTCTCGCATACGTCAAACAGAGAAAGTATAGTAATTGTTGAAAAATTCAAGCATGAGAATTTAACGAATTTCCAGGTTTTTGCCTCTCTGAGTTAGAAAAACACATTTTTGGAAAACGTCTGTGTGTATGTCGCTAACAAAGATAACTAAACATAGCTTTGACTTTCTCGCATACGTCAAACAGAGAAAGTATAGTAATTGTTGAAAAATTCAAGCATGAGAGTTTAACGAATTTCCAGGTTTTTGCCTCTCTGAGTTAGAAAAACACATTTTTGGAAAACGTCTGTGTGTATGTCGCTAACAAAGATAACTAAACAAAGCTTTGACTTTCTCGCATACGTCAAACAGAGAAAGTATAGTAATTGTTGAAAAATTCAAGCATGAGAGTTTAACGAATTTCCAGGTTTTTGCCTCTCTGAGTTAGAAAAACACATTTTTGGAAAACGTCTGTGTGTATGTCGCTAACAAAGATAACTAAACATAGCTTTGACTTTCTCGTATACGTCAAACAGAGAAAGTATAGTAATTGTTGAAAAATTCAAGCATGAGAATTTAACGAATTTCCAGGTTTTTGCCTCTCTGAGTTAGAAAAACACATTTTTGGAAAACGTCTGTGTGTATGTCGCTAACAAAGATAACTAAACATAGCTTTGACTTTCTCGCATACGTCAAACAGAGAAAGTATAGTAATTGTTGAAAAATTCAAGCATGAGAGTTTAACGAATTTCCAGGTTTTTGCCTCTCTGAGTTAGAAAAACACATTTTTGGAAAACGTCTGTGTGTATGTCGCTAACAAAGATAACTAAACAAAGCTTTGACTTTCTCGCATACGTCAAACAGAGAAAGTATAGTAATTGTTGAAAAATTCAAGCATGAGAATTTAACGAATTTCCAGGTTTTTGCCTCTCTGAGTTAGAAAAACACATTTTTGGAAAACGTCTGTGTGTATGTCGCTAACAAAGATAACTAAACATAGCTTTGACTTTCTCGTATACGTCAAACAGAGAAAGTATAGTAATTGTTGAAAAATTCAAGCATGAGAGTTTAACGAATTTCCAGGTTTTTGCCTCTCTGAGTTAGAAAAACACATTTTTGGAAAACGTCTGTGTGTATGTCGCTAACAAAGATAACTAAACAAAGCTTTGACTTTCTCGCATACGTCAAACAGAGAAAGTATAGTAATTGTTGAAAAATTCAAGCATGAGAATTTAACGAATTTCCAGGTTTTTGCCTCTCTGAGTTAGAAAAACACATTTTTGGAAAACGTCTGTGTGTATGTCGCTAACAAAGATAACTAAACATAGCTTTGACTTTCTCGTATACGTCAAACAGAGAAAGTATAGTAATTGTTGAAAAATTCAAGCATGAGAATTTAACGAATTTCCAGGTTTTTGCCTCTCTGAGTTAGAAAAACACATTTTTGGAAAACGTCTGTGTGTATGTCGCTAACAAAGATAACTAAACATAGCTTTGACTTTCTCGTATACGTCAAACAGAGAAAGTATAGTAATTGTTGAAAAATTCAAGCATGAGAGTTTAACGAATTTCCAGGTTTTTGCCTCTCTGAGTTAGAAAAACACATTTTTGGAAAACGTCTGTGTGTATGTCGCTAACAAAGATAACTAAACAAAGCTTTGACTTTCTCGCATACGTCAAACAGAGAAAGTATAGTAATTGTTGAAAAATTCAAGCATGAGAATTTAACGAATTTCCAGGTTTTTGCCTCTCTGAGTTAGAAAAACACATTTTTGGAAAACGTCTGTGTGTATGTCGCTAACAAAGATAACTAAACAAAGCTTTGACTTTCTCGCATACGTCAAACAGAGAAAGTATAGTAATTGTTGAAAAATTCAAGCATGAGAGTTTAACGAATTTCCAGGTTTTTGCCTCTCTGAGTTAGAAAAACACATTTTTGGAAAACGTCTGTGTGTATGTCGCTAACAAAGATAACTAAACAAAGCTTTGACTTTCTCGCATACGTCAAACAGAGAAAGTATAGTAATTGTTGAAAAATTCAAGCATGAGAGTTTAACGAATTTCCAGGTTTTTGCCTCTCTGAGTTAGAAAAACACATTTTTGGAAAACGTCTGTGTGTATGTCGCTAACAAAGATAACTAAACAAAGCTTTGACTTTCTCGCATACGTCAAACAGAGAAAGTATAGTAATTGTTGAAAAATTCAAGCATGAGAATTTAACGAATTTCCAGGTTTTTGCCTCTCTGAGTTAGAAAAACACATTTTTGGAAAACGTCTGTGTGTATGTCGCTAACAAAGATAACTAAACAAAGCTTTGACTTTCTCGCATACGTCAAACAGAGAAAGTATAGTAATTGTTGAAAAATTCAAGCATGAGAGTTTAACGAATTTCCAGGTTTTTGCCTCTCTGAGTTAGAAAAACACATTTTTGGAAAACGTCTGTGTGTATGTCGCTAACAAAGATAACTAAACAAAGCTTTGACTTTCTCGCATACGTCAAACAGAGAAAGTATAGTAATTGTTGAAAAATTCAAGCATGAGAATTTAACGAATTTCCAGGTTTTTGCCTCTCTGAGTTAGAAAAACACATTTTTGGAAAACGTCTGTGTGTATGTCGCTAACAAAGATAACTAAACAAAGCTTTGACTTTCTCGCATACGTCAAACAGAGAAAGTATAGTAATTGTTGAAAAATTCAAGCATGAGAATTTAACGAATTTCCAGGTTTTTGCCTCTCTGAGTTAGAAAAACACATTTTTGGAAAACGTCTGTGTGTATGTCGCTAACAAAGATAACTAAACATAGCTTTGACTTTCTCGTATACGTCAAACAGAGAAAGTATAGTAATTGTTGAAAAATTCAAGCATGAGAATTTAACGAATTTCCAGGTTTTTGCCTCTCTGAGTTAGAAAAACACATTTTTGGAAAACGTCTGTGTGTATGTCGCTAACAAAGATAACTAAACATAGCTTTGACTTTCTCGTATACGTCAAACAGAGAAAGTATAGTAATTGTTGAAAAATTCAAGCATGAGAGTTTAACGAATTTCCAGGTTTTTGCCTCTCTGAGTTAGAAAAACACATTTTTGGAAAACGTCTGTGTGTATGTCGCTAACAAAGATAACTAAACAAAGCTTTAACTTTCTCGCATACGTCAAACAGAGAAAGTATAGTAATTGTTGAAAAATTCAAGCATGAGAATTTAACGAATTTCCAGGTTTTTGCCTCTCTGAGTTAGAAAAACACATTTTTGGAAAACGTCTGTGTGTATGTCGCTAACAAAGATAACTAAACAAAGCTTTGACTTTCTCGCATACGTCAAACAGAGAAAGTATAGTAATTGTTGAAAAATTCAAGCATGAGAGTTTAACGAATTTCCAGGTTTTTGCCTCTCTGAGTTAGAAAAACACATTTTTGGAAAACGTCTGTGTGTATGTCGCTAACAAAGATAACTAAACAAAGCTTTGACTTTCTCGCATACGTCAAACAGAGAAAGTATAGTAATTGTTGAAAAATTCAAGCATGAGAGTTTAACGAATTTCCAGGTTTTTGCCTCTCTGAGTTAGAAAAACACATTTTTGGAAAACGTCTGTGTGTATGTCGCTAACAAAGATAACTAAACAAAGCTTTGACTTTCTCGCATACGTCAAACAGAGAAAGTATAGTAATTGTTGAAAAATTCAAGCATGAGAATTTAACGAATTTCCAGGTTTTTGCCTCTCTGAGTTAGAAAAACACATTTTTGGAAAACGTCTGTGTGTATGTCGCTAACAAAGATAACTAAACATAGCTTTGACTTTCTCGTATACGTCAAACAGAGAAAGTATAGTAATTGTTGAAAAATTCAAGCATGAGAGTTTAACGAATTTCCAGGTTTTTGCCTCTCTGAGTTAGAAAAACACATTTTTGGAAAACGTCTGTGTGTATGTCGCTAACAAAGATAACTAAACAAAGCTTTGACTTTCTCGCATACGTCAAACAGAGAAAGTATAGTAATTGTTGAAAAATTCAAGCATGAGAATTTAACGAATTTCCAGGTTTTTGCCTCTCTGAGTTAAAAAAACACATTTTTGGAAAACGTCTGTGTGTATGTCGCTAACAAAGATAACTAAACATAGCTTTGACTTTCTCGTATACGTCAAACAGAGAAAGTATAGTAATTGTTGAAAAATTCAAGCATGAGAATTTAACGAATTTCCAGGTTTTTGCCTCTCTGAGTTAGAAAAACACATTTTTGGAAAACGTCTGTGTGTATGTCGCTAACAAAGATAACTAAACATAGCTTTGACTTTCTCGTATACGTCAAACAGAGAAAGTATAGTAATTGTTGAAAAATTCAAGCATGAGAGTTTAACGAATTTCCAGGTTTTTGCCTCTCTGAGTTAGAAAAACACATTTTTGGAAAACGTCTGTGTGTATGTCGCTAACAAAGATAACTAAACAAAGCTTTGACTTTCTCGCATACGTCAAACAGAGAAAGTATAGTAATTGTTGAAAAATTCAAGCATGAGAATTTAACGAATTTCCAGGTTTTTGCCTCTCTGAGTTAGAAAAACACATTTTTGGAAAACGTCTGTGTGTATGTCGCTAACAAAGATAACTAAACAAAGCTTTGACTTTCTCGCATACGTCAAACAGAGAAAGTATAGTAATTGTTGAAAAATTCAAGCATGAGAGTTTAACGAATTTCCAGGTTTTTGCCTCTCTGAGTTAGAAAAACACATTTTTGGAAAACGTCTGTGTGTATGTCGCTAACAAAGATAACTAAACAAAGCTTTGACTTTCTCGCATACGTCAAACAGAGAAAGTATAGTAATTGTTGAAAAATTCAAGCATGAGAATTTAACGAATTTCCAGGTTTTTGCCTCTCTGAGTTAGAAAAACACATTTTTGGAAAACGTCTGTGTGTATGTCGCTAACAAAGATAACTAAACAAAGCTTTGACTTTCTCGCATACGTCAAACAGAGAAAGTATAGTAATTGTTGAAAAATTCAAGCATGAGAGTTTAACGAATTTCCAGGTTTTTGCCTCTCTGAGTTAGAAAAACACATTTTTGGAAAACGTCTGTGTGTATGTCGCTAACAAAGATAACTAAACAAAGCTTTGACTTTCTCGCATACGTCAAACAGAGAAAGTATAGTAATTGTTGAAAAATTCAAGCATGAGAGTTTAACGAATTTCCAGGTTTTTGCCTCTCTGAGTTAGAAAAACACATTTTTGGAAAACGTCTGTGTGTATGTCGCTAACAAAGATAACTAAACAAAGCTTTGACTTTCTCGCATACGTCAAACAGAGAAAGTATAGTAATTGTTGAAAAATTCAAGCATGAGAATTTAACGAATTTCCAGGTTTTTGCCTCTCTGAGTTAGAAAAACACATTTTTGGAAAACGTCTGTGTGTATGTCGCTAACAAAGATAACTAAACAAAGCTTTGACTTTCTCGCATACGTCAAACAGAGAAAGTATAGTAATTGTTGAAAAATTCAAGCATGAGAGTTTAACGAATTTCCAGGTTTTTGCCTCTCTGAGTTAGAAAAACACATTTTTGGAAAACGTCTGTGTGTATGTCGCTAACAAAGATAACTAAACAAAGCTTTGACTTTCTCGCATACGTCAAACAGAGAAAGTATAGTAATTGTTGAAAAATTCAAGCATGAGAATTTAACGAATTTCCAGGTTTTTGCCTCTCTGAGTTAGAAAAACACATTTTTGGAAAACGTCTGTGTGTATGTCGCTAACAAAGATAACTAAACAAAGCTTTGACTTTCTCGCATACGTCAAACAGAGAAAGTATAGTAATTGTTGAAAAATTCAAGCATGAGAATTTAACGAATTTCCAGGTTTTTGCCTCTCTGAGTTAGAAAAACACATTTTTGGAAAACGTCTGTGTGTATGTCGCTAACAAAGATAACTAAACAAAGCTTTGACTTTCTCGCATACGTCAAACAGAGAAAGTATAGTAATTGTTGAAAAATTCAAGCATGAGAGTTTAACGAATTTCCAGGTTTTTGCCTCTCTGAGTTAGAAAAACACATTTTTGGAAAACGTCTGTGTGTATGTCGCTAACAAAGATAACTAAACAAAGCTTTGACTTTCTCGCATACGTCAAACAGAGAAAGTATAGTAATTGTTGAAAAATTCAAGCATGAGAATTTAACGAATTTCCAGGTTTTTGCCTCTCTGAGTTAGAAAAACACATTTTTGGAAAACGTCTGTGTGTATGTCGCTAACAAAGATAACTAAACAAAGCTTTGACTTTCTCGCATACGTCAAACAGAGAAAGTATAGTAATTGTTGAAAAATTCAAGCATGAGAGTTTAACGAATTTCCAGGTTTTTGCCTCTCTGAGTTAGAAAAACACATTTTTGGAAAACGTCTGTGTGTATGTCGCTAACAAAGATAACTAAACAAAGCTTTGACTTTCTCGCATACGTCAAACAGATAAAGTATAGTAATTGTTGAAAAATTCAAGCATGAGAGTTTAACGAATTTCCAGGTTTTTGCCTCTCTGAGTTAGAAAAACACATTTTTGGAAAACGTCTGTGTGTATGTCGCTAACAAAGATAACTAAACAAAGCTTTGACTTTCTCGCATACGTCAAACAGAGAAAGTATAGTAATTGTTGAAAAATTCAAGCATGAGAGTTTAACGAATTTCCAGGTTTTTGCCTCTCTGAGTTAGAAAAACACATTTTTGGAAAACGTCTGTGTGTATGTCGCTAACAAAGATAACTAAACAAAGCTTTGACTTTCTCGCATACGTCAAACAGAGAAAGTATAGTAATTGTTGAAAAATTCAAGCATGAGAATTTAACGAATTTCCAGGTTTTTGCCTCTCTGAGTTAGAAAAACACATTTTTGGAAAACGTCTGTGTGTATGTCGCTAACAAAGATAACTAAACAAAGCTTTGACTTTCTCGCATACGTCAAACAGAGAAAGTATAGTAATTGTTGAAAATTCAAGCATGAGAGTTTAACGAATTTCCAGGTTTTTGCCTCTCTGAGTTAGAAAAACACATTTTTGGAAAACGTCTGTGTGTATGTCGCTAACAAAGATAACTAAACAAAGCTTTGACTTTCTCGCATACGTCAAACAGAGAAAGTATAGTAATTGTTGAAAAATTCAAGCATGAGAGTTTAACGATTTTCCAGGTTTTTGCCTCTCTGAGTTAGAAAAACACATTTTTGGAAAACGTCTGTGTGTATGTCGCTAACAAAGATAACTAAACAAAGCTTTGACTTTCTCGCATACGTCAAACAGAGAAAGTATAGTAATTGTTGAAAAATTCAAGCATGAGAGTTTAACGAATTTCCAGGTTTTTGCCTCTCTGAGTTAGAAAAACACATTTTTGGAAAACGTCTGTGTGTATGTCGCTAACAAAGATAACTAAACAAAGCTTTGACTTTCTCGCATACGTCAAACAGAGAAAGTATAGTAATTGTTGAAAAATTCAAGCATGAGAGTTTAACGAATTTCCAGGTTTTTGCCTCTCTGAGTTAGAAAAACACATTTTTGGAAAACGTCTGTGTGTATGTCGCTAACAAAGATAACTAAACAAAGCTTTGACTTTCTCGCATACGTCAAACAGAGAAAGTATAGTAATTGTTGAAAAATTCAAGCATGAGAGTTTAACGAATTTCCAGGTTTTTGAATCTCTGAGTTAGAAAAACACATTTTTGGAAAACGTCTGTGTGTATGTCGCTAACAAAGATAACTAAACAAAGCTTTGACTTTCTCGCATACGTCAAACAGAGAAAGTATAGTAATTGTTGAAAAATTCAAGCATGAGAGTTTAACGAATTTCCAGGTTTTTGCCTCTCTGAGTTAGAAAAACACATTTTTGGAAAACGTCTGTGTGTATGTCGCTAACAAAGATAACTAAACAAAGCTTTGACTTTCTCGCATACGTCAAACAGAGAAAGTATAGTAATTGTTGAAAAATTCAAGCATGAGAGTTTAACGAATTTCCAGGTTTTTGCCTCTCTGAGTTAGAAAAACACATTTTTGGAAAACGTCTGTGTGTATGTCGCTAACAAAGATAACTAAACAAAGCTTTGACTTTCTCGCATACGTCAAACAGAGAAAGTATAGTAATTGTTGAAAAATTCAAGCATGAGAGTTTAACGAATTTCCAGGTTTTTGCCTCTCTGAGTTAGAAAAACACATTTTTGGAAAACGTCTGTGTGTATGTCGCTAACAAAGATAACTAAACAAAGCTTTGACTTTCTCGTATACGTCAAACAGAGAAAGTATAGTAATTGTTGAAAATTTCAAGCATGAGAATTTAACGAATTTCCAGGTTTTTGCCTCTCTGAGTTAGAAAAATTTTTTGGAAAACGTCTGTGCGTCCATCGCTGACAAAGATAACTCAAAAAAGCTATTACTTTCTCGTATACGTCAAACAGAGCAAGCATAGTAATTATTGAAAAATTCAAGCATGAGAGTTTGACGAATTTCCATGTTTTTGCCTCTCTGAGTTAGAAAAACACATTTTTGGAAAACGTCTGTGTGTATGTCGCTAACAAAGATAACTAAACAAAGCTTTGACTTTCTCGCATACGTCAAACAGAGAAAGTATAGTAATTGTTGAAAAATTCAAGCATGAGAGTTTAACGATTTTCCAGGTTTTTGCCTCTCTGAGTTAGAAAAACACATTTTTGGAAAACGTCTGTGTGTATGTCGCTAACAAAGATAACTAAACAAAGCTTTGACTTTCTCGCATACGTCAAACAGAGAAAGTATAGTAATTGTTGAAAAATTCAAGCATGAGAATTTAACGAATTTCCAGGTTTTTGCCTCTCTGAGTTAGAAAAACACATTTTTGGAAAACGTCTGTGTGTATGTCGCTAACAAAGATAACTAAACAAAGCTTTGACTTTCTCGTATACGTCAAACAGAGAAAGTATAGTAATTGTTGAAAATTTCAAGCATGAGAATTTAACGAATTTCCAGGTTTTTGCCTCTCTGAGTTAGAAAAATTTTTTGGAAAACGTCTGTGCGTCCGTCGCTGACAAAGATAACTCAAAAAAGCTATTACTTTCTCGTATACGTCAAACAGAGCAAGCATAGTAATTATTGAAAAATTCAAGCATGAGAGTTTGACGAATTTCCATGTTTTTGCCTCTCTGAGTTAGAAAAACACATTTTTGGAAAACGTCTGTGTGTCCGTCGCTGACAAAGATAACTCAAAAAAGCTATTACTTTCTCGTATACGTCAAACAGAGAAAGTATAGTAATTGTTGAAACATTCAAGCATGAGAGTTTGACGATTTTCCAGGTTTTTGCCTCTCTGAGTTAGAAAAACACATTTTTGGAAAATGTCTGTGTGTCCGTCGCTGACGCATATACAACTAAGATTTGATTTTCAGATGCTATTAACATTATTCCAGGGCTTAATGTACAAGTATGACAAGAGAGATTCTGTGAAAATACTAAATTTACGCCAAAGGTTAGTATTTGTTTGCTATTGTACGCCAATACCATGCAAGGCGTTCTCTGAGATAGCGCATTTATTAGAGAGTATGGTAGAAGGTTTTTTTGGAGACCACTCCATTGGTTTAAAATATGTTATATGAATTGTGTGAAAACGAAGCAGGAAATCAAATTCTTCAATTTATTTTTCAGTCTTCTGAAAATTTATATAAAAGCATCAAACAAAAATTTTAAATGATCTGTAAATTGAATTGATAGATAATGACATTGTTTATTAGATTTTCAACAGTGAACAGCAGCAGAAAGAATCATAAATAAACACTAAAAATACAACATATAAATTTTCCCAGCATTTCTATTTTATGGCCTCTTCATTTACTATATTGAAAATGAAGTACAGAGGAATTATTGGAATCGCTAAAAAATTTGAACTCGATATTTGGACGAATCTCCGCGTTTTAGGCTTCTATGAGTCCGAAAAACATATTTGGACATTATGTCTATCTATCTGTCTGTAAACACGATAACTCAAAAACATTTTTAGAAAGACGAATGAAATTTCGAATATAGTCTTTTGACCAGATTTATACATTTTAATCAAATTTTGAACGAAATCCATTCAGAGATAATTCTGTCCTAACTTGTTGACTGTTCGATCCCAAGTGAATATGATAGATCCAAAAGTTAGGTAGATTTAATTTGGTACAAGGGATTATCATCAAATATATAGATTCATATCCAATATTGAACCAATTCTGTCAAGGGTTTGAGCGACTGTCGGTCTACGCTTTCGCTTGCCTCTAAGAGCAGGAACTCACAAAAGAAATGACTTAATATGAAATTTGGTGCTATTAGTGTGATTAGTAAGTGATTTTTTTAAAAAAAAATGGGTTCTATTCAGTCGGCAAAAAATGCATTCAAAATGCATATTCGCCAACGGATTCTATAAAATTTTAGGTTCAAGCGAATGATCTATATTTTTTAAAACTTTTTTCGGTAACGCCGTCAACTTTACCCTTGGTCCATAATTTTATACAAAGAGGTGAGGATAAGATATTAATTGGAGAATAGAAAGATTCGGGGGAGGGGATTCATTACTTGACTATGCACATTAGTATTTGATTGATAATAAGATAAATTTTTTCACAATTTCGCTTGAGTTAATTCATCTACAAAACAAAAATGAAATTAGAATGCAATATAAGCTAATGAAAATACATTAAATTTTCTAAAACACATTGAAAAAGAAATGACGATTTGCTATGAAAATCCAAAAAACTTATAGTTTCGACGATATCTACTTTTTTTGTGCCGCGACATATTTCTGATAAAGTTATTAATTTTCACCGACACTGAAATTTAATATATTTACTTTATTCAATACATTTCTTTACTCAATAAAATAATAATTTTTCAGTAAAATAAATTATAAATATACTGGCAAGCATATATTGTTTTAATGAATATTTTTATATTCTTTATAAATTACCAAAAAGCAATAAGGGAAATTATTTTCTTGTCTATTTATCAATCAGATGTTAACAAAATTTTAATTTTTTTATACAATTCGCTCATGGTTTGATTTCAATATTCTTAGCTTCTATTGAACATGATTAAAATCAAAAAGAGTTTATTTTCGCTTCTAAGAAAATATTTATTTTTCCTGAAAAAAATCTTTCTTTTTTTTATTTAAAAAATTATAATGTTCTGTATTCAGCAGTTAAAAGCTAAAATAAGATTTATTGTATTAATAGAGACAAGAAAATAATAAGAAATGATTTTCCAATTCTTTTTTTTTATATATAAGGAATGCTCAAATTGATCTAATCTAATTATCCGATCTAAAATATTTTGAACTAAAATGTGATCCCGGTTTTTGAATTGAATTTTTATTTTAGAAACAATGAAAAAGAAATTTGAGAAGAGATTCGTTGTTTTTATTTCAAATCAATCTCTCTTTTTTTTTAGCTATTACTTCAATAAAATTTCCTCCTGCCAATTTTAAATCACTGTGATGAGCATCAAGTTTCATGCTCATCACAAAACCAGAGAGACCTTTTTCTTGCTTTCGGCGATCTCTTTTACGATTTTATGCTATAATTTTTAGAACAAACAAATATTTAGGAATTTAGAAATACACCTTATAGTTGTTTAGGCACTTAAAAATAAAAATCTGTGAATCAAATTTCATAAAATTTTAAACGAGGTGTTTTTCTTTAATACAAATAATATTGAGAAAATCCTTTCATTAGATGATTAGCATTTTCTAATTGAAGAACTTAGTAAATGGCCATTATATTTCAGAGACGAACATGAAATTTAGCCAGATAGACCAAATCGAAACAATATTCTTTATATATTGAATGCGCATATCATTATAGTATTTTATACATAATTATATAAGGAGATCATTTTTATTATTTTTATCAGAGATAAACTTATATAATGATATTCAGTCTAATTAGAAAAAATATATTTTCCAGAATTTGATTAAATTGTCGAAAAATGCTCAAAAGTGAGTCATATAAGGCAAACGAGATTTTTGAAAATAGTAAAGGTACCCGCCTTCTTTGAAAGCAGTTATTTTGCCAGTGTTATTGAAATCAATGAATTTCAATAAAATATTACATGCATAATATGAAAATTATCCTTTCAGCTAAGTATTTTTAAATTTCAAATTTTGGTTAACATGTAATTTATTATATTTTAGAAATGTTTCATTTGTTATGTTCATATCGTTTAGCATGGATCAATTATCTATGTCGTTAACCTTTAAATGAAAGGAAAATTGGTTGAATTTTAATTTATCTAATAACTTAATATGCATAAAAGCAGATTAATAAAATTTATATAAATAATAAGAAAAAAAATCAATATCGGATATTTTGTGTAAAAGCCAATATGTCACATAACATTCGAAAGATCTTATTATTATTTTTTTTGTTTGTTTACCGTTAAATCATTGAAGTTAAATCATTAAAATCATTACAGTCAAATCATTCAATTATTATGAAGAAAAGAGAAACAGTGTTTACAAATATATAAATTATGACATTTTTTCCTTGATTTCTTGAATCTACATTTCTTTATTTTAAAACTAGCCGCCTTTGGCGACCAGCAGGTTCGCCAATCTTAATGTTCGTTAAAATTTTAATAATTAAATATTTTACGCAGTTCCAACTTTAATAGATTCTTCAGCAAAATATTTTAAAACTTCAAATTTTGATAGTCATATAATTCACTCATAATATTATAAAGGCCTTCAGTCATAACGTGATATGTATCTCTCTCATTTTCTGTAACCCCTCGTAGAATGTATGCTTTAAATTAAAGTGTAAATGATTAATCTGTAATTAATATAATAATATTTTTTTACTGAAACAAAGCATTTTTTTTAATAATATTATTACTGATAATAGAGTCACTGAGCGTTTAAACTTTATGGGCACTAAAGAATATCTTTCTTAATTTATGTAATATCTCAA
The DNA here is from genome assembly GCF_947563725.1 of Argiope bruennichi. Classification (NCBI taxonomy): domain Eukaryota; kingdom Metazoa; phylum Arthropoda; class Arachnida; order Araneae; family Araneidae; genus Argiope; species Argiope bruennichi. Next base: position 105,487,155 of record NC_079160.1, on the reverse strand, counting down.
GAATTTGTCAACAAAATTTTATCAGATTCATCATGAACAGATCGATTCATTAACAATGTTTCATTTTAAATGCATCAAACACTAAGAAAATAAAATGAATCGTTTAAAATAATCGGTCTAAAACAGGTTTAAAAAAACTACTTAAAAAACGATGTACTTAAAACTATAAGCATATACAAAAAATATATATAACTAACATAAATACAATTTAATTAAAAAAAAGCATGCAACTAACCTAAAAGTAATTTAAATCATTGAAAACAGGTTTAAAAAACTACTTAAAAAACAATGTACTTAAAACTATAAGCATATACAAAAAATATATAACTTAACATAAATTCAATTTACTTACAAAAGCATGCAACTAACCTAAAAATAATTTAAATCGTCCGTTCATAACGGTTGTTATGGCAACAATCAGAACACAGTGCGCATGCGTGAATTTTCTTCGCCAGTTACGTTAACACAAATGCGTGAATTTTTCTACGCCAGTTGGGGTAACGCTATGCAGATTTTACATTTTTAATTTCCTTTATTCTGTGTTATTTTAATTCAAAAGTACTTCAGAATGAATCTGAAACATGGATTAATTAAAAATGTTTAATTTTAAATGCATCAAACATTAAGAAAATAAACAGAATCGTTTGAAATAATCCGCCAAAAAATATTAACCCTAGCCTCATTACTGTTGGGAGAAAATAAAACGGAAGCCTTAGTCATTTGGCGGTGGAGAAAATGGAAGATTTTTTTGGCGGAAAAGTTGGCGGTGGGGAAAATGGAAGATTTTTTTGGCGGGAAAGTTAGTTTTTAATTAATAATTAAAATTCTAATTAAAAATTCGAAAAAAGGAACCCCAGGTGCACATTCCCGACCTCCAAGGTATACATGTACCAAATTTGGTAGCTGTAGGTCAAACGGTCTGGCCTGTAGAGCGCCAACACACACACACACATTGAGCTTTATTATAAGTATAGATTAAACCTTTTCTGTAATTACTTCATAACGAAATAATTAAAAAGTTAATAAAAGTTTATAAAATTATTGCATAAAAAAGAAATCTACGCGCATGTAACAGAAATATAATTTTATCCATTCAATTTTAAAAATGATGGAATGTTTAAGCGTTATTATCTGCATTTTATAATATGTACTTTATCGATTTTTTTTCCTTCTTATATTTTGTATTTGCATGAACTTTCATTTAAAATTGTTAAATTTTAAACAATTTTTTAACTTAATATATAACAGATTTTATATTTATCTACTGATTTTCTCAAAATTCAGTAGCAACTTCAACCGCTTAACATGTTTCTTTAAATGCCTCAATAAAGACTCGAGAAAAGAGCAAATTCTAAAGGAAATCCTACAAGTCTTAAGAGGTTTGTTAAAGATTTAAAGGGATTCTCTCGATCTCTTTACTTAGTGGTTAAAGCTTTACAGACAGTTCGTGTTGGTTCAGAATCTTTAACATCTAATGATTTAAAATACAGAAGAAAGACATGGGCAGTACCTTTTTTTATCACAGACCGATACAACTTGACAGTATGCTCTTCATTTATTTATTTAATTTTTGCTTACTCATATGCGGCTTAAACTAAACTTGATTATTTTTCAGCAAAAAAAAAAAAAAAAAAAATCAAATTGCAATTGCAATTGCTATTTTTTAAACAGCCTTGAATCAGAAAAATACACGATTGGAATTACATTTGCTTTTGAAATTATATATCTAAAAACGGATCTGATTATACGAACTGAAATTTAATCTTTTGTCTTTACAAAAGACCAAAGAAAAAAAAAACCTGAGGATTTTTTTTCTTTGCTAAAACAGCCAAGTAAATCTGTCTGTTCGTCCGCGTGTATCCGCGTTTATATGAGTATGTCAAAAGAAAAAATATATATATACAAAGACCAGTTAGGTTGTGTTTATATATTGTCTTTTATATAAAACGGAAATACCATTTAAAATTTTTTGAAACTATACTTATATAAGTAAATTATATTTGTCCTGATATCGTTGCATTGTTTGAAATTGCTGTGTGCTATCATAAATTTCTATAGGCCATTGGTTATTCCATTAATACGTCAACATGTCTTATGTTTTATCGTATGTGATATTTAACCAATGAAGAATTTTTTTTTCAACTCAGTGAAAATATAATTTTATTGCTAGATTTACGGTATTGAATTTAGAACGAAATTCGAGTTCATTATAATAGATATACGTGGAGACATAATTCCAGAGGTCCTTGTTTGTTTTTTCTCGCAAGAGAAAAAAGATTAGGAAACTTTACGGTTTAGCAAGGAAATTTAAAGAGGGTATTTCCAATATGAAAATATTTCTATTCTAATTTCATAAAAATATATTAAAATAAATAATGAATTAACCGATATATTTATAAAATACGAATTACCAGCCATAGTAAAGCAATTTACATATTAAATAGAGAAATCAACGACATTTAACTTCTGGAACTAGCTAAAATTTAAAGTTTTAGAAAAATTAATAGTCAGTTAGTGAAATCAACAGTATTGCTACGAATTTGTACTGCGTGGTACATCTCCTGTTAAGGAAAATTGTTTTATAGATGTACAACCATCGACAAACTTAGCCATCATGCGGAAACTTGCCGACGATAAAAAGGAAGGTTTCAGAATATTCAAGAATCTTGGCATTATTTCCATTGGGAATTAGGTTTCTCTGCTTGTTCTAGAACATTCGATATCCTTTCACGGAGTTAATAAAAACCAAAAATACATTTTTTAATAGTAAACCAAATATTATAAACCAAAAGAAAAGCAGAAGTATTCGAAAAGGGAGACACTAGCAGTTGAGCGAAGTTTTATTTGGAATACTCATATTGAAATAATTTCTTTGAGAGCGTTGCAGTTACTACTACTTAATATCTAATTTTCTGCTTGTGAGTTGCTCCTTAATGGAAATGCTATTCTTATGTGCATTCCGTTTGAATTTTACTCTGTGAATTCTTGTTTTGTGGAAAAATGCATCTTAATTACTCGTTTGGTTTTCTTTACAATCCATGAACGGACTTTGAATTTTTCATTAATATTGTTTGGGCATTGGAACTAGATGAAAAGTCATGTTTTTGAATAATCAACTCTTGATTACAATTTTGGAAAGATTCTAATTAAAAAGTATATTCTTGTAAGAAATTCTAGATGATTATTTATCAAAAATTCTCAAAATTTCCAAATTGCTATTATTTGAAAACTCAAATAATGGCATCAATCAATGATAAAATACAAATCTAAGGCGAATTCTTATTTATGGTACTATTTAAGATTTCGAAAGATTAATAAATTTAATCTGAAGTTCATATAATTACCGTGACAAATTATATTGATATTTTTCTAAAATAAAAGCCGGAAATATTATCCTATTGTACTGAACATTTTCATTAATGATCCACCCGACCAAATTTTTCCTGTCAAATTTTATTCTGTCTAACCAGTTTCTGTTTCAAACGAGACATGGAGTATGTAAAACCAGTTATCACGATGGATGTTCTCACTTTGCATCCTGTAATAAAAGCCGGAAATATTATCCTATTGTACTGAACCTTTTCATCAATGATCTGACCCAACCAAATTTTTCCTGTCAAATTTTATTCTGTCTAACCAGTTTCTGTTTCAAACGTGACTTGGAGTATGTAAAACGAGTTATCACGATGGATGTTCTCACTTTGCATCCTGTAATAAAAGCCGGAAATTTTATCCTATTGTACTGAACCTTTTCATCAATGATCTGACCCAACCAAATTTTTCCTGTCAAATTTTATTCTGTCTAACCAGTTTCTGTTTCAAACGAGACATGGAGTATGTAAAACCAGTTATCACGATGGATGTTCTCACTTTGCATCCTGTAATAAAAGCCGGAAATATTATCCTATTGTACTGAACCTTTTCATCAATGATCTGACCCAACCAAATTTTTCCTGTCAAATTTTATTCTGTCTAACCAGTTTCTGTTTCAAACGAGACATGGAGTATGTAAAACCAGTTATCACTTTGCATCCTGTAATAAAAGCCGGAAATATTATCCTATTGTACTGAACCTTTTCATCAATGATCTGACATAACCAAATTTTTCCTGTCAAATTTTATTCTGTCTAACCAGTTTCTGTTTCAAACGAGACATGGAGTATGTAAAACGAGTTATCACGATGGATGTTCTCACTTTGCATCCTGTAATAAAAGCCGGAAATTTTATGCTGTTGTACTGAACCTTTTCATCAATGATCTGACCCAACCAAATTTTTCCTGTCAAATTTTATTCTGTCTAACCAGTTTCTGTTTCAAACGTGACTTGGAGTATGTAAAACGAGTTATCACGATGGATGTTCTCACTTTGCATCCTGTAATAAAAGCCGGAAATATTATCCTATTGTACTGAACCTTTTCATCAATGATCTGACCCAACCAAATTTTTCCTGTCAAATTTTATTCTGTCTAACCAGTTTCTGTTTCAAACGAGACATGGAGTATGTAAAACGAGTTATCACGATGGATGTTCTCACTTTGCATCCTGTAATAAAAGCCGGAAATATTATCCTATTGTACTGAACCTTTTCATCAATGATCTGACCCAACCAAATTTTTCCTGTCAAATTTTATTCTGTCTAACCAGCTTCTGTTTCAAACGTGACTTGGAGTATGTAAAACGAGTTATCACGATGGATGTTCTCACTTTGCATCCTGTAATAAAAGCCGGAAATATTATCCTATTGTTCTGAACCGTTTCATCAATGATCTGACCCAACCAAATTTTTCCTGTCAAATTTTATTCTGTCTAACCAGTTTCTGTTTCAAACGAGACATGGAGTATGTAAAACCAGTTATCACTTTGCATCCTGTAATAAAAGCCGGAAATATTATCCTATTGTACTGAACCTTTTCATCAATGATCTGACCCAACCAAATTTTTCCTGTCAAATCTTATTCTGTCTCACTATTTTCTGTTTCGAACGAGGCATGGAGCATGTAAAACGAGTTATCACGATGTATGTTCTCACTTTGCATCCTGTACCTCACTAGTACCATTCTGTACAGCAATTGATTCTCCAAGATGAAAATTTGGTCTATTGTTTTAGCATATTAATAGTAAATTCTTATCAAGTTTTAATCAAATTTGGCAGATTGTTCAGTTTTTATCGATCAGTGTTGTACTTAAATGGCTTAATAAATGAAATTTGTTATGCGGTTTTGTGATTATGATTGCAATTTTATTTAAAATTTTTGTTTCAATCCGGCAAGAAAAAAGGACATCCAAAATGCATGTTTAGTTTTTGGTATTAAAAGCATAGCAGCTATTAATCGTCAAGAGATAGTAGCAACATTTAGTGTTATGTAAGAGGTAGGAAAACAATATACTTACTAGAGAACATGCAAATTTTTTTGGGGGAAAACACCCCTGCTGGATCTTATTTCACAAGTAGTCTTACAGCTGAACTGAAGTAAACCCGATGCTTCAATTAAAATATTATTTGAATACTCAATATGAGTATGCCATTTGGGATTATTTCTCTTGTACTCTAGAAAATTCTAAATTATTATGTGTTGCGACTAAAATCAAATTTCAACATGATGATGATTAAAATGTCATAATACATAAGGTTATTATATATATGAATTTATTTTACATTTTTTTAAAATTTTTTTCTCATTACTTTGAATTTCTTTATCAGAGAAATATTACTTATTATGACATCTTTTTTTTTTACATTGTATTGTTTTTTCCCTCAATATATCATTACATATAAAATCAAAATGCAATATCTAACAAAAATACAACAGTTTAGTTAGATTTAGATATCAAATAAGCAAATTTGATTAAATATATAAATTTGCACTCTTTGATTATCAATTTATTAAGTTTGTTTACGAAATAATTTTGATTTAGTAATTTATGAATATATTTCACAAAGTTTCCAGACATTTATATTGGATAATGGTTTTAAACTAGCATTCTTTCTGCAAATATGTAAATTTGAATGAAACCTCAAGCCCAAAACATATCATTCTACAACGCTAGAGAATCTATTTTGAATCTTTTCCATACAATTTCTTAAACAAGGATACTCTAAATCAAACTATACAGTAATTAATTGATATGTGGTGAAAGAAATATTAATATCTTAATTATTCAATATTAATTTATTATTCTGGATTTATAAACTGATGAGAAGCTTATATCTCGAATCATAACGAAACCCTTACTTTTGTAACCTCACTTACTAAAATAGTTTCAAACACAGCATTGATTAATTTTAACTATTTCATAAAATCTAACTATTCATAAATTCATATTCAATTTTTAACAACAGAACCTTGATGATAATAATTCTACCAGATGCTTGAGTCAGAATTTTAAGTCTTTTGATACTTTGTTCACGAGATTAATTAGTAGATAAACCGAGCATAAAACCGTTAATATAAGAATTAAAATAATTCCTAAACTTTTTCAATGAACACCATTGCCACAAGTAGAAAACGTTTTTACTGACTAATTTTTGTTTTATTTTTTTACAGTGCGAATCATAAAAATTTTTACTTTTCAGAATATGGTAGAATATTCTGTTCATTATCAAAAATGTATGCAAATGATCAAAATAAAAGGGGGGATTCTTCTTTCGAATATTTCAGTAATCCTATAGGGTCTAAGTATGACTTGTTTATAGTTTTCCATGTTGTTTGTTTATTGCATGATGCGTCTGGTTTCATGAATGATGTGTAATCCTTTAAAATTTCTCTTCAAATCGTTGGATCTGAAGCTGTCAAATATGGCATGCAGTTACTTCTTGGGTAGCAAATATTCAATAAGAAAGAAATTTTCTTTAGTTTTTTTTTAATTAATTAAAAATTACTGAAGATATTAATTCCCTTCCTTAATAATTCCGAAGCCTATTATGAAAAAAATCTATTATTATTGCGCGTATTTAAAATTGTGAAACGTCAGCACTTCAATGCTAACAAATTTAACTTCGGTGCAAATTTTCTTTAAATTTTATAAATTTCTCAAAATTGGTTTAAAATATTTTGTGTAATGAGTCATATAAAAATTTATAACATAATTGTGTAACAATAATTTCTTTTGTATTACCAGGTTAGGACACGGTGGCCTGGTGGTAAGGTCTCGGCTTCGGAACCGGAGGTTTTCCTGTTCGAGACCCGATTTTATCGAAGAACTGTAGCGTAAGCGATTCTTGTGCACGTTAAATCCGTTGGGGAAAAACTTCCTTCCGCTAGTGTGGAATGGAAATTTAGGGAAAGGGTGCCATCTCAGCTCTTGTCCTAGTCATCTGATTGCGGTTCAAAATTACGAGTTCCTTCCCAAAATCGTCCTAGCATTGCCTTAAGAATGAGACGTTAATAAAGCAAAACATAAAGTATCAGCGTGTTCAAGAAAAAAAAAGAAAAAATGTGAATAATTAATATAGATATTTTAATAAATCTGGTGTATCTGAACAAAAATAATTAATAATTATTTCATTTTGATACTAACTGGTTACTAACTTGTGTTCTGTATAAAATTAACTTAAATTATTTTTCTTATGAAATTTCAGCTACTTAATAATCACAAAGCCTTTATTAAAAGTTTGCTTGTGTCTGAGCATGTGCGAACAAAAATTTAAATATTTATGATATTACAATAATTAGAGTAAGTTTTAAAAATGAACCGCTAAAAAATAAATTGTGAAAATAATGTAAATAAACAAATAAAAGTAGATATAATAGTCACACTTTTCACAATCCTTACACAAGCGTTTCATATTTTATATCTTTAATGTAACATTTTATGATACAGAAAATACACAAACTGTTTTTATAGTCTTCAATTTTATTTATCATGTACAATATAATTTTATTTAAAATAATTTCACACAAAGTCATTTTTACTGTCTGAAACTTTATCTGAACTTTATTTTTTAATTAAAATCAGAATATCTATTGTAAAAAAAGCATTTTAAGATTTCATAGTGATATGATAAAAATTACAGATTATTAAATCTTAGAAAGATAACTTTTCCAATAAGTTATTAATAATTTTTTACAAAATGAAGCAGAATTTCCAAATTCGGCACTTTAATACCGCTTGAAAAAATCACAGAAAGTTTACAGATATTAAAAAAGATAAGACTATGAAAAGTACTCACATTAGAAACTCAATGTGAGCCCTTGTTTGACTATGGCTGAGTAGAGAGAATGAGGTACACTGTTTCTAGTAAAAGACAAAAACAGCGCACCCACACTTAGAAGCTTATTATTCAATTAATCTAGTCAACAATAACAAGAATCGGACAGCAAAATATTCTATGAGTTCACTGGTATCTCACAGAATAATGCCTTCAAATTGTTTCTGAAGAAACAATCCATTGGATTAAAACCAGCTTATATGCAGTTCCTATCATAAGGAAATCTGGAATTAGCAAGAAAAAATTGCTCCTCTGACGCCTCGTTGTACAAAAACGTATTACTTTTCATGGGATGTTGTCCAACAGATAAGGAGTAATGTGTTCTGAAAAAGAAATGAGTGTTAATTGGATTGTTACATTGCCGCTCGCTTGGAAATTCTCTCGTTGCTAATGCAGATTTGGATTAAATAATCGTGTCTCAACCCTAAGTTCTAACTTAAAAGTTCTTTGTTTAGACATCTATAATCGCCCTTAAAAATTTGTACATTGTACAACAATGTACAAATTGGTTGTACATTGTACAACAATGTCAGAGGAACGTGAAACATGGTAAATCCACTACCCTGGATTTGTTGCAATAAGGAATTGTTACACTGGCGCAGTAAAATTCGATAGAGCACAATAATGCGAAAGAAACATTGTACAACAATGTACAACCAAATACATTGTACAACAATGACAATGGTGAATAATGAAATTACACATCCATTTTTGGAGGCATGGTATTGAGTTACCCTTGTCAAAAGCAACAAGAATTCTGGTAATAAAATATTTCGCAACGGTAACTAGTGTATCGCAGACTTATGTTTTCAGGATATCTCTGATTTGGATTTCTTGTATTTCATTGGCATAGTATTGACTATGCTGCGCCAAACTGTAAGGTTATCTCTGAAGAAGTCTAAAGCGTGCTTATCAGAGGAACGTGAAACATGGTAAATCCACTACCCTGGATTTGTTGCAATAAGGAATTGTTACACTGGCGCAGTAAAATTCGATAGAGCACAATAATGCGAAAGAAACATTGCCCTTAGTGTAACGAAGGAAATATTTGTACTACAGATCCGGTAAAATGTTTTCGGTATGAGACATGAATATTCATTGAATGCGTGGGATTGCTTCTTTCTTAGTGATTCTTCATTAGTAATCCAATATCACTTTTGGCAAAATATTAGTTTCTATCTTAGGTTTCATTGAAAGTGTTATCTGCTTCTACCCATGCGATAATTCCTAAAACTATGCAATGAAAGTCTGAATAAACTTTTAAAATTCATTTAAAAATTATTTTATTTATTCTCTTATCTCAAATTAGCTTCAATGTTACAGCATTAACGCTATAAATATTAACGATATCTAGTGATACGAAATTGATTCAAATCCATATTTCCAAGTATCTATATAGCTAAAAAGTTACCATATGTGCCTACTCAAAAAAAAAAAAGTAAAATTACTCAAATAGGATATTATTTCCCAATTATACAAACAATGTATAAACTTGGAAAAAAATGTGGAATTTCGATGTTTCTACTTTTTTTTAAATTCTGCTCCTGTGACTTTATTGCCAATGTGCAAAAAATTCTAAAGTACTATACTACAACTATGTAATAAACAACAACAACTGTTACTATGCAGAAAATTATAAAACACTATTATAAGAAATATATAACAACTACTACAATATAGAAAATTATATAGTACAAACTAGTATTGTACTGTAAAATTTTCTATTTCCAGAATATCTCCCGATCGCACAAATCCCTTAAAATTCACGAAAAGTGTAACATTTTGATGTTTTTCGTCAAATTTGGAGATAAATGTATGCAAATTTTAAGAATCAGCAATTATCACATAGATAATTAAACAACTTCAAAATGTTTTAAAAGCACTTGAATTGGTATCTTGGGTAATTGATATAAATTCCCTTCTCATCGCCCAACTGGCAACATCACTGAGGATAGACTCTCTTTCGTTTAGGCCACTTCCTCTAGAATCGTTTCCTTCCATGTTTCTACAGTGCCTCCCATCTTGCAGAAGTTATGTCTATATGTACTAGGTGTCTAGACATCTCTTGTTGTTAATGAATGAGTATGTTTCTTGTTATAAGTCTTGTTTAGGATACACTCTTTCTCAATAGTTTCTGGTAGAGGCCTATTCTATTCAATTCGATTGTGAAATGGGTTTGCTTACGTTCCAGAAAATTTTCAGACAATTCTCTAATTGACCTACATTTGGCCCTCTCAAAGATTTACTGCCAAATAAATTCCTAAACACGAGAATGTATTTCGATGATTTTTAAAGGAGAGGTCTAAGTAATCTTGGAATATCTGCATTCGTAAATTTTTCGCTCAATGGATACTTGGAAATACAATTCTGAGTATTTTGCTCCTTCACCCTATTAGTTATTTTCAAAATTCTCCATTAATAATAATGTATAATTATGTGTTGATCATTCAATTGTTTTTGCAAGCTATCAGCTTTCATAACTTTATTTTCCCCAATTCATTATTTTCTATTTGAAAGGTATCTCTGAAAACCTTTTTTAATAGCTGAACACATTTTGTAAAGTATCAAATTCCACCCTACAATTTTGGAATGTTTATTTCTGCAAAATTTTGTCGTCCTCTAGAACATCATCAAAATTTTCTGAACCTTAGACACAAGCGCAACTAGCACTAAAACTCATAAGTCTCTATAAGATTTTTTTTCTGCATGTATTGATAGATGTATTTTTTACGTTTTTGTAACTGCATGAATCAACTTTCTTACGATTCTATCATTAAAAAGAAAGTGATGGCAAAATTCTGAAAGAATCTGTAAATTACAAATTTGGCACATTGCTTGTGCTGCAGAAGATTTAAGACGACGCTACTATAAGTCATGCAAGGTGTTTTGAGTGGCTAATAAATTCAAAAGCGGAAGAACATCACTGGAAGATGATGAAAGACTCGGAGATTCAAAAGGATGATGCAATAAATGGATTTCCAGGAGATTTTCTAAAAATAGCAAGACAGGAGAGAATTTTGAATTGCATTGTAAGGAGACTATTTTCGATATGGCTATGCGTCCATATATATTAGCTTACTGACAAAAAGAAATAAACTCCGATGCTTTTGATACTCTTTCGTAATATTAGCTATTCTGTTTTATATATTTTATCCTAAAATGCTGAATAAAATATTATAAATGAAAAAAAAATTATCTTTATCCTAAACACCTTCTTAATGGACACGTTGATGCATTATTAGCTTGAATTTCTTGACAGCAAGAAATAGTCTCGGAAGATTTTGATACTCCCTCGTAATATTAGCTATTTAGTTTTATATACCTACAATACATTATAAATTGTAGCAGATCTCTTTATTCCAAATTCTTTCATAGCAGGAACGGTGTTGAACTATTGACTTGACGATATTATTGTTTTATAATTATTATACCACTTAAGAGAACGATATTGATCATTTGTAAACGTAATACCGTAGCGAATAATTATTATAAATTTATAATTAATTGAACCTTGATTTAGAAACAAATGAATAAAATTTAAAGATAAAAAAGCGATTACTGTAGAACTAACCAACAAGATATTAAGAATTTAAATTCATAATGATTGAATTAATTTATTTGCAGCTCAAAATCTGCTTATTGGACATATAATATAGGACTTAAAAACGTAGTAAGAAATTGTTTATTTTTCTAAGCTTTCCGTTTTAAAGTATAACTAGTTAAACGGATAAATGAATATGAAGTAAAATGGAAGTAAAGAAAACAAAATAAAATTCATTTGTAAAGATGAAATTAATAAAAGTATGCTTATAGTTAGCTCAATACAGATTAAAAAATATCGTATGCAATATTAATTTCATTATGCTTTAATGTTTATATTTATATGCTCATAATTTTTTTATAAAAAAAAGAAAATGTATATAAATAGAGATATTAGATTATATTTGATTATATCATGAGAATGAAAGCTTTTATGTTTATATTTTATGTATATATTTACATTGTTTCTGAATTCAATATACTGATATTGACACTTACAATTTAAAAAAAAACAGTTGGGATCATTTTTTAATTTCATTGTTTAAAACGTTATCATAAAAAATTTAGATGACAATTTATTTTCATCTAATTTTAGAAATTTTAAAATAAATATTGCTAGTATCAATTTTCAGTCAGAATTTTAATATTATATTCTTTGATACACTTAAAATTTTTAATTAGGGGGATTTTTTTGACATTTTTGCAATGTTTTGAGTAAAATCATCTAACTTTGAAAGATTTTCTTTCAAAAATGAATTTGAGTATTATTTTCCATGACATTGAAAACTATTGACATTGACTATGGTATTGTAACCAACATTTAGAATTAAAAATTTAAAAATTTCATTACATTGTCTTCCAGTTGTTAGAGTATCAATTTGATAAGAAACCAATACTTTAGGGGGGGGCGGAAAGAACACCCGCATTTTTATACATTTGGAGTGGGGACTGATTACCCTATTAAGGCATAGGTAATATGTCTAAAAATCGAAATTATTTCTACAATTTTTTTTTATTTAGGAGTTTGAATAAAAATAATACATGAATCATGATGAATTGCTTTTATTTTAAAAGCAGTTTAATCCTGATACATGACTTTTGTTAGTTTCATTCTAACTATAATAAGCATATTCGAGTAGAACAAGATTTCAACGAATTTTTCTTTAATTTCTAATCATTACACTACTTTCACATTTTATAAAAACATTTTCTACCGAAACCTGAATACACTAAAACAAAGATCTTATAAAACATCTGACAAAACTTATGGACATTTGTTGACAGAAAGTTTTCCCTGTTCTTTGAAAAACAAGAACAGCCCATTTGTCAATGATGGCAGCGCCAAAATAAACCACAGCACGTCTTTCTGAAGTAAAGGATCTAGATGTTTTCCTGAACGAAGCATAAACTTTGCCAGCAAAACTAAAAGACAAGAAAAAAAAGAGAAACTGGACGTTAGCAGACTCCACGTCTTTGTTTCCAAACAAAACTTTTCTGATGGGATTAAATTTTCTTCCAACCACCCCCCCCACCGATTGGTTGATTCTATCAAGAGATTCTCATCACGGGGATGCGATAGGATAGTTTGGGGAGGATCCAATTGACCCATCATTAAACAATGGGGAAGGATTGAGTATTTGGAAGGGGGGGAGAGACCACGCGAATAATTCCTCTTCCATTTACTTTGATTGCATTTCGCTGGGAAGAAATACTCTCCGTTTCCTCTGGTGAAATGTCTCTTTGTTCTCTGACAATTTCAATGTGGGTCAGAGCGGCTTGGTTCAATATGCGAATTAAATTATTTAAAAGAATTTCCAATTAATCTGAAAGCGAAATTCGGTTAAAGACTTGATTCTTCTTGCATACTGAGATATTAAGGTTTTCCCATTTCATTAATGATTTTTTTTCCGTTTCCAGTTGGGATTTAGTCATACAATTAATTTAATTGAAATTCGATTCAAAGAACGAAGAGAGATTATGAAAATTAATAAGTGATCAACAACTCATCAGAGGATTGTGAGAATATGATTGACTTATTGTGGCTGCTCAGGGCACAAATTTTCAAAGAGAGATTATGAAAATTAATAAGCGATTAATAACTCATCAGAAGACTATGAAAGTGAGGTGACTAGTTTATAATATACTTAACTAATTGTGGCTGCTCAGGGCATAAATTTTTTAAAGAGATATTATGAAAATTAATAAGCGATTAATAACTTATCAAAAGACTATGAAAGTGAGGTGACTAGCTTATAATATGATTGACGAATTGTGTCTGCTCAAGGTACAAATTTTTCAAAGAAAGATTATGTAAATTAATAAACAATGAATGACTTATCAGGAGACTAAGAAAATGAGGTGGCCTGCTTATAATACAATTAACTAATTGTGGTTGCTCAGGGCACAAAATTTTCAAAGAAAGATTATGAAAATTAATTAGTGATTAATAACTCATCAGAGGATTGTGAGTGTGCGGTGACCAGCTGATAATATGATTAACTAATTCGTGCTAGCCAGGGCTCAAATTTTTCAAGAAATAATTTTTGAAAGTTTAATGTCATTAAATATCCGAAACAAGCATAAATTAAATACCTCTACATGTTAAACTAAATATTTTAAATTTTGCATGTAAATACACTTTTCAAGAGTTCAAGAGATTTTAAAAGCAGAGTCAATACTTTTCTATTACTGCAACAAATACTTGATGATTCTTAGGCCACAGTTTTGCCTACTAATTGAACAGCTACTCAATGTCTATCCTACTAGCTATCTTCTGCCTATCCTAGCTAGCAATGTATATCCTATGTTTTTAGATTCATAAGCATAAATGGAATAGTAACTATAAGAACGCATGCTCTGTTGTGCACTATTAAAAATGGAATATTTTCTTCCGGTCTGTCTTCTTTCATATTTAACTCGTGTTTGATTGTACTCAGTTCAGTTTGTCGCTATCTTCGATCAGCTTCTCTTTTAGTATTCGTCATAAGTCTGCATTCTGGCTCTTCTGCAGTTACTTACAGTTATCATTTTAAATTCATTTTTGCTTTGGTTTTATCATGTTTTTATTGGATAATTGGATTATTTAAAAGCAAAGACAATGCTTTTCTATTTCTGAAACAAATACCTAATGATTTTTGGTCCACCGTTTTGCTTGATTGATCAAATGCTTGATGTCTGTCCTATATTCGTAATGTTTTCAGATTCTTAAAAATGAGTGAAATGGTAATTATAATAAATAATACTCTGTTGCTTAGTATTCAAAGTAGAATATTTTCTCTCATTCTTATTTTTATGCTGAGCTCGTGTATAATGGTACTCTTCATTTTCTCGCCATCTTCGATCAGCTTATGTTTCAGTATCTGTCTTAAGTCTGCATTTTTTCTCTTCTAATTTTCTTACAGTTATCATTTTAAATTCATTTCTGCTTTGACTTGTATCTGGTATATTTGGGGTAATTTATCGCTGTCTTTGATATGTTTTCTATTTAACTTTTTTTATAATTCATTCTCCTTTATATTTTCAGCTTTTAGAGTTTACATTCTTTTTGAAGCTGAAAATTTAGCAAAAAACACATTTTATTGGAGGTATTCTACGATAATTATGTATTTTCTTATACGAAGAAACTAAAGAAAAATCATATTTGAAAAAAATAAAAGTTGAAAAGATTCTTTAGAATGAACAAAATGGGATTGGAATATATGTTGCAGCATAAAAAGTTTTAAAATAAAACATCCAAAGAAAAAACAAAATAACTAATTAATAAGACAAATAAATGTAACAGAGAAGCGTAATATATTACCTTAGTCATAAATAAACCTTCTGAAAATAAAATTTTGTCTGACGTGCAATTATAACTAAGTAAAATAAAATCTCCTAGTGTAGAAGACAAAATTTCAGCAAACTTTACAATTCTCTAATAAGAATACATATGGAAACTTTTCGAAAATACTAAAAAAAGTGACGAATTTACTACTTTATATTGAATAAATAGAAGCTTCCGAATTTTAAATTACTTTTATAGCGTAGAATATATAACATCTTTAATGTATATAGATTAATTAATAGATAGTAGATTAAATAATTTGTAAGTTGATCTAACAACTTTGTCTATTAATTTGACTTGCCGATATGCAGATAAACGTTTGATTTTTAACTTTCTTTAAAATGATTAGAGATACATCTCATCACTTAAGTAGTAGTAACCAGATGTTTGTGACTGCTTTGTTAACCTCAAAATGTCCTTAACACACCTATATCTGAATTATGTTTATTCTTTTCAAAGCATTATGTGCTAAGATCAGTTATTCTTTTTAGACTCTCGTAAAGCTGATATTCTTTCTGTAGCATTTTATATAATTGTCATTGTTATTGCAATATAATGGTTTAAGTAAGTATAGATCAGATACATCCGTGATTAAAGATCCGATAGATGCCATGCATGAGTTTAAAGGAACACAAAAAAAATAAATAATGGCACAGTAGTATTTTTCGATAGATTGTCAAACAAATTCTGCTGCCTTAACAGCAGAGTAATTTGGAAAGAAAATATATCATAAGAAAAATAATTTATCAACAATCCTTTAATAAAAACCTTAATTCTTATCATCATCAGATTGTTTTAAAAAATGTATATGTACGCTTTAAATAAATAACACATAAACAAATAATAATATATACTGTAGATCCCTTTCTGAACTAATTTATACAAATATAAAAATTTGTATATTATCGAACATATTAATGAATGCATTAAGAGCGTTTATTTTAGCTACTCTTTAGTTTTAAGCTTTATGCTAAGTGCATTCCCCTTCCCCCCTCTGAAAAGAAATCCATCGAAGGGAAATTCAGTAAAAATGTGAAAGCGCATCATTAAAATTTCTTTGAGTATATGTCTTGAAGTCATAATGTGCGTATGATTCAAGAGCATAAAGATTAAATTAAAGAGCATAATTAAACATTTCTCAATAGAACTATTCTATTGAGCAATGCAATATTCTTTAGTCAAAATGCTTTTATACTGCATTATGCAATCCTTTTGTAAGTATATATAACCATCATCAATCATTGTATACTCAAAGAAAACCAACTGAATTAATACTCACATTCATATTACATTCCACACAGTTAATATTATTTGGTTTACATTGCTTTCTCTTATTAGTTGTTTAATATCATATATTTTAACGAATAACTGGGAAATTGTTTACAAAAAATATGGCATATAAAAGTATATAATAAAATTGTTACTGTAAAAAACAAGTGTGAAAATGGTGTCCGCCAAATTTTCTTATGTACTTTCTTATAAAATACTTATCTCCTTTACTTCGAATAACATATTACATTTTGGGTAAGGCTGCCAGTGTCTATTGTCATTGGCGAACAATGGTTACGAAACGTTGACCTTTGGCAGGAATTCAACATTTTTACTGGATATACCGTGTGATACTTGGCAGAATTTGGTGATTTATCTTTGGCATATAGTTAAAAGTATCTTAAAATCGAATTTGTGTATTAAACATATGCTTTTCAACCAATTGAAACCAAAATTTGACTTAGAACTAGAATTGTGATAACAAATCCTTTTCAGAAGAAGAATATTTTCTCATGCCAAATTCCATATTTTCTTAAAATCAAAAAGGTCTTTTTTTTTTTAGTTTGATTTCAATTATTCCTACTTATATGAAAGAAATGTGAAGATTTTTTACGATTTCTAATTGCTTGTAACATTACCCATGAATAAAAAATTATGGCATTTTCTTATTTTAAAGCTCATTTTACTGGCAATCTTTTCCAAAACTTATAATCGTTTTCTTTGGAACAGGATGAAAATCAACCTTCTTTTTAAATTATAGAATATGGAAATGTAGAATAATATTTACTCGATTTTTCATATGTAATTGTCAATCTATGCCATGTATGAATAAAAACTAAAACAGTCTCGTCAATAGCTTACGGAAGACGCTTTGGGGAATCATTTTTTAAAAATCTCGGATAGATTATTAATTCAATCTAGAATATTAATAATCTGAGCAACATGTCTTCAACATCATTCCATTCCATTTAGGTGAAACACACGGCTGATTCTTTTGATTTTGGCTGATTCTTTTTATCTCTTCTATTTTGATTTTCTTCTACATGCTGCCTTCCATTCTTATTTGCTAAATTCTTTAATATCTACCATAGTAAAATCTCAAATTTGAGGCTGTAGAATTGGAAATTCAAGGTTCTCTGAAGATTATTATCAGTGACATTCATCAGACTGAATGCTGCTGAAGTGTGTAAATTAGGAGAAGAATTTCTTACCTAATCTTCTGACCATGGTACAAAATCACTACATCCATCCACACTAAGCACTGCGTAGTTTCACAACGGAATGTTAATCTACAAGGATCATTCAGAAAGAAAGCGAAGCACCACGTGCGAAAATTTCCAACACAATGATTGTGCATTTGCCGGTTAGCTCCTTTTCTTTTTTCACTCTGTGAGCTCAGTTGCGTTTTTGCGTGATCGTGATCATTTATCTGGTAGTTTTCTCAAAATGGAGGCGACAACGGAAACTTTCGTCATGTGTTAGTAAGCGAAATATTTACCTATGGAAATTTATTGGTGAATCAAACAAACATATAAAGAAAATGCAACAAATTGATCTAATACGAACAAATGGTGTATCCTGAGTAAAGAAAGAACAAACATGCATGGCGATTACAGCAATCGTCTACCATGCGTTATGGAAGACTTGAACGAATAAAAATCAGAAGAACAGGCGATTTACTTTGGGTAGATTTCGCAAAATCCCACAAATTTTGAATCACCCACAAATGAAGTATTTGCAGGGGATTGAAAAGAAATTACTCTTGTTTTTTTCCAAACATTTATCAGAAGTCCACAAGACAAAAACAAATAAGCAAACGATGTTTGATTATCATACATCTTTATATCCAAAGAGTATCGTCATCATAATAATATCCCGTCAATGAGACAGAAAAATAAAGTTATAGATATTAAGAAATTGATGGGAACTATCATTTAGGACCCAAAGAGTAACAATGACTAATAACAACCAAAGACCCAGAGAGCAAATTATATATAATTTATGCATATAATTGGAAAATAATAATTTGTAGAACCTACTTTGAGACTCTTCGGTGACTTTGGTGAATTATCCAAAGCTAAAGAAGAAGAATGTTGTTTTCAGCAACTCCGTTGAGACATGTTATCACCAGAAATGCTGACACACTA
The DNA here is from genome assembly GCF_947563725.1 of Argiope bruennichi. NCBI lineage: Eukaryota > Metazoa > Arthropoda > Arachnida > Araneae > Araneidae > Argiope > Argiope bruennichi. Next base: position 105,468,166 of record NC_079160.1, on the reverse strand, counting down.
CTCTGCACATAGCTCTGAGCGTACTGCAATTCATAAGAGCATGTACTATGTTGAAGCTGCTACTGGATTGGATTTTAAAGATATATGAATTTTTACAGATAATAGTACTTTTATACAGCACCTGTCTGATTGGACGAATATGGGAAAAGGACAATCTTGAATATTTTATATCAATTCCTAACCTATTTCCGGAATGCAAGTATTGTAATGTTGAACAGACATCTACCTCCTTAACTATTTTAACTGTGCCCCAGATGACTTTTTAAAGAATCCGATTTTATTGGTGTGTTGTGTGTTTTTGGTGTGTTTTGGATTCATGGTCTGAAAAACCTAAGCATCTGAGATAAACAATAATAAAACAACTCGGCCTTATGCAACTGCCGTAGTACGGCAAAAATTACTGCGTTTCAAATATGAAGTTCGAGTTCACGCTCAGATGACAGATTAGTATAACATCAGTATGGAAAAAGTTGGATATCGCTGCTATTATTTAGTGCCTCAATAACAATAGGTATTTCGCAGAAAAGCAATGTTAGATATACAGTATGTCCTGAAATAGATTGACGATTTTCAAAAATGCAGCAAATTCATGTGATAGGACATAAATATTTCGTCCCGCAGTTTTTGGTATTAATTCAAAAAAGTTGTCGATAGATAGCGCTACATACATTAAACATATAAATCAAGAAATAATTGAAAATCACATCACAATTTTTCGAAATTTTTTAATAAACAAAAATCAGTGCATAATATTTTCTAAATGTACACTATCAACCACAATCGGAGGAGGAATTGGTAGACATTTTCTGGAAAGTGGCCAATAGAATGTCTCCACATGCATCACTGATTGGCAAATGTATTTCCTTTCCTGTGAAGCTTGGGTAATTTAAAGAAATTACACGACTATCAAAACTATCCCTCTAAGAAATGGGAAACGCTAGCAGTACGGTGAGGCTTCGCGCCATTTTGCATAAATCAGGATGTTGCCGATGGTTCGACTGAAACCTTTTCAATGCCCACAAAATCATTCAAAATTTAAATATATCACTTTGAAGTCATTGTATCATTTAGAAAAGAAGGATCTGTTAAGAGACGTTACTGCCATTGTTGAATTAGTTACTATTGAGATTCAATAACTTAATTGAAAGAATCAATATAAATTAGAATAAAAATAATTTTCACCACTATTTTTTAGCTAAATTCCAAGTTGTTTATTTGGTAAATTACTGATTCCAAAATCTTACAGGTTACACAGCAACGCCAGAATCAATCCGCGCACCAGCACGTTTTTCACAAGAAATCAGGTTATATTTACATTTAACAACCAAAAATGTTATTGCAATGAGTAAACAGAAAGTATTTTAAAATTACAACAATGCTTTAAAAGCTCGTAAAATAAGCTGTAAAGATAAATAGTTATTATTTGCCGTTACAGATGCAATTACACCTCTACTAGAAACAGTTACCCATACAGTAAAATTTTGGGAAAAGAATAATTTTGGAACACCCACATGGGGTTTCTCAATTACACAAATGTACCAATTTTGCTTATTGAAGTATCCATTGAAATGGAAACGTGCTTCATCTTAAAGCCATATAGAGTTCACATCAATATTGCCACCATCAATCATTCTCAGCAATTCATTCGCACACATGTTCCTTTTTTTTTTCTCTGTATTCGATATGAAGCTGTTGCTGCTTGAATTTTGTACGGGAACAAGGTACATACGTATTATTTTACGTGTCACCGTTTTGCTCACTTGACGTACGCTAGCAGTTTTTTGGACTGATTTACTAAAGGTGTGTGCAAAAATTTCCTCAGTGACTTGCACATTTGCTTCTGTAATAACCGAATGGTGTTGTCCAACCCTTCCAATTTTCTCATCAGCTGTTTCGTTTGAATTTTTCGTACAATTGCTTTTTTTACTCGATTGTAGATCCATAGCGACTTGGAACTTGTAATGAAAGTTTCTTCTTGTTGCAGTAATACTCTTCCAAATATAAAACAAGAAAAATTATTTTCTATAAAGAATACGTCATTTTCGAAACTTTCAGAATATACAATTCAACTCTGTACTGCTCGTCCAGTTACAGAGCACTCCTTTAAAGTAGAAAGAGTAACCCTTCCGGGATAATTTATTTTACATGCGTGAAGAACAATAAAAGGGACAGTGCCATCTATCGACCACTTTTTGAATTAAAACAGAAAGCTATGAGATGAAAAATTAATACCTTGTCACATGAATTTTCTCCAAGAGTTGTTTTTTTTAACCATAACCGTTTTTCTGTTATGCATTTTGGAAAATCGTCAATCTATTTCAGGATACTGCAGTATCCTTGTAAATAATATTTTGTATTGATATTCTTTGTTTTATTACGATGTATCTAATGATTCTGTAATCTTAATAATATTTATATCTGAACAAATATAATATAAACTTAGGTGACTATTTATATTTGAAATACAGTGTGAGGTATGCTCTGCAGTTCTCATTTCTTTTCTATCATAATTCGTTTTTTATTTCTTCCAAAATTATTTACCCTTTATTCTACGTAAATGGTCATTTCTAAATACTTTGACTATCATGTTTGCCTTCTATGTTGATCCTTTTCTAATTTATAACTACAATTAAATTAAAAAATGAATTGTGAAAAGGCATGTGCATACATAATATATTTTTCATTATCAACTTTTCAGTGAAACGAAGAATCATGGTGACTCTAATTCCTAACTCAGCCAAACTTCCGTAGTTGCAGGTAAAGAAAAATTCTTCATCTACAGATTTTGAGTCAGTTGAGAACCAATCAACGTCTCTGAATTGCTTGCCGTCAATAATTTAACATGTACTATTTCAAACCATATGGTATAATTGATCCCTTGAAGGCATCAAAGTGGATGACAGGTTTGAGAGGTTCGCCAGAAAAGGAAGAGGAAGTTGAAATAGAATCTTCACCAAATTGATTGAAATAGAAGTCAAGTAATTGATCGTTCATGAGCTATCTTTTAGAAGCTTATAAATAATAGATTAATTCTTATAGCTTATAAATAGTTATTAATTCTTATTATATCTTGGTTTTATTAATATTTGATTGTGGTTTAATGATTGCTCTTGTTTCGTTTCTTATGGTTTGTCTAATGGGTCTTTGCTCGTTTAGTATCTTACGATTTGGTGGTTGCTCTTATTTCATTTCTTTTGATTTAATTATTTATCTTATTTCGGTTTTTATGGTTTAATGATTGTTCTTGTTTCATTTCTTATAGTTTAAGGATTGTTCTTGTTTAGTTTCTGACTTCTTAAAATATGCTAATTAGCACAAAACACTGTTACAATATTTTCATAATAAATAATTATTTACATAATTTAACAACAATTTACATACAACAACATCGTCTTAGTAACACTTGATAGTAATTTAATTATTGCTCTTGTTTAGTTTCTTACGTCATAAAATATCGTTATTGGCACAAGATGTCCAACAACATTTTACGATATTTTCACGATATTTCCCGTTATTCAAAATATTGAACAATATCTTGTTTAATATTTCAACAATATTGATCAATATTGTTGCACAAGATATTGAACAATATCTTGTTCAATATTTCAACAATTTTGATCAATATTGTTGCACAAGATATTGAACAATATCTTGTTCAATATTTCAACAATTTTGATCAATATTGTTGCACAAGATATTGAACAATATCTTGTTCAATATTTCAACAATATTGATCAATATTGTTGCACAAGATATTGAACAATATCTTGTGTTTATATGGATGTCAATGCTTTTAATATGGGTTAATCCTAGAAAAAAAAGAAATTGATTCCATATTTTCAGTGCATGGCTGCATGAAGGAATTTTTATTATCCAGTTCAATAATAATGATATCTAATTGTAGAATATGTGACTTTTAACAGAAAAATTCAAATTATTACTAAAATTTTCTAATCAAAATAATCGTTATTAGTTCTCAAACTATATTATTAACATAGTGGCTTATATGCAAAAATGGAACTTTTATCAAAAAGTTTCGATAAATCAAATATAGCTTCAGTCGAATTTTGTTTCCTATTAAACTTTTCTAGGCATTGACTTTAAAAATAATATTTAAAATCATTCTTTCTCAAATGCAGTTTCAAACAAAATGCTAGTTAAATGCAGGAATATAACTAACAAATACAGAAGTTGAAAAATAAAATGCATCTTGTTACAGAAAATATTAAAAAAAAGTTGAAAGAAAACTCTCCTCTCTTCTACAGCAACTAAATTTCATTATTCAAATTCAACAAGACAAGAGTCCTCCAACACGAAAATAAATAATGTAACTTAACAAAATCTATTCCCTTGCTACTTTTCCTCAGTTTGACATTTCAGCTAAATAAAATCAAAAACAAAATCACAGAAAGCTTTTTTTTCCATTCTTCTTTTTTTCCTCTTTTTAACTGAATAGCATAAAAAGTGGAAGTGTGATGGCATTTCTGCGCAACAAATCGATTTGTAACTTAAATGCGACCCGGTAGATGGCAGCAGGATATCTGTCGTTGACATAATATTGACAGCTCTTTCAAATATTCTTAACGCTAGCCTTCCCACATGATTTATTACTATAGCAGAACGGTAGATGGTGGTTTTCCCTACAATTGCTGTAACGTTACAATTTCTTTTTATTTATTCTGTGCTATATATATATATACATATATATAACCTGCCCATATTGTGATCTTTTTTAAAAAGATTTTTTTCGTCTTCAAACGATCTTGTTTTCTTTTCCAGCGGAGAAAACTCCTTGAGCACGATTTTGCTACCGAAAATATGGATTTATTCTCACAAAGACGGTCGTCTTTTCTTCAGAATACAGTCATTTCATAAACGGGGAAATTCTTTGATTCGTATGATGGAGTATGAATGTGATTTCGCGCCGCGATGCAAGCCTTTGTGACTTTCTAAAAGTTAATGTATAAGATATATATCGTCTTTCTATTTTCTTTTTGTTATGTTAGAGAAGTTTTTCTTTTAGATGTTATGTAGAATGAGTGATGTAGATGTTTTAAGATTTTTTTTTTCTTTCTGCCGCCACTTTGCGTTTCATTGCTTTTCTTTGTATCACGATTTAACTGTTTTTTGAAATCTATTTAACTGGCTTAGAAAAAATTTGTTGAATATGTTTTTTTTTTTTAATTGAAAGTTTTATTTTGGTTTTTATTGCAAGTTCCTACATATAGTGTGGAAGTTTTATCATGCAATAATGCTTCTTTTTTATTTCTATGCATAAAAATAAAAGAAAACTGTTTTCAATTTATTATTGGTAGAATAAGCAGTGTTTAGTATACATGGTGATGCCCAAGATGATCAGTAAAGTCTCTCTAAGCCCTTTTAAATTCAAAACAGCGTTTCATGTAGTCAGGGAAGTAAAGCGTACCCTACAGTAAAACAGTTAAGCTGAATTTATGGAGTTTGGTTACAGTGTTCTTGGTGGCGAAATAAGAAAATTACAAGAACGGGCCAAACACATCTAGTTAGAAAAATATACATTACACCATTAATGAAAACATCGGAAACATTTCATGGAATTTACTGTAAAATTAAAATTATAAACTTTGGACTTAAAAAAGTGTTCGACCTAAAATTGAAAAATATATTCTGAAAGTTGAAAAATGTATGTGTTCGTAATGTTTTGAAAAATACAATCTTGCAAAAAAGCTTAAAATATAAGACTATAACGCAGGAGAATATATGTTAAATTTTCGGACTAGACTTTTCACTTTCACCCCTTCATTAAAATGCGAATCGCTTTGCCATTGACATCACAGTCCACAACGTCTTTTCTCCAACTTTTGCTCTATGAATCTTTCTCTAAACTAGAAGAAGATACGAAACAATACAAATTTCCAGTTCTGACTCACTACTAATGAACATTATCTCGGCTTATGAGATGAAAAAGCAGCTGAAATTTGATGCTGTGCCTGCTTTCTTGCTCTTTGACTCAAACGACATATGTCTTACCATGAAGCAATTCTTTTCAATAGAAAGGTTTTATTGCCTGATTGAACAAATGGTGCAGTGCAGGCTATACGGGATTTGAGCGCATGTCATCGAACTGGCTCTGAACAACTTTCTGTTCTTATTGAAATTGTTGCAGAAGGGCTTTAGAAAACATGAAAATGCATTATAAATGCAAGTGGTGTTATACGCGTGCTGTACGTTCAGAAATCTGTGGTTTACTAGATTTTGCTCTCTGCTCTTCACAAGTTTCTGTACCGGTTTAAGAGTGTTTAGATGTACATGTATGTGTTGTAGTAATTTGTATCATTTCTCACATGCAAAGTTTCGTCGTTTGTTCGGGCAGACTCTTCAAAAATTTGTAAAAAACTGTGAATGATCTGTTTTACTATTGTATCCCTGCATCTTATTTGCCATTTCACTTTTTCTTTCTTCTCTGATTGTGCAGACATTCTTCGAGATATAAAAATAGTTTTAGTTCACTTTTAATTTTTTAATATGTAAATCATGCTCCTGAGTTTAAAAAAAAATAGGTGTATCCATTTGAAATTTCGAAAGTTGGCCTATGTAATGGAAACTGTGAGAGCTGGATTATTGCTGATCGTATCAGTTTTGGGCACATAATATAATACCAGCATGTAAAATGTTTTTCTGTTCTCTAGAATGTTATACTCATTAAGGGGCTCGTATACTTGTAAAATTCAAGTTTAAATTGCAAATTATGTCAAAAATAAATTTTAGTTTTATGATAAAGAGTTTAATTTCCATTCTTTCTAGGTCAAGAGTATTTTTCAGTCTTCATTCGTTTACAATTCATTGATTCAAAAACTGAAGAGTCCGTGAATCAAAAACATATTTTTGGAATTATATCTATCAATGAATATGATAAGTAAAGAATTCTTTCAGCTGGAAAGATAAAATTTGGCGTATGATCTTGACATCAAATTCTTAGATTTCTAGTAAATATTTAATGAAGTGTGTCTGTCTGGCTGTCCGAGTCAAAGTGGAAACGATAACTACAAAATCAAGAGTTCATACAGAGATACAAGACAGATACAGACAAAATTTGATACACAGATTTAACATTTAAAGTGCCTATACCTAATAAATTTTGAATCAATTCTAGCGGGGGGCTGACTGTCTGTCTGTCTTTTATTTCACAAAAATGTAAACTCGATGAATAGAATATATGAAATTTCAAATGAGATTCTGTAACTACAGTTGCTGTTCAATGTTCATTTTTTGTTTTGAATTAGTCGGAAAAAAGGCTGCTAAATACAATTTCGGTTTCTTCATGATGAAGGTTTTTGCGTCCGAGCGATTAATCGTCGAAGATTGCATGTTAATAAACTCTTTCGTAACTATAGTCTGTGTATTTTCTGTAGGCGGTTCAAGGTCACATTTTTTACCTCGTTATTGGTTGTCTGGTACCAGTAAAGCGGTAGAAAATGTGAGCTTGAACCGCCTACAGAAAATACACAGACTATAATGCTCGCCTATGGCATGCTATTAATAGTATAGAAATACGTTTATCAAAGTATATGAGAAACTTTCGGGAAAACCAGTACCGTTTGTTGAGATTTAAAGCTGTAATGAAATAAATATAGATACTAATAGTCATTGACTAGCAAATTTTGAATCATTAGCAAACAAAATAAATTTACAGAAAACTATTTTTTTTAAATGGTAAATGAAGGAAATTACATCAATTTGTCCGTTTATCTTCAAGGTATTAGATAAAGAAAACTGAAAGATAACTGACATTTCCTAAATAAAGCAATTGCAGTAAGGCACCCGGAATAGTCTAGCCCCTTTTTAAGTTAGGTATCGTAATTATGTATAAAATGTCTCATTTTTTAAACTTATTAAAAAAAATTACCTATTATTGTGTCCATTCACGAGCAATAAATATTGAGAATACTAAAGAGTAAAAATAATATGAAATATAACAGATTATTAACAGGATGGTTATAGTTCCAAAAACTTGCTTTATTTAGGATGTGAAACTCTTAAATTCTATAAAAAAATCCATTAGCTAATAAGTTGACTGAAAAAAGAATATCCTGAGACTGCTTCTCTATCCATAAAAATATCTAATATTCTTTCTATTGATTTCCCGATTGCATCTGCGTAAATATTCTAAAACGCATCATGCAAGTAAATAGTGCAATATTGTTTCAACCTCTAATGCATATTAAGAGGTGATTTGTTTTGCATATTGCATAAGATGTTGTTGACACATGGTGGAAATTTTGCAAACATGAAAACAGCGAAATGCAAGAGAATTATCACGAGATAAATATTCACATTATCCAGTATCATAATTTATATCGGATGTCACGAAAATTTTGTAAATTGAAAACACTCCATCATATTAATTGGTACTTGTCGGTTGTAATGGCGGCCAAATAGCGCCAAGAAAGAATTTCGCCAATTTGGTGATTTCAATAGTCAAACTATATAACATGTAATCCGAACATTAAAAAATTTTCATAAAAAATAATAATACACTTAAGTATATTTTTATAATTTAGTGAAATTTTTTTATCGCTTTTTGATTGCTGTTAAAATCGAATTGTACCTATTAACTCGCTTTAAAAATTTCTTCTTAACTATATTCTTACAATATTTTCTTTGTTTATAACTTCTGTACATATTTGATGCAATTAAAAGCAATTTGCCCCGTTTGACCCATGTTCGGTTCTTTCAGTCATGTTTCTCTAATTCTTTTTTTTTTTTTGTTGTTGTTGATTTAGTGGATGTGAAAGAACTACATAAATGGTCTTATCTCTTTGAATCCAATCTACTTGTTAACTTCATTAAATTTTTAATTTTTTTTATTTCTATATGATGAATACGATACTTCTTTACGATCTGTACTGTCTTTATTCTGTACGATCTGTACTATCTTTATTCTGTACGATTCTTCAATGAGATTAAAAAACTACGTTATCTTTTTTCGCCAAAGAACACCAATGGTACAATTATGTTGAAAAAACTAAAGATGTGTTATCATATGAGAACAACATGTTGTTTTGGTTTGAGGTTTTTGAAGCTTCAAAATGCGTAGACAACAAAGTGTTGAAGCCTGTAGCAATGACGACGTTTATTTAAACACGAAGACGACGAATATACAGACGACAACTATATACAACCGAGACGAACACACAGCAGCACGCTACAAAAACAGTAGCCTACAAGTAGTAATCGACCACAACACACAAAGTGGCCAGACGGAATCCAGCAGGAGAGGGGATCCTCGGAGCTTCGCTCTAGGGTCTCTCCAAATGGCTGAAATCCTCACTGCCTCCTCGCGTTAGCTGTATCCAACAGCCGACTCACTACCAGACAAATGTCTACTCTGCACAGAACTTGATGCTGCTTCCACAATAGACAACAGTACTCGGCAAACAGCTTGGTTCAGCAATAGCTTGGGCTCCACAAAACGCTGGCACTCCGCCATTGCTTGGCTATTCTCCCGAAGACTCGTTACTTGTCTACGACTCCAACTATGCTTCCGATTGGTTCATAGCAGCTTCAGACTACTATCCTTTTATAGTTCCTGGGAGGCGGGCCTAGAACCCTCTGGGCCAATCAGGTGTATCTGAGTTCCTATTAGATGGAACATTAAAATTTTGAAGTTTCCAGCATTATTCATTTTGTCGCCAAAGTCGCCAAATTCGTCACCACTCCAATAAATGGTGGACAAGTTTGTCGCCAAGCTCTGGAATTACTGGCTCTGTACCCGAGCAGCATCGATTACAGATGATTGTAAATCAGTCTTTCCGGTGATAGAACCGTGCTGGGAACAATATTACTGGTTTGTAACAATATCATTGGATCACTAGCATATGGATATTAGATCCATGGATATTCCGACAAAAAATTGTAAACGATGAATATTAAAAACAGGACAGTCAACTAAAACATGATCCATACATAAAATTGTATAGCATGCACACATGTTGGGCATGGTTCACCAAATAAAAGATGCTTGTGGCCGAAGTCGGTATGACCAATTATGCGAGTATAACCAATCTAATCATTGAATCGGATGGAGTGGTCTTATTTATTAGCCTTTTATATTGTTGAACCTACAATGTCTTGACTTGATACAAAAATAAAATCGAGTGAAACCCACAATGAACCAACTGAAGATCTTCTATCTTGCATTTTAATAGATCTACGTGAAATTTGGTATACTGAAGGAATCTTTCAGAATCATAGGAATCCCATGTAAAGATGATGTGAAGTCCATGTGGGATGTTTAGGGTGTAGTTTCAAATATCTTCCAAGGCATTTGTGATTTATATTCATGCAAGTCTCATGATTAATATATTTCATTACACTTATATGAAGCTGTTTTATTTCTGTCTTCTATCTTTCCGAATTCTTTTTTCCGAAAGTCTGGTGATTCCAAATCTTTTGTGATATCCATCCTTTTATGAGGACAGTTTTCGAACATGTATGCATTTATCTGCTACTGCACCTTAAATATCCAGATGGGATTAAAAAACATTTTCTTGGGATAGGGGTTACGGAAGACATCGCCAGAAAGTACCAAGATAACGAAACCTAACATGATTGACAAATCGTCAGGTAATAAGCTAATTTCAATCAATCAATCGAATGCTTTATACAATTTTTGTTTTGATTCTAATCGAAAATACATCATTCTAGACAAAAATTATTTATTTATTTATTTATTTATTGTGTGTGTGTGTGTGTGTGTGTGTGTGTGTGTGTGTGTGTGTGTGTGTGTGTGTGTGTGTGTGTGTGTGTGTGTGTGTGTGTGTGTGTTTTGAGTATTCTCCTCGCTATCAAGCTTCCATTGGTATTCATTCAACCGAAGCAAATGAAGCCGCAGTAAGATATTTATTTTCTCAAAGGCACTCAGGTTCCAAAACAACGAATGCACTCAAAAACATTCAGATGAAGCACACTTCTTTTTTCGTTATCTGTGATGTTAAAAAAAAATTAAGTAACAAAATAAAAATAATACAGGAAATAAATTATCGTATTGAAGATTTTTTACAATATTCTTGGTTTTACAGCCGAACATGGGTTCGATAAAAAGAAATGTAGGTTCTTAATATGAATCAATGATTCGTGTTTCCTCAGCTTCTTCTTGTTTCCGATTCTGCTGAGCTAATATTCAAAATAAATTAGCTATTCTTCTACTTTATACCAATTACACATATCTTAACTAGTGTGAAACATGGCCGTTCCCACTCAAGAAATATGTGCTTTCCATCCCGCTCAAAGTTCCATTCTTTCGAAATAAAGATTCCGGTGAATTTCATTTATTTCAAGGAGACTTATGTAACACAATATACAGTTTACATGCGGATGAGTGAAAGAAATGCATGAATGAAGTCCGCTCCGTAAAAGGGGTTGTGACGTGTGTGTAGCTAAGTCGTATGCATGGCCCTAGATGGCGCTACTGAAAAACAAAAGACGCACCTTTGGCTTAAAATCACTGACTTCTAAAGTCAGAGGGTTTGTCTATGACAAATGCCATTAGAAACAACAACAACAACAGTTTATATATCAAAATATGATATATTATTGAATATTTACACTTGCAGGGCTCTACGGAAAGACAAGTTCAATTTGATAAGTAAAACTTCGTTTACTTGAGAAATATTTTCAATCATCATACAAGCAAATCTCCTAACACAACAGGCCTTAATGTTAAAATATGTGCTATACACGAGTAAACTCATTTTATTTACGTATTATTGTGAATAACAAACTTCATTTCTTTTTTATTTATGTTTTAATCCTCTTCCATTCACCGAATCAAACCTTGTAAATAAGCATTCCCTGATAATTCGCAACTTGTTTAATTGCGATTCATTCATCCCATTGTTTTCTATTAATTAAGAAGTAATTAAATAATTTCGGAAATTTAATTAGTTTTCCTGGGGTTGCCTAAGAATCTTCCATTAAGAGAAATTCATTCCGGATGTGAGGATACATATCAGCAATTGAAAGGGAGAGGAACCGATTGTCTGCCGGTTTTCAAATCCGGCAAGTTGTAGAAAGCCATCTGAAAGAGGATGATAGAGATTAATATACAATGAAAACAATTATGAGGAAAGAGTGATTCAACATTGAATACAGGTTATGAGGAAGGAGTGATTAAATAAAATACTTTGCTCAGTTTAATAACGTTTAGTGCATAATAACTTATTGGTAATTACAAATATCCATTCTATTTTATTAATTGAAAGTCTTTAGGGTATCATTGTTTATAGTGTTACCGCAAATACATTATTCTTAACGCTTATATGGTAAAGTGATGTATTTTTATTGCTCCTTGTATTTATATGATAAGGATTTATATGAGCTCTAGAAATGGAGGTTTGGTGAAGTGTTAAGATTAAGTTAATTATATAATTGGTGCTTTGGTATCTGTTTTGGTCTATTATGGTACTACATCTTTATGTGTAAAGTCATCTAGAAACCGGTACTCAAAGTTTATAATTATATAAGCTTTGGTATCTGTTTTAGTCTATTATGATACTACATATTTATGTTTAAAGTCATCTAGAAATTGGTATTCAAAGTTTATAATTATATAACTGGTACTTTGGTATCTGTTTTGGTCTATTATGGTACTAAATCTTTATGTGTAAAGTCATCTAGAAACCGGTACTCAAAGTTTATAATTATATAACTGGTACTTTGGTATCTGTTTTGGTCTATTATGGAACTAAATCTTTATGTGTAAAGTCATCTAGAAACCGGTACTGAAAGTTTATAATTATATAACTGGTACTTTGCTGTCTGTTTTGGTCTATTATGGTACTACATATTTATGTTTAAAATCATCCAGAAACCGGTACTCAAATTTTGCATACATATGAAATACATATACACAATTTTCCATACATATGAAACCAGTAATATTTAAATAGTTATAAAAATATTCATTAAGGTATCCAATTAAGTTAAAAAATATGAATTTAAATGAAAATTCGCATTTTTTTCGCAGTTTCAAAAAATAGTAACGTTTCTGTTTCCAGTAATATCTTTATTTTGTCTTTATGTCACTTAGAAGCCAAGTTATAGCAAAAGATTGGCATATAAGTGATACTTATTTATAAGCATTCAAAAATTTAAATGTATTTTCTGAAGAACTAGTGTTTTCATAATTCTACTGTATGAGTATCGTCATGTGTCAAAAAATAATCAAAATATCTTAACGAATGTAAAATTAGTGCTTGATATACTATGCAGAATATAAGGAACTATAAGGTTGAGTCCTATGAGCCATCACCGGCGAAGGTACAACCCTTCCCGAAGGATGTACGTCCCGTCATCGATGGGAGGAGCCAGATCCCCCACCTTTTTGTGTACCCTCCAGGGTGGCGAGATTCAACCATTATACCGGAAGCATCTCATCCTCTTTTCGAGGTACTCCCCCCCCCGGGTTTCCCTCTACATAGATAAAAAAAAACATTGCACTGACATGTCTCTATATTATCCATTACAAATATTTTACAAAAACAGTTATACAGATTAATACAATTCATTTTGCAATAAAAAATAAATAGTCTTTATCTCTAGAATTTTTTTATATGCTAACATAAGCCTGTGCATTTTGTGCTTCATAGTATGATGGAGAAAATTAAGGAATTTGGTATGTAATTTGGTATTTTTTTAAGTATGGAATTTGGATTTTTTTTTCTTTTATGACTGAGTTGAAAAATGTGTTACTTATGTATCTGCGATGTTAGCTGCAAGACCGTATTCCAAATTTCATATACCAACATTGTAACATTTTCTAGTACTCTCATTTACAAGCTCGCAAATAAACAAACCAACAGATTTAGTTACTTTGCCTACATGGACATGGATGGACAAGCAGACAGATTTTTTATCATTAGATTTTTTTTTTTTCAAATTTTGCAGGCGTCCTGGCATAGGAGTAGCGCGCCTTCCCCCTGGTCTGGGCGTCCTAGGTTCGAGTCCCGGTTTGGGCATAGTTGTTCTTCCGTTGTTCTATTTGTGAGCTGGGTGCATGTGCCTTCCTGTAAAAAGGAGTTGCGCAAGCGAAAGAGTGATGCGTGAGTAGCAAAGTCGTACTCTTGGCCTTAGTTGGCGCTACTATAAAAACAAGAGATGCTCTCCCACCGGCTTAAAATTGCTGTCTTTGTAACAACGGGCTTGTCCAGGGCAAGTGTCATAAGAAACAACAACAACAAAAAAAAATTAACAGAAATCTGCGACTGAGGTGAAAGCTTCTTTATAATGCTTCTAAGTATTTGCACTTTTAAAATATTATATTCACTGGTGGACAGACGGTTAATAGTCTGGGAGCATATTTTTCTCATTTAAGATTTCTGAAAGTGGAATTTCATTCGAAAATAGAAGCTTAATTTTTCGAAGACCATAATTTGCTCTCTTTGAATACTTCCCATAGGAGGGAGAGAAAAAAAAAGATAATATTATTTTTTTCTAAAGAAATAAGATTCACCGCATGCATATACCTCATTTCATACTACTCAGCAGTTACTTCGTAATTTCTTTTATCAATACCATAATAATGTAAGAAGAAAATACCAACCTTCAAAACTATTCTCATATAAAATTTATTTCCAAAATCACGACCTTTCCTCTTGTATATGAAATGTGACATTTAATGATAAGATTTCTATCCATATTCCTTATTGAAGCACATCAGAATATAAACGCCCACGACATTTTAAGCAAAGCCATCTCCATTGCCACCACAAGGCAACTGTTTTCGGGCCTTCTTCCCTTTCCTTCGGAGGGGTGACACGAGACGTATCACTCTATGCACCGTTCTCGATTTGAAATCCCCACTAGTAGATTTCATTATCCCCTCCCACCCCAGTGTCCCTGGCAGCCCCCCCCCCTCCATCTCTGCACTCTAGAACAGAGAGCGTAATGAAGGAGAGCGTTCTGCTATTGATTAGGGAAGAGGCCACAGTTTGCTTTCAGAAGTCACAATACCCAAGCTATTGATGAGTGCCATATTTGGTCACTACACAGCTATGATTTAGTTGACTTGGTTCTTGCTTAAAGTGCAGGTGCCTATGCAGTTTTCCTCAACGTAATTTTAAAAATGTGATATGGTGATACCTCGCCATATTATGACTATGACTTAGCCAGACTATGAGCACAGAGATCAAATCTATAAAATGGAGATAGTATCTAATTATATATTGTATTGAGTGAAAATAGTGATACATTTTTTCCGAATTTGAACGTAAACTGGAAAATTGCTTGGACCATTTAAATAAAGGAAAAAAAGAATCCCAAATCAAGAAGCCACTTAAAATTAATTCAATTAATTTTAAAATGGCTGCAAAATATTATATAAAAATCCGTACTGTGGAATACGATGAAAAGTCCAGTAGGTTCAGTAACATGTAACGGTGCTTTATTCGTAAAGAAAATGCGACACACAAACAACAATGTGCAGAACAAAACAACACACAAGCAGAAATTCTTTATAAAACAACAACAACAAAAAGAGCACATGCAGTATTTCCTGCTGATCAACATTCCGAAGAGGGGATTGAGTAGACGAATAGCTGGAACTTAACTCGGCTGTCAGTTACTGACTCTTCTTAACTTTTAAAACTCCAGTAACGAGTAAGTTGAATGCTTTTGAACAAGCATTGTAACTCGAGTCCTAATGAAGCTATCGCCAAGATTCTTGAATATTCTGGACCTTTTGTTTTTATCGCGATTTACCAGGCATCCATTCAACATCCATTAAAGATATTTTTTAAACTATCTTCCTTGACAAGAAGTTATGCTGGTAAGCACTATTACAAACGTTTAACTATAATAAAGAATTATGTTCGTGCAAGAGTGGATTAAAGGGAAGGGACTATTTGGTAGGATGGTATATGTATATGTATGTGTATATATATATATATATATATATATATATATATATATATATATATATATATATATATATATATATATATATATATATATATATATATATATATATGTTTTAAACTTTAATTTCAACTTAATTAATTTCCAAGGTTTTATCTTAATCTAGCCCATAATAAGTTTATTCTCTTATTTCGTGATCCAATTCCACTGTCTCTACTTAATTAATTCAAGAGAAGCTTTATAAAATTGCTTAGTCAGCTAAATGCCGATAATTTCACATGCTCAGCGTGAAGGGGTAAAAATGTCCAGTAAGCACATTCTTTCTTGAAAGATCCCTGTGTTTCCCTAACATGTGATTGACATGCGTCAGAAATCCCTATCAGAATCTTAATAATATATTAGCACAATGAAGAAATATTTTCCCTGTCAAAATCTAAGGTTATATAAGGCGAGGGATAATTTATTTCGGCCCTTCTTCCCCACTTCTGCTTTTGTGATGCTCTGTGGCGGACGCGAAATGTCAACGTCCTTTCTTGTAAATAATTATATATATATATATATATATATATATATATATATATATATATATATATATATATATATATATATACACAAATCCATATGATACTACCAAATAGTCCCTTCTCCTCTAATAATTTCGTCTCTAATAAACCGCTAATAAAGGTTTCACTCTAACCTCTAATAAATGCAATTTGAGTAATTGCATTTGCATGAAGAAAGTGGAGAACTGCATATTGTCAAATGATTCAAACTTTATAAGGATCTATAATTTAGATCTTAATCTGTGCACTTAATTTAACCTGCCTAGCTCTTTATGTTTTGGGGTTATGGAGATCCTTCGTACATGAACAGGCAGACAGATAGATTTCTTCTGAATATATTTCGGTCAAAATTTGACAGAAATCTGCACATTTGGTAATAAATCCATATACCAAATTTCATCAATCTAGCTCAAAGAGCTTTTGAGTATCATATTCATAGACAGACAGACATGATGTTGGACTCAGGGAGGTCTGAAACGGGGAGATTCGTCAAACTCTCGAGTTCGAGTTTTTGTACGATTACCATACTTTTTCTTTGCATATTTAGTATATGAGAAAATGAAAATGTAAACATATTACATATGGATGGAAACTTCATAATCTGAACATTATTCTTAGCTATAATAAACGTGTACGTTATTAGAATATAACATAATAATAATGATATCACATTGAAAGTCTTATCATCAGATATCATCCATAATTTTCTAGAAGCTTTTGTCGACTTACTAGTTCAGCTGAAATATAGGTTATATTTAATTTCAATCATATCTTTTATGCTTCACTTGATGTTCATGATTTACTTAATAAATTAATTTTAAGTATCAGATTGTGGTTGACGTTAATACCATGTTATTCAAATAATCTTACATATGTTCTGTTTATTATGTACGTGGTATGTGCTTAATGGTATCATAGTACCATTTAAGACTTCTACGTTGTTTTTTAAAATAAAGCAATTCCATTTTCTGAATCTTCATGCGAATTATTCAAATAATTAACAGGATATTTCTTTTCTTTTTTTTTAACTTTCAATAAATTATTAAGATCAAATATTTGATGATGTAACTGAAAGTTTAAATTCCATTGCAGCAATAACACTTATTTTAAAAAATTATGAAAAGAATATCTTTAAAAATGGTCGAAATTCAAAAGCAAAATTGCATGATGATTGTATTAATATCACTAAATAGGCATTTTTAAAAAAATTGAAAAATTTCAATAATAACATTTTCTTAAACTACATTTTAAAAAATGTCAAAATGTCCTATAATTCTTAATTAATTAAAATTCTAAATAAAATTTACTTTAAATCCATCCGAGATGCCTATTCTCAACCGTCCACACTATTTTTATATGAAATTTAAGACCCTTGGGTCCAATGTTTATCCTGTAGAATGTCTTCAATTCATAAATTACGATATATCATTTTTTTTATAAATTTATTGTATGGTATTTTCTTTCCAAACTACGTTTTAATTTTTGGTCACACTAGTAAATGAGCTTTACATTCTTATATTTGTTACAGCTTCTGATTTTCCCAATGCATTTTTAGAATGTTACGCTTTGTAATTTCTGGTACATGAATAAACAGTCTAGTTATGGCATTTTTTTGTAAATTTTTATATATTCTTAGAATTAATATTTTTGTAAATAATTATTTATTATATCTGAAATCAATTTATATTTTCTTATATTGCTTTCAGTTTTTAAGGATGGAGTATCAGTTTTATAAATAGTCTCTATTTTCCATAGACCTTCTAAGTTGTCAATGTATAGGTATTTAGTTATAAATGAGTTTTTAATTGATAACTATATACCTATAGAATGTGTTTTCAGACTTCGCACCATCACATATCCTCATCCAAAAAATGAAAAGAAAAATCAACAGTCTCTCAGATGTTCGAATTTCCCTCATGCTTAGAAAATCCTGGTTTTTCTCTCAGATGTTCGAATTTCCCTCATGCTTGGAAAATCCTGACTTTTCTCTCAGATGTTCGAATTTCCCTCATGCTTGGAAAATCCTGGCTTTTCTCTCAGATGTTCGAATTTCCCTCATGCTTGGAAAATCCTGGCTTTTCTCTCAGATGTTCGAATTTCCCTCATGCTTGGAAAATCCTGACTTTTCTCTCAGATGTTCGAATTTCCCTCATGCTTGGAAAATCCTGGCTTTTCTCTCAGATGTTCGAATTTCCCTCATGCTTGGAAAATCCTGGCTTTTCTCTCAGATGTTCGAATTTCCCTCATGCTTGGAAAATCCTGGCTTTTCTCTCAGATGTTCGAGTTTCCCTCATGCTTGGAAAATCCTGGCTTTTCCCTACTTGTCAGTAAAGAATGTACATGCAAGCAAAATCATGCGTTAACTGATCCTTTACTTATCAGATATTTTCTACCGTATCTACTTCTGAGAAAGATTACAGAAATATTGTAATTATGCATTATGCTGCATTTAATTATTGCATTGTGAGTAGTTTCTTATGTGTTCGATGGGGCTTAGTATTCCAACAAAAACATATGTTGGTAGATCCTCAAGTCATCAGATAGATTATTCTCTGTAGTAGATTCTAAAAAGGATTACAAAAAAAAAAAAAAAAAAAAAAAAAAAAAAAAACTATAACGTTACATAATACCAAACTTAATTCCTGCAGCTGTAAGTAGTTTTCTTCTATTCTTTCTGTGTAATTTAATATTCCCAGTAAAAGTTGCTCATACTGAGAAAGAGATAGTAATTAGGAACCACAAATCCAAAAAATTCTAATTATTTTACTATTGCATAAGCTTATCCAATTAATATAATTCTGAAAAATTGTAAGAAAATAAATTTAATTAAAAACAGATTTTAAAAACACATTTGTATTAGTGAACTTAACAACAGATTATTTATTTTATTTCTTCTTCTTTCTGATTAGGTATTTATCAGATACCACTGATACAAAATCAAATTTAATTGAATTTGCAGTGAAATGATAATCAGTTTCCAAAAACATTAGTGAAATGCATTGTCATCGAGAACATAAAAGGTGCAGATTTTAGTATATGATATATAAAATATCCATTGAAAAATCTCATTTATGCACACATGAAAAAAGTAAAATTCAATTAAAATGTTAAAATAAATTTCATGAAATAAAGTTTCTAGAAACACATTTTTAAAATTATAATGAAAAAGAGATTTTTATTATTTCCTCACAATTCCACTTTTTAAGGTTTTCTTTATTGTGTATTGTTATAATTATTATTGATTCTAAAAATAAAATGTTATCAAATTCATTACCAGATGGAGAAATCAATATGGAATTACTATATTCTTAACTGATAACTGATAATTAAATTCTGAAAGTTAAAAAGTCATGTAATAACTTCAAGAATGCCCACGAGTGCTCATTTGCAGATCAAAAAGTCAGTAAAAAAACTTTAAAAAAAGCATAAAACCCTTAAAATTAAGCAAAATAAAAAACAGTTTGAAGATTTGGCATCGATAAATCACGGGATTCTTTTTAGATAAGGAAAACAAAATTAAAAAAAACAGCCGATAGGTGGCGTTTCCCACATAAGTGAAAGAAAAGACTCACAAAAAACAAAAATAATATTACCAAACCATTTATTATAGCAATATGTGTTCCACATATCCACCATCTCAGGTGATAGAACATTGCAGACGTTTCACAAATCCAGCAACAGCAGAGAGTGCAGCATGGTGTCCGGCTGTATACAAGACAGTTCTCGAAGCCTTACATTTTTTAATTGCAAAAGATTGGATGTCCAGGATCGATACGCCAGGCATTTTGAATACCCCCATATCAAAAAGTCTGCTGGTGTCAAATCGGGAGACCGAGTGAGGCAATGGAAACTTGGTTTCTGCCAGCCTCCCGTAACTGCTATTCCCTGCCTCAAAATCTGGCGCTAATGTTTCCATTTTGGCTGCAACGCGCTCAGAACATGTCTGCCTTAGACTTCGTCTGAACCTTACACTATCCTCCACCATATCCAGTTTCCTCAAATTGCTGAACAAGCTTTATGAGGCCTGCAACTGTTAAAGGTCCTTTTTCATTCTTCACATTTTTCTGAAATCTCCATTTACGCAGTGCAACAGTAGCTGATTCCTGGTTCAGGTAAAACGGCTTCACCAACAAAGCTTTATCTTTTCCACATAGTATTCTTGTTTACTTACATAGCATGCAACGGAGAACTGATTCTGGATCAAGAGTGTAAGTATTTATAATCGCTTGTCACATTTGCATATTTCCAACTCTTTTATACCATCGCCACCTATCGGCTGTTTCTTTTATTTTTATTTATTTTATTTTTTTACCTGAAAAAAATCCCGTCACTTATCGGTACTAAACCTGCAAAGCGTTTTTTATTTTGCTAAACTTTACGGGTTTTATGAATTTTTAAAGTTTTTACGCATTTTTTGTCCACAGGAATGTCTGGAAGTGAGTGAAAACTCGATTACAAAATTTCACGTTTACAAACTGATCACAGATTAAATTAAACAAAAAGAATAAAAAGCATGGTTCCTGGATATCTAACAAATGATGAAATTATTCAAAAAGATGATAAAAAATGTGACTCAAAGAAAGAAAGTCTTAAAAATTGTAATAATGCTTCGAAAATTGACATCTTCTAAGCACATAATCTCTCAATTAGCAATTCCTCTTTTCTTTTTCTTTTTAATTAATTCTTTATCGCTCTGAGTGGAGCTTGTAAACAGCGAAAGTATGTTTGCAGGGAACTAATATTAAATCAAATACAAAAAAAAAAATAGTGTGTGCTCCTTCCTCTTTTTATAAACTAGCTGAATGAATGAAAATTTTTTGTTTAGATGATTTCAATAAAGTCTTTCAAACCAAGAAATTTCTCCTTAACTGTTTTCATTTACAAATGTTGAAACATTTTGGAAAGGAAAAAACTGGAAAAGAATTTTAAATGCCACAATATTTTCCTTATTTTTCCTTGAAAACCGTACAGTATAAGAAATTATTGTTGCTTATATTGTACTTTTCTAGGGATGAAAAAATTCCTGCAGTTTGGATTAGAATATTAATTAATTAACCTACATTTCTTCTTCTTGCACTTACCTATAAATAATTATAGTTTTTAAAAATTAAGCTAGAGCTCAATTATTAAATGTTACCGTCCGAAATATTCACTTGAAGTTACATCCGGTAAGAAGTTGTAGTTTTATACAGGACTCTACTTCAAGATGGTGTATATGGTATCATGAATACGTTTATTATTTCATCTCTGGACTTTCTACCATGCAAGAGCGCCATGGATTAAGCAAGGCCGTCTTCCCTCTTTTGGAAAAAAAATGTCCCAAATTGCTCCTATGTCTCCCGGCTAGGAACAAATGTCCCAAATTGCTCCTATGTTTAGTTTCCAATCCATCATACTTGGTTAGAAAATGATAAACTAAAACAGCACGAGCGTTCCGGATTAAATAAAGCTGTCTCTGTCTCACTTGGAAATAAAAATGTGGCTCGTTTTACTGAATATTGACGAAATATGCCAAATTGCTTCTATTTTTGATGACCAGTACATAATTCTTGGTTTGAAAAGAACATACTAAAACTATAAGAGCATTTATCAAGGCTGTCTTTCTGCCTTTGAAAGAAAAATGTATCTCGAATTTTTCTGGAATATTTACCAAATATCCCAAATTGCTCCTATTTTTGATAACAACTCTATAATTCTTGGTGTGAAAAGTATAAACAAGAGAGTTGCCTTCAATGAATTCGCCTTAGAACTATTAATACTAATAAAATACTGTCAACTTAACTATGGTCCATATGGTTGGCTACTGAAGTTTTCCTCCAAGCGGTGGATCAATATAATTTATTTCTGAGAAGATAACTTACCTTCACATACTGCAGCAAGTCAATCTACTTCAGATCGCTACTTAATCGCTAAGACCTAGAAAAGAAGACACATTTTGCATTTCTCATGACTGATTGACTATATATTTTCTTAATAAGCTGTATATCTAATTACCTCAGATTTCGAAAGTTAAAAACCACCTCTTTCATCTTAATATAATCACTATCGATGATTTTGGCTAAAAATTAATGAAAAAATTCGCTTTAAATTTTTAAAAATAAATGTAAGGCATGTCATTAATTCTTCCTTTTTTTCTATTTTTTTCTTAGTTTTTCTGATGCTTAATTATTTCATTTTTTGTTTTCTTTGATTTTATTTCTTCGAATAATTTATCCCTCGCGATATTAATTTCCCAGCTGCCAAGTTATTCATACGGAGTATGTATTTAAAATTGCGCATTCTTATTTGATGACTGAAAATTATGAATGTTATTAAATGAGTCTATTAAAAGGTTCCCAAAATGAATACAAGATTTGAATTTTCCGTCATTCATTCTGTAAAGTGTTGGCCACCCTTTTAAAAAAATCATCTTACAGCTCATGGTTTAGGGTTAGTAAACGACAGGCTACACTACGGGGGGGGTAGGGGCTACACGACAGAAAAGCATTTCCATTCTTGAAATTTTTTTCAAAAATTATGAAAGTCTGGTGGCTACAGTTAGAAAATTTGTTAATTGGCCCCCAAGATCGTGTGATTTAACACCAGTGGATTTCTTTTCATGGGGTTATTTGAAGTCGAAGGGCTGTGACAACGAGCCCACAAGCACGCATGCATTGAAGAAGGAAATTAAATTCTGCATCAACGAAATTCAGCCAAATTTATGCAAAATGGTCATGGAAAATTTTACATAATCATATCCTGTGTACTTTACGATTCAATAAAAATATAACATTAAAAAAAAACTGTGTTTTTTTATTTATTTCAAAACTTGCGTTATCACGTTGTTCTATCGTGTAACACTCCATTTTTACTAACCCTGAACTATCAGCTGTCAAATATTTTTTAATAGGGTTGCCAACACTTTACTGCATGAATGGAGGCAAATTTAAATCTTGCATTTATTTTGGACCCCCCCCCCTTTACAAAGTATTACGTCTGCAAATTAAAATACTTGAAAATATGAATGAAAATCCTATTTCGGAGCTAACAACCAAAGACAGAGAAATGTTTAACTTGTTTGAAGCCCGTGATTTATTGGATTCATGAAACAATAGATTTCATTATCAAAATAAAAACGTTTGTTCAATATCATCTACGAAATTTAAATTTAAAAAAATTTTACAATTGCAGAAAAAAAATGAATTCAAATATTATAGATTCATTAAAACATAATTATCTGATTTTTAAGATAGGGCAAACATAATTGTTATGATATTGTTATTCTAGGTATAGCTAAGAAATATCAAACACTTGCTAAATTTTTTTTCCTTATTTTCAGCTCAAAAAAGTGATATCAACTTTTCTTTTGCATAGAATTAGCTAAGGCAAATTTATCAAGATAGGAAAAAACTGCAAATTTTTATAAAAGATATAAAAAAAACAATAAGCTTTATATTTATACATATATTTCTTTTAGAATTTTCCAATACCTCTTCTTTCAAATTACCAACTCACATTCCGATTAAAAACAAGAAAATCTGGACACGTAATCTAAAAAGCATTTGTGCCCAAAAATGTCTGCGGAGAGCAGGTCCACATGCACTTAATACAGGGTTTTCGGTTAGTGGCGATTACCTACGAGACAAATGGGACATACCCGGGACCTAAGATTCAGAAGACACTAATGGCATGAAATCCAATGTTTCCGACCGAAGATGTTTTCCTCCAAAGAAGGAGATGGTTCTCCCTCAGGGTTTTTGATGACTTTCTGCCTAAATAGCTCGACTTAAGAAGAAGTTAAAGAGCAAAGAGGATTTGCAAAGTTACTTCCCTTATGCTTTTGAATTCGGAGTTAAGGATTGCCGATAAATTACCTCCCTCTCTTCTCAGATTACCCATAACGTGTTAAATTCATACTCGAATATAGGACACGTCAGTACACTCCCTAAAATACAGCTCTGAGTAAATGTACAAAACGTGTACTCGAAATTATGATGAAGATTTATATAATGGCTCTGAATAAGATTAAAAGATGGAGTTGGATTGCGGAAAATTTCAGAGAGCTGTAGAAATATTTGAGAAAAAACAAAAAGCTTTGAAGATCAAATTTTTTTAAGTTTATAAAAATAAAAATTGTATTTGTAAAAAAATTTTTAGTAATTAATTTTATTGGTTTCTCGTATACGAGTATATAAAGAGAAAGTAATGCAGTCGTCGAAAAAAAATTGTACCTTGATAAAGTGATTACTCTTTACATTTAAGATTTCCCTGAATATATATATATATATATATATATATATATATAAACTATTTCTGGCTATCTATGAGCACAATAACTCAATAGTGTCTATGCTACACGGATGAAATTTGGTATATATACTTAACATCAAATTTAAAGATTTCTATGAAATTTTAAACGAAATTTTTCCTGGACATAGTTTAGATATTCGAATGCAAGTGAACAAAGAAACTATAAAAAAAATAAGTGAGTGGTGATAAGTGAGATTTATGCACAGTTTTGCCATCTAAATTCTAGATATGAATCGAATTTTAAACAAGATATGTCAAAAATATGATCATTTGTCAACTGATTTATTGATATGTATATGAAAACATTAATTCGAAAATAAGCGACTTAGATTAATAAAATGTAATATCTTGTCTTATAGTCGAAATTGTTGACAGAGGCAAATTTTGGACTCAATGGGTGAAAAAATAATGGGCATAATCCCTATTTACTTTCCTTCATTATAATACGAAATACAACACGTTGTTCCATACTGCGTCAAAACATTTCGAGAGGTCATGGGCTGGCACTCAAGGATTGTCATGACATTCGAAGGTTCCTTTACTATATTTTCCCAATATATCTATACTTTCAATGCTGAGTTGGATATAAAAAGAACAAAAAAAGGAAGTATTTAAGCATCCTTCTCATTCCTAAGACCACTAGAGTTCAGAAACTTGTAATGCCCAGATAATTCCCAAACAGAGTAACAGTCACGCACAAAAAAATCCCTACTCTATAAAACCATAACGAGTCCGTATCCTTGAAGGATTATTATATCACAAAAGACTCCAACTTAGTTGGTGGTTATTAAGCAAATGTATATTCGAACATCTTTTGAGAGTTTTCAGAAAACCTCCCTGTTCCCATTTGAAGATTTGGCGAGGAATTTGATGAATTTGGCGATAAAAAGGATTTTCCCCGAGTATTCAAGAATCTTGACATTAGAACGATTTCTGCCCTATCACAGAAGATACAAGAGTAGAAGCTCTGAAATGGGAGAAATCAATCGAGTTGAGAGAAACCACTAATCTGTTTCGAGGAGGAGTACTCGAGTGAATGGATAGTTGATCGTCAGTCAATTATCTGAACGCTTTGTGCTCATGCGCTTTTTAATAGCCATTCGTTGCTTGTGCGCTGTTTATTTATGTTAGTACTCCTTTCTGCTCCAGCAGTTTATTTTTTTTTCTTATTTTCGAGTAGAATAAAGGGTCGTTATCCGTTATCGAACCTGTTATCCTTTTTCTATACACCCACCAGACGATATTTCTACAACAATAAAATATTTTTCTTAATTTGCAAACAATATCCTTTGATATATAAGCAAATATTTAATTGAAACTTCCATTTACTCCGAAAAATACAAATTTTCAGCTCTTCTCTGTCTCTGAGGAATACGATAACTTTAAAACAGACAGATGAAATCTGGACTATATTCGTCAAAAAAATGTGTAGATTTCTGTCAAATCTTGAATGAAATCCATTCGGAAGGATAATTTTTCCGAGAGGAAGCGAACAAGATAATTTTTCAACATCTGAAGTGTAGATACGTATCAATGTTTGGGTAAAATCCGTCAACAGACTGATCTTATGTCGGGCTGTGTATTTACATGTATGCAAACACCATACTCAAGAAACAATGCACAATCATAGATAATGGAAATTAGGACTCCATCTTGCTTCAAAAATGAAATATCTATATAACATTTTGGTTTCAATGTGTTGGAAGAAATGCTTTAAAATGCATACTTCATTTTCTTTACTGTAATAAGAAGCACAAAATTTTCATATGCATGATTGAAAATAAAAACCGTTGAAGTGTTCATTGCCTTGTCTGAAACTCACAATTTCCATGCTGAGAGGGATAAGGATTTTATTCCGAATTATACAAGAAGATCTCGTGGAAACCACACTTACTGGTTTCTAATGCATGCTGAAATTTCTAAAACAACAGTGTTTATCTTTAACTGTTATAGCATTAAATAACACTAGAATAATATAGATTTGCATATAAATAGCAACTTAATATGCTTCAAAGGAATTTAGATGAATTGTAAATGTTAAACCTGCAAAGGTTACCTAGTGAAGATTATGCTATACAGCAAACTAGTATATTCGGTGACTATGCTATATGTGCTTTTGAAAATATGACAGATCTTGAGTAGTATATATACTTAAATTTATTCCATTTAAAGAATTATTGCATGAGATGTTTATATTCTTTAGTTAAGAAAAATGTTTTCTCCTTAAAGACCAACAAATGAAAAAGAATCTATGTACCGGGCATCTTCAAAATGTGGAACAAACGCTTATTTCTATAAAATTGCACCCAAACATATACATCCAATTACAAAATTTTATTAAATGAGGAGGACTATTCTGAGAAAATACTTTGACTCCTTCAGAGGAAAATAATAATTTTTCAATTAAATTTTCCATTTATCTCATATTATAAAAGTATTGATTAGTAAAATGGTACTTTTACATTCATCTGTGTATGCACATTGTTTCACGTTTCTGCCTATAGAATTTTCAGAGATATGCTTCTTTTTCTGGTTCGAGGGGTTTATCAAAAATTTAGATAAACACATTAACTTTGGAAATGAATATTTACTCAATGCATAAAAATTGTCTTAAGCAAATATTTGTCTCGCAGTACATCATTCGATTATTATAAGTTGAAATATATTTGATAATCACGCTTATTGTTCCCTTTGAATTATCGATAGTTGTAACTTCGACTTAATAAAAAAAAAAAAAAGAAGTGTTTGAGAAGAATATTTAAAGTATCTCTGAGAAGTAATATAATTCCTAAAAAGAAAAACAAATGTTTCCAAGTATATAATTTTGCTCAACTTTTAAGTGCGTCCATGAAAACAAATATTATACTCATGAAAACAAATTAAAAACGCATCTGCCTTCAAAAAAGCATACATAATAATAATTCAATACTGGTAAAAGCTGATAAAAAATATATGCGATTAAACATATTATACTTAACATATAACATATAACATTATGTTATATGTTAACGCTTAACATATAACATTCTTAAACATATGTTTTATATAGAATTTTTATGAAAACAATATTTTTGTAAACACAAACTGCTATTTTCTAATTTCTGAGATCATAAAACAGTTTCATAATGGATTTATCTTAGAACAAGAGTAAATCCTTCAATATTTCCCATTTAAAAATGAATGAAGTGTTATTTACCCATTTATAAAGAGAATATATTTTTATCAAACTGTTATTAAACTCCAGTGAAGTTTTTTCGAACATTTTATAAAAAAATAAATTATTTAATTTCCTCCGAAAAAAATTACATTCCATGAAAATAACAGCTATGATGAAATAGTTCTACGTCAATGTTTTAAAAACGCATCTGCTGTCAAAGAAACATACGTAATAATATAGCAATACTGGTAAAAGCACGTCAATTTTTTAAGAACGCATCTGCTTTCAAAGAAGCGTATATAATAATAATGCAGTACTGGTAAAAGCAGAGAAAAAAGTATGTGCGATTAGAAGATGATAAGGAAAATTGCCATTTATGCTTTATTCATTGCCTACGTGATTTCGAGCTTCAAAATCCCCTAACCAAAAGAGCATTTTGTTCTCACATGATATATAATATTTCATTCTCACTCTCATCAACAATCAGCTTTGCGAAATACACTTTGATATAGTGATATATGCTTTTTCAATTCTAGTTGATGAATAAGTCGTAAATTAACCATTCTTTCAAATGTTTTATTTCAACAGTTCATTAGTGCAATAAAACGATAGTTTTATCTGTCGGATCTGACCCTGGTTTCGAAACTGGGATAATAATAACTTCCGACATAATTTAACGAAGAAAAAAATTCCCTCATTCCAAATTCTTTTATAAAGGTGCATAATATTAAAAAGTGAAGGAACACTTAAGTCGCGACGCATGTGGTATGAAATTCTATCGGGTCATGGTCTGGTGTATTGAGATAAGAAGTCATATCACTGACTCTCCGACCCAGGGATGAAGGCACACGGATGACGAAAACTGAATGACAACAGCAACACTGGAGGGAACTGTGGTTGAGTCCTAAGGGCCAATGCCGGCGACGGTACAACCCTTCCTGAAGGAACTACATCCCGCCATCGATGGGAGGAGCCAGATCCCCCACCTTTTTGTGTACCCTCCAGATTGGCGAGATCCAACCACCATACCGAAAGCATATCATCCTCTTTTCGAGGTGCCCCCCCCCTGGTGGTTATGAGATTTGGAAAATGCCGTTTATCGAATTCAGAGTTATGTGGGAGATATGTCGTACTTTAAAGTAATTGGTTATCACTCTGCAGAATACTTAGACATATAGGATTATAGATATCTGAACTTATAGCCATCTTCGAAAATGTTTTACCAATAATATTTGCAATGTTTCGTGGGGTGGAATAATACCAGATTTACACACAGCCAGTTATAAGACCATCAGTAGGCAGCTAGTACTTAAGAAGGTTGAAAAATGCTGTTTGGTCGACGCAAGTAATTGTACTGACGGAACAACCAAATGCCGCTGTATTGTATTTTTTTCTTACTGCGGATGCATTTGTCGAATTTAGCGGTTTTTTTAGAGTGATAGCTTATCATAAATAAATTCCGATATTTTTTGCTCTTTGTTCTTTCTAATGCGAGGGGTTTTTTTTTCCATTTTATTTTTCTTTTTATTTCTATAGTTTTTTTTTCAAATGTTGGTATGTTTACTTTTTTTCGATTTTATCATGTTTCTTTGTGATAATACCCACCATTTTAATACGATACACAGTGAAAAAGAAAAATTCAGAGTCGCTAAAACGGTAATTTATTGTCAAGAATGGAATGCCTTAATCTATCTTATGGGATTTTGGCAAACATAAATCAATCCCTTTCTGCGCACACTCTGCCTACTGGCCGTTGTATAACTGGCCGAGTGTAAACCTGGCATAAGTGCAAGAAGGTTTTCTTTATATAGGAAAGGTAAATTCTTGATATAGACCCTTAGCAGCTTTTATTTTCTTCTATAAATGCTTACTAGAAATATTAAATTTAATAAGAAACACATATCATATCTAATATTCTCACTAACTCTGTCTTCGAATTTTGCGTGTAAAGGTCTTTCCATACTTAAACTCAAGGAGATTTTCTGTAGTTGGACTCCTTCAAAAAATATCTTATCGTTTACTTTGTGCCTTCTTTGCTTCATGTCAGAGATTATCAAACATTCTGATGGAAATTTAAGTTAGTGAGCTACATAAGTATACAATTAGAACAACAAAGGCAATTTTGAAGTGGACATTGCAATTTCTAACATTTTTAGGATAACAAGAGAGAAGTTTGCTCCGAACTTTCAAATCACACTAATATCAAAGTTTCTAGGCTACGACTACAAAATGGACTTTATCTGTGATTGTGCAGTTTCTCTGATCCCAAAGCAACCACGAATCATTTTAGTGGAAAGCTACCAGCTAAAACAAATCAGTTAAACTATCCCCTAAGATTCATCCTCTGTCTGGTTCTTCTTTTTCTTAATATTTCAAGATACAAGCTAATCGTGGCATATTCAGCTATTTGTTAAACTTCATTATACTGAAATTAAATTTATTATAATTCTTTAGGCGGAAACTGACAGTTGCGCATAAATAATAATTTGCGTTACGCGTTTTCTGATTTATATTCTGCAAACCCACATACAAAAGAAGTCTAAATAGGCATTTTTGATTTTAGACAAGTAAATATTGTGTATTAGTTCAAATAGAGGCGGCTTTAAATAGGGCTAATCGCATGTAATTCTCAATATTCAGTACTTCAGCTAAAATTCTTTAGGCATTCAAATTATCGTCTCAAAACAAATTAAAATAAATACATACTATCCAAATACATGCATAAGTATAAGAAAAGAATTATAAATGTCATTTAAAATTAGCTAAAGGCGCCAAAGTTGCCAATTGCTAGTTCAGTCATATTTGCTATATCATTTTGCTTTTTAATTAACTTATAAGAATTTTTTTTACTTATGATTTTAACTGCAGTTTAATTTTATTATTTTATTACTTTCACTACCTTATAGTTTTGGCTTTCACTTCCAATTTATTTGAGGAAAAAAATTGTTTTCTTTATTATGATACGCATATTAAAGAACTTTAAAAATTAATTTTTATTAGTCATCATTTTTACTTTTTAACCCATAGATTTATTTAATTTATAATTCATTACGATAGTAATCAGAGAACGTCGGGAGAGTTTTTCTGAAATTTACTTCCAATAGATCTTTTCCTATGAGTCACCGTTATAATTATAATATAACTTTATAATTATGCTTGCGCCATGGTACCCTGGTGGCAGGATGTCGGCTTCGGAACCGGAAGGTTTCAGGCTCGATGCCTGATTCCACCGAGGATTCGTCGTGTAAGTATGCCGAGTGTATGTTAAATACATCGGGGCTAAATGTTCTTTTACTGTTTTGGTGCGGAAATTTCGAGAGGGCAAGCTCAGATGTCACTCTCATCATTTGATCACAGTTCAAAATTACGAGATCCATCCCAAAACAGCCCTTGTGTGTTGTTTGAAATTGGGATGTCAATATAACTTAACTGATTAGAACTTATAATTATGCGTTCAAAATATTAAAATATTCTATATCGGATTGATACACATATTTGGACAAAATTCCAGAGTTTTAATTTCGAAGAAAAAGATTGAAAGATCGATACAGATGTAAAAGATATCAATACTACAGATGTAAAAGTACTCAAGACAAATAAATCGTATAGATTTATAGATAGATAATGCCTTAAAGATAAAAAAAAACCTTACATCATGATCATTTTTAAACATCGATATTATTTCCCAAAATTGCTTATAAAGAAAAAAAATCTATTTTCACCAACCAAGTGAACATCTGATTTCTTTCAGAAATGTAGTCTTCAAATATCTTTCAAAGCTCCAATGGATACAGAAATAATATCCGAGAGACAACTGGGAAAAGAGGCAATAATTCCAGGCAGGACCGAGATACATTAACAAGATATGATGCCTTGCTGTCACGTTCTGGTCATATGTCAACAGTAGTTACTGATTTACGATGTCCAATAGGCTGGCGAAAGATTTAGATACAGAAGACTTCCTCGGGAGATAAGATCATATACTATTCAGAATTTGGCGATGTTTGTACGATTGTTATGGAGCTCGAAGCCACGGTATTTTCTGTTTGGCTGCTTATAAATCTTGTAGCATATTTAGAGTTGGTTGCTGTATGAAGATATATATGGAGTGGATGAAATAAATGTTCCAATGCTCATACTTTTTGGTTGTTCGATAATGTGCACAATTTTGGATGTTTAGTTAAATGATTATTGCCTTTATCTGTTGGATCTGAGGTAATAATTTTATTTGTTATTTAACCCTTTTCAATCCAAAATACATAAATCCTGGGAGACTAGCTTAAATATACTAACATGAAGACAAAATTTTAAAAAAAATGGAGAAAAATTAAGATGAAAGCTACGATCGTAAATTTCAAGTTATCATTTGAGAATATTATTATTTTAAGTCATTATTTGTCTTAATTAATTTAAGTCATTAACCAGTTTAAACCGGTTTGAAACAATCACGAGTCTTCTCTATCCCTCCATATATATATATATATATATATAAATTTTTTAAACTTTCATTTTCAATTTTTCTAGATGGCAAATAAAATTTTGGAGCACGACCGATTTTGAGATGAAATAACAGCTATGATGTCATAATTCTGTATCAACCTTTTAAAAACACATCTGCAGTCAAAGAAGCATAAATAATAATAAAGCAATTCTGGTAAAAGCAGGTCAAACTTTTAAAAACGCATCTGTTTTCAAAGAAGCATACATAATAATAATGCAATACTAGTAAAAGAAGGGGGAAAAAATATATGCGCATTAAAAGACGATGATGGAATGCTTTGCCATTTATGCTTTATTTATTGCCTAAGCAATTTCGAGCTTCAATATTCATTGCTTATGCGATTGAGAGCTTCAATATTCATTACCTACGTGATTTTGAGCTTCAAATATTCATTGCCTACGCGATTTTGAGCTTCAAATTCTCCTAACCAAAACAACATCATGTTCTCACATGGTAATAAACATTGGTGTGCCTAACCTATTTATTCATTTGTTGCATTGCTGTGTGAAGAATTTTTTTTGACTAGATGAGACAAATGGTAATACGCGCATGCTCTTTTGTTGATCCAAGCGAGGCATACCTAATTAGTAAATTAGATTATTATTTCTACAATTAGATTTGAGATCGTTTTTTTTTCCCCTCACTATTCATTTTCGATTTAAAATTATTTAAAATTGAGAAAAACCAGCTTATGTGTATGAGTAGACTTTGGATTATTTTTATCATTATTATTTTTATCTCGTCCTTATAATTCAATTTAATTTCTCACAATTAATTTTATCAATCTTATAAGACTATATGCTTCTGTGAATGAAAGTAGTTTCATTATCTTTTTATAGCATTTTTTATTATAGTTTATATTATAATCTTACACGGAGGTAAATCATTAATTTTTAGGGGGGGGGATATTCTTTATTGGTTTTCCCATTAAAACTCAAGAATAATTATCGATCACACTGTTGATTGTATAGATATCATTAGGATAACCAATAATAGAACATAGAATCAAGTTATGGTCGCACGTACAAGAAAGAGTAGAGATTATTTTCGGTTCAACTTATATTATTGTTATTATTTTTGGTCTCTGAGCAATTTCAACTTGAAGGATAACCAGATGAAGAAAATTTTATTTCTCCGCTCATTTTTTAAAAAAATGTTATGATGAAAGAAATCAGTCTTGTAACTCAGAATTCGTACGTCTTTTCCAAGAGATGAAAATGATTTCTGAGTAAGTCATTTTTTTCCCAGTGACAATAAGTTCACACGATTATTTAGAAATTGAAAGAAATTTCTTTTTCTAAAATAAGAAGATAATAATGTAAAAAAAAAACATTTCTTGCTCCAAAT
This sequence comes from Argiope bruennichi, assembly GCF_947563725.1. Classification (NCBI taxonomy): domain Eukaryota; kingdom Metazoa; phylum Arthropoda; class Arachnida; order Araneae; family Araneidae; genus Argiope; species Argiope bruennichi. The sequence goes on along the minus strand of NC_079160.1, from coordinate 105,434,415 downwards.
ATGATAAAATTGATGTAAAAATATGTAATGACTGATATTTTCTTAAACAATTGATCACCTTGTTAAAACAAATTGAGTTAAACCTCTATTTAACCAAAATATGATCCCTCTGATCTCAAAAACGTGTTGACATCTTCTTTCTCAAAATATGGTCACAATTTTATGAAACAAAATGGATGATTCCCTTTTTATTCAGAATGTAGTTATATAGTTACAGAAGAAATGTAGTGACCATCTATTTCTTAAAATATGATTTTTTTCCCCTTGAAAAAATTTGACAGACATATTTTTTTCAAACGTAGATCACCTTGTTATGAAAAAAAATGGTGCCCTACTTTTTTTTTCTCGAAAAAATAATAATACATTGATATGAAAAATGTGATGGCATTCTCTTTCCAAAAATGTTGTCACAATATTAATGAAATAATAATTACTAATGACTGCCCCTTTTTCCTCAAAATATAATCACATTCACAAATCACAAAAATGTGAGGATAATTTTTTTCCCTCAAAATGTGAATGTATTGATGTATAAAACAGCCTGAGTTGATTTCTTTGGCAAAATGTGAACGTATGATTTTGCAATATTGCATCCATGCGTACAATGTCACCTAATAAGGAATATAGGTTTATAGATACAGTAATGATAGTTGAATGGATGACAGGTGAATGACGCCCAGCCTTATCCACCAACTTGGTGCACTTTGGCGTCAAAAATGAGGATATTCAGGAATCTTAGCGATAGCTCCTTTAAGATTCGGGTGGAAAACGTTTGTTCAAAAGCATCCGATGATCTGTCATGAGAGTCTATAAAAATCGGTGGGGCATGAGATTCATTATTCTAGTAGCGAGTCTAGTCGAGAGATATGAGTAGTTGAGCGAAGTCTCTCCTTGCAGTATTGAATTTCCGAGTTCTCTCTGACAATTTTGTATTTTTGTTATTGGTATGCAGCTATTTACAGTACGTGTTTTTTGTGAGCAGTTCCCTTTTGCGCTTTACTACCTATGTTCCGTGTTTTCGTATGGAATAAAACATCTTTAAACTTTACTGAATGTGCTTGATTTTTCACTGTGCCTCCACCGGACTTATTGGGAACTTTCAGTAATAATATGGGCAGATTCTCACGAAATTAAAGAAATAAGATAAATATGGGATTGAGTTTACATTTCCATTGCCATAATTTAGTTGTACAGGCTAATTTTTGTTCAATTAATTGTATTAAGTTTCATGTTTTGCTGTTATGTTATAATTAAATTCACAGTTCGAATCACGAAATAATGCTTCTGCATTGGATAGCAATAGTTTGTGCATCTCACAGCCCTGTTTATTTATGTTTTGATTATTATTATTTTGCCCTTTTCTACCTACATATATACCGAGTGATTCAAGGAGGTAAAAATTCAGAGAGGTAAAAATTGACATGGAGGTTTATTGAAACGAAAAAAGTACAAAAAAAAAAATGGGGGGAGAGGGCGATTGATTAACTTGTGGTAAACCGATGAAGCCCCTTTCACACTTTGAGAGTCTGTCAACAGAAACAACTGTAGAATTTGAGCTACTGAGAATTGCCATGGAAACTGCACTGCATAACGATAAGGTCACGTTGTGGTATGGGAGTCTGTCAACAACAACAACTGCAGAATTTGAGCTACTGAAAATCTTAGAACTGGCATGGAACCCCATAGCCTAACGAGAAAGTCGCGTTGTGGTATGGGAGTCTGTCAACAACAACAACTGCAGAATTTGAGCTACTGAAAATCTTAGAACTGGCATGGAACCCCATAGCCTAACGAGAAAGTCGCGTTGTGGTATGGGAGTCTGTAAACAACAACAACTGCAGAATTTGAGCTACTGAAAATCTTAGAACTGCCATGGAAACATGCCCCATTGCATAACGAGAGTCACGTTGTGGTGTGAGAGTCTGTCAACAACAACTGCAAAATTTGAGCTACTGAAAATCTTAGAACTGGCATGGAACCCCATAGCCTAACGAGAAAGTCGCGTTGTGGTATGGGAGTCTGTAAACAACAACAACTGCAGAATTTGAGCTACTGAAAATCTTAGAACTGGCATGGAACCCCATAGCCTAACGAGAAAGTCGCGTTGTGGTATGGGAGTCTGTAAACAACAACAACTGCAGAATTTGAGCTACTGAAAATCTTAGAACTGCCATGGAAACATGCCCCATTGCATAACGAGAAAGTCACGTTGTGGTGTGAGAGTCTGTCAACAACAACTGCAAAATTTGAGCTACTGAAAATCTTAGAACTGGCATGGAACCCCATAGCCTAACGAGAAAGTCGCGTTGTGGTATGGGAGTCTGTCAACAACAACAACTGCAGAATTTTAGCTACTGAAAATCTTAGAACTGGCATGGAACCCCATAGCCTAACGAGAAAGTCGCGTTGTGGTATGGAAGTCTGTAAACAACAACAACTGCAGAATTTGAGCTACTGAAAATCTTAGAACTGCCATGGAAACCCCATTGTATAGCGAGAAAGTCACATAGTGGTGTGGATTTACCACATTTATCGTGAAAGGACCCATTTTCTTCGAAGAAATGCATGGTTATGCTTTTGAAATCGAGAGTGTGCGGGTTTGAGGTATGTCGATATTGTAATGAATCAGCTTCTTCCTGGGTGACCACTGTGACATTTCTTTTTCCCACACTCGATAATGTACATTCCGGGCCATTCTTCATCAACGAAACTCCCACAGTGTTAAGTGCCTCCAGATTGCCAAATGGAAGACCCTCCTTTTAAGTACGGTCATCTGGCCAGATAAGCAGTTCTAATCCAGATAAGGAACCACACGTGCGTTTCCCAGGCAAATAAATCGTGTCTTCGAAAGGCGACAGTGTCAAACACTCCAGATGTCCTGCATTTTTCCCATGGTGGAGGGTGAATCATCAATGGACATTTTCCCACGGGCGACCAGAGACGATTCAGGTTGTTCTGAACGGTGATTGGGTAACAGGGAGTCTGAGAGGAAAATAAAAGGTGAGATTTTTCGGAAGAAGACGGAGAGAAGCTACGTGTGAATCAGGGAGAGGAGCTTCGTGTGAACCAAGGAGGAGAAGCTTCGTGTGAATCGGACTTCTGCGTAGAATTCCACCCGAAGAAAATTCGGTGGATTCCGAGAGCTACCCCCGGAGTAGCCTAAGACGCCAACAGCCTGTTAGCTGTTCTTGTAAAGTTGTTTCCTTCGAAATGGTTCGAGGAACTATTCTTGTGTAATTTTCGTGTTGTAAATAGCATCATTCATTTAACCTAGATTAGAAAGAGTTGTTTTTATGTAATAAAGCTGTAAATAAAAAAAATTTGATCATATCGCTACCTGTTTTTGGATCGAGACTTTACAGCTTTAATATTTGGTGGCAGCGGTGTTGATAGAACTTTGCGCGGTAAGCTATCATTAGCTAACTGGACTTGCGTTTCAGACTCAGAGATTTCTAGTCTGAGAAAACTTACAATATCTAGGTTAAAGTTACTTTTAAAAAAGTTGCGTGGTAATTGCCAACTTCAAGATCGACGAGTGGAACTCAAAGCGAGGAAGAATCGCTGAGCTGCAAGAGCGTACTGACCCAAGTTAGAAAGGAATTCTCCAGCCGCAAGTTCGACGAGTGGACTCAACTTCGATTGGAATTCCCTCTACCTCTAACCTGGTATCAACCAACCGACGAAGTGTTGCGAGTCTCCTGCACACCGGTGAGTGCTTCCTAACTTTCCTTTCTCTAGAGGCAGTAAATTTATTATAAAAGTAACTGTCGATCACTGAAGTAAAATTTGAAATTTCAGTGTAGCATTTTAGAATTGGCTATTAAAGCAATTCAGTAAAGAAATTTTTAATTAGTTGGGACTAATTGTAAAGATTAAAATTTTGGTGTACAAGTTCTGTTAATAAGTTATAGAAGTAATGTTAAATTGTAGATGCTAATTAACTTGTAAATGCTAAATGTAACCACAGGTTTCAGTGGCTGAACCAAATGCATTCGATGAATGATAACTTTGACTTTTTTCGAATGTGTATTAGATGAAAAATTGTGTGACAGTTTGCAGTAATTAGTTGAATAGAAATCTGCTGATTTCAGTAAATTATTCAAAACTGGTGAAATAGTTAATAGAATTTATTTTGTGTATTGTATAAATCAACTGTGTTTTATGTGTATTGTTGATACATAAAGGAGTTCCTTGTGTTTAAAATCAGTTGAGTTTTGTGTAGCTTAAAATATTTTTTTTTGAGAGTAAGATAGCTAATCAGTTTGTAAGTAGAATTAAATTAAGAAATGGCTTTCTTAAACAGAGCGTTAAAAATAGATTTATTCTCCCTGACGGAAGAATTAGGGATCGAGACTGACCCCTCAAATAAAGTAGTAGATCTGATCAGGAAAATTAAAGAGTTCCCAGATATTGACTTCGTAAAAGATAGATATGAAGTTATAGTGGAAGAACGAAAAACAGAGAAAGAGCGCGTAGAGGCAGAATTACAAGCTGAAAGGCAGCGCGAACGGGAATTTGAGTTGGAGCGTTTAAGAATATCTAATTCCTCGGAAATTAATAGCTCACATTCAAGCCGAAATGAAAATTCTAGACCGCGAAGAGATATTAAGCATTTAATGCCTAAGTTTGATAGTAACCAAACTGATATGTCAATTTATCTGACATTACTAGAGAGGCAATTAAAAACCGCCGAGATTGACGAGGCTGAATGGGTCTCTCAACTACTGTCATTATTGCCGTTAGATTTGGCTCACATCATAGCGAAAGAACCGGAAGACAAAGCTCAGGATTACGAGCATATTAAACAAGTTTTGCTGGAACGATTTAAGATAAAAACTGAGACATATAAGCAGCGTTTCGTGAGCCATCAGAAAAAACCGAACGCATTGTGGAAGGAATTAATTTTTGATCTGGAACATTTCTTAGATGGTTGGCTTTCGGGATCGGGTGTAACGGATTTTACCGGGCTAAAGAAATTGTTAATCACCGACCAGATAAAAAAACGCGTCCCGAGCCAGATAAGAGACCATTTTCTAGACGTATGGTCGGAGTTCGTAGATCCTTTTGTTCTAGCCGAGAAACTAGACCACTACGAATCGGTGCGGACGAAATCCAACTTTGTAAAATTCCCCGAAAGAAAAATGGTTGAGAGAAACAGACCGTTTTCGCCTAAGAAAGAAGAGAAGTATAAAGCGACGGAAAGAATGGCAAACGCTAAACCCAATGAAAATAAATCGTGGAGGAATTTAGCCCCACAAAGGAATTGGAGGGGAGACAATTTTGATCAGCGGAAACAATTACAATGTTATGAATGTCTGTCTACGACGCATTTAAGGCCAAACTGCCCTCAATTAAAAAAGAATCAACCGACAGAGCAGATAAATCACGTAGGAAGCGCGCACGAAAATGAATTATTTGCTCCCTATATAAGTGAAGGATCCGTTAACGGATCGGAAATTAAAATTCTCCGGGATTCAGGCGCCAGCGTAGATATCGTTACACGAAATTACGTCAGTAATGCAGATTTTACCGGTGAGGTAATTTGGGTCAAACAACCATTGGACTTAGATTTGAGGTGTTTGCCTCTGGCACGTATAAAGCTCACTAGCCCAGAGTTCGGGGAGGTCGTCACAAAGGCCGCTATTGTCGATTCATCTCTCGATCAAGGAATTTACCTTCTTAGTAACGCCACGGCCGAGTTACTTAACAAACGTATCAGTATTGCCACTGTGAATGCTGTCACTACTCGTTCACAAAAGAAAAGGGAAAACGCGAAAGGGGATGGAAAAGCAAGGAGAATAGAAAGCGGGACAGGAGGGCATCAGTACAAGGCTCCTAATAATGTGATGAAAAACATTGTGCCCGATTCTGCTTCATTACGTTCGGCAACCAGATCACCTACAATTGATGTGTCTACAAATCGCAACATGTTTAATGTTAGTACTGCAGTGTCTACTGCAATAAATTCTACTCCTGTTATTGCTGTTCCCCCAATGTCCACTACTGGTGTGATTGGCAAACATGGACAGCCTCAAGGGAGTGCTCTTCCTACTAATCGTATGACAGCAACTTCTGGAAAGACTTCTCAGTATTCAGTTCCACAGTCACAGCAGGCTTATTTTCAATTTGGACAACAAAAGTTTAATCACCTGCAATCTAATCCAATTCGAGCTCCACAAATGTTGTTTCCAAATTTTGTAAGAAATGCTCCTCATCAACAAATTCCAACTGTTGCTGCTGCAGCAGCAGCGTCTAATTTACATTACCCACCACCTATTCGGAGACCTGGGCCTGCAACTGTTACTCAAGCTGCACCTCAGCCTCAACAAAAAATTGGAATTAGACCACAAGCCAGTGTGCTGGTTCCTGGAGGAAAATTAACACCAGCTCAGCAGGCGAAACTAAGAGCAGAAGCTGTTCAACAAACCCACATGTTCTTTGCTCAGTCAAAAACTGGCAAACATGATGAATCTGTATCTAATGTGCTTTCCCTAGATTGATGAGATGGTCATTGGCTTTACAACCATACAACTATACTGTCACACATAAACCGGGCAGTAAGCACCAGAATGCTGATGGTTTGAGCCGCTGTGACCTTTAAAAAAAAGGAAAATCTAGTGATAAATTTTAATGTGTAAACGGTATTTTAATGTGTAACTAGTGTTTTAATGTAAATTGTTTTTTAAAATGTATTTGTATTGTATAATTGCCTCTAAGAAGGGATAGTTGGTTCCACGACCCAGTAGTGACTTTCGTCCAAGACTGGACAAAAGTCCCCTTTCAAAGGGGGGGAGAGTTGTAATGAATCAGCTTCTTCCTGGGTGACCACTGTGACATTTCTTTTTCCCACACTCGATAATGTACATTCCGGGCCATTCTTCATCAACGAAACTCCCACAGTGTTAAGTGCCTCCAGATTGCCAAATGGAAGACCCTCCTTTTAAGTACGGTCATCTGGCCATTTAGTGCTAATCCAGATAAGGAACCACACGTGCGTTTCCCAGGCAAATAAATCGTGTCTTCGAAAGGCGACAGTGTCAAACACTCCAGATGTCCTGCATTTTTCCCATGGTGGAGGGTGAATCATCAATGGACATTTTCCCACGGGCGACCAGAGACGATTCAGGTTGTTCTGAACGGTGATTGGGTAACAGGGAGTCTGAGAGGAAAATAAAAGGTGAGATTTTTCGGAAGAAGACGGAGAGAAGCTACGTGTGAATCAGGGAGAGGAGCTTCGTGTGAACCAAGGAGGAGAAGCTTCGTGTGAATCGGACTTCTGCGTAGAATTCCACCCGAAGAAAATTCGGTGGATTCCGAGAGCTACCCCCGGAGTAGCCTAAGACGCCAACAGCCTGTTAGCTGTTCTTGTAAAGTTGTTTCCTTCGAAATGGTTCGAGGAACTATTCTTGTGTAATTTTCGTGTTGTAAATAGCATCATTCATTTAACCTAGATTAGAAAGAGTTGTTTTTATGTAATAAAGCTGTAAATAAAAAAAATTTGATCATATCGCTACCTGTTTTTGGATCGAGACTTTACAATATGTTACAGATTCGCACCATTCCTATCGTGGCTGATAAACACTAGCTACAAGATACTACTTTTACGGAGGATGACATTCCATATCATATTGCTACTGGTGTGAAAGATCTTTTGAACACATCGTTTGGTAAAGATCGCATGGTGAGCCGGCACTTTCGTTATGCTTGGACTCCTATGTCTCCAGCCATCAATCCGTGTGAATATTGGTTATGCGGTTACTTGAAATTGCAAGTCGTACCGTGATCGTCCGACCTCAGCAAGGAAGCTAAAACATAACATGCAATAACATTTTCTCACTACACTTACAGATATGCTGCAGTGTTGTTCGCATTGTTACAGATATGCTGCATTGTTATAAAGAAACATAGTCATATCAAAAAATCAATTATTATACTAATTATTGCTTTTGTTATCATATGAATTTCCATCTCTTGCCATTGTTTATACATTTTTGCTTTCATTTCATTTCAAGAATGTAGGTCAATTATTACTTCACTACTTAAGTTATTCTGTGAATTATTGAATTTTTAAATGTTAACGGAACTTTCAATCATCCGGTATATATAAATAATCAATATGTCTTCCATTAAAAATGTGGCAATGTTAATTTCTTTCTCTTTGCATAACGTCCCGTAACTTCTCTTGAATCAGGGGTCGAACTGATTAGAATGTAATTTCATTCGCTCCTTGCGAAGGTCAAATTATCTGTTTTATTATTACAATGCATAGAAATGGAAATAATAGAAAATGATTTACAAAAGTGATTATAGGATCTCATTCTTCGTTAAATTTTTATCACATGATGGAACCATGTTTTTAAAAAGATATTTTAATATTAATAAAATATATAAATTATCTCCTGCTTTTAAAGACAAATTTTACCTTACTATTCTTCTCTTTACGATAGATATTTTGTGTTTTTATATCTTTATTTTTTAATCCAAAAACTTACAGAATCCTTATCTTATTTTCCCTATTGGTTTCTTAAAAGCCAAGATATGAGAATCAGTAAAATTATAAATTCACATTACCCATCGGCTACACAATGGAAATATCGCTTAGTATCTCCAGTTTCACCCTTTAACTTTCTGAAGGACCATTGCCATTATAACGATGATTATTGGCTTTCTGAAAATTGTTCCGCTAATAGAACACGAACGAAGAAAATAAACCCTTTCCAAAGCAAAAGGCAGGAAGATACTCGATTTTTGCTTTACTCTCACCGCTTGCTCCTCCGCATCCTGTTGCCATGGTAACAGGACAAGAAGATGGAACACGTGTCCACAGCAGGGGCCAAGAATAAATCAAATATTAAACGATTCTTGGGTCATAAGGAATAAAGTGGGTTTATGGAAAGTCACGCTGGATTGAAAACTTAAAGAAATGGCATTCTAAGATGCAACATAATATAACGCATTTTCCTTGCACTGTAAAATGCTCCCAAAAGAAAGCATTTTCAGATTATTCTTTTTTAAGAATTTTTTTAAACCTAATTTTTAAATATTGACCAGCAATTTCAGAGCTATTCCTTCTTTCAACACAAACAAATGTGAGATATTTTATGGCAATTAACTTGTATTTATAGAATTTTTGGAATCCACTGTTGAATAGAGTGAGTAGATACATTTTCCTTAAAGACGATAATTCAAGGTCTATCCAAGCCATTCCAATGGAGTAGCGGCATGCTACGCCATTCTGTTAGATAAGTTTCTTTTTCAATTCCTACTATTAGTTCGCACGCTCTCTCTATACATATATATATATATATCTTGTTAAAAGTTTTAATCGTTAATAAAATATTTTTTATTCACCAACTCAAGTTCAAATACATTTTTTTTAAACTTGTAGTGGATTACACATGATGTTATTAGTTTTTTTTCCAAATATTAATTTATTAATAAAATTTGTCAAGTAATTTCTATTTGGTCGCCAAGCTCGACGCGACACCCGATCATAAATAATATAATATATATATATATATATATATATATATATATATATATATATATATATATATATATATATATAATATAAGAAAATAAGTAGGATTTCAGTTTTTAAAAAATATATAAATTACTTGACGTAATGCTTCATTCATTATGTGATTTCAAGTATTAATTCATTAATTAAATTTAATTAATTTTTAATACTATAAATAGAGTCGCCAAACAGTTGTCAAGTCTGTCGCCAAGCTAAAAATTTTAATAAGTAATATATAAAACTTGTAGTGGAGGACACTTAATGTTAATACAGTTTTTCGATTCAATTTCTATTTTGCCACTTAGTATTGTAATTCTGTTATATGTATATACATGATGTTGTTCCTAATAGCACTTGCCATGGACTAGCTCGCTGACGAAGTCAGCGATTTTAAGCCAAGTGAGCGCCTCTTGTTTTAGTATCGCCAACTAGGGCCAAGAGTACGTCTTAACTACTTACGCATCACATTCGCTTGCACGATCCCTTTTTACAGGGGGGGGGGGTTACATTCACGCATCTCACTGATAGAATAGATGAAGAACAACCATCCCCAAACCGGGACTTGCACCCAGAACGCCCAGATTACGGGGAATACGATATATCCTTAGGCCAGCACACAGGGTTGTCACATTAGGTGACTTATGTTTTACAAGGTTAAATGTTACAAGGCGCGAATGTATATATATATATATATATATATGTATGTATGTATGTATGTATGTATGTATGCATGTATGTGTGTATGTATGTATATAATAGTAACCCCGGATAATAAAGGCACTCGAATTAAATCTGATTGACTGACCCGCCGTGACAGCAACTGTAATTCAGTCCTAAGGGCCATCACCGGCTACGGTAGAACCTTTCCAATGGGAAGCACGTCCCGTCATCGATAAGAGGTAGCCGAAAACCACCAATTTTGTGCCCACCAGGGTGTCGAAAAGCAACCACCATACCGGAAGCTTCTCATCTTCATTTCTGAGATGGCCCCTTGTGGGAACCATTAATCATAAAGTTAAAAAAAAAATTAAAAAAACTTAACTGCAGTGTTAAACGCAAAATTCTTATTCTAAAACAAATATGAAAGTTTATTTAAAATGAATCAATGCAGTTGAAAATTTCATTGCCCCTACTTTGAAAAATTTTGGAAAATCATGAAGTTTATTGCCTCTAATTAGAAAATGTTTTGGAAAATCATGAAATTGAAAATTTTATTGCCTCTAATTAGAAAATGTTTTGAAAAGAGTCATGAGACTCTTTTGGGAGCAAGACTAAACAAAAAACATGGATGATTCGAATGCGAATGAAAGTTTGAAGAGAAATCACCAACGTATGATGAAGTGGTTCAAGTGTTTGATGTTTTGAAATCCCATGCGTAGCATCGTTAAATTTTTTTTTAACAATGCAATTACAATCACTGCAAAAATGAATTGTTAAAGAGTAATTGTTGATAATTAACAAATAAAATAAGATAAATGGGAGCGTAACAGTTTAAAAGAATTTTAACCTGGATATATCTAAAATAACATGTAAAAATACTGGTCTTAGATACAATAATAAGAATAAAAGATGAAATACTTAAAAAATTCATGTAAAATGCAAAGAAGTTACGAAAGTGGAGATATTATATTACCTTCAAAAACTCTCCAGGCAAATTCTGTTGCGACATCTAAAGTTTGCTGACGACTTCAGTTGCTTTTCACGAGTTCATATGTATGATTTTTTTACAGTTTTAGGAATGATTGATAACAAATTAACATATATAATATTATAAATATAAATTTTATATATATGTTTCCAAAAAGAAAACTGTTTTGGAATAAACTTCAATTTCTTTTACACGGGCCGTGTATTTTGTACGCGAGAAGATAGATAATGAAAAACAACTCAACTCTTCTGTTTATATCACCACAGAAGATCAAATTGAGAGAAATTTTTCCAGCGGTAATTTTTTTGGTAAAAGTGAGATTTAGATCAGTGACTAAGAGAAAATTTTAAAATGAAGTAATATAAGCTAATTTAATATAAGAAATTTGAAAATTAAGAATATATTTACACAGAATTCATCAATTTATTTATGCAATATTTTGATTTAAAAGAATAATATGGCAAAATTAAATTCGTAAATTCAGCCAAATCAAGTTTTAAGCACTGTCAGAATCAGAAAAATAATTTAACAACATATGCCTTTTCTATAATTTATGAACAATATTGCAATCTTTATTGAAAAATATGTTCCACGATTTTTAAAAGAACGAAGAAAACTGTTAAGAAATTATACTTCTGTAATGTATGAGCCTAAACGAAGTCCTGAATTTAATATTCTGACCTTTCTTTAAACATTACCTACAGAATGAAAATGAGTAGTCTACATCGGCTACAGTTGCAACTGGCTAGTTCATATTTTACTAATGAATCTCCGATTCTTCAAAGAAACAGATTTTCTTCGAAAACAGAATGCATTTCATACACTGCTATTTTTAAGCTTATAAGATATTAAGCATTGCATCGTCCGAGAATTTATTACAAACAGCCTACTCGGCAAGCCGATATTCTACTCCTGAACTATCCATGCTCGACGAAACAAATCTTGTCCAAAAGCAACATGAATTTTATATTCTGCCTTCATTGAAACTTTATTCCAGGTGGATGCAATGTCTTTTATAGTATAAATAGAATCCTGGCGCCCAGTCTGTCAGGCGAGCAATCCACCAAAGTAAGACTGGTGCTTTGATGAATCAGACCTCCTTTAAAAGCAATATGAATTCTATATTCTTATTCTATTAAACCTAATTTATGCGATATTAAGCATTGCATCGGCTGAGAATTTAATCCGAACTGCCTACTCAACAAGCCAATATTCTACCCCTGAACTATGGATGTTCGATGAAAAAATCTTGTCCAAAACAGCAGGAATTTTTTATTCTTCCTTCAATGAAACTTTATTCTGGCCCGATGCAATACCTATTATTAGGGTCATCATCTGTCAAGCGAGCAATCACCAAAGCAAGACTGCTACTTCAAAGAAACAACCCTTCTTCAAAAGCAATATGGATTCGATATTCTTGATATTATTAAACCTTACTTATAATACTAAACATTGCAGTGGCAGAGAACTTAACATGACCGGCTTGGTCGGGAACGAGCATTCTACCACTGAACCACCGATTATCGACGAATGAAATCTTCTCCAAAAACAATATGGATTTTATACTGTGAATACTTTCAGACTTTAGGTATACAACAAAAAGCAGTTCATTTGCCGAGAATCGAACCCTTGCCACCCATATGGCAGTCGAGCATTATTCCACTGAAAAGAGATGCTTCGAAGAAACAAATTCTTTCCAAAAGTAATATGGTTTAGACATTCTCCTTTTTAAAAATTTTTTTCTATATAATTGACAGCATTGAATTGGTTAGGAATGAAACTGGAGCCATCCGTGTACTTGAAGATGCAAGCCTTTACCACTGTACCCCCAATCCTTCGACGAAACAAATCTTTTCAAGATACAATATGGTTTTTTATATTCTTTTTTTCAAGCTTAATAAATACTTCATAGGTCGGAAAACAGGGGCCGTCCGCATAACAGGAGCTCATTCTAGCATTGAATCACAGATGCTTCGATGAAACCAGTCATCTCCAAAATCAATAGGGATTCTGCGTTCTGACATTTTATAATTTTACCATTACAATAAAAAGCATTGCGTCGGCCTAGAATTGAATCCAGAACTCCCATGGATTGACGAACATTCTATTACTGTACCACAGATGCTTCAACAAAACAAGTCTTTTCAAAAAAATAGATTGCAATGGCAAAAATTATATCAATTCGGCATTTAATTTTGTGATTACAACTTTAGTTTTGTGTCAAAATTCGGTTCAAATTGATTAGGAAATTGCGCATGTAAAACTAAAATTCATTTTATTAGAGAGAGTGTGAGAAAGTTTTGGAAAAACTATTCTCACTGTGTATGGCTTATCGTTCTCTGATAAACTGTTTGATAATGAATCGTTGAATAGTGATTCTATCCTCCATAGATCTTTAGAAACAAACGTAATTAATTGGTATGCATATCTTCCATTTATTTATTTCAATAGACGTTGTTGTTTCTTATGTCACTTGCCCTGGACAAGCTCGCTGTTACGAAGACAACGATTTAAGCCGGAGGGGGAGCGTCTCTGGTTTTTTTAGTACCGCCAACTAGGGCCAAGAGTACGACTTTGCTACTCACGCATCACTCATTCGCTTGCACAACCCCTTTTTACAGGAGGGCACATTCACACATCTCACAGATAGAACAACGGAAAAACAACCATGCTCAAACCGGGACGCCCAGATCACGTGGAAGACGCGCTACCCCTATGTCAGGACGCCGGCTCAATAGACGTTCCTTTTTCTTCTTGTCACAAACTTAAATGTAGGTTTCAACTGATCTGTTAAAATGCTGCGATTACATGAAACAATTACTTCATATACAAAAATATCCTTTTTTAACTCTAAAAACTCATCAGTCGACAGAACGGAAATAAATAAGCTTTGGCAAGATCTATCCAAACATTCATGGCACTTCGGCAGACATCTTAAAAGGTAATCTTATAACTGAACAGAAAACAATATCCAACTCTCGAAAAATTTATTAGTGGACACACCAACGCGGTTACTTCCCAGGTGGTTCGGAAGCTCCTTCCGGATTTCCACTGGTGCAAAGCTGATCGGACACCTCTTTCACATATTTTTTATTGTTTGTGTTTTACCAAAACAATTTTTTAAGTACTTAATTTGAATCATCGACATTTGGAAAATTTTTGTATTCATAGAGAGACTTAACAAAGCTGTATGATCTAGGATTAGTAACAACAATAAAAACAAACCTATTTTTTGACACATTTGTCACTAATAGTTATATCAATATTTTGTGATTTTGCATGTTAATTAACCATTTTTTCCAGAATTCCGTAAATGTTTTGTGTTTGGGCGATTAATTTATCAATTTTAAACGCAAAGTTTGGTTTATTTATATTAACTTCCCGTTGTAAAGCAACACTAGGGCTATTTTGGGACGGACCTCGTTAGTTTGAACAGCGGTCAGATGACGAAGACAACACCCGAGATGGTAACCCCCCCCCCCTTTCCACACCAGCCAGAGTTCTTTTGGCCCTGACGGATTTAGCATGCAATAGACCAAATTATGCGACGGTTCTTCGGTGTAATCGGGTCTCGCACCTGAAACCCTTCACTTCACGAGTCGAAACCTTACCACCAAGTCACCGCTGCCCTTTAAAAGCAAAGAAGTAGCACTGAATTTAAGAACATTCAGAAGGTTACTCTTCAATATGCCATGGTAACGTCTCCAATATGACGAGGTATGATTTTAACATACTAATTAGATTGTCCAAGAAGATTTATATTCAAGATAATAGTTTACATAACCATGGGTCTACAGAATAATTAATCTAATATTTTAGAACACAAATATTTCTACCATAATTTATTAGGTGCTTATCTCAGTGACGTATTAAGTTAGCCTTAGAAATCTCTTTAAATTCCTTGCTTTTCTCAAACATATTTCCGTAACTCTTATCGGAGTCAAGAAATTGATTTTCTTTCAAAGATTTTTCATTCATGTAACAGCTATATTTGGGAGGAAATATTTAAAGACGTACCTAGGGATTGCAATACCGGACCAAAATTTCAATACCGGTATTCGGTATTTTTAAAATCTTAATACCGGGATACCGGTTTTAATACCGGTATTAGAAATTTTAGAAAAAGAAAGAAAACACAGGTGATTCTTTTTTTTTTTTTGCCAGTTTTGTTAGAGAGTGTAAATATCACAAAAAATAATTTGTAACTTATAAATTATAACAGTATATAATCACAAAAAAGTAAAGAAACATCTTATTTATTTAAATCACAAAAAACGTATAAATATCACTATTCAGTTTGTGGTACTATTACAAATTTTTAAAATGTGATCTAAAAAAACATAATGCATCAATTGTACTGTCATTAATCCTGAAAAGTAATTTTGTGTAAAAATCACCAGCTGTCGAAAACGCTCTTTCGGCATCTACGCTAGTTGGTGGTACTGTTAGCAATGCGCGATATACTTTTTCCAAGTATTTACCTCTAAATTCCTCATCGTCAAATAAATCGATTTCTCATCGGATGGTTTTGGATATAGCTAATTTTTGTATTGAATTTTGGTTCGTTGAAATTTTTTTATTTATCGCTTATTCTAATTTTTGTTCAAGAGACAATTCCTTTTCATTATCGACAGTAGTGACCTAATCTTCGATAATTAACCGAATTCTTCTGAATGGGGATAGGTTTGTGGGTAAAGAATTTTAAGAAAATTTACTCTAAACTTAATCAGATTTGAATTGGTTCTTTTCTTTTCTTCTTTTTCATTTTCAGTTTTAAAATCACTATAATTATGTAATACCATAAGACATTTTCTATATCGGTATGCCTTTCTTCTGTGCGATTTTTTAATGTAATATATAATTCTTCAGATAGTGATGTGTGCTGTTCTTTCAGTGACTGCAACATGAAATTTATTGTTGCATAGCTGTTAATAAATTAGAATCTCTCCGACATAATGCCTCAGTAGTCAGTTTTATTGGAAGTAGAGCTGATATAGTTCTGGATATTAAGTCGAATTCACTATCTGAAAAATTAATTTACAGGTTTAAGTCGATTATTGCTTTTTTGATTGGATTTCTCAGTTTCAAAAATCGTTCCATCATTAGGAGTAAACGTTCCAACGTGTTTTAGAATCTAATATTAACATATATTCTGTTTTATTTTCACTTTGTATATATTTAAGTAACATATCCTTCTTATAGGGGAACGTTTAAATATCTTAACAATTTTTCGAACTTTATAAATTATAGAAAGCAATTCTTGATAGGTTAATATTTCATCTTCATTAGCAATATCTTCTTCAACAATTACATTGTCATTATCTTCATTGTCAATATCACTCTCACTCTTTTCAAAGTTGGAATCCGAAGTTTCTATATCCAGAGTATTTGGATTCTTCTGTTCTTTATTTTTTTGGTATAAAACATCTATTAGTCCTAATTGAATTCCATGTGCATAGCACAACTGCTGATTTGCACCAATCACCTTTCCAACTTTTTTCATAATTGTTGCTGCATCAGTCGTTATGGATACAATATTTTCTTTGAGGGATAATCCATGTTTCTCTAATTTAGATTTAAGCAATTAATTAAGCCATTAAATAGCTAATTAATTTCGCCCTTTATGGAAATATAAAAACAAAAACGTATACTATTTTGCTATGTTCGCAATACCTGAACATATAATGGAAACAATTTAAAAAATTTCTAGTAAATACCGAAAAACCGGTATTTAAACTTGTGAATACCGGTATTAAAAAATTGTACAAATGGCTCCAAATACCGGTATTCGGTATCCCGGTATACCGGTATTGCAATCCCTAGACGTACCCCATAATTAGGACTAATATGGGCAAACTTCATCACGAATAGTAATATTACCGATTGAAAAGCTTCCTGCTCTAGATGACCTGATTCTTTAAAAATAACTTTTCAGGTAAAATGTATGACATAGAAATCATAATCAAAGACTGATCAAACTGTTGTCTAGGGGCCAAACTATCATGAATAAATGAAGGAATTTTCAAAGACTGTTATGATGACGGGCCCGAGACTGTTTTGAGAATATCGCGTCCACGAAGAGTGAGAAGAGGTCCATGACCTTCAAGAGACAGTTTGAGCCTGAAGAATTAGCATGTGAAGCCTCTAGATGGTGATATCTACATCAGTCGATTACAACAAATCCTGTCCAAACCAATAGTGCTCACTGTGGCCAGATGCGTGTTCTGAAAGTCTTTCTTTCATGTCATTTTGATTTTATTTTCTATTCCAGAAAGATCACTGCCTCCCTTAACGTTTCATCATCTGTTCTTCCATACTAAAATTGAATTGGGAAGATCAAATTCCCGATCTTAAAAGACGTTAGGTAGGAAAATTGACAATTATTAAATCTTTTTATCATACAACATTTCAGATAAATGAAATTAAATATTGAGCGGACCAAGTATTGTTGAGGCTCAGCTATTTCAATTGATCTAAAATTTTACAAAAATGTACTTATAAATTTTAATACGGCTAATTTGAAATTATAGATGGCTAAATTTAAACTACCAAAAACTCATGTTTGATATTTAACAGAATCTTGGGAATCGATTGACTTATTCTTCATAAGCATTGGGATTGTTTGTTTGTTTGGTTTGGTTTATTGTCTCAAAGCCATATCTGGCTATACTGCGCCAATCGAATGGTAAAAGTATAAAAGATTAAATAAACACTCATTTATTAAATTATAAACACATATGTGTAAAAAAAAATTTGCGTAAGTATGACGTAAGGAATGATTTTAGCAACTTAAAATTTAAAACAATGAATCATGAAAATTTGATGCAATTATGTAATGTACATGAACTTAAAAAAAAAGAATGTTCCTCATAAACAGAATAAAAAACTGCTAAATGCAATTGAAAAAGCCAATAGCTCTTAAGAATTTAAAAATGTTTTGGTTTTGGGTTTGGTATTTTTCACCCACAAGTCTTTCAATGTTGAAGAAGACGAAGAAGAAAATTGAGCATGATAAAAATTATAAACAGGACATTCAATTAAAATATGACGAACAGTAAAATGTACTTGGCAGCAGCTGCACATAGGTGCATTTTTGCCAAATATAATATGCTTATGAGTGAAACGTGTATGCCCTATACGGAGATGATATGGGAAAGTATATTATCCTAAATCTTGTTGGCATCATCGATCTTTTCTGCTGTACGATAATCTTTACAAAATGTTTTACTTTGATTTTATCTATTTTGTTAAAATTACGTTTTACGTTGAAATGCTTACGTGTTGTATATTATATTTATTTTGTTTGGTATAGTTCGTTCAATTATTAATCCAAATTACGTTCAATATACTAGAAGAAACTAACTTTGTCCTTAGATGCAATCAAACAACCTGTTGCGCAGTGTTTAAGAATGTACTTGAAGATTCTAAATTTAATATGCTATCGATGTATGTGAATATTTAAATTTGTACATACGACTTTCATGAAAAAAAAATGTTTGTCATTAATTAAGCTTCTTAGAAGCTTATGGTTGAAAAGTTCAATAATTATAACAGATTTGCAAATATTACAAAAGAAAACATCATCAATAATATTGAAATATAAAAAAGTTTTTTAAAAGAGGGGAAAGGAGGTAAAATCTTCGTAAAAGGTTATTAAAGGAACAAGTGGAGACAAAAATTTCTTTTATGTCTCATTATATAAATGTAAGAACATTTTAATCAGTATTTCAAAAAAAAAAATAATCAAATATCTATAACTGAAAGAAACTTTTAATGGATAAAATATTTTTCAAAGAATGATAATTAGAAATATTGACATTAAAATAAACAAAATACTTTAAGAAAGATGGTAATACAAAGAAAAAGCAGCAGAAAGAAATTAAGCATATCAATTGCTAAATAGTGGGCTAAAAATATTCCTCAGTAACAAAAAAACAATTTGAATAATTTAGGATACTGAATATAAAAATTTTGAAAAGAAAACTACAATTATAAGTTTAGATTTAGCTTCAATTTCTCAAATGATAACTATAAATATAAATGTAGAACCATTTTAATAACTGCTGCTTTTTAACGATAGCAGAATAATTATTCTTAAAAAGCGTCGATCATTGCAAATTCAGAAAGGAAAAATTAAAATGCTGTTACCACTTGAAAAGACAAATTGAGATAAAATACACGTATCAGAGAAATATGGGGTAGACGTTGAAGCCAGAAAGATTAGACTTGAATTCTGATTATGGAGGTGAAAAAGGTAGCAAGAAATATACAGAACTGGATATTATTCTCTTTTCAGAGTCAGGTTTTATATACAGGGGGTGTTCAAATGAAAAGGTACGAAACGACACTGTGGATATAAATGAAGACTCTATTCAAAGTATACACCATAGGCCTGAGCACAACGATCATATTGATTAACAAGCCCAAGGATTCCTTGTTCCCAAAATTCATGTGGCAGTGACGAGATCCAGTCCTTCACAGCGTCCTTCCTTGAGTTCGCCGTCCGAGTTGAGGTGCTTCCCTTTCAGATGTTTTTTCAGGGGACCAAACACATGAAAATCTCAGGGCGACATGCCCGGGCTGTAGGGAGGATGGTCGAGCTGCTCCCACTTGAGCTTGGCCAGTTCCGGGTGTATGACCCTGGAGACGTATAGACGCACGTTATGATGGAGCAGAATCACCCCCTCCGTAAATAGCCCCGGTCTTTTGTTCTTGAAGGACTTGTGTAGTCTTCGGAGTGTCTCACAGTACTCATCGGAGTTAATGATTCTTCTGTTTTCGAGGAATTCAACCATACTTGGACGGCGCTCTTTATAAGAGCATCTGATCTCTCCTGAGCATGCGGGCTCCCGCGCATGCTCCGATCTACACTGAAGACTCCAATGGCATCCCTAGATGTCTCGCTAAGCTCTCCCGTAGCGGCATAGGCAGATATGTTATCTGTTATGTTTGTTACGACGTTTCGTTCCTTTTCATTTGAACACCCCTTGTACGTTACCTATGTCATTGCCATATCGAGCCGTTCTTATCATATTAAAACGATCATTTTTAAATTTATAGACAAATTATGGATCTATACAAATTTGAAAAAGCATATTGTAAATGATTATATCATTACTGATTGCGCTGGAACCTATATTAACTGTTAGATTAATATTCTCTAAACGCTTTTGCTTTCAAGGCAAAATTTCTTCTCAATCATTTATTTAGTTGTTGCAAACAAATGAATCATCATTTCGTCACCTATTGCAACAGCTGAAGGAAATAACTATTGATCGAAATGCGTATTGGGGATAAATTGGAAAAATCTGCAAATGGTTAAAGAGATGAAAACAATCACCTGAACCACTTATTGCAAAGTTAAGGAAAGGTGCATCAATAACAGCAAGACTTTTTAGCTTTAGTCGCCAACTATAGTAAAAAAAAATGAGTGCGTGAGTGTGTGCTTCAGCATATGTCTTCATGTGTGAGAGTTGATGCTCTGATCAGACTGCTGATCCAGGGAAAATATTTTAGATGTATACTTTGAAAATTGGACAAATGCAACTGCGGGCGTTTTTTTTTTTATTTAAAATTTAATTATTATCCATTAACAGTTGAGGATGATTTTGGCATTTATCTACAATAACTAACAAAAATATTCCAAAGCAAAATTAATTTTTATATGAATCAAAAATTTTTTAAGAAAACGTCTTTTTAATGATGTTTATTTATATGTATAAATCCTTCCCTAATTCGATATTTTTTAAGCATGCTTTCTGTAAAATTTTCAACAATAGATTTCATTGTTGTAGTGAAATAAAAATATTTTTTATTGATTTTTTTTCATATAATTAATAGCATGACTTTCTTCCATTCTTAATATATCAAGGAGAAAGATTTTGCTTATCAACCACACAATTTAATTGAAGAATAAGAGAGTGAAATTACGCCACTGCGAAAAGCCACAAATAATAAATCGATGAATTAACAGAATAAGTTCGTAAAGATAATATACTATCATGTAACTTAAATACTTTAGAAAATCGATTGCGATAATAAAAAGAAAACCAGTAAGATTATTAATAATATACCGGCCGCACTTCTGGTTGGGACTTTTCTGCTTGGGCCGGTAAGACTTGTATCGCAGGCTTTTTTTTTTTGGAAGTTTTTAGGCGATCCTAAAGTTTCATTTTCTTATAACAAAAAAAATATTATTGGGATTAACTTTGGGATTCAATACTTCAAAAGACTTCTACAGAATCTTCGGTTAACAAATTTATGGAATCAACAAATAAATTAAAGAATAATATCACATTTAATAGACGATTTATGAACCTATGATCGAACTGAAACTGCGGAATTTCGGGAATCAGTGCTTTAAATTGCGACAGTTGAATCATTGGTCAACAAATCAATGGAATCAACAAATATATTATACAGGAATATCACATTTTATAGAATAGATAATTCATGAACCTTTGATCGAAACTAAACATGGAGCTGTGGGATTTAATACTTTAAATTACTACATCCAATTATCATTGGTCAGTAAATTGATGAATTCAGCAGATAAGTCAAACAGGAATGAACATTTCCTCGTTTACTCACAAACCTTGTCTTTGTTTTGCATTTGCAAAAGAATGAATTACTTCAACACATCTCGTACACTCTTGGCTGATCTGATTTTTGTAAAAAAAAAAAAGTATGTATCTGGTTTGACTTTTGTAAAAGAAAATCAGGACTAATTCTTGTAAAAAATGTATATATTGATTGTTTCTATGTTAATAAAAAATATCTCCTGTGTTATCTTATTTTATAAAACATGCACATTATTTCAAAATAGATTAATTTAGAGAAAGAGTCAAGTGACTTTTGCATGTGTAAAAGAAATATTTACTTCTGCATATCTTGTATACTCATTTCTGGTCCGAATTTTGTAAAAGAAAATATATGTATCAGGTTTGATTTTTATAAAAAAAAAAAAAATGCATACATCAGATCTGGGTTTTTAAAAAGAAAATGTATGTATTATAACAAAAGTTATGTATGTAAATTATGCATAATAAAGAAATGTATGTATATTAACAAAAATTATCCCTTGTGTTATCTTATTTTACAAAAGATGTACATTATTTCAAAATATATTTATTTAGAGAAGTAGTCAAATAACCATCTCCCGTTGAAAGGTCATAGCAGATGGTCACTAATTTCTCTCATTGGACAGATTCTTTTGCGAAGTAATTTGTAACCGACCCCCATGAGGCGAACTGAGCGCGAAGGATTTAGTACCATCTTTATCCCATGTGGCATTTCTTAGTTAAACTGTTTGCTTCCGGGCTTTCGAAGGGAGAAAAGGACAAAATTGTCATATTATGAAGAGGTCGGCCCCGCAGAAAGAGCAAATAGCGAAAGGAGGAGAGAGAAAAAAAATAAAAGAAAGCTCATTTTCCGGCTCCAAAAATAAACCTCTTTCGGTGCGCTGTGTTTAAAAGTAAATTCATTAAAATGAGCTGAAAGGCCGAAATTGAAAAGCCGGTGGGATTTTTCTCTCTCTCATTGCTTTTTCTCTTACCATTATTTTCCATTCTTTTCCCTTCTTCGCACTGAACTTCTTCAGGTTTTAAAATGAATTATCTCCGATGAGGACGTTTTGTGATGACTCGGCTGTTTTTACTTTTTATTTTGTACTTCGTCTTTAATAGGATACATCTTGACTCCTTGTTGGTTTTGTTCAAGTTAATCAATTAGAAGTAAAGATCGAAATGAAAATAAATGCGATGACATTACAGGACTGCTTGTTGGTAAAACAGAGTCTTCCTAATTGCAGAGTGTCCATCTTCTCGCAACAAGAAATAAAAGATTTGTTTGTAAATTTATAGATAATGACGCATATTACTTAGTAATAAATAATAATAATAATAATAAAACAGCTCCCACATTATCCATCTTCTAGTTACAGACGACAGTTTATTTGTTTTACCCTTTGAAGTAGTATGTCTACTCTCAGCCCCCAAAGCATTTTTACCATTCTGGTCGTATGTCTGCTCTCAGCCACCACAGCAAAGAAACATTCTAAACTTATATTGTATTCGTCGTATCTTAATCTCCATTTAGGATATATCAGTTTACACTTTCTATGAAAGAACAGAAAGGGCTAAGTAACTTATTTACGAACCAATACGGTGCTTTAACCACTTCGTGATAATGAAACCTAATGTTAATAGAGCCGCCTCTGACTCACCATGAAAAATCAAGGGTGGAATTATTGACGCCAAACTAATTATTTAAACCAGAACTTCATAATGGAGACTGTTTTGAAAGATACCGAATAGCGAATTGTAAACTATAATTTTTACAATAAAACATTGCGTTAAAACATTTCTGTGTTTACAATATCGAAGTTTACAAAAGAATGAGAATGATTAAATTGTGTTTTTCCTTCATAATCTTTCATACTATGTATTACTGCTAGCTCAAAGGAAATTAATTCCGACCAGTACGACAGCAATGTCCAAATTTAATACGACCGAAAAGGGTTAAATATGATTAGACGCTATGTAAAATAATAACTAGTCTTTTTAGTGCAAAAAGTAAATCACCGTCTTTATTTTCTTGCGTGAATATCCAGTGGATTCAATTCACATAATTGCAGAGTCACATGACAAACAGAATCACACCTATTACCAAACTCCTTACATCGACTTTCATGTTGTGACGTCTCGTCCATTTAAGACGCACAATGCATTTAAAATTAAAATACCGAGGAACACTAAATGTGTCACATCAGCATTACTAGACTTTAGGGAATGAAAAGAGAAGAATCAAATACTTCACATCAGAAGATACATCAGAATGTATCTTCATCAGAAGATACATTCACGTCACATCAGAAGATACTTTTCTGTCATATAATGACAGAAAAGTATCAACTGTATTGAATCCTTTATTCTAATGCGTTATGCAGTTAAATGTCGTGATTTTTTAGTCACAATGTCGTGAGCCACATAGTATGACTTTCCTACATTGTGCTATAACGTCGTAACCGTTTTCCTCCGACAAGAAAGGCAATGAATTTAAAAATTATTTTACCTCGGCACATTCTGTAAGGATGATGAAAACAAGCGTTCGCTACACAAGAAAAAGTCGACAAAATCAAATACTATAAATGATGGTTGCTCTTATTTGGACTTATAGCCTTTGATCCTTGTCAAAATTCGTAGTTTTCTGGCTTTTACCTTAATAGTAACGAGATAATTCAAATGGCATCAGAGCTAAGTGACGAACATAATTATGTACGTTGTTTCACTGCTTAGGTCAGCTAGTTTTGGAATTTGATGCCTCGTCTACTTTCTTCCACTAAGGTATCTAATGAATTTCTGATTGAAATTGACGCAGTATACTTGATGTGAGACTTCATTTCGAAAAGTTCCTTTTCGAATCAAGTATTGGGACACTTGATGTACTTATTTTCTCGCATATAAATAATATAAAGAGAAAGCATTGCAATTGTCAAAAAATTTGAATTCGACATTTTGACGAATCTATAAATTTTAGACCACCCCTGAGTCCAAAAAATAAATAAATTTTTGGAATTATGTCTGTCTGTCTATGAATATGATTACTCAAAAATTCTTTAAGCTGGATGTATGAAATTTGATACATGATTTTTACAACAAATTTGTAGGTTTCTAACAAATTTTAAACGAAATCCATTGGGAAGAAATGTATATATCCGTTTTTTACGAATATAACTTAGCACCATAACTAAAAAAGGAAGAAAGCTATACGAATAAAATTTAGTTATACTGATTTACTATCCAAAGTGTATATACCTATTACCGAGGGAATCAAACCCGTTTGGAGGTGACCATCTGTTGATCTATTCTTTTACAAGTATGTAAAAAATGATAATTCAAAAACGCCGTTACTTAAATATATTAAATTTAGTACGTGATTTTGTAAATATAGTTTGAGTTCTATTCTGAATTCTGAATTCCATTGGTCGGAAAAGAAGTTATCTATAGACACATTTTCGATGTTCTTGTTATTGTATATTAATCACATACCAGGGATTAACCACCAAAACTATCAACAACGATTGCATCTTAATAGGCTCTTTCGTTACTATTGTCCGCTATGTAATGCGATTAATAATCAAGAATTAACCACTAAAAATATCAACAAAGATTGCATCTTAATAGGCTCTTTCGTTACTATTGTCCGCTATGTAATGCGATTAATAATCAAGAATTAACCACCAAAACTATCAACAACGATTGCATCTTAATAGGCTCTTTCGTTACTATTGTCCGCTATGTAATGCGATTAATAATCAAGAATTAACCACCAAAACTATCAACAACGATTGCATCTTAATAGGCTCTTTCGTTACTATTGTCCGCTATGTAATGCGATTAATAATCAAGAATTAACCACCAAAACTATCAACAACGATTGCATCTTAATAGGCTCTTTCGTTACTATTGTCCGCTATGTAATGCGATTAATAATCAAGAATTAACCACCAAAACTATCAACAACGATTGCATCTTAATAGGCTCTTTCGTTACTATTGTCCGCTATGTAATGCGATTAATAATCAAGAATTAACCACCAAAACTATCAACAACGATTGCATCTTAATAGGCTCTTTCGTTACTATTGTCCGCTATGTAATGCGATTAATAATCAAGAATTAACCACCAAAACTATCAACAACGATTGCATCTTAATAGGCTCTTTCGTTACTATTGTCCGCTATGTAATGCGATTAATAATCAAGAATTAACCACCAAAACTATCAACAAAGATTGCATCTTAATAGGCTCTTTCGTTACTATTGTCTGCTATGTAATGCGGTTAATAATACTTTTATTACAGAGTATGAGAGAAAGTTTAAAGAATATCATTCTCACTAATTTCACCTGAAGAGCATTTGACCACTTAACCATCTGTCGGAAACAATATTTCTCGTTCAAATTTCGGCCTGAAATAATTTTTCGAATTTATTTTATTTTCGTCTATAATGGTTTTTCCTATTATCTATCTGGCTTTACTTTCCATACAAGAGTATTTCGGTATTCCAGGCAATTTTGATTTTTATTCATAATTTTAAAATTTATCTTGTACTGATTAATTTTCAGAGTTAAAACACGCCTTTTTAGATAAATGTAAGCTTGATTTCAGATGATAAAGATAATGAATATATTATCTAATTGCTTACATTTGCTTATATAGTGTTGTGAAGTCTGGATGTAAGATATCCAATAGAAAACTAGTCTTTACTGATCTAAAAAGAAAATCCGAAAATCCCTGAATGTATATTTACTGCAGAACGAAATCAACGAAACCAAATCATCAGACGTCGACAGAAGAAAATATCTGCAGATTTGTTTGCCCTATGTTCATCTTAACTCCGAGGCAATCTCTCAATGATTTCAACGCTTGGCAACTTTAAAGAATAAAAGTCAGCTTTTAGAAGGATATGTTAAATTTTCATGTTTAAAGTGAAATTCTTTTATTAGAAATTTTATCGTGGTGAAATATAAACTTTTTTTACAATATGAATATTGAAGTAAGATTTTTTTACCACTATTAACCAGTATCTAATTTCTATTGATCCTCATTATCTGGACAATGTTATTCTTTTCATTCCTTGACAAAATATTAGTCATGATAATAAGATAATAATTTCTGTTATTGAAATGTCCAAGCAAAGCAAAATATGTATAATTAAGCACTTAATTAATAAATTAAGTATTGCTTAATTGATATCCATTTTCCAAAAATCTTTATTATTACTTTTTACATATTAGCTGATTTTTATTTTCTGTTCCCCAAAACTGACGATGAAAATTTCTAATTTTATGAAAGTTTATATTTTTTAGTACCTTTGATATATTTTATTTAGAAGTATATTCAATTTATAATAATTTTATTTACCTTCATTTTAATATGTATTATATAATAAAAGTGTCTCTCATACAGCTCGGTAACTAGTAGACCATGATTTTAATCGCCCTTATGGATACTTAGTTTCTTTGCAAAAGATAAATTTAAAAATGAATATCAGCATAGATTATAACGAAACAAAACCAAGATCAAACTTGTCAAAACCAAGACAGAATTTGGAGTCTCATAACATTCATTCGTTACCAATTTTGGTAATTTGAGCATTGGAGAAATTCTGGAAAACTATTACAACAGTAGTAAACTTATTGCATGGTGTAAATCAACAAGATTGAAAAGAAAAGATTGTTACAAAATCTTTTAGTTTCTCATATACGAAGTATAGAGAAAATATTCGGAATTTCACGAAAACTCGACATTTCAACGAATTTCTACGTTTCAGACCTACCAAAGCTCGAAAAAACACATTTTTGGTGTCATGTATGCCTGTCAATCTATCCATGAATATGACAACTCAAAAACGCTTTAAGTCAGACAAATGAAATTTCGTATATAGATATTTGACAAAATTTGTATCTTTCTTTCAAATTTTGATGTCTGTCTGTGGATGTCTGTCTGGCCAGCTCTTCGAATACATGTAGAACTGGGTGGGGCAAAATGCCCATTAAATCCTATTTGGATCAGTGTCTAGAGTACTGATTAAGAAAAGAAGTAACGTTTAAAGAAAAATAATTCATTCATTTTGAGTAAACAAAATTAACAGAACATTAACAATTTATACAGGAAAGGTTAATTGCATTAAAGTTAGAAGTTAAAGTTAGACACAAAAGGGCAAAGCCTAACAAGATGCCTGCACATAGCAAAACTAACTGCAGCCGTAACGTAAGATTATTAAAGTAACATACTACGTTCGAAGGCATTTTTTTGAAAAATTGGATTTTTTAAAAACTATTTATGGTTTTTAGATGTTTTTTCAATTATAAACACTATAAATACAAAAAAATCATTTGGAAATATAATATATTTTGAGAAATAATATATTTTGAGTAAATTTTAATGAAATTTAACCAAAACGGTTAACACTCTACACAAAATTGCAATGCAGCAATCCTATTTTTCTTTGTACACAAGTTATAGAATATAATGATGAATGAAATGAACTAAACTCTAAGAAACATTTTGAGATGCAAAGAATTTATGGGTAAAAATATACGTATATATACATTTTTTCCTTGAATTTACAACTTAATTTTTCTAAAAACACCTATAAATGAAAGAGTATTTCACCAACAATAAAACTTTTGGTTCATTTCATTGCCCACAGTATTTAAAACACAAGTTGAAATTTTTATGTAAATACCTTTATTAGTTTTTGAGATATCATGTTAAAGGCGGATAATTTTTATGAAAATTAAAGTTTGAGAAAATTGAAGTTAAAGAACAATTTTAGTTAAAAAATTGTTTAAAATTCCCCTGGATGATAGGTCAAGCCTTCCTTTTCCCAGAAAATTCTGTTTTGGAAAGACAAAAGCCTGAACTACAAGAAATAATAATAAAAAAAACAATTCGCCAATGTGGTCGATAACCAGTGTTTTTAACGTATTCGGATACCTAAACGCTCATCGTTACCGGAGACGAAGAACCCTATTTTCTTTTTCTTTCGAGCGAATGCCGCCATCTTGCTTTTTACTCAATCTTATGGTCAAGTGACTTAACACTTTGGATTAGTAGAACCCATGGTGCCATCTATTACAGTACATTAAAACTAAATTGAAATTTGAGTGCGTTCGGTATAACTATGGATTGGTAATGACCACTAATTAAATCTCTACATATATGAGTTCGATAATGACAAAACGTTAAATGTTAGATGAAATTTAATACGCAGAATTGCATCTAAAATGTAAATTTTTATCAAATTTTGAAACAAATACGTCAAGGAATTGACCATCTGTCAGTCTATACTTTCGCACATAAATGCAATAGGTCATAAATCCAATGATTTTGTAGTGAAAGCTTATAAGCTATTTAACAGCTACGCTACCCGACCAATTGCTTTTGTATCGTGGTCATGTTACTGGGCTACGAGCCACAAGGTCTCTGCTCTATCCTCGCTCAATTCAATCCGCTACATTGGTGACCTCGGACAATGAAACTTAAACCTTCGTACAGCTGTTGTGACGCACCCAAATTCACTTGACGTAGCAACCCAAAGTCGTCAGACTCACTTGATGCAGCACATTAGCAACCACTCACCTACACACGCTCGCCATAACGCTTGGCGCTTATCAAATGGGTACGGGTGCATTAGAATCAACAGCTAATACATCACCAGTCAACAGCCATATTGTTCGTGTCACCTCCGACTCACTGGAGGGAGAATCTGTGGTGAACGCATTTCTTATAAGCCAGTTAACAGCTACTCTACCCGACCAATTGCTTTTGTATCGTGGTCATGTTACTGGGCGGTGAACCACAAGGTCCCATGTTCTATCCTCGTTCATCGCCAAACCGCTACGATTTCCTGAACTTCGGTATGTAATGTTGCGACTCCAGCTATCATTTCGTGCCAAATTTTGTTTTCGATCAATTAAAAAAAGCACCAAACCCATGCATACTTTACAATATATTCAATAAAAATATTAGATTCACAAAATGAATCTATATTTCTTAACTATTGATCACCAACGCCGTGCAGAGCCCTCACAGTTTTAACAAGGTCGATAATTTTATGCGTGTGTGTGGAGGATGAAACTTTTACTAAAAAAATACGAGAGAGGATCGAGGAGAATACTGTGGGAACTGTTAACAGATCTCATCTCCTGTATGGCGCCATGTTGGCCATCTTGAGTCATTAATTACGTGATGCTTTCCCGCCATTATTGGTGGACGGGAGTTGGGTAGTGAGTCTGTAAGACGTACAGCTCACGCTCATGTATCTTTATATGTTTTATGTTAGTATAGTAATGTTTTGTCCTTTAATTATAATAAATGTATTTTCATATTAATGATGATCTTTGCCTTTAACCACATTTTTTGGTGATTGGCCTTTCTCTTAAATACCCCTAGAAAATCCCGCCAAATTGTTGAAAAAGCTGTGGACGTTAGTACAATTTAAGACGCTAAATTGATGCTAAAACGTTGAAAAAGCTGTGGACGTTAGTACAATTTAAGACGCTAAATTGATGCTAAAACGTTGAAAAAGCTGTGGACGTTAGTACAATTTAAGACGCTAAATTGATGCTAAAACGTTGAAAAAGCTGTGGACGTTAGTACAATTTAAGACGCTAAATTGATGCTAAAATGTTGAAAAAGCTGTGGACGTTAGTACAATTTAAGAGCCTAAATTGATGCTAAAAATTTTGGTAAGAGTGGATTTTTGCTTTGGATGATTTACTGGACTGGTGAATGGACGTTAGTGCATGTGTTCCATGGATATGATTCAAGTGAAAAAGTGAAAACTTTCAAGATTTGTGTTATTGTGCAACTGTGCTGACATATACTGGCCGCTTTAAAAAAAGGAACATCATCCTGTTCGACACTTCTAAATTACAGAAGAAATTGAATTATTTGGAAATGTGTGAATTAATGCTGGTAGTTGCCTTTCCCCACAATACTCTCCCAATTTTGACAAAATAAATAACATGTGCATACTTGACATAATAATAACAAAGTGATTCTGTGCAGTCCCGATGACTATTAAGTCATATGAAAATTTGCAAAAACTGAAAAGTAAAATTGTATAAAAAGATCAAATTTTCTAGTACAGGGGATGTAGAAAACATCTATGGTAACGTTTTTGTGCATAGATTCCAACAAAACGTGTCTAAAAAACAAATACCAAAATAAAGTTTTTCAAAAAAGATAGAGACAGGGCAATTTCTTTCGTTTTTCCTTATTTTCGATTTGAAGTCATGACATTGTTTTTATACTGCTGGTAGCTTCCTCTCCGAGGCATGAGTAAGGGTTGAAGGGGAATCATAAAGTCCATTCCAATGCAGTCCAACGGCCTACCTTTAACATAAATTGATGAGTTTCAAAAGGGAGGAGAAAAAGTTTAGAGGAGAAAGATAAAATATATATATATATATATATATATCGTTCAGAGAAGCTCCAAGGAGGCGCGCTCTTGAATAAAATAAGCTGGAATGTAGGTGGCCAAGATGGAAAATTCGATGGGCAAGAAGCTGAGACGGGAATAGAAAGGGAAGCCATTGGTCCTCCATGTATGGACACAAAAATTTCAAAATTTCTTTAGGGTAATGTATAAATTCTGAACATATAAAAAGCAATATATCATCAATCTATCAATTTAATAGCTTCCATGTCATTTTTTACTTTCTCGTATAACGAAGTATAGAAAGAAAAAATATTGTAATCGTTAAAAAATTCGAACTTGAAAATTTAAAATATCACTATATTTAGGATTATCTTGAATCCGAAAAGCATGTTTTTACTTTTTACTGCTTACTTTCCTAATTATATTTTCCCTGCGAAAAAATTGGAAGACTTTTATTAAGGTTTTCCTTTCATACCTCCCTAAGTTAACCCTTTCTTTGACCATGGGAAGTATGTTTCCCACCAAATTCATCAATCTTTGTATGGAATTATGTAGTTTTGTATAAGTTCTGACAAATTTTTCAATCAGATAGAAATTTATGCTTCATTTCCTTATCGCACACAAAATTATGTGTCTTGATTTGTTTCTTAATTATTAATTAACCAAATTAATTAATTAATCAAAAGAAAATTATCTAATAAGCTAAATGAGTCACTTTTCTTAACCAATCACAATCCTAAAAATATTTTAATATACCATGACTAGAAAAAAATTGTCTTTTAAAGGGTTAGAATAAATAGCATTATGTCTGTCTGTCTGTGAGCACGAGAAATCAACAGCTCTCTGAGCTAGAAGGATAAAATTTGATATGTAGACCAAATTTGTAGATTTTTGACGAATGTTGAGCGAAATTTATTCTTTGGTAGAATGCCTATTTGACATAATTTGTATGTTCAAATACAAGTGGATTCGATTACAAAACATGAATACTCATAAACACAATAACTTAGATAAATAAATCCTTTCCTATTTGTTTCAATAACTGGTTGTGAATGTGCTTTTAGAGTTTATATTATGTTATAATTTTCGCTTAAATTGGAGATTGTAATTTATTGGGGGTTTTTTCTGTAAAAAATGGTTTATCTCTAAGGCCTCAATTTCATGGGATTTTTGGGTCACGAGGGGGTTAATATTGTTGGACAAAAGTCAGACCCCTCACAAAAAAAATCTCTTGTTAGAATCCCTGCCTGAGTGTGACCCTTGAAAAAGTCTTCAAGCCGGATTCTTAATTTCTTCCTTTTTTATTCGATTTATATTCTTTTTGCTAATATTAACTTGTTATTTTTACTAATTTGGTAAGATAAATGAAAATATCATTTGAAAAGAAATTATAGTACTGGTTAAAATTTTGAATTCAATCAATTGCCTGAAAAATAATCAAATGTCTACTTCACTCACTAAATTATGAAGTACAGAATTTGCGGAACTTTTGAAATAAAAATCTTATATGTTTATCTGTGGGACTCTAAAAATAAAGATATGAGTACTGATAGTCTTCACGGTCTTACTCATTGTCAACAAATTTGAGGCTTAGTGGAAAGGAGATAAATCTTTATTATAGATTATACGAGAAAGTTAGTTTAAAAATGAAATAGAGTTTTATACAATATTTTATCAAAGGCTGATAGTCATTTTCAGTTTTCAATCTGACAGCCAGCCAACATTGGCGACTAGTTGATTCGGCAGGTATATCAACATTGTTTCATTTCAAAATCTTTTATGCCTAACTTGATATTCACGATTCTATTTTATATCAATAAATTGCGATAAGCATCAAAACAAGATTTTTTATTAACTTGCAACTACTCTATATGTTGTGCAAATGAACATTCCTGTTGGAATTAAGCACCAAAGTATCATAATGCTATTAAAAAAGTAGCTGTCCAATTCATCTGTCTTCTTACTTGGCCTTATCTTTTTCACTTCTGTAACTTTATTTTCATATTCTTATTTAAAACTGCACAGATATCAAGCACACATTTTCATTCTTTGGATTCAATAATGGAAAACAATCATACCATAATATACTTGAGGGAAAAATGGAAGTAGTTGGGGTTTCGAGTAACAAAAAAGCTAAAAATTGTACAAAATTATTAATTAAAAAATTGAAATTCATGATAATTTCATGTTAATTAGATTAGTATAATTAATAAAATATATTTTAAATTTTAAGACAGGTTTAAAATTTTTTTTTGTTTAATTTAAAATATCGTGGTATTTATCGCAAGAAAACTCTAAAATGTTAATTAATTTTTAATTAATGTTCCATTTTAATTTTTATTTAATATTCTTCTTAAAACTTCTATTAGTATTAAATTATTAAAACTTCAAAAAAAAAAAAACCTACGAGTCCACATTTCCGACCTCCAAATTATATTTGTACAAATTTTGATACTAAAGATCCAATGATCTGCTCTCCAGTGTTCCAGCATGCACTCAACACAAACACATTTCTTATTATTATTCGATATATGAAATCGCAATGCAGCTGATATAGAATCTGAAAAATGTTGCCAATGGAACATTCAAATAACTTCAATTTAAATTATGGAAGCTGGAACAATAATCAAATAGTACTGCATCTTGAGGCTAACATTGATCCTATCGAATAATCTTTCAATGACTCCCAACCTCTAAATTATGTTTGTATCAAATTTTGTACTAAAAATCAAACGGTCTGCTCTGCAGAGCACCAACATGCACTCGTACACAAACACATTTCTTATTATTATTCAAGATATGTAATCGTAATGCAGCTGATATAGAATCTGGGAAAAAGCTGTAGACGAAACATTCAAATAACTGCAATTTAACTTTTGGTAATTGGGACAATAATTCAAAGGCATGGTATCCTGAGGCTAACATTGAACCTATCGATACATCTTTGAATGACTCCCAACCTCTAAATTATGTTTGTATCAAATTTTGTACTAAGAATCAAACGGTCTGCTCTGCAGAGCACCAACATGCACTCGTACACAAACACATTTCTTATTATTATTCAAGATATGTAATCGTAATGCAGCTGATATAGAATCTGGGAAAAAGCTGTAGACGAAACATTCAAATAACTGCACTTTAACTTTTGGTAATTGGGACAATAATTCAAAGGCATGGTATCCTGAGGCTAACATTGAACCTATTGATACATCTTTGAATGACTCCCAACCTCTAAATTATGTTTGTATCAAATTTTGTACTAAGAACCAAACGGTCTGCTCTGCAGAGCACCAACATGCACTCGTACACAAACACATTTCTTATTATTATTCAAGATATGTAATCGTAATGCAGCTGATATAGAATCTGGGAAAAAGCTGTAGACGAAACATTCAAATAACTGCAATTTAACTTTTGGTAATCGGGACAACAATTCAATGGCATGGCATCCTGGGACTATCTTTGAGCCTTTCTATATATCTTTGAATGATTCTCAATATATATATATATATATATATATATATATATATATATATATATATATATATATATATATATATATATATATATATATATATATATGTAATTCTCTACAAATAATTACTCATTTCTTTCTGGTGAACACCATTTTATTTCGGACACATTTTTTGTGCCACTTCATGTAGACTGTTACAGATTAGGACACCTCTCACAGTTGGATGCCTCGTCTCCTCTCAGAATCGTTCTTACACACTCTACGTTCTGATACAAAAA
This sequence comes from Argiope bruennichi, assembly GCF_947563725.1. Lineage (NCBI taxonomy): Eukaryota > Metazoa > Arthropoda > Arachnida > Araneae > Araneidae > Argiope > Argiope bruennichi. The sequence continues at coordinate 105,399,543 of NC_079160.1, read as the reverse complement.
AGAATTAACAGAACTTTGTACTCGACAGATACGCCATCTATCGGCGTGAAGCTGTAACATACTCCCCACCTTGAAACCCTAAGGTTTCAAGAGATTACAATGCTCAATAACATACACAATATTACACCTTTTACACAAATCTAGTAAAAAACACACAAGAAACATAATAATCAATATCTTTAAGAAATAACAAATCAAAACTTACAAATTTCAACATCAAATATTACAAATTAATTATGTTCCATAGGCAATACACAAATTTTAGAAATGGCTCTTTTACAAGTACTAGACTGTGTTTTAATCTTAACAACACAAATTTTCTTATCACCATAATAAATTTTAATTATCCTACCCATAGCCCATTTATAACAAGGCAAATTATCTTCAATTAATAACACTAAATCTCCTAATTTTACATTATTTTTGTCAAACATCCATTTAGATCTCTGTTGTAACTGACTTAAATAATTACGATGCCAAAATTTCCACATATATTATACAAGTCTAGTTAACTTTTGCCTTTTCTTGAGATGACTTTCTTTTAAATTTGTCAAATCAGAAACAGTTACTATATAAACAGCTTTAAAATAAAAACATACAAAATTATAAATATAAATTTTTTGTAAAGCACCTTTACGTTGAGCATTATTCTTAATATAAAACGGCCCACAGAAATCGGCACCAGCGCAATTAAAAGCAAAATCTGGAGACACTCTTTCCTTGGGCAAATTGCCCATGATTTGAGAAGGTGCAATTGGTTGGGCTTTGAAACAAATGATGCATTGATGTACGATTTTTCTGCAGCTTTTACGTCCATTTAGAGGCCAAAATTTTTTTCTAACAAGATATAGCAAGGAAGAAGCACCAACATGTGAATAATTATTATGAAAATGTTCTATTATAATTAGAGTTAATCTATGGCCTTTTGGCAAAATTATTTGATGCTTGTTATTAAAATTAAAATTACTATTACCCAACCGTCCTCCTACTCTTAACAATCCTTTAGAATCCAAGAAAGGATTCAAAGTTTTTAATTTACTACCAGGGTGTTTTTGGAGACTACTGACGTCTTTAGAAAACTCTTGTATTTGGACATTTTTAATTAAAAATGTCCCTGCATAGTTCAATTCCTCAGCATTCAGTGGACCCTTCACTGCTTCTTTTAGGTTCTTGACAAACCTGAAAACATAACTCAAAATACGAACAATTTTACTATAATTATTACTTATATCTAATATACACTGTAAAAAACTAGGATTATTACAAATGGAAAGATTAATCACAGAATTATTATTCAGTTCAGAGTTCTTTGCAGTTCTTTTCACCTCAAGAAGGTATTCACCATCTGCGACACCAGGATCGTCATTGAAGTTTGGCCAGCTACTAGATGAAAGAAAAGACGGTCCATTCCACCAAATGTCCAACTGTTGGATCTTTGAAGGGAAAACTCCTCGTGATATCAAGTCTGCAGGATTCTCAGCAGTATTTACATAATGCCATTGGAAGCTCTTAGTATACTCTTGAATCGATTAGCAACAAAAGTTTTCAACGATGTAGGTGGAGTTTTGATCCAAGCAAGCACCACAGTGGAGTCCGAGTACAAATGTACTCCATGAATGTCTAGTTGCAAGGATTGCAGAACCTTAACAGTAAACTTGGAAAGCAGATCCGCTGCACACAGCTCCAAACGTGGGATACTAATCCAGATGACGTTGCCTCTGATGCGTTATAAACAACGCATAATTTTGTAGTACTACTTTCTGGCCTAAAAACGCCATGATGAGGCATAATGTACCTTGGGAGTTTCGCAAGTTGCCTGCATATGCCCCAAATTCTCATACTCAGTTAAAAATTCGCTGTATAGTTGCCTATACTCTGGTTCTCTCTTCAAACGTTGCCAAAGTGAATTAAATCTTTTAGTAGCAATGTGTTTTGATTCGCCTAAACATGGGGGGTCTATTTTAAACGGTATTTTAACAACATAGCTTCCATCGTCATTTCTGAAATGGGTTTTCGTGAAATGATCTGCACATATTAAACTCTCATCATTTTGTAATTTATCCCCCTCAACATCTTCAATTTCCCAAAATTTCCTTAAATTTGCATCCAAATCTTCTATTACCAACCCACAATGAACAGTAGTTTCGTTTTCTATTGGAACACTTCCGGTAGCAACAAACCCAAACACAGTATTTTGAAAAACAATGTCTGTTCCCGGAAACCTAATTTGACCCGATCTTAAAAGTTCATAGAATATTTGGGCACCTAATAAAATATCCACATCTCCAGGTTCATTGAAACTCACATCCGCTAAATTGAAACTATCTAATTCTAGCGTATCAATGTCAAATTGTTTCGAGGGGATACAATCTGTTATATGCGGCACTACCAATAACTCAATTCCCTTTTCAAAGCTTCCGCTAACGTTCGAAATTTTTGTTTTTACGATCCAGTTAATAACAGAAGAAGATTGATTTAGACCAGAAACCACAATGAAATGACTCATACTACCAACATCCAGTAAAGCACGTGCACTCATAAACATTCCTACATTATTTTGAATCATTACATTTGCAGTACTTAATAAAACCAATTTGTTTACATTTAAGTTGGTAGCAGTGAATGAATGCGTACTGTTCGCAGGTGACTCATTCGTCAGCTGTGAAGAATTATGACTAGGATTTTCAGTTCTCGGAACGAATACATTTGACCTTGGATTTAATCCCGCGTTAGCACTTTGTGAACGAGTTTCAGTTTCGCTTTGAGTGTTTCCCAAGAGCAAAAGAGTGTTATGTCCTTTTTTTTTAAATGGAGCAACTGGATTTTGAATAACAGTTAGCAATTTTATGGTGATTTAAACAATTAAAACATAATTGCTTATTTTTAACGACCCCAATTCTCTCATTAACAAGCATATTTTTGAACACAGGACATACATTCAGGGAATGATTTTCATTAGATTTACAAATTACACATTTCGGAGTTACACACTTCCGATACAAATGCTTTTTGTGGACTGTATTCTTTACGATATTTTTGAGAATGGTTTACAATTTGCGGTCGTGAAAACACATTACTATCATTTTTGACGATACATAAATATCGCAATGCCTGGCCAAATCTGATGGCACATACCAAGATTCTCCTTGTTTCACGCCAATATGAATTTGTAGTTCACGATCTAATGAATCTAATATTTTTTCGGAAACCATGAGTTCACAAACTCCCTTAAAATCATTTACCTTTCTTAATTGACAATAATAATCAAAAGCTGCACTAAGTCGCGATGCAAACTGGATATAGCTTTCGTTTGGACGTTTTTTCGCTTTACGGAAATTATTTAAAACTTCTTGTGGGGTGGACTGAAATTCTTTTAACACTAATTCTTTTAATTTGTCATACATACACAATTCATCTTCATTTAAATATATCATTAAATTGGTAACTTTTTCGCCTAAAATATTTAATAGGATCTCTGATTTGAATTGTTCTGGGACATTTTTGGTTTTGAAAGCTCTTTCAAGCGATTGTAAAAATAAATTATACGACTCTGCTCGTGTAGGAACAGGAATAGTTAAAGTTTTGACACTTTTTATCAAACTTTCTAAGCTAAAATTAGAATCAGAATCGCTATTTGTAACATTAACCTTTTGTGTTACATCTTTTTGTAAATTCGCAAGCTCAAGTTGTTTTTCTAATTGCGCGAGTTTAAGTTTTTCCAATTCTACTTTCTGTGCTTCATTTTTCTCGTAGAGTTTAAGTTTTTCCAATTCTAGTTTCTGTGCTTCATTTTTCTCGTAATCTTTTTTCCTATCAATTATTGACTCAACTATAGTTTTTACGAATTCATAATTATCTATATAGATCTCGCTCTTTTCAATTAAATCTTTAATAGTAACTACTTTGGCACCCGAAGGAATATCAATTTCTAGTTCCTCGGCAACTTCAATTAATTCACTCTTTTTAAGTTTTGAAAGCATTTTGAAAAGAGAACTCTGAATATATGCAACTCATAAAAACGAAACTAATACACAAATTTGGAAAACAAAAGTATACTCACAGTTACCCTGAAACCAAAACGGACACAATAATCCAATCATCGGATACTCCAATCATAGGAATTTACACTTTATATCCATTGAAGATCACTCTAAGGATTCAGAATTCACTGAGAACAATATCAAATAAGCACACGCGGCAAAACAGAAACACTTGCCGACTTCTCAAAACTCTCGATGGTTCAATACTGCGTAGTCGACGGACCACTTATTGTAATTCTCTACAAATAATTACTCATTTCTTTCTGGTGAACACCATTTTATTTCGGACACATTTTTTGTGCCACTTCATGTAGACTGTTACAGATTAGGACACCTCTCACAGTTCGATGCCTCGTCTCCTCTCAGAATCGTTCTTACACACTCTACGTTCTGATACAAAAAAGAATTAACAGAACTTTGTACTCGACAGATACGCCATCTATCGGCGTGAAGCTGTAACAATATATATATATATATAGTTACTGGAGAATTTTCTCGATTTCAGTCCAAAAAACATTAAGATGGCCTATTTTTCTGAATTTTCTCAAAGAAAACTATATTAAGGAATTCAAACATTTAATGGTAAATAAAAGGTAAATATCCATTCTTTTTTTATCCTAGGATCATGAACATAATCAAGCATGCTAGATCATGTAGACTATGCAATCTCCATACTTTCATTTAATTTTTTTTATATTGGTTTAGGATCAAATGTAATTGAAAGAATCATTAAAATTTGATATCCTATACAAATAATAGAAATCGAGCTCGTTCCGGCATGTTCTGAGAAAGTTTTTATTTTCAGATTTTTTTTAAAAAATGAATCTTAGTAATTCATTTAAATGTTTTGTCTTTTTTATTCAAACTCTTTAGAAAAACACTCACAAATTTCATTTTCAGTTCTTTGAAAAATGTAAACAAATTTTTCCAATATGAAGTTTAAGAGTTAAAAAATATTTTTGTGAAATATAATCTACTGAGATTTTCAAAGTGTTATCAAGGTTATTGAAATCTTCCCATCCTTCCGAAACGTCTATTATAGAGGTCTATAATACTTTTTTAAACTCGATATAACCTCAATTATAATATATAATATAAGACGTTTATAATATATAATATAAGATATATCAATTATAATTATAATCTATACTTATAATAAAGCTCAATGTGTGTGTGTGTGTTGGCGCTCTACAGGCCAGGTCATTTGACATACAGCTACCAAATTTGGTACATGTATACCTTAGAGGTCGGGAATGTGCACCTGGGGTCCCTTTTTTTGAAATTTTAATTACAATTTTAATTATTAATTAAAAACTAACTTTTCCGCCAAAATAATCTTCCATTTTCCCCACCGCCAAATGAGTAAGGCTTCAGTTTTTTTTTCTCCCAACAGTAATGAGACTAGGGTTAACATTTTTCGGCAGATTATTTCAAACGATTCTGTTTATTTTCTTAATGTTTTATGCATTTAAAATTAAACATTGTTAATTAATCCATGTTTCAGATTCATTCTGAAGTATTTTTGAATTAAAATGACACAGAATAAAGGAAATTAAAAATGTATAATCTGCATAGCGTTACCCCAACAGGCGTAGAAAAATCCACGCATTTGCGTTAACGTAACTGGCGAAGAAAATTCACGCATGCGCATTGTTCTGATTGTTGTCATGACAACCAACGGATGATTTAAATTATTTTTAGGTTAGTTGCATGCTTTTGTAAGTAAATTGTGTTTATGTTAGTTATATATTTTTTGTATATGCTTATAGTTTTAAGTACATCGTTTTTTAAGTAGTTTTTTTTAACCTGTTTTCAATGATTTAAATTATTTTTAGGTTAGTTGCATGCTTTTGTAATTAAATTGTATTTATATATTTTTTTGTATATTCTTATAGTTTTAAGTGCACCGTTTTTTAAGTAGTTTTTTTAAACCTGTTTTCGACCGATTATTTTAAACGATTCATTTTATTTTCTTAGTGTTTGATGCATTTAAAATGAAACATTGTTAATGAATCGATCTATTCATGATGAATCTGAGAAAATTTTGTTGACAAATTCTTGAGATATGACATAAATTAAGAAAGATATTCTTTAGTGCCCATAAAGTTTAAACGCTCAGTGACTCTATTACCAGTAATCATATTATTAAAAAAAATGCTTTGTTTCAGTAAAAAATATTATTATATTAATTGCAGATTAATCATTTACACTTTAATTTAAAGCATAAATTCTACGAGGGGTAACAGAAAATTAGAGAGATACATATCACGTTATGACTGAAGGCCTTTATAATATTATGAGTGAATTATATGACTATCAAAATTTGAAGTTTTAAAATATTTTGCTGAAGAATCTATAAAAGTTGGAATTGCGTAAAATATTTAATGGTACGATCGGAGTTTAACCCCCTGCTTGGCGCAATTTTTAAAAATTGCCACCAATGGCCTTGCGAAATGTTCGAAAGCAAAGGAGCATATGTTCAATTATAGTGCATAATAAAGATTGCCAGCTTTGGCGCGTTATCGCAACTTGGCGAAGAAGGGGGTTAAACTCCGGTTCAACCTATTTAATTATTAAAATTTAAACGAACATTAAGATTGGCGAACCGGCTGGTCGCCAAAGGCGGCTAGTAATAATATATAATAAAGTCCATTAATTCTATATAATAAGAATTAATGGACTTTAAAATAAGCCTCAAATTATAACGGCCATTCAATTAAAAGCTAGTATGAGTATGTAGAAGTGCATTCACATTTATTTAGTCCATTAGATATTCAAGAAGTTTTTTAATCAACAAAACATTATTTTGTCTCAAAAATTTGATAAAAATCTGCTGCATACTAAATTTCATCTGTCTAGTCATCTGTCACCGTTTTTTAGTTATTCTTGTCACAGACGGACAGATATTTTCAAAAAAGGTTTTTTTCGAATTCAGGGAAATCTAAAATGTGGAGATCCATGAAAACCTCGGGTTCGAATTTTTTGAAGTTAACGAGTACGCAATATACGGATACATTGTATGACGTTACATTGCCATAGATTGTATGACGCATATAACGTATACGAGAAAGTGAAAATTATGAAAACAGTTAGTTAGCTCTTTATATATTATAATATTTGATCTATAATAGAACGCATACTCTTGAATGAATTAAAAAATGTAAGTTCTTTTGAATTGAAATTTTAACGTCAATAAAGTATTAAAATCTTGAATATTAATGTAATATGATCTCTCATTCCTTGGTGGAATAAATAACTTTTATACAGAGAAACATACCTCCAATTAGAAAAAAAAATACATTAAAAAATCGTAAAGAGTTATATTCCTTAATATTTCATTCAATTAACGTACAGCAAAAAAAGGACAGAATCTATATTTTTACACATTTCCTCAAGCTTGTTATTTATGTTTAATAAAATAATATAAGCATAATAATATTTTAAATAAAAAAAAATGCTCTATATATCAATGGTTAAAATTGATTGAGAAAACATATTTGAATTCATTGTTTTACACTGTTTAATGACCATCACGGGAAAGCAAAATGCATTGGTAGGATGACTTTCTTTAAAGTTTATAATAATCTAAATAATAGTAATGAATGTTTTCTAACTGTTTCAATTTTGTTGACAAAAGTCTGTATACTTTCAGTTTTCTCTGTCGGCGTACTAAAAATTCTACTGAATATGACAAATGCGATAGAGGATTGTTAAAAATTTATGTTTCTAATTTTTTTCAGTAATTTATATATTAAATCAAACATTACAAAATGTAATTCTTATCTTATTTAATTTTTTAACAGAAGAATGCGTCTATCTTTTAACAGTTCAGAAATTATCAACTGGCTCACACTAAAGTAGACACATTACCTGCTTTGATATATTTGAAACACAATAATTGATTCTTTAAACTCGGTTTTATCTAATCTTCAAACAATTGCATGTCTCAAAATTAAATGCAGTTCATTTTCATCATAGAATTTCTTTACTCATTCCTACATCAATATTTTAAATAAAATGACATTTTCTCTTTAAGAAGAAACAGTAAAAAATTATTTTCTTCCAGATTTCTTTTTTTAATCACTCAGGGAAAAACCGTACATTCGAACATGTATCCAAGATTGTCAATATCTTCATAGATACCTATACTGTGTCAACTCCCAATACAAGATAGTACTTACAATGATATTAATACCCAATCTTGATTTTTTTTTCAATTGTAAATTACTTCGCATTCAAATTTTTTCTAATGATATCTTAAATACATTTTATCTCAGTTTCTAAGTAAATAAAAATAAGAAATGAAATAATTTCAATGCTTTTCTTCATTACAGTGATCTCAGTAATATATATGGAATAAATCAGTGTATTTTGGACTTTTAGAAACTTTTATTTATTCTTTTAAGTTTATAAAGATATCATTTTGTAATCATTTGTTTTGTTATATTCTAATGGGCTAAAATTTTAAAATTCGTGCACTTTTCTCTTTTTGATTAAATTTTATTTAAAAATTTTTATTATTGTTTACTTTATTTAAATAATTTTTTAGAATGTTATAACCATATCGACTAACGTAATGAAATTTTTTGGCAATGATTGGCGCCATCTGTTGGTCAGTTTCAGAATCCTCTATTTCAAGATTCCAAAATAATTATAATGATAAATAATAAATTAAATATTAAAAAATGTATAGCATATTTAAACTCAAAAACTTTAAAATTTTATTAAATGCATAGATAAAAAATGCATTCTTAAAAAATTTTTTATTAAATTTATTAGTTTTAACTCATGACATTAAAATGAACTCCACTAAAAATTACTTTTTATAGAAGTTATTGATTGTTTTCTTAATGATGTAAATGAAAGAATTTCAGAAATCTGTATAACTATAACTTACAGATCTTTATGTTGTGATATTTCATTTTTAATTCGGAAATGCCTTAAACATATGCAGCTTTATCAATATTACACTAATTTTTTGGAAAGTAAGAGAAAATCATATGAATTCAGCTGCAAGTTAATTTCTCAATATATTTATTTAAATAGCAACAGCAGCTCAATTTATATTTGTGAATACGAAAATCCATGAATCTTAATGCGATGAGTGTCAAGAGGCAAAACTACAATAATAAAATAAATAACTAAAATCTGTCAAAATGCAGTAAAAAATAATATTGATTTCGCAAAACCCTTTTTCTTCCTTATATTTATATTGTCTAATGAAACTGCAGACGATAAAAATTTAAACAATAACTGAAAATGAAAATGCGCTAAAAACGAGAGAGAGACAATGAAATTAGAATGTTTGCACCAAACAATGTAATTAGAATTTAATTCATATAGAAGTAATTTTTATGATTCTTGTTTTCTTAATTTGGCTCTTTGCCAAATCCGCGATCTTCTTTCCTCCGATTTCCTCATAGTTTTCTGCAGTGGATTAGCGAAGAAGATGTTAAATACATCAGGCAAACAATCAAATAAAAATCAATGAAATAAAGTATTTTTATCGCTGTCCTTTTAAATTAGAAGCAACTATTTGAATAATGGTCTAAAAAAATTGAAAAATATAGAGAAATTAGAATGACAAATGCAGAAATTTTAGTTTTCATTCTTATACATTTTCCAAAAAAATTAATATTTTTTCAACTTTTTCAAATTTATTTGATTACTTTAAAGGTCTATAGCAAGTGTTTTAAATTAGAAAGAAGTGTTCTAATAATGACCTGAAATTTTTTTAATGCAGTCAAATTATAAAATTTCATACAATAATTTAGTTTTTATTCTTAAACATTTTTTAGAAAAGTAAATACTTTTTATAATTTTTTTTTTTAAATCTCAATTTTTGTTAAATGCTTCATAGGTGAAAAACTGTACTTTTAAATTCTAGGCAACTATTCGAATAATAACTTGAAAAAGATGAAAAATGTTGTGAAATTGGAATGACAAATGCAGGAATTTTAGTTTTTATTATTAAACTTTTTCTAGAAAAGTTGATTTAAAAAAAAAAAAATTCCTAATTATTAATTGCCTCATGGGTGAAAAGTATCTTTTTTAAATTCGAGGGAATTATACGAATAATGACTTGAAAAAAGATGAAAAATATTGTGAAATTGTAACGACAAATGCAGGAATTGTGGTTTTCATTTATACATTTTCCAGAAAAATTACTATTTTTTGAAACTTTCTCAAATTTTAAGGAATTAATTTACGAATATTAAACGGGTCTTTTAAATTAGAAGGATACAATCTAATAGAGACCTGATTTTTTAAAAAAATATAATGATATTAGAAAGTTAAACATAGGAATTTTAAATTTATATTCGTAAGCATTTTCAAGAAAAATAAAGTGAAAAAAAATTCTCAAATTTAAGTTAATTACCTGATACCTTAGTTAATTTTCATGTAAAACTGCTCTTATGAATTTGAGGGTAATTCGAATAATGACCTGTAAAAAAATGTGCAAAATATAATGGCATTCGAATACCAATGCTGAATGCAGGAATTTTTGTCTTTATTCTTAAGCATTTTCCGAAAATTATTAATATTTAAATTTTAATTAATTATTTAATTACATTAGAGATGTAATACATCTAATTTCACTACTATCATTTAAATTGTCAGGCATAAAATGGGAAGCAAAAACCACCCATGGAGAAACGTTTTCTGAGTCTTATTTATTTACTTCTGAGGGATACTTGAAACCTCCACTTATCTTCCAAGGCACTTCCAAATAGATTATGCTCTACCGGTTTAAGGCTTAGAGACTGAATTGACACGTGCATCCGCTTCAAACATTGATCCTCAAGACATCCTTTTACGAGCCTAGAAGTGAGTTCAGAAATTTCCCACTAGTAGCACTAGCACATGGTCTAATACATTGATCAAGGATCTCGTTTCTAAAGGATGTCCAGAGTTAACGCAAGATTTGAATTTGGTACTATTCGTGCAGTAGTGTTTGCAACCTTCTTAAAAAAGCATTTGACACCTAATAGTTTAGTGTGAATAAAAATGAAATATTACACGATAGAACAACGTGTTTTCATCGTTGAAGAATATTTAAAAAATAATGAAAATCTGCAGCCACAATTCAAACATGTGAGAATTGGCTTCCTAGATCGTGTAACACGAATGAATTTCTTTTTATGTGGTTATTTGAAAACAAAGGTTTATGCCATCAAGCCCACAAGCACGTATGCATTGAAGGAGAAATTTTAACGCTGCATTCACGAAATTCAACCACAATTATGCAAAATGGTCATGGAAAATTTCGACAAAAGAGTGTGAATGTGCCAGCAAAGCTGTAAAAGCTGTATTTCATTCACTCATCCACAGATCGTAATTTAGACATGAATCAGGGAACGATCACCCCTGATCCAGTACCCCCAGTGGTATTACTCTCGACATGGAGGACTTAGTGACCACGACAGATTTATACGCGCGTCAGCCTTCATGCAGTATTTACAAAGTAGTCAAGAATTTCTGCCCAAATCAGGATCCATCCTCTTTTTTTATCTGTCTTTCAACATTCATTGTTGGATTCATGGCGTCAGAAGCCTTGTTGTTTCCATAGCAGCATAAATCTAAATCACCGTCCAGAATAAATTAAGACTCATCTTTTAAAAGTATAGAAGCCTGTTCCTGTCTGGTGTAGGTATAAAGCTTTTTGGTCCATCGTAATATGGCTTTTCTCTCGCCGATTTCCAGGTACGTATAAGAATTAACTTCTAAGATATTGTCACGTAGGTACTTTAGTGTGGAACGCAATGACACACACAAGAAGTAGAGCTAAACCAATTTATTAACTGAACTCTGAGCACAGTGACTGACAGATCTTATGCTTCTGCTTTCCAGCAGAGAAAGTTCCAGAATACTTTTCTGGAGACAGTAAGAAAAGTTCAGAACACTTATCTGGTAAACTAAAGAAAGGTCCAGAATCTTCTGGAACATGAAATAAAGGAAAACATAAAATTAGGGAACTAAACATTTACACAAACTGTGAATCGCATTGTCTCTAGCGGGAGTCGAACTTACGATCTCGTGATTATGAGATCAGTGCTATGGCCATTCGGCCATGGAGAGTCAACTGCTACTTTTCAATGCTGCAATATAATTTCTTGATTTTAAAGATATCTGATCATCCTACTAGACTATATTCTTGTCTCTTTTACAGAGAGAATATCTGAGAGCAACTGAGGAACAAATCTTCTTTCTGACAAAAGGAGTTTCTGCAGGATTGCAACATGTGGGGGACTTGAAAATGATTTTTTCGAAACTCAATTTCCGGAATGAAAACTGATACCAAAGTTTTCAATGCAAGCCTAATATATGACAAGGATATATTGAGATTTTTAAAAGAATTATATTTATGTGAGACCCATTTTCCTTCAATTTTATCGCCCGTAAGTGTTTACGGGTCAGATAAAGGGCGTGTCTGAGATATCCTCAACAATATTATTGTAGATGAGACTGAAGACTAGTAGTTACTCGAAGAAATCGTTATAAAATTTGTAATGGTCATCATATTTTTTATATTTCTATAGAACGCAGTTTCTTTTAAAAGTCTCCCCAAGAATTTCGCCCATGCTCTTTAATAAACTCGTCATGTTACTTGCCATTTATGTGCAATTAATACTAAATATTAGCTGCTGACGTAAACTTAGCATTTTTACTGAATCTATCGTGTAATCCTTGGCGATTTATTCCGCGATCAATTCCTAACAAGCGTTTATACTGACCAAAAATAGAATTTGCGGTTTAGACACATTTTCCAAACCGATTAAATCAAAAATTTGACTCAAAACTACATTTGTAGTCACAAAATCCCAAACGAAATTTGGTATATTTAAACCAATGTGTTTACATGTTTTTGAATTAAAGAAAAACAGACAGTCAAAAAATTTTACAGGCTTATACACTATAGAGGTTAAATCTATTTATCGAATTCTTTCAGGGTTTTTTTGGAAGCTATTTTCGTTTTGCAATTATTGTGTTACTTTATATTCCAACAGTCGGAGAGACGGACTTTCTATGAGTAGATTTTATTCAAAATTTGATAGAAATCTTCAAATTTGGTGTTAAAAACCATATATGAAATTTCAACCATCTAGCTCAAAGAGTTTTTTTTTTTTTTTTCAGATGAACAGACATTTTTTTAAAATGTGTTTTTCTAACTTAGGGAGATCTAAAGCGCCGGAGATTCGTCAAATCTCGAGTTCGAATGTTTTAACGATTACTATACTTTCTCTATACTATGTATACGAGAAAATAAAAGTACGTGGTAGATTTGCTTATTTCATTTCATTTAGTTAATATTTCCTACAGCCTTCAGAAAAACCATATTAATTGCATTTATATTCATTTACTTAATCATGAATTTCAAGAACTAGATAAAAATAGTATTTGTTAGAGTCGATATCAACATAAAAATTAAGAAAATATTTCTGCTGCTTAATATACTAATGATGATGGGCCGCTGTAGCCTGGGGGTAAAATCGCGGCTCGTCAGCCGTAGGGTTTCAGATTCAAGACCCGATTCCACCGAAGAACCGTCGTGTAAGTTAAATCCGTCAGGGTCAAACGTCCTCCCTCTGGTGTGGAGAAGGGGGTGCAAGCTCAGGTGTCATCTCCGTCATCGGAGCGCGGTTCAAAATTAAGAGGTTCGTTCCAAAATAACCATAGTGTTTCTTTACAAAGGGGCGTTAAAATAACAAAACAAACAATACTAATGTGTTTAAATATTATCAAATCATTGAATTTGCTGTGCCAAAAAAAAAGGAAAAAAAGATAAAACCCCTTTAAATATTTTTTTCTGAGCTCCTGTTGATTTATCGATTCGACATATGGAATGTTTTGGTGATGACAAAACTTTCTCTCTCTACTGACTTCATATATGAAAAAGTAAAAATGTTACTTATTACTGTTGAATAAAACAAACTCGAGAGCTTCTCCTCTAAAAATCTCATGATTCCTCCTTTTCTGACGTATTCACTTCACGCTAACTTCACCTCAACTCCAGCGAGGATAAAGATGGCGCATTTTCCTCGGAACTTGCTTTCAACCGAATTTCAGTTTGGAAAATAATCTGCGCTGGTGTGTCTCTCCTGGGATGCTCTCCTAGGAGAGGAAGGAGTTGGGGGAAGGGGGGAATAGACAGAAGGAATCGCAAGTCGAGAAGAAATGGAAAGAAGAGAAGATGGCCTCTGAGTTGGGGGAACAGCCCAGCCACCGTGACCCTCTTCAGTTGTTGCACTGGAAGCTGGAAATAGCCCAAGTGATTGTTGGACTTTTTCCTCTCTACTCTGGTATTTATAAGAAGCCTATCCCTGAAAATGGAAGAATTCGGTTTGTGAAAAGGCACTAAAAAGTGATTTATGTTGTTTATCAAAAAAATGTTTTTATGTAGTTATTTGTTTTTTTTTTTGTGTGTGTGTGTGTATAGAGTGATGGTGAATTGATGTATCTGTAAATTTGATTTGATTTTTAAACTAGAAAACGTTTCACAAGAGTGGCCAAAAGTGTAGAAATGTTTTAAAAAGACATAGTTATGCAACTGAAAAACATTCCCAAATAAAAAAAAAAATGTAACCCTCTTTTGAGGAATATTATAAAAAGTGTATTGAAATTTTTAAATTCAAACATTGCATTAGTTAAAACATTTAGTGTTAATGCGTACGGCATTATCTGTTGGATATACTGACATTTTATTTGATTTTACACGGCATTTAATTGTGTGATAAAAACTGCAACTGTTTCCAAAGAATTGAATGAATTTCTTTTCTGTTAATTCTTAGTAAAAATGAATGATGTAGTAAGATCACGATTTAGGGAAAATAATTTATATGAAAATACTTTTCATGTTTGATTTACAGTATTTTACATGATAATCCTATACATCTGTAAATAAAGATCCTTCCAAACTAATACATCCGTAAATAAAGTAGAATTAATAAGCAGTATTTAAGCCAATATATTTTCCATATGTAATGCTCGTATATATATATATATATATATATATATATATATATATATATATATATATATATATATATATATATATATATATATATATATATATATTGTTACGAAATTTTCCGGGGTTCGTTTGGATAGTGGAAGTTATATGGTGTGGAGAACGCTCAATCAGCAGGCGGCAGTAGAAAATAAAACAACGACGTTTATTTACACGAAGACACACAGCACAGCGCAAAGACAACAACTATATACAGCACACAATTATCTTCAACCGAGACGTTCAGCATACACAGCAGCATACAACCAGACTCTACTGCAGACAGTAGCGCACAGCTTAGTTCAGCACTAGCTTCACTCCGTCGCTGCTCCGCTTACCTCTGGAAGGCCAGTTTTTTACCGTGAATTCCGACTACTCTCCTCTGTCGCTTCCCACTACGATTCCACTGGTTCACGACTGCCCGGCAGCTGCGGCTGCTTCCTTTTATAGGTCTCAGGAGGCGGGGCTAGAAGCCTCTTAACCAATCAGGAACGTTCGAGGCGTATATCGGTTCCTACTGCACGGATCGGGAAAATTCTTGATGTTTCGGGTATAATCTATTTTGTCACCAAAGTCGCCAAATTCGTCACCAAGTCGCCAAATGGTCGCCAAGCTCTGGGACCTCCCATGGAACCAACTATGCTGGAAAGCATCACAGATTCGTAACAATATATATATATATATATATATATATATATATATATATATATATTATTGACTTTTAAATCATGTAAAGTGCATGTAAAGAACAATCAGTAACATTCTAATGCATGATGATCGCAATTTTTATTAGACTAAAGTTATCGAATATTAGTAACTGCAATTCACTTCATTTTCCTAACATTAATTTCATTAAATTTATTCATATCACATTGTAGAAAATTTAAATTTTTAATACAGTAAACATGTCATATAATCACATCACATTGTTTTGACATTGTAGTTGTGCATTATTAAATATTTAAAAGTTTTTGCTATAACAAAATATTGAAATTTTTCCTTTCCTAGCCTACTTAATAATGAATTCCTTTCATTTACTAGTAACTAATTAATTAAAAAGCATCCGAAATACTGTCCTCTATTTACTTATTAAAAAATTAAATCAGTATCTTTATTTTCAGCATCTTTATTATTTTATCATCGTCATAACATTAACATTTGAAGTTTTTGAATTACTGACATATGTTTGAAAACAATCCATTTTTGAAACTAATTTCTTGTTTGAAATTCCTCACTATTAAAGCACATATTGTTGTAAATTTCAATGTGGACATGAAATCCAAATATAATGCGTTGTTTTATATTAACCACTCTTTTGGAAGTTCCGCAGGAGTTGTTTTAGTTGAAATTTTGAATAATGATCATATCAAAAGCTCCTAACAAATCATCTTATTTATCAAACATCCACGCCACAGCATCTTAAAGAAATTTATAGATGTAATATGCACCTGGGATTATATCTCCGATGTAATCAAATCGCTAGATTCTATGATTCTCCAATTCCGAAGTAATAACTTAAAGGCTAATAATTCTTAAAATGAACATATTGAAGCAATTTTTAGCATGTAGGAAAAAAACATTAAAATAAAAAAAAGAAAGAATAATATAAAAAATCATTTTCTTACTCGCCAATCTGCGACTTCACAACAATGTGAAAATGTTTGATCTATGACAGTGTATTTCTGTATACACTAAATCTGCGATCCATTAAATGCACATATATTATATTTCTTTTCTTGAATCATCATATCTAGAACTTGTAATATTTTTCAGTTCCGAAAATGGGAAACTAAATTTCCAATCAAAATTTGCCTTAGAGAGCAACATAAGAAATTCGATTTTATGAAAACTGAGTTGAATATGCAATTTTGATTTTTTTTTTTTTACAATACTGAGTGATTCTAAAATTATAAGACACAATTTAAAAGTAGGTCAGCCAAACAAATAATATCCCGGCCTGATCGAAACCTCATGGCATAATTAACGGACCACTGAATAATATTCTCTTCCCTCAACAAGGACACCGAATGAAGAATAGGTTATCCAAATCGGCAACCATTCACCCACCAATATCCATTTTGATTTGTCCGTTTTTTTTTTTTTAACAAATAATTCAACAACGAAAATCCAATTTGATTTTTCACAGGTAATCCAAATCGTCAATTCAAGCAAAATGAATTCAATATTCACGGGAAGAAAAAATTTCTTATTACATAGGGAATATTTGAACAGACATGAATCGCTTTTTTACGTATTGCGTTTTTCTTTGTCGTATTGATACTATGTGGCTTGATGAACATTTAAACCATATTACATTTTGAAAATTGAGGAAACATGTTTACAAATTAAAGATCTTGTCGCAATCCGACAAAAATTTATTCTAGACTCAATAGTAGATCAATATCCACCGTTTGGAACCCATTGGTCTATTACACAATTTAAGTGATTGCGTTATTTGTATATTAGTAATTTGCTTATTATTTAAACATGTTATGTGCACTTTATGTAGTTAATTCATTTTTTTATTATTCACTGGCACCAAGCCCACTAGAGCGATCTCTTTTGTTTTCCATTTCTGAACGCATGTTCTATTGTAAGAATTACTTATTTCTGAATGCTCGACCTACCTTTGATGTTTTATCTATGATTTAAAATAGCCTTGAAGTCTTGTTTATTCCAAACCCTTGGTACAAACAAGACATAACAAGACATCGTTGCAACCGATCAGGACACATATTTCAAGTGAATCTACATCAACGACTCTGACAGTTATAGCTGCGAAGAAATTGACAATCTACTTCATTGAACCATTAATTGTAGATACACCAAATCTTTTTCACCTTAGCAATTTATATCATGATATCGAACCTGTCTAATAGAACAGCGTGATGGAAAATAAAATGTCCAAGATTAAAACAAGAAAACTTATGCAGTTCATGCAGAGTAGCGAAGGCCTGTTTACCTCAGATCCAAGCCCAGGAAAATTTGTTTCTTCGATATTTCTAATCAAATCCTTCTCCTAGCAAATTAAACTTTACATCAAATTCCATGAACTCATTTTTCTTTAAACATCCACCATTTTTGCAGATGTATTGTGCAGTTATTGCACTTATGTACTATGTATTATAAGGTAACCTTTAGAATGTTTCTTTCTGTTTTGTTTAAATCTTCTGCTTGTACTCATTCAATTGAAAGAAGCCTAATTTCAAAGGCATTCTCTAATGAAAAGAAATAATAAGGTGAATTATCATTGATAACTTTATTCACTAAATTATTAGCCACACTACCATCCATACATCTAAGTGAATTAATTACATTATCGAATGCTTAAATTCTAAGAAAGCCAATTTTTTTCATCAACCAAGCTTCCCATTATTGGGGAGTAATTTGATGAAACAATGTACTCTTAATATAGAAACAATATTAGAGTGGAACAACGTCTGTGAGAATGTTCCTTACTTATATACACACAGACATCATCTGCTCTTTTTTTCCTTCCTGTTCATTTTCATGCTTCTTATATGCTCATAGACATCATCTGCTCTATTGTTTTTCTTCCTGTTCAGTTTCATGTCGTACAGTTTCCAGACGGGCAGCAGAACAGAAAGCTTTTTATTGACGTTGAGAGTAGTTAGAGAAAGAGACGTTTCTTCCATTTTTTCCCTCAGCACTTCGAATTAATATGTTCCTGCTATTTTTTCATTCTTTTCCATCTCTTTTACTATGGGACAAATTGTGTTGTTTTTGCCTATTCATATCATTGGTTACTTTTTAACTCTTTTCCCTACCTTATTTATATTTTTGTTATTCTTTGGTTGTATGAGGGAAATACGAAACATTTATTTGTAATATTTGTATTTCTTATTTACACATATTGCTTTCAATGGAATTTTTTTCATGAGAATTTTTTAAAAATCCAAAAACATTCTATATTCATAAAGACGAAAGTACATTTTTATTTTCTTTTATACAAACCTCTTGTCAATTTGATAAAATTTGTTGCCCCTGCTTTTCGAGGCAAGATGAAGATCATTCAGAACTTTTCAAAACCTAAATTGAAAATTAAATAGATTTTTAAATTTTTTCCTATTTTGATTATTTTTATATTTTTATTATTTTTGTTGTATGGGGAAAATATGAAAATATTTATTTGTAATACTTGTATTTCCTTTTTTCAATGTGGTTTTATTTCATTAATTAATAAAACAAATTCAAAAAACATTCTGTACTTACAAAGACGGAAGTTCATTTTATGTTTGTTTATACAAACCTTTTGTCGATTTGATAAAATTTGATGTGAACGCTTTTCAAGACAAGACGAAGGCCATTAACAACTTTTCAAAATCTAAAAGTTAATTGAAAATTAAGTAACTTCTCTTCTTTTACACAAACTTTTTGTCGATTTGATGATATTTGTTGTATGTGATTTTCAAGGCAAGATTAAAGTCATTCAAAACTTTTCAAAACCTAAAAGTTAATTGAAAATTAAGTAACTTATGTTTTTTCACACAAACCTTTTGTTGATATGATGAAATTTTCAAACCTAAAAGTTACACATAAAATTAGTCTTTGATGTTATCAGCTATATATTTACATTATATTTTTAAGCAATTTGAAATCTTAAGACATTACATTTTAATGAATGCATCTTCTTTTCCATAGAATTTTGCTGTCAGCTTTAAATATCTTTTAAATCACAGTTTCTTACACACTAAGTAACAACGTTTTTATTGTCATAATGAAACTGAAACTAATTACATTACTTCATCAAACAATTCAATCGCGTGATTTTGCTGCATTTAAATTATTATAAATGTTTGCTTTCCTTTCACATTAGTTCCGAAACAGAATTTTCACTTTTGCTAAGATATATAATATTTACCATGTATAAAAAAATGTGATTTTTAAAATCTGTTGCCTACCGTGACATAATTCATGTTTACGAAGATGGAGCTTTATAACTAATTTTTCCTTTACTTCGTGATATGTTAGATTAAAGTTGGAGCATTTGTATATTGTCGCAAAATGAATATCTGTACATAGTTAGTGTGGCTGAGAGGTAAAGTACGAGCTTGCAAAGCATAAGGGTGGGTATTAGAATCCCAGCCAAGTTGCATTATATCAAAGGTTGGACCTTAATTTAAATTTCTTGTTATTCATTTGTTAATGTTCTAGAAGCTTCTAGAACTTTCTATAAACTTCTTTATAATTCTAAATTATTCTGTAAAGGTATAGATTCTGTGTGTCCACAAACAGTGGAATCAGTTACTCGCCTGCATGTTACGAATTGCTTAAAGCTGATGAACTTAATATAGGTTTACTCTGTGACTTGTTATTGTTTACATCTTCGTAACAATATTTTTCATGGCTGTACACTCTTTTAATATTCTCAGAATCATCAGTTAACCATATATCGAACGAAAAACACCTAGTGGCGATTTTTGAGAAACAATGTCACAATATTAAAATGAAAAAAATATTCAAAATGAAAAATTCTGCTGTATGATACATTAAAAGTGTGTTTTGAAATATGTTTAGCTAAATTTATTATTTATTTTATTCTTAGGTCAATATTCAATAGCTTGTTTTTCAATTCATTAATTGATTTTATTTTATTTCCTTAATGATATTATAAAAGTAGTAAAAAAATGAATCTTTGACTAAAAGTGTCAAAGAATCACACCTTTAAAGTCCTAATTTCTAACAAAATTTTACTCAATAAAGGATAATGTCACTTTCGACTCCTTTAAAAGTGCGAGATGTGTAATTTTTGTATTAGTAATTAAAATCCTCATAAAAATAATTTTTTTATGAGATGATTTGAAAAACTGATAAACCAATCGAATCGCATGACAATTTGGCGATGGGGATACTTAAAATTGTGTAACTTATCCCAATCAGTGCACAAATTATACTCTTTTATATTCTGTTTTTATTTATATTATTTTAATTAAATTATATTTGAATAATTACTTGATTAAATAATTTTTGAAAATGAATATTGACTTGATTAAATAATAATGAACATCTTCAGTTATTTGCAGTTTTTCTAACAAAATTTCTAAATAAGCCCTTTTCAAGAATTCCCCAAAATGTTTCTTGCCATCAACCTCCAGGAAGCTGCCGTGATCACCTACCCCGAATCCCCTACATTAGCTGCCTATCATTCTAACGCTAGTTTACAATGAGGGGAGGAGAAGAGTATTTTATCCGGGATGCTGAAGAGGAATATCACAGCATCAATTAAAACGGGATTAATGAGTGGTTATTATAATGCCTGTACATTAAAATAGCAGAGTTAAAGCGAGCTCCTACTATTTCATATCCAGTGAAATCATGTCTTGATATACAAACTGACAGCTTGAAATAGCTGCTCTTTTAAATATTTTGCCTCACGTGATGACTGTTGCTTTAGAGTATTGAAATAAAGTTTCTCGGTGACCAAATTTGACTTGACAATCTTTTAACTACAACTAGAGGTCTCCACTCCCTGTTTGCTTATGTTCGCCAACCCCCAGGAACTGCCAATACAGTCTCGCTTTGCTCGCTCGTCATCTACTAAACCACTTTAGTCTAGCAACAGATATATTCAGATTCAATTTATTCCAAAATATGATAAAACAATGAAAGAAATAAAAAATATAAAGCAAAAGTACACTCACAAAAATCACCTGCATCAAAGCAGAAACCTTTCATTTAAATAACTATATACGTCCACCAAAGAAACAAATTAAAAAAAAAATGTGCTTTCCTCACAATTTTTCAAATTTTCTCTGTGCACATAAACATTTAACCCTATCTCGTTCATTACGACTGGATCTTCTTATGAACGATTCTTGAGCATTTTCATTCGACCTGTCTTCTTTTTTAAGACGATTTCGTTTTAAAATAGTACTTACACTCATCGTAAAGAAAATTTATCAGTTTTTTGACATTTACTTTTTAAAAAAAAAATTTCAAACCGATGCAAGAATAGCGTTCACTTGAAATTTTGCGTCCACGTAATGTTTTTATAGATATATAGATTTTTATTTTCTCTTATACGAAGTATAGAGGAAGTATTGTAATCATAAGGTTTTTACGAATCACACACACACACACACAAACCAACACTTTGGCAGCATGTATGTTTGCGAACTTGATAACTCAAGTGTGACCCGCTTTGAGTTAGACGATTAAAATTTAGTATATGAACTGAATTTGTAGATTTCTATCCAATTTTAAAGGCAATCTACTAAGAGAAAGTCTGTCTGGTCGAGTAAAAGAGAACTCAGTTATTACAAATCTTATACATCTAGGTAGATAAATTTTGTTATGCAAGTTTGTAGAACAAAACAGGCGGGTATAGCCTGATTGGTAGGGCATTGGATTCACATTCCTTGGGTTAAGAGTTTGAACCCTTCTGGCCAAAAACTCTCCGTGTGTGTGGTGGCAGGCTCACGTATAAATCTTTGGTCACAAAGTTCCCCATGTGGAGAGTAATACCATTGGGAGTACTGGTTCAGAGGTGATCGTTCTCTGATTCAGGTCAAGAATACGGCCTGTGGGAGAGTGAATGAAATGCATGAATGAAGTCCGCCCCGTAAAAAAGGGCTGTGACGTGTGAGTAGCTAAGTCGCACTCTTGGCCCTAATTGGCGTTACTGAAAAAACAAGAAACGCTCATTCAGCTTAAATCGCTGACAGATAACTATTAGCTGACTTGTAAAGTGCCATATGTCACAACACACAACAACAGTTTCTAAAATATCAATAATTATCAAAGCTGGAACCAAATCTGTCAAAGGTGTTGACCATTTATCTGTCGGTATCTTCACATACATGTAAATAAATCAAATCAATGAAATTCTTTATATAATCTTGTGACTAGAATTTTGGAACAAATTTTTATTTCAATAGGTCGGGATAAAGGCGTCCAATACTCATATCACAAAACGGATTTAGTAAAAATGGTCTGATTCACACAGAAGATTTATATTTCCCAATTATTGTTCACGAATGCCATGTTAACTATTCGCGACCTTACTCAAGCTCCACAATTTTATGCCAGTATAATACTTTTATTGGGGAATATGAGAGAAAGTTTTGGGGAAACAATTACGGATATTGTTTTCGTAATGTATGCCTTTGAATGCTTTTAATCCTCTGAGAGTGAGGCATCGCACTAAACTGAGTATATGCAGTAAATATAAGAAATCCTATATTTACAGCAGAATAAGATATTTAATCAAAAATTTTGAGAAAATAGTTTTCTCCTTCGGTTATATATTGTATGGTGTAAGGTGTTGATACCTTTTACAAAGAACTAACAGCCTTTGGCAACCTAATTTCGCGTTCAAATTATTGTCTTTTTAGGCTGTTAAACTACATGTATGTGGATTGTATTTTTTAACTATATAACATTGTAATTTCATAAGTCTGAAAAATAATAATTGTATTGAATCAGTTAATTACAAATTATTGCACAATCAAATACTAAATCCATATACAGCAAAATAAAAGCGGAAATCCTATTTTGGAATTATTATCCAAAAAAGCAATTTTTTAATCTGAATTTTAACAGTTGCAAAAGTATGCTATTGAACGTTTTGATGGACGAGTTTGAATTTTATCATAGTATTGAAAGCATTGGTGACACTAAAAATGCATTTAAATTTCATAAACTTTTTAAAAATGGAAAAATCTTTACAATGTTTGTGGCTGGGAGATTTAACTTCGATTTTTTCGTGCAAAGAATATACAATAGTGTTTTTGAGATTTCAATTGAAAATTTGGAATATTGAGATACAGTTGAATATTGATATTATATCTAAGCGTCACTGTCACATGAAACTGAAAAGTAGTGAAATCGGACCAATAGTTGAACTTGTTAGACATAATTTTTGATTTCCGTCTAAATATATAGAAATAGAATATATTGCCTCATTGAAAATTGGGAAGCAGACTCTCCATGGCCGAATGGCCATAGCACTGGTCTCATAATCAAGTCAAGAGATCATGAGTTCGAATGCCGCTAATGACAACGCAATACACAGTTTGTGTAAATATTTAATTCCTTTATTTTATTTTTTCCTTTATTTCGTGTTCCAGAAGATTCTGGACATTTCTTTAGTTTACCAGATAAGTGTTCTGGACTTTTCTTACTGTCTCCAGAAGAGTATTCTTTAACTTTCCCTGCTAGTATAAAGGCAGAAGATCTCTCTGTTACAATGTTCTGAGTTCAGAGTTGAGTTAATAAAATGGTTTAGCTCTACTTCTTGTGTGTGTGTGTCATTGAGTTCCATACTAAAGTACATACGTGACAATATATAGACGGTGAATAAAATTGATGAAATTAGGGCAGCTGAGCTGCCAAAGTTTTAGAAATTAGTGCAATGATCGTAGGAACCCTGGCGCGGTTTTTCTCAAAAAGAATGAAAAGTATAGTAGTGTTTTTGAAATTTCTCGTTAAAATGGAAAGCGAAAGAGAACAGTAGACAACTGATGAAATATATTGCTTATATCTGAGAGAAAAATAGATAAAATCCTATAAATAGTTTAGGCTGGGAGACTGGTTTTTTGTGTTCGTTATTATTTTGCATACATAGATGAACACTTTACATAAAAAATAAAAACTTTATATTTTATCATAATTTAAATCGATCAGATACAGAAACGTAAATTCTAGGAAGTCAAGAAGAACTTTCTTGAAACTCCCAGTGTATATCTTTTACATGAAAACTGGACATTATTAAGCTACAAAAGTCACTAAGTAAAACCTCGGAAAAATAATCCTTTCATTTTGAATATCATTTTTATACAAGATTAGGATTTCTAACCTATAAAAGAATTTTCTGCAAATTAGCTTTTATATTACGATAAAATAAAATCATCAAAATAGTCCATTGAACAACTGATCTGGTACACAAATAGAAATACAATATATAATTATTTCTAGAAAATGAAATCTGTATCCTTATGACCTAACCCCTTTTGTTCACTCTCATTGGGAACTAGTCATCTTTGGCGACGATTTTTTAGCAGAAAATATTAACCTTATTTAATTTCAAATAAATAAATGCATAATTTTGCCTTATCGATTCCTTCAACAAAGCATTTTTAAAGTCAAACTGCGACAAAGATTAAAGCCCACTATTTTAATAGACTTACACCTGTTCTTTTTATCACATACCAGAACAATCCTACTTGAATCGAGTCCCATGACAACACATTGCAATTAACACAAACACTGCAACACACTGCAAAAACGTAACCATTCAAATAATAGTATCACCTCTTTTATGTATGAACATGAAAATTCATAATCACAACGAACTAATGGTACGAAATCTAGCATGGGGTCTATTCTCTAAACTCGGAATTTCGGACGAAATTTGTCTATGAATACCATCTGTTTGCCCATTACTTCCCATATGAGCTCGATAGTTAAAAAATAGATTTATGGATGAGATTAATTTCTTATATTTTATATTAGATTTATATATTCGTATCAAATGTAGACTCATTTCATCAAAGGATTTTCCGTATGTCATCAAATGTATATTTACGATTTGTAAATGAAATAACTCGGAAACGTAGCGACGTAGACAAATGAAATTACATTTAGAGTTGCCACCAATATTGGTGATAGTATCAAATTTTGGATTCAGCTAGTGAAAAAGAAAACACCCAAAATCCATATTTAGTGCTTTTCACAACGATATGATACATGCATATGAAACAACAATAGTCTATATCCATAAAGTTTTCCCTAAATGACAAGCAATATGTTGCTGAGATTTTTAAATAAATATGTAAAATAAATTTAATAAAAATGATTTTAAATCTTACATTTGTTATACTAAAAAATATAAATACATATTATTGCTTTCTCTTATTATCTTTAAATTATAATTCACAGCATGTTTGCTACTGTTGTTTTGGTACTTCCCTTTATATTAGTAGTACTGATTTAACCATTTCTACTTATTTTGACGAACTACATTTTATCGCAGTACAACAAAGCTATTTTAAATTATACTTGCAATATAAACTTAGACCATTCTAAATGATTAGCTATTCTTCAAAGGAACGAAATAAACTGATAAATGAAAACGATTAAGCTGATACAGTTATTTAGGCTTATGACTCTTACAAACTTTCAAAAATGGATGACAATAGAAAGCACGTGAAATAAAAATTGGCGAAATCGGTAAAGCAGTTAGGAATGGGAGGCGCTTACAAGGTTTCTCCAGATTTATAATTTTATTTAACAAATTTAGTATTTTATATATTTTTGTCACAAATAAAGAGAGGGTGTCAGGTAACCTTTGATAACATATCTAAGGAGATTTTATATAAAATAAAACTAGGCAGAATCAATTCATTGTTGGGACTAAGAGAGCGAATTTGGTTTTTTTTTTATTTTAAATAAAAAGATTATAAATGATAACGAGTTTGAAATCATTTATTTATTTACATTTGCTAGTGTATAATAAAGCAACAATATACTATATGATGCTAGTTAACAAGAAAGTCGAAGGTTTACAGATAGGCAAGCATTATTCCAAAAATATTTTTTTTTTTACTCTTAGGAGATTAAAAGCTATAGATTGATCCAAATGTAAAAATCGAATTTTTTTTTTTGATAATCGTATTATCTTCTTTTTGTTATATTTCATATACAAGAAAGAAAAATACAAATAGAAGCAAGATAATAAGGCTTTCTTATGAAAATATCAAACTCCTTTCTTTAGCAGTTTGATGTAACTCTACGCTGGTAATGAAGAGACAATATCAGAGTGGAGCAACAACTGCGATAATGTTCCTTCCCTTATAAGCTCGTGGATCTCATTAGATGTTCCTTTTTTCTTCCATTGAATGTAGTGTCGGACTTTTTCCAAGGAAACAGTGGGACGGAGATCGACGCAAAGAAGAAAGGGGAGATGGAGGTTATTCCTTTTTTTTTCCCACTATCCACTATTTGGATTAATAAGACCATACTGACGATGTCCCGTTCTTTTTCATTCTCTCTGTGGAACAACTTATGTTTCCATTTTTTGCATGCGAGTTGACGTTTGATTGTCTTTGTTATATTTCTCATTTCTTTTCTGTCATTTTTATAACATTAAACAAGCAAAGGTTAAATTATTCATTTTTATAAATGTGAACTACAGTAGCTCCCTATAGCAATGTACGAGACAAAGTAAGAAGCAATAAAGAATATTGTAAAATACTGAATACTAAGATATATATAACATATAAAACTTATAGTTATTCTTTAATGGCCGGACAGTCCAGAATTCCACTCCATGCCATACCGTTCTTGAAAACCAATTGTTTTTTTTTTTTCTTTACGCTTTGTTTTGCCAAAGTATCTTCTTTATAGTTTAGTGCATTTGTTTAATTTGTACTAAAAATCTTTCTTAAAAACCTGTCTGTTTTGTTTTTTTTTACTTTATATTATATATTAGTATCATGATTTTAAATTCTACTGCATTCATTGTTGTTTCTTATGGCACTTGCCATGGACAAACCCGCTGTTACGAAGACAGCGATTGTTAAGCCGGTTGGGGAGCGTCTCTTGTTTTTATAGTAGTGCCATCTAGGGCCAAGAGAACGACTTAGCTACACTCACGTCACAACAGCTTTTTACGGGGCGTACTTCATTCACTCATCCACAGACCTGAATCAGAGAACGATCACCCCTGATCCAGTACCCCCAGTGGTATAACTCTCGACATGGAGGACTTTGTGACCACGATAGATTTATGCGTGTGTCAGCCACCAAGCACGCGGGGGATCTTCGGCCGGCGGGGTTCAACTCACAACCTAAGGGACGCGAATCCAACGCTCTACCAACCAAGCTTTTCCGTCCAAATTCGTTAAAATATCATGTGTTTGACGCAGCATGGCCAAATCTGGTTTTTGTGCAATTGACCCCAAAATAACCAACTAACTAACTTTAATAGTTTTTGAGTGTTTTTCCAGACAATGAATCCATCTAAGATTTGGCCTTCCTCTTTTTCAGGTACCAAATTGTTTAGTCAAAAGAAGAAAAAAATATTATAAGCCACATTAATACTATCAATATCTTCAGAAATATTTTTATAAAATTATATAAAGAGAAATTACAAATATAAATCAAAAAGAAATTACAAAAATGCATCTTGAGAATGTGTTCAGGAACACATTCTCAAAGATGTGTCTATTTCTGAAATTTATCGACGGAGCAGCAGAATGTCTACAATTAAATGACTGATGTCTACAATTAAATGACTGATGTCTACAATTAAATGACTGATGTCTACAATTAAATGACTGATGTCTACAATTAAATGACTGATGTCTACAATTAAATGGCCGTGTAAACAATTATATGACTGATGATCAGCTTTTTCTCTGCATTGCAAAATGAAAATATGGTTGTATTGGAGACTCATTGTATACGTTAGAGTCATTTTTCAGACCTCTTTTTCGGATTTCTCCGACTTATATCTTTGGAATTCGCTAGTATGCTCTCTTATTTTAATTAGAAATTTCCATGAAACAAATTGTTCTGGACTTGATCTGGGGAAATCAGATCTTCATTTTTCTGGAAGAACTATACAAGGTTTCCAGCAATATTAAAACCATTTTTCTTTTCTATATGGTGAAATCAAAATGCGAATGTATTGGAGACGCATAGTACATTAGGGACAATTTTATGTTTCCGCGTTCGCATGATTATATTCAATTGGTGAACTCACTCGGTTTTATTAGAAATATCTCTGAAACAAACTATTCAGGGATTCGAACTGAGAAAATCAGATCTCCGTTATTCTGGTGGAACTGCGCAAGGTTTCCGATTTGATCTTGGACATTCTGTGAATTCTCAAATACAGTTTGATAAAATAGAAATCATTAATTAGTTTAATCAAATTTCCATTTGCGAATGAAAAACTGTACATTCCTTTGCAAACTGTACAAAAACTGTAATATTCCTTTGCATTTTTATATATAGTTAGATTCAATTCAGTACAAGATAACAATTTCTTCGATTATTACAAGGAACTAAATCTCATAGTTCCCATCTCAAAATACCACCATCTCTCTCAAATACAACCTCAAAATTCAGTCACATGTTATATTTTTAATGAAAGAAATTGAAGCCCTCGAAATGCTATAAATTAAATTTTTTCCATAATATTATGATAACACTTAACGTTTCGAATTAATATTTTTATTTAAATATCTAACAGTTTTATGGAACGGTTAACTTTTCAAAATGATAAGCAAATGAGGGAAAACAGAAATATAGAATTGCAGATTCTTAGCTTCTATATATAAGGTCACCGTCATCACAAAGAATAAAATAATATCAGATTTCAATGAGAATGTTTTGTTATTTCTAGATGAACGCTACAAATTCCAGTATTTGATTCAACTAATTCAAACAAAATCATAAAGTATGCACATTAAAATACCAATCATAAATCTTTGTGCAATTCTTTTTTGCGATAGGTAGCATCATGGTAGACCGTTAGCTACTTTCCTTTTTTTTATTACCATCATTATTCATTTTCCATTCATTGTATTCCTTTCTCGTCTCTCTCTTCACTCAGAGTCGCGCTTTCTGTTCCATTCTCATTTCTTTCTTCACTCACAGTCACGCTTTTTGTTCCTTTCTCGTCTCTTTCTTCTCTCAAGTCACGCTTTCTGTTCCTCTCTCATCTTTTTCTCTGAAGAAACTCCCATTTTTTAAAAAATTTGCCCTTTCTTCCAATTTGATTTGGGACTGCTTCCAAATGAACAATAGGACAGAAAAATGCATATAGAAGTAATTTCAGAGAGGGTTCTCTTCCATTTTTCCTATCACAAGTTTTATCAAAATTGTCAATAAAATCGCAAAATGATTTAGAATATATGTCGACATTCTTTGCCGATTATCCTGGTAGCAATGTTCAGAAATTGAAGAGCTGATTATACATGTTTTGAAATAATAGCTCTATTATTTAAACAATTTGAAGAAATGCAATTTTTTAGGCAAATCATGTTGGTACCCAAACTTTAGTAAAGAAAATGTCATACCCTCTTGAAATATCTAAACCAAATACAGCATCCGATTTGAATGGAAAATAAAGAATTGGAAATAAATTTTATCATCGAAAAGACGATTCTTTTTTTAACAGAAAATTGATTTTGATTCCTTCGCTTCCAATGTCAGATGTTGCTCCTCTCTAATAGTATTTAATCGGTAAAAACAATATTAGAGTGGTGCAACATCTATAATAATGTTCTTTCTCTTACAACTCAAATACGTTTCTTAAAATCCTGTTCTGTTTAATGCTAGATTGCGTCCAACTGAACAGCAGTACACAAACATTTTTTTACCGACGCATAAATTAGTTAAGGAAGGATACTTCTGATCAATTTTTTTTTCACCTCACCACTTCAGATTAATATGTTTATTCTGCAATGTTTCATATTTTTCCATATCTTTTTCTACGGAATGAACAGCACTGTTGCTATGCGTTTCTATTTATAGTTTTTAACCATCTTTCTAATATTATTAATTCTTATATTATGTTATGTTTCAGTTCTCTTAAGAATTTATAGAACTGTTAACTTTAATGCTGCATTTTTGCTACAAACTTGAAATTATATAAATATGCCTGTAACAATTTAAAAGTTTTTGAGAATCTCTTTACTGACACAAACAACTTTCACAAAAAGAATGAAATTACTTTTGTGAGTAAAAATTGATTTCTTTACATAAAGAAATCATGAAATACCTATACTCTCCTTCAAAATATCTCAACAAAACATTGCACCAAATCTGATTGAAAAAATATAGACTCGGAAAAAAATTTCATCATCGAATATATTAGCCATTTTTTTCAGCAATTTGAATCATCCTCGTGCTTACAATATCCATTGCTCATCTCTGATATCATTTCTTCATTAGAGACTATATTAGAGTGGTGCAACATCTGCGATGATATTCCTTTCTTTGTAAGCTCACATGCCTCATAAAATGCTTTTTTCTTCTTTCTATTCAATTTGCTGCAGGACTGATTCCTCAGAAACAGCGGGACGCAGAGATGTTTGTTGATCGACGTTGTTGCCACTGGGGAGGAGGAAACTTTTCTCCTTTTTCTTTCCATAGCTTTGGATTAATAAGCTGCTTACTCCAATGCTATATCCTTTTATTTTTCTTATAGGTCCTTTGGTTGTCTCTTAACGCTGCCTTATACTAAAGAATTTTCATACAATTACTTTTTTGTTGGCCTTTCTGGTGCTTTTACATTTATGATTTGTTTGTGAGTTAGAATTCAGTGAATGCAGCTGCCTGTTTCACAAACTTTAAACTTTCCTACATAATCTAAGTTGCATTCCATTTCGCTCAAAACAAAAATAATAACCATATATTAATTTTTATATATCTTCATAAATATGACAAATTGTTTAGATAATAAAATGAAATCCCTTTCTATACGTACTCTGGTAAAACAACTATAACATTGGCAACACCAATTTTAAAAATTGGCATTATTGTAATTAAATTTAATGTTTTGAGTTCGCATTTTTGATTCAATACAAGTCATTTTTAGAGAACTGTCGATGGATTGAATATATTAGCAGAAAGAAGTCGCAACAAGAATGGAAAGTGGATGACCTCTGCATCAGTATTTGAAGGACGTTGTTTCATGGTTTAATTTCATCATTCATAGAATATTTGCAGATTTGGTGGTCGTAAACCAGTCGAAATCAAACATCTCCCCCATTGGAATGTACAGAAATTTAAAGGAAAGGATGAGGGATTATGTGTTCTTTATCCTTTCTGTTTCTACTAAGATTCAAAATTACAAATACCATCTTCAATTAACCTACCTACAAAACAAATAACACAAAACAGCCAATTTACAAGGTGAATGGTTTAACAATTGAATGCATTTAATTTAACTTCCATGCATAAAAGATAACCCAATGCAGGTTCTTATAATATCAATTACCTCAACAATTTGCTTGGGAATCTATATATTCTCCGCATTCCAAATCTCAATTACCTATTTTTCCAAATTCTATATGAATGATGATGACCTCAAAATATGTAACGGCAATCAGCAGCCGTTTCCTTCCATAATTTCCCATTTTCAAAAGAAATATTTTTAAAAAACACTAATTCACAGTATAGTTTGGAGACAAAAACTATTGATAGTCCTCCTGTCATCATCACTGAATGAATTTCGTTTTCTCTATATTCCAAGTTTTCGTTTCCGTTTTCTTTATATTCTTTTCGTTTTCGTTTTGTCTATATTCTCTCTCTATATATATATGCTTCTCTATATTCCAAGTCTCAATTATCTATTTTACCAAATTTTATATGAATGATGATGACCACAACATATGCAACGGCAATCAACAACCGTTTTCCTCCATAATTTCCCATTTTCAAAAGAAATATTTTTAAAAAACACTAATTCACAGTATAGTTTGGAGACAAAAACTATTGATAGTCCTCCTGTCATCATCACTGAATGAATTTCGTTTTCTCTATATTCCAAGTTTTCGTTTCCGTTTTCTTTATATTCTTTTCGTTTTCGTTTTGTCTATATTCTCTCTATATATATATATGCTTCTCTATATTCCAAGTCTCAATTATCTATTTTACCAAATTTTATATGAATGATGATGACCACAACATATGCAACGGCAATCAACAACCGTTTTCCTCCATAATTTCCCATTTTCAAAAGAAATATTTTTAAAAAACACTAATTCACAGTATAGTTTGGAGACAAAAACTATTGATAGTCCTCCTGTCATCATCACTGAATGAATTTCGTTTTCTCTATATTCCAAGTTTTCGTTTCCGTTTTCTTTATATTCTTTTCGTTTTCGTTTTGTCTATATTCTCTCTATATATATATATGCTTCTCTATATTCCAAGTCTCAATTATCTATTTTACCAAATTTTATATGAATGATGATGACCACAACATATGCAACGGCAATCAACAACCGTTTTCCTCCATAATTTCCCATTTTCAAAAGAAATATTTTTAAAAAACACTAATTCACAGTATAGTTTGGAGACAAAAACTATTGATAGTCCTCCTGTCATCATCACTGAATGAATTTCGTTTTCTCTATATTCCAAGTTTTCGTTTCCGTTTTCTTTATATTCTTTTCGTTTTCGTTTTGTCTATATTCTCTCTATATATATATATGCTTCTCTATATTCCAAGTCTCAATTATCTATTTTACCAAATTTTATATGAATGATGATGACCACAACATATGCAACGGCAATCAACAACCGTTTTCCTCCATAATTTCCCATTTTCAAAAGAAATATTTTTAAAAAACACTAATTCACAGTATAGTTTGGAGACAAAAACTATTGATAGTCCTCCTGTCATCATCACTGAATGAATTTCGTTTTCTCTATATTCCAAGTTTTCGTTTCCGTTTTCTTTATATTCTTTTCGTTTTCGTTTTGTCTATATTCTCTCTATATATATATGCTTCTCTATATTCCAAGTCTCAATTATCTATTTTACCAAATTTTATATGAATGATGATGACCACAACATATGCAACGGCAATCAACAACCGTTTTCCTCCATAATTTCCCATTTTCAAAAGAAATATTTTTAAAAAACACTAATTCACAGTATAGTTTGGAGACAAAAACTATTGATAGTCCTCCTGTCATCATCAGTGAATGAATTTCGTTTTCTCTATATTCCAAGTTTTCGTTTCCGTTTTCTTTATATTCTTTTCGTTTTCGTTTTGTCTATATTCTCTCTATATATATATGCTTCTCTATATTCCAAGTCTCAATTATCTATTTTACCAAATTTTATATGAATGATGATGACCACAACATATGCAACGGCAATCAACAACCGTTTTCCTCCATAATTTCCCATTTTCAAAAGAAATATTTTTAAAAAACACTAATTCACAGTATAGTTTGGAGACAAAAACTATTGATAGTCCTCCTGTCATCATCACTGAATGAATTTCGTTTTCTCTATATTCCAAGTTTTCGTTTCCGTTTTCTTTATATTCTTTTCGTTTTCGTTTTGTCTATATTCTCTCTATATATATATGCTTCTCTATATTCCAAGTCTCAATTATCTATTTTACCAAATTTTATATGAATGATGATGACCACAACATATGCAACGGCAATCAACAACCGTTTTCCTCCATAATTTCCCATTTTCAAAAGAAATATTTTTAAAAAACACTAATTCACAGTATAGTTTGGAGACAAAAACTATTGATAGTCCTCCTGTCATCATCACTGAATGAATTTCGCTTTTCTCTATATTCCAAGTTTTCGTTTCCGTTTTCTTTATATTCTTTTCGTTTTCGTTTTGTCTATATTCTCTCTATATATATATGCTTCTCTATATTATAAGTCTCAATTATCTATTTTACCAAATTCTATATGAATGATGATGACCACAACATATGCAACGGCAATCAACAACCGTTTTCCTCCATAATTTCCCATTTTCAAAAGAAATATTTTTAAAAAACACTAATTCACAGTATAGTTTGGAGACAAAAACTATTGATAGTCCTCCTGTCATCATCACTGAATGAATTTCGTTTTCTCTATATTCCAAGTTTTCGTTTCCGTTTTCTTTATATTCTTTTCGTTTTCGTTTTGTCTATATTCTCTCTATATATATATGCTTCTCTATATTCCAAGTCTCAATTATCTATTTTACCAAATTTTATATGAATGATGATGACCACAACATATGCAACGGCAATCAACAACCGTTTTCCTCCATAATTTCCCATTTTCAAAAGAAATATTTTTAAAAAACACTAATTCACAGTATAGTTTGGAGACAAAAACTATTGATAGTCCTCCTGTCATCATCACTGAATGAATTTCGTTTTCTCTATATTCCAAGTTTTCGTTTCCGTTTTCTTTATATTCTTTTCGTTTTCGTTTTGTCTATATTCTCTCTATATATATATGCTTCTCTATATTCCAAGTCTCAATTATCTATTTTACCAAATTTTATATGAATGATGATGACCACAACATATGCAACGGCAATCAACAACCGTTTTCCTCCATAATTTCCCATTTTCAAAAGAAATATTTTTAAAAAACACTAATTCACAGTATAGTTTGGAGACAAAAACTATTGATAGTCCTCCTGTCATCATCACTGAATGAATTTCGTTTTCTCTATATTCCAAGTTTTCGTTTCCGTTTTCTTTATATTCTTTTCGTTTTCGTTTTGTCTATATTCTCTCTATATATATATGCTTCTCTATATTCCAAGTCTCAATTATCTATTTTACCAAATTTTATATGAATGATGATGACCACAACATATGCAACGGCAATCAACAACCGTTTTCCTCCATAATTTCCCATTTTCAAAAGAAATATTTTTAAAAAACACTAATTCACAGTATAGTTTGGAGACAAAAACTATTGATAGTCCTCCTGTCATCATCACTGAATGAATTTCGTTTTCTCTATATTCCAAGTTTTCGCTTCCGTTTTCTTTATATTCTTTTCGTTTTCGTTTTGTCTATATTCTCTCTCTATATATATGCTTCTCTATATTCCAAATCTCAATTATCTATTTTACCAAATTTTATATGAATGATGATGACCACAACATATGTAACGGCAATCAACAACCGTTTTCCTCCATAATTTCCCATTTTCAAAAGAAATATTTTTAAAAAACACTAATTAACAGTATAGTTTGGAGACAAAAACTATTGATAGTCCTCCTGTCATCATCACTGAATGAATTTCGTTTTCTCTATATTCCAAGTTTTCGTTTCCGTTTTCTTTATATTCTTTTCGTTTTCGTTTTGTCTATATTCTCTCTATATATATATGCTTCTCTATATTCCAAGTCTCAATTATCTATTTTACCAAATTTTATATGAATGATGATGACCACAACATATGCAACGGCAATCAACAACCGTTTTCCTCCATAATTTCCCATTTTCAAAAGAAATATTTTTAAAAAACACTAATTCACAGTATAGTTTGGAGACAAAAACTATTGATAGTCCTCCTGTCATCATCACTGAATGAATTTCGCTTTTCTCTATATTCCAAGTTTTCGTTTCCGTTTTCTTTATATTCTTTTCGTTTTCGTTTTGTCTATATTCTCTCTATATATATATGCTTCTCTATATTCCAAGTCTCAATTATCTATTTTACCAAATTCTATATGAATGATGATGACCACAACATATGCAACGGCAATCAACAACCGTTTTCCTCCATAATTTCCCATTTTCAAAAGAAATATTTTTAAAAAACACTAATTCACAGTATAGTTTGGAGACAAAAACTATTGATAGTCCTCCTGTCATCATCACTGAATGAATTTCGCTTTTTTCATATAAATTACCATGACTCCTGGATAAATTACCAATAATCTCTTGCTTTTAATGATCCTCCATTTTGAAAAATATTTCAAAATAAAGCTTTCATCCACTGAAAAATTTTATTTGGTATATTACAAGTAAAATCAACAAATCAAAATTATATATATTTATTAAAAAATATAATAAAAACAATACTTTCTTTAGATGAGTTGTAGCTCATTGAAGTCGGTTTACATGACGAAATTAACGCAATATAAACAGAAAAACTTTCAGATCTGTAGTTAAGTTAGTATAAATTCACTTATATTCATGTCATAACAATTTAGTATAAAATATACATACTACCTGTAACTTTAAAAATATCCTCTCAACGATTTTGGAAACGATTACATTAATTTTGAACATAAATATTATTTAAACCAAACTTTTATGACATTCTCAATCTTTTTTTCTCTTGGTTGAGGAATCCATCTTACTCATGCGTCACTACACAAATTTCTATAAATGTTCAATGGATTTAGATCTAGAGAAATACCAGGCCAATCCAGAAAATTTAGTTTCTTTTAATTTTTTGCTAGCTTCAAATTATGGCAAGAATGAAGATTATATTGAAATAAACTAACAACAAACTATGACAAATAATACCAATTTTAATTTCTAGGATTAAAATGCCTTTTTAAAAAAATTCGTTATTTCCACAGTATTCAATAAGGTATTAAGTTGTCTTATTTCTCCTGGTAATAAGCTGGCAGATCCTCTAAACATCAGGTTTTGAGAGTGCTGAATAGTTTGATTAAATTGTTTTTCCCAATCTAGTGATATTTCTAGACTAATGCTAATATTTCCTCTTCATTGCAGATCTTCATAATTACTTTAGATTGATCTTCCCATCTCCCAACATCAGTAAGCTTTTTTCCGTACAGCCGATGAATCAACGCTCATATCAGTGTCCAATAATTCTCAATGAAGATCTGTATTAGTGTTCCTGACAGGAATTTTGTCTGTCCGATGTGTTTCCTACAATTACGTCCACATTTACACTTGAGTGTCAAAAAAAATATCCGATTTTTTTATTATTAATAATAATGGAAACATTGGATTTTCCAACCCCAACTGTTGCAGCAATATTTCTCACAGAACATAGAGGTAGCATAGCTATGCCTCTTCCTAACCCAAATGCGGTCGGGAAAAGGATGGAATCACATGAAACAATCCCACTTAATACCAGAGTCGCAGGCCCTATAGATACCAGTAAAGCTCCTTTGCCTTCACGGATATAGCCGTAAATTTTCCCTCTGACCCATTCTAGGACTGTTCTCACCTGTGGAATTAGTTCAGAACATTCCCACAAACTGTCGATAAATTGAGCAGACATCAAGGAGCCTCGGAAAACCACAAATAAGAGGAAAGAGGGCAAAATGCGTCGGACGCATGGCCCATGGAAACGCTGCTTAACGGCAACCAACCGTGGTAATGTCCAATTACAACTAAATATTACACTCAATATTCCAACTAAAGACTCATCAAATCCTTAAAAAATCAAATCAAATTCACTTACAGTCAATTATAGAAACACTCCCTCAATTGCAGTTTAGAGAATCACAATCCTGGAGTCCTGGTCATTAATTTAATACAAGTGAGAACCACTCAACTTATGCAGCCTTTTTTTGTCGTGTGACTTATTTTTAAGCCAAATTTTGCGCAGTAGTTTCTGAAGGTAAAGACCGCTGACCACCCGAGAGCAGAAGTCTGACTTCCAGCTCAAATGAAGAAAGCACACGCACACTCGCTTGCGCAACCCCTTTTTACAGTGGGGCGCATTCACTCACTTCACAGATAGAACACAGATGAAGAACAACCATAACCGAAATAGGACTCGAACCCGGAACGCCTAGATCATGGAGAAGACGCGCTACCCCTAGGCCAGAACGTCGGCACTTATACAGTCTACAACTTTCAATAACTTCTAATAAAGCATTTTACACAACTGGTTTTGAAAAATGTTCTATGTACGTTTATCACATATTCAGACAAGTTTAAACGAGACGAGGGAACCTCCATTCAACAAAAATGTAGTTAAAACCAGTTTAA
The DNA here is from genome assembly GCF_947563725.1 of Argiope bruennichi. Classification (NCBI taxonomy): domain Eukaryota; kingdom Metazoa; phylum Arthropoda; class Arachnida; order Araneae; family Araneidae; genus Argiope; species Argiope bruennichi. The sequence goes on along the minus strand of NC_079160.1, from coordinate 105,361,045 downwards.
AGCAAAAAATTCCTGTAAAAGACGAATTTAATGAAATATGGATCTTGTCCCAATTAGTCTGAACATTACTGCATTTTTAATGGGATTGGCAAATAGCTGACCTCCAAACGTGGTTAACTATGATACTCTGGCAGCAAGTATCGCAATCGACCTTGTTTATAACTGTATAGTTTTCTTTTTCCTAAATTAATGGACATATTCAAATGTATTTGTTTAACCACCCCCACTGAATCCAATCTGTAACAGAAAATTAAACCAAGAAAATAAATTTTTCCTTCTATCCTATAACCATTGTGTTGCTTAACCTTGGTGAATTCATGTACACTTAATTATGAAGAGACGGTAATAGAATGGATCAACGTCTTTGATAATGTCCCCTCTTAGCTAGCGGACATCATCAACTGCTCTTTCTTTCATCCCATTTAATTTGCTTTGTACTGCTTCCAGACGAACAACGGGGCAGGGGTGTTTATCAACACTGAGAAGAAGAGAGGCGAAGGCTCTCTCTTCCATTTTTACTTTCATATATTCATTCATATATTCATTCATTCATTCATACATCCATTCATTCATTCATATATTCATTCATTCATTCATTCATTCATACATCCATTCATTCATTCATATATTCATTCATTCATTCATACATTCATTCATTCATTCATATATTCATTCATTCATTCATACATTCATTCATATATTCATTCATTCATTCATACATTCATTCATATATTCATTCATTCATTCATACATTCATTCATTCATTCATATATTCATTCATTCATTCATACATCCATTCATTCATTCATATATTCATTCATTCATTCATACATTCATTCATTCATACATTCATTCATTCATTCATATATTCATTCATTCATTCATACATCCATTCATTCATTCATATATTCATTCATTCATTCATACATCCATTCATTCATTCATATATTCATTCATTCATTCATACATCCATTCATTCATTCATATATTCATTCATTCATTCATACATTCATTCATTCATTCATATATTCATTCATTCATTCATACATTCATTCATTCATTCATATATTCATTCATTCATTCATACATTCATTCATTCATTCATATATTCATTCATTCATTCATACATCCATTCATTCATTCATATATTCATTCATTCATTCATACATCCATTCATTCATTCATATATTCATTCATTCATTCATACATCCATTCATTCATTCATATATTCATTCATTCATTCATACATCCATTCATTCATTCATATATTCATTCATTCATTCATATATTCATTCATTCATTCATATATTCATTCATTCATTCATACATTCATTCATTCATTCATATATTCATTCATTCATTCATACATCCATTCATTCATTCATATATTCATTCATTCATTCATACATTCATTCATTCATTCATATATTCATTCATTCATTCATACATCCATTCATTCATTCATATATTCATTCATTCATTCATTCATTCATTCATTCATTCATATATTCATTCATTCATTCATATATTCATTCATTCATTCATACATCCATTCATTCATTCATATATTCATTCATTCATTCATACATCCATTCATTCATTCATATATTCATTCATTCATTCATACATCCATTCATTCATTCATATATTCATTCATTCATTCATACATCCATTCATTCATTCATATATTCATTCATTCATTCATACATCCATTCATTCATTCATATATTCATTCATTCATTCATACATTCATTCATTCATTCATATATTCATTCATATATTTCATATATTAGGCGTCAATGTTCCTTTCTTTTGGGTATTTCTAATATGCAACTACTTATGTACCTTAAAAGGGGGAGTACATTAAAAAAGTAATAGGGATAAATAAACGCAATTTTGTGATCACATGAAATAAAGTTGTGTATTTTATATCATAAATTTGCAAATCTTTTATGTATGAATTCAGATATCTTGGACTCTACTTCATTAAATCTGCTTTGTTTCATAAAGTGTAAAATAATAATATCAATCATTTATAGAAAAGTAGTCCATTTCCAAAAATTGATTTTTGTATTTATCAACAAGAAAAAAAAGTATCAGACTTGATTCCAAAATTTATATAGCAGTGTAGTATTATCATTTTTTTAAATTTAAATAATTTAAGCAATAGAAACAAATAATTATAATAAAAGTTAAATAAACATGAAATTGGAATCAAATTGAAAAGATATAAAGCTTGAGACCTTAATGTTTGAATTATATTTCAATATTGTTTGGCGTTTATCACGAATTAAAAAACAAATTCTCATCTAATTAGAATGCCTGGACGTTCCACTGATGGTTCTTTTTTATTCACGTGCTCTCCTTCCCTCCCCCCCCTCTTAACTTTTATCTAAACTCCTTTTGAAAGTTTTTACACTTATTCTGTTTCATGTCTTAAAAAAGGAATTTTATGATGTTAGTTCAAAGAGTTAATTTCACTACTTAAAAAACAAAACAGGATCGAAATTTAACATATTGTATCTTAAAGTTCCATGAAAAATCTACTTTCCAAAGTTATTACATCCGTTATTTAAACGTTTTTCGATGCCTAGTACAGGATTTTCAATGCCTTCTAGAAAGAAATCTGGTCCATGTTATTCTCGTCAGAAATGGTCTCAGAATTTGTCTCAGTTGATAATTTTACTACGCTTTCAGCGTCATCAGTAATTAAACAACCATTCCAAAAAGTGTTGCAACACTTTTCGATGATTTCACGTAAAATTACATTTTCACCAAACACTTCATGCAGTTGCCAATAAATTTCAATAAGGTTTGACTTCTTCACCCATAACTTCCACTAGGGAGCACCTCAGAAATGAGAAAGAAAAGTTTCCGGTATGGTGGATGGTTCTCCCTACACTGGTAGATATAAAAAGGGTAGGGGTTGGCTACCTCCCATCAATGGGGGGGGGACATACTTCCCATGGGACAGGTTGTACCATGGCCAATAATTGCAATTAACACAATCGCAGTTCCAGTCATTATTGCTGTCGTGGTGGTCCGGTCATTAAGTTTATCCGTGTGTCTTAGGGTGGGATGGAGTAGTGCATTTATGTGGTTTTTGTCTATAAAAAATAATAACTGCATGCATTTCTAGTTTGGCTGCTGTTTGCTGTAGCCGAGTTTACATAATTATCAGACAAATTAAACTTGCTGTGTGAAATCTCGTCAATGTGTCATCACACATTACAGATACATGTTTGAAGTGCTAGCACAAAGTTTCACCAAAAAGTTTACGAATGAATGCAACTAACTTTTTGACTGACTTAAGTATAATAGATTTTTCTATCATTTCTTGATGTGTTAATTTTCTTCACATTTTGTACAAATGTGATTTTTTTTTTGCATATTGTTTCATATATTTAAGTGCTACATTTTATAAATAATTACAGACAGGATCAAAGCAAAATTTTTATCACATGCACTTTTAAATAATATATTTCAATTTCATTAACTCATATTTTGACCGATGAGAGTTAATAGAGCTACAGCTTTAATATTTTGCAAAAAAAAAAAATGATACTATGTAATAGATTGTTTAAGATCATAGTATCAACATAACGATTGCATATCGGACAATATTAACAATGATACTAACTAACCAGATCGGGCGATACTCGCTTAACTCTTTCAGAATCAATTTCTTTATTTGATATATAAAAAAAATTATGGCACGATCCGAATCTCAACAACTTTTTCTAGCAACCGTTTGATTGGCGTTGATCAAAATCAAAGAGCGTATTTGGAACAGTTTGGATCGATGCTTCTTATACTTCTTTTCCACAGCTGAAAAAGTTTACTGGAGAGTACAGGCTTTTCAAGTGAGTGCTTCGCACAATTTAATGAATAAATTGTCTGTGGAATGTTGATATGATTACTAAACGAGTTAAGAAAGATGATAAACTTATAGACTATCTACTAGGCAATTTTGTCCAAAAATGCAAATACTACTGATATTTATTTTGGAACTATCATTATTTGTGCAAATTTAATACAATTTTGCAGCAAGTAAGATATTTGTTCATTACTAAACAAATGACTATAATCTCTTACAAATACCAGGAAAAAACCTTTGTCTATTCTAAATGTAAAAATAAAAGCAAAAGATAAAATTTTCCATTGGATGTAATAGCCATTTTGGCACAACACTGTATACAAACCTCTACTAGTAATAACAGAAGTTGTTCCGTCCTTATATTGACTCTTCATTAAACCCAGTACCATAATGAAGCAACATTTGCGATAATGTTTCTGTCCTTATTAGTTCGCAGACTTTATATAATGTCCTTTTTCCTCCTATTCAATTTTCTGTCAGTATTCTTCCAGAAAATACTAAGAAATGTTTATAGATGTCGTAACCAAAGGAGAAGTGGGACATTCTTCCATTCTTTTCTTTCATATCTTCTGATTAATAATATCTTCAGATTAAATCTTTTCTACCATGTCTCCATCTCTTTATTTTCTTATAGGTCATTTTGTTAGTGTTTAAAATTTCTTATATTGAATTTTTTTTCATTGACTTATAATTTTCTGTCCATTTTTAATGCTTTCATTTTTGCAATTTTCTTCAGCTATATTTATTGTCAATAAACAAAGCGAAGTATACTAATAACACTCATGGAAGCAAGGTTAAATTTGAATTAGCGTATGAAAATTAAAACACCTACTAATTATTCGATGGGATCCCTTAGTCAACATTTTGAAAAACATAAATTTTGGAAAATTATATCTTTAACATAAATCAATTTTAGAAAAGAATCAGCAGATTTAAAAAGTTCTTCAAAATGAAAAGGTTATAGTAATAGGGAAGGTGTAGCGATCGTTCTAATTCTCTCAGAGAAAGCGCGCCTAAGTTTGATATGCGTTTCATCTCCATTAATCATAAATGGGCCTTGAATGCGCAGCATGACTCAGTTTCCCGCCTCTCGGGGAGCGGAGAAAAACATAACCAGAGTAGCTCCGAGGGACAGAGCGTGCGATGTTGTTGTGTGTCTAATAAAGATATATTTTTGATATAACCGAAGAGTGATTGCTTCCAAACCCTTACATGGAGTCAGATCATGACAAATAACATTATGGACTAATCTATCTTCCTCAGTGGTATGTTTATGGAAAATTGTTAATGAAATATCCTGCAATTACTAAATTGCCAGACCCTAATCAGTCTGTTAAGCATAATACTGTGCATTATATCAATACCAAAGGTCCTCCTGTCTCAGCTAAACCTAGAAGGTTAGCTCCAGACAGGCTAAAAATAGCCAAAGCTGAATTTCAGCGCATGATCCATCTCGGTCATATGAGACCTTCTAAAAGTGCATATTCTTCTCCTTTGCACATGGTGCCTAAAAAATTGTCTGTTGAATGGCGACCTGTTGGTGACTATCGTGCACTTAATGCACAAACCATCAAAGACAAGTATCCTATTCCTTGTATTGCTGATTTTACATCTGAATTGCATGGTAAACAAATGTTCAGTCACATCGATCTCGTCAAAGCATACCATCAAATTCCTATCAACCCTGATGATGTGCATAAAACTGCAATATGCACTCCATTTGGTCTTTTTGAGAGCTTGCGAATGCAGTTTGGTCTTTGTAATGCCTCATCAACCTTCCAGCGCTTTATTGACGAGGTCACTAGGGACTTACCATTTGTTTACGCTTTTGTTGATGACCTACTGGTTGCTTCTGAAAATGCAAATGATCACTTACAACATTTAGATATCTTATTAAAAAAATTAAATGAATATGGTTTGTGTATAAATGTTGAAGAATGTCAATTTGGGCAGTCTACAATTGAATTTCTGGGATTCAAGTTATCAGGGGAAGGAATTGAACCTTTGTCTGATCATGTAAAATGTATTCTAGAATTTCCCCAGCCCACAACCTTGACTCAATTGCGCCGTTATTTAGGACTTTTCAATTTTTATCGCCGTTGCATTCCTAAAGCTGCTGATATTCTAGAACCCATTGTAAAATTTCTTGAAGGGCACAAAAATAAAAAGAAGCACCCTCGTTCCAAAGCTCCCAATTCGACTGAGCAATAACAATGGAACGATGCAGCAACAATTTCCTTTAATGCTTCTAAAGAAGCAATTGCTAAAGCAACGCTTTTGAGGCATCCCATACCTGGTGCTCAATTAAGCTTGTGGGTAGATGCTTCAAACGCAGCTGTTGGCGGCTCTTTAATGCAACTGTCAAATAATCAGTGGGAACCAATAGCATTTTATTCTTCAAAATTGAGTAAATCTCAAAAGAATTGGTCTACTTACGACCGTGAACTATTTGCTATATATTCCTCTGTCAAAAAATTCCGCCATATGCTTGAAGGTAGAACTTTTGTCATTTACACTGACCAGAAACCTTTAACATATGCCTTCCATCAAAATACTGAAAAATGTAGTCCTCGCCAATTACGCCATTTGGATTTCATATCCCAATTTTCTACTGATATTAGATACACAAAAGGCTCTGAAAATACTGTTGCAGATGCACTCTCACGAATTGAAATAGATGAAATATCCCCTACTGCATTGATTTTAAGGAATTCGCTTCTGCTCAATCAACTGATGAGGAACTACAACAACTTTTAAAGTCCAATAATTCATTCTTAAGAATTGAGGAACAGTATTTCCCTCTTGAGGACGTTCATCTGTACTGTGATGTATCTCAAAAACAACCCCGACCTTTTGTTCCTAAAAACATGCGGCAACTAATTTTTAAAACGCTCCATTTTTTCTCTCACCCAGGAATTGCAGCCTCAATAGAATTAATCGCTAAGCGATTCGTATGGCCTGGCATGCGCAAAGATATAAAATGTATGGTTCGCAGCTGTGTTAAATGCCAACGAGCTAAAGTGACGCGGCATACAAAATCTTCCATTGGCACATTTGCCCTACCAGATGCCCACTTTTCACACATACATATAGATTTTATAGGTCCTGTCCCTTCTTCCGAAGGCAATCAATATTGCATGACTATCATTGATAGATTTACTAGATGGCCTGAAGTAATCCCAACGCCTGATATGACAGCGGAAACAACGGCTCGTGCCTTGGTGAATGGTTGGATTTCCAGATTTGGATGCCCAGTCACAATTACAACTGACCAAGGTACAAATTTCCAATCGAATCTGTTCAGAGAATTCACTCGCATGTTGGGCTGCAACAGAATTCGCAGCGCTTCCTATCATCCTCAGGCGAACGGGATAATTGAAAGACTTCATAGGCATCTTAAGAGTGCTCTTAAGGCACATAACAATAGGAAATGGACCGAAATACTTCCAATAGTATTATTAGGTTTGCGCTCAGCTCTTAAGGTAGATATTAAAGCTACCTGTGCACAACTTGTTTATGGCACTACCTTACGATTACCTTCTGATCTAGTGACAAGCGGTTCTATAAATCAAACCATTAACACCACTTATGTGACTAATTTAATAAACACAATGAGGTCTTTGAATCCTGTTTCCACTGCCCTTCATGGCACCCCAAAAGTTTATGTCAATCCCTCATTGAAAAATTGTTCGCATATTTTCTTAAGATCAGATAAGGTAAATCCTCCACTGACACCACCTTATACTGGACCCCACTTGGTTCTTAGCAGAAATGATAAGAATTTCATTATTGATTTAAATGGAAAACACATTACAGTGTCAATTGATCGAGTAAAACCTGCCTATCTACTAGCAGACGATACTGATCAACCAGAACCTTCTCAATCTCAACCAATCCTTGAGAAGCCTACTGTTCCACCAAACCCTACTAAACCGTCCACTATAACTAGATATGGCCGTACAGTCAGATTTCCTAAGCATCTAGTTACTTATATTGTATAAATGCCACCTGTATTTTATTATTATATATTTTTACATATTCATGTGAATTTTGCATACATTATTGTTCTCTATATTCTTGCATATATTATTATTCTAAATACATGCATATATTATTTTTATTCATTTTGCATATCCTACACATATCTCTAAGTTGTACCTATGTCAATTTCGTAATGCTTATAATTGTTTTTCATACATTGGCATTGTATCCTGGTTTGTGAATATTGTATATATGTTATCGTGACTTTGTCACTGGGGGCATACTCTGTAGCGATCGTTCTAATTCTCTCAGAGAAAGCGCACCTAAGTTTGATATGCGTTTCATCTCCATTAATCATAAATTGGCCTTGAATGCGCAGCATGACTCAGTTTCCCGCCTCTCGGGGAGCGGAGAAAAACATAACCAGAGTAGCTCCGAGGGACAGAGCGTGCGATGTTGTTGTGTGTCTAATAAAGATATATTTTTGATATAACCGAAGAGTGATTGCTTCCAAACCCTTACATGAAGTCAGATCATGACAAATAACATTATGGACTAATCGATCCTCCTCAAAGGTCTGAATTTCGATTTCTGTTTAGCTTCGATATATCAAGAACTCTTTTTTAGAAAGCAATGCTAGTGCTATATTGGGACGGATCTCGAATTTTGAGTAGTTGTCATATGACGAGGACAACATCTGAAACAGCAGCCCCTCTCAAAACTTCCGTGTCACACCAGCGCGAGGGCATTTAGTCCCGATAGATTTAAATGCACCAGACCCGTTTGCATAACGATTTTTCAGTGGAATCGGGTCTCGAGCCTGGAACCTCCCTCCAAGGAAGCTGAGATCTTACCACAGGCCACCGAGGACTCTTACGATTTCTGTTAAACAGAATTACGGATTCAGTATATAATTTTACTAAGCATCCGTTGTGTATATGTATCCTGTGGGAGACTTTATGTTCATTGTAATATAATATCTTCCAACTGAGGTGTTGTTTTCTTAAATTATTCAAGGCTTGACTTGTAAATTCGTTAAAATAATCAAGCAAAGACAAAAGTCAAATAAGACAACAATTCATTAACAATAAATTTTTCATGTTTTATTTTCAGCAGTTTTTTATTTCAAGCAATGTTAGTAAAATAACAAAAGACACCGATAAATATTACAATCTATAACAATACATTTGACTTATAAATTTCTGTCTTTAAATGCAAGTTAAACTATAAATTAAATCCATTAGAAGCAAGAGGAAAATATGCTACTGTATAAAACAATATTAATAAATTAATCATACATAAACAACGAGCAATAAATACAATAATCTATTAACATACATCTGTCTCATGATGTATTGCCTTTAAATATTAATTAAAACCACTTGGTTGTTTCTTTGTTTTTAAATTATTTTTACCAGTTAAATTATTTCCGTTTGGAACTCGAGAAATGCATATTTCTCAAACAAAGAATATCGATAAATAAATTAAACAAAGGCAACGAAGTGTCTCTTTCATCAATACAAATTGATGAAAGAGACGCCAAATGTATCGTTTACTTATGGTGCTGCTTTATAGATTTACCTACTAGTTTATTTTTTTCATGCGCCTTATAGGTTTAAATTTTGTAAAGTCTTCAGTTGATAAATAAAAATTGTGTACATAGGTTGAATAAACTGTACATATATGTCAGATATACTCCGCTGAATTATTTCTACAATGCAATATGTAGTTTTAAATTTCTGTGTACTTTCTCTGGAAGAGACAATTCGAACATGTAATAATGAAAAATATGGATTAATGAATCTACATTTTCCATATTCTGTTCTTTTTCATTCATTCTATAAAGATGATGTGTTTATTATATAGCGCTATTGCTGGGTTATCTTGCTTTCCTATGATTGTTTTTATGCATTATTTCTACTTGCGAGCCTGTAGGCTTAGTTCAAAATTCTAAAACGTATGTAGATGAGTAGAATTTCAGCTCTTAAATGTTTTTAGTCATACTATGTACATTAAAACAGGTTAATTTATTTTGTTACATTATCCAACTTATGAATCTATAACGTGAACTAAAAGTACTGGAACAATAATTAGGTGAGGCAAACGCAAGCTGAATCATTTTCACTTAGTATAATCTATTGTCTCAGAATGAACAATCGGATAAGTCGATATAAATATATGGTAGCAAAAGAGGGAAATGTCATGTGAAGCTCACCAGAAATTTGCAATATACAATTTCCTCATTTAATGCTTACCACGTTTTTCTGCCAAACGAAGCTGGCAACCGTTGTTTCTTTAATTGTCTTCCCTAATTTCACACCAAAGTTTATGCTGATGTTTTGTATTATGAATGTACTTTATAATTTTTATGCCAATTATGCTGAATGTCATACGGCATCTTGAAAATATAACTTCCTCTTGATCTGTAAAGAAAATGAATGTCAAAATCCATTTCGGAATATTTTCTGGCTCTGTTTCATTGTCATGGCGACTAGTTGTTCCTGAATAACGTGAGAGTTTTCCTATGCCCAAATTGACAGTTGTGGGTATTCATTTGCACGTTGAGGCAAAAGTGGGCCTCATCACTCCACAAAATATTCCATGGCCAAATTGTGTCAACCACCATTCGAGCAAGGAACCGAAGTACAAAATACGGATCTCTTAAGTCCACTTCCAGCAACAGGTGCATATACTTTATTTTGTATCGATAAAAATACAAAATCTGCCGTATGATTTTTCGTACAGTTGCAAATGGTATGTTCAAAACACGGGAAACAACTAGAAAACTCACACAATTATGCGGCGATTGAGTGCTGGCTTCAACTAGCGCGGTCGCAGCATTTTCGACTCTGGAATACAGGATTTTTTTGTTCGTCTTTTACCTAGAAAAATGCCAAATCACACCGTTTTATTTTTTTCCCCAAATTTCTGCATCATTTTGAGTAGGGCGCCTGGAGACATTGGACCTCTTCGTACGACGAAATTCCTTTAGAACTGCAACGGAGTTTCATTGGATTTGGTAGAAAAATTTCGCCAGTGGCGCTTTTTCTTGCAACATAAGCATGGCGAACAGAGAAGAAACTATTGTTCGTGCAGAATCCGCCTTCTTTTCATCCAAAGAAAAATGGTAATAGACATGCGCTGTAACGCAACTTATGTTTCACATTTTCAATATATGCAAATAAATGCTATTTGTGTCACAGCACCATCTATTGGTTAATTTTCGTACTATTTTTTTTAATTCATAAATGTAAAACTTATCATCTGAATAATCTGTAGTTCAAATTTTATCTTATTTGGACCAAAAGAACGCATTTTAGAGCCCTCAGAAGTGGGTAACTTTTTTCTTGCTAACCCTGTACATAATTTCCCCAATATATTGGTACGAATTTGTAATATTGCTTTCCATCGCAACAAGTCTCCTGGCAAGGGATACAGTTTTATTAAGAGTTCTGATGCACGCTCAATGGATACATAATCTCCGGTCTTAGCAACTAATTTGACGAATTTGGAGATTCAAGAAACAACAAGAATTTTGGCAATGGATCCATTATAACATGAGTTATAATGATTTTTCTAGAATTCTCTTTGCCCTGACACAGAAATTATAAAAGAATGGGTTGCATGGTTTTAGCAGTAGTGTGCGGAGAAATCAAACACTAGTTTGTAGAGCCAGCATTTAATCAGTATGGAGTCGGCAGATGACTTTAGCATCAAGCTAATGGTTCATTGAAAGTGGCAGACGATTCAAGGCACGTTAGAAGTCATGTGAACTCTCTTGCAAGCTGTCTCTGAGCGCTTTAGGCTATTATGGTTGCTGATTACCGATTTTCTGCATGTGTGTTGCAGTTTATCGATAATACATGTTTCGGTTCGGTTTTCTTAACAGCGTGTTTATGTTTTCATGCAAAATAATGCATCTTTAATTTGTTATCGGGCCTATTGGACTCGATGCAGTAAGTGCTCACTCTGTGCAGCAGGTTTTCCCCTTACACCTGCTTGCTGCGAAACATATAATGAACCAACATATAAATTTTAAAATAACTAGCGTCATTTAAAATTCTTGATACAACTATCAACGATAACTTAAGACGTCTAGAGCATTCAATCAATAAAATGTAAAGAATAATTAACTCAAAGAAAAAAACTCCCATCAAAGAAAAGTCAATTCTAATGAAATTTCACATGCAAATATCTTTTGATTAAATATAAAAGCAGTGTACTAAAATTGAGCATCCAGAAATGTATATAAGGAACAAATGTAAGAAGAACTTTAGTCATTGATAAAATTTGTGTTGCATTTATATTGGAAACTAAATCTTCTGCAAGAAAGCCTCCCAATGAATTGCGTTTGCATACCAGAAGATCGTTGTACATTTATAGAACTAACAAAGAAACCTCTCAAATATTCAACCGCCAATACTGACCCATATTGATGAGCATACAACAGGAAAAAAAACTGGCATTCATTCTGTACAGCAAAACTTCTTACAAGATTTTCTTCAGAATTTAAAAGAATACTCATGTAGATGGGGTTTTTCATATGAAAATTACACGGCTTTAGAGGCCAGATGACTTTCGAGGACACTCTGTATTCCATTCTTTTCCATTTCTTCCAAATGGATCTAATTATGTTGCGGACTTTCATGGGAATGGCTTTTTTTTCTATCTGGACATTCTGGTCTATGTTTCATTTTTGTAATTTCTTTAGTAATAATAGATAGTTAAAAATGCGGATATCATTACATTTTTTAAGACTCTACATTTGCAGATTTCAGCAAGTTTACGAAAAATTGAAATAACTCTCAAATCTATCTCACCAAATTAAAAGTACTATTTTCATTATTTAGATATATCAATCTCAACAGAATTTTATTTCCACTGTTTACAACCAATAATTTTGTTCTTTCTAAAATTTTGCTTCAAAATAAGTATTGCAGGCAGAACAACAGATTAAATTTATTACTGGCTAAAGTTATTACTTATTAAAAATGGCAAGCAAGCTATCGATTTTCAATCATCGATGAGAATCCACTATTGCCTTGATTAGTAGACTAGGCATTGTTGAGGAACACAAATCTCAATAAGTAGATCATGGTTATTATTATCTGGTTGTAATCTTAATTAACAATAGTGAATATTTAATAATAAAAAAAACTGTGAAATGAAAAATTATTAACTGATATAGTTTGTTACCGAAGGTTTTTCCTTGATTTCTCTAAATGAAATGCGTGTGTCAATCAGTTTCTCCTGAAAATTCTTCAGAAATGTAAACCTCATATATAGGTAATAAGCTGGATCTCTATCTGAGGCTTCTAAATTCGCTTATATGAATAAAAATACCATACCTGCTTTTTTCATCATGAGACCATGCCTCACAGAACTTAGCTAGATCAAATTATGGAAATCATATAGTGCATACATGGTGAAAAATATGAAAAGCTCAATAACTTATAATGATGTTTTTTCTACAAGAAAGCATAGTAATAACATAAGTGGAAAAAACACAGCTAAAGCATACAGAAAGAGAATGCTGCGTTATATGCAGTTTGCGTAGATGTTCTACGCAAACTGCAGATAATTATTGAACAGCAGTAACACTACTATAATGCTCAGAATGCTACTAAATATAACGCCGTGATCAAATCTCCAAACAGAGAATTGAAGAACCTTTGATAGTCATAAAATATTCAAACTTTTAAAGTAATATTCATAAAAGTCGCATTCTTTTATAGTTACCAACAGAATATGGAGTTTTCGAGAAGAATCACAGATCTTGGCTCCTGATAGAGATATCGCCATGTGTTTTACATGACCTTCATTTCTAATGCAAAATTCTTTGCCAGATGATCACTTTATTTGTCTAACGTCTAAGGCAATGATCTAGTATCTGTTCAGCATTCGTTATGAATATCAGAAAATCTCCCTTTTCGGTTTTTCACTAATTTTTCAAGCAAATAATACACCCGAAATAATATGCTAAACCAAGAGGAAACTGAAACAACAGACCAATATGACTATTATTGAGCTAAGGTAAAATTAAAAATGCTTGAATTATCTCCAAAAATTTATAATGCATAGATTTGTCTTTATAATGCATAGCCGTTTCTCCTATCACAAGTATCAATATAAAGATATCATACATAATCAAACAATGAGAATAAATAATTAATGTTCTCCTTCTCTCAAAAGATATTGAACTTTTCAAATATAAAAAAAACAATTGGATCATTGGAAAAAGGTAATTTTTAATTATTTAAATATCAACTAATAAATAATATCTATATATGAAGTTATTATTTTTGGATAAGAAGTTATCCCAAAATTTCTTTATAACGCATAGAATCTTCTCATGTCACACGCACAAGTATCAATATAAAGAAATCATACATAATAAATCAGTGAAAATAAATAAAAAAATGTTATCCTTCTTTCAAAATATTTAGCTTTTCAAATATAAAAAGAATTGGAACCGAGAATAAAGTAATTTTGAATTATTTAAATATTAACTAATAAATAATATCTATTTATATGAAGTAATTATCTTTGGATAAGAAATTAACCCGAAATCTCCTTATAATGCATACATTTTTTCATATCATACGAACAAACATGAATATAAAGATATCATACATAGTCAAACAATGGGAATAAATAATTCATGTTCTCCTTCTCTCAAAAGATATTGGACTTTTCAAATATAAAATAAAACAATTGGATCAAGGTAAAAAAGTAATTTTTAATTATTTAAATATCAACTAATAAATAATTTCTATTTATATGAATTTATTATTTTTGGATAAGAAGTTAACCCAAACTTTCCTTATAATGCATACGAGTTTCACATGTCACATGCACAAGTATCAATATAAAAATATCACATATAATCAATCAATAAAAATAAATGTTCTCCTTCTTTCAAAAGATATTAAATTTTCAAACATAAAAATAATTGGATTAAAGAATGTAGTTTCAAATTATTTAAATGTCAACTATAAAATAATATCTATTTATATAAACTGTTTTTATTTTTGGATAAGAAGTTAAAATTGTTAAAGGGGGTGTCCTTTGATAGCTCGCAATCAACTTTAAATTGTTCGAAAATAACATGACAATTTCCATTTCTATTAAAATCAAATATGGATACCACCCACGCATGCATTAGTGCACATTTCTTTTTTGCATTATAATGCTCGAATTCTAATGAATGCTGTTGAATGAAATTTCTGCTAAATTGAAACTACTTTTTCGAGAAAAATAAATTTCAGTAGCATCATTTCGCTTTCGAGGAATATTTCTTTCAATTCGATATTGTAAATGATAAAGAGGGCTGAAGCTCGTTTCTCTTTTGCGTAGGTGGATGTAAGCTTATGAGCTTAGAAGGGTCTTTTAAAAAATAATGATCTATCTCAATAACTTTAAAAAAACAGGTTAAGTTTTTCAAAAATTATCATTATGCTTAATCATTGCCGAATGTTTCTTTTTCTGCTGGTATCAAATGATTATTAATTAGCAAAATCAAATAATGAATTTACTTTTATTTGTATATTATATTTCAAAACTATATTGACATGATATTCTGGGAAGAAAGAAGGTGACGTTTTAAAAATTACTTGCGTAACATACAAGGGCTTTTAAAAATTTCATGATGTAAACAAACGGAAATGCTAGCCAAATGTGGAAACTTTCCTTCATTTTTATTTAATCAGTTAACAAAATATTATATAAATGAGAATCTGGAACCCCGTTCAAATTATATAATTTCTTCTCCTGATCACTTGGAATTTCCTTTCATGATTAATTTTATTAATAATTACCATTCAGTTTTGAAGCAGCACTAGGAGCATTTTCGAAATGATCGCACTATTTTCAACTTCACTCAGATGATAAGGGCGACATCAAAGGCAGTATAATCCTCTATACCCATCTATCTATGTCTTGGGTAATTAGCAGTACATCTGGGTTGGACTTGCACCTGTCCCGAATTCACGGTGCTTCTTTGGCGGAGTCGGCAATCGAACATGGAACCCTTCGGTCCTGCAGACAAGGCTTTAACACCAAGCTATTGCGGTCTCTTTCAAATCAATTTCAAAATGTAAAATTTTAATTTAAATTTAATAAAACTTTAAAAAATGCTGATTGTGGAAATCAAGGAATGGAAATTTTTTTAAAGAAATCCATCTACAAAGTTGCAATGGCAAATTTTCATAGCTCTTTAATTTCTATAAGCAAATCACCATCAATCGCAGGCCGCCGCTCACTTCATTTCTAATCGTGAACATTTCCACGTCCTCCGTTGAAACTTCACTCCAGACATACCGCCAAACCCCTCATCGTGAATTGTATGTAAATTTTATAAATTTAGCAGCGAATTTCTATTGGTGCAGCGTTAAGAAACCAGATGACAGAATACAATTCACATGCAAAAGGATATTCAATTTTTAAAAGTTGTAAATTCTCAAAATATTTTTAACGTGCACACGACGCAGTACTTAGGATCTAACAGTGACTTCTACTGTTTGTCAATGGTGTAGTAGAGTGGACTCGCGTGCATGAAATCGAACACAGCGCTTCTGTGGCAAAAATTGGAAACTGAACTTTGTTTCTGGATATCCCTCGTATTAAATTGTGCAACAAGATTTTCTTAGTTACCATTTTAAATCTCATAAAGTCGGAAACTCAGGAGTTTTCTGAAATGGGTTGTATTTAATACTGTGTTAATTCCTTGTAATCGACAGGAGTAATTTTTCTAAACTCGACAGGATGTTGCGTTTGGAGTTGGTTTTTCGTTGCATGGCATGAAATGCCTTTTTTTCCCCAATTGCTCTTGCGACTTATAGCACTTTGCAAGCCCGCTGGCAGTTATCTGCCAGCGATTTACGCCGAGCGAGGGTCTCTTGTTTTTTCAGTAGCGCCATCTAGGGCCAAGAGTACGACTCAGCTACTCACGCGTCACAAAAAGTTTTTTACCTGGTAGACTTTATTCATATATTTCATTCACTCATCCCCAAATCGTAATTTAGACCTGAATCAGAGAGATTACCCCAGTTGTATTACTCTCAACATGGAGGAATTTGTGACCACGACAGATTTATGCGTGCGTCAGCCACCACACACACGGAGAGTCTTCGGCCGGCGGGATGCGAACTCATAACAAACGCCCTTCCCACCAGGCTACCCTGGCCCCGAACAATTGTTTTTTTTTTCGCTGTTAAGCTACACACATCAAATGCGTCAAGTTTGCAAAATTGTGGAACTGTATCAATCGCAAAATACCAATTGTATTTTACGGTTGATGCACTTCTACAATTTTGCAAACTTGACGCATTTGATGTATGTAACTTATTCCTTTTAAAAAAAACATGGGCTGAAATTTGTAAGTCAACGCGCTGTAAAAATGTCATTCAATATGGTGTATAATTGAATAGGCATTTATGAATCTGTGTTAAATCAATACGCCAAATATTATCTACTTAGTACGTTACGTCTTTGAAATATCGTGTGAATATTCACAGGGATATATCGAGAATTTTGTTGAAAATATTATATACTAAATGATATCGATTTAGTTTGTTGCAATTACGAGTTATTTTATTCACAAAAGACATATACTACCACAAGTAGGATTTTTTCGGACTAGGTGAGATTTTAAACGTGATATGGAATTTTTTAAATAGATTAATGATGCAAAGCCAAAAAATGAGTCACGAACTTCTGAAGCATGAAAGTTTATCAAATTCAGAAGTTCAAATTTTCTGACTATTTCTATACTTTCTATTCACATGCGAGTTAGCCATGGAATAAAATTTCTTGTGTAATTGCATTCGCAGCTAAAACTAATAAAGGGAATGAAGTCATACTTTATATAGAAACTGGTGATAATATAAGGAAGGGAGTAGTTAAAAATATATTTAACTAACGAAAATCGTTGTTAGACACTACAGAGATGAAAGATGGATAAATGGAAATTGCTGATGCAACATTTTATTAAAATTTGTCACAAAAAATACACAATCCATAAATGCATAGTTACAAAAAAAAAAAATGTTCATCAACAATGGTTCCACTGACCCACATGCACCTTTTTTAATGTGCTTTCTTTCTTTGCGTATAAGATATTGCATCGGCATCTTTTGGTACACTCCTTCCTTTATTTTCCAAAATTTTTTCCTAGTGACTTCCACAGTTTGCATCTGAAATATGATTTAGCCACAGATGCCTACAAACAGTGAATGTTAAGACACCCTGTACATTATGTATTGCATTTTAACTCTAATTTCAATTTAATTAATTTCCAAAGTTTTATCTTAATTTAGTTCATAGTAAAATCATTTTCTTATTTCTTGATCCAATTCCACTTTCTCTATTTAATTAATTCAAGAGAAGCTTTATAAAATTGTTGAATCGGCTAAACGCCGACACATTCTCACGCTCCGCTTGAAGGGATAGGAAAATGTCCAGTAAGCACATTCTTTCTAAAAGATCCCTGTGTTTCCCTTACTTGTGATTGACTTGCGTCAGAAATCCCCATCAGAATCTTATTAATATATTAGCACTAAGAAGAAATATTTTACTTATCAAAATCTCATGTTATATAAGACGAGGGATAATTTATTTTTCTCTTTTTCCTCACTTCTGCTTTTGTGCCTCGCTGTGGCGGACGTGCCTTGTCCGCGTCTCTGCTTGTAAATAATGCCTGCTTCTTCAAGATGAAATAAAATGATGTCACGAAATCAAAAGTCTCTTCACTGTCTTTAAACTTTATAAATATATATATATATATATATATATATATATATATATATATAGTATTTCTAGGTCAAA
The DNA here is from genome assembly GCF_947563725.1 of Argiope bruennichi. Taxonomy (NCBI): domain Eukaryota; kingdom Metazoa; phylum Arthropoda; class Arachnida; order Araneae; family Araneidae; genus Argiope; species Argiope bruennichi. The sequence continues at coordinate 105,342,363 of NC_079160.1, read as the reverse complement.
CAATCAAACAAACAAAACGCCAACACACATTTCCCTTTATTATTAAATACAAATCACATCAATTACATATGAATATTTTTCAATCTTATGTATATAGTAACTGGTCTTTTAAATAAATAAAAAATCATGAATGCACTTAGTTTAACATGCTCTACAAAATGGTTAACAAAATAATTGATATTGTTGCTATTGGATGTGAGCTGAATTATTTGTATTCGGAAAATTTATATAGCTCCATGTTGCAAAATTCAGCAGCTGTTTTATATCCTAGGCAACAACACAACTGACACGAAAATTTACGGGATGGTGCTATATGACATTGTGAACATGAGAGCAGATACAAAAAGCCTCAAAGCCTCTAATAGGTAGCTATAAAAAAATGTTATTTTGTGCGTGTAAAATCGCAGATTAAAGCAGAAGGCAGATTCGAAGACATAGAAAAGACATTTAATAATTTTAAATTCGTTTTAATACATCCCTGGAAGGCAATTTATTTACAAGCAGGCGCGGACAGAATACGTCCACAACAGTGCGGAACAAAAGCAGAAGTAAGGAAGGGACGAAACAAATAATCACTAGTCTTATATGACATGGGATTTGCGGCCACGTGTCAATTCAATACTTGTGTTGTCCTTGAATAAGGGCTGTGGATAAGAGCACCGAAGGCACCATTTTCAATTGACACGGGGAACTGATGGCGCATTGTTTTTACAAAGCTTCAAAAGTGGAATGGGATCAGGAAACACGAAAACACTTTAGAATAACCTCGACATGGTCCGAATTAGGCAAACATTTAGGAAATTAATTTGGATTAAATTAGATATTAAAATATCATTACATTATCATATATATATATATATATATATATATATATATATATATATATACCTTAGCGAGAAAAGCTCATTCTTCAATTTGAACAAAAATGGCTATTTTTGAGAAATTCGAAAGTGCAATAGCTCTAAAAAGAGTTCTTGAAATTAATTCCCCATTTAAAAACTAAAGACAAATGATTTTGAATTCAGAAACAAATTTCTTGTTTCTGAATGTATTCATTCCAGTCTAATAATTCCATATTTTAACAATTTTCGAGCTATAACATTTATGTAAAAATTCGGTTAACCAACATTTAAATAAAATATCGAAACCAAAACGTAAAACATTGATTGCTTTTCTAAAAAAAAAAAAAAATGCTGAGATTTCTTTTTCTGACATTGAAAATTTTAATCAAAGATCCATATAAAAAAGTAGCTATCGTGTCAAGTGGAAAAGAAGTCAATAACTACTTATTGTATTTGGAGAGTTCCAATTTTCTAATTCTTGGGTATTGCAAAGGGCAAAAGAAAGTTAACATTGTACAATACATAAAGCGGTTTTGATTGCTCCAGACGATCTTGGTCAATTTTTCAGAATGGAGAGTTTAACAGTCAACAATGGGTACCCAGTATTTCCAAGATAAATTGCAGTCAATAACTTGCGATATTTTCCTTTTTTCAGTAAATGTTTTATATTTAAATAAAACATAAATTGTACTGTAGAAATCAGTTTCCAATATATCAGTGCTATACATTTCATTTCAGTTTATATTATTGATTCTTCATTTTTCCATTCCTCTGCGTGCATTCGTACAGTTCTTATTTTCTTGATATCATACAATTAATTAATTATTGAAAATAACTATTTTTTTATAATTAAATTATCTATCAAATATTTTATTAATTTGATTCCAAGCAAGTGATTATGTTGAAAAGTTGATTTCTTTTTGGAAATATGGAATTTCTTTTATTTAAAATTTTAATGTCCAAACAGATTTCTTTCTAAAACCGTTAGAATTTTGTGTTGAATCTATTTTTCGAAAATTGCACTGATTTTCGTATTTGCATTTTTATATGCTTTTACATTTTCATTTTCTCAGATACAGAATGTGATAGAATTCTTTTACGAAAACACCCATAAATTGTAACAAATTTTAAATAAATTTTTTGTTCAAATTTGGTATAATAATTTGTCAATATGTTTTGCAGCTCCTGAATTTAAGACTAAGTAATCTATTCACTTAGAAAACTTTTTACAGATGATTTAGTGCTTCACAAATTGAAAAAATTGAAACTTTAGTGTTATTTATCAATCAAAACCCAATATTAAAAGAATGGATTGAAATAAAGCTTGTTTCTTACTTTAGAAACTCTATAATTTATTGTTTAAGTTGTTTTCACAATTTTAAGCAAATAATTTAATAAATCTCTAAATTAGGTGATATTTTATACCATTTTTAAACCAAAAAAAGTTCTTTTTTTTTCAATTCTTAAAAATCTTTTGCATTTAACTTATCTATATTAATTTCATATATGTTTCTTCAATATTTTTAAGGAAATATTCAGAAATATTATTTTTTGAAGGTTTTTCAAAAAGGACATTCCGAACATATTCACGTACCTTAAATTAATTATTATAAATTAATTACTACGTGTTAATTGGAGTTAAATTATAGACAATTGTTTGCCACCCCCCCTCAAAAAATTTCTAACGCCGCATCTGATTTCATCACCGGAATGATATGCATTTATCAAAATTTGGCTCAGAATACCTTTGCATCGGAATATCTTTGCGTCCGACGATCGAAACTGCTTTACACACCATCCTTAGTACAACAATGGCCTGCAAAATAACAAAAGGCATGATTATGAATTTTTGAACAAAAAGGGCGGTGCATCCCCTGACACCAATTTCTGTTGGCCAGCAAGTCACAGAACAAGACTTATCTCAATGTTTCACCTTCTTCTCTGTTGATCACAGGGGCTTATCAATTATGCAGGGGCACTGCAAAAACGCAGCCGACTGCAGCAATGTACCACTTAATTTGTGCAATTTCCCCCTCAAGCCGCCACTGACCATGTATTACCTTTCGGGTCGTAAATTATGCAGCAAGCACCTATTAGCAAATGCAAATTAAGGCGTCGTTATCTACGAAATGCGAACTCGGATGAAATGCTTGACTCCATTTATTGAAATGCGTAAAACAGCTTACTTGGCCATCGGGATTGGAATTGCTCTCCCATTTCATTTTGAGTGTCCTGAAGAAACATTTCAACTGGATTAACATGTGAACTGAAAAGGAACTGCTCTTCCATTTCATTTTTTGTGTGCTGAAGAAATATTTAAACTGGATTAACATATGGACTGGGAAGGAATTGAATATAGTGATGTTAATTCAGGAAATAATTGCATCTGAATGAAATTTATGAGGCTACAAATGAATTTATGCTTCTATTAGTTGAGAGTACTTGATGTGAAATTCAATGCCATGCTCAGTATTCGGGTTAAAAAAATCTATTTTACCCAGTAATGAAATCAATGACAAAAATTAGAAATGAGAATTAAAATGAAAAAAAAATAATAATTACATATATGCTAACAGTAAACTTCATCGCATAAATTGACATATCTGATTATTACTTCAAATAACAAATTTTGAATATATAAATCTGCAAATAGGTTAAAATAGTGATATATATATTTAAAATAATTAGGAAACCAAAAAAACCCAGAAAAAGCTTTAAATGATAGTTCGATTTCGTCAATTTTCTTTTTTTTACTTGAAAGCCCATGACCCATGCATACGTCATCAATAGTCACCGGCATTCTTATTTTACAAGAATTCTTCAAAAGATTACTTCAATGTTCATTCTTTATGAAGAAAATCCTTCGCCCTAATTATTGTGCTGATTAAGCAATTTTTATTTCTTTTAAAATATCACAGCCTCTAAATTGTAATAAATAGTCGTCGCTCCCTTCCAATTGCCTCCATTTTCACCCATAGACATCTGCTCCGATCTGTTTATAGGCTCGGTGTTGTGTGGAGAGGGGGGGGGCAGCTCAGGTGTCGTCTTCGTCATCTGACCGCGGTTCAAAATTACGAGGTCCGTCCCAAAATAGCCCTAGTGTTGCTTTTCAACGGGACGTTAATATAACTAAACTAAACTAAACTGTCTGCAGGCTGACGGATAAATTTGAATTACCTGACAGATGATCGCATAAGCATGAACTAAGTTTGAATCCTATAGTCCATCATCGATCACGGCACAACCCCTCACATAGAAGGTACGTCCCGTCATCGGTAAAGGGTAGATGATTTCACACAATTTCTGTACTCCCCGAGAATCAAATACTATACCAGAATCTTCTTATTCCTCTGCCTATGGTACCCCCCCCCCAAATGGCAGTGCCTCCGTTTTCAAGAAATTTCACACAGGGAATTTTTTAAAACTCTCGCAACTTTAAAAACGGTACCAATTTCATCAATTAATGTCATCGTTTTACTGCATAGTTCAAGGGAGCCCGATCTGTCATGAACTATTCGGAAGGAAGATCTCTGGATGCTGCAATATAAATCCCCAGCATATAAAGACCACAAGATCAAAACAAAGAAAACAAGAATATTCTGGAAATTTCAGGAGCAAAACCCACCGATAAAAATTAATACATTTTTTCTATTGTTGTTATGTTGGGCAGGCATGTACGGATTCAGAAGTAGTTCTCATTTTTTGTTTGAAGATCGAAATGATAAGATCTAACCTAAAACTGTCTTTAAGCTGTTTCAAAACGAGACATTAGCAGAACTAATCTATTAATTAGTGATATCAGAATTGCAGACCTGTTGTCAGTTCCTTTAAAATTTTAATTCCCCCCTCCCCATTTTTAAACTTTTTTGATTTTCCTTTCTTACTGACCATTCTATGAGCAACGGAAATGAATAAATTGAAAAAAAAGTAGAAAGGAAGTAAAAGCAGGAAAAGATTCAGTATATACATATGCATAAGCCGGGTTTGTATGACAATCTAGTCTCAAAAGATTCAACTTGTTTATGGAGCATCGCTAGTTGACATACTATGATACCCCTTCATGCTGCAGTAACTAAAACTTTTATGGATATTATGGAAAGTAGAATTGTTAGCGACAGATTCTGACCGTCTGTCCGATTACCCTTCTGCTGATTTACCTATCTAAGATAAAAGTAGCGGAGGAATATGAGATCGGAAAGCGAAATGCTGCTTTTTCTTTCATTCCATTTAGCTGGATTGGGTAATAAAAGCCGCAGGTTCGGATTTGTCTCCCGGCCAACTATTTTCTAAAATTCATATATAAATTCCTTTTTCCTTTCATTTTCACTAGTGTGCTGTTTTATGATTATGATTCTTTCGCATTTCTCTTATATAATCAATTATGATTCATAGTATACTAGTCGCCTTCGGCGAGCAGTTGCTCTTTCATCATATTGACAGCATTAGCAACTTCGATGAACTACACCTTATCACACCAAAAGAAGGCAGTATCTTAGATCACACTTGTTCAACAAATAATGAGCATTCTGAAACGTGAGATATTCAAACAAACTGGCTAAATCAGTAAGTGAATTCAGTCCATTTGGATAAACATGTAGCTGTGTCAAGGTTTAACTTTGTGATTTTTCTTCCAAAAAGGGAGGGTTTAGGTGAGCAAATGATTATTAATAATATGCATAAATGCCTTGAAGTTTTAAATGAGATCAAAAAAGTGTTTAGAGCTTTGCCTTGATTTTTTTCAAATTCTATTTTATTGAGAATAATAGTGATATAGGGCTTTCTTTAATTTCTCTCGAAACTGAAGGGGGAAGAACAGGTGATCAATGGTGACTCATTTAGACGTCAAAAGTTTTCAAATGAAATAAATATTGACTCTGCAGGAAGGTCGCACTGAGAACGTACAATGAAATAAAGGTTTTGAAATTTCTTTTGGAGATGAAAGGTTGGTAAAAGCATCCATTCTTGATGTATATAGGGGACAAAAGGATCTCATATGAAATAAAAGCTGATGAAATTGGACTAGTGATTAGAGATGGAAGACCAATTCATTTATTTTATGATTCATTTTAAGTATATATTAAGTATATATTATTTTATGATTCATTTTAAGTATATATTAAGTATATATTATTTTATGATTCATTTTAAGTATATATTAAGTATATATTATTTTATGATTCATTTTAAGTATATATTATTTTATGATTCATTTTATATATATATTTTATATTTCAACCAATCTTAAGTAAGAAAAATTATTGCAACATAGATCGCTTCTAATAAGACCAGTTATTGTTGCTAATTCATGTAACTATGTAGAATAAAATTCAATGCAGTTTATTTTACACGCACACACGCACGCACACACACACGCACGCACACACGCGCACGCACACACACACACACACACACATATATATATATATATATACTACAGCCAGTCAACCCCTTACCAGAGGACAACGGGCAATAAAAATACAAAGAATCTTCAGGCTGTTGGTAAAAGATTAGAAATCTTTATCTTTTTCATCATTTTTTTAAATTTTCAGAGTATCATAGTATTTTTGTTAAAATTCTCACTATCCATAATGAGTTTTTCTTTAATAATATGTAGTGCTGAAAACAGTCTATTTCCTCACATATACATCTGTTTTCTTACATTATTCAGAATTCTCTGGAATTCAGGAAATCTTCTATGTACTGATATAATTTGCACTGGAATCCGGTGAAATATTCCTTTTATCATATGTTATGCGTCCTTTGTACGACATCTTCTTGCGACATATTCGACATCGACATATTCATCTTGCCACTGAATAGTCAATTTTCTTCTTTAACATTTGGAATGATTTTGAGATTACAATATCTATTCGGTCTTTCCGTGCAGCCTTTTTTGCATATTCACCTGTCTTTCGTTTCAGCATATTCCGATATGAGTCATAATTCAATTTAATCTAATCCCTTTGGTCTCTTTAGCTTTTCTCTAGTTTTCTTTAAGTTTCCAGATTGTTCTATCTTTGTACTATCTTTGTTCTATCGAATTGTACGCCTTAAGTCTGGGAATAATAGAGTCAGAGAATATTGAGCATCAACTCCAATCCTTCAGCCCTGGAAATAAGCAAATGCCATTTGTATTGCTATCTATGGATCTATGATATTTCATTTGAAATAATAACTGACGCAATCGAACCACTGGTTGGATCTGGAAAACCTTAACTTTTGTTTTGATATTTATTTAAAATATAGAATTTTCTTTTTATAGATTCAATATTAAAAAAGTTATGTCAATAAATTTTTTAAATACATTTCAGATTATCATTATGATAAAATTTGAGGATGTTGTAGTAATTTATGGCACATGTCAAAGACAAACCCGCTGACGAAGTCAGGGATTTTAATCCGAGTTGGTGCTGTAGATTCTGAGGGTAAAGGTCTCTGAGCACCCGAGGGCAGAAGTCTGACTTCTAGCTTGTATGAAGATGACACTCATAAATTCGCTTAGGCAACCCTTTTTTACTAGGGGGGGGGGCTCTTTCACACATCTCGCAGATAGAAAACAGGTACCAGAACCAGGTTCGAGTTCTGATTCGGCCCGGGAACAACTATGCCCAAACCAGAGCTTGAACCCGGGACGCCCAGATCACGGAGAAGAAGCGTTACCCCTAGGTCAGGACGCCGGCAAAATTTGGGGATACTCAAAAGTAAAGTTTTATTTGGTTATTTTTCAACTGCATTGTTTTTGAGAAAAATTACTGAATCATATATCGTTTTTAGGAGGACACGTTATCGCTCTTAAACCATGTAACTAGGCCTAATAAAACTCGCGGCAGTTTACTTTATATTGCTAGCATAAGACTGTACTGACAACAGCAACAAAAGGCTCATCATTTTCGACCACAGCTAGGAATGAAATATCATTTTGTGATCACCCCCTTCAAGTAGACGTGTTTAAAGATGGGATATTTTGATCGATTAGGTTGGACAGCGGCGAGAACTGCGATCCGACAAGTTTCGAATTCTGCTCATCAAAGCGTGAAATAGAACAGCTTTTAATAGCTTTGTTATGCGGCCGCCTTCACCGTGGGTCAGCACACAAAAATGATCGCAACCACAACAATGAAGGGATTTGCGCCGCCTCCCTTTTCATTTTTTTTTTTTTTTCGTCTCTTCTCTTTTTTTTTTTTTTTTTTTTTTTTTTTTTCTGCTGTCATCTATTGCGACGTGAAATTTTTTGGTTGCTATCTTAGTTATTTGAAAGCGATTTTTTTTATCCTTTCCTTGAAAATGTATTAATGTATTTGTCTCCAAAACTGTATATAAGCAACTCCCGCTTGATTATTGAATTACTACAAAGCAAAATTAATTTAGCTTTCATTAGTTCAGCATGATAATATTTACAGGCTGGCTACTGCCTAGAAATTAAGTGTTGTAATATGCATGATTACAAAATTCTTCAAAGCATTCTAAGTACATTAATTCAAAAGTACACGTAAGCATCTCCCACTTATTTATTGAATTAATATAAAAGAAAATAAATTTAGCTTTCATCAGCTCAGTATGACAACTTTAATAGGTTAGTTACTACCTCGAAATTACGTGTTGTAATATGCATGATGACAAAATTGTTCAAAGCATTCTAAGTACATTCATTTCAAAAGTGGATGTAAGCTTATCACGTTTGTTTATTGCATTAATGCGAAGGAAAATAAATTTATCTTTTATTAGTTCAGTCTGATAATCTTTATGTGCTAATTAATACCTAGAAATTACGTGTTGCAATACACAGGATTTCGGCTCTACTTCTTTCAATAGCAATCTTTGAAGAATGCAGACTTTTCCTTCCGTGCTCTTTGTGACTTACATGGTATTTACTAAGTGTTAAAGTAAAATTTACGATGTTATAAGCATAAGAATAAATATGCAGTTATAGGAAATACGCATAAGTAAATAAATCAGATAAATAAGTAAATTTAAAAGTTATTATGGTCATAGAATTTTCAAAACGATTCTACTTTCATTTAATAAAAGGGGTCGGTGTGGCCTGGTGGAAAGGTCTTGACTTCGGAAGGCGTCAGGCTCAAGACCCGATTCCACCGAAGAACAGACGTGGAAGCGGTACCTGTGCACATCAAATCCGTCGGGGCCGAACGTCCTCTCCGCTTGGAGAGGAGGACACCATCCCAGGTGTGGCTCAAAATTACGAGGTCCGTCCCAAAGTAGCCCTACTATTGCTTTGAAACGGGACGTTAATATAGCTAAACTAAACATTTACTATAATAAAGAAGTTCAGTGTTCTTCGAAATCCAAAGTATTTTTCCCCATTTATCTTGTATTCAATTATTAATTAAAAAGTTGTTAAAAAAATCTGTTGCTAATACACTGCTTGTGTCTATTACCAAGAAATTCTAATAATACGGACATATTCTAAAGGAGAAACTAATTGCAATCTCATCTTAGAGAGCTCAGATGTACGAACATTGTACATTGAGTGCTCACTTTTATTAAATGACTAGCTTTCTACATTTATTATTATTCTAAGATTCTACTAATACTGAATTATTCCAAAGAAATAAATGGTTGAAATACTTCATTAGAAAGTTCAATTACACGAACAAGTGAGGAATTTAATCTTTTTGTACAATTTCAATGCACTGTATTTGAACTTTTATCTTGAAATTCTAAAAAACATAAACATTCTAAGGCAGAAATCAATCGCGATGCTTCGTTGGAATTTCAATTTCGTGAATAAATATAGTAATTTTATCATCTTGAATATAACACTTATCTACTACATTTATCTGTTACTCTAATGATACTCTATAAAAAATAAATAGTATTCTTTATTGGAAAATTAATTTACAAGAACAAGGAAGAAATTCTACCTCTTTGTACAATCATTAATATTCAATATTTATCTTTGCTGTCTTAAAATTCTAATAAAACTAAAACATTCTGTGAAAAAAAAAACCGTTCGAAAGCTAAACTTCATGAATAAATTTGGCAAGTCATCCTTTTTGTTGAATTAATTATCTACTATATTTATCTATTACTTCGAGTTTCTAATAATAATGCTGAAGCATTCTAAAGAAATTAACAGTTGAAATACTTAATTAGAAAGTTCAATTACATGGACAAGTGAAAAATTCTACCATTTTGTGCAATCACTGAAGTACTGCATATTCTTCTGCTATATTGAAATTCTAATAATACTGAAACATTCTAAGCGAAAAGATAATTGCAATCAATAACAATTTGACTTATTCTCTCATTTAACCAGAACTCTCCTTTCAAGCCAAAATTCCGTCGCTTCTTTAACTAACTCCATTAAATCTCCTCCTCTCCAAAGGCGAAACATCATTCCTTTATTCCGCCGACACTCAAATTCGAAAACACATTCTCATGAAAGAAACAATATCTCAACAAAAGAAGAAAGAGTGACTTTTCCCTGCTCAAAGCAATCCAATCAATAATGAATCCGCAATCTACCAACAGATGGCGCCAGGCGTACCAGCGGAATTATTCCCCCAGTTCTTTTTATTTTGTTCCACCGCTCTCGAAGCACGATAAGAAAAACACTATCAATCTCGCGCGAATCGATCTGGGAATTGGAGGGAAAAACGGAAGTTTTGGCAGTTTTGCCATATACTACTGCTGCCGGGTTTTTTTTCTACTTTTTTTTTCTCTTCTTTTCCATCCACTTTCCCCGTTAGTCATTTTCTGCAGTGCTACACGTCTCTTAAGGATGCGCCGTTCATTTTTCCTCGGCGCCTTTTCCATATCTGAAGTTTATCTTATGTCGCTTCCCTGCTCCAGGCGCAGATGTTAATTGAGTGCTGAGGGCGCCTTGTTTACGTTTTGATCCCCCGCTTACAAAATCTGCTTTTGAGTCATCTAGTTTGGTTTTGTTTGGAACGAGATTCTCTGTGTGTTGTTCATCGCCCCACAGCGAATGAGAGAGAATTTTAGACTGTTGTGTCAGAAATTTTAAGACTGCTTTGTTACTTTCTAGCATGTTTTAAGTATTCATGAGACGGTCACGGTTTGAAACTGAATATTGTTTTGAGACTTTGGTGCTGCAGTCATGCATAGTGATCTTCTTTTAGAATTTTTCAGGGTAGATTTTATTCCGTTGCAGGGCTCGTTCGATTGCATATAGAATGTTCTATTATTTTTTACAAGGTGTTTGATGTGTTGTGTTATATTTTGCACAGCGTCATATTTTACTATTTTTGTCAAGAAGTCTCGCATAAACCTAATTAATCGTTGAGAATACCTACATTCGCATAGCAATGATAAGTTTATTTTCAGAAATTTAATATTATTATAATAATATTATTATCAGAAATTTAATATTATAGTAAACGATTTTTATTGTTATTTTCAGAGGATTTTCCATCGTGGGTGCACGTTTATATATATTTGTACTTATATACTTATAACTATATTCATTAATATAAATAATTTTCTGACAAAATATATTTTTTAAATTTCTAATATATCTTCTTTTTTTCATTTTCTAATAAAATATATTTTCTAAATATTTTTCCTCCCTTGTATTGTCTATCGTTGTTCTCATTACAATCCTTAATGAATTTTATTACAATCCTTAAATTCAGTATGAATGAGGCTTTATTCCATAGTTATAAAAGAAATGTCTAAAATATCCAGATAATTTCATTATGCTTCAGCCATGAAATTTGGCACACGGTTAATTGTAATAATTATGGAATGCACCTCAAAACCCGAATTTTAAAAGTTAATAAATAACAAATTTTTTTTCAATATTTGTGTTATTTGGAATGATTTTTCTCACATAATTGTATTGTTTTCTAATTATAGTGGAACAGAAGTTAGATTGCCATTAAAGCGAGCAACTAATTTTCGTTCTAAAGAATTTGTTTTTGCACATCGTTTCGTTGTATAAACGATTTAAAAGTGTATATTGATTAAACTTTTGAATTTGAAAAAAAAATTATTAGTCAATTTCCTAAAATATTTTTAAGAATTAAAAGTAAAATTTCTGATTTTGACGTTCTGATTTTCACATTTTTTGAGGTTAGTATTCTAACATATTTCTCTAATTTAAAATAAGACAGGCCAAAGTACCTTTTTTTATAGTTTTTTTTTATTGTTTTCCTGTTTATATGGTATCAGAATACAATGACAATAAAACGATATTCTTCATTAATCCTCGGCAAAAAGAGCAAATCTGCAAGGCGAGATTTTATTTCTTGTTTTTGTTTGGCAAGGAGCCAAAATACGAAATCAAAAATCATGAAATTTGTGCAATTCACATTCAAATAATAACGGCTGCCGCAAACTTTTTAAATTCATTGCCTCTTTCCCATTTTTCTAATGTTGGTTCATGTATAATTACTTGTTGTGATTTTTATCGTAATTCACCAGGCGATATAAACTGTCAGGAAAAAAATATATAAATGCACAAAATCAATATTATTATTTTTTATTTATTTTCCATACTTCTATGTTTTATTTCGATTTTGATTTTTCTGACTTTGTCATATGGTGTCTGCTATTATTATTTGTAATGTTTTGAGGTAATATATTTGATATTATTTTTTAATTATTCTGCATAAAATCCTATTTCTATGATGCAAAAAAAATATTGTAGAAATTTACAACTTTATTTTGAAATACAGGCTGATTTTAATTAAAGTTATGATTTCAAAAATCGGTAATTTTAAAACTACTGCCATGAAAGACTTGATATTTTAGCAGAAAAATCATAAGAAAATGGATTTTTTTTTTGGTGAAGGAAAAAATGGTTCCAAACTGTGCCGATAGATGGTAATGTCAGACGAAAGACCAAAAAATGGATTCGTTAAATACAAGAACATTGTTAGTCAAAAGCAAACAATAAAGTTCAGGGGTTTACTAAAATTGTCTTAGCAATAAGACAAAAATACTTGTTTATAGTGACAACAGTGATAATAACAAAAAAAAAAGCTACATGGAACAAACACCTTACTGATGAATGGTTAAGGCATAAGATGTTCGATATGCTCTCAGTCTTGTTCCGCTATTAATTAGAAGCGCAAAACAGCATGCTCCTTAACAGTTCGGAGGGTATCTGTACTGATACAACGAACGTAGTGTGTGATACTTGCCTTCAAGTCTGATAGTTTCTGAATCCGCCCTCTGTATACAGCATTCTTCAGGTACCCCCAAAGCCAGAAATCACTCGGGTTTAAGTCGGGGGAACGTAGAGGCCACGTTGTTAGAAAATGACGGCTTAAGATCCTTTCATCTCCGAAATGAGCACTCTACAGCTACTTAACAGGAGTAACAATGTGCGGCATCTTGCAAGAATATTGTGCGATGACGCGACTAACGCTGCTGAAGTGCCGGAAGGACATGATTACACAAAAGTGCTTCATTCCGCTTGCTAGTAACGAGGCAGGTAACGAAATCCACAGGTATGATCTGCTCGAAGAAAAACGGACCACGATAAACGCTGTCGTTATTCCATTCTTCGCCACACAGTGACCTTTTCAGACTGAAGAGGTAATGGCTGTAGCTGGAACGGATTCTCTGTCGTCCATATCCTGAAATTTTGCGTATATACAGAACCGTGGAAATGGCAGTGGGCTTCGTCAAACCACGGAATGTTCCATGGTCATCCGTTGTTCGCTTCCATTCGGGCAAGAAATCGTATCACGTGCTTCTAGGTCAGTAGATAGCAATTGCTGTACATGAGTTATCTTGTACGGATAACAGTGCAAGATATTCCGTAGGACCTACTCACCGAGGCATATCCAGCATTCGGCCAATTCGATGTTAACTGCTGATTCCAACATCACTGTTAATCTGTTCTTGCAATGTTACAGTCACATCTCCCACTACCCCAGCCGAAACTGGTTTCCTTCCTCTACCCCGCTTCACGTCAAATGAACCGATCTCTTCGAATTTAGCAATCATTTTGCGCAGACTATTTGTGGTTATTGGACCCGCGTTTATAGATTTTAATATCCAAAACTTCTTGATAGTTGTAAGTGCACAGTCATCATTTTTATAAAAAAAAAAGCTTCAAGAGCAGAGCGCGATCCTTCATAGTCACAGCCATGAGGAGGCATTCAGGCAAAGAGCTGGTGCTCTGTATTTTTATGGCAGCTATGTTTGCGGTGCGCATGTCACGTATAAGTAATTAGCTTATCTCCACACAATGTGAACCCTGACAGTGACATCTATTGGCACATTTTTGAACTTTTTTTTTTGCTTAACTAAACAAAATTCCATTGCCTATTGATTGTTCTACTAAAATATCAAGTCATTCTAACCAGTAGTTTTATTATTATCTGTTTTTTTTTTTTTTTTGGAAATTGTAACTGTAATTATAATCACCCTGTCTTATGAAATTAGGAACTTAAAACTTATGTTAATTCTTAAGTTGGCATGGCTTTAAATGTAGCTTAATGGGCATGTGCAATATACATTTGTATGATTTTTTTTTATTTTGCATTGTTTATGTTATTTGAAAGTAAAAGTACAATCCACAAAGAAAGTAAATGTCATTATTTGATTAAGCTGTCTCATTTTCCATATTTATTTTCATATCATTTTCGTATTTACTACTTTTCCCTTCCCTTTTTTAAAAAAATTCCGGTATTGAAGAATTTTCCGAAATTAAATTTTATGTAATTAGGCTTATTACCTTCCAGTTAATTTTAGTTGATTTTTTTTTCTAGTCCAAAAATATTTTTAAAAAAATCTAGATCGTAAGTAGTATAAACTATCATTTATATTGTTACCAAACCTGTAATGTTGCTTCCCAGCAAGAATAATTCCATCGTAAGAAAGACCATTTTACCCAGTGAGCCCTGTGGGTGCTGATCGAGTGCCGCGTCAGTGATCTCAAAGCTTAGCGGCAAACTTGGCGACTATTTGGCGACCTGGCAAAAACTTGGTGACTTTGGCAACAAACTAGAAATTACTGGAAACTTCGAGAATTTTATCGATTCATCCAATAGGAACTGAGATACGCCTGATTGGTGAGAGAACCTTCTCGTTCCGCCTCCCGGAAACTATAAAAGGCCGGCAGTCTCAAGCTGCAATGAACAAGAATCGGAATTGTAGTCGAAGACAAGAAACGAGCCGTCCGGAGGATAGCGAAGCAACGGGACGGTATAGTCCGAAGAAGTGCCAGCGTTGTGTGGAGCTCAAGCGAGTGCTGAACTGAGCTGTGTGCCGAGTTCTGTAAGGAGTAGCCAGTCGTGTAGTATTGTGTCGGCAGCTGGATACAGTTAAAGCGAGATGACAGTGGAGAATTTCAGCCGTTTGGAGAGACCGTAGAGCGAAGCTTCGAGGATCCCCTCTCCTGCTGAATTCTGTCTGGCCGCTTTATGTGCAGTGGCTGTTATTACTACCGATTATGACTTGTAAGCTCCTGTTTATTGTAGTGCGCTGCTATCTGTTGCCTGTCTTCATTTCGGCTATATATTTGTCTTCTGTGTATTCGTCGTCTCTGTATCATGTGTAATTTATCGTCTTAGTTGCAATAAACGTCATTGTTTTCTATTAAAGGACTGTTTATTTCTGCATTGACCAACAAATCAAAAAGAAACCCTATGGACGAGGAAGTAGTAAATCCGTAACAATATAAACAAAAATTAGATGCGCTTTTAGAAATAATTTTGCTTGACAGAAATATTTAATTTTAGTATTCTAAGTACTAAGAATCTTTTTGATATTTTTTTTACGTAACTAGCAAGCTGGAAGTCAAATGATCCCAGGCTGGAGAATCGTTGTAAAAGATGGGTTTGCCTCTTCAGGCATCTTCCACCCTCGTCTGACCATGGTCTAACGTTATAAGATCCGTCGCAAAATAGCTCCCATCCTGCTTCGAAATGATAAGAAAAGATATCTGAGGCTATGTAAAGAAACTGTAAAACTCCTTTGCTGTTTTTGTTTTTTTATAAATAAAAGTATTTACTCATCCTGCACATTTATCATTTTTAAAGATGTTATTTTATATAAATCTAAACTAATTGAACTATCAGAACGGATCTAACGTTGTTTTGAGTTTTGCTTCATATCTTGATTTTTCCTAAAACCAAACTTGTTGTTTGACACTTGAGGAAATATAACAGAAATGCTTTCCAATAAACATTTCTTTCCGTTTGAAAACAAGTAAACAATCAATTATTTTTTTCTAGCAGTGTTAATAATAGAATCATATATTTTTTCATAAAATACATATTCCAGTAAAGAATCATATATTTAAAGAAAAAAATTGGGAGATGTCTTCATAAACGTATTATTTTCATGAAATACCTTAAGCATAAATAATTGGGGAAAGTATAAATATTAAATATCTATTTTTAATAGCGCAGCTTTGAATTATTACTCATAATATAGAAACATAATATCACCCAGTGGAAGCTTTGATCGCACGTAAAATAAATGTTTTTGTGTGATTAAAATAAAAATAAATTTTCTTTTTTTTTTTATCTTAAATGAAACGTAATTTTGCATGAATGAATTACTTTTACTGAATTTCATTTTGAAGGACGAAAAATAATGAAATTAAATTTTTGTTCGGTATCTTTCGAAACGTTTGATACAATTAATTCATCAAGAATTACGATGATTTATACCGAATATTAATTTCAAATTGTCTTCCAGAAATTATTTTTAAACCTCACCTGTCTGATTCCTACTTATTCAAAACTTATCTATTTTAATTGAGATATTTTTTCAGCTTCAAAATACTTCATTAAGTTTTAAAATTTTGAATTAAAATTTACAAATCATTAAAGGGAATATTTTTTCCATAAACAGAATGACATTACGTAGATCCATATACAAGAACCGAAAAAGTAGTTGCTAATTTTATTTCTTTCTCTTTATTACTTTCTTCTTAAGATTTATATAAAAATAAAGGGATGATGGAGACACCGTATCTAATTGCCAAGAAGCATCAATTGTTCAGATGTTTCAATTCAGTAATGTATAGATTACAAGAAATGCTGCCAAATATTTGGAAAATTCACGAAAAAAGTATTCAGTTTCAATAAATTTAATTTCCTTATTTGGAGATTTTCCCCGATTACGTATGCTAAAAATAACAGAATTTATAAACTATTGTATATATTACTATTTTGCAATGATTAATCTTTTAATATTAGTATGATTATAAAGTAATTCTTGTTTGTTTTTACTGTCCCCGCGAGAAATCACCTAAAAATTGTAAACCATTGCCAATTTGGCGATTTATAACTCTGTATTGACGGTTTTGACATAATCTAAAAAATCGCCAAATAAAGCCGAACATGCAATTATTTTGGCGAAATCATAGCATCTTACGTATGGTAAAGCTCCGCAATCTTGATATAAACTGAAAATCGCCAACTAAACGTAGCGGCCTTAAAAATAAATAAATACCTATTTATTTAGCTACAATTATAAATATTTCAAAAATATTTAATACAGATTTTATGATAAATATCCCAAAATATGTACAAATGCATAAGTCGATGACTTTTGCTCATGCCCTCCTAAAAGATGTATTGCCTGGAATTATATTTTGATTTACAAGTTAATAAGGAACAAAAAATTTGATAATACAAAAAAATTGTAAATTTACATTTGAACGTATAAAAATGAATCCATTCATTTTTAATAGATGGCATTATTATTACTGCTTTCCTTCAAACAAATCAAAAATATTGTATTTAAAAGGTTTGACTGACAACAGTCATTAAAAATTAGTTATAACCTCTGCTAATATTTAAAAATATATGCCTTTTCAAAGTAGGGAACATGCCGAGTTTTGTGTTAAACGAGCAACACTTGTTAAGAGTTTCGTAAAATTATCCAAAATAATTAGAAATAAAACTGCAATTAAAACACCTCTGTAATTGGTGAAGATTTATGGTGAACATACCCATGTTAATGCAAAAGGCAAAGAGTAGTTTCGGCAATTTAAAAATGGTAATTTCAATGCACTTGACAAAGAAAGTTTATCATGAACTGTTGCAACTTAATCAAAACAATAAGCGGTGAACTGCATTAGCAATGGTTGTACAATTTGAGCGAAACATCAAAGGAAAAACACCCCAAATGTAACGAAAGACATGACAAGGCTGTTCCCCAACGTGATAATGCTCACCCACCAGTGAAAGAAAGTTAAGAATCACTTCGCTGGGATGTGTTGTCAAATGCATCGTATTTACCAGATGTTGCTCCTTAAGATTATAGTTTCTTCATTCCATATGGAGTGTAGTTTCTGGAGAGAAGTCAATTCCCAATGAGATATTAAAAACTGGCTTGAATAACAGAGTTGCATCAAAGTAACGAAACATTTTTCTTTGCTGAATTCGTTTGTTAATCGAAAGATGGACAAACATTGCAGTTTCTAAGAGGAAATATTTTGAATGCAAACAAAACAGTGTCATTTTTTTTAATTTTAAAAATACGTATTTGTACATTTAATATTTACATAGAAATTCATAAATAAAAAACAATTTACAGCTTCTGAAAAATATTACGTTTTAGTTATTATTATTCATATATTATTTTGTAGTTGTATTTAAAGACAAAAAGAATTTATATAGCTTAGAAAAATATTTCCGAGTTATTTATTCTTCGAAACTAACCATTATATTCAAAGACATTTTACTTTATCCATTTATTTTCTTTAATCAATAATCATTGTTGCATACGCAAAGATGTAGAAATAATTTTTGCCTTGGCACTTTCTGCGTCTTTGGATTGCAGTAAACAAGTATAAACATTTCTAAATATCAATATCAGAGCCTATGACCTTCACAAATATAAATGTATAAAATAAAAAGAAAGTTTCTATATTACACCTGTTTATGCAAAGTAGCAACTGTAAGAATAAGTATAAAGAAAAGCAATCCATACGTCGGGTAAACATTATTCATTATTATAAAAACATAAAAAACGGATTGTTGGTTCTGAAAACAAGTTTTTTTTTGCTTGATACTGAAATGCATTAATTAGAATAATATTATACAGTAAATTTGTTTGAAAATATAAAGAGATAAGTTGAGTTATTTATTTATTAGCAAAATTTATATTTCCCTTTCTCCTGTTGCCAGTCTCTTGAAATGTAATGATCAGTTTTACATGATATTTTTTCTATAGTTTTAATGTAAAAAGTAAGAAATTTGGAGAACGTTGCAGAGAAGAAAACATATGCGAATCATATGATCAGAATATTAATATTTACATTTTCACTTTTGTTTTTCCTCAGTGATGTTTGAAATTATAGACAGGTGCTTCTTAATCTTCAAATCAGAAAATAAAAAAAATTATGTCTGCGTTTACAGCTGTAATATTTTGAACACCAAATGTGTTGCCTAATTCGGTATAGAAATTGTCCGGTGTAGATTATCAGCGTAATATTTTTATTTCCTTTTACTACTTGCAGCTGTAGTAAATAAAAAAAGAGTAATGTAATAGCATTTCAGATTATTTATTTTAAAACTAGCGAGAGCTGTCTCCCTAAAACTTTCTCGCATACTCTCATAATGATTACATTCCTGTGAATGCTTTACAGGGAGGGCACTGGCATACAATAAATAGTTACAAAATAATAACTTTTAGTCTGAATCTAGAATTATGACTAAATCTTTGACGAGGGGTTTGGCAATTATTAACTTATATTCGAACAGTCAGAACTTCTCTGATCAGATATTACTGAAGATTTAATATAAATCTGTAAATTTGGTCTAAGGACCGTATATCGAATTTCAACTGACTAGCTCAATGCGTTTTTGAGTTATCTTTGTCACAGACAGACAGACGGACATTTTCCAAAAAGGGGTTTTTAGAACTCAGGTCAGTTCTAAAACATGAAAATTTGTCAAAATCTCTAGAGTTCGGATTTTTTTACGATTACTATACTTTCCCTATACTATGTATACGGAAAAATAAAATTTAAACACAAAGTACAAAATTTGCTTCACAGGTAGATAAAGAAAATCCCTTAAATATCAAAATAACCTCTTTAAACAAAGATATTAACTTCATCTCGATAAATAAAATAAAGATTCTTTTCCCCATTAAAAATTCAAAAAAAACTATATTTTCTTCAAATTTTGCTCGCAAATACTATTCGGCAATGTTTTATTGAAAATTTCGTGAAAATTAATATATACTTAAATTTTTATAAATAGAAACAATTTTTATTGAAGAAAATTAGTATTGCTCAAACATATAATAAGGCAGAAGCCAAAATTTGTTAAGTAAACTAAATTTAAAATAATCTAACTTTGATAAAGTGACGTATCTCAATAAGATTTATTTTATTAATATTGAAAATTATTCTCTGATTTAAAAATTGTTTTGACGAGTCGGTTATTTATAAATTGATCAAAAATATGATTACTTTTTTTAATGGGGAAAAGAAATTAAAAATTACTTTTTAAAAAAATTATCAACAAATTCCATTTTGTAAACACAATTTCATTTACGCCCACAATAGCTAATTAAACTCTGTGACATAGAATGGCTCAAAAAATTGAGAGTACACCTTACTTTTACTTGATAAATCTGACTTTCAATATAAATAAGAGATTACTGGGAAGTGCAGAGATGTTTTTATTTTTACACCTAACAACTGGTTTAATTTAAAGTAAAAATAAAGAAAAGTCAACGAAAAACTTCTAAATTGAAAAGTTTCAGAAGCATTTTAAATAAACATACGCAGAATTTTGTCTCAAAAAAACTGAGAATACACCAATGAAATTCTTGTAATATCTCGCATAGAAAGAACGTGTCAGTATTTAGTTACAAGTCTTTTGGTTTTTATAATATCCTCTAAACGTCGTGGTACCGATTCAATCAATTTTTGGTGGTATCTGAAGATATTTTATCCCATTCTTCTTGCACCACTTGTTTTAAATGGGCTTTGCTTCTAATCTTGTGTTTTTGAACCATTATTTAGAATGTGGCCCACAAATAGATGTCAGGGTATTGTGGTGGTGTGTGTAACTGCTGTTTACAATGAAAAAGAAACATTTTTGATATTACGTGCATTCTCTTTGGGGTCGTTGTCCTACTGGAAAATGAAATTTCCATCTAAACCTAAATGTTTAACACTTTCCTTTATATTGCTGCGAAGTATATCCAAGTAAACCATATCGTTCATAATGCCATCTATAAAAATTAAATTTCCTACCCCGGATGGAGCCATGCAACCTCAAATCAAGACTGAGTCACCATCATGTTTAATTGAAGGACGTATTTTATTTATTTATTTTTTTTTTTTTTGGATCCAAAGCCGTATTAGGCTTTCTCCATACAGTACGATGTCAACTGTGTGCCAACTGTTTGCGGCTGTCACTGCCAAAAATGTTGAGTTTTCATTCATTACTAAATATAGCTTTCTTCCAAAGGTTATTGGTCTTCAATTGATGAGTTTTTGCAAAATTCAAATGCTTTTTCTGAATTTGCAAGCTGATGAACGGTTTGTCTAGAACAATGCGACTTTTATATCCAACTTCTCTAATGACATTTCGCACAGATTCAGCACTTAAACTTCTGCCTATGACTTGAAAAGCTCCTGCTACAAGTTGGATGAACCATATGTTCGCATCAATCGAAAGAAAAGTGATAAAAATTCGGGTTTAAATGGAAATTCCATTTTCCAGTAGGACAACGACCCCAAACAGAATGCACGTAACGTCAAAATATGGTGTCTTTTTCATTGTAAACAACAGTTACACACACCATCACAGTACCCCGACATCAATACCATCAAATATTCGTGGGCCATACACGAAAAAGTGGTTCAAAAACACAAAATTAGAAACAAAACTCATTTAAAACAAGTGGCGCAAGAAGAATGGGGTAAAATATCTTCAGATACCACCAAAAATCGATAGAATTGGTACCATGACGTTTAAAGGCCATTATAAAAGCCAAAGTACATGCAACTATTAAGTTGCATGTACTTTGGCTTAATGGTGACACTTTGTTTCTATACGTGTATTGCAAAAATTTCATTGGTGTATTCTCAATTGACGCAAATTCTGCGTATGTATATTTAAAATGCTTCTGAAACTTTTCATTTTAGAAGTTTTTCTTTGATTTTTTCTTTATTTTTACTTTAAATTAAACCATTTCTTATGTGTAAAAATAGAAACATGTTTGCAGTTCTCGGTAATATGTTATTTATATTGAAAGTCAGATTTATCAAGTAAAAGCAAGGTGTACTCTTAATTTTTTTGAGCTATTGTATATAGAAATTATTAATAACTTTTAAAAAAGATAAGCCTTCTGCTATTTTAAAAATCGTTTGGAATAGTTTGAAAATTTCGATAATCTTCAAGCTATTTAAATTCTTTTGCACAGTAATTTTAATCCATTTTTATTAAAAGTAAAGTGGCAGACGATAAAAAGATTTTTAATAAATATTAAATTTATTAAAAATCTTTTTTAATAAATTTAATATTCATTAAAAAATTAATCGCATTTATCGTTTGTCTCGTATACGATGTTTCTAACACGTAGCTTTAAATAGATTTTTTTGATCTTCGAACTTTAAACTTTGCCATAAATAACTGATTTATTATATATTTTTTTTAACTTTTGCTCCCAAAGTACTGAAGTATAAAAAATGTTTTAATGTAATTTTATTTCAATAATTAAATATTTGATTTTTCAGTAGTATAATCCTGAAAATGCTTAAGTCAACTATTAAAATATAAAAATAATTTCATAAGACACAAAGGATCGTTCTTTTACAATATTGGTAATTCTGAAATTTACAGATTTTTTTTGTCTGAACACATTCTATTTTAATTTAAAAACTTCTTCAATTTAAGTAATATTTAGCTTGCTGAAAATTTGGCTACATTGCTTGATATTTTTAATTCATTCAATAGCAAGATTAAGATTTTGATTGTGATACATCGAATTAAAGATTAATCCACAAGTTTCACAGTAGCATAAAAAATATCCACTTAAAATTTTTGCATCTTGAAAACTTAAAACTGTTGAAGATTGAAATGACACGTATAAAAGCATTATAATTAGAAAATTATACAAAAAAATTTAAGGAATTTTTTTGAAAACAAGTTTTTATTTCTGTACTCAAATATAGATTTTTTTTTTTATACAATTCATATCAACCTTGATTAAATGATGTAAATACGTTTTATACGCTGGATTTTCAATTAAATTTATAATATGTTTTCATTTTTAATGAATATAAGCATTTTCTGTTTTTTCATATTCATTGTTGCTTGATTGTTTATCTTAGTAATTTTACGATTTTTGTTTTGATCTTCAGAATTTTAACTAAAGTTATATTTTCAATATTTGTTTCATTAATAAAAGCGTTACATTAATAAATAGGATAATTCATTATAATATTTAATTCATTTTGTTATGATTATAATTTAGAAATCGTGTAGTTAATTTTTCAAATTGATTCTAAAATTGAAACAAAACTTAATAAAAAAGGAGTTCTTTCTTGATAACTGAGCACTGAAAATATTTAAATATTGCACTGACATCGGAAATTCAAAACTTTTAGGATTTCATTTTAGAATAAAATTCGATCTTAAAAACATATAAAAATAAGAAAAAGTAAAAAAAAAATATTTGAATTGAAATAAGAACAAATATATTAAAAGTCTGATTAAATATCTAAAGTTATCTTATATAGCTTTAATTTTGCAAAACAAAACAAAAAATGTTTTTCAAACAATTGTTTATTGAAATCGAAAATCGCTTCTTCTAAATTCTAAATAAAAAAGCTATTTTTATAAAATTAAATTTTTAGAAATGAAACTACACTACTATAATGAACAGTTTCAATTACAGTATTTCTAAAATTCTATACAATAAAGGTTGGAGAGCCTCCAAATATTTTATCAAAACTAATATGTATTATCAAATATATATATATATATATATATATATATATATATTTATATATATATATATATATATATATATATATATATATATATATATATATATATCCCAATTAAAAATCAATACATCCTAAATGGAGTTTTAATAATCGAAGAATGAAACAATTTAAACTCAGAATATTCTATAATATTTGAATATATAGCTTTTACATCATAATAAAATATAAATAAGTTATGCTCTACAGTAAATAATAATTTATAGTAACAAAAAGTAAGATTTATTATTGGCGTGGATTAAGGCAAAAACTGTCTATTTTATCACAATCAATTTCAATGTATCAGATTTTATCCTCATTAATGTCGAAGGTCAATCTGGCTCTCTTCACAACTGTTTTCCATATTTACTTTCATTTTTTCGCATACAAAAGTATTGTAATCATCAAACAATTCGGTCTCAAGATTTTGGCGGATCACCACGTTTTAGACTTTTGTTAGTCAGAAAAATACATTTTTGGAATTTTTGGCAGTCGTTTAATTTGCCTGTCTATGATGTGATAACTCAATATTGATTTCAGATCGATGGAGGAAATTTGGTATATGGCTTTTACATTAAATTTGTAAATTTTGAACGAAATCCATTCTTGGGAAATCCGTATGTCTATCTGAGTGCAAGTGAATATGATAATAAGAAAACGTAAAGATCTTGATGGATAAAATCTAGTACATAATTTTAGCATCTAAAATGTAAATTTGTATAAAATTTGTAATTAGATCTGATAAGGAGTTGATTATATATATAGGTATGCCATTTTAAAAAGTAATTATATGACTTAACTACTGCAATTGGTGTTCTATGCCAAATTTTGATTTGAATCAATTTGAAAAAATCGTTCAAAACATATATCCATCTTTCTGACACTTGTATATTGCATGCAAACGATTAATCGCCAAAGATAGCATACTAAATTCAGTAATGAATCTAGATTTACGCCAAAGATCTATCTTTCATATCAATTATTCGCCAAAGGCATGCTGTTAATCCATAGATACTGGTTCCGTTATTATCCTTCGAAGCATAAAATTTTCATGCGCGGTGCTCTAAAAATAAACACTCGTGTCGTTTACAGCCTTTCTCAATCTCCACAGGTTTATAAGAAAGAAGATAACACCTTCATTTGAGAGTATGCGAGAAAGTTTCGTGGAGACCAATCCAGCTATTTCATTAATATAATAGCTAAAAATTCAGTTTTGCAAAGAACTGATGTGTTGATAAGTAAAAAGATGTAAAAATTTTATTGCTTTGTTGGAAAAGTATTTTTGTTTCCTTTTGCCTAAAATGTGTGCATTAATATTAGATTCATTTACGAGATGTCTGTCTGTCACAATAAGAGTGCCAATAAACTTTTATTTTAAGACTGCCGATTAACTTTTAAATCTTTTGTGTAAATTTTTACCTGAAAAATAATGTAAAGAACCAAAATATTGTACTTTACCACTAGTGACACATACAATGTTTATTATCAATTAGGCAACTTCTCAGAGATCTCAATGAGTTGATTTTGTGTGTGTGTGCGCGCGCGCGCTTTCAAGTTAACTTAATTCTGTGTTTGTATTTAATTTACAAAGATTCTATTTTTGAACATATATAAATTCAAATCAAATTTCAGAACATGATTTCTTTTCATGTATTAAATTCATGTATAAAGTTTGTTATGATTTGTTCAGAAATTATGGAGGAAACACGTATAATATTTAAAACCTCATTTTTCCCCCCCCCGCAAAGGAATATAGAAATTTTTTAATAGAGCAATAAATCCTTTTAGATGCTAGGGAACAAGTGGGCCTAATTTTATTTGAATAGGCCCTAGATCTGAGGAATTATATAAAGTCCAAATAAACAATCATGCAACATATAAATATATTTTTAATTATATATATATGAAATGGATTTCGAATTCTGTCGGATAAATAATTTGTAACATTATTTTGGTTGAAGCAGAGTGCATGTTTGAAGACATAGACGAGAATTTTTTAATTCTCTTTAATATCCATCTGAGGAAAGCAATTTATTTTCAAGCAGACGCAGCGCGCGACACAAAAGTAGAAGTAAGAAGAGCGTGAAACAAATGATCACTATTCTTTTATAACATATGCTGACCTTTGACAAGGACAACGGGAAGTATCACTTTCATTTGAAATGTGGTTCTGATGGCGCATTAGTTTTACAGAGGAATTAATTAAACCGAAAGTGGAATTGGATCACGAAATAAGAAAATATTTTTAGAATGAAGTTACTATGGCCTAAATTAAGATAAAATCTTGGTAATTAATTAAATTGAAATTAGAATTAAAATATCATTACATATATATAGATATATTTCTTATTTATATGTTCTGGTCATATAAATATTGTATTAAAATCAACAAAAAAACATCTGTTTTTGGAAGTTTGGAAGAGAAAAGGAGGCCTAGAAACTTGTTTTACCAACAGGTCCTTACAGAGGTTAATCTGTTGCTGGCCACATGTACCATAGGTTGAGAACACTTGCTCTCGAACTTTTGATAACTTTGGGCCTCCCGAGTGAATGACACATTCCTCTTGGGGACTGAAGTCCTCAGGAAGAAAAAAAAAATACAACCCTCCTCCCACAAGACGCCTCAGCTTCTTATAATGACCTTCGATCAACAGACAGGCGTTGAGAGTGTTTCTATAAACACTAACCCGGGACCCGACATTCAGTGACACTGGAAGATCCCGGCGCCTCAAGATCAAGAGGTCAGCTTGTGATTACGTGAGGTCTAGGTGCAGGTGTTTTGCAGACGTCATTTGATAAGAAATCTTTGGTGCTGATAAAGCATTGGCAGGAATTTTTCAGCACTGTACATGAGTTTTCCAACATAAATACTACGAGATGAGACAAGTGTTAAATGTTGGTGTTCAAGTAAGATATGATTAGACAAATACTTCTGATTTCGGCATCTATATTGCGATAAAATTTGTTTTTCATCAGATGAGAACTGACAGAATTGTTACTGTTATTGCACAATTATTGTGACAGAAAACATCGGAAGTTTCAAATTAGATGGATATTCTAGCTTTTACTTCGTTAGTCCTGATTTAAGTAAAATTTGAGAAAAATGACCCAGATTGCCCCGATTTTTGCTCCTAAATAATTATTTTAAACATTACAGATAATTTGTGCAATATAAACGCTGAAAGATGTCACAAGTGTTAAAAGTTGGTACTCAAACATAATATGATTATTAAAAAAATGCCTTTAATTTAAATTTGAATTTGCGATAAAATTACTTTTTAGCAGAAGTGAATTGACAAAATTGTAGCTATTATTGTATCATTATTGTGAAAAAAGGAACCAGAAGTTTCAAATTAGACAGGACTTTCCAAGATTTTCCTTCGTTAATCCTGAATTGTTTAAAATTTTGGGAAATATGCTGCAGATTATTCTGATTTTTGCTAATAAACAATTATTTTTAACATTTTATATAATTTTTGAGAAATAAGTGCTATTTCATAAGTTTATTTAAAGTGTGAAAAAATAATGAATAATTAATTTTATTGGCACAATTTGGCCAAGAGTCAAGCTGATGTGGTAAATTGGAAATGCTTTTTATCACGTAAAAGTCGTTGCAGTTCTTAAGGAGTTTGAGGTTGTAAGAAACTAGAAGTTTCAAATGAGTCGAAACGCTCTCATATTTTGCTTCCTTGGTTCTGATTTTTCAAAATTTTGAGAAAAATGACTTAATTGTCTCAATTTTTCCTGAGAAATATTTTTCTTTCATTTAGAGTTTTGACAAATTTTAAAGGATTAAAATAGAAAAAGTAACATTCGTATATTCAGCTCTTTTTATTCATCTTTTAATATAAAAGGAATATGCAGCGTTAAATTACCTAAGTTTGGATTGTTGGATGAAACAAAAACAATTCGGAAACAAAAATCAGAAAAAAATATCGGGAAGTAAATTAATTAATTTAAAAATAATTAAAAACAGAAGAAGAAGACCACAAAGGAACCTTAAACAAAAAATTTAGCCGTTATGTTTATTAGTTTCCCTTCATCCATATTAATTTCATTAACGAGATGGTATTTTATGCAAATTAAAAATTTATACTTCAATACTTCTGAAACTGATTTTATTTTTAATTAAAATTATCTTTTATAAATTTATATTTTCTAATTAAGTAAACTTTTATTTTATTAATGTTAACTATTTAATAATAAGGTACAATCCAAGGTTTTTAATTCAAATGAGGAGCAATTTCCAATAAAGGACAATTTTTCTGTCAAAACAAAGAAAATATTTGAATGATCCATCTAATTTGAGACTTCCGATCCCCATATATGAATAATAAAATCTGCACATAAGAATTTACTTTTTTATTTTATTTATATTAGCTATTTTCTTTCAAGCAAAATCCAACATATTTATTTCCTATGGGATCATATCTGGGATCGGGAAAAATAAAGAGCAAAATTATAAAATGCTGACTGTTTTGTACTGTAAAAGCTGGTTATTTTTAGCTGTCAGGATGTTTGATTACTTTTATAAGTCATAATGTATACGGATATAGTGACGCAGGAAGAAGAGACCATAGTGAGAATAGATCGTAAGTTTTATGGAGGCAAAACTTGAGCAAATTTATATTACTTTTTAAAGTTAATTAGCTGTCGTCAGTAGACTGCTATTCATTCATCCTAATAATAGCAAAATGTCTGAAATATTATGATAAACTATATTTTATCATGCGAAATAAAATTATTATTTTAAATTATGATTACATAATAAACATATAGTATTCTGATTAGTTCGTTAAGCATTGGAAGTAGTGAAACTAATTGGCGAAAGTGATCTTGTTCTAGAAACTATGTTTTTTGTTTTGCTATACTTATAGAAAATTAAAAGAGGTGCCCAACTATTCAGTCTGTAATACTGTTAACAATATCTCGGATATGATTGCCACAGAATGAAAACGGATTTGTAGTAGAAAAACTCCTGCATAATGGTAGTTGGCTTAAGAAATAATTTTTTTTTAAGAACACTACAAATGTGAATATACAGTAATTTGTAAATTTGTTTCTTTGAAGTAGAATCTTTTTATTCATACTTTTCATGGTCGCTCAAATCAAAACTAATCATTAAAAATCAATTAAAACAATTTTTTTAAATAACAAACCTCAACTCATTAATTTTTGCTACAGTCCAACAGATGAGTATTCCTTATTAAATCCATTTCAATGACATTAATAACCTAATTCAGGAAATCTGTTTTTTAACTGATCTTTTTTTGCCGTATCGACACTTCACTTTTAGATTCTTCATGAAACCGCTCGGATAAATAGATAATAAGCACATGCTTTCTTAAGTTTTCAAAAATAGTAGAACATAAAGTGGCTAAATATTTTATTAAACTCTTTGAATTTTATCGTAAAAATGAAATATATCTAAAGTTGAATATTCCGTGAAAGAAATATATTTTAAAGCACCAAAATTCATAAAAATTATAATGCAAATAAATGATATTATTTAAAATGTTTTTTTTTTTAATTTTAAAGAGATGTAAAAATTATTTTTGAGCAAAAAGGCTTTCGGAAGTCATGAATAAAAAGGTAAAATTATATATTTTTCATGGCGAAAAAAATGTATTAATTTTAATTAATTAAAACCCTAACTAAAATTTCAAAATTATTTCTCCGTTTTCTAAATTATGTTTCTATAATATTTGGAAGATCTAGGATTTACCAGGTGGTTATAAAATAAGTACATCTATTCGGAGTTATCAGTAGATTGAAGGAATAATCCGAATGAAACCAAAATCGGTACTCTTCTTAATCGAGAAGGGGGAAGAAGAATGGAATAAAAAAAAAACATTTGCATAAATGGCAGACAGATGGCCCAGCCAATGCACACATTATCATCAGCAAAATAAAGAAGCTCTCATTTCTGTTAGTAACGTGGTATTAGATGCTTCTTAGTTTACCAGATCGCGCTTGGATTTTGAAACCATTCTACGGTAACAGCTTACACGCTGCAGCTGTTTTATCTAAATTCAGGCATGTGAAAGGAATGCAGAAAGGTCTTTTGACGCAGTGTTCAGTGAGAAAAAAAAGTGAAAAAATTTACCTTAAAATGTGGAGGAGAGATAAACAGTACTTCTCTCCATACAAAAAGAAATTGCTGTTGCAATTATGGAATTATCAGGGACTCCGGAATCCGGTCTTATTGCACTCAGAAATGCTTGAGACTTGGATACTCCATATATTACAGTTCAAGAATTCCTGAGAAATATTTATTTTATCCGTATAAATTTTGTTGTCATCAATAATCGTTACTAGGAGAGACGTAGCAGAGATTGGATTTTTCTATTACGTTTTCATTGCTCATTGATGTGGATGGTGTCCAACCATGGAAGATTTTATGGAGAGGTGAAATCCACTTTAATGGGACAGTTTATACGCAGAACTGTAGAATATGGTAAGGCTTTACAGCAAGTTTCATTCTTGTCCCTAATCTTTAGGAGTTACAGCCATTAGGACTTGCAACAAATTCGGTTATTGCTCAACGGTACCTACACATGGTGAAAATATTCGTAGTTCCTCAACTTCAGTAAAGACAGTGTCTTGTTAACAAGGTTTTTATTCAAAATGGAGCCCCACCGTATATTGAGGAAGCAGTCCAACAGTTCTTAACATTTCGCAAATGATAGAGTAAGAAACTGGTACTTATGTAAGACATGATCTTCTGATCTGAAGCCATGTGATTCTTGGATTTGGGAATTCTTAAAATCTATTATGCACCTAGCAGGTGTCGCAACACCGATCACCGAAAAGATCGTATTACACCACATGTTCGAAACATCACTCTTGGTGCATTATTTCCACAATTGAGCCATCCTGGATTATATCTGCCAACTCAATGCTTTATAAAATCTGAAGTTGATCGGCAGCGCCATGCTCAAGTGCAATCAGATTATCTGTAATATTTTTCAGTAAATTAGGTATGCCTTCCGGTTTTACGTTTCAGGTATCTGTTCTTAAATTACACATTATGCATACAAAAGATCCCCTGTCGGCGATTGTTGAAACCGCTTTTTTTTTCATACTTCTTCCACCTTCTCGATTAGTGTTGTTGTTGTCACTTATGGCACTTGCCATGAACAAGCCCGCTGTTACGAAGACAGCGAATTAAGTCGGTAAGGTGCGTCTCTTGTTTTAGTAGCGCCAACTTGGGCCAAGAGTATGACTGTGCCACTCACACATCACATATTCGATTGCACAACCCCTTTTTACAGGAGGGAACATTCACACATCTCACAGATAGAGCAGAGGAAAAACTACCATGCCCAAACTGGGACTCGAACCCAGGACGCCCAGATCACGGAGAAGATACGCCACTCCTATGCCAGAACGCCGGCTTCTCGATTAGTAAATGTACCGATTCAGGTGCAGTAGGGGCAGTAGCTTCGGTTTTAATTGTTCTTTTGCAATGAAGGAATTGAGATTACCCATAGAGAATGTTTCATAAGCTTATAAAATAAGCAACCACATGGATCTAGTATATGATGCGAAGAGTCACAATGAGCAACCGTTATCTTAGCAAACAAGATATCAAGTTTCATTCTGTACTGTGTTCATTATATTTATTTATTTATTGCAGTGAAGGCACTGGTACGCTAGAGAAAATTTCACATCGCAGTAAAAGGGGCTACCACATGGACGTAGTACATGTGGTCAAGAAGAATCAACATGACCAAACTTTATCCATGCTAATAAAATTATATTCTTTCAGCTCTCTGTTCAAATATTTTACAATGAATGGATTGAAGGTAACGTTAGAGAAAATTTCACATAGATATAGTCTGTAGGCATAGTTCCTACAGCATAGATATAGTCTGTAGACATAGTTCCTACAGCATAGATATAGTCTGTAGACATAGTTCCTACAGCATAGATATAGTCTGTAGACATAGTTCCTACAGCATTGATATAGTCTGTAGACATAGTTCCTACAGCATAGATATAGTCTGTGTGACCAAGAAGAATCACAATGAGCAATCATTATCTTAGCAAACCAGATTTTAACTTTTATTCTATTCTGTATTCATTTTTTAACAAAGATACGGACTGGGTACGCTAGAGAAAATTTCACTTGGTAGTAAAATGAGCAACCGCATGGATGTAGTCAGTGTGACCAAGAAGAGTCATCATAAGCAAACATTATTCCACGCAATCAAAATTATATTCATTATATGTTTTCTGTTCAAATGTTTTACAATAAATAGATTGAGGGTACGTTAGAGAAAATTTCACATGGATATAATCTGTGGATATAGTTTCCACCGCATGCATATAATCTGTGTGACCAAGAAGTCACAATGAGCAACCATTATTTTAACAAACAAAAACTTTAGGCTTCATTCTTTACTATATTCAATTTTTGTTCCCTGTATCGCAGTGTACAAGAGAATTGCAACTATTTACAATTCGTATAACTATTTTGAATTCTCTGAATAATTTGTAAGGTTTTTATTTTTATAAATATTTTTATAGTATTTCTAAATTAGTATTTCGCTTGTTTGCTCAAAACAAACACAAACTGTAGTAAATAGTAATTTTTTTAAAATTTGCTTAAAGCTTTTCCTAAATTGATATAACATAAGAATTTTTTTAAAAAAATTCTTAATTTATTGATATTTTTTCTATTATGATTCCTTTATTGAAAATCAAAGAAGGAGGTGTCGTATATCCTAATAAATCTTTTTAATATAATCTTCGGAATATAATGTTTAAAATTAATTTATTAAAGGCATTTAAAGAATAGTCCACTCGTAGAAAAGGAACGAGCTAAAAAAAAGCAAGTGGATAAAGCCCTTGTTCAGTTGAACATCTTTTAATTTTTTTATAATAGTCGTACCTTTTAATTATTTTGAAAGATTATAAGAATGGTCTAGTTTTATAGAATTGCCTCCGAAATTTTCCTATACACACTCTATTATCTTCCTTCCGCAAAAAACTGTAGAGCTTATACAAGCTCTTGGATACCACGAGTGCTCGATTTTTATTTTCAACTTGAGAACTGTATATTTTGTAGTATAGTATAGAAAACTGGTATTTGTGTCATAGCCGTTGCCAATGGCGATTAAAAGTTGTCAAATATAGATCTGGATTCCGAATCTTGCTTCTTTTATTGAATGTAGCTTCTGCAATTAATGCAGAAATGCGAGATAATCAAATATGTATTTTGGACGCTGTTTTTATACCCATTTTAAACCAGAATTGGACATAAAATTACCATTGTAGCCAAAAAATCGCATATCAGATATAATTTATTTAAGGCAATATGTTTCTGAATTATAAAGTTTAAATGCATAAAAAAGTACAGCCGAAAAGACGATCACTTCCTTGATATATTTGCTTCCATATTTCTTATGGATCTACATTATAAATGCAAAAAAATCTGTATGCAAAATTTTAGCTTTTTAGCTTTTAATGTTTTGTACTTACCGGGCTCAAATTTACTCGGATAGCGGACAGCAAAATTTCTTGTGAATAGATTTCAGACAGAATTTGATACAAAGCTACAAATTAGATGTTAATATCTTATAACAAATTTTGAAAGTCTAGCTAAAAACGATTTTTCATTTTGAAAGACAGACAAGCATAATTTTTTAAAAAGATGTGTTTTTCAAACTCAGAGAGATTGGAATCGTAAAGATTCGTCGAAATCTTGATTTCGAATTTTTCGACGATTACAGTGCTTTCTGTTTGTGTAATTCTTATGCAAGAAAGTATACTAATTATATTTACTGCTAGTAAATATAATTAGTAAGTATAGCTAGTAAGTATTAGCTAGTAAGTATATTTAATTCATGTAAATAAATATTTTATTTTTCTAAAATTAGCATAACTCTTTTTATTAATTGAAATAACGGATTTAGGAAAAATGCAATGTTAAATAATCGAAAAAATGAATCTTTGATTTTAGTGAACTGAAAGAAACTAAAACATTCAATGAAACTCCAACAAAACCCTCTCAAAATTAATGTTATTTCCGAATATTATTTTTATTCATTTTTTTCCTTCGATAATTGAAATAATCACTCTGTAGACATCACAATCGATAAAATCTATTGAATCCATTTAAAGAAGGAACCTTTTGAAGCAAATTGTTAAAGAGATTAAAAATTCCAAATAACTCTGAATCAGATTATCTGAATCGAGTTTTACTTCGGTAAGTAATGATTCAGCGTTCAACTAAAATAACCAGATTATCTGCATTTTAATCTGGGACGTTGGTTGCAGGTAAGTGTATGGATGCATTGGCTGATATTTAAATAAATAAGCATAAATAAATGAAATAATATGTGCAAATTAATTTATTAAAGTTCATAAACGATGAACCAATTAACTATTTAAAATAAAAAGGAAAAGATAATTTATTATAAAGTATTATTTTTGTAAACTAATTCGATTGTTCAAATATAGTGTCAACATTCTGTTTGTTTTTTTTCAATTTAATTTTTTAATCATCAATTTACTGTTTAAGATTTATTTTTATTATTATTATCAGCATTCAAAAGCTGTAATTATAATATTATGAAATGAGTTTTCCTGAATATGCAAGGACAGGAGGAAAGCTTAATATAGCCATTCTCTGTGACGTTTACAAGACACTTATATTATCCCTTCAATATTCTCAGCTCCCAAAAATGTCGAGAATTTTGACTGCCCCCCCCCCCTCGGATGATCAGATGAAAATAGTCAAAATGATCTCGTAAAAAGACAAAGGGAGTCAAGGAAAGGAACCTTTATTTTGACACCTAAAAGACAAAAACTGTAATTATAATTTTATTTAATGAGTATCACCGATTATGAAAGGAAAGGGAATACATTATATAGCTGTTTCGTGCGACGTGAATAGGACACTTCTATTCTCCCTACAGTGTTCTCAGCTCCCAAAAATTCTGATAATTTTCATTGCCTCCCTCCCACAAATACAACGGCTAGCCAGCTATCCTGGCTGAATGCAAACTTAGAAAAGGACCTAAATAGTCATGTGAAAGGACCTTGGTTTATACTTGGACCTTTTGATAATTACAGTTTTTGTGCATAAAGCACAAAAACAATAATTATAATTTTATGGAATGAGTTTTATCGAATATACAAAGAAAAGAGGAAAACTTAATATAGCCATTTTGTGAGACTTGAAAAAGGACACGTGTATTCTCCATTCAGTGTTTACAGTTCCCAAAAAAGTTTCGAGAATTTTGATTCCCCCCCACACACACTACTGGAAGACCGAATGTTCTGGCTGGAAACAAGCGATGAGATCTTGGAAACCGACCAAAACAGTCCAGTGAACGAACCTTGGTTTTGACGCATAAAACACAAAAACTATAATTAAAATTTTATAGAATGAGTATTTCCGAATACACAAAGAAAAGAGGAAAACTTAATATAGCCATTTTGTGAGACGTGAAAAAGGACACGTGTATTCTCCATTGAGTGTTTACAGTTCCAAAACAGTTTCGAGAATTTCGATTTGTCGCACAACTGGAAGACCGAATATTCTGGCTGGAAACAAGCGATGAGATCTTGGAAACAGACCAAGACAGTCAAGTGAATGAACCTTGCTTTTGAAGTCTAAAAGAAAAGGAACCAAGTCAATGTCAAGCAAATGATGTAGTAAGAATGCATAAATGGAGAAGTTGGGGAGTAAAAGAAGATTCCTCATTTTTTAAAAGATTCTTGTGGCAATATATTAAAGGAATGGTACTTAACAAATGCATTTAGAATGAAGGATATAATCTTCTAAGAGACAGGTGCTCCGTTAATCTCGAAGAACTTGCACCAGTAGTTTTACGCTTCAAAAACTCTTCGGAAAGTAATGCGTTGTTATTGTTTCTTGATAATAACTATTTGATTTCCTTAGTATTAGTCAACAACTAAATACTAAGGGAGGAACATAATTTAGATTAAAGGATGAATTCCTCTTTGAACAATAAAGTGAAAAGTGGATAACTGTCTGAAGCTTGTCAAATCTTGATCTTGGAAAAGAAGTTCTATGTTTTTGAGAGGTTGCGACTGTTGTAGGAAACGAAATTAACATTAGGTGTCTAAATAATAATTTATTCCTTGAAGTGTCACACTACGATGTATAATCTAGCCAAATACACGTTGAAAAGAACAGCAGATCCTGTCTTTAAAAACAACCTTGAAGAACCCTTGAAGAATAATATGAAGTTTGGCTGTAGGTCCAGTATATAATGATTACTTGTATGTCTTTTGGAAGGATTTACAAGCGAAAATGGCTTATATTCTTTTGCCTCATAGAGAAAAGCTTCAAAAATCTCTAACATTGGCAGGGAGAATTTTGTTATTAAAGTGTATTTCGCTCTCTCGCTTTTCGAATAATACTAGTTAAAAGCACCACCAGGAAAGACTCTTCGATTACCTTCTGCCGATTAAAATTCTTTAACTAGGCTTTACCTTAATTTTTAAAAAAATAATGCATAACTTGGCCCTAATAGCTTGGCCCTAAAATCACTTTTCCTGAAGTCCTTTCAGGAATATGCCGATAAAACTAATGAAAAGAATTGAATCAAATATCATACACAAGCTCACGGGAAGCCGAATTCCGAAAAAAATCATAACAGAAAGTAACAAGAATCATTGATAACAGATATTTCAGTGTTGTTGATATGAAATCACTAAAATCAGTAATTAAAATATTTTTCGTAATTTTATTAATTTTCAATCGATAAGATTGCTCATATAGAAATGAATAACTTGTACAAGAAATTAATGGCGTATTTCCAATTAGGCTGCATATAGTCTCTAGCCTGAGAAGAGCCCGCAGATAGGTCTACTAAAAACTTAATTTTTTAAAATTAATAAACAAATCTATAAAAATACAAAACATGTGAAATAAAGAATATTAATCAGAGAACATTAAAGAAACCAGCTGAGGATAAAAAGGATATTGTATTATTGTTTCGCAAATGCATAAAACTTTTGAATACAAATTTCTATGGTTTATTGAATCCGAATCGTGTATGTAAGCTCGCAATAAATAAAATATTAATATAATAAAATAAAATAAAATAATATAAATAAAAATTCAAATAATAGAAATCATAATAGAAATAATCTCGTGTGAAATTTTTTTTGAACAAAACTAAATATTGATTAAAATAATATGACTAAAATTAGAAAAATTCAAAACAACTCAAGAAATTATATCAATATTAAAGACGAATTTAAGGCTCTTGTGAAATATGGGATAAAGAATCAAATTTTGGAACTGGTTTGGTTGATTTGGTCTTATCAGAATAGAGATACAAACTTAAATAAATTCAGTCGAAAGAAAGTTTTGAACAGTACAAAAGACTCATAGAAATAAGAGGTGCTAACTAAAAAGTGAATTGCAGAGAAAATTCTGGATATTAAATGAATATTATGAACAAATTTTAGGTACGTGACTACGTTGAAAAGTCGATTTTTTGCGAAATTATGAAGTATTCTTTTTTTTAATTTAATATTCTTAATGTTTAAGCATTAAAAAAAAAACAGCTAAAATTTTGTTCTTAGCCTATTTTGGGAGAAATTACACAGATTTTCATATTTGGATTCACAATTTTTTTAATGTCATCTTACATGTATAGATGCTACTTTCTGAAATATAGAATTTTCTTATGTGAAACTTCATAAATTAAGATCTAACGAATATTTTTTGTTCAGATTTGTTGTAATAATTTATCAATGTGTTCTGCAGTTCCTGAACTAGAGAATAAGTAATTTATTCAGTTATAAATATTTCATACTTGTTTTGATGCTTTACAATGTGAAAAAAAATTGAGCATTTCATGCTATTTATCAGTCGTAAACTAATATTTAAAGAATGGATAGAAATATAGTTAAGTTTTTAATTCTTAAATTAGATAATATATTTTTTAAGCTATATGTAAAATTTTTATCACGTTATTTAATAAACCTCTAAACTAGAAGATCTTCGCTTAAACCATTTTTTAGCCCCCCAAAAGTCCTTTTATTCCAATTTTTTAAACAAATTTGGCTCTTAACAGGTATATTTTGATTTCATAGATGTTTTTTCTATACATTTTATGTAAATATTCATTAATATACCAATTTTCAAATGCTTTTTCCAAAAAATTCATTCCGAACATAATCACATGATTTAAGAGATTTTTATTATCTGGAACAAACAATCAAAATTCTCTTCTATCTCAATTAGCCTGGTACATCGGATTATATCATACAAGGTTCCTAAATGAAATCATATCAGGAGAAACTTAATTTTTAATCATATTAAAGAGGCCGTTGATCTAAGTATTGATAACTTATGAAAAAATATTCAGAGCAATTCAAAACATTAAATCAAGATTTGTGACAAATCAGTGACATTTATATAAATTGGAACAAATAATCAAAATCCAGGCTTGCTCTGGCTATTCTGGTACATCCTCTCACATCAGAACTACGTTTGTAAAAGTAACCTGAGGTGAATCTTAAACTAATGAACCGTATTAAAGAGTGACCTTTAGTAGTAAAGAGTTAAAGACACTTAAAAGGTTTCCAAGACACCAGTTCGGCGTGCTTTCACCATGTTGCTTCCGTTTCCTGTTGTCTAGTGGCACACCGCGTTAAACTTAACACGATGACACCATCAAAACAGTTGAATGAACTTAGCACACAGATCCACGGTCGATATGCGATCAGACGAATTGTTTAGGAAAACTTCCGTCACTTTTTTTCTTCTTTTAACAATCCACAGTAAGTTCAGGAAGACAAGGAACTGCGCAGTGAGTTTTGCGCAGGTTGCACGAGTTCATTCACAAGGTAAGAAAGACATGAAAAAAAGAAAAAGTTAAGTTGAAGTGTGCGGAAAAAAGAAAAATCTCGGTGTTATTCTTAGTTGTAGAAGATAAAAACGATTCAGATGAGTTATTTCGGAATGTTTTCTGTCTCCAGATCATTAAGATTTCCTTAAATAAATGGTCTCGGCGTTTTCAATATGCCCTCTGCTACTGTGAACAGCGCGGTGTTAATGTCTGAAATTTGATTTGCATTTCATCATCCATTTAAAGGCTACGTCATAAGGTTAATTTGTTTGACTGAAAGATTACATTCAGAAAGAATGACACATTCTTACTTTTTATAACCTATGGAAGCAATTTTCCTTCCTTTTTCTTTTCTTTTTTTACGCGATAATACTTTTAGGCTGACATCCCAACCGTAAATTGCGCAATGGTAAAATCTTGAGCATAGAATGCAACATTTCCGTTGGACCTGGAATTACCGAATTTGATATATCAGGATATATTTTGAATAATAGGGGCTGCTTAAGGAAGAGTTACGACTCAAAATTTGAATTAGATTATTAAATAAATTTAAAATAAAGAAAAAATTTTGTGATTAAAATGTACAATTTTTATGACTAAGTGAAATGTGATTTAGAATATATTTAAATATGATTTCGGGCAAAAACTGAATTTTTTTAATAATTTTAAATTGTTTTGAAATTTGTTTTTGAATCTTTTTCATTTTTATTTATTTATTTTTTTACTAATCACTTCCGCTGCCTATTTGGTACGACAGGATTAATAATTGTTAAAAATATCCATAAATATTTTATGTAACATAGCCTTAATTATTTCTTTATTAGAATAAATTCCCTAATGGTAAAGTTACGTAAGATTAAAATTCTCAAGCATAGAATGCAACATTCAGTTGGACCTATAACTTCCAAATTTGATACCTAGATACATTTTGAATAATAGGTGCTTGTTAAGAAAGAATCTCAGAAAATGTGATTGAAATTATTAAATACATTAAAAATAAACGAAATTTAAAAAAATTATATGTTTAAAATGTGTATTTTTGTGACTAAGTGAAACGTGATTTAAAATATATTTAAACGTGATTTCCGATTAAAGCGTGATTTTTTAATTATTTCGAATTATTTTAAAATTTGTTTTTGATTCTCTTTTTTAATTATTTTAATTTTTATTTAAACATTTTTTACTGGCTTCTTCTACTGACTGTTTAATTATGATTGTTAAATTAGGATAACAGGATTAATGATTGCTGAAAATTTCAATAAATGTTTTATGTAATTTAGCCTTAATCATTTCCTCATTAAAATAAATATCATAATGGTAAAATTGGCTAATGGTAAAGACGTTAAGAATAGAATGTGAAGTTTCATTGGACTTATAATTTCGAAATTTGATATATTTAGATACAATTTGAGTAATAAATGGTTATTAAGAAAGAATATCTCAAAATTCAATTTAAATTAAGCAAATTAAAAACAAATGAAATTAAAAAAATTATTTGATTAATATGTGCAATTTATGTGATTAAGTGAAACGTGATTTAAAATATATTTAAACATGATTTCTGATTAAAGCGTGATTTTTTAATTATTTCGAATTATTTTAAAATTTGTTTTTGATTCTCTTTTTTAATTATTTTAATTTTTATTTAAACATTTTTTACTGGCTTCTTCTACTGACTGTTTAGTTATGATTGTTAAATTAGGATAACAGGATTAATGAATGCTAAAAATTTCAATAAATGTTTTATGTAATTTAGCCTTAATCATTTCCTCATTAAAATAAATATCATAATGGTAAAATTGGCTAATGGTAAAGACGTTAAGCATAGAATGTGAAGTTTCATTGGACTTATAATTACGAAATTTGATATATTTAGATACAATTTGAGTAATAAATGGTTATTAAGAAAGAATATCTCAAAATTCAATTTAAATTAAGCAAATTAAAAATAAATGAAATTAAAAAAATTATTTGATTAATATGTGCAATTTATGTGATTAAGTGAAACGTGATTTAAAATATATTTAAACATGATTTCTGATTAAAGCGTAATTTTTTAATTATTTCGAATTATTTTAAAATTTGTTTTTGATTCTCTTTTTTAATTATTTTAATTTTTATTTAAACATTTTTTACTGGCTTCTTCTACTGACTGTTTAGTTATGATTGTTAAATTAGGATAACAGGATTAATGAATGCTAAAAATTTCAATAAATGTTTTATGTAATTTAGCCTTAATCATTTCCTCATTAAAATAAATATCATAATGGTAAAATTGGCTAATGGTAAAGACGTTAAGCATAGAATGTGAAGTTTCATTGGACTTATAATTACGAAATTTGATATATTTAGATACAATTTGAATAATAAATGGTTATTAAGAAAGAATATCTCAAAATTCAATTTAAATTAAGCAAATTAAAAATAAATGAAATTAAAAAAATTATTTGATTAATATGTGCAATTTATGTGATTAAGTGAAACGTGATTTAAAATATATTTAAACATGATTTCTGATTAAAGCGTGATTTTTTAATTATTTCGAATTATTTTAAAATTTGTTTTTGATTCTCTTTTTTAATTATTTTAATTTTTATTTAAACATTTTTTACTGGCTTCTTCTACTGACTGTTTAGTTATGATTGTTAAATTAGGATAACAGGATTAATGAATGCTAAAAATTTCAATAAATGTTTTATGTAATTTAGCCTTAATCATTTCCTCATTAAAATAAATATCATAATGGTAAAATTGGCTAATGGTAAAGACGTTAAGCATAGAATGTGAAGTTTCATTGGACTTATAATTACGAAATTTGATATATTTAGATACAATTTGAATAATAAATGGTTATTAAGAAAGAATATCTCAAAATTCAATTTAAATTAAGCAAATTAAAAATAAATGAAATTAAAAAAATTATTTGATTAATATGTGCAATTTATGTGATTAAGTGAAACGTGATTTAAAATATATTTAAACATGATTTCTGATTAAAGCGTGATTTTTTAATTATTTCGAATTATTTTAAAATTTGTTTTTGATTCTCTTTTTTAATTATTTTAATTTTTATTTAAACATTTTTTTACTGGCTTCTTCTACTGACTGTTTAGTTATGATTGTTAAATTAGGATAACAGGATTAATGAATGCTAAAATTTTCAATAAATGTTTTATGTAATTTAGCCTTAATCATTTCCTCATTAAAATAAATATCATAATGGTAAAATTGGCTAATGGTAAAGACGTTAAGCATAGAATGTGAAGTTTCATTGGACTTATAATTACGAAATTTGATATATTTAGATACAATTTGAATAATAAATGGTTATTAAGAAAGAATATCTCAAAATTCAATTTAAATTAAGCAAATTAAAAATAAATGAAATCAAAAAAATTATTTGATTAATATGTGCAATTTATGTGATTAAGTGAAACGTGATTTAAAATAAGTTTCAATTTTATTTCGTATTAAAACTTGTAATTTTTCTTATAATTTCTTATAATTAAAAATTGAGATTTTTCTTATTTGAAATAGTTTAACTAAAAAAAAAGAAAGAAAACCTAGATTTAAAGAAACAAGAAAAAAAGGCATCAAAAGCTAAAAACTTTACAAAATCGATATTAAATTATAATGAATAATATAAGAAAAAATTCTAAATACTCGATAAAAATTTCAATTATATAATTAATGTGATTAAAATATTAATTTACTTATAGAATTTCTATCAGTTTTCACATTTTCAAGATGCTGTTGCTATTTTTATATTTTAGAAAAGTATAATTGACAAACTTTTTAGCACATTTAGTAAAATTTTATTTTGAATCTTTTTTATAATTATTTTTTACAAGCCCACCTCGGTGGTACGACATGATAAATTATTGTCAAAATTTTAATAAATATTTTACGTTAATTGGCCTTAATGAATTTTTAATTAAAATAAATTTCAATATTTTAAAAATATATAACTTTTAGTACTTTAGAGACTTCCTATCCATTGTACTATGCATTTTCCCTAATTTTTTGTCTACATCTTTATACACCTAATTATGGTTAAAAAAAAATACACAAATAAATTTAAAAAATAGACGTGGTTTGAAAAATTTTAATTGTTATTTAGTTATGAAATGAATCTTTAAATTATAATTCTTATTTAATTCTGAAATGAATCTTTAATTTATATGCTACAAAATTTCGATAAATTTATTAAAAGTAGGGTTTATATAAAAATCTACTCAATATGAAAAAATAATCAAATCTTTATGTCTCGAATATGCAGAATGGAAAGAAACAAAAAGTGAATATGTTTTATTTTGCAGTTTAGCAATGGAACATTGTAAAATACACTTAAAACATTTTTCATTTAATTTAAAATAGAAAAAAATACTGAGCGAAAAAAAACATAATTGAAAAATTA
This sequence comes from Argiope bruennichi, assembly GCF_947563725.1. Taxonomy (NCBI): domain Eukaryota; kingdom Metazoa; phylum Arthropoda; class Arachnida; order Araneae; family Araneidae; genus Argiope; species Argiope bruennichi. The sequence goes on along the minus strand of NC_079160.1, from coordinate 105,299,355 downwards.
ATCTTTTGATGCTTAAAATGATAAAAAACAGTTGTTACTGTAATATTCTTAAAAGTTATTAAAAAACTAAAATTAAAAAAGCCAAAATAAAATTTAAAAAAAATTCTAGGTTCTCTATATTACCACCAAAGTATACTAAATCAAACAATCTGGCCTATAGAATGCAAACTCATACACAAAGAGACACACACAATCGTAATTATCTTTACATTAATAAACAATTATCTTAATCATTCCATAAATTATCAATTATTTTGATTATTAATGAACATAAGAAATTGTGAGATTATGAATATAATCACTATAATAAATAATATTTAAACATTTTAATGTGATATTTCTGCAAGATCTATACACACAATAAAAATACGATAGTAACATAAAATTCACATATATATTATTTAATATTAAAATAAAATTTCTATAACATTCATTTGCATATAATAAAATAAAAATACGATGTTTATGTAACTATTATTCATAGATTAAGAGAATATTCGAAAATATTTCAGCCTTTAAGTCTATTACGATGAAAGTGCTTTAACTATTCTCTAACAGATAGCATCGATTAGTGTTTTTCCAAAAGCTTTCTCTTTTCGAGTTATTCTTTTAAGAATTAATCCATTTTTATTCGACAAAACATTTAGCTCCTTATTCAAAATGAATACATTTTTAATCCTAACATTTCTAATTTTATGTTATTATTTAGTTGAAGATTCTGCACCATTATCTATGAGACAGCACTTGCATCATAATGTCTAGACAAGAACTTTTAATAACAATTCGTAAACAAACTTTACTAAATTAAGCCGTGCCATTTTAATTTAACATTCGAATTAAATTATTAAATCTTCTTTTCTACCTTAAATACACATGTCAGTTGCTCCAATTAAATTCCGCTGCTTTCAAAATTTCAAGTGGGAGATTTTTCTCCGAAAAAAAAATGAATACAGAATTTCTAAGAAAAGGATCCAAATTCGATTTCTCTAAATTCGCTGTTTAATTAATTTAAAATATTTCACTGATTGAAGATATATTTCCATTTAAGAAAAAATAAAAAATTTATTTTATATAAACGTAGAAAGGTTTGAATTTAAATTCAAATCGTTGAATTAGATGAAGTAAGTATTTCAAGTAGAGGGTTATATCAGATGCATTAAATACACGATTTCTTGAAAATTAACGAGTGTTGGTATTTTTTTTTCAGTCTTGATATTTTTATTAGTTTTAAAAATCTTTTCATAGGAAGAAGAAACAGATATATTTGAAAAAATGTTAAGAATATATGGATGGATTCCATTAGGTACTTGCATGTATTTTAATCAATGACTTCTATTGCTAATAGATATATTTGAAAAAATGTTAAAAATATATGGGTGGATTCTATTAGGTACTTGCATGTATTTTAATCAGCGACGTCTATTGCTAATAGATATATTTGATAAATGTTAAGAATATATGGGTGGATTCTATTAGGTACTTGCATGTATTTTAATCAGCGACGTCTATTGGTAATATATATATTTGAAAAAATGTTAAGATTATATGGGAGGATTCGATTGGGTACTTGTATGTATTTTAATCAGCGACGTCTATTGGTAAACATGCCTAAGTGCCTATATACACGACAATGGTTTAGGATTTAAATAATTTACTATAACTTTAATGCTATCATTTTGAAAGTTTTCCATTTAGTATTACTGAGTTATTCAGTGTATAAAGACACCGATCATGGAACGCTCCAAATTGCATTTACGACATTCATTGTTTTTTTTTTTTTTTTTTTTTTTTGCTGTTGTTGATTTGAAGAAATCTCCTGCCGAAGCCCATCAGAAGCTTTCAGTAACTTATGGTGATTAACTTTGATTTCAAAGATTTAAGAGTGGTGATTTCAATGTCAATGAGAAAGAACGGCCTCAAGGACCCAAACAAATTCGAAGACAATCAATTTCAAAATTTAATGGGCGCAAATGGGAAAAAGTTGTAGAAAATGATAGAAAATATTTTGATTGATATATATTGTACAAATTTTTCTCAATACATGCCTTTTTAAAGTTAAAAAAATGATCAAAATACATGCAAGCAGCTAATATATAAGTACAAAAGTCTCAAGATTGGACTTTTCTGAAGTATTATTATTATTATTATTATTGCTAAAAAAAGCCATCTCACTTTAAAAAAATGAAACTTTATTTAAGGACAAATGGAAGAATATTAAAAGGTTAAAATTGCGACTCAAATACACCTACTTTCGATTAAATTTCTATTTCGGTTTGAAAGTTTTTAGATAAATATACGATACGTGGGAAATAGATAAAAATTCAATTGTTCTGATCTTGCGATTTAATTAAATCAAAGAACTTTCCGCCTGAAGGAGTAATAGATTTATGTGAAAATAGGAGACAAGAATATGTTTAAAGTATTCGTGAAAATGCTTAATGAAATTAAATTACTATTTACGAATTCGTAAACTAATACCAGAACACAGATACACGATTTTCTATAATAGCATATTATTATGAAAAAACTAAATAATTATTTTTACGTTGAAGTTCACGATTTTCGCATACTTATTGTTAAATTAAAATAGTAAATTAAATTAATGAAATGGTGTGAAAGAAGTTCTATTAAACCATATCAGATATTATGTCTATTGATTATTGGCATAAAATAACCTAACCATGGCAAGATAAAAAAGTTTCTCTCGACAAGCTGGAAGGAAAAGGTAGATATTCCTTTGCATCTGAATTACCGATCTGGCATAATAAATTGCTGATATTAGAAACAGTCTAAAATAGGCCGTGAAAATCACTTTTCAGCCTCTAATTTCTAAGATATTGCAGTTATCAAATTTTTTAAATGCAAAAGTTGTTCGTCTTAACAAGACGTTAATTTGGATAGTTGGATTTATTTTTCTATCTTCAATACTAAAAAATTTATGGCAAAATGAAAATTCCAACCTCTTTCCCACCCCCACCCCCATCATTACCAAAACCTTTAAGCTGGATGGGCCATTTACGAACTCGTCCGAGATTTTTGCATTTATGACAACATATTCCAAGCCGAGTAAAACCCAAACAAAATTATATATATATATATATATATATATATATATATATATATTTAAAAAAAATTCTAGGTTCTCTATATTACCACCAAAGTATACTAAATCAAACAATCTGGCCTATAGAATGCAAACTCATACACAAAGAGACACACACAATCGTAATTATCTTTACATTAATAAACAATTATCTTAATCATTCCATAAATTATCAATTATTTTGATTATTAATGAACATAAGAAATTGTGAGATTATGAATATAATCACTATAATAAATAATATTTAAACATTTTAATGTGATATTTCTGCAAGATCTATACACACAATAAAAATACGATAGTAACATAAAATTCACATATATATTATTTAATATTAAAATAAAATTTCTATAACATTCATTTGCATATAATAAAATAAAAATACGATGTTTATGTAACTATTATTCATAGATTAAGAGAATATTCGAAAATATTTCAGCCTTTAAGTCTATTACGATGAAAGTGCTTTAACTATTCTCTAACAGATAGCATCGATTAGTGTTTTTCCAAAAGCTTTCTCTTTTCGAGTTATTCTTTTAAGAATTAATCCATTTTTATTCGACAAAACATTTAGCTCCTTATTCAAAATGAATACATTTTTAATCCTAACATTTCTAATTTTATGTTATTATTTAGTTGAAGATTCTGCACCATTATCTATGAGACAGCACTTGCATCATAATGTCTAGACAAGAACTTTTAATAACAATTCGTAAACAAACTTTACTAAATTAAGCCGTGCCATTTTAATTTAACATTCGAATTAAATTATTAAATCTTCTTTTCTACCTTAAATACACATGTCAGTTGCTCCAATTAAATTCCGCTGCTTTCAAAATTTCAAGTGGGAGATTTTTCTCCGAAAAAAAAATGAATACAGAATTTCTAAGAAAAGGATCCAAATTCGATTTCTCTAAATTCGCTGTTTAATTAATTTAAAATATTTCACTGATTGAAGATATATTTCCATTTAAGAAAAAATAAAAAATTTATTTTATATAAACGTAGAAAGGTTTGAATTTAAATTCAAATCGTTGAATTAGATGAAGTAAGTATTTCAAGTAGAGGGTTATATCAGATGCATTAAATACACGATTTCTTGAAAATTAACGAGTGTTGGTATTTTTTTTTCAGTCTTGATATTTTTATTAGTTTTAAAAATCTTTTCATAGGAAGAAGAAACAGATATATTTGAAAAAATGTTAAGAATATATGGATGGATTCCATTAGGTACTTGCATGTATTTTAATCAATGACTTCTATTGCTAATAGATATATTTGAAAAAATGTTAAAAATATATGGGTGGATTCTATTAGGTACTTGCATGTATTTTAATCAGCGACGTCTATTGCTAATAGATATATTTGATAAATGTTAAGAATATATGGGTGGATTCTATTAGGTACTTGCATGTATTTTAATCAGCGACGTCTATTGGTAATATATATATTTGAAAAAATGTTAAGATTATATGGGAGGATTCGATTGGGTACTTGTATGTATTTTAATCAGCGACGTCTATTGGTAAACATGCCTAAGTGCCTATATACACGACAATGGTTTAGGATTTAAATAATTTACTATAACTTTAATGCTATCATTTTGAAAGTTTTCCATTTAGTATTACTGAGTTATTCAGTGTATAAAGACACCGATCATGGAACGCTCCAAATTGCATTTACGACATTCATTGTTTTTTTTTTTTTTTTTTTTTTTGCTGTTGTTGATTTGAAGAAATCTCCTGCCGAAGCCCATCAGAAGCTTTCAGTAACTTATGGTGATTAACTTTGATTTCAAAGATTTAAGAGTGGTGATTTCAATGTCAATGAGAAAGAACGGCCTCAAGGACCCAAACAAATTCGAAGACAATCAATTTCAAAATTTAATGGGCGCAAATGGGAAAAAGTTGTAGAAAATGATAGAAAATATTTTGATTGATATATATTGTACAAATTTTTCTCAATACATGCCTTTTTAAAGTTAAAAAAATGATCAAAATACATGCAAGCAGCTAATATATAAGTACAAAAGTCTCAAGATTGGACTTTTCTGAAGTATTATTATTATTATTATTATTGCTAAAAAAAGCCATCTCACTTTAAAAAAATGAAACTTTATTTAAGGACAAATGGAAGAATATTAAAAGGTTAAAATTGCGACTCAAATACACCTACTTTCGATTAAATTTCTATTTCGGTTTGAAAGTTTTTAGATAAATATACGATACGTGGGAAATAGATAAAAATTCAATTGTTCTGATCTTGCGATTTAATTAAATCAAAGAACTTTCCGCCTGAAGGAGTAATAGATTTATGTGAAAATAGGAGACAAGAATATGTTTAAAGTATTCGTGAAAATGCTTAATGAAATTAAATTACTATTTACGAATTCGTAAACTAATACCAGAACACAGATACACGATTTTCTATAATAGCATATTATTATGAAAAAACTAAATAATTATTTTTACGTTGAAGTTCACGATTTTCGCATACTTATTGTTAAATTAAAATAGTAAATTAAATTAATGAAATGGTGTGAAAGAAGTTCTATTAAACCATATCAGATATTATGTCTATTGATTATTGGCATAAAATAACCTAACCATGGCAAGATAAAAAAGTTTCTCTCGACAAGCTGGAAGGAAAAGGTAGATATTCCTTTGCATCTGAATTACCGATCTGGCATAATAAATTGCTGATATTAGAAACAGTCTAAAATAGGCCGTGAAAATCACTTTTCAGCCTCTAATTTCTAAGATATTGCAGTTATCAAATTTTTTAAATGCAAAAGTTGTTCGTCTTAACAAGACGTTAATTTGGATAGTTGGATTTATTTTTCTATCTTCAATACTAAAAAATTTATGGCAAAATGAAAATTCCAACCTCTTTCCCACCCCCACCCCCATCATTACCAAAACCTTTAAGCTGGATGGGCCATTTACGAACTCGTCCGAGATTTTTGCATTTATGACAACATATTCCAAGCCGAGTAAAACCCAAACAAAATTATATATATATATATATATATATATATATATATATATATATATATGTAAGCATTATTTTATGTGAAGCAGAATGCAGGTGTGACAAACAGTGAAGAGACTTTGCATTTTTAAGTTCGTTTTATTCTCTTTTGGGAGGCAGACATGATTATTTACAAGAAGGCACGAACAAGGCACATCCGCCATAGCATGTTGCAAAAGCAGAAGTCTGGCAGAAGCACGAAATAAATTATCCCTCGTCTTATATAACATGAGATATGGATAAGGAAAATATTTTTTTTTACAGTGCTAATGTATTATTAAAATTCTGATTGGGATTTCTGACGCATGTCCATCACAAGTAAGGAAAACACGGGGATCTTAAAAAAAAGTGCTTATTGGACATTTTTCTAACCATGGGGAGCGTGAGAATGTATCGGCGTTTAGCCTATTCGCAATTTTACAAAGCTTTTCTTGAATTAATTAAGTAGAGATAGTGGAATTAGATCAGGAAATAAGATAATATTTTAGAATGAAGTTACTATGGGCTAAATTAAGATAAAATTTTGGAAATCAATTAGAGATTAGAGTTTAAAATATCATTACACACGCACACACATATATATATATATATATAAACTTTTGAACAAAGGGTGGTTTGGAGTTCTAGAGACCATGCTAGGTGAAGAACTGAAGAAATTTTCCCAAAGTCTTGTCATGAGAACTATTTCAATAGGTAGCCTTCCTACAGGAATCTTCCTAAAATCCTCTATAAATATCTCTTATCCCAACTTTTAAATTGTTTGTCATATTGGAAATACTCAGATTACTATACGCAACCATAACGTACAGGAGGAAATATAATGTATTAATATGAAGGATGATTCTGATAAGAAGTATATGAATAAATGGCAAACAGAACTGAGTTTATCAATACCAAGTAAATAGAAATAAAGGGATAATTCTTTTGTTTTAGGATGAGTTTTGTTTGGCGGGAGGACTCTTACCATTCCTCGGGGAGTGGGGGACATGTTCAGAGTTTCTCTCAAATATATACGGCGGAGGACGGGAAGAAACCACAAACTGGCTTCTCTAACCCACCGGATGGCACACGGAAAAATCTGAATGATCGGACAGCAGCAACAGCAATACTGGCAGGAGCTGTGGTTGAGTCCTAAGAGCCTCACCGGTTCCGGTACAACACTTCCCTAAGGAAGTACATCTCGTCATCGATGGGAGGAGCCAGACCCTCACCTTTTTGTGTACCCACCAGGGTGGCGATAACTAACCACCATAACGAAAACTTCTCATCCTCAGTTACGAGGTGCCCCCCCCCTCCTAGGATAGTACGGAAAGAAAAAAATCATCAGTGGTATAAAATGCGAAAAATTTGGGGGGGGGGAGGTCTCCCCTTCAAAAATATGATCCTATATTTAGCAATACCTCATAATTACAGAAAATGTGATTACACTTCATTCCTAGCAGTATTAGTATTAATTTTTTCCAGCCGTTCTGCGCTACTTGGAATTTTCTTGGTAAAGTTTTATACAATCAAATTGAATCAGATTTATTTTGTGCATTTGTGCTATAACTGTTCAGTATTATAACGGAGATTTGTATTAGAATAAAGTTAGTAATTTTTTCTTGCTGCTGATTTTAAAATACCACAGTTGTCAAGATTAAGTATTCAAGTTATCAAATAGAGACGCAATCCATCGTAGAATTTTGAATAGAAATCTGAAAATAAGAGATTTCAACATAAAATAGGACTAAAATTGAAAAATTGGATAACTTAACAATGATTAACTAATAAAAGATAAATCTTGTGGTCTAAAAAGAATTTCCATCGGAGAGAAATTAATTAAGATTTAGGCGAATGAAATTGATACACCTACATGCATTTGTTTTAATTTTAAGTAAAAAGAGTTAGTTTTAAGAAAAAGAATTAGAAAAGTTAAGAAAAATTAGTTAAGAAAAAGAAAACTAACGATGGAGATGGCACGGAGATCAATAAAATTAGGAGGAAAAAAGCAGACTAATGATGCGAAATTTGGCATGAAATGTTTATTTGTATCATTACATATTATTTTAAAACTTAATGATGAGGAGGAGAAAGAAAATAATGATGAAGACGACACGCAGATCAATAAAAATTACGCGGAATAAAAGGGATGAAGAATTGCAAAATTTTTACAAAATTCGGCAAAATTTTATTAGAGGGTGATGTCATCAAATTGTATTGTAAATTTTATTTTATTGTATTCGAAAATCTTTAAAATTCTGATGTTAATCTAGAAATAAAGCAGATGAGCATTATTTAAGTTTTATTAGAGGGTGATGTCATCAAATTGTATTGTAGATTTTATTTTAGTGCACTCGGAAAATATTTAAAATTCTGATGTTAATCTAGAAATCAGGCAGATAAGCATTATTTAAGTGGTAGAATAAGACATTATTTTTTGGTAGATATATCATTTCAAAACTTGATGATAAATAGGAAAAAAAAAGTCTGACGATGAAGACGGTATATAGATCAATAAAATTACGTGGAATGAAGGAGTGCAAACTTTTACGAAATTTGATCAATAATGTTCATCTTTGATAGAAGATGATGTCATCAAGCTTTATTGTAAACTCGGAATTTTTTTAAAATTCTGGTGACAATCTAGAAGTCAGGCAGATAGACATTATTTTAAATGACAGCATTACACATTATTTCTAGCAGGCATATTATTTTAAAATTTGATGATTCGGAGGAGAAAGGGATTGACTGTGAAGATGGTATGTAGATCAATAAAATTATATTGGATGAAGGATTGCAAACTATTGAAAAATTTTTTAAGTAATGCTCATCTCTGTTAGTGGATGACGACATCAAACTTTATTGTAAAATCGGAAAGGCTCTAAAATTCTATCTACGATCTATAAATCAGGCGAATAGACATTATTTTTTAGCTGACATATTATTTTAAAATTTGATGATTAGGAGGAGAAAGGGATTGACTGTGAAGATGGTAAGTAGATCAATAAAATTATATTGGATGAAGGATTGCAAACTATTGAAAAATTTGTTAAGTAATGCTGCTATTAGTGGATGACGTCATCAAACTTTATTGCAAAATCGGAAAGGCTCTAAAATTCTATCGATAATCTATAAATCAGGCGAATATACATTATTTTTTAGCTGACATATTATTTTAAAATTTGATGATTAGGAGGAGAAAGGGATTGACTGTGAAGATGGTATGTAGATCAATAAAATTATATTGGATGAAGGATTGCAAACTATTGAAAAAATTGTTAAGTAATGCTCATCTCTGTTAGTGGATGACGACATCAAACTTTATTGAAAAATCGGAAAGGCTCTAAAATTCTATCTACGATCTATAAATCAGGCGAATAGACATTATTTTTTAGCTGACATATTATTTTAAAATTTGATGATTAGGAGGAGAAAGGGATTGACTGTGAAGATGGTAAGTAGATCAATAAAATTATATTGAATGAAGGATTGCAAACTATTGAAAGATTTGTTAAGTAATGCTGCTATTAGTGGATGACGTCATCAAACTTTATTGCAAAATCGGAAAGGCTCTAAAATTCTATCGATAATCTATAAATCAGGCGAATATACATTATTTTTTAGCTGACATATTATTTTAAAATTTGATGATTAGGAGGAGAAAGGGATTGACTGTGAAGATGGTATGTAGATCAATAAAATTATATTGGATGAAGGATTGCAAACTATTGAAAAATTTGTTAAGTAATGCTCATCTCTGTTAGTGGATGACGACATCAAACTTTATTGAAAAATCGGAAAGGCTCTAAAATTCTATCTACGATCTATAAATCAGGCGAATAGACATTATTTCTTAGCGGGCATATTATTTTAAAACTTATTGATAAGGAAAAGAAAGAAACCGATGATGAAGATGGTATGTAGACCAATAAAATTATATTGGATGAAGGATTGCCAACTATTGAAAAATTTGACAAGTAAGTTCATCATTGTTAGTGGCTGATGTCATCAAACTATATTGCAATCTCGGAAAATCATTAAAATTCCGCAGACTATCTAGAAATCAGGCAGACATGCATTATTTTAAATGGCGGTATTAGACATTATATTTTAGCAGACATATTATTTTGAAACTTAATTATAAAGAGGAGAAAGAGAATGGGATGAAAATGGCACACAGATCAATAAAATTTTATGAAATGAAAGAGTTGAAGAATTGCAAACTTTTACAAAATTCGGCAAGTAATGTTCTTTGTTAGAGGCTGATGTCAACAAGTTTCAAACAAATCAAATATTGCAAACTCGGGAAAAAATTTTAAAATTCCGGTGACAATCTAAGAATCAAGCAGACAGACATTCATAATTACAAAACACTTGAAATATGGAACTTTCATGTGTAAGTGTCTTTAAATACTTGTTTAATTTTTTCCCACTCTTTCTGATGAAATATTGATCTGATTAGTTGGCCGTTATGGTTCATGAAATGGATGTAAAATTTTCTTCTTTTGCACGATAGAATCTTTGATTGACCCAATTGTAAAATCATAGTAAGTTGCATAATTCTTGAAGCAGCAAAAGGAATTAACCTTGATAATAAGGATTTATTTTTTGATATAATTTGAACTTCATGACTTTGAGCTTTCGCAAGGCTTCACTTGTAAATTGCATAGAGAACTACTGGCCTTTGAATTTGTTTGTTAAGTAATAATTTGTTATGCGGTAGGACAGAAGAGTTCCTTCCGATGAGAAGGACTCCCTCACTACAGTGACACGCCCCATCTCAGAAAATTCCTGAGGGTGGAGACGGGAGAGAATCCCAAACGAAACAATTTTTTTACGCGAACACTAATATTAGATAGAAGGGAGGAACAGACCGAAATTAGTCGTGTGAGTCACAGCTTGAGAGTACCGTGTGTGGAAAAAAATTTGACGAGTATTAACCTCTTCAGTGGGAAAGTAAAAGCTTCAGGGGGATGGAAGAGAAGGGGGAGTGAACACAACCCATGACGTCATGGATGTGTCATAGTATACATAGATAGACTACATGGTATTTGCTGCCAGAACTATTCTGAGTAGTCTTGTATTAGACTGTTGTGAGCAGTATTATGATTGAGTGTTTCTTGAGTGTCGTAAAATGGTGAAAAATGAAACACAACAGACTACGTGCGATGGCACCAGCCGTTGCATGGTTTCCATAGCAACGAATTTAATCATTGAATTAGAAAAATAATAATGGGATAATAGAGTTATTTTTTTTTAATTTAGTAAACCCTAATATATCTAAGGTTTTCCTGAGAAATGAGAAATGATCTTCGGCATTTTTTTTAAATTCATTTGATTAATTTTTGTTTATTACATTTAAAATTGATACAAACAAAGTAGCAAAGTAGTCAGAAAAAAAAATCGATTTCTTTGTTTTGATATATTTATTTGATTTTTTTTTATTGAACATTTATAAATTCCCCGTGCACTACAAAGTATCACACGGGGCTTACAGAAGTAAGTATGTAACACATTACAAAAGAAAAAGAAGAAAATTTAACAGTTATGAAGGATTACAGATGTAAACAACAAATTTACAGAAATTTTCAAAAGCACTTCTAGTGGAAATAAGTTGGTGAAACTCTGTAAGCCAATTTATATTCATGTGTTTGAGAGCCAGTCTTAGGATCTGTCTTTCTTTGACAAACTTTGAACGTAGAAGGAACACATGTTCAACATTTTCCTCCCCACCAATATTGCAATCGCAGGAAGATGACGGAAAAAATTAAATTTGTACAAATAACTTTTGAAGTTACCATGACCAGTTAGAAATTGGGTTATTTTGTAATTAGTATAAAAATGATGGCATGACAGTCTCTTATTAATGGATGGAAAAAATTTCTTTGTTAAGCTCCCTTTATTTGAAAGGAGGTATTCTTGATTCCAAGACTCCACCATTTTTTCTCTCGTAATCTTCTTGTAAAAGGATTTAGGAATATTAACGTCAATGTCGATTTTGCGCTTAGTGGCAGCTTTTGCAAGCCAATCGGCCCGCTCATTTCCATAAATGCCCGTGTGTCCACGAACAAATGAACATCGAAGTTGCGGCCCTCAACTATTGTTTTCGCGATTCAGGAGAAATTACAGTGTGCAAGAAAATGTTTTAAGCTAAACCATGTTACTATTTATTAGATCTAAGTTAATTTTGTTGGCAACTACGTAGGAAGTTGGAATAGCAATAGCTGAAACATCTGAAAGTTTTTTATATGTGCTCTGTATAATTTATTAGACCGATTAAATTAATTCATAAAAATACTAATTAAGTAATACTAATTAATTCATAGAAATATTAATTAATTAATACTAATTAATTCATAAAAATACTAATTAAGTAATACTAATTAATTCATAGAAATATTAATTAATTAATACTAATTAATTCATAAAAATACTAATTAATTAATACTAATTAATGGATAAAAAATACTAATTAATTGATAAAAAATACTGATTAATTCATAAAAATACTAATTAATTATAAAAAATACTAATTAATTCATAAAAATACTAATTCATTATAAAAAATACTAATTAATTCATAAAAATACTAATTAATTAATACTAATTAATTCATAAAAATACTAATTGATTAATACTAATTAATTCATAAAAATACTAATTGGTTAATACTAATTAATTCATACAAATACTAATTAAATTGAAACATAATTATCAATCCCAAACTAAAATATTCACCAAATGTTTAGAGTATAAGTATTTAGAACAATGGCTAATCATGTTTCATATATACACCATTTTGATCTATAATATTGATTATTTCAGTCGCCCTAAAGTCAGAAAGATGGAAGCAAAGAAGCGATAAAGGAAAACATTTCCACGTTCATAAAAGAGGTTTATCAGATTTTAATTGAAGACCAACATCGTAGTGTTATATGCAAAACTGTGTTCAACATCATCACAGGCAACAATGAAAGTCCACATTAAAGGTATGTGTCGTCATTAGAGTGAATGCATCTCAACAAGGAGGCAGTACTTTTCGCTGCAGGAAAGAGAAAGCATACTAATTTTCACGTCAGTTTCGCATTCCATTCCCAGTAAAAATGGCATAACTAATATATATATATATATATATATATATATATATATATATATATATATATATATATATATATATATACAGGGAGATCCAAAATAAACGGAATTAGAGATTTTACCCAGTTTCTATTGAATGGATTCGAATGGAACTTCAAATACTTGTTACTTAGACTATGGATCCGAGACTTCCGTCGAAACAATAGTTTGAAAGTTTGTCAACAGGTGGGGCTGTATAAAAAGAAAGATAACAGATTAAAAATAAAAGAATAATTTCATTTTTTATTTATTTACTAGCCGCCTTTGGCGACCAGCCGATTCGCCAATCTTAATGTTCGTTAAAATTTTAATAATTAAATATTTTATGCAATTCCTACTTTAATAGATTCTTCATTAAAATATTTTTAAACTTCAAATCTTGACAGTCATATAATTCACTCATAATATTATAAGGGCCTTCAGTCATAACGTAATATGTATCTCTCTAATTTTCTGTTAGCTCCCGTAAAATTTATACTTTAAATTAAAGTGGAAAGGATTAATCTGCAATTAATATAATAATATTTTTTACTGAAACAAAGTATTTTTTTTATAATATGATTACTGAAAACAGTCACTAAGCGTTTAAACTTTATGGGCACTAAAGAATATCTTTCTTAATTTATGTAATATTTCAAGAATTTGTCGACAAAATTCTCTCAGAGTCATCATGAACAGATCGATTCATTAACGTTTCATTTTAAATCATCAAACACTAAGAAAATAAAACGAATAGTTTAAAATAATCAGTTGAAAACAGTTTAAAAAAACTACTTAAAAAACTATGGGCTTAAAACTATAAGCATATACAAAAAATATATAACTAATATGAATACACTTTAATTACAAAAGCATGCAACTAACCTAAAAATAATTTAAATCATCCGTTGATAATGGCTTTCATGTCAACAATCAGAACACAATGCGCATGCGTGAATTTTCAACGCCAGATATGGTAACGCAAATGCGTGAGTTTTTCTACGCCAGTTGGGGTAACGCTATGCAGATTAGAAATTTTTAATTTCCTTTATTCTGTTTTATTTTAGTTCAAAAGTACTTTAGAATGAATCTGAAAGATCGATTTATTAATAATGTTTAATTTTACGTGCATCAAACATTAAGAAAATAAACAGAATCGTTTGAAATAATCGGCCGAAAAATCTTAAGCCTAGCCTCATTGCTGTTGGGGGGAATAACTGAAGCCTTACTCATTTGGCAGTGGGGAAAATGAAAAGATTTTTTTGCCGGGAAAGTTAGTTTTTAATTAATAATTAAAATTCTAATTAAAAATTCAAAAAAAGGGACAACAGGTGCTCATTCACGACCTCCAAGGTATATATGTACCAAATTTGGTAGCTGTAGGGCAAACGGTCTGGTCTATACAGCGCCAACACACACACACACACATTGAGTTTTATATATAAGTATAGATAAACATCTGGGCTTGTCAGCTGCTGAAAACCTATGTTCTCTATGTGCATACCAGTATGCTAAAAACGTATTATCACTTTATCAATGGCTGCACGCATGTGTTCAGTAGGATTAAAAGAGACATTTCGAACGATGCTGTATTTCAAGACAACTTCATTAATTACATACCCTTGATGAAAGCGATTTTTGAGGAAATCCAACAACCAGAAGTCGCAAAGGTTCAGATCTGGAGACCATGCTGGCCAAGCAAGTGGAAAAATATGAAGGATGACACGTTTAATCAGAAAAATGAGTTTGAATCATATTTACATGCTTTGCCGCAAGAGCATATGTATTATCTTACATTAACACTGTGGTGAACAAGCACTCTCTCTGCTTTAATGCCGGGACAACATGATCCTCCAAGAGATTATTGTATCAGTCACTAGTGACTAAACACCCAACTCTTTCACTGTGACTTCCTCGAAGGCGTACTGTGAAATAAATGTGCCGTAAATTCACAAAATGCAGTGACGTATGGGCAATGAAGAGACAGTTGTTGCACGGCATGGGTATTGGTTGAATATCATATATGACAGTTCTGTGTGTTCATAGCACTATCTAAATGAAAATGAAGTCTATTTGTCGATATGTTACATGACGGCCAGTACTCATCCACAAGCATCCTCGTCAGAAAACTTAAGGCAAATTCAAGACCTACGAATAATCTTACGGTTTTAATTGTTGCACGAAATGCATCTTGTAAGAGTACAATTGAGAATTTTGAGTAAAATCATGTGCAGAGATGTCTATGGAAAATCCAGTGTACGTGCTATTCAGGGGCCACGTATTTCAGTAGCATTTGAAAAAACTTGCATATGTTTTAGCTGTTGCAATTGCAACTTCCACCACAATTGTCGACTCCTTTCACGTCATTATCTTCCCGGTTTGGCATCCAGAGAACCGGTTACTACAAACATGCGCATCATCCTTTAATTACATATATAGACATGATTTCCTTTGCATAAATTTTTCATCCGCTGACAAGTATTCTGATAAAAGAGTTTACGATCAATACGCATTCTTCTTCAATCAGCAGTATTTTCATTGCACGATAATGATTTCTTCAAACCATTCGTATCTTTCTTACAGAGAAATTAAACGAGTATTCATCATTAAACATTACACACAAGACAGTCATTCATTAATCTTAGTACAGCACCATCTATTGGAAAACTTTCAAATTACTTTTTCCAACGGAAGCATCGGTCATATGGTTTAAATAATAGCTATTTGAAATTTTATTCGGATCCGTAAAATAGAAGCGGAATTATGAATTTCTGAGTGACGTAAGTTTAATTTTAACAAACCTACATATAAAATTATATAATGATAGGTTTAAAGAAAGTGGGAAGAAGTTTAAGACATTGAAGTTGACAATAAGTAACATTCTTTTCAACTTCTACTAAATATGCTGTCAGTTTTATGAAACAGATGTGAGAGTGTAAAATTAATTCGTCTTCACATTGCAGACACAAGGCGTTTATTATTTGGGGAACGAACTCTTATTTGTGCAGACTGTGGTGTGTCCCATATTTTGGCCCAGTGTCCCAATTTTACTTTGATCATTTGACTCACCTTCACTTATCTATTTTAAATCTACAAGACTTGGCGAATAAAAGATTTCGACCAAAATCTTTTAAATTTTTAAAAGGCTTTAATTATTTTTACAAAAGTCAAAATGTTGTCAAGTTTGTCCAAAATTGAACTTTATGCTGAATAATCACATTAAAATGTAACATGCACAAATAAAATTTTAAGCTACACAATTGTGCATAACTAGTATTTCTAGAGTAAATAGATTTATTTTCTCTATTTACAAATGCCGTTTGTTCAGTTTCTGAGATTCGTGATATCTATAAATTGTTTTGAAAAATTAAAATAGAAACCGTCATTTGAAGATCAGAGAGTTTGAACGTATCCATTAAAACTCGGCCCAAGGATGAGCCGTCAAGACAGATACATCAGTCCTGTCTACTTTCTGCATTTCACTCCTTTCTTTCATTCTTATTTATTTCTTTAACTTTTACAAATATCTTATATATATATATCTTAACTTAGATATATATATTCACTTGCAAAGTTTCATCAAATAAGGTATGCAAAATACTTTTGCTCTTGTGAATATAAAATTATAAAAAAATAGCAAAAGTTAAATTTTTATACGGTCCCTACAGCGAAAAAATGTTAGAGAATAAAATGTGTGTTATTTTTACACTCATCTGTAAGAATACAAAGTTTTATGCTTGTATTTGTAAAATTTGTTGAGATATTAAACCGAAAATTTATTGACTTAAACCGTTTATCCATTGCTCCGGCCGTTATTAAAGGAAGATTTCCGTTGTAATTTTCAATGATAATATACATACAATGAAAGATTGTTAAAAAATAAGAATAAGAAAATAATAACGCATTTATTAGATTTAATTATTTTTTTTAAAAAAATGGTCAGATAATTCATTAAAGTAAATGCTTAAAAAATTTCTAAAAGAAATGCCTTCTACGCTCAAAGTTGCATTCTTTTAACAATACTTGCGCATATGCTATCGAGTTGATCACACGTGACATGAAAAATGCTTTTTTGATTTTCCGTTGTAAAACGGTCGGCAAAAATCGTGAGCATGTATTGACAAAGCCAATTTATTCTTTAGTTCAGACATATTGCCAGTCACCACTACGCATACTGTTGTACAAAATTGAATTAATCAAAGTTTCTCTTGTGGCGAATTGTGATGCGCGAGGATAAAACCTGGGACCTTGTGGTTAGCAGTCCAGTAACAAGACCACGATACAAAAGCAATTGGTCAGGTAGCGTAGTTGTTGACTGGCTTATAAGCTTTCACCACAGACTCTCCCTCCAGTGAGTCGAACCATATGGCTGTTGAGTGGTGATGTATTAGCAGTTGAATCTAATGCTCTTGTACCCATTTGAGTAGCGCCAAGCGTTATGGCGAGTGTGTGTGGGTGAGTGGTTGCTGTTGCTGCGTCAAGTGAGTCTGACGACATTCGTTGCGGGTAGATGGCACCACATCAGCTGTACGAAGATTGAAGGATCACGTCCGGGTCAATAATGTGGCGAATTGTGATGCGCGAGGATAGAACCTGGGACCTTGTGGTTCGCAGTTCAGTAACACGACCACGATACAAAAGCAGCGTAGTAAAAGGTAGTGTAGTTGTTAACTGGCTTCTAAGTTTTCACCACACTCTAAACACCACTCCATTTATTTATAAGATATTGCCATTGACGATAAATCTCTTGTCTAAAGAATACAAAGTCAAATATGACATTTTTGAAAATTAATGTTTCTATTTCGATTGAAGTTACTGTCGTCTATTTAAATTGTATTTTTTAGGAAAGAAGAATTTTTTTAACCTAAGGTAGAGCCCAATTACAAAATTCTAGAAATCTATCATGCAGTTGTCTTTGTAATTACAGTAAGATTCCATGGACCGTATGAATAATGTATGAATGCCATCTATTAAGCTAAAACATTCTTTACACTGTCGAGCTTAGAATGTTAATTTTTGTATTAACCGTTTGTAAACTACATCAAGGTAACTTAAAAAATAAGCCGTAATGCGAATTTTTGCATCACCTGTTCATCCGTCTGATTTTACCCGTTCCTTGCAGGTAAAATAAGTATCAGGCCGTTTGAAATTGCAAAATCTTTCTGTAAACACACTTCTAGATACCAGAAGGATACTATAAATTAGTTATACTTCTACATAGTATACTTTCA
Source organism: Argiope bruennichi (assembly GCF_947563725.1). Classification (NCBI taxonomy): domain Eukaryota; kingdom Metazoa; phylum Arthropoda; class Arachnida; order Araneae; family Araneidae; genus Argiope; species Argiope bruennichi. Next base: position 105,280,899 of record NC_079160.1, on the reverse strand, counting down.
CAAATAAGCCGGTATCAAGATTACACACAGCATAAATCATCAGCAAATCCAAAAAATCCTTGATACTGAAACATGCAATTAATTTATAAAGTATGTATTTTATTTTCTTGCTCGACCTTCCAGCACTTTATCGCAATATTTTAAATATTCAGTTTCTCAAATTCCTCTTCCATACTTTATAAAGTAAATGTTACACTTATCTACTAATAAACGTAAGCAGCATTATGTGCTATTTGCAGATTCCATTGATGTCATGATGAGCAGATAATGTGCCTGTAGGAAAACAGTATGTGTGTGTGTGTGTAATGATATCTCTTTATCTAGATTAAATCTTAACTAATTTCCTAACTTTATCTTAATTCAACCCATATTAACTTCATTCTAAAATGGTCTTTTATTTCCTGACGCAATTCCACCTTTTTTTTATTTAAATAATGCTACACGCGCTCTATAGAAATGCTTATTTTTGCAAGTTCTCACGCTCCGAGTGAAGAAACAAAAATCCTTAATCCAACATTCTTTTAAAGATGCGTAAATTACCTTACCAAAATCAACATGCCTCAAAGAAATCGCTATGAGAATCTCAATGGAAAAATCACTAAAGGAAAATTTTTAATCTCTTTTGCTCTTGTGTCGCGATGTAGACTGACGTATTACTTACCACTTATTCTTGGTGTATAATATGCCTCCCAAGATAAAATAAATCGATGTTAAAAATTCTAAATTGTCTTCTCTACGGCCACTCACGCACATGCACACACACAAACATATATATATAATTTCAGCACAATTAAAAATAATAAAATAAAACCGATTATTTTAATGATTAACAATTTTTTAAAAAAAATTGCATATTTAAACATAAAAGATTAAATTGCCGTAAAAGGTGTCACAAAATATTTATAATTAATTGAAATATAAGATTTCTGTGATGTAATTAATTTTATTTTATAAAATACATTATTAATCAATTCCTCAAAATCATGTTCCTTCTTCCCAGTGTCTCAATCGATTTCTCGAAATTTCTCCAGAATTCAGGAAGTTAATCTTGTTTTTATTATGGGTGCATTTCCAGTATTCCTTTGGAGTGAATTTCGCAGAAATATTACCCCGAAAAGCAATTTAATGTGCACTACATATCTCAAATTTTCTGTGAATTTTCCGAAAACAATTTCCACGAATATTAATAGAATGAACAACGTTTTTTCTTGAAATTAGATTCGTCTGATTCACGGAATTCCTTTTAAAGTGTTGTTTTAAGCATATTATTATAGACCTGGTCGATATTGAAGGAGATTTTTTCTTTCAATTTATATTTAACTTAAAGATGAAAAAAGCTTTTCTAAGAAGATGTCTTCTTAGAAAAGTGCATTTAAATACTTTTTTATTTGTTTTATTTTTTGAATGTTGCTCTCGATTTTATGAAAGTATACGTACGTTTTGATGTAAACTAAGCTGAGTAAAAGAGATGCAAATAAAAGCATATTTTTGTTTGTCTTTTTAGTCATACAATACTTTGTTCTAGATATTTTGTAATATATTAATATAGATTGTATGAAATTTTATCAGTCATTTAGAAATAAAATTTGTATAAATTAATCGCTTAACTAATTATTAAATTGTGAAAATATTAGTATTAGTAGTATTTATATCGTTATCAAGAATATAAAAGGGATGGAAATTTCAAAACTCTAGTACATCAAACAGTCGGAAAATAAAAATAATACCAAATTTTATCTTCACGAACTTAAAAAAAATTGAAACAAAATAACATTAGTCAAATATTTCTGAAATTTTTTTTAATGCAAATTGATTCCAATTTGAAACTATTAGTTTATTTGATAGTTCTTATTAGTTACTAGTTTGTAATTGCATATTGATATCAAGTTAATCATAAAAGATCTAAGTTTACTCTTAAATAGTGATTTATTCATTTCAATTCTATGACTGATTGGACTAATCTGGAGAAAGCTGAATAGTGCTTGGAAACATTTCACTATTATTCATTTCTAGTCTTGATTTTGAAATAATGATTCTCCGAGATAGAATAAATTATTCATTTTAGATGTATAGTATATTTATGTTAGTATATAAAATATTTATATTTAGTATATTTATATGCATACTAATATTTTTTACATTCTACAAAAAAATACTAGTAAATAAGATTCATCCCGACTGTATAAATTTGATTATATAAATTTACCCATTCAAGCTTACTTGATAATTAGGACTTAATTACGTAGATACGAAAGTGATATAAGTCTTGACTAAAAGTCAAACCTCATTAACTCTCTGTCAAATATCGCTGGAGAGAGCAAAATTCATATTATTAGTATCACGTTTCATGTTTTGTCTCTGGTTCAAAGACATTGCCAAATTACGGTAGTGCAGTTTGACTATTTCTATAAAACATGTATTTTTTTGTGTGTAAATGTTAATTATATCTAGAAGGCAGTTTTTGATGAGCACTGGATTCAAATTCAAGATTTATATTTAAGCAAACATTTGTTGTTCTTTCTGTTCTATAGAAAAACGGCGCACTGCAATAATCAGCTATACATACTTTGAGTGAATAAAACAATACAATCATATTGCTATGTATTTTTTTAATGTCATTTTTCAGCACAGTTACTTTCATAGATAGTTTTATAGTTGAAAAGCGGAAACCGGTTCAATGAACCACAGTTTTGGTGGCAAAATGCAAGATTCGAGAATCAGCATAAATTTTGGCAGTAGAACCTTTTGGGCTCAAATTTTGCCGATCCTTATTCAGCATAATGTTGAGTTAAATTCAAGTGATCAGTGTCATGTGCTGAGCAGCAAGTCGCATAGTCTAGTCAGTAGTGAATTTGACACTCATTTTCAGCTAAAACGAGTAGGCAGTAGAAGATAGCAGATGTTCGAGGGATGTGTATGATTATGCAAAGTCTCTCTTCTTGCTGAGTTCCGTATGACTGGTTTGTGGTCTTCTGGTTGTTTATTACCGATTCACTGCTTGGGTATTGCTCTATATTGTAACAGTAAGTGATGTTCTTATGTACTATTCGGCTGTATTTTATTATCTGTCTCTTCGTATTGAATAAATGTCTTTATTTGTTGTTGAGCCTGTTGGAATATTTCACTATGAATTCATTATGTCGAGTAGGCTGACTGTCGTTAATTTTGTGAGTTTTGTAAGGAATATTTACGTAACGTTATTATAGTGAGTAATAATAACGTTACGTGAGTAATAACGTTATTATAGAGCAGTGTAATCATTTAAATGACAAGCATGATTGTTGTTCCTATTCAGAATAATCGGCTAGCGATGTGACCATATTTAGCATTTATAGAAACAAGAAAAATGATGCTGTCACAATCAAATTTCGCATGAATTTCTACCATAACCTCAATGATATTCAATTTCAAAGCTTATGTTCGCTTAACCATTTGTTTTTAATCCTGTTGCGTAGAAGAACGATTATTCTGCATGGTATCTTCAAGCAATGTTCCCATACTGTATGAAAAGCTTTTAATTAATCTCAGCTCCAGCAAGATTAACTAATCAGATAAAAGCGTACGATATTCATTTCTTAGAACAAACTTATAGCAGTGCGATCATGTTTAGCATATACATAACGAAGAAAATATGAGCTTTCACAATCAAATTGATAAATGAAATTTTATCAGTTTTTAGAACAGCAATTTTTACCACTATTATTATTTAGGTAGTATCGTAAAACTTATTGATGTGCAAATATCATAAACATGATTAGAATTGTAATATCTTGACCAAGACCAACCAAATAAGAGGATAGCGTAAAAAATAATTCTTTTATTTACAGTCCTATATATTTATAAGGAACAATTTGTTTTCATTTAGGGTGATATTATTTACAAAATTCAAATGACAGTTCAATCACGAAATAATTTATAGATCAAATCGGAGGATAAGGCAATAAAAATATGCTAACAGGTGTTAGCTCTAAACGGCTACTCCAGGGCAACTCCAGAATTCCACCCATCTTTACAGGGTGGATCCTAATCACACAGAGCTTCTCAGAAAACCAGGAATAACTTTCCCGCACTCCGAAGTCTCCCCGAATTCTTCTTTTCCTGCACTTCTTTTTTCTTTACGAAAAAGAAAACACCTTTTATTTCTACAGATGCCCGTCTCCGATTTCTCATTGGTGAAATTCACCTAACAAACAATTAGCTGCTCGCCAACGTTTCCTCAGTGGTCAAACCCGACCGAGGGAATGTCTGTTAAGGAATAATCTTTGAGCGCATCTAAAGAACCCTCTTTCAGCACATGTCAGTTACAAGCAATTCGTAGTTACAAGCAATCAGTTACAAGCTAAGAAGTACTCTGGTTGAAGTACACTTGGGTTTGACATTTAATGACAATGGTTGTTGGTGATTGATCGGTTCTTGATGACTTGAGGAGTTTTCTCATAAAGGAAAAAAGTTAGAGTATCTGGAGGTTTTGACGTTCCTCGCCTTTGAAGACACGGTGGATCTATTTGAAACGACGGGACACTCATCTGTTTTCCCACACCTGGGTTATAGTAACAATTGATCAAACATAACGAGTCTCCTAGGGAAAAGGATCCACATCTGGAGGTTCATATGCGCTTTGATATGTGTGGGAAAGCGGGAGTCGTTACATCTGGTCTGTATGCCCTTAACCGTATGAGGGGGAAAGGAAAAATGTGACAGAATTATGTCTTGAAGCTATGCAGTATTTTCACTGAGTGCTTGCTCTTAGCATCGCCAAGTTGTAGATATCAGTGATAGAAAATTGTTTCTATACTTCAAATAGAGCCTCTTATTAAGCTCGTCTCTAAAAACATTTTCCAATCAGGAGAAAATGGTAACTGCATGTTGTTCTTTCTTATGGCACACTGCAATATGCGATGCGACTATGTTCTGTCTTTAACAGAACAAAGAAAAATAGCGTTTCCACAATCAAAGTTCATGACCATAATGTAATATGCTTAACGGATGCATAGAGGACTATAATATAATACGCTTAACGGAATGCATTGCAGACAAATACATTAACGGATGCATTTATCTGTAATTCAGTTAAAATAGAGTCATTTTATTTTAACTAAATTGCAGATAAATTTTGAGAAAATTCTGAATAAAACTGAATGAATTTTTGCTTTCTTGTAGCTTATTATTTCAAGTTAATTAGGTGCAATACTATAAGACAGGCAATGCTTGGAATTCATGATGGCATTACGGTGAGCACAGAATAAATCTTTAAAAAACTTTATAAAAACATTACCGGTTCAGCAAAGTATCTTTTTCCAAAGACGGAGAAAACGTTGAGCTCATATTTATTCAACGTAACTTCAATAGGCAGGTTTATTTTACTGTCTTCTAAGTGCTTGCGACAATCTATCGACTCTCTGATAAAAGAATATAACTTTGTAACAAAATGTATAAAGTTCTTCCGAGGCGTATAAATTATTCAGCGTCAAACTCCCTCTACCCTATAATCTGCCTCCACTGCGCCAAAGTTACTGGAAATTCAGGAGAAAAAGCCATTCTTTTTATGGATTAAAATGGTTACTAGAATTTTCGGGTTCGGAATTCTGAGAAAAAGCCATTCTTTTTATGGATTAAAATCGTTAACGCAATTTTCGAGATTTTTCAGGAGAGGGTTTCTCTGAAATGCTTGTTTTAGGAAAAAGCGACCATCAATAAATTCTGAAGAACCAATCAGGTTCTCCAGAGAATCAGGTTGCAGTTATTTATTAGAGTCAAAGTATATTTCTTTTTCATTGATTCACTTTTCTTGAAAAAAAAGCAGACACGCTAGAATATTTTTTTTCCTACGTGGATATATATTTAAAAAAATACTTTAATAAGAAATTGAGATACATTTGCACATGAATACATTCATTAAAGCCATTAATTATTTTGTACATTTTGTAAGTGCTTAGAATAATAATGTAAATAGATATTCTAAACTATAAATGGCAAAACGCAATTCCAAATATTTAGTTAAAATTTTTACTTTTATTCCAACATTCAAACTATTAGTATCAATATTCAGTCGAACGTTACACTTAAAATTATCTATTTTTGACATAAATGTAAATTATCTCTTTGTTGTGAAAATGAAGTTACGAGTCTTTGTATTATCTGGAACTATGCAAGATCAGCAGAACGTCAGTTTGGACTTTATCTATTCTTTATGAAAACAGATGACATACATGCAAACCAAATTCATAGACACATGCATCAAAACGCTAAAATGCAAAAAGAAAAACTCATCTCAAATCATTATCCTTAAAATTATGTAAAAAAAATAATAATAATACAGGGTGATTCAAAACTTATCGTTCAAATTTCGTGGGGAGGGAGGAAATATCTTAGGAAATAAATTACGCATAGGAAAGTATGTCCACAAACTTCATCCGCACGGGCAAAATGGACAAGTGAAGTGAAGACAAGGAAACAGTAAAGTTAAGTGGTAACTAATGTGACCTTTATTCCAACAAGATAAAGTACATTCGCTACCAGTAGGTACTTCACAAGAGATGCTCAAAATTTAGACCACTTAACCAAACATGGTATTCAAGCCCGTTGGATCGACCACCGAACATTTTCAAAAACACCTGGCATATCACGAACAATGTCTGCGGCATATCCACCAAGATATGTGGTATCAACATAACGGAGCTCAAAACCATAGCACAATTGTTTCGCATGATTACCTGAAATGAGCATTCGGACCTCAATGGATCGGCAGAGATGGATCGATATCTTGGCCACCCAGGTCACCTAATTTATCACCCATAGATTTCTTTTTGTGATGCGCCATGTAAGACCATGTGTACGAGACTCTCGTCGACCGCAGGCATTGTCCCTCACCGTTTTTGAAAATGTTCAATGGTCAATGCAAGGGCGCTGTGAATCTTGTGTTCGTGTAAATGGTGCAATTTTGAGAGCCTATTGTGAACTAGTAGTTTACCTTGTTGGAATAAAAATCGCATTCGTTACCGCTTAACTGTTCAGTTAACCTGTGTTCTCTTTATTTGTCTCTTTTGTCCATCCAGATGGCGTTTGCGGACATATTTTCCTACGCGAAATCGGTTTCCTGATGCATTCCCTACCTCTCCAGGAAATTTGAACGATAAGTTTTTAATCACCCTGTATAGTTACATAATTTCACAGAAATGCATTATTATAACAGATGATATTTCTATATTCATTTTTTTTAAATACATCATTGCGACGAAACCATTCACTTTATTAGGAAGGAATAGTTGCATCTTAAATACTAAAAGAGTATTATTGGCAGTTTGGATAATTCCATGCTTACAGTTCAGCACTTTCTTCTCTAATAAAAGAAAATTTTGTCTAAAGATATCCGTACTTAGCTAAACGTTTTAAAAGATCATAATCTACTTAAATATATTTATTTGGAAGTAAAAAATATTTCTCATATAAAACTCTATTGAAGAAATATAATACTGAAAATCAGGAGTGATCTCGCTGAAATTTTCTATCTACTCTCTAACAATTACACGTACATGTATATTATTAACAGTATGCCAATAGTGAACAATAGTTACGAAATCTGGATTTTTGGTAATTAATCAACGGAAGGCGATTCGTATTAGAAAACCTGAACACATATTTTGGATGCCCTTTTTTCAATTGATTAAAATCAAAATCTCACGCAAAAATAAAATTATTGTCACAAAATCACAGATTTCTTTGCTTAGTTACTGCGTTTACAAGCTAGCTTGAACGCAGATCGACAGACAGTCAACCCCTTAAAGGATTTATCTCAATATTTGTCGCATATCTAAAATTTAGATTAAAGTCAGTGAAACAAATTGTACACACCTAGCTTTATTTCGTTTCGCTATCCATACGCATTTCATTACCCATCAAGCTTTTTTTGTTTCTTGTTACTTTAAATTCGGTCAACAAGGAAAACGAATTTCGGCTGAATAAATTTCGTCGAAACTCAGATAGAATATTTACAAATTTTAAATTTTTGACTAAATACCACACTTTATTCATCCAACTCAAAATGTCTTAGGTAGATTCCTAGAGGATGAAAAAGTATTACAATGGTTCTCATCACAAGACTTCGGAAAACTTTCTACGGTTATTCACCGATTATGGTTCGTAGAACCTAATCGGATTCAGGCCACCAACATGGGAGCGCTGAGATTGATTTCTGTCCGTTGTGCAATAAATTTTTACTTCATTTAACATCTTGACTGCCATGTTGAATTTCTTACTGTGCAATTTATATGCTGGTGATCCTTCACGGCAATCAAGGTGTTAAAGAGTTAAATCAAAAGAAAATAAATACAGAAATTACAGTATTCTTATGAATAAAATTGTTATTCCGAAGCATTGGTAATTCATTGTTACCTTGTAAGCTCACTTTTCAAGGTACTAATTTGATTCACGGACGACTGAATTTTTAATTTAAATAATGAATGAATTTAAAAGACGACATAATATAGACGTTATACTGATTTAAAGTAAAATAGATTTTTCGAAGCATCCCTGATTCAGTGGTAGATGGTTATGTATTCTACAGGCTCATTCAGTCCGAATTCCTTTCCAGGTTGAGGCATTGAATTTTCAGTTTATTTAAAGATTTAAGTTCTAAAGGGCACAGAATTTAGAATTTATTTTCTTTTCAAGAAGAGTTGTTTGGTCAAAATATCAGGGGTACAATGGTAGAAAGTTTTCTTGCCACACAGGTGGTCCAAGAACGTTTTGCAGCCAGTGCAAGGAGTTTTCAAATTACTTGTAAAGTGAAGTCTAAGGAAGACAGAATACAGAATTTATAATTCTTTAAAAGATGAGTGGTTTCTTCGAAGCATTGATGATTCGCAGGAATAATTATTGTCTGCCAATTGGACGGCCTCCATTAGATTCCTTTCCATTCCGAAGAATTTTAATTATTTCAAGATTGAAATCCAAAGAAAACAGAGTGTAGAATTTATATTACCTTAAAAAAGAGAATCATTTGTTCTAAGTGGCCTGTTGTTCAATGACAGAATGATCTTTTACAATTCAAGCAGTCCAAAATTTATTCCTGGCCTTAGGAATAGGTTATTGCTTTATTTAAAGAGTAAAGACGAAGAACGCGTATCATAAAATTTATAATGATTTTAAAGACGAGTCATTTTTTCGAAGCACGGTTCGTTACCTGTTAGAATACTCACCTGACTCGCTACCTGTCAAGGTAAATTTACAGCTGATACAAAGAGTTATTATATATAAAATATATAAAAATATAAAATTAAGTATAAAAAAAGGCCGAATGCAAAAAACAAGTTTATTTTACAGGAAAGACGTTTCCTCGAAACGTTGGTGGTTCAGCGATAGAATGTTCGGGTGGCCCGGGTTCGATTCCCGGCCGATGCAAAGAGTTTTTTTTTTTTTTTGTTTTTTTTTTTTTGTTTTTTTTTTCGTTACCTAGATTAAATATATAAAACGGCAAAAATAGAGAAATTATACAAATTTCAAAGAAGTGATGTTTGGGTGAAGTATCGGGGTAGCAATGATAGAATGCTCTCGTCTGCCCCATAGTTTTCGATTTCCAGCCAATTTAATAAATGTTTGCGTTATTTAAAGAAAGAAGCCTAGAAACACAGAATACAGAATTTATAACACTTCCAACGAACAGTCATTTTTATTAAAGCATTTTTGGTTCTGAAGTAGAATAGTCTGCTGCCATGCAAGCGGCCAGTGCTCTGTTCACGGCCGTTGCTTTGAGGTCCTAATTCAAATAAAAAATGAAGTTTGAAAATAGCAGAATATAAAATGTATAATGCCTTTAAAGAAAGATAGCCTTCTTGAATCATCTTCCCTGGTAGAATACTCACTAGCCACATGGGCGACCTGAGCTCGATGCCATGAATTTTTACTTTATTTAACCCTTTAAAGAGTCATTTTTTTCTAGTCATATTACGTTAAAATATTTATAGGCTTGAAATTAGAATAAGAAAAGGGATTCATTTAGCTTATTAGATAAATTTAATTTGATTAAATAATTAATTTGGTTCATTAATAATTAAGTAACAAATCAAGACACATGATTTTGTCTGAGATAAAGAACTGAAGCATCTAAGTTTCTGACTTACAAAAAAAATTTGTCAGAACTTATGCCAACATACATAATTTCATACAAAGATTGATAAATTTGGTGGGAAGCATACTTCCCACGGCCCTAGAAAGGGTTAAAGAATGATATCAAAAGAAGAAAAAATGTGGATCATATATGTTTTTTAAAGGATAAAGGATTTAAGCATCGGTTAATTGTCAGAATGCTCGCCTGCCACGTCAACAATTCGGGTTCTATTTTAACTCGATACAATGTGTTCTTAATTTGTTCCTAGACTGCAGTCTAAATGACACAGAATATAAAATTTAAAATTCTTTTAAAGGAAAGTTACAATATCATGACATCGGTGATTTAGTAGTAGAGTGCTCGCTTACAATACAAGCCTTTCGTATTCGATTCCCGGTCAATGAGATGAATGTTTATTTATTCGTAGGTGTGTAGTCGAAAGAGAGGCGAATACAGAATATTTAATCCTTTTAAAGAAGAGTCGTTTTTCCGAATCATCTTTTGTTCAGTAGCAGAATGTTTGCTTGCTACGCGGACGGTCCAAATTCCCTTACTGCCCATTGCAATGATTTTTTAATTTATTTCGAAAGTGAAGCGAAAACAAGTTTATTATTCTTGTCTTTCAAGCTGTAAGGTGGTGCGTTTTTTTTTTTTTAATTTTACTGCACATGTTCTGAAATAGTTTAATTCTTTTTAACTTTATTGTTTCACAAAAGCGATCTTTTGGATTATACAAGACAAAAACTTAGATACCTATAGAAAACATGTATATTTAATGAAGTCTTACTTTTATGAAAATTGTGTTCCAGGCCTTCCAGGTCATATATGCAATCCTATTCGTATTAGATTTCTGTGGAAGAAAATTGTAATTATGTGTATAGTTCTATTTTTCTTTTGAAAATAGTTATAATTTCTTTATGCATATTATTAGGGAATATTATTCAAATATTATATAATCGTAACTCCTCCTAGTAAACTGTCATATACACCCTCTAATCACAACTAACTGTCGCTGAACAGTTAATGTTGTATGTAATATAGTTTAAATATTCTATTTCTTCAACATGTAAAATGGCTATTTAAAACATAATTATGATAAAAGGCACACACAATTTTAATGCTTACAGGTTACAGCCATGCTCGAAATTACTGGAAATGCTCACCTATTGCTATGCTGCATGCTGATACATTGTATTCGAGGTATATGCTTTATTGATATTCTACAATTTTCTTTCTGCTGAAATACCTTTGAACCAATATGATTTAAAATGATTTCAAGATCCTCTCACTGCGTTCTCGTGTCTTCTCTTGTGTTGCCTTCTAGCTCCTTTTGTTTATTTCTGACTTCTAAAATGTGATCAACGACCTCTTCAGTGTTGTTATTCGCCTGCTACTGCCAGAAGCCGGATTCATCTTTCAACGCGCTATAGCTTGCCATCTTGTTTCCACTTCTCTGGACTGGACCAACAATGGTTTTTCTTCCAGCCTGGCTTATAGAATTTGAACAGGACTTCTGGAGTTCCCAGCCTGTTTGGATGGGTTCCTGACCACCAATTTTTGGATCTCATAACAGTAGAGATTCTCTACTTGCTGTAGTTGGAGTTCCTTCAAAGAAACCATGCAGATTTTTGAATCCGATTCTAATGGCCTCTTGGAGTTCCTAATAGTCTCCCTCTTTTGTGTCTGTCGTCAGGAATTGCCCTGGATTACTGTGCTGGTGCTCCTGGTAGCGTTTTCCTTTCTGGGGCCTTTCTCTAGTACCTTCGTGACTTGAACAACTTAATGTAAAGACTTTCCTGCCGAGTTCTTGGAATATGCCGAATCGTTTAAACAATTGAAAGCCAGCTGTTCTTTTGCTTTCATGTGAACTCTTGGGATTTGCTTTGCATAGCAGTTTATTGGCTTTTCATTTTCTTTTGGGTCAGTACTGTTGAGTTTGTTATTCCTTTTTCTTTACTTTTCTTTGCTGATTCTATGGCCAGTCTTATATGTGATAATTATTTTATGTTATTACATTGAGTGCATTGTGTATTTACTTTTTGTATTTCCTTTGTTGATTGGTGTTCTAATTTTTTTCTTGAATATTTCCTGTCTCTATTTGTGTGCTGGTTATTTTTGAAAGGAAGGTATTTATATCTGGATTTCCAGCTTCGGGGCAGGTATCACTTTTATTACATTTGCAAGTTGCATTTTCGGTATCGGATGTAGACTCCTCTTCCACTATATGAACTCGATCGTAGCCTCAAACTTCCAATGTTTTGAGTGGTGAAGAATTTATCCCTTTTGATCTTCCACGTACCCAAACACAGATGAAACAGAACGAGACTCGAGATCTCATTGAATTGAGTATGGACACCTGTGCCCTAAGTTGGAGATCGGTGGAAGCCTCCGATGCTGTTGAATATCTAACTCTAATGACGAGAAATAAATTTAATCGGTAGGGGAAAATGATATGGGACAAATTAGATCATTTGGTCGGTTCTCTGGTGTACTTATAGACGGAAAAAGACAATATGTGTAAAATACTGGATATGATTCTGCACGTAATTTGAATTCTTTTATGACGTACATATATCCTTATGAAATAAGAGCAAACTTTTGAATGGTGAGGTTTTTGATAAGAAACGTAATAACGTGCGTAATATTAATTTTGGGAACATGAACGTAAGTGTACATATTCTGATTAATGAAACGCTTCCCTTAACTGTAAAATTGAAGCTGGCCAAGATCTTCATAGGAAACTAAAACAGTCTAATATTATATTTTCTTTTTCTCTTTGATCTTGAGCAAAAGGTAATTTTCATTGTAGGTTGGGATTTTTCCTGTCATAGATTTTGATTTCTAAAATTAGTGATATTTTTAAATGTATATTTCATAAGCAAATGACAATTCTTTTTATTTTAAGACTCAGAAAATTTATAGATAAGAATTTAATTTTTTGATATAAAGAGATAATTATATAACTTATAAACGCCTAGAAAATTCAGTGATCTGCACTTGAAAAATTCTTACGTCACATCAAAACTTTTTAGTACTATCAATAGAAATGTACACCAGAAATTGAAATTTAAATAATGACATAGCACTTAACATAACCCGGATTTAAGAATTCTTATTAACATGAAGTAAAAAAACAACTCTGTTTTTAATTTAAAAAAAGGATTATATATAAAATTAAAGTATGTAGAAATTCAATTCAAGGACGTATTTTTAAAAACATTTCATAGTTTTTTTGTACAAAATTCATTTAATTTTTTATATCAAGTTAGTCAGCTGTTAGTAATATAAAATTTAAATTATTTCAAATTAGCATTCTTTTTATTTTAATATTGGATTGTACATTAATTAGAGTAGATTCCAAAAGCGCTTTCATCGAATTAAATTTTACGAAATAACTCAGCAATTGAAGTCTTAATAATTAAACTGAAAAATAAAAATAGAATATTAATTGAAATATTCAACTTTGTAAGAAATTAACTTAACTTAACTGTTTTTAAATCAAAAGTGTAACTTTGAAATTAAATGTAGAGAATGAATTAATATACTGCAGTTTTTAGTAAATTAAAATAAAAATTGAAAATTGATAAAAATACGAAAATATTCGACATATATAAAATTAAATTTATGAAATATTTAAGAAAAAGTATCATAAAAGTTATATCTTTTCTGAATTTTGGTAAAATTATGTTACAGACACAATTTTTTAAACTGAATCAGTTTAAAAAATTGAATCAGTTTATAAAATAGAATTTTAACTCTACTAATGAATTCGTTTTCAAGATATTATCTAATATATTTCTTTAAAACTTTTGGTAAAGAAATAAATGCCAAGGTTTCTAATCCCGCTGTTCTGTTTCGTATTTACAAGGAAATAATTTCATTCCAGCTTCAAAAAGTAGTGAAAATATCCAATTATTAGCTTATTACTCTATCCTCATCTTTGCCATCATATAATATTTATGATTTATTAATAAAATTATAAATCATTAAAAACTGTTTATGAAATTATAAATAATTTTTATGGTCTATAATGATTTTTATTCCCAGTTTCCATTCAGTTTAGTTGATAGTAATTCTAAATAATTTATTACATTTCAAAACATAATCGGTATTTTGTTGATAAATAACGATGTTTCGTTAGTATAAATACGCCCTTCTGAACTTATTTATATAAAATTCACACTGAATCTTGTAAATGAATCGCACGAGTATTTAACATGTTAATATTTTAAAATGTTATTATTTGCTTATTAATCAAAATATTATTTTCAAATATCCTTTGTTCACTTGTCTATGTCTGAAAAATGATGCTTACACGTGGGTTTTAAATTTTGTATTGTATTTGGAAAATAAGAGATAATTGTATTTAGAAGTCTTAAAATATGATACATTTTTTTCTGTTGAAGGAGTTTTAGTTTAGCTGTGTAAAAAATGAATTTTTAAAAAAATTTATAAATTCAACTAAATTTATTAAATTTTGTGGCCCTGGTAATGGTGCCAAGGGCATTTGCTCTGCCAATCCAATCTTAGTTACTCTACTACTTTTAATTACAATAAAAATTGTTGAAATGCGCACAGTATTTGTGGTTGGGATTCTCTATCGATATTTGTCTCCCATATTGAAATGTATTTGGGATTTCTGTCAAAAATATGCAGTAGAAATAACAGGCGATCGTTGATGACATATCTCGATCTCATAAACTTTCAAATGAAATAAAATTTGGTGAAGTTGGAACAGTGATTAAGGGTGGGGGACGGATAATTTGGTTATTTTTTTTTTAATTTAGAGGCCTTTGGCAAGCAACTGATTCAATAAAAATAATGACTGTTTACTTTAAAATGACTTATACAAAACTAAAACGTTCGCGTTTACGATGAGAAAATATTTCTTTTAAAATTCAAATTGTGACAGATATCAATGTGAAGTTCTATTAATAGTTTTACACCCGCTCGGTTCGTTTAGTATATAAACCATTCTAATCTAATCAATTCCATGACATAACAATGGTTTAAAATCTTAGCGGTGCGATTCATTTATCTTTCAGCTTTCAAGGTGCAGTAATTCACTTTCTTATTCCTAATAACGAAACAAAATCCTTTTTTTTTAGTTTTCAACAATGGGAGGAAATTACTCTATTAAATATTTGATGGAGCAATGAAAACGGTTTAAATTTTTGTTGAACAATGAAATCTATTGTTCAAAATTGGATAAACGTTAGTTTTTAAAAAATTGCCAAAGTTTGTTATTATTGTCAATATTTAAACAAATTCTCATAATTTAAATAATCATATTTAACAATAATATTTCTAAAAGTTATTGCGTTGAATAAATTTCGGTAAAAAATGCCAAAATCGCTAAAAATTACCAATTTTTTTAGAAAATCGCCCGAGGTGCATATTTCAACCTTTCAAAAATATTTGTGCAAGTGTGATAGCTCTAGGCCATCAGGTCTCCAAAATATCCTCAGGCCCATACACACTTTTACTTTTATTATTAGTAGAGATATATTGTTTAGTGGGTTCTAAAGCTCGAATTTTCATCGTGATTCTAGAATTTATTTAAGGTTGTAATATCAGTGAAGAATATTAATTTTCTACTATATTATTTTTCTTTTATCTATAGTCAATTAATGAAAAGTGTATACTTTAATTTAATACTTTTTTCGCATTTCCCCCACTTATAAAATTTATTTACAAAATATATAGTAGATAAAAATATTTTTTAAAAACTTAAAAGCCATTTTCTAGCCGTTTCTAATTCGGAAAATTCGAATAAAGAATAAAATTTAATAAAATGCTTTTCCTTCAGAAAATAACAAATATAATTATTTCTTTTCTCTGGGTCAATTTTTTTTTTTATATTTATTTCGCCTTTTAAGTTCTCAGAAAATGTCGTGATTTGAGAATAACTTTTAGATATCAGACGATTTTTATACTAGTGGAATTCTGGGAATTTTGATATCATTAAAAAAGGAGAGAGCAACTGAAATAGCTTTCTAATAACACATCAAAGTAATAGATCGTATGTGTTTGCTTTTAAAGATTTTTACTTAATGCATACTGAAAAAAAGTACTGTTTAATGCAGATATACAAACATATCTTTTTCTATAATGCGAATAAAATCAACAAGAGTAGTTTTGACATTAAAATCAAGTACTCGAGATCCTTTACAGAATAATCATATTATGTGCCAATTTTTTTTTTTTTTTTTTTTTTTTGATTTGCTATCATTACTGCTTCTAATATCGTTGATTATTTATTATTGAAATGGATCATTGGGTATATTCTTCTATCCACTTTCTCATATACTAAGACAATCTAATACCTCCTTCTGTTTTCTCGTTCTGTCTGAAAAGATGAAATTTTATCTCTCGTCTTTATGAAAATTTGCAGAATCATATCAAAATTTTGACAAATATCCAAGAATTTTGTCTATCTGCTTATCCAACCATCAAAGTGATTGCTGTGACTAAACGTAAGGAGCTAATGTGACAAAATTTGGTGCACAGTCTCAACATCTAAAATTCAAATCCATATAAAATTTTGATCTAAATCGGTCAAGGATTTATTCCTTTATCAACAATAAACAGCCTAGAACTATTTTTTTTCTCTACAAAATGCTGTTTTGTCTTTAACAGTAGCATAAAAATGTATATTTTATGGTTAATATGATCAATCCATCTTTATTAATACTAATCGTGGTTATTGTTAATAATTAGTCACCCAGATAGTTCGCCGAAATCAGTGATTGCTAAAAAATTCACTAAAATGTTTTGTGTTACAATAAGAAATATTCTTTAATATCAAAATTTGATAAACGTAAAACTCATGCTAATTTAGAAGTTTTACACTACTTTGTTCATTATATCACAGGAAAGATATGCAATATTTAAAACTGCTCGCACCTTAAGACTTTTCCACTGTTATTTTTCCCAAATTTAGACTTTAATTGTAAATATAATAAAAATTCAAAGATTATATTAAAAGAATAAAGTATACTGAATCCTATTAAATATCGATAAATGAAGTTAAGTTCTATATTTTGATTATTAAGAACATAAGAGAAATCCAAGTTGAAATAGTAGTAGTGACAATAGAAACGATTCAAATATTACTTCAATAATTACATTTATAAAATAATAAAATGATGTAAATTATAATAAAATATATATTTTATTAATCATTTTAAAGAAAAATTTGGTATCTTTGAAAAGATAATTATTTGTTGATTAAAAATTATTTTTTTGCTATAATAAATCCAAAGGCTATTGTGGGGAAGCTTCAAAATGTCGATTAATTTTTTTATTAACTAAAAGTTTAAAAAGTCTCTCATAGATGCACATTCCTAACCTCCAAGTCATATGTGCTAAATTTGTCAGTTATGGGCCAAGCGATTTAACCTGTAAAGTACCAATATACATATTTTCCTTTATTTAAATAAAGATATGATTTAGAAATTTTTTCATTAATATCAACAATTATTTTTTTATTATTAACAGTAATTCCGGTAATTATTATTAATATTTTCATCAATATGATTAATTAATTTATTGATTTCATTGTAACATATACTTAGCAAACTTTCTTAAATGTTCAGTTTCAGAAGATTTTGTGATGCATTAACCAAAGGTGACTATGTTATGGCAGGTCCAATTGAACCGGAAATGGAATAATGTTTCATATAAAAGGTCATATGGGCAATTCGTAATCATAGAACACTATATATACTATAATAAAGTATACAATTAGCACTTCAAATCTTTAATTTCCTTCAACCACTATTTAGCGAACCTTTATCATATAAACAGAATTCTCCTTTCAACTTTTAGATATAACTTTTCTCATTGACGAACTTCGTAATATCCTTCGAACCTTGTAATTTTTGCCTCGAACTTTGTAATTTGTGCCTCTAACTTTGTAATTTTTTCATTTAATTTTTAAGTTTCACCTCGAACTTTGTAATTTTCCCACGAATTTTGTAATATTCCTCATTTATCTACATATAAATTTTACATGAAATCATATGAAACATTAATCTTTGATAACTTTTTTTATGCTTCAGCTAAATAGAGGCATTTTTAGTTTCAACTTGAAGAAACAGAATGGAATTTTGAACCAATTATATTAAACCAAATCCGGATCGGATCCAGAATTTGAAAGAGATCTATAACAGGATAAATGAGACCTTTCGGAGACCAAATGTCAAATTCCTGTAATATCAATTGAGTTTCTTTCAACTCAAATTTTAATCAGTTCATCAAAGGATATCACCCCTTTGTGACTTGTCTCCGCAAGTTCAGGTTAGTTTTTTTCATGATCGGTACGTCTATGAAAATACAATTGATCCAGATCGCTATATATTATTATCTGATATACTATAACAAAAACATTTAATTTCGCCGATTTCAGGAAATTTTTTGCCCTGGCGCTAAAATATTACTCAAAATAAAAATTCAATGGCATGAACAATGAAGGTTATGAAACTGCTACAAGAACAAAGGCATGATGTCATCATTTCTTCAGAATAACTTTAAATGCCTTCAGTAATCACTAAAGCATTCATTGTTGACTTGTGCAAATTTTATGTTGCCCTTCCTCTTTCTTATTGTTTAATAATAGTAATAATAATAAACAGATTTGCAATTTAATCTTCAAAATCGCATACGATAATCGCACACAATTCGAATTATCTAATTCGTAAAAAAATTTTGAATTGTCGCATTGATACACTTAAATATATAAAACAACATGGAATTAAAATATTAAGGACTAGCAGTACCAGCACAGCGTTGCCCGTGGCATAACATCCAAGGGGAAAAATAAGCTTTAAATTTAAGTCTAGCCTCTACCCGATATGACATGGGCATGTCACGCATCATCAAACATAAAAATATATTAATAAATCTTCAAAAATAACTGCAAAACAATTTTTACAGCACACATTCAGAAATATTTAGACTGTTAAATAGGTAAAAATATGATATGTTCATAGAAAAAACAGTACACTAAAAATATAAAATATAAAAGTGAATTGTATAATTTGAAATTTAAAATTATACAAATAAGTAATTGTACCCACTGTTCCACATTTGTTTATCAACTCTGTATAATCTGATATGAAAATAAAATTCAGCTTATTTTATCGCTGTTTAAAATCAGACATAAACAAAGAAATGTATCGCATATCTATACCACAGCTCTTGCTATTTGGGCATGCACATTTTGAGGTTTTCGCACATGCGCAGATAAGTGCAAAGCAGTACTGTTGTTTTACGCATGCGCGAAGCATAGTAAGAAAATAATTAAAATCGCAATTATAAAACTCCTTTTTTTTATTTTAATATGGCTTCAATATACTAAAACTTCCCCAATAAATGCCCTACAAAATGGTACAAATATCTCCAATATCAGTTAAGTATTTCTCGAGTTTTTTTTTTCTTTCAAACATATAGATGCTTTTAGGAGACTTCATTTTATACTATGTTTAGATGGAAATCTCAAATTAATATAAAGCTACAATTTTTATTTGTTTGAAATGTCAATTTTCCCCATATGCTAGTTTTAATACTTATAGTTCGAATACGCAGTGGCCAATTATAATAGCTAAGCTGTTCGTTGGTGGAAGTGGTCCAAAATGTGTCCTATATTTTCAGATTTAGTGTAGAGATAGCTTACTACGTATATGTTTAAAGTTGCAGATTCATCCACCACATCTTCAGAACATAATTCAATTCCGGTTTCGACTCAACTACAGTTAATCTCGGCTTCACTCAACATACAATCAAATCTTTTGTTGTTGTTTCTTATCGCACTTGTAATGGACAAGCCCGCTGTTACGAAGACAGCGATTTTTTTAAGCCGATGGGGGAGTGTCTCTTGTTTTTATGGTAGTGACATCTAGGGCCAAGAGAACGACTTAGCTACACACACGTCACAATCCTTTTTATGGCGCGGACTTCATTCACTCATCCACAGATCGTAATTCAGACTTGAATCAGAGAACGATCACCCCTGATCCAGTACCCCACGTGATATTACTCTCGACATGGAGGACTTTGTGACCATGATATATTTACACGTGCGTCAGCCACCAAGGAGGAATCTTCGACCGGCGGGGTTCGAACTTGCAACCTAAGGGACGCGAATCCAACGCTCTGCCAACCAGGCTATCCCGGCCCATCAAATTTTTTTCTTGATTCCACATACAGTCAATTTTTGGCTTTGACTCAAATGTTGTAATAGCCAAGAAATTAGATCTCGAGATTTTTATAAATTACTTCATTTCAGATCTCTCCAAGTCCATAAAGAACATTATTGGAGTTATATCTATCTGTTGCTTTGTCTATTTGTTTGTGAATTATGATGACTCAAAAAAGATGTGAGCAGGATAAATGAAATCCGATATATGGACACGCAGAATTAGTTGATTTCTATGCCATTTGGAATAAAATCCATTATAAAGATATCAGTCTGTTCAAGTGCAAGCGAACGCAACATTTGGAAGACACAAAAAATAGATACATAAGTTCTGGAACTAGGTTAAGCATCTAAAAGTAAATCTGAAAAATCAAATCCATCAAAGTGTTGACCAGTTATCTGTCTCTACTTTCGAGAGCATATAAACCAATAACTTAAAACCGCAGTGACTTCATAAATGAAATTTGACATGGATCTTGATATTACAATAGTAATTATATCTCAAATTTTCTTTTCGATTGAACTGAGATGTTCGACGATGTTCGTTAGATTTTCAAAATATATATCCATTTTATTATGCTTATGTATTAATCACATGCTAACGATTAATCCCCAGAAAAAAGTTGCTACCATATTTTGTCACTATTGTTCGCCAACACTTAATACGCAATAACAGGTTTTCTTTACTATATTTCAAAGCAGCCAACTCCCATGTTCGGAACTTAAAATGAATAAAAATCTGATATTCTATTCATTCACGATCTTGCCCAAAGTCCACGGTTTTATGGGGGGGGGATAACACTATAACCAGCGAGAATAAGAAAAAGGTTTAAGGAGACTACATACACCCACTCATTTTTTTTTTCTTTCTTCCATACGCAATATAGGGAAAGTATTGTAATCGTCAAAAAAATTCGAACTCCAGATTTTGACGAATCTTCATGTTTTAGACCTCCCTAAGTTAAAAAATATTCTTGGAAAATTTCCGTCTGTCTGCGACAAAGATAACTTAAACATGCTTTGAGCTAAACGGATGAAACTTTGTATACGTTTCTGACACAAAATTTGTATATTTCTATCAAATTTTGAGCAAAAACTGTTCCGAGGACGTCTGTGCAATTTTCCCGATATAAATTGATACGCTAAATATGTAACGAAGAGAGCTAGATGAATAAAACTTGGTACTCAGTGTTCCAATTTATAATGTAGACACCTATGAAAGTTTGGACCAAATCCAACAAGGGGGTTGATCATCAATCAATCTATAATGACTTGAATATATTTTTATAACATATAAATTCTATTACTTATATAAATTATAACACTTAATAAATTGTTTATATTTTTTACTTATATAAATTTTAGTTTCAGTCGATTGGGGAAAAACTTTTATAAAACAGAAATTCGCTTTCCGGATACTTTTAACCGCATGCCAGGGATTAATCGCCAGAAAATTAGACAAGAATTACGCCATAGAAAAATGCTAAATTCACGCCAAAAGTTATTATTTTGTAATTATTGTACGCTAATGCCATGAAAGGCGTTCTCTGGAATAACGCTTTTATTTAAGAATAAGCGAGAAAATTTTGGAGAGACCACTCTAAGTGGTTTATATTTATATAAGAAAATACAATGGAAATCTTAATAAACTTCGTTTGCTAAATATGAGCATTTTTGTGAGATTAATATAATCAAATCACAGCCTTAAATGTAATTAAATATAATCTTTTTACTCCATCTATTGACAGCCATACGCCATAAATTTTCCCACCGTGTTTTCTTTTAAATAACCGAGATCTCTTCTCCGGGAAAATGGAATATTAAAATTAAAATATTGCAGGCTTTCAATAAGGGTGGTTAATTTTGGTTCAAAGCCAGAAGAGCTGTCTGTGAGCGTGGAGGAAAAATTACCAACAACTCCATTAATCTCAGGCAGCGCTGGAGAAGAAGCCTTCTTAATTTATTATCTCATCTTAGTTTTGAGTTGAGGCTGCAAGCCTTATCCAACCTGTAAACAAGTCTTCATTTTGCTGCCTAATTTTTTAATTCTTCCACGGAGCGGTTTGTAGGATATTCATCTTGAACAGATTGATTAAAGTAAGACAGAAGGAAAAGATGGAGAGCGCCAGTGCCTCGTTACAGATCTTGTCTATTAAATGCAAAAATTCTTCACTTAAATAAAGTTTAAAGCTTCTCGATATAATCTCGCTTTTAAAAGATCCAGCGACGCAATTTATTTATTAAAAGCGATATTAAAGTCTTGTGAAAAGAGCAAAAGAACGAAGTTGCAAATCGATCGATTTGAGATCGATTTTGTTACCATGAAACGCTAATTGCTCGTTAATACTCGACGTATGAATTAAGATTCGGTGATGAAAAATGCGATCATTTGATTTAGCGACTTTCGCGGCGTTGCGTTATAAAAGTTGATTTATCAACCTTAGCTATACAAAGAGGGCGTGTTTAAGAGTTAATGTAGTGTAATAAAAATAACTCTCTAGAGTGCGTAAATAATAAAAATTGATTTAATCTATAAGTAGACACTTATCGCGGACTTTGTATCGAAATTCTTGTCAATTAATTAATAATAACAAGCTACAAGCTGTGTAATGGGCTAAGAAAAATATTGTACAGATAAGTGTGTGTTGAGAGTTTAGATAAGCTTGTTCGTGTTTCTTTACTTTTTCACTTTCTCGCATATATAGTACAGAGAAACTACAAAAATCGTCAAAAAATTCGAACTCGAGATATTGTCTGAATCCTCACATTTCAGACCTGATTGAGTTTGAAAGACACATTTTCGGAAAATGTTCGTCTATGACAAAGATAACTAAAGAACGCTTTGAACTAGATGGTTGAAATTTGGTATACAGCTTTTACACCGAATTTGCAGATTTCTGTCAAATTTTGAGTAAATTCTGTTCAGAGAAAGTCCGTCTGTCGATCTGCTCGAATATAAGTTAACAAGGTACTTACAAAAAGAAAGGAGCTAGATAGATAAGATTCGTTATACAAATTTAATATTTATAGTGTAGACACCTGCCAAATTTTAAGCCAAATTCAACTATAGGTTTACTGTCTGTCAGTTTGTACTTTCAGAAATATGTAAATACTATAATTCAAAAACACAATGACTTAAAAATATCAAATGGATTACATTATTGTATGGAATTAAAATTGCATATTTATGTCAAATTTTTGTTTCAGTCTATTGGGAAAAATGTATTCAGAACACATATTCGATTTCCGGATACTATTAACAGCATACCAAGGTTACGTCGCCAAATAACTCGCCAAGGATGACACGATAGATTCAGTAAAAAAGGCTAAATTCCCTCCAAAGGTTAATATTTCTTAACAATTGTACGCCATTGCTATGTTAGGAGTTCTCTTTTTCTACTGTTTTACTTTTAACACTTTAAAGAGCCATTTTTTTCTAGTCATATTATGTTGAAATTAGAATAAGAAAAGAGATTTATTTAGTTTATTAGATAAATTTAATTTGATTAATTAATTAATTTGGTTAATTAATAATTAACTAACAAATCAAGACACATAATTTTGTATGAGATAAAGAAATGAAGCATCTAAGTTTCTGTCTTTCTAAAAAATTTTGTCAGAACTTATTTCAACCTACATAATTTCATACGAAGATTGATAAATTTGGTGGGAAGCATACTTCCCACGGTCCTAGAAAGGGTTAAAGTAAAATTCTAAACGCAAGATTTCTTGACTATTAATCCATGCGTCTAGCATTTTATATATCGAATAAAAACTTTGAAATTCTTCTATTAAATTTATAATTTATGAAGTTATGCATTATTATTTTTAGTTTTTTTTTTGTTTTATATATTATATTCTTTTCAATAATTTTTTCATTTAGAGATAATATCGTAAAATTTATTCAGTTTTTTTTCCGAATCATCAATGTTGCTCCTAAAATTTAATTATATGATGAATTCTGATTTCTCTATTAATTTTTTAACTATACTTTTATCATTAAAAATACTGATAGAATCTTTTATTTTCCACCGCGAAATATTTTATTAAGAGATTTGATTAATTTGATAACTTTTTAAAGAAATATTAGATTTAAATATGACAAACCAACTCCGTACATGGTTTGAACTGTGTTACCCTTAGATATTACAAGATAAATATCTGATTTAATCTGGTATTTATGGTGCAGTAACATTATACATGGCTCCTGTGCCAATGAACACCACCAAACCAATAATTTAATCTGTTTAAAATGTATTTCCCATTATTTTGTGTTAGGAAAGTTGAAACATGTTTCAAACGTAAAATATTTGATAAAATTACAACTTTTGTAACTGTAGTAATGTTTTCCTTTTTGGAATCATTCTATCGAAATATGCGATATAACAGATATACCAATTTTTTTCTGGCTTTTTTAGTTTAAGGCTTGGATTTAATTTTATTAAAATAGTTTTTTAATGACAGGAAATATTTGTCCTTAGTTTTTTTCTTTTTGGAGTTAGTTTAATTTCGGATGAATAAAAGACGTTGCTTTAGTACATAAACAAACAGGAGGTTTACCTGAGCTTTAATCACTAATAGAATTTTTCATCTAATAGAAGGAGAGCAAATTTCGATATTTCTTTGTTTCCATTACTTTATTCTTTGTAAAGGTGAATGCAAAACTTGAGATGCGGCGACCTTTATCATCATCATAGACGAGTCGTTCGACACACATGAAGAAAAACTGAATTTCAAACGGAAACATGGCATTAAAAAGCCCCACATAATTGATTTAGATAAAAACTCCTCATTTAGCCTTTAAATTATTTTATTCACTTCCTTTCGCGTTTGTTTTCCTTCTCTTTTTAATTGTTTTCTGATTAAAATGTAATGCTTTTCAAAGATATTATTAATGAATAAAAGAGTAAGAATTAATAAGACATTTGTATTATTTTAATTTAGATTTAAGCGGCTCATTAGTTATGGGTTTACCAATTAGATAAAGAAAAAATGCGAAAAATGTTACTGAAAGTTTTTTTTGATTATATCTGTTTATAGGATTGTGGTGAAAGCTTATAAGCCGGTTAACAGCTATGCTGCACGAGCAATTGCTTTTGTATTGTGGTCATGTTACTGGGCTTCGAACCATAATGTCCCAGGTTCTACCCTCGCGCATCACATTTTGCTACATTGCTGACCTCGGACGATGAGCCTTCAACCTTCGTACAGCTGTTGTGGCGCTATCTACCCGCAACCAAAGTCGTCAGATTCACTTGACGCAGCAAGCAAAGTCGTCAGGCACACTTGGCGCAACAGCAACCACTCACCCACACACGCTCGCCATAACGCTTGGCACTACTCAAATGGGTAGAGGCATTAGAATCAACAGCTAATACATCACCACTCAATAGCCATATCGTTCGTCTCACCTCCGACTCACTGGAGGGAGAGTCTGTGGTAAAAGCTTATAAGCCAGTTAACAGCTACGCTACCCAAGCAATTGCTATAAGCTCTCCCAGCAGGATAAATACCATATGAAGTATTTAGTTAATAAATAATCTTATTTATTGAATTATATTAATGGCGCGCTTGAAAGTAGCATTAATACTATTTTTGAATAGGCTTCGTAATTTTTATCCCTAATCAGATGAAGAGAGCAGCGCCTGAGAGCTGGCACATCTCATTTTATGCGTCCACGCACCTCGGTGGGAATGCGTTAGGCCCACGACAGCGGACTTGGTGCGTAATGAGCCCTCATATACGGCAGGTCTTTAGTAGAAACATATTTTCAATCCTGGGCTTACCGGCCCCAATATCAAGACCTTAATACTAGGCCAACGCAGCTCATTTAATAAATTATAATTCATAGATATTTTCGGACATAGTAAAAGATGCTAAAATTTAAAGAGAAATTGAAATGGGAAGGAAAAAAGCTAAAAAATAGGAAATGAAATATGGTCTGAAAGGGGAGGAGGGGCCATGCAAATCGAGAAAGTAAGCATTGAGGGCGAATGCCAGATATTACATAACTCGGCTTTTGTATTTTTTGAGGAACCAGAGAAATAATGATGTATATGCTGAGAAGTATGCTGAGAAGTTTTCCACAAATACTTGTTATTAATAATCGAAATATTAACTTGTTATTCCGAGAAATAATCGCAAATTAATGTGCAGTGTAAATTAGAGGGTGATAATATTCCACCATGGTAATTATGTTTATGTACAGGCTAGGAGAAACATAATTAAAATATTGTGTAATATAGTCTGAATTTAATTGTCTCTCATAACATGAGTATGGAATTACGTGAGTGCACTAATTATTAATCCCTTAAAGGAAACATTGGAATTTTGATAATTAGTTTTATATTTACAATATTTGCAAATATTTATTTCCGACAATAAACATAATTTATTGAAATTATGCATCTTACTAATTCAGCCTCTTACTGAAATATACAAGATTAGCATAAATAAAAAGTCAGAATTCAAAACTTTATATTTTCAAAACTTTTACGTGTAATATAAGTAGTAATGCATGTTTATAAAGGGAAAAGCTTCCCAAATTTTGTTTTTAACAACGCTTAGAGAATGGCATTATCTGGACTAATTAGTTATTTCCACAACTAAGTGAAGGCGGTTTGAATTTTATCTATTAAATAGAAGGGTCCCTATCTCATTCGAGTTTGAATGTTCGTAATGTATCTAAATGTGTAGCTTCCACAAAGCTGGATTGAACGTTCAAGTAAAATTGATTTATCCCTCCTTCATATGGCCGCCAAGATCTTGAGATCTTACCTATGTGATTTATTTTTATGGAGTTACACCAGAGACCTTGTTTAATAAATCCAACTGCGGAAAACAGTTAACGAACTTAAGAGGACATACCAATGCTGTATTAAGCACCACTGGTAGCAGCATAAAACCTCAAAATGCATGGAACAAACATGATTACAATTTCGAAGTTAATGTTGCAAAAGGTTCGCACATTGAATATTTAAGCGTGTATAAAATTAAGCCCGAAAATACTTTAAAATTTCATTTCAGAGACACATTGATAATTCATAATAATTTATTTCTATTAATTATTATTATAGAAATTACAACATTGCTTTTAAGCAATGAAGAATTAAGTATCTTATAAAGAAAAGAAGTAAAAAAGTGAACCTATCTTTCAAACTGAAGATTTTTTTTCTTGGATTCCGCATTATCAATAAAATGAAACATAAAAAAATCTAAACTTGTTTATTTTCTATTTCTGTTTAACAATTTGAATCCTATTAAAATGGATGGATTCTCGGAAGTCATGAAGTCTTTTTTAAATCATGTATTCTAAAAGTATTCTGAAGGGTGATTTAAAACTAATTCTAATTCTAAAGGGTGATTCAAATTTCGTGGCCATGTAGGAAATACGTCAGGAAACCGATTTCACATAGGAAATTATATCCGCAAATATCATCTGCTTGGACAAATTGGACAAGTGAAGTGAAAGCAAGGAAACAGTACTGTAAATTGGTAACGAATGTGACTTTTATTCCAACGAGGTAAAATATATAGGATATGCTCGAAATTGTGTCCATGTACACGAACGCATGGTTCACAGCTACGTTTGACAGCCAAACATTTTCAAAAACGCCTGGCATATCGCGGACAATGCCTATTGCGGCAACAATAGTCACTATCACTGTTAGTCAACAATTTCACTGTCGACGAGGGTCTCGTACACATGGTCTTTCATGGTCCAGCACAAAAACAAAACCATGGGCGATAAATCAGGTGCCCTGAGTGGCCAATCGATTGGTCTACCTCTGCCGATCCTTTGAGTTCCGAATGTTCAATTCAGGTAATCACGCGCAATAATTGTGCTATAGTTTGAAGCTCCGTCCGGTTGATGCAACATATCTCGGAGGATATGCCTGAAGTTTTCGAAAATGTTCGGTGATCGATGCAACGGCGCTGTCAATCCCGTGTTCGTGTAAATGGTCGCAATTTTGAGCACTTACTGTGAAGAACCTACTGGTAACGAATGCACTTTTTCTTGCAGGAGCAACTGTGACTAATGCACTTGACTTTGCTGGAATAAAGGTGATAAATGCACTTTACTTTGTTGGAATAGAGCTGAAGAATGCACTTTAATTTGTTGGAATAAAGGTGACGTTCTTTACCACTTTACTGTTTCCTTCAGTTTACTGTTACTGTTCTCTTGTCCATTTTTTCGGTGCAGATGAAATTTGTAGGCATACATTCCTGTGTGAAATTGATTTCTTGAGTTATTCCTTACCTGCCTACGAACTTTGAACGATAAATTTTGAATCATCCTGTGTGCAACATCTTTCAATGAAAAAATTAGATGTAACATTCTAAGATTAAAATGATTTCATGTAGTTAGCATAAAAAATCATTTATGTAAGATGAATTTTTTTTAATCCTTACGTTGTTTCCTGTAAACGTGGATCAATCATGCCTGTTTACTATAAACCAGCGGAAGTAGCGTCCCCGAAACTTTCTCCCGTACTCTCTAACAAAATTGTTATTCCCCCTTCCTCCCCCAGAACAGGCTGAAAATTTGGGGAATAACAATGGACAGTGGCCCAAATTTTTACTTTTAGAATCTGGTATTTGAGAATTGTGTACCACGTAGTATAGACAGAAAAACCGAGTGCGCGTTTTAACTATCTTTTTTTTTTCATCCGATTGCAACTGAAATTCGATTCAAAACTAAATAAGTTTTAGAAAAAGATAGAAAATCACATTTTATTTAATTAAGTCATTACATTTCTGAGTTACATAAGTTCTTCACTTACAAAAATGCGAGACCGATATGATGTGGTCTTCTAGACAAATTTAAAAAATTGTTCAGGATCTATACTTTAGACGATGAAGCTTTGTACCAAATTTCATTTATTCAGGTAATTGATTTTTAGAGTTACTGCATTGAATTCAAGCGAAATTACAGACCAGTAGACAGATAATCCTTTAAAGAAATTTAGTTTAAAGAATCTATATTTTAGATGCCAAAACTGAGTGATACATTCCATTTATCTAAATAATTTAGTTTTTGAATTACTATGTTACATATACAAGGTGTCTCAAAACCTTAGCCGAGGATTTTTTTCCTTTAAATATTGATCACAGACATATACTGTAAATTACAAAGTTGCTTTAAAAAAGGTGCAAATTGTTATGAAATCGTCGATTAAAATTTTCAATGGATTAAACTTTAATAAATACAAAATTTAAATTTTTATACGGACCCGTACAAAAAATTCCTCATGAGTAAAACGTGTCCCATCCTCTAAGAAGACAAAATTTCAGAATTTTATCATGAAAACTCTCAAAGATATATTCAAACAAAGTTGGTGAAAGGTCAATCCCAAATTAAAATGCAAATGTTTTCAGCTTCAGTGCAGATGACGCAACGCAGAAATGCATCCTAAGGAAATAAAATATGCTTTACATCTTTAGTTTTAAATACAAATTTTAAAATCTATGCTTCTTGAAAACTTCTTTGAAATTTAATATCATGAATTACAGAAAATAACTTAAAAATAGCATAGTCAATGAACTTATAAACAAGCTTA
Organism: Argiope bruennichi; assembly: GCF_947563725.1. Classification (NCBI taxonomy): domain Eukaryota; kingdom Metazoa; phylum Arthropoda; class Arachnida; order Araneae; family Araneidae; genus Argiope; species Argiope bruennichi. Next base: position 105,251,036 of record NC_079160.1, on the reverse strand, counting down.
TGTAATCTTTCCTTTATGTAATCTTTCCTTTAAATTATTACTTCTACAAATTTTTGATACTTTTGAACCAATAAATAGCAAAGTCATTATTTATTTATTCAATCATTACTTTCTTTGTTTGTCCCTAAAACACGAACATCCAACATGATTTTTCCGGTTCGCGAAAAGTGGTTTTAGTCGGCATTTATGTAGTTTCATATCTTTCAGACTTTTTGTGATAAATTGCTGAAATTTTGTACATGACTTTATTAGGAGTTGGGGTACATTTTACTCACTGGGAATTTTTTTTGTACGGATAAAAATTTATATTTTGTATTTTTTGAAGTTTAATCCTCTGAAATTTTTAATCTATTTTAAAATATTTTACACCTTTTTTAACGCAACTTTGTAATTTGCAGTATATGTCTATGATCAATATTTAAGGAATAAAAGCCGTGGTCAAGGTTTTTGGGACTCCCTGTATATGAAAGTGCAGACCGACAAACAGTCAATCTTTTGTTGGATTTAGTTCAAATATGGATACAGATCTAGTCTATGTATTAGATTGTATTTCTTTACGTTTTGTTATTGCTGTGCTTTCTTAATTCGGACAGAGAGACGAACAAATGCAATTCCTATGAACAGATTTCCTTAAATTTGACAGAAATCAACAGACTTGAAGCAAAGATCACATGCCAAATTTTATCCATCTAGTTGAAAGAGTTTTTTAATTGTTGTAACCGCAGACAGACAGAAATCAAGAAATGCTCAAAATCTTTTTCAAACTCAAAAAGTTTTAAAGCATGGAAATTCGACAAAATCTCGAGGTCAAATGTTTTTGACAATAACATTATTTTTCCTATAAGTAAAGTGAATCCAATAACTTCGAAGCTAAAATAATACATGGATAAAATCTGATTCACAAATTTTATGGTTCAAGTCTCCATCCATATCAAATTTTGAACCAAGTGCAACAAACAGTAGGCGGTATGTTGATCTATTCGTTCTCTCAGACATAAAAAAATTTCAATAAAAATAAATGAAATTTGGTTCATTTTGACATCAAAAATACAGATAATTATCAAATTTTGGACCAAATCTCTAAAAGTTGATTCTCTAAAAGTTTGTGCTTTCGCAAGCATATAAATTCTATGACTCAAATATAAGAAATTGGTGCTTATATAAGAAATTTGGAAATATAAGAAATTTGCTATGTAATCTTAGAGTGTATTAATAGAGTAGTCCTGTGCCAAATTTCAGTTTCAATCAGTTCGAAAACCAGCGGCAGTGGTCTTCACAAAACTTTCTCGCATACACTTTCATAAAATTGTCGTTCCAGATAACACTTTACATGGTACTTGCGTCTAATAGTTACGAAATATTAACCTTTGGCGTGAATGTATCAATTTTACTGAATCTACCGTGTCATCTTTGGCGATTTATTTGGCGAATAATCTCTGGTATGTGTTTATAGTATAAAAAAATTCAATTGGTGATTTAGATGCGTTCTGGAGTTACAAAACCTTTTACCAAATTTTATATATTTAGGTCAATGTGTTTTTCAGTTATAGCATTTACATGTTTCTGAAAGCGCGGACCGACAGACAACCCGTAGTTGGATTTAGCTCAAACTTTGATAGGTGTCTACACTATAGGTGTTAAATTTAAGTACAGAATTTTATTTATCTAGCTCTCTTCTTTTTATAATTATCCTGTTCACTTATATTCGAAGGCCAGCCAGACAGACTTCCTCTGAACAGAATTTGCTCAAAATATGATAGAAATATGCAAATTGCAACAATCTAGCTCAAAGTATTTTTGAATTATCTGAGTCACAGACAGACGGGCATCCAAAAATCTGTTTTTCGAACTCAGAGAGGTCTGAAACTTGAAGCTTCGTCAAAATCTCAGGTTCGAATCTTTTTAACGAATATTTTCCCTTATACATTCTACGTATACTAGGTAATATAAAAAGGCTTTTAGGTTTATTTATTACTAGCCGCCTTTGGCGACCATCCGGTTCGCCAATCTTAATGTTCGTTAAAATTTTAATAATTAAATATTTTATGCAATTCCAACTTTAATAGCTTCTTCATCAAATTATTTTAAAACTTCAAATTTTGATAGTCATATAATTCACTCATAATATTATAAAGGCCTTCAGTCATAACGTAATATGTATCTCTCTAATTTTCTGTTAGCTCCCTTAGAATGTATGCCTTAAATTAAAGTGGAAAGGATTAATCTGCAATTAATACAATAATGTTTTTTACTGAAACAAAGCATTTTTTTTTTATAATATTACTGAAAACAGAGTCACTGAGCGTTTAAACTTTATGGGCACTAAAGAATATATTTCTTAATTTATGTAATATCTCAAGAATTTGTCAACAAAATTTTCTCAGATTCATCATGAGCAGATCGATTTATTCACAATGTTTAATTTTAAATGCATCAAACACTCAGAAAATAAAACGAATCATTTAAAATAATCTATCGAAAACAGGTTTAAAAAAAACTACTTAAAAAAGGATGTACTTAAAACTATAAGCGTATACAAAAAATATATAACTAACTAAATACAATTTAATTTCAAAACATACAACTAACCTAAAAATAATTTAAATCAAGTCCGCATCCGTTGATAATAGTTGTCAACAATCAGAACACAATGCGCATGCGTAAAATTTCATCGCCAGTTACGGTAACGCAAATGAGTGAATTTTTCTACGCCAGTTGGGGTAACGCTACGCAGATTAGAAATTTTTAATTTCCTTTATTCTGTTTTATTTTAATTCAAAAGTACTTCAGAATGAATCTGAAAGATCGATTAATTAGCAATGTTTAATTTTAAATGCATCAAACATTAAGAAAATAAACAGAATCGTTTGAAATAATCGGCCGAAAAATGTTAACCCTAGACGCTTTAGCGTGGGAAAAAAAAACTGAAGCCTTACTCATTTGGCGGTGGGGAAAATGAAGATTATTTAGGCGGGAAAGTTAGAATTTTAATTACTAATTAAAAACTAACTAAAAATTCAAAAAAAGGGACCCCAGGTGCACATTCCCGAACTCCAAGGTATACATGTATCAAATTTGGTAGCTGTAGGTCAAACGGTCTAGCCTATAGAGCGCCAACACACACACATTGAGCTTTATATAAGAATAGATGGATAAAGCTCTGATATATTATCTAAGCCTCTTGGAGATCATTGTATTGACAAATTAATATTTTTAACACCTTTTATTAGACAGTACATAAAACATCTTCAGATAAACTATATTCGTTAGGTTAGTACAATATATTCAGATTCTCTGATTTCAGTTTTACTGAATCTATCGAGATAATATATATATTTGTTACCTTTTTGTCAGCCAATTGATACCAAAATTTGACACAAAACTACAGTTGCAGTCACCGGATACTATAAGAGTTTCAATGTCATTGCTTTTATTACTTATTGAGTTTACATGTGTGTGAGGGCACCGACCAGTAGACTGTCAATTGCCTGACGTGTTTAGTTCAAAATTTGAAAATATCTACATTTTAGGTGCTAAATTTGTGTATTAAATTCCATCTATCTAGCTTTTTGGAGTTAATCGAGTTCACTCGAGTGTACTCAATCAGCCACACAGGCTTCCTGTCAATGGATTTCAAACAAAATTTGACATATATCCACAAATTTGGCCGTAATTTCATATACAAAATTGCAGCCTTTTAGCTCAAAGTGTTTTATTGTCAAGCGTATTTGAATTATTATTCACAGACAGACAAACATAATGTCAAAAATGTATTTTTCGTATTTGGGAAGAATCTTAAACATGGAAATTCGTTGAAATCTCAAGTTCGAATATTACAATATTTTCTCTTTACTTCGTATACGCGAATGTAAAAATGTGTTTTTCTGATTCAGGAAAACCAAAAACCTATAGATTCTAACTATTACAATATTATATGTTTGTAAATGTGAAAGTAAAAATATCGTGTCATGCCTAAAAGTTACGAAAATTCGTTTCCACCCCTCCCTAGGGGTATATATATTCCCTCCCTTTCTTCTTAGAGGATAAATAAAATACTCTAATTTTTTTATGTCCAGTTAGCAACTGGATTGAAGATGCTAAAATACATGCTTCAGATGCATTGCAAATTCTTTTTCAGTTAACATACCCAAATCCTTTTTAACCCTTACAAAGCAAAAAAAAAAAAAAAAAAAAAGTCACTTTGATATCCGAAATTTTGCATGTTCCTTAATTACATTTTTCACTTGTAAAAAGACATCAGAATATAAAAATGTAATTATGAACACACTTTTTGTTTCATTACTTTTTCTTTTTTTTGCATTAAATATGTTCTGAAGAGGTAAAAGAAGAAGGAAAAAAAAAAATGTTTACTTTTTAGTCACTTCAGGTTGTGTTCCTTCGCATTTATCTTATCCAATAACCATGTTGGAGATAGATAAAAGAATAAAATGTGTGAGAGAGAGCGGACAAGACAGAAGAGACACAGTAGCGTGGAAAATAATTTTTTATACGCAATTTTTTTGTGTCCGGGCCATAATAAAATCGTGCTTTCCGGAATGACTGCTGGAGAAAAAAAAAAGCTTTTAGCAGCTTATCTGCGCCAAAACTATTTACCTTGATCGGCGACCGCGCCTCTCAGTGGAGGGAGAAAAGGGAAAAATCAATTCCCTGCGATCTCCGAGTGAAATTCGAAAAGAACGGAAAAGTAGGCTTAGCTAACGAGACGTAGCGAACATGCCAATCTGATGATAATGATGAGAAGAAAAGTAATCATCAGAAACGGCTGATGATAAGCGCATTATTTAATTAATAGAAGAACGCTGTGGGGTTGAAGCCTGGTATCAGGGTGTCTCGTGAAATGTGAAGTATTTTGAGGATTGTTTGTTTTGATTTTTTTAAGGTTTTTCTCGCGTGTTGACGGAAGAGTGTTTGAGTCGGCCGCCGCGAACACGTGCTTTGATTGCGGCATGAACAGAAAGATAAACCACGGACGGCGGGAGATTCGTAAAAACCTGATAATCCCCAAGTGATGTGTGAAACGCTTCATTGATATTGAGTGGAACAGCTGATTGGATGGGCAATTGTTTACTTTCGGATTCTGTTGGGGTTTTTTTAGAAACAATCTGCTTTTTTTTAACTAACTGATTGGATTTGATACATTGAATATACTTTGTTTAATCGTACTTGGACTTCTACGAAAAGATTTCATTCGCATTGGAAAATCTTTAATTAGGTAAGTAAATTATTTATATGTCATTTTTGTTGATATTACGAAATATTTAATAATGTTTTATTCATTTTTTGTAATTTTTGAGTATAAAAAAAAAAAAGAATTAAAATGGATAATACGCCTAAATTTATTTTATCTTTTGATAATGGAACAAACTCATTTATTAAATTACATATAATTATATATGATATTATGCGTAATTTGAAAAAAATTATTTGACATAAATTTAATTCGTTTTTTGATAAATAATTGTATCACAAAAAAATATTCCATTAAGTAACATCGAAAATTTCTCTTAATTGGAAACAATGAGACTCCAATGATTTCTAATATGAGTTTTTTTCTCATTATTAAATATATATTTCTAGAATTTATTCGTTTTTTTTAACTATAAAATATTAAAATTGTGGTACCTTCAGTTTGTTTTTATTTGCGTTGGCAACTTCATATAATTTATTACATAAGTAAAAATACTAATATAAAATCTTTGTGCAATTTTTAATTATAGTGAAATACTGATTTTTACTCGGAATTGTATACCTCACTCAAATTATAAAAATAACTTTTCCTACATAATATGATGGTATAAAAATAACATTTTGATGAAATTATCAAAATTGAAATGTAAATTTTTAAAAGACAAAAATGAATTTTGTATTAAAAGTGGCATAATTCTAGCAATGCACTTTTTTGCAGAATTTCAAGAATTTGTAATTATTCTTATTTTTTATTATATTAATATTTTAGAAATGTGTTAGCATTGCAAAAAATGCAATACAAAATTTGCGATCTTTTTAACTAGATACATATGAAAATTTAATAACATTGTGTTGCTATTCATATAGAAATCAGTTTTTATATTTGATTTATTTGTAAAATTATGTTGTTTATTTTCTTAGCATTTATTTATTTTCATTTAAGTAACTCATCTTCATTATTACCCTGTTCACCATTCTTCGATATTTTTTTTTATTATGCTATCGAAATTCTAATACTTCAATTGAAATAATATGCAAAATTACACACGGGAATTATTTTTCAAAATCTAAATTCTTATATGTTGAAAAAAAGTAAAAAAATTTGAAATTATAATAATAAACTAGGTGATTGTGAAAGCAAATAAAATCTTGAATAGGTTTAAATATATGACAGAGAAAATACTAGACTAGGTTTTCTCAATTTAAAGTTATTTTCAAAATATGACTTTGTTTATTTATTATTTTATTTTTAAAGTAACTGAACGGTTCAGCTGCAGATGGATGGATAAATGAACGTTCCACTTTAAAATTACGATATGGGTAATTTTTAAATCTTCATCATATGAAAAATTCAACGCATTTTTTACAGGAACTCACCGTCTATCCTTTGAAATGTGCAAGCTACACCAGTTTCATAAAGTTTTACTAAAAACGGTTAAAAAACGGAAATGATCTTTAAATAGAGGACTTTTAATGAAATCAAGGACCTTCCAAATCCAAAAATTGAAATTTAGAAATATTGTTTGCATTATTTAGCTAAAAAATAAAATTTATGATATAAATTCTTCGTAATTCTCCTTTTAAAATTCACCAAACCCTTGTACCGTAGTAAAGGCTGAGATTAGAATAGCATTAAAATGTGCGAATTCCGAGCTTGATTACGGTGAGCAATTATAGTTCCTCCCTTTTTGTTAGTTTATTCACTTTGAGATTCCACTAATTAAAAATTGGTTCGTATTTTTTGCAAATCGGTTCATCGGGTCTCGAACCTGAAGCCAAGCCCTTATCACCAGGCTACCGCAGCCCCAAAAAATAATTATTAGAGAGCATCATTTGGTCATTTAGAGCAAAAGTGTCTTAATTGCAATCATATTTGTGAGGGTTATATTATTAAATAACTTTCGGAGGAAACAGACCCACATTCGTATTTCATTTGGAAAAAAATCAGAGATTTGACCTTAGGAATCAATATATTACTAAAGCATGCATCGAGAACACCAAAATTTAAACGCTGACAAAGAAGAAAGTCAGAGGCCCGAGGATTCCATAGCCTTCTTGCTGCAATTAACGACAGAGGCATATTCGGGGGGGGGGACAGGTTTAAGAAGAGACAGACCCCCTTCGTGCAGCATTTTTTTTTTCCAATACTGAAATATTTCAGAATTGACACCTTTATTATGATATTAATAATTTTCGAAGTTTAAAACGAGGCATTTTTTCTTGTTTTGTTTACATTTTTTTATCATAAACAGAAAAAATTATATTTAACCAATTTCGAAGAAAAGAATAGAAAAGGCATTGTTATATCTGAAAAAGTACCTCTGGGTCGGTGTTTGTAGACAGAAAAGGGGCCCATCCTTAGAGAAGATGTTTCTGCCTGTCCACCCTTTCAGCAATTTTCTGAAACAGAATTATAGAAGACATTAATTTCTACCAAGCAATTCTCCATGTCTACCTAAAAAAGAAGTTCTGAAAGTTACCATCTAAACGTATCATACTTTAGCGGAATTGAATCGTCCACGCGCGGTACTCTAGGCTCTCGACTTTCCTAAACTAACAGAGATCAGGAAATCTAGTTCGATATATTTTCTTTTGCTCAAATTGTAAAAAATTTAATTTTAAAACCAGAAATTTGCTTTCATATTTGAATTAATTATTTTATTCGACAAAGAATAAGAGAAAACAGAAGATACTTTTAAATTATTTTAATTCATGTGGGAAAAAATCACGTCAATGTAAAGCAAAAAAAAATAGAAAATAATTTAGCTACATCGAAAACTAAAATATAAGTAGAAATTTACTATAGTCAGCAATTATTATTAAACCTTGAATTGATTCAGGAGATGAAATGTTGAAAAAACATTTAAAATCATGCACTAATTGTGCATCGCCTAAAATAGAAAATAAAATTTAATGGAAACAACTAAAGAAAATTTAAAAAATTAGTTTAAACAAATATTTTTCTCTTATAATGGATGAAACATCCGATATTTCTTTCTTTGATAGCGTAAGTCTTTTTATGGGTAAGACTATGTAGTGAGTGAAAACAAGAAATCCTTACTAATTGAAAAATAATTTACAGTTTGTGACACAAATTTCAGTACATGGAGAACATGTAGCAAATATAGTTCTAAAAACTTTAGAATCATTAGATTTGCATTTCAGATATATTAGAATCCGAAGATATAATGATATTACTGTCTTGTCTGGAGCATTTGACGGTATACAAGACAGACAAAATAAGAGAAAAATTTCTCTCAGCACTATACGAGCATCGTACTTTTTTCTCCAAATTAGTCTATTTCAGATACCTACCAAGTTAGATATTCATAATCGTGTTAGAGACTTTGAAAAAGTATTATTCTTTCATAAATATTCCTGAAAGAAATTCGCATAGCTTAGCCTGGCGCTTGCTCCATTAAATCCTAACCAACCTGAAAGAAATTAGTATTTTGTAGAATAGTATATTTGAATTGTGTTCTTCTTTTAGAAAAGAAGCCATGAACTTTCTCATTTTCTTAACGAAGTCGAATGATTTCATATTTTAATTAATGCATTTTTTATCTAGTATAATTTTAGACCAAATGCTCGGCGCATCATGTACAAACAGGGCCCTTCGCCGGAACATCCAACACATCAATATCAACTTTAAAAAAGAAGCATTGAAAAACTATTTCCTACCCGTTGGATAGAGTGATATAAATCTATTGCAATGCAATTGTTCCATTTTTTGATTCATGATTTTGAATTAATTAAAAATTAATATGACAAGGACTCGTTTGCCAGGGTCTTTTAAATTATTTTAAATTCAGTTAGTAGTTCCAATTCGGTCATAAGTTTATTTTTGATTAATTTTTTTTTTTCTGTCAGTTGCCCGCAGTGAGGATTTTGCAATCTAAAGTAATGAACATTACTGCTGCAATTTAACCACGGGTAAAAAAATTTGAAATGAGTCTATTTCAGTTAATCAAAAATAGTTCTCATTTCTATTTTTTCTATAATTGGAATCTGTTTTAAAACAAATAATAGATGAAAATTCTAAAAAGGTTCTTCCACAACTAACCAAAAAAAACCATACTCGTCTTTCTAATATTCCAACAAAATCGCATTGGTATAAATATTTTAATTTCAAGAATCTGGCATTGTGCCATAAAAAACAAACTCAATCAACTCCAACAAAATTGCTGGAATCTTATTTTAGGATAAGTTTTTATCAATTTCCAGATGTTATAATTTTACAACTTAAAGAAATATGCACAAGCCATAAAGTAGACAAAACTTTATATACGAGTTCATTAAATATTTTAATTATACTGAATATTTAACCCTCTCTACAAATGAAAATAAATTAGAAATATTGATAAAAACATATTCTTTAGATTTTCAGATTGTAGCATTAGTATTTTTTTTCTGTAGCATATCAGCTATGAAAAAGAAATTAGTGGAATAATTTAACTTCTATAGGAACTTTACAAAAGTACAATGCAATTTTTTTCTTTTTTAAATATTCACAGACCTTAAGAAATTTTAGTTGCCTTGTATGTTATAACATTATTATAAAATAATAAAACTAATTAATAGAGAGAACATCTGAAATTATTTTAAATGGATTCTGTTCGCTATACGCAAATAAAAGCATTCTGTAAATAAAAAAGTCTTTACAAATTAGCAAAAAAAAAAAAAAAGTAACATCTTAAAATCTTATATGTAAATGATACAACAGATATAAATCTAAATAATGGTGCATTTAATTCAAAAACATAGCATAATAATCAGACAAATGAAAGAATGTTCAAACAGTTGCCATTAAAAGAATGTGAATGACAATAATAATAAAATTGAAAATTTTTATTTTTGCTTAGTCGTACCAGAGAATTTGAAATTCTCATACTGATTTTATACAATTTTATTTAACTTGATTTTTTTTTTTTTTTTTTTTTTTTTTACATTTTGATTTTTTTTTACATTTGCGAAGATGAAATTTCGTAATTATTTTTTTATTTTTTTTTTAACAATTTGGTGGAATTTTATAATTAATTTTTCATTTATAATCAATTTGAATGAATTTTGTGATTAGCTATTGATGTATCTGTATTCTGAAATTTTACGTTTTTCCATTATAAAGTAATATTTTTTAGAATTTAATTACCAATTAATTGATTGATTTGAAATTAATTTTTTATGTGTAGCAATCTACTTGCAGAAAATTTGAGGAAAATTTAGGAATAATTTCTAAAATGAAGCATGAAATATATTAAAAATATTTTATGAATGGGATTTGCTTATAATATTTTTCATCGGTTCATCTCCTTTTGCGATGCTTGTTATAATTTTTGAAATAAAATTTTTTATAATTTTTTTTCCAAAACATTAAATTATGAAACATTTTTATTTTAAAAAATACTAATAAAGATATAAACTAATAAACAGTTTTGTTTCCTTTATATTTAAATATTTTTTTTTCTTTTATGTGGTTATTTATGATGTTTTTTAAAAGAGAAAGAAGAAATGAATTAGAAAAAAGAACTGCAAAAAAATTATAATTCAAATATTTGATGTAAAAATACATCTGAGAATTATTTAGAACAATCTACAGGAAATACTTTTTTTAAGAATTTAAAAATATTTGAATTCTTTTTAGAATTTAATTATCAATTAATAGATTAATTTTAACTTAATTTTGAATTAGAGCATTCTACTTTCAGAAATTTTGAAAAAAAAACAAACAAACTTAGTGCGCAATTTTATAAGAATTTTTAAAATGAAAAACATGAATTATATTAAAGAATGTTTTATGAATGTGATTAAAATAATATTTTTCATCATTTAATCTCGTTTATAATCGTTTGCTTTTGTTCCCAAATTTTTGTTAAAAAGCTATCAAAGAAACTGAATTTTCAAAACGCTACGAAAAAACGCTATTGAAAGCTTGTTTTTCTTATTTTTTTTATTTCTAATATTTTCAAATTTACACTGATTTTCTTTTAGTGACAACGTTGTTTGTTTTAAAAAAGAAATTAGAAGCAGAAAAATAGAAAAAAATTATACATTAAATATCATTGAAAGAGCCATCGATTATAATTATTCCGAACGATTTTTAGTAAATATTTTTTTTTAATTTGTTCAAAAATTAAACACAAATTTCAATCTATTAATTAAATAAACTTCCAAAACTGAAAATATTTCAGATGAACTTTTCTTTCTTATCAACTTGAAAATCATTTAGCAATTTCATAATTAGTGTTATAGAATTTTGGAATAATTATTTCTAAATAACTACATTCATTTCTGCATTTTCTTTTCAATGACTGATATTGGAATGCTGATCTTACTTTTTGTTACGATAAATATATGGGTGACACTTTTGGAACCAACTTTAATTGAAATATAACCTGTCCTTCAACTACTATTAGCATTTCTAATTGATATAGTTTTGTCCTCTATGACCAGTTTCGAGATATCACTGGATGAATATTAACCTCCGACACATTGCTAATTAAAATTTAATCACAAGATAATCAAGATTTGACAACTCATTAGAAGGTGTAAATGCAAACGACTACTGTAACAGGAAATGAGAACTGAAATTTTTTATATGAATACTTTAAACGGATCATATGCTGGGTAATTTGTTTTCAACAAAAATGTTATTTTTATTTATGAAGAATTTTTTTTGTACCTTTCACTGGAAAACCATATATAGTTAAATTATAAAGAAAAAAAGAATTTTAATTAATTATAAATAGAAGGAAATAGGGTCAATGATAACTTAATTAACTTTATATTATTAGCACCACATTTCTATTATTAACTTTAATTTAAATAATTTACAAAAAAATAATAAAATGATTCACTGCTTTTTTTTAAATTTAATTTTTATTGGACGAAATTTTTTAGTAAGTATTTTAAGCAAACAATTAGTTATCTAATTAAAGAATTTTTATAAAAAATAAAATTTGATATTAATTTTTTAATTATTTTCTCGGTAATAACTGCAAGAAACTAAAGAAATTCTCTTAATTTAGATCTAAAACATTAAGAAAGTTTAATTTCACTTTCACATTTAATATTTTCTTAAAAATAACTGAGATTTCAATTTTTTTTTAAATTTAAACTTGAGAACAGGTGCATTATGAAAAATTTAATGTGTGTTAATATATTTAACGTGCTGAGCCGGTTATAGTATAGTTTATATTATTTTAAGATTTTTTTTTTTTTACTTTGCTTATTTATATGATTTTATGAAATTTATATGGTTTCTTCAGTTTCTTATATCTGACCACTTTAAACTTAATTTTCAGACTTATGACGTGAGTTTCACAATCAGGCGCATTGTATAATTTTTTTCTAAAAAATATGGTTACTTATATAAAATATATGAATACTTTGAGCAACATATATGGTTACTATAACCTTCGTGGTTTTTATATAAAAGTGATGAAAAATAAAATAATCAAATTTAAAAATTACTATAAACTTATGAAATAATATGCTAATAATTTATAACACCAAATTTTCGAATCTGAGCTTTTAATGAGCATCTACATAATACAAAAAAGACTTATATAAAATCGTTTGAGCTAAAATTTTGAAAAATAAATCTTCCTCGAAAATGACTCGATTAAGTAATTAAGTTCATTTTATTATTTTACTATTAATCAAAATTAAAAATATAAAAAGTAAGAAACTAATATTATGAAGAACAATTATGATATAGAACAGTAATCAATCAAATAATAATATATGCAAAAATAATAAATTTCAAAGTGAATTTTTAAAAGTACTATATATGCTCCGCTTAAAGTGAATAATCGGTAATTATTAATACTAACCAGTTATTTTTAATAATAACCAAACTAGTTAGTATTAATAATAACCAGTTAATATTAATAATAACCGATTATTCGCTTTGACCGGAGCATATATAATTATATGAACAATAACACAAATTTCTTCAACATTTCCTCTTTTTTCAACTATTGGTAATCTTAAGAAACGTTTATTGAAACATTTGTTAGCTGAAAGTATGTATATCTGGCAATTTAAGGCAATTCATGCACAAAATAAAAACACATTTGAATTTAAATAGTTTTAATATTTGAATAATTTTAAAAAGCGTATTATTAATATTTTAAGTGGAAGTGATTTTTTTACCCCTTTCCTTATCGTTCGTTTTTCTTCTTTTCATTTCGTTCTTCTTCTTTTCTTCTTTTCATAGAACTGTTTTGTTAGAGTTGATACATTATTAATCAGTAAGGCATAATTTTATTTTTTATTATTCTGCAATTTTTTTGTTGATATTCTCCATATTCTGTTATTTTCACCATATGACTGGAAAAAGATGAAATTGCCAAATACTAAATTCTGCTATATTATAGAGAAAGAAATTTTAATGTTTATTTAGTAAATAACAATGCAAATTAGTTTGCAGATTTCATTTAACAAATTCAATCGTTTCCATTTATATCAATGATACATATATGAATCTTGCATGGCTTCTAACTTATTACCAATTTATTTCATGTTAAGATTACAAATTGCTTGACATTTGATATATATCATATAAGGATGAATATAGGAGATATTTTAAGTCATTAACTTTGACAGTCTTCGAAATATTTGAACGATTATCAGGGCCTGGTGCTAAGGGGTCAGTTTTGGAACTGAAAGGTTTCGGTTTAGATACCATTTCCACCGAAGAACTGAGATGTAAGCGGGTCTGAAACTCGTCAAATCCATCGGAACAAAATGTCCTCCCTCTGGCGTGGTGTGGGAGTTTGGAGAGGGGGTGCCAGCTCAGGAGTTGTTCTCATCATCTGACCGCGATAGAAAATTAAGAGGTCCATCCTAAAATAGCCCTACGGGAAAATAAAACGGGAAATTAATATAACTGGGTTGAACTTTAATAATTGTAAAATTCTGTTATTTATTTATTTATTTTGGAATAAATCATTGATTTTTTTTTTATTTGTGCTTTCTTAAATACCAAAAATTAAATATTCAAAATTCTTAATAATAACAGAATTAATTATTTTATATTTGTTATGTAAGAATATGGGAATGCAATTTTTTCACGATATTTGCCAAAATGACTCACGAGTGTTTCAAACTCGTGAGTCATTGTTGAAATATTAGCAAATTCTATTTTCGGTATGGATAATCTTTTTTATATATATATATATATATATTGTATATTTAGTATAGAGAAAGAGTAGAAACTGTCAAAAAATTCGAACTCCACAGTTTGACGAATCTTCACGTTTTAGATCTCCCTGAATTCGAAAAAAAAAAAAAAAAAAAAATTAAAAAATGTCGTCTGTCTGTCTCTCTATGTATATCTTTGAGATAGACGTCTGAAATTTAGTATACGATTCTTACATCAAATTCGCAGATTCCTGTCATATTTTTTTGTAAAATCTGTTCAGAGTAAATTCGTCTGCCCGACTGTTCGAATATAAGCTAACATGATAATTATAAAACGAAGAGAGCTAGATAAATAAAATTCGATACATAGATTTGACATAGACACCTGTCAAATTTTCAGCCAAATTCAGCTATGAGTTTGTAGGTCTGCACTATCAGAAACATGTAAACGCAGTAATTCAAAAACGCAGTGACTTAAATATATCAGATTTGGTATGGGATTTTAGAACTAAAAGTGTAATTCTGTGAGAAATGTTTGCTCCAATAGGTTTAGAAAAACGTTTCTAAAAATATATTCGATTTTTGTATGCTTTTGTAATCGCCTAGTAGGCATTAATCGCCAAATAACAGGCCAATGATAACATAATACATTCAGTAAAAATGCTAAATTCACGTCAAAAGTTGATACTTCATAACTATTGTATGCCAATGCCATGTAAGGCATTCTCCAGCATTTCAAGTTTATTAGAGAATATGCGAGAAAGCTTTGGCGGGACGCTGTGATATTGTGCATTTTTACTGCTTTTTGCAATAAAATATAATTATATGATGACAAACACTTTAAATTTGATATATATATTAACACTTTATAAGGCCGTGGGAAGTATGCTTCCCACCAAATTCATCAATCTCTGGGTGAAATTATGTAGATTGGCTTAAGTTCTGACACATTTTTCAATAAGACAAAAACTTAGATTCTTCAGTTCCTTATCTCGCGCAAAATGGTGTGCTTTGATTTGTTACTTAATTATTAATTAATACAATAAATTAATTAATCAAATTAAATTTATCTGATAAGTTAAATGAATTACTTTCCTTAAGCCAGTCTCATTCCTAAAAATTTTTTACTATACTATGATTAGAAAAAAATAGCCTTTTAAAGGGTTAATATGAGTATGACCATTATAAGTAATTTTTAAAACTATCAAACATACAACAACCTCAGACTTCTTAAAGTTTATCTAGTTATCTTTCTGGCCTCATACAGATGATCATTTTATTCTTTGCTACTCTTTCATAAAGCAGGTTACCTCGCTTTCGCCTCACCCTTGAAAAATTTCTTACTGAAGCAGCATAAAAAAGTTTTCGTTATTGAACGTCGGGGAAAAAAAAAAATTTCATATAAAATCTGAGCTAAAGAAAAGGGACGGGGAAAATCTTGTACCCCACCCCTGAGGATGGGGTGGAGTTAGGGTGGTGAAATAGGACCAGAAAACGCTCAGGCCTAAACAAGTTTTTTTTAACTCTATTTCTAAAAGAAAATGTACCATCTCTTCCTTTTCTTATTCTTTAATACATAGATTCAGTTGCTGTCCATAGAAGAATACGTAGAAGAAGAGGAATGCATGTTTTATATAGATTGAATTACTGTACAATATTAATAAGTTCGGAAATAAAATATTAGTTTTCACAAATTGAAGAACAATGACCCTTATGTAAAATGCAACTGATAAATGTAAAGAATGAAGGTTTTATATATATTCAATTACTGTAAAATATTTATAAGTTCGGAAATAAAATATATTTTTTTGAAGAACAATTACCCTTATTTAAATGAAAATGATAAATGTAAAGAATGCAGGTTTTATATAGATTAAATTATTGTACAATATTTATAAGTTTGGAAATAAAATATTGAATTAATTTGAAGGACAACTACCGTTATGTAAAATGCAAATGATAAATGTGAACATTTTTTCTGAACATGTGGCGTCACAATTCTGCATTGTCTTAATGTTGCTGTAACATTGCATTTTTTTTCTATTCGCAAGATTATATTATCGCAATGATTTTGATATGTGTCATTTTAATGAGAACTGCGTCAACCGCGATAATTTTTATCTTATACCAAATCGCATTCGAGAAATATGTATTAATTATCTGATTGTGCTCTACTGCTTCATAATGCATATGTAATGTTTCTAATTTTAATTTCATTCATTTATTTATTTGACTTGAACAATATGAGAAGATTTGCTGTTCGAAAAATTTTTGCAAGTAGGTCAAGAATACTAAATTATGGAATACCAATATAGGAGCAAGAATTTTCTAGACCTTTGTTTCTACTTTCCCATAAACGAAATATCTAAATCGAAATTATTGTAATGTTGAAAAAATGTTCATTTGCAAGATTTTGATGATTTTCATTGCAATAAATTTTCCTGCATCTAAAAAGAATACATTTTTGGATATATGTCTACTTGTTGTTTTGCGAACACAATAATTCAACCAGTCAGAGTGGTCACAATGGAAGTTTCTCGAATAATCTTCAATAAATGTATTAACCATAAGCCATTGGCGAACAATAGAATGAAAAAGTCTATTAGAGTGTGATATTTGGCGATTAATTGCAGAGCCGCGTGTAATATACAAATACCTGAAAAGCGTATATGTTTTAGATGCCTTTTTTCCGACCGATTAAAAAAATTTTTGCAAGTAGGTCAAGAATACTAAATTATGGAATACCAATATAGGAGCAAGAATTTTCTAGACCTTTGTTTCTACTTTCCCATAAACGAAATATCTAAATCGAAATTATTGTAATGTTGAAAAAATGTTCATTTGTAAGATTTTGATGATTTTCATTGCAATAAATTTCCCTGCATCTAAAAAGAATACATTTTTGGATATATGTCTACTTGTTGTTTTGCGAACACAATAATTTAACCAGTCAGAGTGGTCACAATGGAAGTTTCTCGAATAATCTTCAATAAATGTATTAACCATAAGCCATTGGCGAACAATAGAATGAAAAAGTCTATTAGAGTGTGATATTTGGCGATTAATTGCAGAGCCGCGTGTAATATACAAATACCTGAAAAGCGTATATGTTTTAGATGCCTTTTTTCCGACCGATTAAAAAAATTTTTGCAAGTAGGTCAAGAATACTAAATTATGGAATACCAATATAGGAGCAAGAATTTTCTAGACCTTTGTTTCTACTTTCCCATAAACGAAATATCTAAATCGAAATTATTGTAATGTTGAAAAAATGTTCATTTGTAAGATTTTGATGATTTTCATTGCAATAAATTTCCCTGCATCTAAAAAGAATACATTTTTGGATATATGTCTACTTGTTGTTTTGCGAACACAATAATTTAACCAGTCAGAGTGGTCACAATGGAAGTTTCTCGAATAATCTTCAATAAATGTATTAACCATAAGCCATTGGCGAACAATAGAATGAAAAAGTCTATTAGAGTGTGATATTTGGCGATTAATTGCAGAGCCGCGTGTAATATACAAATACCTGAAAAGCGTATATGTTTTAGATGCCTTTTTTCCGACCGATTAAACAAAATTTGGCACAAAACTACTATTGTAGCCACAGAATTTCCTACCAATTTTATATATATAAGTCACTGCGCTTTTCAATTATCGCATTTACATGCCTGTGAAAATACAGACCGACAGATGGTCAACTTTTTTAAGAATTTAATTCCATATCCGATACAAATCTACTATTTAAATGTTAAATTGGAAACATCAAAATAGAAAACACATTAAAATTTTGTACCAAATTTTATCTATCTAAGCGTATACATTTTGCAGCTATGATGTTACCTTAAAATCTTCCATCTTGATGGAGAAACTTCCTTGGTATGAATTTCGTTAAAAATTTGATAGAATATTCAAATTAGATTTTGAGACCGTATGTCAAATTTCTTTCGTCTAACCCTAAGTATTTTTGAGTTGTCTATCTATTTATCTATCTGTGAACAGGATATGACAGATAAACAGATAGACAGTCCTAATTCAAAAATGTGTATTGTGGATTCGGAAAGGTCTGAAAAATATCGAATTCAAATTTTTGTCGATTAGAATACTTTCTCTTTGTTTATTTCGTAAACGAGAAAGAAAAGCGATAAAATCTAGATAAATAAGGCCCAATATATAAACTTAGCACAAATTTGAAAATTTCTATTAAATTTTAGATAAAATCCATGTGTTGTAAGTCTATGTAAAAATGTGTCTGTATAAGAATTTATCTGTTGTTTGGACCAAATCGATCAAACATACTATACATTTTGACTATACATTGGTCTTCGATCGGTGTATGCGTGTATAGACCTATTTTGCTACGTGCTCTTATCATCAATTGTACTTCACATCTCTTCTTCAGATGTTCTTACTTCTCATAGTATATCATCATTTTAATTATGCTAGTGGTTCCAGTCTCAAGGTACGATAATAAGATTTATAATCTGGGATATTTGAAAGATGTTTCCAAATATTTAGGACGAAATTTATAATGGAGCAAATAAGAGAGTGTCGAAATTTCTTTGATAAATGCTTTTCACGTCATTAGATATCTGTATCAAATGTAATACAATAAAAAATTTCTAGACTATTTAAGATGTGTGTACCACCAGCCAAGTTTCTAATTTAAGAATCTTTATCTTTCATATTATTTGAATTAATAAATATGGTTAGAGAAAAAATTTCGATGTTTCAATTTTTAAAAATTCCTGGGTAGTATTAGTCCTATTTTAATGAAATCTTATTGAAACAGAGATTCCTAACAATAAATGTACTACTCTTTCAAGACCAAAACTGGAAATTGGAAAGCTCTGAATATTACTATTTTCGAAAACTTAGGCTATTTCACTTTCCACTGGGAGGAAGAACCGCCAATCAACCTATTGCGTTTCTTAGAGGCTGTCATTTATTGACCTAAGTTATAGATATTCAAAGCTTCACCTAAAAACATCGAAATATTATTCTCTGAATTTTCTGATATAATTTCGAGTATCCAATTATTATAGTAATACCATTTAAAACATATTATCTAAATTGATTTTACTGATTGCTTATGTGTCTTACAACTTGTTATTATCGACTGGATAAAAATTTCATCTTTGGCATCTAAAGATTTTTTTTCCACAGAAAGTTTATCAGTATTATCTTGTTGCAGGTATCGGGGCTGTAATATTTTAAATTACTTTTTCTTTCACTGACTCTAGTTTAAAAAAAGTTTTTTTTCAACATCAGCAATTTAAAAAAAAAAATTTATCTATTTATTTTTTTATATTCTGTAGTAAAATCTTAGGAATTTTACTTCCTTTTTTTAATATTTCATCAAACATATGTGGAATCTCTAAATAAATTCCTGAAGAAATTGTGGATGCTACAAATTACTACATCCAGTTAGCTCAAGTATTATGCAATCTATTCTTTTTTTTATACCAAAATATATATACATATTTCGCAATGCTAGATCCAGTAGTCTCAAATATTATGCAAACTATTTTTTATTTATTTTTTTTAATGTCAAAGTATGCATATCTCGAAATACTGCCTCCTGTGTCAATCTATTCTGTAATTTTTTATTGTCAAAATATGCATATTCCGAAATGCTACATTACGTAAATTCAAATATTTTTCAATATATTTTTTTATTTTTTTTTGTCATAGTGATTTAATTCAGTCACAGTTTTGAGATTCAAGAATCAATTTTTATTCTTTTCAAATCTACTTCCATTTGACACATTAGTGGGAGATCAATATTTCATTAAGTCAATCTTTTAACCGATAACTAATTTCTACATTCTTGTATAGCTGAAATAGTATATTATAACCCAAAACACATAAGTGTACTGGATTTCGAAACTGTAATATCATCGGAAGAGGTTGGGAAATCAATTAAAAAATTCCATTTTAACGAACGTGAAGTCAAGTTCAATAAAATCTAAATTATTTTTGTATAAAATCTGCAAGAAAAGAAGGAAAAAAAGCTTTTTCTTTCCTCTTAAATTCTAATTTAATTATTACCATATTTCTTAATAATTATTGCAGACGGTGCAAAAAATTCCCTTATAAGCGAAATAGAGAAAAATCTGTTTTATTCTGCATTTCTTCTTTTTAAAATATGCTGCTATTTAATTTTAAAGATATCTTTTGCCTTTATTTAATTTAATGGATTAATATATCTCTTAAATAGAAATTCGATTTATTTTTATTTAAAAAAGACGGCAACGATAATATCAGTTATAATTCGTTATAA
The DNA here is from genome assembly GCF_947563725.1 of Argiope bruennichi. Classification (NCBI taxonomy): domain Eukaryota; kingdom Metazoa; phylum Arthropoda; class Arachnida; order Araneae; family Araneidae; genus Argiope; species Argiope bruennichi. The sequence goes on along the minus strand of NC_079160.1, from coordinate 105,230,398 downwards.
ATTAATATTTCAACTACCTTCAACATTTCCTTTCCTGGATATATTTTCCCTTTCAAAATTCTGTCGATATCCAACACATATTGCTGCCACGGGTTCTCGAAAAGTCGGGATTCTCATTTCATTACAAATGACTTGGAAACTCTTTTCCGTCCGCGGGAAAAGTCTCGATAATATCCGCGCATTATTCCCTAAGGGGGCGGGGTTAAAGTTTTCGAAAGAGAGACGGCAATGAAGATGAATACGATCTGAAAGTGGAAGTGATTTTTCCCTACTCCGCGCTCATTAATTTACGAAGAGGAAGCAATAGGGAAATGCTTCATCCTGTTGAATAGAAAAGGGATCTACAAGTTTCCTGATGTAAAAAGTTGGCTAGTGAATGGGAGGATGTGATATTTTATGATATTTTCTTTCCAAATGATGGGTTTTTGATGATATTAATGTTCAATATTAAATCATTTGACTGAATGAATTTTTGTGCATGAATTAAAGCATTGATATATTCTTGATATAAATACCCAATTGTGTCAAATCTTGCCTTCAAAAAAACTATTTTCATAATAATATATACCTACAGAGATTATTCAAATTTAATACACAATCTTTAATAATAGAACCACCAAGACCGTCATTGTGACGGTTTTCAAATTTCATGTTTAAAAATTGTGATATAATTTATGTATTGTTATAGAACTTTATAACGACTTTTAATGAATTATAAGAACAATTACGTATTCCAATCCAGAATCCATTCAGTCATTTTAACTTCCATAATCAGCATGACCAATACCTATTTATATTATGAACCGTCAAAATGACGGCTTTAGTAATTTCGAAGTTTTTAATATTTTATGGATCACCTATGCAATGATGGACATCAATACGTATTTACATTCATTTATACATAGCTTTCAGATATTTCCTGGAAAAATTTGAATTACATTTTTCGTATATTGTCCGAAGAACTCTCGATTGAATATAGTTGCTATAGTAAGGAAGCCTTCTCCCAAAAACAAAATTACAAAGCAGTGTATTGTACTTCAGAAAATTAAAAAAAAAAAAAAACTTTGTGAACACAAAGCTTGCCAAATTCGATTGTGCAACAAAAACTGAAAGATTTATACTTGTAATGCGTACTACAAATATGTTTGTTAAGTTAGTTAGTGCGTTAAACCAAAACTATAAATACGTATACAATTTTGAAGGAAATCCATCAATGAAAAGTCTGTTCGCCTGGAACATGATATTGAAAATTCATCCAGTAGGATGATTGACATTTGGCACAAATTTAATCTCCATCATCGTAGATATGCGTAATCTGCAATTATGAGACACTGGAATCCTACAAAATGCATAGAATTTGTTCGCAAAGTAGAAAAATGAGATTATTTTGAATATGTAATGTACTTTTCCTATAAATTTTGTGTAATGCATAAGAATTCTACAGAACTGCAAATATTATTTAGGCAATGCAGTGATATTCGAAGTGAATCGAAGATGTATTTCATACTCTGCCAATTTCTTATTTGGCATTGTGCTGAATGTCTAAAGTGTTTCAGACAAAGTACGAAATATGAGAGTTATTTGAATTTCTTACATACTTTTCCTAAGCATTGTAAGTAATGCTTAGACATTCTATAGAATTAAAATGCTATTTAGATACAATATGAAAGCTGTGGCGACGAATATATTTCATACTCTGTCTTGTCATTTTATAGAATGCCTTGGAAATGAATCGCCAGCAGTTTATAAAACGCCAAAATTCTATGGAATGCCTTGACGTTTCGGGCAACTTATAATAAATTCAAATAATTCTCATATTTTATAACTTTTTCTTAAACATTGTATGCAAACCCTAGACATTCTGAAGGATTAAAATACTCTTTAGGCTAATTGTGAAAAAATTGGCATTAATACTCAATCAGCAATATTTTTATACTCTACCGATTTGTCATTTGGCATTGCATAGAATGCCTTGGACGTATGTGAAATATTAATCGTGTCATGATTTTTGCCATTATATATCTAAGCACTCTATAGAATGAAGAATTCTTCCTGCGGCTAACCTGGAGTAGAGAGTATGAATTGTGGGCACCGCAACTGTGGGTTTGTGTTATGTTTTTCGACGAGTCCAGTTTAGTTTGCAATCCAATTCTCGCCGGTCTTTCATATGCAGAGCGCTAGATACCACCAAGAGAACATCGTTGAACCACACCGTTATGGTGGTGCAGGATTGCTCGTTTGGGGAGAAATTATCCTGGCTTCCAGAACTGACCTGCGTGTTCAAATTGGAACCACGACAGGCCAAATCTATTGTGGCATCATTCTGGAACAAGATGTATGTTTGTTTCGGGACGCCATGAATTCGTGTTTATGGATGACAACGCCCGTCCTCACCGTGCAAACATTGTAAATGAATGCTTTCGATCGGAGAATATCACCCGTATGGATTGGACAGCATTCTCATCAGACTTGAATCCAATAGAGCATGTGTGGGACAAGCTTGACCAACGAGTTGAAGCCCATCAACCACCTCCTACATGTCTTCCGGAACTTCGGAGAGCATTGCTTGATGAGTAGTGTAATATTCCCCAAGATCAGATCCATAATTTGATACTCAACATGCCTAGGCGTTGTACGGAGTGTATTGCATCGTCTGGGAGACATACTATGTATTAACCACCAACGAGTTGAAGCCCATCAACCACCTCCTACATGTCTTCCGGAACTTCGGAGAGCATTGCTTGATGAGTAGTGTAATATTCCCCAAGATCAGATCGATAATTTGATACTCAACATGCCTAGGCGTTGTACGGAGTGTATTGCATCGTCTGGGAGACATACTATGTATTAACCACCAACGAGTTGAAGCCCATCAACCACCTCCTACATGTCTTCCGGAACTTCGGAGAGCATTGCTTGATGAGTAGTGTAATATTCCCCAAGATCAGATCGATAATTTGATACTCAACATGCCTAGGCGTTGTACGGAGTGTATTGCATCGTCTGGAAGACATACTATGTATTAACCACCATACCAACCATGAAATATTGGTTTTTGTATTTTGCTCTAGGGAGCAAAAAATCATAATTTTTATTAATGATATCAAACAGTAGCATCTGTTTTGCTGTTTACCTTTTGTTTATAAATAGGCTTCACAAATAAATCGCATTTGTTTTGCTTCTGACTCTTTCTTTTCCTGAACTTGAATTATCCTTAATTTATGGACATGAGTGTATAAAAAAAACATTCAGCAATTTTAGTAATTTTAGCGCAATAAATATTCTTTTTTTCAAAATAAATCAATTGATACAACTTGCTCCACTCTTTGCCCAAGTTGTAACTGTAAAATTAACAATATATATATATATATATATATATATATATTAATTTCATTAACATTTTTCTATTATTTGAAATAAAAACGCTCTGCTAATTATTAATATTATTGTATAGTGACAATGAATTATATCAAGTATGTTTATAGCAAAAAAAAAATGATACAATTATTTAAATAGTCTACATAAAAATATATCTTTAACAGAATTGCAAATAGAAGCAAACTGAAAAAGATCGTTACCTCTCACAAATTTAAAAATTAATTATTACACCCATTCTTCATCATCAGAATTGATCAGCCATTTTATTTCCATGCCAGAATAGCGGCACATTCGGAATGGCTCTGCTTACATAACTCTGATAAGCCAACATTTTATTTCCAGTGGAAGTAATCCGAAGTAAATATCCAAGCATTTCAGCAAATATTTTCTCTTCTTCCACAGATGTAAATATTAACCTTGGTTTAGCGTATCCAACAGAACAAGAATGTTTTCCTTTGTCCTTTTAGCATAAATATACAAAGACACGCCACGAATATCAAATAAATCAATCGCATTTCTGATATTATTATGTGAGAACATGATGTTGTTTTGAAGCTCGAAATCGCATAGGCAATGAATAAAGCTTAAATCGCAGTTTTCAACATCATCTTTGAATCGCATATATTTTTTTTACCTGCTTTTACCAGTATTCCGTTATTATTATGTAAGGATTGAAAAAGAAATATTATATTTTTATTTTCTTGAATGCGATACCATGCAAGGAGAAAATATTATAATCGTCACGGATTTCAAACTTGAGATTTTTCACAGATCTTCACGAAAAACCTTTTATTGGAAATATGCCTCCCTATCCTCCCTATCGTTCTTTTAATCTGTCTCAGAAAAATGATAAAAAAAGATTTGAGAAAGACGAATGGAATTTAGTATGGATAACTAACACTACATTTGCAGATACGTATAAAATTTTGAAGGTGATCCCTTTAGAGGAAATGTGCCATTCCAGCTGCCCCGAGTGCAAACGAGATCGATAACAACTAAAAAGCATAAAGAGCCAGATATATTTGGTACACATATTTAGCATCTAAAATGTTAACTACCTCTATGTATTTTTATATGCACGTGAACGCAATAATTCATGAATTCAATGAATTAAATGGAATTCGGTATAGTGATCTCGCGAATACAGTTGTAGTTTTGTGCCAAATTTTAGTTACAATCGGTCAAAAAAAAGGCGTCGGAAATATTCTCTCATTATATTCAGTAAAAATATTAGATTTATACCAATGATATTCATTTCCTCATTAAAATTCGCCAATGACATGCAAGTTATGTGCGGTCCTACCCAAAGTGCAAATAGTTATGCAGGGTGAGAGGAATATCAGCTTTATTAGAGAACGTGGGAGTAAGTTTTGCAGAGATCACTGCCTCTGGTTTTATGTTGGCTGGCATTTCGAGTAAACTGGTACATGTAAGCCCACAGCTCTAGCAGTGACTTTTTCTGAATCTGCCAGCTTGAGATGAAATATTCGACCTATAGTGATGTTTTGAATAATGTTTATTGATACATATTTCTCGAATAATATGCAGAAAGTATGCATTAACATTAACATGTTAAACATGCATAAACTAATGTTCAAGAATTAATTATTGTTTTCCTATCAAAAAATTCAAGATAATGAAGAAAAGAATTTAAAATATATACACACACACATATATATATATATATATATATATATATATATATATATATATATATATATATATATATATATATATATATATATATATATATATATATATATATATATATATATATATATATATATATATATATAAGCAGTTTAACAGGCGAAATAAAATAGTTTTATTTATATTTCATGCTTGAGTAGCCTCTTAGCCGTTGCAGTTCCAGTGAACTGCACCGTTGCCCGGGGAACACCACGTGGAGGTGGGCTACTCTCGTTCCCCACCCGCCAACCCTCCCTTCATCGCTACAGCCACACAAAGTTCTTTTTTTTAATGTTGTTGTTGATGATGATGTTTTTGTTTTTGATGTTTTCAATATGCTTGTTTCATAATTTTATATGACAGCCGACCACATTTTTGATGTTGGAAATAATATGTAATAGCTTCCAGAAGCACGTCACAGTTTTCGAAGCAGCATCCTGAGCAGTCTTTGAACTTTTGGCGACAGAGAATCTTTGCATCTGCCAAAAACAGCATTCGGAAAATTGCCTCTTAGTACTGTCGGTATTCCGCCGGCAAGTCCAGAGCCAAGCAAAGTTGATAGATGGCATATGACTCCACGACTGGGACACCAGTAGGAGCCAATCGGGCCGGCAAGTTCAATCCACAGCATATTTTATAAACCGTGTATGATTTCACTACCGGTGCATCAGCTTTCTGGACTTGAGTATTAGCCAGTTCAGCTGGAATGTCCAATGCCTGGCAAAATCGAAACACGGCATACGAGTGCACCACGGCAACTCGTGGTTTAGGCGGTTGAGATGGTACTACCGCATTTGAATCCAAATCAGGATCAGAAACAAAATCCCCAGAAGATGGTAAACGGGGAAACAGGGAATATATTATCAATTCTCAAATAGTCACAAAAACGATGAGTCCACCGACGGCCGTAGCCACAGTGAAACAGTCAAGAAAATCACTAAGCATTGCTCAGAACAAGAAAAAAAACACTCAACGATCGGTTGCAAAACAGTAAATGAATTTTAGTAGAAAGCAACAGTGTATGTTTTCATTGTTCCGTCTGCTACATTGTTTGCATCTTGTAATTTTGTTGAGTATTTAAACAGTTACATTGCTGTTGTCAATAATGACAGAAGTGACTGTTGAAATATTTTTTGTTCGATGACAATTGAAATATTATGATAATTATTACCATCTTAATAATTGAATAAATGTCAATAATGACGCACAGGGATTTTGATGGGGGCTAAAAGTAAAAGTTATTACCAAAAGGAATTATGTGGATATAAATATAAATGTTTATTTTATGTATGATTAGTCACCATGGGTATTTAAAATTAATCCAATTTATCCCCAATGGGTTTAAAAAGATGAAAATAACGTTTATATTTCCCTTTATATGAGTAGGAAATTAAACACTTTTCCCTAATTTTCAGATGAACGTACTATAACGTACAAATGAAATTGGAATTTAGTGTTTAATTGAAAAAGAATGACCTATAAATATAGCAATTTATATTTCACTAGCATCCAGTTTTTTCATTGGATAGTTTATTACAACTCAACTTCAGCGCATGTTATACTTGAAAATAACATTTTTCCATTTTGCTGCATGCAATGAGTCACAAAAAAGTTAAAAAAGAATCAACTTTCCTTAACAATTGTCATTATTTACACATTTTAAGTCGCGAAGTTTCATCAATTTATTCAAATTATTTAAAATATCTATCTTTTATAGAGAAAAAAAATCTGAAATACACAAAAATTGAATTTTTTGTCTGCGCCCTTTGGAAAAGTGTCAATGATTAAAACATTTTCTCTCAATTCCTCGACAAGGAGACACATTTTCATGATACTATCTGTAATATCTGCCTGGATATTAAAATGCCAATATATTGACTTGCATCCTTTGCTCATACGAAAGATCAATTTTTAAGTGAGATTTTTGTTGTAGGTTTCAGCGCTGATATGCATCACACGTAAGTTTACTAAAGAAGCAAAATTAGAAAATATTAATACAATTATTAATTTTCATTCATTTTAAAGGATGATCAGATGATGCAATTATTGAAGTGCTTAAGAACTTGTTCAGTATAAACATCTTCCTCACCTATACAAATCTGCATTCGCACATGTGAGATCGAGTTCATCATTGATGGCTAAAAGCAGGTATTTTGAATGCACCGACGAAAAATTTATGGAACATCTTCAGAAAAAGACAATTCATTCCTTAGTTAAATTATAAATCAAATTAAAACTTACTGAATGTATATCGGTCCCCATTCAGCAAAATGCTGTTAAAAAAGGAATCATTCTCTTTACCAGTTTAAAAATTAAGTGACAGTTTTAAAAATTAATGTTTCTATCTCAATTTTTTTTAAACCTTGCCTACATTTTTTTTGCAAGTAGTTTTTATTAATTTCAGACATGGATGTATTAATTAATTAAATATATATATATATATATATATATATATATATATATATATATATATATATATATATATATATATATATATATGATGGAAGTATTCTTAAAAATCTCAATAAGGCAAACAGTTGCACAATTATCGAAGTCTTCACTTAATTACTTCTTTTCAGTTGGTGATCAGGTACGAAAGATTATCTCAGCATTTTAATTTAATTTTAATCAAAATTTTACTGAGTTTTTCATTTTTATGGGAGCATAAACATATTGAAAGTACATGCGTTTTTTAAAAAATTGACCAGTGTTTACCAGTATTGCTTTATTATTATGTATGCTTCTTTGACAGCAGATACGTTTTTAAAAAGTTGACATAGAACTATGACACCATAGCTATTATTTTCATGGAATGTAATTTTTTTCGGCGGAAATTAAATAATTTAATTTTTATAATATTTTAAAAAAAACTTCACTCGCGTTTAATAACAGTTTTGATAAAATTATTTCCTCTTTCTACCAATGGGGAAATATCACTTCATTCATTCTTAAGTGGGAAGAAATGAAGGGTTTGACTTCTGTTCTAAGATTAATCCATTATGAAATTGTTTTATGATCTCAGAAATTAGAAAATAGCAGTTTGTGTTTACAAAAATATTGTATTCATAAAAATTCTATATAAATTAATACGTTTAAAAATTTGCTGGTAAATAGTTTATTATTTGGAAATCGCATTGCTACAGAAACGTTCGTTAATCAGTTTCCAAACGTAACATTCCTTTTTGTGAGAACATGATGTTGTTTTGGTTAGGGGGTTTTGAAGTTCGAAATCGCGTGGACAATCAATTAAGCACAAATGGCAATTTTCATTTTCAGTTTTTTTATTGACTGGCTAATGTAACTGGGATAATTTCAATTAAAGCAGAAAGTCTAGCTACACGAATTGAAATATAAAGGAAATGCGTGTTACAACTTAACCACCGAATTTGCTTCAATTTGCCCCAGAACTTTGTTACAACCTATTCCTTTCATATGGTTAAATTGTTTATCTATTAAATTTATCAGTGAAAACAGAGACCTATTCTTGCCTCCATATATCTCGACATCAAGTGTCATACTCACAAAGACTAAGGAGGAAAACCCACAGTCTCTTATCATACATTTGCATTCGTAAATATCAGAGTTTCTCTTTGTTCCCAATAACCAAATCATTTTCCATCAATCCATTACTGCATTATCACCTACTATGTCATGATAATAAGTGAACGCAGAATTCATGTATATTTTCATGCATTTTATCTATCTGTATTTTATTAATCCTAATAATTTTTCAAAGTTGAAAATATTTGTAAACGGTTTTATCTCAATATCATTTCTTATATGCTTATAACTTCTATACATAGTTATTTTTTCTTTTTTCTATTGTAAATATTTTTGTATTTAAATAAAATTCCCGTAACATGCCTACCAAACCGTTCAATGACTAGAATGGTTACGGATACGGGGGTACGAGACGGCGTTCTGTTCTGTTCCATTTGTATGGCATTCATATTGATTTTCATAATAAGTACACTATTAGTTTATAACTTAAAAGTTATTTCATAACTTGATACATAGAAAAAATAAATAAGTAAAGGGAATTTACGAGATCAATTAATTTATTTTAAATTAAAATCTCGAATTTTTTCTATTAAGAAACTGAAATGGAGCACGTGCGCTCAATTTTTCGCTATTTGTTTCGGAAGAGGAATTAACTATGTTTATTTAGTAAATTCCGTCCTAACAATTAGGTTTAATAAAAGTTCTAGTCTCAAATTAAAAAAAATAATGCATAAAGACTGTGTTGCAACTTATTTTGTTGCAAATTACCCTTAATTCTTCTGCAACCATAAATAATTTCCATAGACATCAAAGCACTGAGTACAGTGCATAGGAAGGATATAGATAATTGAGTGAAGAAACTCCTGGGTTACTGGCGGATCCACTGTACACACACTTCACCATAACCAAACTTTTTGCTAAATTGTACGATGCATAGTTCTTTTATCTTGTCAACGGTTCATCAGCAATTCCACAAGTGGTGATCCAATGATTCTGGCTTATGAGTTCCTCCACAGCCAAAATTGTGACGTTATGGACACAATGTAGTAAGTTCTTAATGTGACAAGTCCCGCTTCATAATGTGACACCAGTATACTATGTGAGCACATAGTATACTATGCGGGACCATGATGTTCACATACTTATGATATTCTACTATACATTTGCGACGCATGCTCCCTCCCCTTCTGCATGAAGAAATTGGATAACTGCTCGTTGTATTTATCTGGAGGAATTCCTTAGCCAGCGGAAATAACTGGATATTGATGCAAAACCATTAACTATGCATTTGTATTTGGGAATATCATGACGCCATCTATCGGCTAACAAATTAACACACTGGGATTTGTTGTTGTTGTGACTTATGGCACTTTTCAAGCCCGCTGACAGTTATCTGTTGGCGATTTAAGCTGAATGAGCCTCTTATGATTTTTCAGTAGCAACAATTTGGATTTTGGATACTCACGAGTCACAACCTTTTTTACGAGGTGGACTTCATTCTTGCATTTCATTCAGTGATCGTAATTTAGACCTGAATCAGAGAACAGTCATCTCTGAACCAATGCCCCCAGTGGTATTACTCTCGACATGAAGGACTTTGTGACCATGACAAATTTATACGCACGTCAGTTACCACACACACGGAGAGTCTTCGGCCGGTGGGGTTCGAACTTACAACCTAAGGAATTCGAGTCCAAAGGCTATCCCGGCCCTGGGATTTATTACAATACAGCTACATTTAAAGTCTCCTGCACATTTGAATACAACTTGTACCCTATATGTGAGCTGTTTTCTGCATTGTGTAAAGAAATTATAAAAAGTGCCTTATTCTAAAAGTATACTAAAAAATCGAGAGAAGAATTCTTCCAACAGTTATTTGACTACTTTAATCTTTTCAATGGGTAAAGCAAAGCCATATGGAAAAGATTATTCAATATGGAAAGTTAATATAGAAACTGTGCTGTTTAAATATCATAATTTTATTTCTCCATCACAGTAATTTGTATAATTCATCCTGAATAGTATCCCCCCTCCATCATTTTATACCACACTATGAGTAAGGATAATCACTAGCTGTTATTCCATTAGGCAGACATTTAGTGACATTGGATTGATAAGGAGGTACGCTTTATTATTTTCTCGTTATATATTTAGTAGTTCTTGGTTATCATTGGTGTTCTTCTGTTATTACAATTGCTGTTATCTGTTTTTATTCTTCTTACTTTTTCGAATGCGAAGTATTATAATTTGACCCTTTGGCTCGCAGATTTAGCATTTAAATATAGATAGTTTGAAATTTTGAACCAATTCCATTCAACCGTCGACTATATTTCGCATTCAAATAAACGAAATTATTTATAAAGGCAATGACTTCAATCAATAAATTTCGGTGTGTTATCTTATGATTGCTACTATAATTCCGATTCAAATTTTGGTGTCAAATGGGAGCCAGAAAAGGCCTCCAAGATTCATATTCCATTAAAATCCCGTCAAATATCTACATTTCGCTTCTATTATTTGCAAATGACAAGCAAGTAACAGCCTTATTCAAGGCACAATTTTATTAGAGAATATGCGAGAAAGTTCCGGAGAGATCACACCAGTTGGTTTATAATTGATTTTATTTTCAATTTTAATTTATATAAAAGGTTTGAATTTGAAATATCAAATTATCTTAATACCTTGAAGATATTATTTTGTTGAAATATTTTACAAGAATTAATATACAATATATGGCTTCTTTATTATTACAAACAAGCAATGCTGCTTCCCAGCACGGTTAGTTCTATCAACGGAAAGACTGATTTACAATCATCTGTATTGGATGCTGCTCGGGTGCCAGCAAGTAATCCCAGAGCTTGGCGACCATTTTGCAATGAATTTGGCAACTTTGGCGACAAAATGGATAATGCTGAAAACTTTAAGAATTTTAATGATCCATCCAATAGTAACTGAGATACGACTGAATGGCCCAGAAAATTCTAGACCCGTCTTCCGGAAACTATAAAAGGCCAGTAATCCCAGAGCTTGGCGACCATTTTGCAATGAATTTGGCAACTTTGGCGACAAAATGGATAATGCTGAAAACTTCAAGAATTTTAACGATCCATCCAATAGTAACTGAGATACGCCTGAATGGCCCAGAAGTTTCTAGACCCGTCTTCCGGAAACTATAAAAGGCCAGCAGTCTCAAGCTGCAGTGTACCCAATCGGAATCGTAGACAACTAACGAGTCTTCGAGAAGATAGCGAAGCAACGACGGAATGCCAGCGTTGTGTGGAGTCCAAGCTATTGCTGAACTGGACTGTGTTCGGAGTCCTGTTGTCTATTGTGTAAGCAGCATCAAGTTGTGTGTGGAGTAGCCAGTCGGGTGGTAGTAAGTCGGCAGTTGGACACAGCTAAACCAAGGATACAGTGAGAACTTCATCCGTTTGGAGAGATCGTAGAGCAAAGTTTTGAGGATCCCCTCTCCTGCTGGATTTTGTCTCGCCGCTTTGTGTGCTGTGGTCGATTACTACTTGTGGGCTACTGTTTGCTGTGGTGAGCTGCTGTGTGCTGTCCTGTGTTCGTCTTGGCTGTAAATGCTTTGTCGTCTTTGTGTAAGTGTCTTCGTGTTAAATAAACGTCGTTGTTGTTTTCTACTGAGGACTGCTGATTGTTCTCACACCATATACCCACTACAGGCGAACCCGGTGATCCGTAACATTATTGACATATTTATCACTATGCAATATATTTGTTTTGTAAGAATTGATTATAACCGGTATTTATCACATTAATATAAGACGTCCACAGTTGTTTTGATATTGAATCGCCCACATAAAGCCAATAGATTAAGCGTAAGCTTCTATTTGACGAAAACAATATGATATAAACAGAAATAAATCTTTCATAGAAAACTCGCCCAATAAGCTTTTTCTGAAATGCGCAGCTAAAAATAATCTATATGAAGATATTTCTATTGTCTATTTAAAGGATTTTCTAAGATATTACTTATTTTAAAAGGGTTTTCTTGTGCGTGTTTAAATCTTCATATCTTTCCTGTTTTTTTCCTTTAAAATAACGGTGTTATTTTACAGTATTTGCTCGATTTTTTTTTCTTTTTGTTCTTTCTATGTTTCATTTGATGGGAAAAAGAACCTTTCAGCATAAGTGAGTTTTTGTCGAAAGTTACTCTCGGAATGTAATATTTTGAAATATATACGAAGGATTACAGAATATGAGAATTATTCGTTTAAAAGCTTGGCTGATGGGAAGAAAGAGAGGTATAATTAAGTTCTATAAATTATATTAGCGAATGAGTTTCGAAGATATAATATTTAAAGTACATTTAATATTGTAGATTTCTGCCGTAGAACAGCAAAATAGGAATATTTTCCTATTATTAAGTCAAAAAGTGGCACTTATTAAGGTTGCGTGAAAATGAATACTATTAATAATAATTTTTGTAACGAAATTATTTTTAATAACTATAAGAATAATACAAGTAAAATTAAATTAAGAATATGATTAAGAATCAAATTAAATTAAAGCTGCATAAATGAATTGAATTTATAAAAGAATAATTTTAAAAATACACTTATCAGTAATTTATTACTTATCCACGTAATGCTCGTGATGCATACGTAAGTTTCGGATATAAGATTCTCCATATTTAATCGCTTTTATTAAACTAAATTTCTTTCATGCTTATAAAATACAAATTTTGTAAGCAGTTTTTCGCTCACTTGCTAATTCCCCACAATTTGAACATTTCTTTTAAAAGCAGATAGTAGTAAATTCAATTAGAGGTAGTTTCCAATCAGAGACACCACATTGTATAAAATTGGCGATAATTGTTACATATCGATAATACTGTTTTCCAGCGATGGTAGTCTCTTAGCTGAAAAGAAAGATTTATAGATATTCTCAGTGAATGTCATTTTAATTATCTCCGAACTTGGTGACGAACCTATTGTTCGTTTGGTGGCTTGATATCAAATTTGGCTACAAAATGAAAATTTTGAAAAATGCGAGTAATATTGCATTGTGTCTATTGGAATACTATATCTGGAGATCTCTCTAGAAATTTTTATGACCTTTTATGAGACTATAAAAGACAAAGCGCTAGTATGAGAAACCAATTCTCTCTTTGGGATGTCGATCTCGGAATGAGCTTTGTAGCTGCATTTTGAGTACTTTTTCTGTTTTATGCCTGATTAGGTTGTGAATTTTTACAAATGCTGATCTTTTTGTAGACTTCAGATAAGTGTTTTCTACCTGTTCTTCGCATTTTAAGAAATAAAGCATTGATTTCTATTATCCTACATTTCGACAATAAATCCATCCGATGATCTCAGCAACAATAGAGTGTGATTAGGTTTAAGATTTACAACTTAGTTAATTAATTTAACTAATTTAATTACATTTTTAATCTGATTTAAAACAATTGACTGGTAGCAAAGTTTTAAAAAAATTATCTCAATGCATAATAAAATATTGAAAATAATGCGATAAAAAGATCTTTAAACATGTCTTCTTAATGTCCAAAAGAGTACAGAATTTTGAAAAACAAGGGAATTAAAATTGAATCTTAAAAGCACGAAATGTTGAAATTTTGTTTAAATTGAGCCATAATAAAAATGGAAGTTTTAGGTATTTATTAAAATTAACAATATATTACATATATTATTAACATTTCAAATTACTTGGGGCATATTTTTGAGCTTCCTATAGTATTTTTCTTTTATTTTAATTGTTCAAATTATAAATAAAAAGTAAAACTTTTTGGATTAAAGTATTAAAATTTTACTTAAAAACTATAACTAATTTTTAATTAAACGTAACTAAAATCGTTAATCTTTATTTTCTTGAATTTATTTTTAAATTGTAATTCCAGAAACTACAAATGAAATACCTAACTTTTAGAAATTCTGGAATAAAAATTTCGAAAAAAAAAAAGAAAAAATGAATCAAGTTTCCTTGTGTTCCTAATTGCGGCAGGTGGAAGTAACTCTGGAATTTCCCTAATGATTCCCTAAATCAGATTCCGTTAATTGTCTTCCGAAGTCTAAATGCATTTAACGGGATTAGATACTCTCCGTTAATCCATTTAATGATTGGAGCATTTAAATGATTAATCCCATAATGTCATCTGATTAGCGTATGTCTTCAAACACTTTATATTTCAATGCATTCTTTTCAATTCTTACTCTGTAAATGACTGGAAAATGACAAGATATACTATTAAAAATAACCATTAAATAGACCTAATGATTAAACGTGGAACGAAATATGAATATTAAAATGGCCAATTTTAATAGAAATTTCATAATTTTTCACTTAATCACTTGTCAGAACGGATAGTATATTAATATTTACTTATTACCACTCCAGCTATGCTTACAACAAGGATTTAAAAAGGATGGAATGAAGTGGAACGAAAAATTTGTATTTTACCTCAATAGCTAAATAATTAATTAACATAAAATAGACCTTATGATTAAACGTGGAAAGAAATATATGTATTAAAATGGCCAATTTTAATAGAAATTTCGTAATTTTTTCATTTAATCACTTGTCGGAAAGGATTTTATATTAATATTTACTTATTATCACTCCAGCTCTGCTTACAACAAAGATTTAAGCAGGGTGGAATTAAGTGGAACGAAAAATTTGTATTTTACCTCAATAGCTAAATAATTAATTAACGTAAAATACACAATACTAAAACAATACAAAATGAACATGATGATGAATGCTTAAACAAAAGAATATACCGTTGCAGAACAAAATTTCGATAAATTTGACTACAATGGCTTCATATTTTATTTAAAAATTTGTTATGAGAACCCAGGATAATGTCACTTCGTTGTTCAAGTGTCCAATTAAGATATTCAAATACGAAGCGGGATAAATAAAAAAAAATAAGGACAATGCAAAAATAAGTATAAAATTTTAACATTATATCAATAATTTAAAAGAATTTACGTACGTTATAAAATAATTTTTATTGGTAGTTAAATTTTGTCAAGTCTTGATTAAAACTAAAAATTCAACTATGTATAAATATGTTTAGTGGGAAAAATTATAAAAAATTTGCAACATGCCTTTTTCTGTATTAAAATTTCAATATTTCGAAATTTTTATGCATAGAATTTTTTTCCAAAAACATGTATAGGTACAGGTTCTGTTTTACTTTGAGTTTTTATATTCTCCTAGACAACTGTAGAATCAAATCTAAAACTTCATTTGAAGCATATATATTTGGAGGCTTTTTTGCAACAAAAAATGTAATTATTAGACAGAAATACAGATTAAACGAAACGAAATGTAAATATTAAATTTTCCAATTTTCATTGAAATTTTGAAGTAATTTCTCTTAATTACTTTGCCAGAAAGAATATTATCTTAATTTTTATTTATTACCACACCACTCTTCCTTATATTATGTTTACAACAAGTTCAATAAGGCAGAATGGCATGGAATGATACGAAAAATGTTTATTTTACATCAATTGCTATATAATTAATTGAACTCAAATTTAATGTAGTAATAGACAATGTTACTAGCAAACACAAAATATACACGATATTTTTTAAAGGAACTACTATTCCGTTGCAGAATGAAATTTCAATAACGTTGACTACCATGATTCCCCATTTTATTTGAAAATTTATTATACTCAGGATAATGTCGTACCATTGTTCAGGTGTCCAGTTAACATATTCACATATATAGCGGAATAATAATAATAAAAAAAAAAGACGATGCGAAAATAAGTATGACCCAAATGTTGCGACTTCGGTCCTCGCTGTAACCAAATCGCTGCATTGGTGACCCGACGTAACAAAAATGATCACTCCTGTCCTGGAGCTGTTATCTGGCTTATAAAGCTTCAGCACCGAAGCATGTACATTCTGAGGCTTTACTGCTGTAAACCAGTGGGTGGGATCTTTCGAAAACTTTCTCGTACACTCTCTAATAAAGATATTATCCCAGTGAACGCCTTGAAAGGCATTGGTGTACAATAACTACGAAACATTAAACTTTGCTGTGAATGTAGCATTTTTATTGAATCTACGGTGTCATTCTTGGCGAGTGTTTTGGCGATTAATCCCTGGTATGTGGTCAAAAGTAACTAAAAATCGAATTTCGTTTTCAGAGGCGTTCTTCCCAACCTTTTGGAACAAAAATTTGACATGAAACTATATTTAAAGTTACAAAATCATGTGCCAAATTTCATATATTTAAGTCATTGCGTTGTTGTGTTATCGCTTTTACTTGTTTTTGAAAATACAGACTGACAGACTTCCAGGTCCTTGTTGGATTTCGCTCAAATTTGATAGGTGTTTACACTATAGATGTCAAAAATGTTTACTGAATTATATCAATCTAGCTCAATTCGTTTTATAGTTATATATGTTACATTATATATATTTATATTCGAACAGTAGAACATACGGACTTTCTTTAAGATGTACGTACACACTTGAAGATTTTTTTTTTAATTTTAACTTTAAAAATCCAGTTTTTTCACAGTAGGTTATTAATATATGTTTAAACTCATTTCAGTGAGAAAAGACCATATTACACTAATTAATAATTAATTAAATAATATTTAATGAGCTAATTAGCCTATTTTTTGAAACATGATATCTTAAATTCTAATTTGTACAGACACACAATTCTAGTTGGAAATGATGCCTAATATTAGTCTTCATGTTGTCTGCCTCAAACAAGTTATAAAAATGTATAGTTTTTTTTAAACAATTTTTTCATCAACGATGAATAGAAAAAGCGAGATTTTTTCTGTAATTTTAACTTTTAAATAGCTATTACAAATTTA
Source organism: Argiope bruennichi (assembly GCF_947563725.1). NCBI lineage: Eukaryota > Metazoa > Arthropoda > Arachnida > Araneae > Araneidae > Argiope > Argiope bruennichi. The sequence continues at coordinate 105,213,002 of NC_079160.1, read as the reverse complement.
TTTCTATAAATATAACTTTGATTGAGGCACAAAACATCCGCTATTTCACACAGATTATTTTGATATATAAATAACTGTACTTGGTTCATTTCTTGTTGAGTTATGATTGTTTGAATGACGACACATAGTGGAAAAATATCATTCGTCATAAAATGAGTTTTAAAAACACCGTAACTAGAGTTTTTAAGGAAAGCACCTCAAGAAAAATAATTATAACTCGAAAAATATTTCGAATATTGACAAAATCGTAGTATCGTTTGAAAGCTAAAGGATCAGAGAACATTATTAAGCAATAAAAAAATATTCGATATTTTGAACGATTTTTGAAGATTCAAGTGTGTACATACACCTTACATTTTGTTCAAAATTTAATAAAAATCTACAAATTTGATGCAAAATCTGTATATCAAATTTTATCCGTCTAGTTCAAACCGTTTTTCAATTATCGTTGTATTAGATAGGCGGACATTTTCCAAAAATGTAGTGTTTTTTTTTTTTTTTTTAAACTCAGGGAGATCTAAAACATGGAGATTCTTTAAAATCTCGAGTTCCATATTTTTTTTTTTTTTTGACAATCACAGTACTTTCTGTATACATCATGCAATAGAAAATAAAAATGCATGGCTGGCATTATCAGACATAGAGAGGCTAAATGAACAACTTGGTTGGAAAGAATTCGATAAATAGATTTTACTATCCTGACTTAATATTTAATAATAAATATTTATTTTTCCATTTCATTTTATATTTCTTTATAGAAGTGGTAGAATTTATCTTCAATGATCTGAAGAAGAATTAAAAAACTGTTTGTGGGCTATTTAAAATTCTTTTGATCAATAATCACAATTATGTCGAAAAAATAATGTATTGCTTCGGAGGATAATAAATCTATTTTAACCTTTTAAAGGGCCATTTTTTTCTAGTCATATTATGTTAAAATATTTTTAGGCTTGAAATTAGAATAAGAAAAGGGATTCATATAGCTTATTAGATAAATTTAATTTGATTAATTAATTCAGTTAATTAATAATTAAGTAACAGATCAAGACACATAATTTTGTCTCAGAAGTTTCTGATTTACTAAAAAAATTTGTCAGAACTTATGCCAACATACATAATTTCATACAAAGATAATTTTGGTGGGAAGCATACTTCCCACGGCCCTAGAAAGGGTTAAAACATTATATATTTAATATTACTTAAACTGTGCTTACTTTATCAAAATTAAATAAATATCCTTTTCGAAAAGTCGCTTCGTCAACAAAACCATATTATATTTCCGATTTTACTAATCTAAATCATTTATATCTTACAAAAAGGAAAAAAATTACCGTTTTACACACAAACTTTCAAACACACTCACGAAAAAAAACCACTGGAAAATCGAAAAAGAGAAAAACCATGCCTTTAGTCTTTTCATAAAGAACGAGAGCTAAAGCCGTCGAGAAAGATATCTATCTATAAGGAAAAAGAATCGCATCGATTGATTCTGAATAAGATGGATATCCTTCGACGCTCCTGACATTTGACATTCATTAGGGGGGTTCATATCTTTCGATGGAATCTCCTTCCCCCGGTCCTGTCTCGTCGATCAATTTTTCTGTCTCTCTCTCTCTCTTGAATTCGCAGTTATGAATATTATTAAACTCCTGTAAGTGCAGCGTTTTTGAATCACATTTAATACACATTACTAGTTTAGTATATATCTGGAAAAATAAAGGACAACTGAGTTCTTAAATAAATATCATTTGAATGCGATGAATGGGTTTAAGAAATTCCGTAAAGTAACTCACACACAAGTTTATGTCATCACGTTTCTTATTTAATTTGTTAATAGTTATTTAATCAAAATTTTGGGTGATAAGATGAAAGTAAAAAAAAAAGCTGTAATCAATATTTTTTTAACAAAAAATAAAAAAAAGAATGAAAAACTGAATTCTTAAATTTAATCAAAGAATTGCTTGAAGAAATTTTAATGCAACTTAAAGGGGAAGCTTATATTTTAATATTATTAGTTTAACGCGTTAATACCCGAGAAAATAAAATTACGAAAAACGGAATATCCATGTGGGAAAACGATGTAATTTTTATACAACTTAAAGGCATTATATTTTAATATTATTTGTCTGATGCGCTAATATCCGTGTAAATTAATTTTTGAACGATGGAATATCAATGTGGGAGAAAGATAAAATTTTTATTCTACTTAAAGGGAAGTTCATATTTTAATATTATTTGTTTAACGCGTTAAGAAACTTTTGAAAGACGGAATATCAATGTGGGAGAAGAATGGAATTTTTATATTTTCCATTTGTTTTAACCAGTGGTAATGGTATTCCTAAAACGTTTGTCGGCTCTGCCGAGCTTTTTTAATTCTTATTTCTCATCAGAAAAATTAATAAGGCAAAGACTGCCCTTTTAGTAAATAAATGTAAACGAAAATAATTGGCATGACACCATATTTAAATTTTTTGACAACATTTAATTGAAGTAGGACGAAACATAACATATATGAACACTATTACAAAATTTAGCATGAGAACATCATAGAACTCCGAACATCCACCTCTCTCTTCTCTCGGCACCGTCTCTCCCGCCGTCCTTCTTCTCCACACTTTTCCCTTCAGTTCGTTTTCTGGTTCTAATCATCCGCAGCGCCCTCACAACGTTCTCTCATACTGTGTAATAAACTTTTCGTGCCGGAGTAAGCCTCATATGGCAATGGCGTACAATAGCGGCTAAATATAAACTTTTGGGTGAATTTAGCATTTTTACTGAATCTACCGTGTAATCTTTGGCGAGCTATTTGACGATTAATCCCGGCAGGCATTAATAGTATCCAAAAATTCAAATTTTTGTTTTAGACACGTTTTTCTGAATTGATTGAAACAAAAATTTGACACAAAATCCACTTATAGTCACACAATCTCATACTCTATTGGATTATTTAAATCAATAAGTTTGTGAACTATCGCGTTTGCATGTTTTTGAAGTACACACCAGCAGACAGTTAACTCATTCATGGATTCGGCTCAAAATGTGATGGATGCCTACACTGTAGATGTTAAGTCTGCATACTAAATTTTATCTACCTAGCTCTCTTCGTTTCGTAATTATGGTGTTAACTTGTATTCGACAAACGGATTTCCACTGAAGAGATTTTACTCAAATTTGATAGAAATTTGCAACTTTGGTGTGAAGACCGATTACTAAGTTTCAACTGCCCAGCTCGATGCGTTTTTGAGTTGTCTTTGCCACAAAGACAGACAGGCGGAGATTTTTCAAAAATATGTTCTGTCAATTCGGGGAAGTCTAAAACATGGACATTCGCTAAGACCTCGATTTCGAATTTTTTTCATGGTTGCTATATTTTCTCTATACTGCGCATTCGAGAAAGTAAAAAGTATGACTGATTTAGTTTTTCTACCACCCAGCGGACGCGCGTATGTGAGAGATACGCTTGAGAGAATACAATTGTTTTACTATGGGGCTTTACGGAATCATGCTTTTAGCTATGGCTATGGCTCTTTTTTATTTAGCATCTCCTTTTGACGAACTTTTAGGTAAAATTTGAAATTCGAGGCATTGTTGAAATTCTCAGAGTTTTTTATTTTATTTCAGAGATACTCTCTGTCGTTGAGGCAAATTTTTGCTAGATCTTCTTTTCTTTGCTTTTTTAAAGATATTACTGATTCAATCAATAATTACGTTATTCATTCGACAAAAAAAAAAAGAAGAAGAAGAAGAAAAGCTACTTATGGGGAAATATCTATAACAACTAAGAAATGTTCTTAGAAAACTTAAAAAAAAAAAAAAAAAAAAAAAAAAAAACCTCTTTACAAAGCTAGCTGAAACTAAAAACTGTTGAAAATAAAAAGAAGCTCAAGGTTTTGAAAAATTAAACGATGTGTCATTAAGTAAAAAAGACCTATCTAAGTGATAGTATAATAGAGTATATTCGAATCACAAGGTATATTCTTTTTACAAATGTATAAAACACATATCTAATATTATTACAAACCTGTAATGTTTCTCCCCAGCACGCTTAGTGCAAGCACTGGAAAGGCTGTTTTACGAGCAGCTCTGATGGGTGCTGTCGGGTGCCGCACCAGTGATCTCAGAGCTTGGCGACAAATTTAGAGACCATTTTGCAGCTTGGAGTCAAATTTGGCAATTTTGGTGACAAAATAATTACTGGAAACTTCTAGAATTTTAGCGATTCAGCCGATAAGAACCGAGATACGCCTGATTGGTCCAGAACCTTCTCCACCCGCCTCCGGGAACTATAAAAGGCCGGCAGTCTCAAGCCGAAATCAATCGTGTAAAGAGTCTACGGCGAATAGTTGGATCAGTCCAGCGAAGAGCTCAACAGATTGCTGAATTGAGCTGTGTGCCGAGCCCTGGTGTTTATTGTGAAAGCAGCACCGAGTCGGGTGTATAATAGCCAGCCTTGTAGTAATGAGTCGGCAGTTCGATACAGCTAAAGCGATGAGACAGTGGAGAATTGCAGACGTTTGGAGGGATCTAGTCGTAGAGTGAAGCTACGCAGATTTCCTCCTTCTGCTGAATTCTGTCTGGCCGCTTTGTGTGCTGTGGTTGTTTTTACTACCGATTACTACTTGTTGACTAATGCTTGATGTAGTGTGCTGATGTGTGTGTTCTGTGTTCGTTTCAGCTGTATATTTGTCGTCTTCGTGTTAATAAAAGTCGTCTATCACTAAAGGACTGTTTATTCATCGACCAACAAATCGCAAAAGGACCCAGGAGTATCCGTAACAATATATTTGTGACATATTTGCTCAGACTGTAGCGATCCGTTGAAGTAAATATAAAACGGGCTACTTTCCTTTTATATTTAAATTATTGCTTTCTTTTATTTCCATATTGTTCCAAAAATTTTCCAACAATTTAAATTTACCTACTTGTATATTACAATTACATTAATTTTATTTTTAGATCACTCAGGTAACTCCCTGGTCATTTTATATTTTATTATTCATTGTTTCCCTTTGTTAAAAATAAAAATCGCTTAAAATAGTCTTATTTATCAACCTTTACCCTATTACAACCTATTTTTCACAATTAACATCGTGAAAGATTGTAATAGTGTATCTGAGAATTGCGAACGACCTTTCATACTATCATAGAGAGCGGGGCCCGATTGCAAACTTAAAAAAACATATTTCGAATCTAAGAACTGCTTAAAGAAATTTTACGCAATAAGTAAACATTCGTGTTTTTATTTTCTTTTTAATGAGTACATATTTATTTAAGTAAGAGCTATTCAAAAAAAAAGTGTAAGAATTTAGAATTAAATGTTTATTGACGTGGTGTTCACATCGCATTTAAAGTGTAAAAAGTATTGTAAATTTTTTTAAAAAAAGTCATTTTTTGGATTTTAATTCTCTACATTTTAGGCTTCTTTGACTCCAAATAACGCATTTTTTTTTTTTTTACTTACGTCGGTATTTGTGCGTGTAACAACTTTAAATAATCTTTGAAAATGATAGCTGAGTCAGCGTCCTGGCATAGGGGTAGCGCGTCTTTCCCGTGATCTGGGCTTCCTGGGTCGAGTCCCGGTTCGGGCATGGTTGTTCTTCATCTGTTCTATCTGTGAGATGTGTGAATGTGCCCTCCCTCCTGCAAAAAGGGGTTGTGCAAGCGAATGTGATGCGTGAGTAGGTAAATCGTACACTTGGCCCTAGTTGGCGCTACTAAAACAAAAGACGCTCCCCCACCGGCTTAAATCGCTGTCTTAGTAACAGCGGGCTTGTCCGTGGCAAGGTCCATAAGAAATAACAACATGATAGTTGAAGAATGGAACGATTAAACGGATAAAATTTTGCACTCTACATTTCGAAATTATAAATCTGTGTCCAATTTGTAATAAAGTTGGTCAACATATTGACTATCTTTCCGTGTATATGTCAATATGATAATGTGAAAATGCAGAAAATAACAGAAACCAAATATCGCATACCATCTTGATTCCAAAATTTTAGCCTTTTATCAAAATTTGAATCTGTTGTTCGAGGGCAAGATGTTTAAAATACATGCTATATGATGACATTGAAAGCAAACTATCTTCCTGGGGAACAATAAAAGAAATTTGAAGAGAAAGCAATCGCGTTGGTTCTTATTTAAGTTCATATGTCAGTACATAAACATTTCTTTACAGATAAGAATCGTCAACAGATTTCTGTAACTCTATTTTGCTGTATAGTCAACTTCTGTTTTCAGAGTTTGATTATTTTTAAGTGTGCGAATATTGAATGTGAGCAAACACGGAAAAGTTTATAAAGGCGCTTATATTCATATATTCAATAATATATCTTGTTTTGTATTTGGTAATATTTTTTTTTTCTATTTTATTGGATCACCGTTTGTTTCAATTCGATTTTAATGATTAATTTTAATTTGAATGTTCCTGATTATGTAATTATGGTATCGCAAACATTACATCTTAATTATATTTTTATGCTAGATTCTAACAAAAGATAATTGTCCGAGGTCTGCTAATATTTTCTTTCAGTAGGTTTTTTTACTTTATATTTAACATTGCGTTGTTCCGCGGATTGCGGATTTCAACATTTTCGGAATATTTCTTGAAATGAAAGGATTTTTTATATATATTTATTTATCCTATTGTTCATTTGATCATACTTATTTCATTTCTTGTTGCTTAAGTTTGGAATGGTTAATTATTTTATGAAGTTCTGATGACCCCCCCCCCTCCCAAGTTAATGTCATGTCGAATTTCTTTCGGTTAATAGATCATTATTTATTTCAATCCGATTTTAGTGGTCAGTTTTGATTTCAGTGTTTGAAAATTATGGCTAGAGAAAATCCCATTAAAATATATAAATACTATATATATATATATATATATATATATATATATATATATATATATATATATATATATATATATATATAGGGTTAAATTTATCTTTTAATGCATGCTTTCTTGTGGGCTTGTTGCCATAGACCTTTGATATCAACAAGTCCCATAAAAGAAATCCAATGGTGTTAAATCACACGATCTAGGGGGCCAATTCTCAAATTTTCGAACTGTGGTCACAGACTTTTATCATTTTTGAAATATTCTGCAACAATGAAAACACGTTGCTTTACCGTTTAATACTCCTTTATCTTATATATATTTTTTAATAATCTGTGGCAATCAGGTTTGACATATTGTAACAGGATAACAGCCTGTCTAGACGGACATAATTAATAGTTTGTAATGAATACATTCGAAATTTACCTTATAAAGAAATTGTCACTTACATCTGAAAGTTTTCTTTTTATTTCATCCAATAAAATACAAAAACTGACAATCGGCTAAATTCTTCGAAGTCAAATAGTCACTTCAAAGAAAAGAAACGGAAGAAATACGAACAGTGTAATTATCTACAGGAAAACCCGATAAAAATATTTTTACATCTACGATAATTAAATACACAAATACATAAATTTTCCTCTAAAGATTATTCTTAGTTGTACATTTAAATAATGATTAAAAGGGCGGGTTTCCGTGACAAATTTATTTCTATTTATATCATATGTCAATATTTTCTTTCAATAAAGGCCGACTCTAAATCGATTAGTTTCGTGTGGGTGATAAATATCAAAACAAGTTTAGTTATCTTGCATTAATGTGATAATTAAGGTTTTACAAGATCGCAAGATCGTTTGTAAAGATTATATATTTATGAAGTGCATATATTTATGAAATGCTATTCTGATGATTTAGAAAGGAAATTGCGATTTTACAGTTTAAGCAACAATTAAGCTATGGAAGAGGCGAATGGGATTGTAGTTTCCTATTGTTCTAACGGAATATCGACCTGAAAATTTTTGTATTGAAGTATAACAACAGCCAATGGAAATTGTCTTTAATCAAATACTAGATTTACCAATTGAAAGGAGATAAGTTGATTCAATATAAATATTTTTCAAAAATTAAAACTGAATTTTAAAAACCAGATTTGATTTTTAGAGCATTATTCTGTATTGTATCTAATCTCTTACCATCTTTAATCTCTTTAAATTTTATAAAAATATTATCAAACAAGATTATAAGCAGTAGAACTTTCTTTTGCATAATTATTTCATGCTAATTTTCTCACGTCACCGAAAACATAAATAAAACTTTATTAAAAAGAAATCTTCAAAATAATTTTCTAAATATCTATAAGGAATTTATATCACAATATCAAAAAAAATTCTAGCTCATCTGATAAAACATGCTTCTTTTTTAATTTATCTCATTAACTGGTCCTTTTAGCCTCAATTTTTCCTTAAGAAAATAATAAGACATTTATTTGCTTATCAGTTCTTTTTCATCTGTTGTTGATCGTTTTCTTGTTCGAAGAACACGTTTTTGTAACGCGTTGGCACTTTCATCCTTATTTAAGACCTTATTTAAGACCATTTATTTCTATGTTATCTCAATTGTTTTAAATACTCTGTATCAGGTTCAAAATCTTTAAATGAGGTATGTTGTCCCTGCACATTGGTTTAAATAATAGATTAACAACTGGTTGAAATTAAAATCATGTCATAAAATGTAACCTTTTATAAATGCACCCATATGCGATAAAATTCTAAAGTAATTATATGAATTCATTATATATAAATATGTAACGATATTTTAAACTCTTAATTTAATCCAAATTAATTTCCAAAACTTTATCTTAATTTAGCCCATCGTAATTTCATTCTAAAATATTCTCTTATTTCGTGATCCAATTCCACTTTCGGTTTAATTAATTCCTCTGTAAAACTAATGCGCCATCAATGCTACGTATCAAGAGAAAGTGATATCTTCGGTTGACCTTGAAAAGGTGTCAAAGGTCACACGTGTATTGAATTGGCGCTTGGTCAGAAATCCTATGTTATATAAGACTAGTGATCATTTGTGCGCCCCTTTTTGACTTCTGTGTTTGGGCCGCGCTTTGCCTTCTTGTAAATAATCATGCTAGCTTCCCGAGAGAGAATAAAACGGAATTAAAAATACAAAGTCTCTTCACTGCTTCGAACCTGCATTCTACTTAAACCAAAAATTTGTTACATATTATTTAGCCAACGATTCGAAATTCATTACATATATATATTGGCGACAAACTTAGCAATCATTTGGCGCATTGGCGAGGAAGTTGGCAATCACGGTAACAAAATAGATAATACTGATATCTTTCAGAATTTTAGTGATAGAGCCAATAGGAACCGAGATATACCTGATTGTTCCAGAATTTTCTGTGTCCGGCTCCGGGAACTACAAAAGGCCGGCAGCCTAAGCTGAAGTCAGTCGTGTACAGAATCGTGGAAAGAATCAGCCGCGAATAGTTGAATCAGTCCAGGAAAAACAAGTGTTTTGTGCAGCTCGAGCGATTGCTGAATTGATCTGTGTGCCGAGTTCTAGTTGTAGAAGCAGCATAAAGTCGTGTGAGGTGTAATCAGTCGTCTAGTAATAAGTCGGCAGTTGGATGCAGCTAAAGCGAGGAGACAATGGAGAATTGCAGACGTTTGAAGAGACCGTAGGAAGAAGCTACGAAAATTCTCTCCTCCTGCTGAATTCTACCTGGCTGCTTTGTGTGCTGTAGTTGTTACAATTATCGATTACTACTTGTGGACTCCTGTTTGTTGTAGTTTGCTGTTTCGTGTTGCCTGTATTCGTCTCAGCTTTATATCTGTTGTCTGCGTATTCTTGTCATCGTGTTTAATAAAGGTCGTCATTCGTTATTGAGGCTTGCTGATTGTTTTCACACGATACACGCAGTACAAGCGAACCCGTTAACTTTACGGACTAAGTGGAATTGAAGTTCCGTAACAATATATTAGGCTTTTTGTTAATTGTCTTTTATATCATACTTTCATTAGATGTATAAGTAACATCATATATAATATGTAATTATATTTTCTAATTTAAATCTTAATTATTTTCCTAATTCTTATTTTAACTCACATTAACTTCATCCTAAATTGTTTCCTTATTTCCTGAACCAATTCCCTCTTTTTATTTAATTATTTTTAACACCAGCCCTAAAAAACTGATGACTTATGTTTTTTCTCACGATCCAAAGGAAGGGTTGAAAATCTCTATCATTCACAAATATTTTTCAAAGATACCTACAATTCCTTTGCTTAAGCCGAAAGAAAAGAAGTCTCTATCGGAATCTAATAGTAAATTAACTGAAGGGAGAAATTTCTATCACTTAGCTCTTGCATCAAGATGTAATTAAACATAAATTTACCATCGCTTCACCCTTGTACAAATTATAACTCCTTGTGTGAAATAAAAAGAAGTAAAAGTTTCGAAAGTTTCTCCTTTCCAGCCTCGCATCTGCAAAATTGTTAGATATGATGTACGGTAATAAAACATTTGTCTAAAGTGATTATGTTCAACCTTCTTCTTTTCCATGTTTCTCCTTTACATTTTACTATCGAACAGAAAATTATGATTGTATTTGTTGTATATTTGGATTTCTCCAAGTTAACTCTAATAAATAATATCTATTAATAATAATGATAAATAAGTGTATCTTTTGAACTCACAGTTTGATCTAGAAGTATTAAATTCTCAAGAAATATAATTTGATGAGCCTGGGGAGGATTTTTGTTTTGAAATTTTAATTAGAATCTGAATTAATCAAAAATCAGGCCAGAGTTTGATTGTTTGTCCAAACAGCTTTTGTAAACTTTATAAATATGAAACGATTTTTACACCATTTTAAAACAGTAAAATTTATATTTTTAGTCAATTTAGTTGTTTTGTAAATTTTGAAAGAAAAAATTAGGTTTTAAAAATATGTTTTACTTTATTTTTAAGATTACCTTTCATTTCTGCAGTGAAATGCAAACCATGTTTATTATTATTATTTTCAAATAGTTAAACCAGTTATTTTCTTCCAAATTTGAAAGTTTAAGAGGAAGAATTCTGCTTAATATTTGTGCTATTTGCTTTCAGTTTGTTCCAAAAACTTTCTTTAATACACTCACAAAAATGAGTCCACTTTTGTGCAAGACAGTGAATACCAAGAATGCTCAAATTTTTATTTTTAATGTATCATACGGAAATTTTCATTTATCAATATGAAACAAGAAAACGATACTTCTGTATTATGAACTGCATGGCATTGGTAAACAATAGTTAAGAAAAATTCTATTAGCATATAATGTTTGGCGATTCATAAACAAGTACCCGAATGTGGTTAAAACACAAGCACCTGAAAACCGAAGATTGATCTCAATTCAAACCGACTGATAACAAAATTTATCACAGAATTGCAATCAGAATTACAAAATCCTAAAAAAAATACGAATGTACAAAAAAATATATAAAAGTCAGACCAACAGAAGGACAATTCTTTGACCGATGTGGTTCGAAATCGGAAAATATCCACATTTTAGTTATTAAAACTATGAACCAAATTTCATTTATCAAAACTGCTACGTTTTTGAATGATGGCGTTTCTATGCTGGCCAAAATACATAGCAACAGACGATCAATCCTTTGAATGGCTTCTTTTCAAATTTGCTACATATTTGCATTTTATAATTTTAATCTGAAAGTCAATTTTTATTCATCTAGATATTGAAGTTATAGCGCTCACTTTATTCGGACACATAGACAGATAAAACTCCTGTCTAAAAGATTTCAATTTGAATACAAACCATATACAAAATTTCATCCATCATGCTCAAAAAAATTTTGAATTATCGTGATCGCATACAGACTGACATCATTTCAAGAGTGCGTTTTTTGGATTCGGTGAGATCTGAAATGTTAAGAATCTTCAAAATCTCGAATTCAAGCATTTTAACAATTGAATATTTTCTCTTTACTTACTTTGCATATCAAAAGGAAATGCAAATTTAAATTAGAGTCGTGAATTACAATAAATATCGATAATTCCATTCTTATATTTTTAATGGCGCTAAGATTTTATAGAATTGGCTCCATTAAGAAAATGCATGCACATAAAGAATGTAACAGGTATGAGGTTGCAAAGATATTGCGACTTTATAACAATTTGATGTCTAAACAATATTTTGTTGACAGACTGGGAAATTTAATTGAAATTAAGCACATCCAATAATCCAGGACCCACTAGTTTTCAAAAGTTAGATTACTTTAAGATAGAAACTACGCTGAAAAATCAATTTTTTGAGGAAAAATATTGAATATTTTTTTATGAAATATTTTTTTTTAATTCTTGGAATTGAATATTTGAATATTGAGGAATATTTGAGTTTTGCTTCTGCGTTGTTTCTTTGCGATGCTATTGGATTTCCAAATAAAGAGACAATGTAGTCCTAAGACAGCTAGGCTGAAGGAGGGCCGCAATAAGATTGATTCATTTTTCTAGCTGGCAAATAAATAAATTTGTAAAAAAATAAAAATTCTATGAACGATGAAATGTTAGGATATTATTAACTCTATGTCACTTAAAAATAATCAGATTTCGACAAGTTCCATCGCATTCATTGAAATATTTATAAAAACGAACACCTGCTGCTGTGTATTAAAGTGGATAATGGGAAATCTGGAGTAGTAATAAAACATATTACCCTAAATAAATCCTTAGAATGTTAAGACTGTGTTGTAATGTGAAACTAAATTGATTATCTTATTACAAGAGGGGCGTTATAATCTGCGTTGTCTAGAGACACAGAATATTTAAATTTTTCACAGGGAAATTACATTGATTGTGGATGAATAAATAGCATAGATTGCATTTTTTTAAAATTTACATTTTAATAGTTTTTTTTTCAAATTCTGAGCTTTTGTAAAATCTTTTTACAGAAAATTTCATAAATTAATATTAAATGCCTATTCATTTATTATTTTTTATTTTTTGTTGAATGTTATATAATAATTTTTCAACATGTTTAGTAGTTTCTCGACTACAGAGATAAGTGATCTGTGCGTCAAAAAAAATTGGAATTATTTTTCAGTGCTTTATAATATGAAAAAAAAATGAAAATTACATTTCATTTATCAGTTTAACTCCAAATGTATACAAATTAAAAAGAAGTTTATTTTATTTCTTAGTTCAGGAACTAGGTAATATATTTCTCAAGATTTCTACAAGAGTTTGAACAAATCATTTTATAAAATATAAAACTAAAACGTTTTTGCCTTATACTTCTTTTTATCAAAAAATTATATATATATATATCAAAACTTTTTTTGGTTTTTAACTAAATGCACTTTTGTTCCATAATTGACTTTGTTTTTCTATCTATTTTATGCAATGATTCAAAAATATAAGCATTGTAAAACATTTTCAAAAAAATCCATTGTGATTATATTCACATAATTTAAAATCATTTAAGTGATATTTTTAATCAATCAATTTTGGCAATACATTTTTATATTTAACTTTGTGTAGCTCTTATGTTTCTAGAATTTTAACTCTTTTTTGCATTACATATCAAATGATTTTACACCTTAATCAGCAGGTGTCCTGGCATAGGGGTAGCGCGTCTTCCCCGTGATCTGGGCGTCCCGGGTTCGAGTCCCGGTTTGGGCATAGTTGTTCTTCTGCTGTTCTATCTGTGAGATGTGTGAATGTGCCCTCCTGTAAAAAGGGGTTGTGCAAGCGAATGTGTGATGCGTGAGTAGCAAAGTCGTACTCTTGGCCCTAGTTGGCGCTGCTATAAAAAATAAGAGACGTCCCCCTCAGGCTTAGTGCCATAAGAAACAAACATACAACAAACAAACAAACACCTTCATCATGTTGATCTATCTTATGCTTGGCGCAGTATAGTCAAATATAATTCTTGCGCCAAAAAAAAAATCAATCAGCCAACCGAGGATAGATTATTAATAAAAAAAATATTTTAAAGACATTTTATTATCATAAATACAAAAACATTCTTAAGGGCATCCCTTATAAAATACTATAAAAAATATAAATTTAAATCGTAATAGTACATTTGTTTGACAATTGAATCTTTAGATTACTTATTTCCCGAATCTTGATGAAAGCTTATTCATCACTTTGAAATTAACCTCTACATGTTGAATTACTACTAAATCATTTCTGCTAATATTCATTTCAATAGCATGGCTCCAAGAGTTATTTTACAAGTTTGTTCTCGCTCATCCAACAGCTAGTTAAGAATCAATGATGTAAAGGCAGCATCGGAAGCAATTCCGTGCATTGTCTTTAATCTGCCTCCGAGATCTCAGCCTTGAAAGGGCGCCCTAATAGCAAACATATGCATCCTTAAACAGCTTCTCTATTGCATTAATATTAATATCTGGCATACCAATAAGCTGCATCATCATTCAATTGTGCAAGATTCTAACCTCTGGCTTCCTTATTAATTTGCATTTCGGAAGCTTTGCTCTGAATAAAGCAGCCACGATGAAGTCTTGAACATTCTCTGCTATCTTCTGTGGTTCCGGACTATTTAATCGTGTTGGTCTAAAAGCGGTAATTGAAAGGGGGATATGTTTCTTAGATTTTTTTTTTTCTCCTAGAATTGATTTACAACTTTTGAATCTTTTCTATGATTTTAAGTTATATCTGTAATAATGTTAATAGATTGTTGTTTTTATCTTGGATAGAATTAATGTGGATTTTGCTGGATTTAAATAAAAAGAAAAAAGACCAATTTTATTGAAAACTTTATTGTGAAATATTGTACTTTATATTGTCCACTTTGTAGAAAAGTATGATATTGGCAATTCCTTGACGAAAGTTAATAAATCTATTATTCAACCCTATTGTGGCAAGATTGCTTTTTTGAAGAAAAGCAAAAAAAAATGTATATAGGTAGCTTCTTTACGCTATAAAAACATCAAAAAATAAATTTAAAAAAATCTAGAATATCATGTGTTTAATAAAACTAAGTTGAAAATTATTTTATAGTGGTAGTATATTTTTATAAAGTTGTATGTATGGTATACTGTACAAAATGAACATAAGGGTTAAAGTAATTGGCCAACTAGTACTCCCAGCTCAAATCTGTTCTGCTAATTTTATTTTATTTAAAAGCAAAGAGATTCTAAAATATGTTTTTAACCCTTTAAAGAGTCATTTTTTTCTGGCCATGGTATATTAAAATAAGATTGGATTTGAAATTAAGATTGGACTAAGAAAAGTGGTTCATTTAACTTATTAGATAAATTTAATTTGATTAATTAATTAATTTGGTTAATTAATGATTAAGCAGCAAATCAAAACACGGTATTTTGTGCGAGATAAGGAACTGAAGAATCTAAGTTTCTGTCTTATTGAAAAATGCGACAGAATTTATAACAATCTATATAACTTCATTCGAAGGTAAATAAATTTGGTGGGAAGCATATTTCCCATGGCCCTTGAAAGGGTTAATGGAGCATATTCTGGAATCGCTTTTCTTCTTCACTCCCGAGGGAAATCTCAAAATCACGACATTCACTTACTTTATGACAAAATAATCACCTATATAGCTCCTGGGCTCTATTAATTGTACCTGATATGATAATTTGTATGTCATAGGGATTAACCATCTGTTGGTCTGTGCTTTCAGAAATAACGAAACACATTTGAAAATACATTTTATCTCAGAAATGAATGCTGAACTTCCATTATTCTTAAATTTAAAAGTCATATTTTGCTTTAATTTGTTTTAATTAAAATAAAATGGTATTTCGAAGATAATAAATCCAAAAATTGACAAATTTCCTTTGTTGCGTTTTCTGGATGTCAGATAAATATTCAAAAATATCTTTTTCGAAATTAATGAAAATTAGAGTAGGATTACAATTATTTTCATAAATGTTCTGAAATTAATAAAAATTAGTATGAAAACAATTATTTTCTTAAGTTCTTTAGAGTATTTAACACATGCAAATAGACTATTAAAACATAAAATATTTATAAGCCATTATATGTATATTTGATTTGTAAAACAAGAATAATATATGTTTTAAATATAAGCACAGTGTTCGTAATTAGATTAACATGTTCGTAAATCTTTCCTCCATTGCTCTTAATCTTATGCTGCAAGAATTGTATTCTTTAAATAACCAGATTTGCAGAACTTCAGCCTGGCCCAGAAATCTAGGTACTAGCTAAGTGGATTATTTATTGAAAGTTATTTATTAGAAAGAGGATTATTTAAGAGGATTTATTTATTGAAGAAATCCAATAAATGAAAGAAATTTAAATTAAAACGGTGAAATCATTAACTACTTTTTTTAGAAAAAAGAACTATAAAAAAGAATAAATAATACATTTAGCTATTTTTTTTTTTAATTTTCTAGTGCACTAAGACAAAAAGAAAGTATTATAATCTCAAAAATAAATCAAAATTAGAGATATAAATGAAACTTGACATTTCAGATCTTCCTGTGTCTGGAAAGTACAATTTTGGAATTATGTATGTCTGTGAATCTGATAATTGAAAAATGCTGTGAGCTAACCGGATGAAATTTGGGATATGATCTTTGCATCAAATTTATGGAACTCATTATATTAGAAGTCTAATTTTCCGAAAGCAAGGCAACACAATTACTAATAAACGAAATGATTTTCAAGATTTCAGATCTTCTGGTGTCCAAAAAATACAATTTTGTAAGTATAAATAAGTAATAACGAAATGAGTAATACAAATAAGCAATAAACAAAATGAGGTAAATTTTCAACATTACAGAGATTCCTGTGTCAGAAAAGTACAATTTTGGAATTATGTATGACTATGAATCTGATAATTGGAAAATTCTGTGAGCTAGTCGGATGAAATTTGGGATATGATCTGTGCATCAAGTTTATGGAACTCATTATATTAGAAGTCTAATTTTCCGAAAGCAAGGCAACACAATTACTAATAAACGAAATGATTTTCAAGATTTCAGATCTTCTGGTGTCCAAAAAATACAATTTTGTAAGTATAAATAAGTAATAACGAAATGAGTAATACAAATAAGCAATAAACAAAATGAGGTAAATTTTCAACATTACAGAGATTCCTGTGTCAGAAAAGTACAATTTTGGAATTATGTATGACTATGAATCTGATAATTGAAAAATGCTGTGAGCTAACCGGATGAAATTTGGGATATGATCTTTGCATCAAATTTATGGAACTCATTATATTAGAAGTCTAATTTTCCGAAAGCAAGGCAACACAATTACTAATAAACGAAATGATTTTCAAGATTTCAGATCTTCTGGTGTCCAAAAAATACAATTTTGTAAGTATAAATAAGTAATAACGAAATGAGTAATACAAATAAGCAATAAACAAAATGAGGTAAATTTTCAACATTACAGAGATTCCTGTGTCAGAAAAGTACAATTTTGGAATTATGTATGACTATGAATCTGATAATTGGAAAATTCTGTGAGCTAGTCGGATGAAATTTGGGATATGATCTGTGCATCAAGTTTATGGAACTCATTATATTAGAAGTCTAATTTTCCGAAAGCAAGGCAACACAATTACTAATAAACGAAATGATTTTCAAGATTTCAGATCTTCTGGTGTCCAAAAAATACAATTTTGTAAGTATAAATAAGTAATAACGAAATGAGTAATACAAATAAGCAATAAACAAAATGAGGTAAATTTTCAACATTACAGAGATTCCTGTGTCAGAAAAGTACAATTTTGGAATTATGTATGACTATGAATCTGATAATTGAAAAATGCTGTGAGCTAACCGGATGAAATTTGGGATATGATCTTTGCATCAAATTTATGGAACTCATTATATTAGAAGTCTAATTTTCCGAAAGCAAGGCAACACAATTACTAATAAACGAAATGATTTTCAAGATTTCAGATCTTCTGGTGTCCAAAAAATACAATTTTGTAAGTATAAATAAGTAATAACGAAATGAGTAATACAAATAAGCAATAAACAAAATGAGGTAAATTTTCAACATTACAGAGATTCCTGTGTCAGAAAAGTACAATTTTGGAATTATGTATGACTATGAATCTGATAATTGAAAAATGCTGTGAGCTAACCGGATGAAATTTGGGATATGATCTTTGCATCAAATTTATGGAACTCATTATATTAGAAGTCTAATTTTCCGAAAGCAAGGCAACACAATTACTAATAAACAAAATGATTTTCAAGATTTCAGATCTTCTGGTGTCCAAAAAATACAATTTTGTAAGTATAAATAAGTAATAACGAAATGAGTAATACAAATAAGCAATAAACAAAATGAGGTAAATTTTCAACATTACAGAGATTCCTGTGTCAGAAAAGTACAATTTTGGAATTATGTATGACTATGAATCTGATAATTGGAAAATTCTGTGAGCTAGTCGGATGAAATTTGGGATATGATCTGTGCATCAAGTTTATGGAACTCATTATATTAGAAGTCTAATTTTCCGAAAGCAAGGCAACACAATTACTAATAAACGAAATGATTTTCAAGATTTCAGATCTTCTGGTGTCCAAAAAATACAATTTTGTAAGTATAAATAAGTAATAACGAAATGAGTAATACAAATAAGCAATAAACAAAATGAGGTAAATTTTCAACATTACAGAGATTCCTGTGTCAGAAAAGTACAATTTTGGAATTATGTATGACTATGAATCTGATAATTGAAAAATGCTGTGAGCTAACCGGATGAAATTTGGGATATGATCTTTGCATCAAATTTATGGAACTCATTATATTAGAAGTCTAATTTTCCGAAAGCAAGGCAACACAATTACTAATAAACGAAATGATTTTCAAGATTTCAGATCTTCTGGTGTCCAAAAAATACAATTTTGTAAGTATAAATAAGTAATAACGAAATGAGTAATACAAATAAGCAATAAACAAAATGAGGTAAATTTTCAACATTACAGAGATTCCTGTGTCAGAAAAGTACAATTTTGGAATTATGTATGACTATGAATCTGATAATTGAAAAATGCTGTGAGCTAACCGGATGAAATTTGGGATATGATCTTTGCATCAAATTTATGGAACTCATTATATTAGAAGTCTAATTTTCCGAAAGCAAGGCAACACAATTACTAATAAACGAAATGAGTTTCAAGATTTCAGATCTTCTGGTGTCCAAAAAATACAATTTTGTAAGTATAAATAAGTAATAACGAAATGAGTAATACAAATAAGCAATAAACAAAATGAGGTAAATTTTCAACATTACAGAGATTCCTGTGTCAGAAAAGTACAATTTTGGAATTATGTATGACTATGAATCTGATAATTGAAAAATGCTGTGAGCTAACCGGATGAAATTTGGGATATGATCTTTGCATCAAATTTATGGAACTCATTATATTAGAAGTCTAATTTTCCGAAAGCAAGGCAACACAATTACTAATAAACAAAATGATTTTCAAGATTTCAGATCTTCTGGTGTCCAAAAAATACAATTTTGTAAGTATAAATAAGTAATAACGAAATGAGTAATACAAATAAGCAATAAACAAAATGAGGTAAATTTTCAACATTACAGAGATTCCTGTGTCAGAAAAGTACAATTTTGGAATTATGTATGACTATGAATCTGATAATTGGAAAATTCTGTGAGCTAGTCGGATGAAATTTGGGATATGATCTGTGCATCAAGTTTATGGAACTCATTATATTAGAAGTCTAATTTTCCGAAAGCAAGGCAACACAATTACTAATAAACGAAATGATTTTCAAGATTTCAGATCTTCCGGTGTCCGAAAAGTACAATTTTGTAAGTAAAAAAAAGTAATATACGAAATGAGGTAAATTTTCAAAATTACAGATCTTTCTGTGTCAGGAAAGTACAATTTTGGAATTATGTACGTCTATGAATCTGATAATTGGAAAATGCCGTGAACTAGTCGGATGAAATTTGGAATACAATCTGTGCATCAAATTTATAGAACTCATTATATTAGAAGTCCATTTCTCCGAAAGCAAGGCAATAATACAATTACTAATAAACGAAATGAGGTAAATAAGTACAATTTGGCAAACTTTAAAGTATAAATTTAAAGATAATAAGATAAGAATAAAGATAAAGATAAGGAAATTTGTACGAAATCTGCCAACGGGTGAATCGGCTTTCAAAATGTTTTTTTCTCAGGCACGTAAACGCGGCGACTCGAAAGTACAATGACTTAAATGATAAATATTTTGATATGCGATCTTGTGACTACAATTGCAGTTTAACCCTTTACACTCGAATGGTGCCTCTCACTCACCATTCAATACGGTGCATCATTTTGAAGTTTTATTTATTTATTTTTCAATTTTGATTGTTAAAAACACCTACAGAATGGTAAAAAGGTGTAAATTAATTTTTCGGGTAAATTCAACTTAAAACAATTATATATATATATATATATATATATATATATATATATATATATATATATATATTTCAGAACAATAAACAAATCTTTGCATTAGGTGAATAATTTTGCATCGAATTACTTTTCAAATTGCAAAGGGTTAATATGCCGGCGTCCTGGCTTAGGAATAGCGCGTCTTCCCGTGATTTGGGAGTCCGGCTTCGGGCAGGGTTGTTATTTACCCTGTTTTCTATCTGTGAGGTGTGTGAAAGAGCCCCTATATAAAAAGGGGTTGTGCAAGTGAGTGCCATCTTCATTTGAGCTAAAAGTCAGATTTCTGTCCTCGGATGCTCAGGATGCCCTCAGAAGCTACTGCTCCCACTTTCGGCTGTATAGCGGAAACGACATCATCATCATCAAGGGTTAGTGTAAAATTTTGATTTTTCAGTCGACCGGCAGCAAAATGCCCAAATATGTATTTGATTTTCTCGCACTTATGTATTAACAGCATAACAGCGACTAATCTCCAAAAATCCCGCAGTTGTTTCAGTAAAAACGTTAGATCCATGCCAAAGATCAATCTTCCGTAACTCTTCTTCATCTATAGATACAGTTAACATAGAAGTACCAGTTTTCTGAATCACTCTGTACAGTTTTACTATATTACGAAACACACAATTCTCAAGTTTTCTGTATCACTCTGTGCAGTTTTACTATATTACGAAACACACAATTCTCAAGTTTTCTGTATCACTCTGTGCAGTTTTACTATATTACGAAACACACAATTCTCAAGTTTTCTGTATCACTCTGTGCAGTTTTACTATATTACGAAACACACAATTCTCAAGTTTTCTGTATCACTCTGTGCAGTTTTACTATATTACGAAACACACAATTCTCAAGTTTTCTGTATCACTCTGTGCAGTTTTACTATATTACGAAACACACAATTCTCAAGTTTTCTGTATCACTCTGTGCAGTTTTACTATATTACGAAACACACAATTCTCAAGTTTTCTGTATCACTCTGTGCAGTTTTACTATATTACGAAACACACAATTCTCAAGTTTTCTGTATCACTCTGTGCAGTTTTACTATATTACGAAAAACACAATTCTCAAGTTTTCTGTATCACTCTGTGCAGTTTTACTATATTACGAAAAACACAATTCTCAAGTTTTCTGTATCACTCTGTGCAGTTTTACTATATTACGAAACACACAATTCTCAAGTTTTCTGTATCACTCTGTGCAGTTTTACTATATTACGAAACACACAATTCTCAAGTTTTCTGTATCACTCTGTGCAGTTTTACTATATTACGAAGCACACAATTCTCAAGTATGAAATTATAAATATCAGCACTAGTGGTATTACCAGCCTTGCCCAATGTCCACAGTTCCGTGAGGACAGACGGACATAACGACTTTATTAAATGGAATGCCAATTGTTTCTGGTAAATCACTCACGCTGGCTTTTTTCTCTTTTAATGTAATTTATCATAGACGGGTGATTTTGTTCTACACTTATTTTTCTTTCATTAAGAAATTTTTTCAGATGGTAATTATTTTTTTAAATTAAATCTAACTAAATAGTTTTTACCCTCAACTATTTCATTCATTTATAAGTAAAACAATAGTTAATCTTGTACATATAATTTTTTTTAGAAAAAATCAAGAAAATTCCAGTTTATCACAAAGGGTCTGAAACCGGAATTATCTTGAATAATTCAAGATTATTTATATAGAATTGAAAAAAAATTATAATTTCCTCTTTATATTTTAAACCTTTGCACGCCGGCGTCCTGGCTTAGGGGTAGCGCGCCTTCTCCGTGATCTAGGCTTCTTGGATTCGGGTCCTGGTTCGGGCATGGTTGTTCTTTACCTGTGTTCTATCTGTGACGTGTGTGAAAGAGCCTCCCTGTAAAAAAGGGTTGTACAAGCAAGTGTGTGAGTGTCATCTTCGTATGAGCTAGAAGTCAGACTTCTGCCCTCAGGTGCTCAGAGGTCTTTACCCTCAGAAGCTACTGCACAAACTCGGCTTAAATCGCTGACAAAGTCAGCGGCCTTGTCTACAATAAATGCCATAAGTAACAGCAATAACCCTGGATAAGTACCCTGCCATAAGTACCTAATAGCAACCACCGGGTGGTGCTTCTCATTCACCATTCAAGATGGAGGTTTATTTTGCTTTTTTGTTTATTTCTTTTTCAATTTTGATTGTTAAAAATACCTACAGAGTGTTAAAAAGATTTAGATTATTTTTTCGTTGGAAATTCAACTTAAATAATTATATAGATTTATT
Source organism: Argiope bruennichi (assembly GCF_947563725.1). Lineage (NCBI taxonomy): Eukaryota > Metazoa > Arthropoda > Arachnida > Araneae > Araneidae > Argiope > Argiope bruennichi. Next base: position 105,190,434 of record NC_079160.1, on the reverse strand, counting down.
TTTCAGTACAATAAACAAGTCCTTGTATTGAGTGGGTAATTATACATCGAATTACTTTCCCAAGTGCAAAGGGTTAGTATTTTTTTTAAACGATGCGTTTGTCTGGAACATTTAACAGATGTTTTTTTTTAATTCTAAAACATTTCAATCCACGATAACGAATCTAAGATCGGGAATGTCCTTGATAATCCCAAATGCTTAACCATTTCAGATTTTCAACAATAATTCACTGAGACGTTATTGTGTGGTTGTCTTCGTCCATTTGCATTTCTGTGCAAAATTTCTGACCCATCCATTGAATACCCTCAGCATTTTGTTACATTTGATTCATTTGCATATCCAGAAGGACTGTTCTGGGATGGGAATCATTTTGAATTTCGTTCTGAGGTTGAAGATAATATCTAAACAGTGCAACCACCTTTCTATACCTCCACTAACATGAGAGAGCCTTGCCTTCACCAACAATCAAATTATATACATGTCCTCAAGCACAATGAACCTTTCATGAAACTGAGTCTTCAACGCACAATCCTCTAACTCCAAAATTAAGACCTAATATAAAACCATCACAGTATCCATAGAGTTAAAAGTATTAATCAAGGTTTGCATTTAGTTATTCATCCTCCACTCTAAAACCACTCTTAATCATGCCCAAACAGCAATGACCACACAAGGTGGAAATCTTCCGAACTAATCTGCCAAAAAACACTTACGCTATTGCTACTTAACGCATCCACCTGTGATTCGGAACCCCGTAAATAAACACCAGAGCATTCATTAAATCCAGATAACCTCGTCGTGTAGAAAGTATTCTAGCCTCCCCCCCCCGTTTGACTTGAGGGACCATCAGCCTTTTAATATGACCATAAATCTATTAAATTGAGCGCGCCTTATAATAAGCTTTTACTGTTTTACTTAGTAATAAAGGCAACCCTCTATCTCGGCCTCAATCTGAAAATGATCTTGGATCAAATCATTAGGTACATCGTAAAGGTGGGGGTAGGGGGAGGCTTGGCGATTTTTTGCCTCTCCGGCGGGGTTTCGCCATTCAACTTTTCACCGCCAGACTCTGCTGGAAGAAGAGATTCCCTCTTTTCTTTTGTGTAACAAGCTTGCCTCCTAATACTATTATTACCGAACTCAAATGTAGCTCGCGGTGCTAGGCGCAACAGGGGGGCGTACTGATATTGAGTATGGAGTCTTAAGAAAAGGGACTGCTCCCGGATTTTATCAAATACTGTTATTATATATATATAGAGATTTTTAGATAAGGAGTGGTTTAATTTGTTTATAACAGCCGGTTCGCCAATCTTAATGATCGTTAAAATTTTAATAATTAAATATTTTATGTAATTCTTACCTTAACAGCTTCTTCATTAAAATATTTTAAAACTCAAATTTTGATAGTCATATAATTCACTCATAATATTATAAAGGCCTTCAGTCATAACGTAATGTGAACCTCTCTAATTTTCTGTTAGCTTCTGTAGAATTTGTGCTTTAAATTAAAGTGGAAATGATTAATCTGCAATTAATAAAATAATATTTTTTACTAAAACAAAGCATTTTTTATAATATGATTACTGAAAACAGAGTCACTAAGCATTTAAACCTTATAGGCATTAAAGAATATCTTTCTTAATTTATGTAATATCTCAAGAATTTGTCAACAAATTTTTTTCAGATTCATCATGAGCAGATCGATTAATTAACAATGTTTAGTTTTAAATGCATCAAACACTAAGAAAATACACAGAATCGTTTTGAAATAATCGGTCGAAAAATGTTAAGTCTAGCCTCATTAGTGTGGGGAAAAATCTGAAGCCTTACTCATTTGGCGGTGGGGAAAATAAATATTTTTGGCGGGAAAGTTAGTTTTTAATTAATAATTAAAATTCTAATTAAAAATTAAAAAAAAGGTACCCCAGGTGCACATTCCCGACATCCAAGGTATACATGTACCAAATTCGGTAGATGTTGGTCAAACAGTCTGGTCTGTAGAGCGCCAACACACACACGCACCACACCACACACACACATTGAGCTTTATTATAAGTATAGATATAGATATAGATAACGTTCATTTAGAAGCACCATTGGAGTTGTATGAAAATAAATCTAGTAATAGGGAACTGCTGTCAAAAATCGAGAATTTCTCGCCAAAATTGTTTGCTATACTAACGAAAGCCTTTGATTCTCCACTCTCCAATTTAATATTCGTCAAATCAGTACACACGGAAAATCTTGGGCATAATCGGTTTTCAGCTAAAATTTTTTAGCTTCGAAACTCGCCACTTCTAGATTTCGAATATACAAAATTGCAAACTACTTTTTACAAAACTTTTGTTGAAAAGTGTTTTTCTTTTTGCTCGAGGAAATTGCTTCGGCCTTATGGTATTATATCTGAGAGTTCGGAAAGAAGAACCTCCGGTTCAAGACTCCATTTCTTATGATAACTGTCATATATTTGGTCATTACTTCTTACAATACACAAACCACTTTGTGTGGCCTAATATTGTTGGTCTAATGATTAAAAGTGTTGTTATGAAATAATGGTTACGTTTTGCTTCGAAATTATGTCGTAATCCACTTCCCATACAGATCCATCATGTACTAAAACAATTTAGTCCATGTGAAATCTAGCATTGTGTTCAAATATCCAGTCCCTAGAGTATTGCCAAAATTAGAAAGGACGGGCGCCAGCTAAGATGTGAACTGTGGTTCAAAGTTAGGAAATCGGTCCGAAAACAGCTTTTTTTTTGTTGTTGCTCAAAGTCGAAAATTAATATATCTTAGTCAAGTTTAGTTTAGTTATATTAACGTCCCGTTGTAAAGCAAAACTAGGGCTATTTTGGGACGGACCTCGTAATTTTGAACCGCGGTCAGATGACGAGGGCGACACCTGAGCTGGCACCCCCTCTCCACACCACACACCACCAGCGGGAGGACGTTTGGCCTCACGAATTTAACGTGCAACAGACCCCCTTACACGACTGTTCTTCGGTGGAATCGGGTCTCAAACCTGAAACCCTACGGCTCAAAAGCCGAGACCTTACCACCAGGCCACTGCGGCCTATATATTAGTAAAACTGCATTCAATCATAAGCAGTAAGTGCAAAACAAAATCAATTAGTGAAAAGTCGCCCAATAAAATATAATAGCTATATAAAAGTAATTAAATATAAAGTATTTTGACCTGAGATTTCTAATCTGCTGAAGCCATAATGAAATAAAAAAATATTTACAAGCAAATGGATTTTGAGAAAATTAGTTTCCTTTAATATGTTGACTGCCGAATCACCCATATTCGGGAGAAAAGATAGCAAATCATCTTATTAGATAATGATCCAAATGAGAAGCGTAAATCTTGACTACGAACGCCTTAAGTTGTTGTTGATATTGTCTTCAGAAAAAGTACCATATTTATTTCCCGATATCTAGTAAATAAATTCGTATTATTATACCTTATAATACTATTACTACAGCCTCACATTCGGTTTTATACTTACTAATAATGATGAAGGTGAGTTTGTCTGAGCGAGAAAGAATGTTTCGCTATTCCTTCTTATAATTAAAGGGAATGTGTTTTGACGCTTTATAGACAAAATCGTTTGGTTTAAAGCTACTAAACGCAGATGTACTAGGTGGCATGGGAATACGCACCTTTCACCATTTTTTGGAAACTTCAGTAACGATTTTAATTAAATAAAGATTGTGCCCGATTTTCTTCTTTTTCCTGTATTATTTCTAAAAATATTATTTATAGAAATGATTCTAACATCGTTTTAGCCCTGAAAAATGTGCATCTGGGGTCTCTGGGACCCAAAGGCTTTAGAAATATATTATAGAAATTTGATTTTTCAGTGTGAAAATGTCAGTTTCGCTGCATTCAAAGTCATTTCGAAGCTGACCACTAGTGTTTTGGAATTTCCCTTTTTTTTATATATCAGAAAACAAATAACCGCCCACTAAAGGCTACTGCGCGAATTCGCATTTCAGTGTTGGATTGTTTAGAAGAATTGTTCTAACAGAAGAAGGTCAAAAATCACTTTTATTTCGTTTATAAACATTTCAGTATATGTCTTGTATTTTCGAATTTTCATAGCTCAATAATCTTTAAAATTCTTTTAAAATCTATATATTAAAAGTAATTTCAAATATAGAATTTTGAAAGATATATTTGACATATAAGAACATATAGACTAAATACAAAGAAATATTTATTTTCTTTGTATTTTACTAGGAAAATTACTCTCCGGTTATGCAAAACTTGATACGCGTCCTCGAATAAGTGCAAGAAATGCGCCTTTCCACAAATTAAATTCAGTAATCATTCAGTTTAACTGTCATGCATATTTTCTCTAATTTTGCTAATATTTGAAATATATTTTTATATATAATTTGAATGTTTTGCTTTTAAACGTTTATAAAGAAATTCAAATAATTTTAATTGTTAGATCGAAAATTTAGTCCCTGTTTCCCTTCCTATGTTAAAAGACTAAAATGAAGATTCTACTTATATTTTCATTTTAGTCTTTTATTTACTTACAGATTTTTTTCTTTTTAAAACATTTCATTAGTAAGTGCGCATGTGAGCTTGTGTGTGTGTGTGTGTGTGTGTGTGTGTGTGTGTGTGTGTGTGTGTGTGTGTGTGTGTGTGTGTGTGTGTGTATGTGTGTGTGTGTGTGTGTGTGTGTGTGTGTGTGTGTGTGTGTGTGTGTGTGTGTGTGTGTGTGTGTGTGTGTGTGTGTGTGTGTGTGTGTGTGTGTGTGTGTGTGTGTGTGTGTGTGTGATTTTACTGGATGTTCCTTGATTTTTCTGTCACAATGTTTTCATCCAGCTATCATGTTCTTGAATTCTTGTTCATATATTGACATCAACTGTGCCGTACCAGTTTCAATTTTGGTGTAAACAACTCACAAAGAATGAGAATGTAAAGTTATAATATTTTGTAAGAAAATGTGACACTACATGTTAAAATATTCGTAAAGCTATGATTTTCATGCTATTTAGAAATGACTTTATTAACCCTCTGACTGCTTCATTTTTAAAATCACTATTTAGGTGCGATTTATGCAAATAAGTTCTAATATTCTTGAAACGAATTAAGCTGATACTCATATGTTACAAGATAATAATATGATATAATCTGTATGATATATGATAAAATATGTTATCATATATCATACAGATTATTACGTTATCATTATATGTTAAGAATAAATACACTAAACGACGAAAAACGGGTGATTCAAGAAAAAATGGATTGATTGCTAACCACGGAATAAATACCTGAAGGATTAATAATATTCAAGTGAAAGAACAGAAAAGGTGTAAGGCAACTATAAATACAATATTTTTCTATCTCAATCTGAACCTTAAAATATTATGGCAAGGTCAAAAAGGTCCTGATTTTTAAGTTATACATGAAGAATTTAATTTAAATCCAACATAACCATTATTCCCAGTAAACCAGGCATTTGCCAAAAGTAACACTTTGTTTAAAATAATAAAATATTTAACCATGAAATTAATACTCATTCATTTAAAATGATCATGCATGAAATTTGAAATTTAGCCTTGCTTTATGTATATTCTAATAACTTTCATAATTTTTTTACACTCTTTATAATACATCATATCAAATTCCTTTATACATTCCAGAACTTTGAAATCATTAGAAAACTTTCGCTATTTCCCTGACAGCGCAACAATTTCATCACATTTCTGGGTGCATTAGTGGAATTGCTTCTGAATATTTTATCAGATACTGTTCCATATAAAATCTCTACTGCCTGATTTGTCTCTGCCACTGTCCAAACAATTTCTCTGTTATGTAAAATAATTACTCCATTTTATAATTAATTTGAATAATGCATTATAAAAACACATTTGTTTATTGCACATTACATCCATCTATCATTGATTCTTTATTAACATCTTCTTGGTAAAGGATCACTGTAATAAAATCGTTCCGTGCGTCTTGAACACTTTTTGCGTTACATATTAGAGAAAAATATTAAAATCGTCAAGAATTGATTTTGATAATTGCTTATATTTCATACATTCTAAGAGACTAAAAAAAATAGATTTTTGGAATAATGTCTGCCTGTGGATAATGTCTGCCTGAGTAACAATAACTTAAAAACACAACGAACTAAAATCCAAAAATTTCGTATGTGGCCTTTTCATCACATTTGTAAATCTCTGTGATATTTTAAATGAAATCGGTCCAGAAAAAAAGTTCTGTTTGGCACAAAAATACTGATTAGAATGAAATTATACATATAAATTTATCATTGAAATTTCAGATCAGATTAAGGACCCTGTTAAATCTGTCAGAGGTTTGATCAGCTGTCAAATTTTCTATTTCGAATATGAAAATGTGATAACTCAAAAGGAATTTGACATAAATGAATGTAGTTTGGCATGTTTGTCTATTTGGCGCAGCATGGCCAAATCTGACCCTTGCGCCAAAAAATTCCAAACTAACTAATGTTTGTCTATTGGATATGAAAGAAGAAAATATTAAAATTTTCACCTGGTGTTTTCACTGACATTTTGGAGAATCTTCACAATTAATACTTAATTCAAAAAAAGGAGAGATGATTTTTTTAAAAAGAACAACAGAAAAGCAACAAGCAAAATGAAATCAATTTTGGTATTCAATCTTGGCATCAAAATTTGGCAATAGTATCGAATTTTGGATTAAAATCGTAATATGATCCGATCAGCAGTCTAAAGAGAAAATTAATGCAAGAGAGAACACCTTCACTTTTTTATAACCTCCAAAAATGGAACGGAATTTTTAAGAAGAAATCCCAGATATAAAAATAGAGATATCATCGTCATTTTGTATTTTTTTAATCTTTAATTTATCGCCAAATAGTTGCCAAGTTTATAACGAAAGTCAGAAGTCATTGACCATGCAATCATTCTACGTCCGTTAAAAATATCGGTAAATCTGCTTTTTTTACAATAATACTTATATTGCAGATTCATAATTATATTATTATGAAGTTTTGGAAAAGGCCAAAGTGGCCTATTTGTCCAAAAAACGTTTCATTCGATCGGCAATATTCTTCTTCCCAAGGACAATTCAAAAGCGTACACAATTAATATAACTCAAGAAAAGTTAAAGGAACTATATTGGATAATTGTCGAATATTCTCGCTGTAATCCAGACTTAGAACTTCGGATTACTATTATTTTGGGTCGTTCAAATAAGTATTAAAAGGAAAATGATTTTCTTTGTACAAAAAAAGCATAAAAAATCTTGTGCAATTCTGTTCATACATGTCCAATTTCTTTTTATCAAACAGGAAAAAGTAATCAGGAATTAATTAAACAACTGTTGGTAAAAGTTAGTAGCTATTGGCTTAAAGCTGAAAGATTTTAATATTGACATTATTATGGTATGCTAATGCTAATATATCAAAAAAGTACCTTTTAAATCTGTCGTTTCTTATGGCACTTGCAATGGACAAGCCCGCTGTTATGACGACAGCCATTTAAACCGGAGGGGGAGCGTCTCTTGCTTTTATAGTAGCGCCAACTAGGGCCAAGAGTACGACTTCGTTACTCACGCATCACTCATTCTCTTGCTCAACCCCTTTTTACAAGAGGGCACATTCACACGTCTTACTGATAGAACAACGGAAGAGCAATCATGCCCAAACCAAAATTCGAACCCGGGACGTCCAGATCACGGGGAAGACGCTCTACCCCTATGCCAGGACGCCGTCATCTTTTAAGTCTTTTTTTATGTGATTCATTATCATATTAAGTTGTTAAGTTTCAGAGAAATCTATTGTTAAAGATCGTACACAAAATATTTTTTTTTTAATTTCAAAAAGATTGTAGCCATTTAAATTGGGATTAAAAAAAACAAGCTTTGAAACTTAAAACAGCTTAAAAAATACGTTTTTGAAAAGAAAGAAATTCTCGGAATCAGTCCCAAAAGAACGCCGAAATATCACTTAATTTTAAATAAATATTATTCTAATTAAAACTTTTAAAATGTCGCTTCTGAGGCCCCCACTGCTATTTTACAAAGTATATCTGTGTCAAATTTGGCAGCACTAAGTAAATTTAGCCAACGCCAAAAACGCATGGTCTTCTTCATTCTTCGTAGGGATAGAAATTCTTCCTTTTTATAAAAATCTATTTTTCATGGTAAGTTTTTCATGACACTACATTATTCTTCTTGAGTTTTTTGGTTTAGGATGTGCGTTAAAACAAAGATTATCAAAAGTTCTGGAAACAAGAAGATATTTTCTTGTCCAAATTTTGAGCAGAATACAGGAAATATAATGGGAGCAGCGAAGTGACTTACAGCGTAATAGCAGATAGCCGCCTTTTATCTATCAGATATACCCTTTCCCGGTGGCGCACCTGAAAAATGCGAATGAGAAACTTCCGACATGGTGGGCACAGTAACGGTGTGGGTTGGCTGTCCTACCTGTGACAGTACGTGCCTCCTACTTGAAAGGCTGTACCGTGACCGGTGATGGCGTTAGGGCTCAATCATAGTTCCACCAATGCTTTCACGGTGTTCTGGTTGTTATTGTTGTTGTTTATAATGGCACTTGCCATGGATAAGCTCGCTGACGAAGTCAGCGATTTTAAGCCAAGGGAGCGTCTCTTGTTTTAGTAGCGCCAATTAGGGCCAAGAGTATGTCTTAGGTACTCACGCATCACACTCGCTTGGACAAACCTTTCTTCCAAGGGAAGGGGGAGGGGCTCTTTCACACACCTCACAGATAGAAAACAGGGCACCAAAACCAGGTTCGAGTCCTGGTTCGGGCAGGGAACAACCATGCCCGAACCGGGACTCGAACCCAGGACGGCCAGATCACGGGGGAGACGCGCTGCCCCTATGCGAGGATGCCGGCATGGTGTTCTGGTGGTTAAAATTAATCCGACTGCCTTATGGGGTGGGGTGGGGGGAAGTAGCTCTTTAAACAGGCAATGAGATACGATTTCATTAAAGAATAAGATTACTAAATGCATATTATTATTAGTGTACTAATAAATAGAAATCTTATTATTTTAATTATATTTCACCCTTTAATCTTTAATTTATAACATAATCATATAAATTTAAGGACATCTTGAAACCAATTTTATAAACATTCAGCACTAGATGGCGCAGTTCTAAAGCATCAAAATTGTATTAAATAAATCATTTAACTGATAAACTCTCTATGTATTAAAATTCTCTTTTATCATCAAATATACTTACGTGTGCAAGAACTCAAAATTCTATCGCATCAAAAAAGTTAGTGAATTAAAATCTATAACATAATTCAATCTTTGCAAATATGAAACAAATCAGGATAAATAATAAAACAGATATAACATTGAAAGTTATGTTGGTCATTTACGATACAAAAAATGACATTTGTCTCTTTTACACAATTGTAGCATTATAATTTTTTTCAAAAATAATAAAATATTTTCTTTGGTGTTAGCTTATTATTGCAGCTGTATTCAGTCAGAAAATAATTTTCAATCAGTAAAATACTGATTAATTTTTTAACAGCGAATTCGTCTCTATGTTAAATTTAGATTCTATTCAGTTATTAGCTTAAAAATCATCTTTTTTTCTTAAAAAAAACTTTTCTAAGCATTTATTAACTACATACTTTCTAAACTTTTGTTATTTTTTTATCTTCTTATTCCGAGCTTGAATATTTATATCTTTTACGTTCACCTACTAATCAATAAAAGAACATTTTTAATAGAATCCTTGTTATTTAACAAAATATGTCAGATAAACATATTTTTTAAGTCGCGTAGTCTAGACGAGTTTAAACAGCGTGAAACATTTCACTTGTACTTAAATGGAAGTAAATATTTTTTTTTCCACTTGGTAATCGATTATTTTCTGTATATTATAAATATTTTGATACTGCAATGCAAACATGGATAGATGTTTTTTTTTTGTGTGCTGATCTGCAAAGAGAGCCAGATTCTTTACATAAAAAAGTTAAAGTATCAGTTAAAGTATTTTCGAAACTTATTTGACGAAAAAAAGTTTACATCATCGAAAAAAATATGTTTTTCCTTTTCTTGTTTATAAATATTGTTATTATGTTTAAAATATATCTCAAGAATTTAATGAATGCTCATTTTTTTTAATCTTATTGTTTTTGCAATAATTCTCGTGTGTACTTGAAAATATTAACTGAAAGGTGCGAAGAACTGTAAGTATATAATTTGATCTTCTGTTTTTACAAAAAAAAATAATAGATATGTACTAAAGTTTGAAATAAATTGATTTACTCGATGTGTTTTAAAATGTATTATTATTGTTTCTATGCGACGTTGGAATATATTTTCTATGCGTAAATGTATTATTATAGTTTCTATGCGATTATGTTTCTATGAGACGAAGTTAAATCCTAAAAGTATCCTATTTTGAAATTATATTAAGGAGGTATATCGAAATCTTTGGTAATTATATCTAAAACTTTATTTTTAAAACTATTTTTCCCAAAGTGCTACTTTTTTTGGAAAGCTTTTAATTTTTTGTTAACATTTCAACATTATATGCAACGGTCAAATTCAATCAATTACGCAATGCTCTAACACTTTTGAACGCTGCAGGATGATTTCGCATGGATTTGTGACCTGTGAAAATACCTGGAATTTCAAACTCAGCATTTGAAAACTGCTGCACATCTTTTATACGAAATCAACACATAAAAAAAAGGAATAAAATGAAATGACTAAAATTTCAAAATAATTCACAACGAAATCCAGTGATGGCATCGAAGCTTTTGGGAATATGTATATGTGACGAAGTACAACTTTGGAGAAAATGTATATGTGACGAAGTACAACTTTGGAAAAAATGTATATGTGACGAAGTACAACTTTGGAAAAAATGTATATGTGACGAAGTACAACTTTGGAGAAAATGTATATGTGACGAAGTACAACTTTGGAGAAAATGTATATGTGACGATGTACAACTTTGGAGAAAATGTATATGTGACGAAGTACAACTTTGGAGAAAATATATATGTGGCAAAGTACAACTTTGGAGAGAATGTATATGTGACGAACAACTTTGGAGAAAATATATATATGACGAAGTAAAACTTTGGAGAAAATGTATATATGACGAAGTAAAACTTTGGAGAAAATGTATATGTGACAAAGCAAAACTTTGGAGAAAATGTATATGTGACGAAGTAAAACTTTGGAGAAAATGTATATGTGACAAAGTACAACTTTAGAGAAAATGTATATGTGACGAAGTACAACTTTGGAGAAAATGTATATGTGACAAAGTACAACTTTGGAGAAAATATATATGTGGCAAAGTACAACTTTGGAGAGAATGTATATGTGACGAACAACTTTGGAGAAAATATATATATGACGAAGTAAAACTTTGGAGAAAATGTATATATGACGAAGTAAAACTTTGGAGAAAATGTATATGTGACAAAGCAAAACTTTGGAGAAAATGTATATGTGACGAAGTAAAACTTTGGAGAAAATGTATATGTGACAAAGTACAACTTTAGAGAAAATGTATATGTGACGAAGTACAACTTTGGAGAAAATGTATATGTGACAAAGTACAACTTTAGAGAAAATGTATATGTGACGAAGTACAACTTTGGAGAAAATGTATATGTGACAAAGTACAACTTTAGAGAAAATGTATATGTGACGAAGTACAACTTTGGAGAAAATGTATATGTGACAAAGTACAACTTTAGAGAAAATGTATATGTGACGAAGTATAACTTTGGACAAAATGTATATGTGACGAAGTAAAGCTTTCGTGAAAATGTACACTTGACGATGTACAGCTTTGGAGGACAATATCCTTTAATTTTTCCGTTTGGGTTACCAGTCAAATTTTGGTGTTTTCATATTTCCATTCGAAAATTGTTGCTTGTCTCCATAGAAACGAAATGGAAAATGACTAACGCTGAAATACAATCACAATATTGCAAACAGTGTTCGTTCTCTAGGTTATCTTATTTATACTTTTGCCAAAATCCGATACTTCAATATTTCGACTATCTTAGTATTCGGAAACTATTGTATGTTTTCTATACGAAACCGAAATGTTAAATGACTAGCGCTGAAATCCAATTACAAAGCCAGCAAGCAATGACATCTAATTTACCTATTGCTGTTTCCTATCATATATTGCAATTTCAATATTTTTGCAATTAAAATATTCGCAATCTGACGCATGTCCTAAGTACGAAATCTAAACCTTAAATGACTAATACTAAAATCTAATTACAGAGTTGTGGACTGTGCGCTCTAGTTCATCCGTTTCCTTAGCACTTCGATGTTTTCGATATTCCACAACTTGAACATTCACAAAATTTTAGATGCTCTCTGTGCGAAGTGGAAGCTTTAAATGAATAGTGTTAAAATCCAACCAATTACAATGCTGCGAATCGTGTCCTCTAGTTCATCCAGTCGGCGTTTCTTTCATACTCTGGTATTTCCGATATTTTCACAATTTCAATACTAGTAAGCAGTTACATATCCTCAATATAAAATGGAACTTTAATTAACTAGCTCTAAAATCCGACTACAGCGTTGGCGAACAGTGTCTCTAGCTCTTGCAGCAAGCGTTTTTCTTGCCATATTTCTTATGTAATGTTGGTTTATACTTATGTTCCGTTCCTCTCTTAAACATTCATAAGTTGATATATGTATCATCAAGAGTTTTTGAAAGTACTACTATGCCTTCTAATATCTAGGATGTTGTATACGTTTTTCTTTTTTAAATATGTCTCAAATCATGATTTACATTAATATAAAGGGTGACCCGAAATAAACTCAAAATTTCAATTTGCCACCATTCGTGAGTTAAGTTTTAGCAATCTTATTAAAAATACCATTTGATAGCTGATAGTTTAAGGTTAGTAAAAGTGAAGAATTACACGATAGAAAACGTGTTAACACAAGATTTGAATTAAATAATAAAAAAGAACACAGGTTTTTTTTCTTTAAATTTTCATATTTTTATTGAATTGTAAAATGCACAGGATAGGATTATATATGGGATAACACATAGAGTAAATGGCATGTACTGCTTTAGTGGCACATATTTTTTATCAAAATTTTCTATGACCATTTTACATAAATGTGGCTGAATTTCGTTGATGCAGGGTAAGGTTGATGCAATATCTTGATTTAGAGTGATCAAATAACGAAGCAGAATTTCTAGGCAATTCTTTATTTTACAGCCCTATATATACAAAGAAAAACTTGTTCTAATCTTGGTTAAATAAATAGTTATTTACACTTGTAGTAGGAGATACAACAGTCGAAGGGTTTTCTTGAAACTCAATTAGTTCTCCAACTCCGAACTCGTGGGCGTAGTCCAACAGTCTCCCTGCAATTCGTTTCTTCTCTTCTCCCTAAAAAAAAATCTCTGCACTTTAATTCAGCGACAATCTCCACCTCTTAACTTACATTGGTCATTTCAGCTCTTTTTCGGCCAATCGGGGTTCAGCCATATGCTCTCTCAGCAGCGTCAGTCGGTTGTGGGAAGATCCTTTTAGTGAAGCACCTTTCACAATGAGAAACATTTAGCATCCAGATGTTTGGATACCCCTTTCTCTTTGAAGGTACTATCAATACCTCTTGGACGAGGAATTCCACATGTGGTCTTTCACTGTAGTTACTAATGAACATATGCGAGACCTCCCAGGTGAAAAGATCCACCATCTGGCTATCTCGAGGAGTTTAGTAACAGCGACGACACAGCTGGCTGTAAATGTCTTATCTTTACTGGGAAACGGGGAATGTTACAGGATTGAATGCCCTCCTTTAATGCACGCGTGCTTGTGGATTTGTTGGCTTATTGGCTTAAACCTTTTACTTCAAATAACTCCATAAAAAATCCAATAGTGTTAAATCACATGATCTGAGGGGAGGTCAATTCTCAAATTTTATAACTATGGTAGCCATACTTCCATTATTTTTGAAATATTGTTCAACAATGAAACACGTTGTTCTATCGTGTAACGCTCAATTTTTGCTAACCCTAAACTATCAGCTGGAAAATGGTTTTTTTTTATTAGCATTGACAACACATTACTGTACAAATGGTGTCAAATTCAAATTTTGTTTCAATTTCGGGACACCCTGTACTTAGTAATAACTTAATTACTAAATGCATTATGACAATTACAAGTTATTATTTCCAAGTTTTAAAATCTGTCCAAAGGGTAAGTACTTGAGTGGTTTTTAAATATCTTTTTCTTAAATTCTTTATGGTTATATAAAAATATTTTTCCTCATTAAGGAATTTTGTTATTTAAATCTGGTTATTATGAGCATGGAATATTTAGTTTATATTAAAAATGACGAGATTACATTTCTTTTTATTTGTAATACTGCTAGAACTTAAAGATTCTTTCGTTTTATTTTATACAGAGTTTAACCTTAATCATTTTTTTTATTTCTGTAAAACTCTTTCAGTTTAGAGCACGGCTTAGCTCTTTTTTTTAATGCTCCTGCCTTTTAATTTGCTTTTTAGTCTTCTTATTAAAAACGCTTTTTTCACTTCTTTAACTACTTTTGAAAGAAATATTCCATGGGAAGAAAAAAAAAAAAAGGTTTCGTAGAAAAAAATCCTTCACCTGATACCAGGATAATTTGCGATAATTATTATGACTAAAGCGTACCTACTTAAACCAAAAACTGCATTAAATTTAATGTTCGGTTTTTTTTATATGTGTTTAGATATGAAATCTCTTAAAGTGAGTTTTTGTTTCTTTTAACCATAATTATTCGCTATTCATGTTGTTGTTTTTTTATCTATGCTTTTAAAATAATTTTTTGAGTTATGATTTCAAAGCGAAAAAAAATAAGATAAATTGTATTTATTAACCTTCTCGTTTTTTTTATGTATAATAAAATACGTGAAAAAAACAGATCAAAACTATGTTTTGTTTTTTCAAACTTTATTTTAATATTAAATGATGGTATGACTTTTCTTAATTGCAGTAACATAGAAATGTTTTAAAAAAACTTTGCTTTAATAGTTACAGAGGCATTTTTGAATTGGTTTATTAAATTATGGTTGAAGTTAATATATTAAAAGCCATCCGAGTCTCTAAAATACAAATGTTTAAAATAAAATTTCTAATAATATATTATATAAGCCGCTGAAAGCAAAATTTACTTAAAACGAGCGGGATTAATTTCCAAAACTTTTCTCGCATATTCTCTAACAAAGATGTTATTTCATTTTCTTTCTGCTTAAATGGACCTTGGTAAAGCTGTGGATGCCACGACTGCTCATATTTTAATTTTCGTAGTTTCGCTTATGAGCGTTTACTACCTCGTAATATAGTGGGAAAAAAACCGTGTATACGATTTTGACGTCTCTTTTGTCGACTGATAGAAAATTTTAATTCCTAAATTTTTAATAGCAAGATCATATGACAAATTTCATTTATCTAGTTTATTGCATGTTTTAGTTATGTTTACATATCAACAAACGTAAAAACTGATGCATGATCAATCCTTCGACAGATTTAGTTCAAAATTCCATGCATACCTACATTTTAGATGTTAAAAACTGAGCTCAAAATTTCATTTATCTAGTTCTTCCAGTTTTGTAGTTACCGTATTTCATTTGTTATTGGGAGTGAATCCAACAAACTTTCTTTTATTAAATTTCGTTCAAAATTTGAAAAAAAATCTACATATTTTGTTTAAAAACGTAATATAAATTTCCATCAGCGTTGTTCAAATCATATTTCATTTGTCATGTTCGGAGGCTGATAGAGAGACATGTGTAATTCCAATGACATGCCTTCCGGATTCAAAGACATCTGAAACGAAATAATTCATCAAAATTTAGAGTTTTTTTTATCGATTTTAATACCTTGTAGCTGCATATTTAATATATAAGAAAGTAAAAACTATTGATGATATTAGATTTCCTGGAAAATTTATATGTTTCTTAGAAAGAACGCTTTATGAAAATTTAAAAAAGCTGCATGCCGAATCATCCTAGAAATTCAAACCAGGATAGTTTGCTTGACAATATTCTATTTCAACTTGACAATATTCTATTTCAAGTTGACAATATTCTATTTCAAGTTGACAATATTCTATTTCAAGTTGACAATATTCTATTTCAAGTTGACAACTTTCTATTTCAAGTTGACAATATTCTATTTCAAGTTGACAACTTTCTATTTCAAGTTGACAATATTCTATTTCAAGTTGACAATTTTCTATTTCAAGTTGACAATATTCTATTTCAAGTTGACAATATTCTATTTCAAGTTGACAACTTTCTATTTCGAGTTGACAACTTTCTATTTCAAGTTGACAATATTCTATTTCAAGTTGACAATATTCTATTTCAAGTAAAGAACTTTCAGTGTTACATTGTAATCTTCAGACTTGGCAAATCTATAGATATTTCACGATGACAACTCTGCAATACTCATTGAAGATAAGCCAGTGCAAAAATAAACAGTACTTCAATAAAATCAGGTGGCAAAATATTTAAAATGCAACTTTTAAAAAAATACCACGATGTTTGAATAGCTCAAAATTTTCTTATTGTATTTTAAGTGTCGATGCATTCTTGCTCGATGATTAAAAAGAAATGAATGTGTTTAAAGTAGATGAGTTCTCATCGTGACAACTAGAAATAGAAATTAGAATCAAAAGCTAAAAATAAAAGGCAAAAATAAAGGAAAAGAAAAGAAAATCGAATCTTGTGCGAGAGAAAGAAAGGAAAATGCATCACTTAGATGACTTTGGCCGAGAGCCAAATCTAATCTGCAACCAGAGCAGCACAATCATCGCCAAACTCAATAGGAGAAATATTTGATTTTCATCTTCCTCTATTGCGTAGTGGGAGAATTTTATGCTTTCTTAAGTTGGTATTCGAGCAGCCCCAATTTGCGTGTCATTCATTTCCTGTCATCTTTCTCTATTGATATTATTATTCATTTTTGTTCTTCATTGAATTCTTAATGTGAAAAAAAAACCAAACAAGATAAAAAAAAGAAGAAAATAAAACATTTAAATAATATCCGAGTGCTGCAGCTTTACAATCCTAATGATTGGGTCGACCTTGTCTATATTCATAGGAGTAGACTTAGGAGGATTAACTTAGAATTTTGGCTTAGCTGGCGACTATGAATTGTTAATTATGCATTAAGATCAATTTAATATTTTAATCATTATTTTACCGTTTGATAAAAAGTTATGCTTTCTTTATGTGTCTTAATCGTTTTGGCGATTTAAAAGGCCATTTTTTTCCAAGCACTGGTATATTAAAATATTTTTAAGAATGATATAGATTTACGAAAAGTTATTCATTTAACTTATTAGATTATTATTATTAAATTTAATTTAATTCATCAATTATTGGTTTGTTTAGTTAAAATCTATGAAAGAACTCAAAACATTTTGTGTGAGACAGGAAGTTGAAAATTTGGATTTCTGTTTTATTGAAAAGTTTATGAGAATTTACACCAACTTACATAACAATATACAAAAAATATTGAATTTGTGGTAAATATACTTTTTATGATCCTAAAAACGTGTTTTATTTGTGAAAAATCCAGATAAATCTGAAAAATTAGTTTTTTTCCCGTTTGTGATGATGTTGTAAAGAATGAATGATGATGATCAAAATGATGTGTATCTTCTTTTCAATTCTCTTTAAACTTTGCTAAGATTTGTCATAAATTATCGTACACAGAAAATGTTTTTATAAAAATTTCTTTCAAAAATAAACTGTGATTTAAGATTCAAAACAATAATTTGCATAAATTTAAAGAATAAAAATTATTCTAAATACACTCAAAACTACTGCCTTTCGAAATGAATAAAGTCTTCCATTTTTGCGAGTTCTAGTTCGGTTCATAATTGCATTGCAAATCCGAACAGTAAAAAGTATCCAAGAAGATTTCTTTTGTTTAACTAAAAAGAAAAAGATTTCCCGCTCTTTGATTGTCCGTCGTTGCCAATTAATATGAAATCATTACTGTAGCACGGAAGAAAACTGAAGAAAAAAGAACTAAAGTTGAATTAAATATGCTCTCTCCATTTTTACATTTCTGACCATCATTTGTATGAAACGATGGCGAAAAAAATAGAGAAAACTTATAATATGAAGCATATCTTTGAAAAAAATAGCAGATGATAAGAAAACGATAAAAAAAATTTCATCCCACTTTTACGAATATTTTCTGTTGCCTTTTTGGCAACGTTCCGTTTTCGATGAATTGTGGTGAGAAAGTTAAGTGCCAAGTTTTCCTGGATCTCGTCCATGATTCTATAATGAAGTGCAATAGACGGAACAAATTGAATGGATTCTTCAGAACGCGATATCTTCAGCAAATATACTGTACAGATCATGTTGCGAGATAATTATTTTCCAGAATTCATTTTTAATTTTTCATGAATTATGAAAGATAATTTGAAGATTACATGTCAAGTCTCTATTTAGGTAGTCTAGAACATATTTGAAATGTATTGCTTCAAATTTCTTTATAACTCCTTTCTTGATTCACCTATTTAATCATACTAAGCTATTCAAACAAAGGATCATATTTAAAATATTTATTTAATTAATAGATATAGACACATACGATAATTCGCTTTTAAAGGAAAGCTCAATACTTTATTTTATTCATTTGCATAATCCCGGTGTTTGTTTACGAAAAAAATTTGTTCAATAAACCAATAAACGTTATTTTGTGTGTTCACTATACAAAGAATGAATACATTGCTGCAGTGCAGTGTTGTAAATTCATCAAAAAGTTGCCATGTCATAACAAATTTGCAAATGCTATGAGATTTTCGTAGATTGTGATTGAATGTGTAGTTGAAATCTAGTTTTGAGAACTTTTCTATCGTTCATATCATAAACAAATTTATAAACAGTATAAGAATTTCGTAGATTGTGGTTGTATACGTACGAGAAATCTAGTTTTTAAAACCTTTTCTACATTTCATATCATAAACAAATTTACAAACTGTATAAGAATTTCATAGATTGTGATTGTATATCTAAGGGAAATGTAGTTTCGTAGATTGTGAATGAATGTGTAGTTGAAATCTAGCTTTGAGAACTTTTCAATCGTTCATATCATAAACAAATTTGGAAACAGTGTAAAAATTTCGTAGATTGTGGTTGTATACGTACAGGAAATCTAGTTTTTAAAACATTCTTCTACATTTCATATCGTAAACAAATTTACAAACCGTATAAGAATTTCACAGATTGTGGTTGCATATGTAAGGGAAATGTAGTTTTCGATTTTTTTTCTCTTTTATGCCATAAACAAATTTACAAATGGTATAAAGATTTCGTAGATTGTGATTGCATATATAAAGAAAATCTAGTTTTCAAACCTTTTTTTTTTTAATCTTTTATGTCATAAACAAATTTATAAAAAGTATAAGAATTTTATAAATTATTGTTGCATATGTAAGGGAAATCTAGTTTTTAAAACCTTTCAAGGTTCAAGTATGTTCTCTTAACATGCTTTTGATTTCGGAGTTTGAGATATAATAATATACCTTTTTTTCATTGATTTCCATGCACTTTTTCAATTTTTGTACATTGTTATTTTCGATTATTTTCTACTGTATTATCATTTTTTACATTATTATTCTATATTATTTTTTTTTGTTTGTTTTTCTTGTTAATCCTTGTTGATTGTCGTTATTGTTTAGCCTTAAATTAAATAGCCATTTTTGGCGACAAGTTATTTTCCAACGATATTAATAGCATTAGTTTAATCAACTGTCTTTGATGAGCTAAACTTTATCGCATCAAAAGTAAATGAAATTTTAACTTATACTTGCATAATAGATAATGAACATTTCGAATGATTAGCTATGCAAGCAAAAAGGAAAATGTTTTGAAACTGGGGACAATGGCAAGAATCTGTTCTGCAGTATCTTTAGAAAATGATGGTGAGAAACGGATTTGAAATCATTAATGACGTATCTAAAGGTTGCGAGCTTTCTATAGAAGTAAGAAATGACGAAATAAGTAGAATGTTTCGGGTATATAAACTCTGTCGTGATCTTATGGGATTGGAGAAAGTTGTCGTTTGTTTTCCTCACAAGGAGAGTACGGTGAACTAGTGTTTTGGAAATTTTCTGAAAGTCAGGTAATGGTGGGGGAGGGGGGGGGGTAATCGATCATTGATGGCATACGTAGAGGATCAATTCGAAGACCTCTGCACAAAAATAATTGAAGAAATCGAACTAATAGTTTGAACTGAAAAACGCTTTTTATTCATTGATTTTTTTTATTTGTTTTTTTGAAGTTCATAAAGGAAAGCAAGAAATGAAATCTTGTTTCATCATTGAAAATAATTTTATGATTCTTATCTCTCTTCCTTGAAACCACGTGATATTTAAAAGGTAGTTTACCATTTGTTGTACCTTTTATTAAAACTACTCATAACATGTTATTGGCTGACTTAGAACCTACGAATATATTATTCAAAACTGATTCGAAAGTTTGGCATAATTTATGGTGTATGAAAGTATTAAAATATAATTTTAGGAATTACTTCATGAATTCAAATTCGGCTATGAGCGTTAATATAGACGACAATTTAGCATATGCATGTGGCAGCTTCTTTCAAGTGAACCTGTATAATGTTCACAATAATATTGCTACATTTTCTACTCTCTTTTTCCTACATTGCTTTGATTACCTGATAATGCACAGGTGCAAAAATATTACAAATCTTCGTTTGAATAAAGTGTTATTCTTTGTATTATAATAGATGGTACTATGGGTTCTACTAATCCAAAGTGCTAAGTCACATGACCATAAGTATGAGTAAAAAGCGAGCTGTTGGCATTCGCTCGAAAGAAAAGAGAAGGTTCTTCGTCTCCGATAACGTTGAGTGTTTAATAATCTTACTCTATGGTTTGCTATTTGTTTGTTTATATTAGTTTTGTTATTTGCAGACATCTTGTTAGGCTTCGCCCTTTGGTTCGCTCTCTAAGTATTTTAACTTCTAACTTTAATGTGATTAACCTTTCATGTCTTAATTGTTAATGTCCTGTTAATTTTCTTTACTCTAAATAAGTTTTATGTTTTCCTTTAAATGTTACTTCTTTTCTTAATCAATACTCTAGACACTGATCCAAATGAGACTGAATGGGCATTTTGTCCCACGCAATCCTGTATATATATATATATATATATATATATATATATATATATATATATATATATATATATATATATATATATATATATATATATATATATATATATATATATATATATATATATATATATATATATATATATATATATATATATATATATATATATATATATATATAAGCATATAATTTTGAAGTCAGCGTGTTTTATCTACAAGCAGAAGCGACGAGCATATCAACACAGAACGACTCAAAAGAGAAAATGAGGAAAAGCTAATGTAAAATTTATCCCTGTAATTATATACTGTGAGATTTTGATAAGGATTTCTCTACACGTGTCGACTCAGGCGAGGGAATCATAGGAATCTTTTTAAAAAAAATTCGCTTGATTGACAGATTTTTATCCCTTCCCTCGGAGCGTGTGAACTGTCAGTTTAAGCATTTTTTAAAAAGCTTCTGTTGAATTAATTAAATAGAAAAAGAGGAATGGGATTAAGAAATAAGAGAATATTTTAGAATAAAGTTAATATCTGAATTAAGATAAAACTTTGGAAATTAATTAGGATCATATTAAATTTTAATATATATATATATATATATATATATATATATATATATATAATGCATATTTGATTTAATCAAACCAGTTCCATTTCGATTCTATCTAAGGTAACTAAGTTCAGTTAATTATCTAGGATTTAATGTTTTTTCGATGATACTTTTATATCGCTTCCATCAGGTTATTTAACTATTAAAAACTATAATTATAAAATCCTTTATAATACTTTCTGTGTCATTCATATAGAGCTTTGGAAATAAGTCTGTTTAGGCTGATACAATAAATGTAAAATGTAGCAACATTAAATTTGGGACTTGTTGCATATTATAATATTATATAATTATATAAATATTAATAATAATATTATATTATTTTGCATTTGATATATAAATTTGCTTTATGTTTTTTATGGCAAAAGAATTCAAATTCTTCAGCCAGAAAAGGAATTATTTTTTCATTTTACTTCAACTTTATCTAATTTATTTAAAATTGTTTTCTTTTTGGAACGTACGCTTGCAATATTACATAATTTTAAACTAAAACGTAACACTAAAATACGACAAACGTAAGATTTTTTTTTTTTTTTGATTTTACTAAAATTATTATTAGGTTGTTGCGATTAATTTTTAAGAATTAATCTAAAGGGTGTCAAAAATTAACACAAGATTTGAATTTGCCACCACTTATGCTGTAAAGTGTTGAAACCCCTATTAAAAAAACTATTTGACAGCTGATAGTTTAGGGTTAGTAAATGTGAAGCGTTACACGATAGAACAACGTTTATCGTGCTCTATCGTGTAAATAAAATTTAATTAAATAAAGACACAGTTTTTTTCTTTATATTGTTATATTTTTATTGAATCGTTAAGTGCACTGTGTTGGGTCATGCATGGAATAACATATAGTTTCAAATGGCCTCCACGGCTTTGTTGACACATATGAACTCTTTCGTTTTTCTCTGACCATTTTACACAAATGTGGCTTAATTTCGTTGATTCTGCGTTTAATTTACTCCTTCAACACACGCGTACTTGTGGCATAGACCTTCGACTTGAAATAACCCCATAAAAAGAAATACATTGGTGTTAAATCAACGATTTAGGGGGGGCATATCTCAAATTTTCGAACTTCGCCAAATTTTTATTATTTTTGTAATATTGTTCAACAGTGAAATACGTTGTTCTTTGTAACGCTCCATTTTTACTAACTCTAAACTATCAGTGTCAGATACTTTTTTTATAGTCTTCGCACCCGTTTACTGCACGAATGATGGCGTATTCAAATCTTGCATTAATTTTGGTACATCCTTTATAAGTATATTGCAAATAGTGTCTGTAAAAGAATTAACTCTAAATGTCTAAAACTTAACAGGATGTAAATTTACTTAATTCAAATATTCTCCATCCATGCTTTTTATAACGCCGAAGTGTATATTGGAAATATATATAAATCTTTTTTTTTGTATAAGAATTATTTTAATCTTTTGTATTATATCAGGCAAAAACTCAACGATAAGAGATTGATTTGACTGAAAACGGTTGTGATTAATGCTAACAAAAACGGGCTTTAATGGCAAGAATATGCATATCGTATTGCGCATAATTCATTTCATTTGTCATACATAATTACGTTTCTCATGAATCTATGGCTCGTATTAATTGAGTCCGCTGTGGATCTAGTTGAAATTCCTGATCATTTAAAGCATTTTTCAACAGTTAAGCACCTCAAACATGATTGAAATCCAGGACATTCACTTGGTGGGTGTTCCATCAACTGACAACAAGGTGCTCGACCCCCTGGTTTTCAAGGAATCTTAAACACCCATGGCTTGCTTTACGACATTTCACGACGGGGAACTGACCCGTGCCCTGAGATTTACGATAAGCATATAAAACCCCCTGTCTAGCAGACATGGCACATCGTAGCAAAGGTTTTAAATAAATTTTTTGCACCTCAAACTTAACTTTTAAAATATCTTATTTCAATGATTCCTTATTCTAGTTTTGGGACGGAGAATAATAAAACATGTTTTGTAGGACAATTTTTTTAAAAAAATGTTTCAATGAATATCGATTTTTATCTATATAAATCAAGTACAAAAGTATCGTATCAGTAATTGGTTCAGGTATTTTACCTTGCACAAAATAAATGCACCACGTTCTATCCTGATTCCAACACTAGTCCTGAATTATCCTCTTTGATAGGCTGATTCTGAATTGTAACTGAACTATGATTCGCTTTCTAAAATGAATATCTTTTAGGTCCATCAGACATGATGAGATGCAATTTTTAATTTATTTAATTTAAAATACAAAATTATATATAAATATTGTTAACAAAGCCCATAATTGCCATACATCTGCTCATCACTTCCTATATCATCAGCAATAAATATTTTAAATGTCGTTAACAAGATTTTACTTCAATATTTGTACATCTAATATATTATGTTTTAACTATATATCAAAAAGCATTAGGAATTTTTTAGGGAGAAGGGGGTTGCAAATGTAGCTATCACATTCAATAATAACAGCAAACTCTGTAAAATACCTGAGGAAGTTGTGCCTCTAACGCTTGTTCAACTTTTTTCGAAGCACTCAATAAACTCATTTTTGTTAATGAAATATAATTTTAATAAGCACAAAAAAGTAACTTTAATAAGCTTAAAGTAAAGTTTAATAAGCTAAAAGTAACTTTTACTTAACAATGAAAGTCAAAGAAAAACAATTAACTCATGCAACATAAAACTGGAAAATTAGTTCAAATGAAAATGGGAAAATGATTCAATAGTTAACTTTTACATTGCATCAGTTATATATAGTTCAGGCACAAAGAACACGCCACGGATTGCAAATTTTCAGCTGCTACAGTAGCGCTGTTGCTACAGATTGCAAGATTTATTCTTCATAGGTCATAGGTACAAGAATACACCACAGATTGCAAATTTTGCGTTGATACAGTATCGCTGTTAACACAGATTGCAAAATAATTTTTCATAGTTGATACAGTAAAACACTTATTACATCCAAATCTAAAAAGCAAATAAAAAAAAACATATCAATTCGAAGACATGTGAGGAAGTTGAAATAGTAAAATGTAAACAAAATATTTGAGAAGAGTAATTGAAAATTGAAAATTTAACACTTGTCCAATTTTAAACATGAACGAATTAAGCATGAAATAAACAGCATCGTATTAACAAATCAGAAGGGAAAAAATTTAAAGTTTAAAATGGAATTTAAAACAAGGCTCGAATATTTTAAATCCTTGAAAAAGTGTTTCTTATTTTTTTTTCAGTTTTATTCATAGATACAAAATTGATTCTAAACTATGTGCAAATGTAAGTAATCGAGATCCGGTTTTGTCCAGTTTTGAAAACAATATTAAATCAAGCTGAGATGCTTAAATTTGAAAGTCAAGTTTGAATTGCTTAAAAATTGGCGAATGAAATTATTTCCATTTTTAAAAGTATTTATTAGTAGGAGCAATGATTTTTATTTAAAAAAGGAATTAAATCTCCTGTCATATCCAAAAATTACAAACATTCCTGTGGATCAATTTTGAAACAAATCACTATTGACGAGATATCCCAAGAAACAGAAAAGAAAATAATAGAGAAAAAATACCAAGTGTTAGAAAGAAAACATTAATTTAATCATTGCCCTTGCTCTTTTACATGCAGTGTTTCCAAAATAAACCAAAGTTCTTATAATAAACATAAATCGATATAATTAACATAAACCGATTGGTTGTATATTTAGACAATGCAGATTTAAGTTTCATATCCTTGGTGTAAAATTTAGAAAATGGGAATTCTCATTTACTCTACATGAGAATTTGCCATACATCATTGAAATATAGTTTCGGACAAAAACGGGGACAAAAATGTTTTGAATCACATTCGGTGCGCAATACAAAAACACATTGTGCATTATGCACAAAAACATTAGATTCACTAATGTTGTGAATCACATTTAAAATACAAAATAAAGATTCTAACATATAATAATACAATATATATACAAAAAGATTCTCAGAATGGTCACCCTTCTGTGACTAACTATAAACCAAACTACTACACAGTGTGCATAAAAAGAAAAGTGGCATACAAATGAACAACTGATTCTGCTTCTCAGTAGTAACTAGGAACTTTACACCAATAATTTTAAAAATTCCATACAGAAACCATCTGAAGTGATCACCCAAATCTAGCATTTTTAGTCAATCTATCAGCAGAATATGTATTTTAAACGCCTTTTTACCGACACATTGATACCAAAATTTGGCACAAACGTATAATCATAAGATAGCATATCTAATTTCTTTGATTCAAGTCACTGCGCTCTTGAATTATTACATAAGAATGCATGCGAAAGTACAGACCGATAGATGGGCGTGCATTTGATAGATTAGTTTCCAAAACTAGTAAGAATCTATATTTTACATGCTAAACTTATATATCAAATTTTATCTACCTAACGGTTAATCTAGCTAACGGTTAAATTTTATCTACCTAACGGTTAATCTAGCTAACGGTTAAATTTTATCTACCTAACGGTTAATCTAGCTAACTGTTAAATTTTATCTACCTAAATGTTTATCTTCTTAACGATTAAATTTTATCTACCTAACGGTTTATCTATCAAACGGTTAATCTACATAACGGTTAAATTTTATCTACATAACGGTTATTGGGCTCCCTTTTATTCAAAATATCCATATTCTCATCCCTCCATCCCATATCCATTTGTTTAAAATTTGATAGATATCTATAAATTTGGTTATAAGTCCATATACCATATTTCATCCGCCTATCCCAAAGAGTTTTAGAGTGACACAATTCTCAAACCGACAGAGTGACAGACATATTGCAAAAATGCATTTTTCGGACTCAGAAAAGTCTGAAATGGGGGTTTATGAACGAACTTGAAACATCTGGAGTTCGAATTTTTTGGCAATTACAATAACACTTATATAATTGATATAAAGGAAAGTAAAAAGCCACAAGAGTCATAGTTGCCCTTCTAGTGCACCACGCTATTAGTTTTTTTCAGATTTTCATGTATCAAATGAATCTGGCTTTCTATGCCTCGGATATGAATCGAGGATTTTTACTTCACATTATTTTGGAAACTATGCATGTCAAAGATTTGATTGTTTGGTCAATTTTTAAGTACTGTACATAACAACTCTTTGAATACTCCGAATATAAAAGATAAAATTCAATTTTCAGCTTCTGGCAAAATTCAATCAAGATTGGCTATCATTATTTAAAGCCCTTTAATATTATTAATTAAATATTTTAAGCTACTTGTAGAGGCATTTGAAATAATTTAATTTGTGTATTCTGCGGCTATGATTTAATTCTCATATACAGGGTGTTCATTAATTATTGTCGGAGTTTCCGTACCTCATAACTTTCGAATAAAAAATATTACGCAAAAACCGATTACGTATTCATAAATTACAACTCAAAGAATTTTATTAATGATATTAAAGTGTAAAGCTTGCAAAATGTGCACTTTGTAGGCATTCAGTTGAAGGCGATTATGTATTCGTAAATTACAACTCAAAGAATTATGAATACGTAAATTACAACTCAAAGAATCGCCTTCAGCTGAATACCTATAAAGTGCAAATTGTGCAAGCTTTACACTTTAATATCATTAATAAAATTCTTTGAGTTGTAATTTACGAATGCGTAATCGGTTTTTTGCGTAATATTTTTTATTCGGAAGTTATAAGGTGCGGAAACCCCGACAATAATTAATGAACACCCTGTATATTTAGGACGATCGTTTTCATAAACTCAAGAACTATTGAATTACATCTTGTGTGGGTTTTTAAAGAAATTATTGAGCTCAGTATTTATTTGAAATTTCATAAGATTGAAAATCAAAAAGAATATAAGTTCATAGCGAATGTTTAAAAAAATGTCGTTTGCTTCTATCTCTTATTATACTATCTATTATAATATAATCTAGTTCTATTTTATCATATACAGATCTTGTCTTTCTTTCTGTATGATAAATGTCTCTATATTATAATATAGAAAGTAGTGAATTCATAACATTATTTTATATCTTTTGAATTATAATCAGTATTTATGCGATTACCAAAACTTAATGGTAACTGAGAATCCATGAAATAAACTTTCCTAAAACTATGTTTTGTGTTTAAAAATTTCAAAAAAAGATTTGATACTGCACTATCTGTTCGTAAATTCTTTAAATCTGTTCGTAAATCATGTGCAATTCCAAATGTGTGAAATAAAATTTATTTTTGAAAATTTTCGAGTTTTTCCTGGTAAAGATAAGAAAGATGTTCTATAAATATTGATTTCAATCTGTATTTCATCAAGTTCCCAGAACCTCTTTTTGATTCTTCGCTCCGAATACAAAATAAATGGATTTTAATATTGCTGTAAATAATGCCCCTTATAAGTCATTTAGGTAGAATTTAATATCGATAGTATTGTCTGGGATTAAAAAATTACAGGGTCAAATCCTA
This sequence comes from Argiope bruennichi, assembly GCF_947563725.1. Lineage (NCBI taxonomy): Eukaryota > Metazoa > Arthropoda > Arachnida > Araneae > Araneidae > Argiope > Argiope bruennichi. Next base: position 105,162,191 of record NC_079160.1, on the reverse strand, counting down.
GCATGGTGTATACAGAATAATTTTTAGCACTAATTCAGTGCTTATTACAAAATACATAGAAAGGAAGTACTTTAAAATGTTTCATTGGAATTTGTTGTTATTTTCTTTAAAATCCAGTCATTAGTTAATACATACGTTTTGGCATATTCTAGAATTGTCTTCCTTATTTATAAACTTCAGAAATGATATAAAAAAAAGTTCTGAAATAAAAAACACGGTCTCAATTTTTTTTTCATACGAAAAAGTCCTTCCAATAAAAACCACTTGAAATATCTAGATTGAAAATATTACGTTAATTTTCGATTTAAATCAATAAACACATATCGAAGAAAAAACCAAATAAAAAGTATTCATCGAATTCCTGAAATGAAACCACTTCGTTAGAATTTCCTGTGTCAATATTTTCCATAAAATTTCATTATTATTTAATGCATCTTATTTCTCTAATCTCCATACTTCTTTACTAAAAAATCGATTAAAAAAACCTGAAAAAAAATACGAATCCAATTTTTTTTCTATGAAAATAATATTCCCAACAAATTTTTTTTCTGAACGTTAACTTTCTATTTCAATCAATAAAAACATATCAAAACACAAACTAAATTGAAATTCTTCATAGACATTTTTTTAATTTGAAAGCACTTTATTAAAATATTCAGTGTATTTATATTCAATAAAATTTCATCATTATTTAACACATCCTCTTCCATTAATTTTAGAATCGCTTTAGTTGTTATAAAACTATGGAATCAATAAAAATAAAATTCTAAAAAAAAAAAAAAAATGTTTTTCCACTCGGAGTAATGTTCGCAACAAAAATTACTTAAAATATCTAAACAGTGAACCTTAGCCTTAACTTTCTATTTCAGTCAATAAACAGAAATTGAATGAGCAGACCAAATAAAAAAGTATTGATGGACTTCCTGAAATAAATTCGCAGGAAGAAATTGTTGCCAAAAGATAGTGCTAACATCACAGGAGAAAGCTTTTGGATTCTTGGACACTTTCCCATGTTCTTTTTTTCTGGAAGTGCTTTTTTTTTTTTTTTTAAGCTACTCGCATAATGGACGCTATCATTTGTCGAATCTGTAGCGTTATTGTCTCCAGGATAAACATTTCTATTATGAATCGGACATGTCCTTGAAAGGGTTCAACATATGAATATGTTATTGATACTTTGTTTTCATTATATGCAAATGAAACTGTTTAAATATAGTAATTAGAAGTAAGGAGTACAGTGGTTTCAATATCTTATAAATCGTGTATTATATCGTTCTTAATTTATTTTTTTTGTTAACTGAAACTGTATAAACTTGTTATTTCACATGTGCTATATATATATCAAAAATAAATTCATCTTTCCATTTGTTAACACTCCGTTAGTCCACTGTATCCTTCAGATACACCAATACATATTATTAACATTAATAAATAATCCACTGTATCCTTCAGATACACCAGTACATATTATTAACATTAATAAATAACATAGCTTAGTAATAGCATAATACGGATATATAAACAAAATTTAAAGCAAACACAAACAGAAATAAAATAGTTTTTTTTCAAAACAAATAAAGAAGATAGCCAAAAAGAATTTTCTTTCAAACATAGCATTATCTAGTTATTGAACCATCGGAAGTGGTCTCCACAAACCTTTCTCGCATACTCTCTAATAAACGTGCCATGCCAGTAACTATTGTAAGCCATGGCACTGGTCTGCAATATTTATGAAATATTAACGCTTGGCGTAAATTTGGCATTTTTAATGGATTTATCATACTAACCATAGCGACTTTTTTGGCAATTAATCCCTGGCATGCAGTTAATAATATTCAAAAATAGAATTTGTGTTTTAGACGCGTTTTTCTCAACAGATTGGAAGAAAAATGTGACACAAAACTGCGCAGTGACTAAAAAGGCCATACCAAATGTGACACATTTAAGTCATTATCTTTTTAATTATAGCGTTTACATGTTTCTGAAAGTATAGACCAACTGACAATCAATCCGTAATTGGATTTGACTCAAAATTTCATAGGTGTCTACATTATGGACTTTAAATCTTTGTAATAAATCTTATCTATCTAGCTCTCTTTGCTTCATAGGTATTGTGATAACTTATATTCGAATAGACGGACTTCTTCTGAACTCAAATTTTGAGCTGATTTTACTCAACTGATTTTATTGATTATTTACTGAACTGATTTTACTCAAATATGATGGAAATCTGCAAGTTTGGTGTAAAGACTGTATACCAATTTTCAATCCTCTATCGCTTTGTCATTGACAGATAGACAGACGGACATTTTCCAAAAATGGGTTTTTCGAACTTAAGGAGGTATAAAATGTGGACATTCGTCAAAATTTCGAGCTTGAATTTATTGACTGTTACTATACTTTTGACTATTCTATACTAAGTATACAAGAAAGTAAAAAAGAAGTAAATCATGTATCTGTCAGAAAATGCGTGACTAATGGAATGCTAAATGAAATTATTTTATTTAAATTATTTTCTCTCAGATGCATTCTTGCACCACTATTTCAAGTAAATGAAATTTGATATCGTAATGAGCGTAACGTTGAAATCATAAAGCACATAGTTGTCTAATGATTATAGAAATCAATCATGAAGAAAGATTCTTGGAATGCATTGGCTACAAATGGTCTCAACAACTTATCATCATTTAGCCAATGAAAACAACAATGAATAATCTTTTCCCCGGATTATGTGTTTCTTATTTCAGACATGTATCTGAATGAACGATGAACATATTTCATTAATTTTACTTTCTTAATTGTCTTGTTTTTATTTCTTACATCTCATCATTTTTGGATATCATTTTTCCATCTCGTGTATTTTTTGCCCGACCCTTTCAAATAAGATTTATTTGTATTGAGAAGAAAGTTTTGTGGTTGTAAAGGCTCCTTTAAATTAAATTTAAAATTCCTGAAAAGATTTAGGTATAAAGCCTTTTTTTCCAGATTATTAGATTTATTATTTGAAAAAAAAAACTAATAATCTAGAAAAAAAATGAGAACAAAATCTGTTGTTGTTGTTTCTTATGGCACTTGACATAGACGAGCCGCTGATGAAATCAGCGATTTTAAACCGAGAGAGCGTCACTTGTTTTTCAGTAACGCCATCTAGGGCCAAGAGTAGATCTTAGCTACTCATGCGTCACAACCCTTTTTACTGTGCAGACTTCATTCATACATCTCATTCACTCAACCACAGATCGTAATTTTGACCTGAATCAGAGAACGATCACCTCTGATCCAGTACCCTCAGTAGTATTGTCTCGACTTGGAGGACTTTGTGACCACGACAGATTTATACGTGCGCCAATGCACCAGCTACCACATACACGGAGAGTCTTCAGCTGGGGGGAGTGCGAACTCACAATCTAAGGGATGCGAATACAACGCCTCTACCAACCAGACTATCCCGGCCTGAACAAACTCTGTTTGGGTAAAGCTATCTCTTAATTACTTAAATCTTATAGTTTTTCTAATTTTTAGAGAAGAATTGTAATCGCCAAACAATTATTATTGGGGATTTTGATGAATCTCCAGATTTCAGACCTTCTTGAGTTCGAAAAACACATTTTTGGAAATGTCCATCCATCTGCCTGTCTATCTGTGACAAAGATAATTCAAAAAAGCTTTACGCTGGCTTTAGCTAACATGGTATACAGTCCTAACACCAAATTTGTACATTTCTATCAAAATTTGAACAAATCCTCTCAAAAAAGGTCTGTCTGTTAGGGTGTTCAAATACTGGTTAACATAAAACCTACGAACCGAAAAAAGCTAGATAAATAAAATTTTTAGCACAGATTTATTGTCTAGAGTGTAGAAATTTATCGAATTCTGAGCGAAATCCAACAAGGGTTTGAGCATCTGTTGGTCTGTGCTTCTAGAATCATATAAATGCAGTAATTCAAAAACGCAATGCCTGAAATCGATCAAATTGGTACGTGATTTTGTCACTTTAAGTGTAGTTTTATGTCAAATTCTTTGTTTTAATCGGTAAAGAATAACGCATTTAAAACACTAATTAGAAGTTTGGTTACTATTAACCATATGTCAAGGATTAATCGCCAAAACATTCGCCAAGGATAACACGATAGATTCAGTTAAAATTCTAAATTCACTCCAAAGTTTAATATTTCGTAGCTATTAAGGGGTCAGCAGACTCTATTATGCACTTTTGTGAATTATTCATTTGGAATTAGAAATTTTTTTATAAATATGTATTAAAATATAAATGCGTTAAATGTCTTTAAAAACCCCTAGTTAAAACGAAATCTATAATTTTTAAAATTATTAAGATTTATAATTAAGATCTACGCCCCGCCACCATTGAATGAAGCGGTATCGGCAAAATTTAATTTGTCCAATTGGCCAATTCATCTATATAACTCACCAATTCTCCGAATTGGCATCCTCTTTCAAGCGGTTGCCGCAAGGTAGTCAATCTCTTGACTTATCCAATAGAGCTATAAAATACCACTATTAAGCAAACTAACTTTGTAACGTGACTAAACCAAAGTAACGGCATCGGGTACAAAATACCACAATAAGATCAAAGTAACTTTGTAACTTAGATAAACTTGAATAACGGAATTGTTCTTAAGGATACAAATATATTATATTTTTAAAAAACTATCAGTGAAATGAATTAAAATAAATATTTATATTAAATGTGTTTATTTTTTCGGAATTAAATTAAATCGGAAATAAGGGAAAATACTTCAAGAATAAAGAATTAGATCACAATCGAATTCCTTATTTTCGTTCTTCTTTTCCAAATAGATAATTCCTCTGCTAACAGTTTTATAAGAACCTTTTCTCATAAAGCTCTTCAACTTTAGCCATGCATTTATTTCTCTCCAGTTATCCAACCTGAAGTATTATCCTCAAATTAAAATCGCCGGTCACTTTGTAGGTCAATCTGTTTCTGACCATTGTGTTTTCAGCAGAGTGTAGTTGCAATCGTCATATACCTCTGAACGCAATAATGGCCCGGACTGGAAACTGGTTTAATCACTTGACTCTTGGATTGTTTCTTTTCTATTGAAAGGTGGGGGGAGTTTATATGTAGGACGACACAAAAGTGAACCCGTTCTTCACGCAAAAGAGAACTGGGTTCAATTACGGCATTTTGCCTCGATTTGAGGAATCGTTTTCGGTCTCCTTGGTTGTCTTGAACCAATTACTTTTAGAAAGGTGTGCTATCCGCACGAGGTTCGAAATGGAACGTTGAGGCCGTAGATGAGGTCTTGCTCCAAATTGACTTTACACAGTGGTCAGGCATCGTGAACTTATTGCGGTAGCAGATTCCAAATGCAAAAGATATATATTTATGCATATTTCAACATTTTAATTCTTTTATTGAAAAAACATTTTTAAAATGTTTATACACAAGTTTGAGAAATAACCTCTAGTAATTAACAAAAAATATATAAAATATCAGTTTGTAAAACGGTTTGCAGGGTAAACAGTCCATGTCCCTTTTATTTTTTATTTTCGTTTATACAAAAAAAAATAGAGAAAGAAAGAAGAAAAAAACAAGAGGTAAAGCAAAGAGAAAATATTGTAATCACTAAGTCTTCGACCTGAAAATTTTGGAAAAAAAAATCAACATTTCTAAATATTCTGAATCTGGAAAACACATTTTTGGAATTATATCGTTATAATAAACTATATAATAAACACGATGTAAACGCATGAAACTGAATGAATGAACTTGATGATTCAAAAACGAATTCAAGTAAAACAATGAAATTTGGCATACAATTTTAACACCAAGTTTTTAAATTTATCACATTTGGAGAGAAATCTGTCGAAAAGAATTCCGTCTCTCTATCTTTCCATATGCCTGTGATAAATTTAACTCAAAGGAAGGAAAAATGTCCAAAAAGCATTCTCAGATATTTTTCTTTATATTTTGGAGTTCTGACTGTTTATTGGTATGTATTCAAATACGTTAATTCAACAAAGCACTGACTTAGATCAATGAAATTCCGTATACTGTCTGGTTTCTAAAATTGCTGGAAAGTACCAAAATTTGGATTGAATCGGTGGAAGGGAAAATATCCAAAAAAACATTCTCAGGTATTTTTTATTATATTTTGGAGTTCTGCCTGTTTATTGGTATATATTCAAACACGTTAATTCATAAAAGCAATGGCTTAGATAAATGAAATTTCGTATACTGTCTGTTAGCCAAAATTGTTGAAAAGTACCAAAATTTGGATTGAATCGGTGGAAGGGAAAATATCCAAAAAAAACATTCTCAGGTATTTTTTATTATATTTTGGAGTTCTGCCTGTTTATTGGTATGTATTCAAACACGTTAATTCATAAAAGCAATGGCTTAGATCAATGAAATTTCGTATACTGTATGGTAGCTAAAATTGTTGAAAAGTGCCAAAATTTGGATTGAATCGGTGGAAGGGAAAATATCCAAAAAACATTCTCAAATATTTTCATTATATTTTGGAGTTTTGCCTGTTTATTTGTATTATTCAAACACGTTAATTAAAAAAAAGCAATGGCTTAGATAAATGAAATTTCGTATACTGTCTGGTAGCCAAAATTGTACATTTATGACAAAATTTAGATCCAATCGATAGAAAGGGAATCCAAACTATATTCTCAATTTATTTATTTATTTCTTCTTTATATTAGGAGCACAAAACTCACCTTACTGTGTCACCACACACATGAAGTAATGGATTGGACAGCTGCCATTTTTAATAATTTGCCTTTTCTCTACCTATACTACCCCAAACCCACTATTCGTCCAGGAAATGCATCAGATGCTGGAAAGATAAAATAAAATAAAGGTGCTGATTGTCTAAATGTATGGAAAATTTGGGAGATGTTCCTTCCACCAATTCGTTTCTAACACCATCAATATGCAAAGACCGCAAATGCTCTTTCAACGAAGTTATGGAACCCGCCCGAGCCGGATGGATATCGTTGTCAAATTCTTCCATTTTTTTTTTTTTTCTTTAAGTGCGATTAAATGAATACCTATGGCGTGTGCTTTGTTCGTTAGAAATGCTAGCTCAGATGAGTTTGTAAGTCAAGTGAATCTTCAAATAGTTATTCAAAGCAGACATTTGCTTAATATATATCGTGTAATAGATCTCTTTTGTATAAAAAACTCTTAAGAAAACGGGCTTTTATTAAGGTTTTTTTCCTTCGGGAAGGGAGGGAGTAGGAAATTTTTCATATTTCGTCGAAGAAATTCTAACGTTCTAGTGTTCTGAGGTACTTGAATTAAAATGATTTTAGAAATGAAAGGGTTAAAGCATTAAAATATTAGTGCAAAAAAAATCGCCGACAATTGATTCTATAAAGATCTATTCGATCCGATTCAATTCTATAAAGAAAGGAAATATAGAAATTGAAGTTTTATGAATAATGATTGAAAAATTCATGTAATAGTACATTATATCTTAGTGGCCATGTCCACCACTTATTGTGGCAATAAAAATTTCATTTGTTTTGTGCATCTTTTTATTAGTTTATATTAAAGCAACCTACCGGGGAATCTTAGATTTTTTTTTTTTTTTTTTTGCCAAAAAGAAGCATGTACATGAAATGTTGCCCTCACAAACGTTTCCCACATCCTGTGCTCTTTTTGTTTGTTTGTTTTTCTCAGATTGCGCAACTTTTTGCGCCTTAGCGCGTATGAGTCAGTCACTTTTGATTTTTAAAAAGTAGGGGTAAGATGACAAGTTATGATGCTTATTTTTACTAAATAATATACATAAGTATTATAGAGTTTCGATTTAAAACACAAAGGTGCATTTCATAAGCAAGACGAAAATGAACATCAGAAATGAATACCAAAACTGAAAATGCACCGATCAAAATATTTCAGATAATTTCTGTTCTCACTCGCGGCACTTCATCCCTGTGCGAAGTAGAATCTTCCAAAAGAATAAGCTTGAGATTCTGAAACCAAAGAGATTTATCTATGCAGCGAAATTTAGCTGCAACAAAAAACATTAGATTTGCATTCCTGTAATAATGGTTCATTAATTATTATTTGAGACATTTAATATTATTTGAAAGTAAATTTCAAAAATTATGAAAAATAAAGGAAAAAGTAAGGTCAATGCAAAAATATAAGAAGTCATTTTTAGAATAAAATAAGCAGCTATATGCAATCAAAACATTAAAAAAAAAAAAAAAACTTTTTTGATGCCATTGCTATTATATCAATATATCTTATGTTAAATTGGTCCCAATATATTAATTACGTATAAAATTTGTGTAGATTTGATACATTTGCTCTCAAAATGTTTTGTGTGATAAGAAATTGCAGAACGTTCCACAAAATATCATTTGTGGTTTTTGGTTTCTGGTTCTGTATCAAAGTTTTGTATGTTTACTCTGAGTGATTTTTAACGCTGGATATTTTGATGTAGCAGTGAATATGAACTATTTATCAATAAGAATTTGCTATTAAAAATGTGACGAATATAATTTGACTTTTAAACCAGCGAATGTTCGAATTACTATTTTCTCAATTTTAACTGCGTATATAGTGTTTGGTCACCTTAATGTGACCAAAGCGGAAGAATCATTCTTAAGGACAAATAGTAAAACTAACATAGCAAAATATGCTGTTTAGAATTCTTTATATTTTCCTACATTTCTTTAAAAATTAGCCTCATTTGCTTCTGAAATTTTTATTTTATGTATTTATTTCTTACGTCCGTTGAAGTCCAAAAACCTCCGAATTTAAATTTAGAAAAAAAACTGATTACTTTAATGCATCCGAGAGTGAAAGAACCTTGCAGATCCAAAATGTAGAAAAACAAAAATAAGAAAAACCTCATTTAGATAAAAAATAATATTCTAAATTTTTTGTGTATTTAACGTTTTTGAAACCTCGGATTGAAATCCAACTAAAGTGAACACTTTTAGTCTACATACATACATAAGAATAAAAATTTTCTAAAACAAATCAAGAGTAAAAGATCAAATTAATTTAAAAATCAAAATCTTGAATTCAGGAATGGAAAATTTTATTTATTTTTAAGATCTTGTCTCGTTTAAATATTAATCAATAGTTTCTGTTTAAAAGTTAATACTTTCTAAATTGAGTGCTTATAAGCAAATATTAAATATATTAACATTCTTTTTATTCGGCTCTTAAATGAAACATCAGTGTTATAATAAAATATACTGTCGAAAACAATAGGCAATAAAACGTAATAGAAAATATTAAGATTTATTATTGATACGAACAAGAGGGAAGAATAAATTTGTTTCATTGAAACCAATTTTGCTATATCGAGTTGGCCATCATTAATTCGTAGTTTTAGTCTGTTAAATTTACATCTATATCCTATAATGTAACGAATAAACTTGCTTCATTGAAACCAATTTTGCTGTATCGAGTTTGCCATCAATAATTAATAGCGTTAATCTGGTTAAATTTGTACCTGTATCCAATATTTATTATTAATGAAATGCATTATTGAAGACTAGCTATAATATTGTGAAACTGGGGAAAATTCTAATTTGAATTCTTGGGAATATATATGATTCTTTTTAATATTATTTTCATATTAATTCTCATTAGCATAGGTCGTAGATCTAGATGTCACCATTACCATAGAAATAAAAAACGGGGAAAATATATACGTGCTCACATACATATTATATGTATTATTAAAAATTTCGATATGTGTCATTTCACATTTATTTAAATGTTTTGAGTAGACATTGGAACAACAAAAATAGTAAAATGAAGGATTAATGATGCATGTACCATAATTTGGAAAAATTGTCTAAAATCTCTAAAAAACAAAACGCAACAAAAATTACATAAACATAATGCTATGAAAAAGAAAAAGAAAAATTAATCTAGCGTTTCAGGAAACGACATATATATTTATTTTTACAAAATATTAATAAATGCCCTCTCACATTACTTTGCTTTTTCAAAAAAATACATTTATTCCCAAGAACGTAAGATCTAGAATTATCTCTCAACAAAACGCTTTAAATATATATATATAAATTAAAAAACAGCATATTTTGCTTGCAGCGAATGCTTTAGCGTTCTAACAAGGCGATGAAAAATAAGAACTGTTTATAACAATATGCTAATCACACTGATTTTCCTCTGACAATTGTCGTCTGTCTCCCATCTGCCACGATTGACGTAGAACACGCCCTGAACACAACTCAATCTATCGCCGAGTTTTTATTGCGTCAACCTTGGGAGGTTCGTTGTCGGCCTCTGCGTTCGCTTTGCCCTTTCGCACAGCAGACGAAAAGTAAGATGAAAACACAGACGGCATTTTTAACCTTCCAACTCGTTAATATTTTTTAAAACGAAAAATAAAATTCATTCTCTGTTGCGACCTTCTGCGACTGGTTCAGCACTACAGGGCAATAATATTTTTAAAAACCTTTCCAAGGCGATTCGAAATTTGCAGGAGGTTTGATTAGATGCGAGATTTATTATTTTTTTCAATCATGGGTAGTTGGGTACTTTGGCCTGATAAATAGCCTTATTAATTTTCTGTTAAGCCGCAAAAAAGAAGTGGTTTTTAGTCGCTGTGAAATCTTTATTTTTCAACGTCATAAACGTGCTGCCATCATCTTCATCAATACGAAATTTATTATTATTACATTAATTTATGTCTTACTTTTGATTGCGGCTACAGCTATGTAATCGGGTGCTTCTGCAACTTTTAATATTTTATTACTACATATTATATATTTAATCCAATTTTGTTACTTAATATTTTTTGTTAGCTCTTTTTTTTAAAGAGTTAATTGTTTTTTATTCTAAATCAAGGTTTGTTAAATTATAATTGATGCTTTCAAATAGGATCACACAGAATCTCAGCATTTTTCATCATTTATAAATAGAATCACACAGAATCTCAGAATTTTTCATCATTTATAACTAAAGATTGACGAAAAACAGTTAGATTACAAAACATTTATTGAATTTTAATTTCAATGAAAACATTTTAAATTTGTTTTTAATTTATCATTAATTATTCTCCATTTTCCTTTTTGCTTGAGAAGAACTTTTACCATGGTAGAAAAATGTTTAAAACTTTGTTTCTATTATCTCCAGTATTATACACATAGGCAGTTGTTCTTTCATTATAAAAACATCAGAGAAAAGTTCATTAGAGCCTTTTCAAAATGCAATGGTCTCAAAGAAGTTTTTTCCCTCTTCCTACGAAAAGAGATACATCTTGGATAGGAAAAAATCAGGAAACTAATTTTCTGTCAAAGTTCTCTTCTCCGTTTCTCTTGAAGATACAAAATATTTTATGGTGAATAGTATTAGAATGCAGATGAATTTAAATAAATTATTAATATAAAAATTAAATAAATTATTTTTATACACAGTAAAAAATATTTTTGCGTCTTTATATTGAAACTAATAATTTTACATTAAAATGAATAATATAAACCAAATATTGTTTCATGAGCTTCGTTCTAAAATCAGTTTATGAGCTTCATTTTTGATTAGCAAAATGTCGGTTTATGAATTTGATTCTTAATTAGCCAAAACATCGGTTCAAGAGCTTCATTCTTAATTAGCCTAATATCGGTTCATAAGCTTCATTCTTAATTAGCCTAATATCGGTTCATAAGCTTCATTCTAAAATCAGTTTAAGAGCTTAATTTTTAATTAGCCAAATATCAGCTCCTGAGCTTTATTCTTCATTAGTCAAATATCGACTCACGAACTTCGTTCTATGATTGGCTCATGAGCTTCTCTCTTAATAAGCTAAACATCGGTTCATGAGCTCCATTCAAAAATAGAGTCAATTGATGTTCGCTTTGTGATGTGGAAAACCTACTCGCATTTATTTTGAAACACAGAATCTTTCAGAAGTGAAATAAAACGTCCTTCATCCAGATGACAAGCGCAAAAACGTTTGTCCCATGATTTTAGAATTTTCCTTGCTGAAAGTCATTCAAAAAATGAAAAATTATTCTAAAGGAAATTAACGTAAAATCTATGTTTGAATTTATAGGCATTATTTAATAATGATATGTATGCAAACATATTTTAGTAAATGCGTGGCTGTGAAGACGAAATTTTTTAAATTTTTACTCCGATTTATTTCATCTGGGAGTATAGTATTATTTAATTAAGTTATATTAACGTCCCGTTTTAAAGCAACACCAAGGCTATTTTGTAACGGACCTCGTAGTTTTGAATCGCTGTCAGATGGCGAGGACGAGACCTGAGCTATCATTCCCCTCTCCAAACTTCCACACCACAGCAGCAGGATTTCATCTGGGAGGTATAAACTGTACAGGCAAGACGCAATAAACAATGTTAACATATTTCAGTCGATGCGTGGCTGAGAAGAAGAAACTTTTGAAAATTCCAACTTCAATTTATTTCATCCGGGGGGGGGGCATAATTTGTACAGGTAAGAAACGATAAGCAATGTCAATTTATAACGCGACACAAGAGCGAAAGAAAGAGAAACTTTTCCCACCAGTGATTTTACTATGAGATTCTGATAGGGATTCATTTGATATGTGAAGACTTAGAAAAGAGAATCTTGGGTATCTTTAAAAGAATCTTGAATTTTTATCCCTCTGCTCAGACAGTGTGAAAATCCTAAAGTCATCAGTTCTCTAAAGCGCGTGTTAGAAAGAATTAAAGAAAAGGTTGAAGTTCGTTCAGGTTTAGAATGAAGTTAATATCGACTAAATTAAGATCGAAATTAGGAAATAATTAGGATTTAAATTAATTTAAGAGATACTACATATATACTTCAACCAATTTATATTATTTCTTTCGGGGGGGGGATAATTAAATGTTTATTCCATTTAATTTTCTAAGGCTGTCAGTTGTAACAATTCTATAAACTCGTTCCCATTGTTTGAAGAGCATTTATGGAATTAAAAAATGAATATGAATACTGTGCGTTCCATCGATCTTTCTGAAGCCTAAAAATAACAATTTCACTTTTATAAATTCTTTTAATATCCTTTTATTTCTCCTTAAAATAAAGTATAAATATGCGGGGCTCCTGTTCATCCAAAGGAAACAAATGTTCTTAGTGAAAGATTGTAAGGTTTTTTAATATTCCATGTATATTATTTTTCGCTTCGTCATAATATTAACTGTTCCCTTGAATTGCATAAGTGTAAAGTACTGAATATTAAGCTTGTGCGATAAAAAAAATAAAAAAAAAAACAACCTTAGTCTGTACAAATTGTGTCTGACATTAAATACAGAGTAGCAAATGGTTCTGTTTTAGATTCTGGATGGGACCACTCCTGGCATTGTCTTTGTTTACTTTTCAGTTTTATGCATAGAAATTCGGAAGTTTCGCTGCTGCACCTAATAGTATGATTGATTTGAGCCAAATAAATAACTCAAACTAGACTACTTTTATTTTCTTTGCATAACTAGTATGGAGAAACATAGTAATATTCAAAATATCTGAATTTGAGATTTTGACGAATCTTCACGCTTCAGACATTCCTGATTTCGAGCAACTCATTTTTAGAAAATGTCTCTTTATCTATTTGTCTGTCTATGATATGTCTGACAAATATAATTCAAAAAAGGTTTGATTTAGAAGGATGACATTGTACGGTCTTTATACCAAATTAGCAGATTTCTATTGAATTTTTTTCTACAATTAGAATTTTATCTTTTCAGACGGACATGATAATTACAAATAGTCATTCATATGTTAAAAATTCTCATATGTTAACATGATAATTACAAATAGTCATTCATGTGTTAAAAATTCTCATATGTTAACATGATAATTACAAATAGTCATTCATATGTTAAAAATTCTCATATGTTAACATGATAATTACAAATAGTCATTCATATGTTAAAAATTCTCATTTGTTAACATGATAATTACAAATAGTCATTCATATGTTAAAAATTCTCATATGTTAGCATGATAATTACAAATAGTCATTCATATGTTAAAAATTCTCATATGTTAGCATGATAATTACAACTAGTCATTCATATGCTAAAAATTCTCATATGTTAACATGATAATAACAAATAGTCATTCATATGTTAAAAATTCTCATATATTAACATAATAATTACAAATAGTCATTCATATGTTAAAAATTCTCATATGTTAACATGATAATTACAAACAGTCATTCATATGTAAAAAATTATCATATGTTAACATGATAATTACAAATAGGAGAGAGCTAGATAGATAACAATTCGGTACCCAGATTCAATATCTATAATGTAGAGACCTATCTAATTTTGAGCTAAATCCAAATACGAGTTGACTGTTAATCAGTCTGTTCTTTTAAAACATGCAAACATAGTGACTTAAATATATTAATTTTGGTATGGGATTTTGTGACCATAGGTGCAGTTTTGATTCACATTCCTGTTTCAATCAGTTTCAAGAAAAACATGCTTGATGCACAAATTCGATTTTTGAATTCACGCCAAAAGGTAATATTTTGTAACTGTTGTACGCCAATACCATGTAAGGCATTCTCTAGCATGGAAAGTTTATTAGACATTATGGGGGAAAGTTTCGGGAGGACCACTTCCATTGGTTCTGTAAATTATCAATTTTAATGAAGTAGTGTCTCAAAGCTGATATTAAAATAAAAATTGAAAGTTTCATAACTATGTCAGTTTTGGTCTCAAATGAGTGGAATGTCTTTGTTTAAAGTGGTATTAAATCAATATTTTAGAAAATTTAACTAACAGAATTGAGCGAACTGATTAAAAATTTAAATTTCAAAGGCTTGTTTCTTTCTTTCTGCAATCTACTCGTTATCTTGCACAACATAATTGCTTATTTTATTTAAAGAATTATTTTTTTCTTGAAAAAGAACGTCTAACTCTCATACTGTAGAAATCTGCTACAGGGTCTATTAGATTAAACATTTAGATTTTCATTAATAAAAATGGTTACGTTATAATTGATTTTTACTGATGCTTATGTTTTCATTGTATTGCTTTGATATATTTAAAATAATTAAAAAAGCCAAAGAATCAGACTTTCAGCCCCAGTCACTGGTCCACATTGAACAATTTTTATTAAATATGAACGCTCATAGCCCTTAGATACGTCATCCGTTGCCACTCCAACACCACCCCAAACACACACACGCATCATTTTTGAGAAAAATCTCAAAAACAATACTTTACTGTACATTCTCTATGGGGAAAAATCTCAACAAAATTCTTCAGCCATAATAACTGAATTGATTTCGCCAATTTTTTTTTTTTTTTCCCATTTGAAAGCACATGAGATTTAGATAGGATGCCTTCTGCATCCTTTATTTTCAAAAGATATTTCAAATTGTAACCTGTATAGTATCCCCCAGGCTTAACTACAGGATCGATTTCACCAGCTACTTTAGACACTTTACAGAATACTGATGTTTACTGTGAAATTTAAAAAAATACTTTCATCTTGGGTGATAAGATGCAGTTTCCAAAATTAATTGGCATTCTAAATTAATGTTATTAATATCACGACCGAACAGATAGCCGAAGAAGGCATTTAATTATTTATAAAAACAAGGCCGTGTTGTCCTAGCCATGAATTCTTTTCTGCACATTAAATGTACTTTTGGATGGTCAAAAGTCATCGACGATATATGTTTCAATTTTAACACAAGGATGTCGTTTTAATGCATGGGATGTTAGTTCAATTATTATCATCATTATTAGACAATTAGTGCATGTAATGTTAGTTCAATTATATCATCATTATTAGATAATTAGTGAATGGGATTTAGTTCAATTATTATCAGCATTATTTGACGATTAATGCATAGGATGTTAGTTCAATTATTATCATTATTATTTAACAATTAATGTATGGGATGTTAGTTCAATTATTATCATCATTATTAGACAATTAGTGCATGTAATGTTAGTTCAATTATATCATCATTATTAGACAATTAGTGAAGGGGATTTAGTTCAATTATTATCAGCATTATTTGACGATTAATGCATAGGATGTTAGTTCAATTATTATCATTATTATTTAACAATTACTGTATGGGATGTTAGTTCAATTATTATCATCATTATTAGACAATTAGTGCATGTAATGTTAGTTCAATTATATCATCATTATTAGACAATTAGTGAATGGGATTTAGTTCAATTATTATCAGCATTATTTGACGATTAATGCATAGGATGTTAGTTCAATTATTATCATTATTATTTAACAATTAATGTATGGGATGTTAGTTCAATTATTATCATCATTATTAGACAATTAGTGCATGTAATGTTAGTTCAATTATATCATCATTATTAGACAATTAGTGCATGGGATTTAGTTCAATTATTATCAGCATTATTTGACGATTAATGCATAGGATGTTAGTTCAATTATTATCATTATTATTTAACAATTAATGTATGGGATGTTAGTTCAATTATTATCTTATTATTTGACAATTAGTGCATAGGATGTTAGTTCAATTATTATCATCATTATTTGGCAATGGCCAGAATAACAATATATTCTTCTAAAGATCAGGAAAAGTCTACGATTGCTTCGAAGCAGGGTATAAGATGATTCTAGATCTAAGCTGCCATAACATAACAGTGTCTTATTAAAAAAATCCATTAAATATTTATGTATAAATTTATTAAAACGGATTTTAGAGACTACCATCATACAATCCACCATTCCATTCCTCGTAAAAACGTAAATTTTATTTACTTCAAGCTCTAAAAATTTCTAGATTTCAGCAAAAAAAAAAAAAAACACCAAAAAAAAAAAAGAATTTTCCCAATACAACGATTTTTCTGAAAATACCCTAACATTCTTTAAACCCGGAAACTGTGAAGAAAGAGAAAAAGCAAGTTGAATATACGAGCGGATAAATTCGATTTCCTCGGAATCAAAATAAAATATATTCTCTTTTGGTGTCTAGAAAATGGCTTTTTTCGTTCATCATTCGAGCGCAATATCTATGATTAAAATCCTCCAAAAGAGTAGGCTTCAAAGTCGATAATAAGTGACACTTCTGCATCTACTTGCTGCTGGATCCCATCTCTTAATTGCTGGATCGTCTTGAAATATCGTCTTTTTCATGTTCCGATAAAGGACAAAAGAGAAAGAAGTAAATACTGTTTTCCTTTCATCTTTATCCTTAATTCTTATAAAAGGCGGTGAAATAATTGAAAGACAATTTGACATTGGAACTTTTTTTCCATCTGTGTCTTATTGGCGAAATCTTTTAAAGAATGGAAATATTGTTTGTTTTGTGGTGGCATTATTTATTTATTTATTATTTTCTCGAACAGGTTTGTTTGAGATTAACGACAAAGTAATCACATTGGATTAAAAAAAGGATTTAATGAAATAAATGATAAATGAGAGGGGGGGGGATATTCTGTGAAACGATTTTGACCTCTTCTGTAAGACATACGTTTCTATCCTAGAAAATAAAATACAGCAAAAAAGAAATGGTTCTTGTATTTTAACGTGGTAATCTATTATTAGACTGATAGAGAACATTTTATAAACAACTTAATGTAAGAAAGTTAAAATAATCTACTGTTTGATTTTGAGTCGCCAAATTTGGATCGCAGTTGATTCTTGGATAATAGGTGGTTAGTACGGAAGACTTTTAGAAAAAATTTAACTACTTTTTCAGTTAATTAAAAATTAACTGAAATTAATTGTAAGAAAAATAAGTTTACACCAATTTCAAATTTAAAATAATTTCAGCTATACCGATCTTATTTTCTCCAAATCTCTCCTTTTATTTAAATTTTTTTTTAATAAAACTGTGCAACACTGCTTTTCTCTTATATAATTGTATGCAACGAAACAGCAACAGTCAGGATTGATATTTACTTGATCTCGTGCAACAAAGAAGAATGAATAGATATTTTGATAAATATTTATTTTTATACCCCTTGATATTCATCAAAAAATACAAACCGTGCTAAATTGATGATCTTGGCTTAATCTGAAAATCTCCAAATAAAATGCATTATATAATGAAGCTTGGCGTAATCTGAAAATAGCCAAAAAATCCAAGAATATAAATATCTTGACAAAATCTTAGCATTCTATAATGAAGCTTGGCGTAATCTTCAAATCGCTAACTGAGCCCGAGGATTGTAAAAATAAAAAAAAATACCGATTTTTTTGTTTGTTTAATATTTACTATTGTATTATCATGTTCAAAAACATAACATATTTTTTTTTATTTTTATCGAATTTGATGCATATAAAGAGAAAGGTTTATACCATCAGAAATTCGAACATGATATCTTGCTGAATCTCATATTTTACACCACCCTGAGTCTGAAGAAATATTTTTAGAATTATATATGTTTGTCAGTAAACGCAATAACAAAAAATGAGCTAGCTTGCTGAAATTTTGTATGTCATGTTGACCACCAAATTTCAGATTTTTATCAAACTTTGAGCGAAATCTATTCACAAAATGTATGTTTTTATGACTGAAAGCGAGTTAACAAGACAATTACAAAATGCAAAGAATTAAGTGGATAAAATTTGATCAATATGATAACGCAAAAAATCTAGTATTGTTTAAGAAACAGATTAGAGGGTTCACTATCTGTTGGTCTGCACATTCGAATATACGCAAATGTGACAGTTCACCAGGGATCCACACGAATAGTGTAATAATGAAAATATGTAAATGAGTTGCAACTCTAGTATTGTTTAGGAAACAGATTAGAGGGTTCACTATCTGTTGGTCTGAGCATTCGAATATACGCAAATGTGACAGTTCACCAGGGATCCATACGAATAGTGTAATAATGAAAATACGTAAATGAGTTGCAACTCTAGTATTGTTTAGGAAACAGATTAGAAGGTTCACTATCTGTTGGTCTGCACATTCGAATATATGCAAATGTGACAGTTCACCAGGTATCCACACGAATAGTGTAATAATGAAAATATGTAAATGAGTTGCAAATATAGTATTGTTTAGGAAACAGACTAGAGGGTTCACTATCTGTTGGTCTGAACATTCGAATATACGCAAATGTGACAGTTCACCAGGTATCCACACGAATAGTGTAATAATGAAAATATGTAAATGAGTTGCAAATATGGTATTGTTTAGGAAACAGACTAGAGAATTCACTATCTGTTGGTCTGCACATTCGAATATACGCAAATGTGACAGTTCACCAGGTATCCACATGAATAGTGTAATAATGAAAATATGTAAATGAGTTGCAAATATAGTATTGTTTAGGAAACAGACTAGAGGGTTCACTATCTGTTGGTCTGAACATTCGAATATACGCAAATATGACAGTTCACCAGGTATCCACACGAATAGTGTAATAATGAAAATATGTAAATGAGTTGCAAATATAGTATTGTTTAGGAAACAGACTAGAGGGTTCACTATCTGTTGGTCTGCACATTCGAATATACGCAAATGTGACAGTTCACCAGGGATCAACACGAATAGTGTAATAATGAAAATATGTAAATGAGTTGCAAATCTAGTATTGTTTAGGAAACAGACTAGAGGGTTCACTATCTGTTGGTCTAAACATTCGAATATACGCAAATGTGACGGTTCACCAGGGATCCACACGAATAGTGTAATAATGAAAATATGTAAATGAGTTGCAAATATAGTATTGTTTAGGAAACAGACTAGAGGGTTCACTATCTGTTGGTCTGCACATTCGAATATACGCAAATGTGACAGTTCACGAGGTATCCACACGAATAGTGTAATAATGAAAATATGTAAATGAGTTTCAAATAAGTATGGTTTAGGAAACAGATTAGCGGGTTCACTATCTGTTGGTCTAAACATTCGAATATACGCAAATGTGACAGTTCACCAGGTATCCACACGAATAGTTTAATAATGAAAATATGTAAATGAGTTTCAAATAAGTATGGTTTAGGAAACAGACTAGAGGGTTCACTATCTGTTGGTCTGCACATTCGAATATACGCAAATGTGACAGTTCACCAGGTATCCACACGAATAGTGTAATAATGAAAATATGTAAATGAGTTGCAAATCTAGTATTGTTTAGGAAACAGATTAGAGGGTTCACTATCTGTTGGTCTGAACATTCGAATATACGCAAAAGTGACAGTTCACCAGGGATCCACACGAATAGTGTAATAATGAAAATACGCAAATGAGTTGCAACTCTAGTATTGTTTAGGAAACAGATTAGAGGGTTCACTATCTGTTGGTCTGCACATTCGAATATACGCAAATGTGACAGTTCACGAGGTATCCACACGAATAGTGTAATAATGAAAATATGTAAATGAGTTGCAAATATGGTATTGTTTAGGAAACAGACTAGAGAATTCACTATCTGTTGGTCTGCACATTCGAATATACGCAAATGTGACAGTTCACCAGGTATCCACACGAATAGTGTAATAATGAAAATATGTAAATGAGTTGCAAATATAGTATTGTTTAGGAAACAGACTAGATGGTTCACTATCTGTTGGTCTAAACATTCGAATATACGCAAATGTGACGGTTCACCAGGGATCCACACGAATAGTGTAATAATGAAAATATGTAAATGAGTTGCAAATATAGTATTGTTTAGGAAACAGACTAGAGGGTTCACTATCTGTTGGTCTGCACATTCGAATATACGCAAATGTGACAGTTCACGAGGTATCCACACGAATAGTGTAATAATGAAAATATGTAAATGATTTGCAAATATAGTATTGTTTAGGAAACAGACTAGAGGGTTCACTATCTGTTGGTCTGCACATTCGAATATACGCAAATGTGACAGTTCACCATTGATCCACACGAATAGTGTAATAATGAAAATATGTAAATGAGTTGCAAATCTAGTATTGTTTAGGAAACAGATTAGAGGGTTCACTATCTGTTGGTCTGCACATTCGAATATACGCAAATGTGACAGTTCACCAGGGATCCACACGAATAGTGTAATAATGAAAATACGTAAATAAGTAGAAATCGAAACAGTGAGACATTTTTTGACTCAAAAATCATTTGCCCTCGTCTCCCCATTATCGAGATACAAGGTCTTAAAGTCACCACTTTTGGCGCACTTTTGGGGGGAAATAGAAGATTTTGGAAAGAGTAATCAGAATGTCGATATCTTGAATATTAACGAAGTTACAGCGACTGTTTTAGAATATTTCACATTTGGCTATGTAGAAAAGTCGCCAACGCTATATACTAAGACAAATGAGATCGAAGCTTTAAGATGAATAACATCATCATCACGCAATAACATCATCAAACTTCAGTCACTTGTTCATTACCAATTTAGTGGTGAACCCCAATATTCTGACATGATTTCGCTGTTCTTGGTGCAAGTCTGGGTTATTGCAAACTTGGCCACCTCCATTTCAAATACCTTTGTAATTTTGTTTTTGACAGGAGGTTGACCATTGTGATTGATGTATTAGATTCAAGTTTGCCACAATTTTCTAAGCTTCAATCGTTTTTTGTTTTGTTGTTGCTGTTGCTCATTACCATATTTGTCAGTAGCACACTTTTTTGGTAGGCTTATCTCATTTTTATATTATTATATTTATTATTTGTTTTCTATATCAATCTGGTTATTAAAATGTTTGAATTAGAAGCACTTTTTTCTGTATTATATTTCATAAATTAAATAAATAAATTAGAAAACTTTAAGATTTTGTATCTCGATCAGAAATCTACATTCTGATTTATCACTGTCTCCAAAACCTTTCATTTCTCGCCAAAAGTCACAAAAATTGACAACATTTATTAAAATATCGCCTCCAGACTTTATTACCTAATATTTCGATAATGGGGAGACAAAGGAAATAATTTATTCGTCAAAAATCAAGTTTTACTATGCTGTTTCGTTTGCTATTTTGATTTTTTTTTAAATTATTACACAAAGGTATAGTTTCCTGATCAGAAACTCCAACGATTTCGATAAATGAAATTTTGTTAATGATCTTGCTATTAAAACTGAACCTATCTGTCAAATGTTGATTTCATTTTGCTGATAAAAATGCCTCTAAAATGTATGCGCGGTTTTTATTCATCATATACGAGGCATAAAACGTTCATATGCGAGATTCTGAAATTAAAAATCTGGGTACTTGTGACTTTTATAGCCTTTGTATTTTGCCTTCTATAGTGCTTCATTAAAGATACATTGAACATGTTTGAAATTATTGTACAGGGTGGTTATAGTTAAACTTCTCTTGTAAACAGCATAAAAATGTATGCGCGGTTTTTATTCATCATATACGAGGCATAAAACGTTCATATGCGAGATTCTGAAATTAAAAATCTGGGTACTTGTGACTTTTATAGCCTTTGTATTTTGCCTTTTATAGTGCTTCATTAAAGATACATTGAACATGTTTGAAATTATTGTACAGGGTGGTTATAGTTAAACTTATCCTGTAAACGACATAAAAATGTATGCGTGGTTTTTATTCATCATATACGAGGCATAAAACGTTCATATGCGAGATTCTGAAATTAAAAATCTGGGTACTTGTGACTTTTATAGCCTTTGTATTTTGCCTTCTATAGTGCTTCATTAAAGATACATTGAACATGTTTGAAATTATTGTACAGGGTGGTTATAGTTAAACTTCTCTTGTAAACAGCATAAAAATGTATGCGCGGTTTTTATTCATCATATACGAGGCATAAAACGTTCATATGCGAGATTCTGAAATTAAAAATCTGGGTACTTGTGACTTTTATAGCCTTTGTATTTTGCCTTTTATAGTGCTTCATTAAAGATACATTGAACATGTTTGAAATTATTGTACAGGGTGGTTATAGTTAAACTTATCCTGTAAACGACATAAAAATGTATGCGTGGTTTTTATTCATCATATACGAGGCATAAAACGTTCATATGCGAGATTCTGAAATTAAAAATCTGGGTACTTGTGACTTTTATAGCCTTTGTATTTTGCCTTCTATAGTGCTTCATTAAAGATACATTGAACATGTTTGAAATTATTGTACAGGGTGGTTATAGTTAAACTTATCCTGTAAACGACATAAAAATGTATGCGTGGTTTTTATTCATCATATACGAGGCATAAAACGTTCATATGCGAGATTCTGAAATTAAAAATCTGGGTACTTGTGACTTTTATAGCCTTTGTATTTTGCCTTCTATAGTGCTTCATTAAAGATACATTGAACATGTTTGAAATTATTGCACAGGGTGGTTATAGTCAAACTTCTCCTGTAAACAGCATCCTACAACACAAATGGATGAACTGATTGCAAAAAAATTTGGTCTACAGAGACTCTACACGAGATGCGTTCACGAAATTTCGAAGAAAGAAAGTTCAAAAATGTCCACTAGAGGGCATGTTTTCCGGAAAAACATTAAATGTAACTCATTAAACGACCAAAACGGAATACAGAAACAATATTAACATTTAATGACAAGTTTCTGATCACCTTGTCATCGAACCACATTAATTAAAGATAAGGAAAAAATAACAGTACGGTCTTTGAGAGAAAAAAAATAATTCAGTTTGCAGAAACAAGGACAGATTAGAACGAAATTACACAAGAGTAGCAGTTGTTAATCGTGTCCAGGACGCTCTGGGGAAAGGTATTCCATGTGACCACCCTCATTCACCTGCAGAATTTCATGTCAGTGGACAGTGTCAACAGCAGATAGCAACTTATTAGTTGTGATGCTTCGCACATGAAGCATTATGGATTTCTTTAAGTCATTCAACGGCGCAACCAGACACTGTCATCATTACAGCCGAAACATCGACATAAAACATGAGAACGACTGCAAACGTTTCTTACCCTAACTTGTTTTGCCACATGAAGTGTTATGGAGTTTCCAGCTTTACCCAGTTTTTCATTTTATTACCCATAATTCTTGTTCTGGATTATTAATATTGTTTCTGTATTCCATTTTAGTCGTTCATTGTTAAAATTAATCTTTTTCTGGAAAAGGCGCCCTCTGATGGACATTTTGGAACTAAAATTATTTTTTCGAAATTCCGTGAGAGCATCTCTTGTATAGTCTATATACCAAATTTCGTTGCAATCCGTTCCCGTTTGCGTTGTATGATGCTGTTTATATTCGAAGTTTAATTATAACCACCCTGTATATAATTAAGACATATTCCGCAAAATATAATCTAATGGTACTTTATCGTGCCGAAAATTCATACCGCATTTGTTGTAGAGCAAAATGGATTTAGATAAAAAGATTATTTCGAATTTAATGTCTTCTAATCAATTACCTTACGGATACCAATGAAATAACAGAACAACATTTTTTGTAATAAAATTATGTTTCGCATTGCGAATTGGGATAGATTTTTAATTTCTACAAATCTTTTTGATGGCTTATTTATTTCGAAATAAGCTAGAATTTTTTCCGAAAATAAAGCAGAAAAAGTTGTGAATTTTTAATCTATAATTAGCTAATTGATCATTTGCAATTGATTTTTTTTATTTCCTCTGTTATAAATACTCTATCTTAAACTTTTACAGTTTATTTTATTACATACTAGCCGCCTTTGGCGACCAGCCGGTTCCCCAATCTTAATACTCGTTAAAATTTTAATAATTAAATATTTTATGTAATTCCTACTTTAATAACTTCTTCATTAAAATATTTCAAAAGTTCAAATTTTGATAGTCATATAATTTACTCATAATATTCTGCCATAATGCAATATGTATCCCTCTAATTTTCTGTTACCCCTCGTAGAATTTATGCTTTAAATTAAAGTGTAAATGATTAATCTGCAATTAATATAATAATATTTTTTGCTGAAACAAAGCTTTTTTTTAATAATACGATTATTGAAAACAGAATCACTGAGCGTTTAAACTTTATGGGCACTAAAGAATATCTTTCTTAATTTATGTAATACCTCAAGAATTTGTCAACAAAAATTTCTCAGATTCATCATGAGCAGATCGATTAATTAACAATGTTTGATTTTAAATGCATCAAACACTAAGAAAATAAACAGAATCGTTTAAAATAATCGGTAAAAAATAGGTTAAAAAAACTACTTAAAAAACAATATACTTAAAAGTATAAGCATATACAAAAAATATATAACTAACATAAATACAATTTAATTACAAAAGAATAAAACTAACCTAAAAATAATTTAAATCAAGTCCGCATCCGTTTAAAATAGTTTCAACAATCAGAACACAATGTGCATGCGTGAGCTTTTAACGCCAGTAATGGTAATGCAAATGCGTAAATTTCCAACGCCATTGGGGTAACGCTACGCAGATTAGAAATTTTTAATTTCCATTATTCTGTTCGTTTTTTAATTCAAAAGTACTTCAGAATGAATCTGAAAGATCGATAAATTAACAAAATTTAATTTTAAATACATCAAACATTAAGAAAATAAACAGAATCGTTTGAAATAATCGGCCGAAAATATGTTAAGCCTATCCTCTTTAGCGTGGTAAAAAAAACTGAAGCCTTACTCATTTGGCGTTGGGAAATTAAAAGATTTTTTGGAGGGAAAGTTAGTTTTTAATTAATAATTAAAATTCTAATTAAAAATTCCAAAAAACGGGACCCCAATTTGCACATTCCCGACCTCCAATCAATGCATGTGCCAAATTTGTTAGCTGTAGGTCAAACTGTCTTGCCTGCAGAGCGCCAACACACACATTGAGCTTTATTATAAGTATAGATATAGATATATGTCATTTAATTGATTAAATCTAAACACATTTCTAGCGGAATTTTAAAGTACAGATATTTAACAATGACTCTTCTTCAAAAGTAGTATGTATTCCATATTTTGCCGTTCTGTATAAGAAAATGAAATGCGACTGCACAAGCCTGGAATCGAACCCGGGCCGCCCGCGTGGCAGGCGAACATTCTACCACTTAACCACCGATGCCTCGAAACGTCTCTTCTTCAAAAGCAGTATGAATTCCATATTTTGCCGTTCTGTATAATAAAATGAACTGCGATTGCATCGGCCGGGAATCGAACCCGGGCCACCCGCTTGGCAGGCGAGCATTCTACCACGGAACCACCGATGCCTCGAAACGACTTTTCTTCAAAAGCAGTATGAATTCCATATTTTGCCGTTCTGTATAAGAAAATGAAATGCGACTGAATCGGCCGGGAATCGAACCCGGGCCGCCCGCGTGGCAGGCGAACATTCTACCACTTAACCACCGATGCCTCGAAACGACTCTTCTTCAAAAGCAGTATGAATTCCATATTTTGCCGTTCTGTATAAGAAAACGAAATGCGACTGCATCGGCCGGGAATCGAACACGGGCCGCCCGCGTGGCAGGCGAGCATTCTACCACTGAACCACCGATGCCTCGAAACGACTCTTCTTCAAAAGCAGTATGAATTCCATATTTTGCCGTTCTGTATAAGAAAACGAAATGCGACTGCATCGGCCGGGAATCGAACCCGGGCCGCCCGCGTGGCAGGCGAGCATTCTACCACTGAACCACCGATGCCTCGAAACGACTCTTCTTCAAAAGCAGTATGAATTCCATATTTTGCCGTTCTGTATAAGAAAATGAAATGCGACTGCATGGGCCGGGAATCGAACCCGGGCCGCCCGCGTGGCAGGCGAGCATTCTACCACTGAACCACCGATGCTTCGAAGCGACTCTTCTTCAAAAGCAGTATGAATTTCATATTTTGCCGTTCTGTATAAGAAAATGATTTCGACTGAATCGACCGGGAATCGAACCCGGGCCGCCCAGCATTCTACCACTGAACCACCGATGCCTCGAAACGACTCTTCTTCAAAAGAAGTATGAATTCCATATTTTGCCGTTCTGTATAAGAAAATGAAATGCGACTGCATCGGCCGGGAACCGAACCCGGGCCGCCCGCGTGGCAGGCGAACATTCTACCACTGAACCACCGATGCCTCGAAACGACTCTTCTTCAAAAGCAGTATGAATTCCATATTTTGCCGTTCTGTATAAGAAAATGAAATGCGAATGCATCGGCCGGGAATCGAACCCGGGCCGCCCGCGTGGCAGGCGAGCATTCTACCACTGAACCACCGATGCCTCGAAACGACTCTTCTTCAAAAGCAGTATGAATTCCATATTTTGCCGTTCTGTATAAGAAAACGAAATGCGACTGCATCGGCCGGGAATCGAACCCGGGCCGCCCGCGTGGCAGGCGAGCATTCTACCACTGAACCACCGATGCCTCGAAACGACTCTTCTTCAAAAGCAGTATGAATTCCATATTTTGCCGTTCTGTATAAGAAAATGAAATGCGACTGCATGGGCCGGGAATCGAACCCGGGCCGCCCGCGTGGCAGGCGAGCATTCTACCACTGAACCACCGATGCTTCGAAACGACTCTTCTTCAAAAGCAGTATGAATTCCATATTTTGCCGTTCTGTATAAGAAAATGAAATGCGACTGCATCGGCCGGGAATCGAACCCGGGCCGCCCGCGTGGCAGGCGAGCATTCTACCACTGAACCACCGATGCCTCGAAACGACTCTTCTTCAAAAGCAGTATGAATTCCATATTTTGCCGTTCTGTATAAGAAAATGAAATGCGACTGCATGGGCCGGGAATCAAACCCGGGCCGCCCGCGTGGCAGGCGAGCATTCTACCACTGAACCACCGATGCCTCGAAACGACTCTTCTTCAAAAGCAGTATGAATTTCATATTTTGCCGTTCTGTATAAGAAAATGAAATGCGACTGCATCGGCCGGGAACCGAACCCGGGCCGCCCGCGTGGCAGGCGAGCATTCTACCACTGAACCACCGATGCCTCGAAACGACTCTTCTTCAAAAGCAGTATGAATTTCATATTTTGCCGTTCTGTATAAGAAAATGAAATGCGAATGCATCGGCCGGGAATCGAACCCGGGCCGCCCGCGTGGCAGGCGAACATTCTACCACTGAACCACCGATGCCTCGAAACGACTCTTCTTCAAAAGCAGTATGAATTCCATATTTTGCCGTTCTGTATAAGAAAATGAAATGCGACTGCATCGACCGGGAATCGAACCCCGGCCGCCCGCGTGGCAGGCGAGCATTCTACCACTGAACCACCGATGCCTCGAAACGACTGTTCTTCAAAAGCAGTATGAATTCCATATTTTGCCGTTCTGTATAAGAAAATGAAACGCGACTGCATCGACCGGGAATCGAACCCCGGCCGCCCGCGTGGCAGGCGAGCATTCTACCACTGAACCACCGATGCCTCGAAGCGACTCTTCTTCAAAAGCAGTATGAATTTCATATTTTGCCGTTCTGTATAAGAAAATGAAATGCGACTGCATCGACCGGGAATCGAACCCGGGCCGCCCTCGTGGCAGGTGAGCATTCTACCACTGAACCTCCGATGCCTCGAAGCGACTCTTCTTCAAAAGCAGTATGAATTTCATATTTTGCCGTTCTGTATAAGAAAATGATTTCGACTGAATCGACCGGGAATCGAACCCGGGCCGCCCAGCATTCTACCACTGAACCACCGATGCCTCGAAACGACTCTTCTTCAAAAGAAGTATGAATTCCATATTTTGCCGTTCTGTATAAGAAAATGAAATGCGACTGCATCGGCCGGGAACCGAACCCGGGCCGCCCGCGTGGCAGGCGAACATTCTACCACTGAACCACCGATGCCTCGAAACGACTCTTCTTCAAAAGCAGTATGAATTCCATATTTTGCCGTTCTGTATAAGAAAATGAAATGCGAATGCATCGGCCGGGAATCGAACCCGGGCCGCCCACGTGGCAGGCGAGCATTCTACCACTGAACCACCGATGCCTCGAAACGACTCTTCTTCAAAAGCAGTATGAATTTCATATTTTGCCGTTCTGTATAAGAAAATGAAATGCGACTGCATTGGCCGGGAATCGAACCCGGGCCGCCCGCGTGGCAGGCGAGCATTCTACCACTGAACCACCGATGCTTCGACTTTTTAAACCGTTTAGTCGCTTTCAGCCATTTACTTCATCTGTCATTCGTCAGTCAAAGTTAGCATTGGTGAAACATGAAATTTAAATTTTCTGCTTCTTTAAATCGGAATTCACGCCAATTAATATTTTTTTTCTGTAAATTTTAATTTTAATGTGATTCCTATAATATTTGATATTTAAATTTGCATTGGAATTCCTTCAGTGGGAACATGAAATAGTAACTATTACAAGTTGTTAAAATGGTTTTAAATCGTATTCTAAAAAAGTTTATTGACTGATCTGGATGCCTTTATGAATTCTGAAGTTGATAGAACACTATTAACCATTATTTGTCTTATTTCTTGTTGTTGTTAGAGGATATTAGTCGGTTACTAACGTTGAAACAAAATTGAAGAACTTTATTGCTATTATTTATGCATTCCGTTATTTAATGGCTTATTTTATTGTTATGTTATGACAATTAATTATTAATTTAATTACAGCAATTAATAAGTTTTTGTTATTTTATATATGGGAGCGACCCCCTGCACAGAGAAATATTTTATATACTTATAAAGAGCATATTTTTTACAGCGACAGATATTTACAGTTTTACTATGCATATTTAGTTTATATGCATATAGTGAACCGGAATACTCTTTGAAAGGACTGCATGTAAATCTGGCGCGCGTGAAATGTGTTAAGTGATTTAACACCTTCTCACTAAACTGTGGTGGAAGTTTAGATGACAGTGTTGTCTCAGATGTTGTCCCCACTAATTGACCACATGGTGACCTTTTCAAAATGAATGTTTATTTCCAAAACCACTTACTTCAAAGTATTACCTTAAATAGGCAAAGATCTCAGAGGTCTGAAAGGAAAAATGAATTTTTTATTCTCTCTCTCTCTCCGTGCGCGTGCGCGAGCGTGTGTGTATATATGTATGAATGTATGTGTATGAGTGCGCGTATGTGTGTGTGTGAGTGAGTGTGAGTGTTTAGGTAGGTGGAAGTGTGGATGTAAACATAATTTTGCAATTACATGACCAACAAGAAGAAACTTTCGAAATGAACTTCAATTTATTTTATATGGGAGGCTTATTATGTATAAGGGGCAAGCGATAAGAAAATGCGTCAGTCTACATTGTGACACAAACGTAAAGAAAAATTTCTTGCTTTAGTGATTTTACTATGAGATTCTTTTAGGGATTTATTTTCCACGTGTCGACTTAGAAAAGGGAATCTTTGGTATCTTTTAAAAGGCTGAGCCTATGTTAAGGATTTTTAGCCCTTCGTTCCCGGAGTGGGTACCATGGAGTCAGCAATTTTGTTTTTTAGGATTTAAATTCAATTGAGGGATATATATATACATACTTTTGTACAAATCATAATTTTTTGTTTAACCTTGGTGAAATTAAGTCTTTTTACTTTTCAGTACAAAAAGAATACCATTTCTTTCCAAGTTTTCCATTGCGGTGTCAAAAAGAAGTGAAATATGTTAATTAAAAATTAAGATTTTCAGCTATATTTTCTGGAATCATCACATCATAAAAAGAATTTTTATTTGAGCTAATTCTTAGATAACTACATTTTTAATGATGCCAATTTAATTTCTGTATGATTGTTAGATTAAAATTCAATCAATTTCCATTGTTCAAACAAACTATTAAAATACGTGCTAATGTTAAAATAAAGAAATAAAATGCATTCTTTGGATGTTAACTTCAAAATAGAGTTTCTATTTCCATTTTTATTTCACAATTTAAATGTTTTTTACCTTGCATGGGCAGTAATTTGTCGTAGTCTGATTTCATTAACTTCATACTTCCAAGATAATATTTTAATAAAATGCATTCCATTTTAAAAGTTTAACAAAAAAAAAATCGGACAGATAAACTTGTGTCTACCTGTGGTTGCATCTGATAAAAACAAAAGATAACATACATGAATTTTAGATTTCCTTTCTTATGAATTTCTACTCAAATTAACTTTATTTTTACGAAGGAATATGATATTAACTATTAAAAATTATAGGTCGGTCTAAAAACGTGTAGCTTCCGAATAGCTTCGGACGTTAAATCTATTAGATCTTAGAAAAGTGTGTAATATGATTGGATAAAATCATAATAAATTTGATGCCGATAGAAACATGTTTCAAATGCAAACCTCTGAAAATTACCACCTAGAAGTAATGCCCTTAACAATTTCAATCCAACAATTCGGGAAATAATTCCTTTGAAAAATATAACCCATTACGGAGACTCAGCGAACCACACCAAAACATCAATCAGTTTCATTAACTTACTAATTCCGAAAGGGCATTTATTTTAGCCGATGCTTCCCCCAACAAGTATCTCCTCTTGCTTAACAAACGGTTCCTTTCAATCTTGGGGCTCAAAGCACCGCTGCCTTTAAGGATAAATTAGAGTTAATTAATGAAGGACCAAAAGTCTACCAATAATTATTATCAGGGTTTTAAAACGGATCCAAGAAGTAAATATTGCACCAGCCAACGTCTTTTCCAACCTTTATCTGGGACGACCAAAAATTGTTTAATGATTTTGTCATTAGTCGTGTGTCTTGAAAGTTTGTCTCCCCACCTCTGGTACTTATTAATTCTCATTACTCGTCCGTTGGCTGCAGAATCATTAATAATTCTCGCTTATTAACATTTCATGCCCATGTCTGCCTTTAATGCCAATAAGCTGGCGTTCGCTTCTGTAATAGATGAGCCTTGACGGGTATTTTTCAGTCCAATTTTTGTGTCGTGAGACTCACTGGAAATATGTGGAGAGAATGGATCTATTTTTTTTTCCAGTGGGAGAGCATTAGTTTGCCCGAATTATTTTCCATGTTGAAAGTTCTATGCGTCAGGCTTTACTGGATTCATTTCTTTTCCGAATTTTTATGCGAGGTTTGTGCCTAATTTTGCATGTGGAATGAATTTTTCAACGATATTTCTGGATACTGTTGGTTGTGCTCTTAATGTTTTATGCTTTTTCGTGTTTTCTTATGAGGAATATTTAATTATGTGTTCTCTAGGTATTTTTTAAATTATGAATTCTTGTTTAGCACGTGTAAACGAAATTAAAATCTATTCAGATAAAAATAGATTAGAAATAAAGTTGCCTACATTGAATATAACTGATTAAATCATTCAAAAGTTCAATCATTACCATTTTGATACGGAAACAATATAACTAACTTGACAGAGATATAGAAAAATGTAATTACTGCTCCTTTCAATATCCCGAGATTGCCACTTTTCGACGATTTTATCTTGCTAAAAGATGAGGCGCGGATGAGGTAATTCCGGAGTTCTTCATCCTCCCCATTAGATACTTTTCCGTTCTATTTTTTCCACGTGTTTGTGAATGCCGCGTCGTTTCTGATCGCATTACTTTATTGTAATTCAAAATTGTGTATTCATTTTTTATACGGCTAGTTCAATAGTGGTTTAGAATGCAAAAAAATTGCAGAGTTGACACGAAAAATATTTTATATAATATCATTAAATAAGGCTGAGATTATTAATCGTTGTTATTCTCAAAAATCTATCAAAAAATTAAAAAAAAACTAACTAAAGGAAGTATTTTGACTAAACAGAATATTTCAAGTATATTATCTTGTAAAAAAGTAAATTACCAAATTTTAAGGACAGAAATTTTTTATTTATTCAACAATTAATTTAATTTTTAGATCCCCTGACAGTAAATAAAAATTGCTCAAAAGTATTTTATTGTGAATTAGTATCTTCTTCCCGCAATATTATGAGTTATTTGCAATTTTTACACATTCTAAATTCGAGTATAATCCGAGTTCACCTTATTGTTAAATGTAAATATATATTTCTTTCATCTTTCCTCTCGCCTTTACTTTGACTAAATAAATACATCCTGACGCATGCGCAAAAACGCGAAGTGTTTTAAAATCCGAAAATGAACAGTATTCATATCAACTGACATCTAATTGTACGCTGTCGTACACTGTACTGCAGCATGATAGCTTTTCACCTCTGTTAAATGTGCAAGGAATTCAAAAATAAAACTGGCTTGGTATTATTGAGTCAGAAGATCGTGATTTGACTATAAAGATGATCTGATTTATTATGTCACTTCTCTAATTCATAATTACTAGCAAATTAATATTCGTAATTAATTTACTTGGAATTAATGTTAGCATACAATTATTTTTAAGAATTGCCGAATTGTGTTGTACCATTTTAGAGATAACTTTGTACTTTAATTTTTATTCAGTAGCGTTATTTTGGTATTCTATATCAAGGAGAAGCTGGAAAAAAAGCAGAATGTGGAATTCATTGATCTCAGTATTCAACCTGAAGTCACGTTATTTGGTCATTAAAAGAAGAATATTTTCTTTAAATCTTTCTTTCATCCTGTAGAAAGTCTTTTGCCATTTCAACTCTATTCGTTCGAACTTTGAGATTCATATAATAATAATCCTCATCTTAAAGTGATAGAAAGATTAGGGTGGACTCTATGTCGTCCTTGTTCCCACCTCATTCATTAGATAATAATCTGAATACATTCCCTCCTCATTCATTTGATAACAATCCCCATATATTCCCTTCTCATTCGTTCAGTAATAGTCCTCAGTTATGGAGGAGAGAGAGATGTTGATTTTAGTGTCGTCCTTCCTGATATGGTGCCATTAGATCAATATTCAAAACTGTGAGATTCGTTTAGTAACAGTTCTCATGTCAGTGTTATTTAGGAGTTTGAGTTTGATGAAGTTTACTGGCGCTAAAACCATTTTTGATTATGCAGCGCCAACCATAAGGTAAATGCATACATATGGTTCATTAAAAAGGTACATGGTCACATTTTAAAAGGTTATTCAAAACCTCTGTTCTAGAGAAGAAAAAACTGTTGTAAAGATTTGAAGCATTAAAAGAGGATGAACAATACTCATATAAAATAGAAGAAGCCTATCATTTTTAAAAAGGTAAAAAGATGAGGATGAGGATCTTTGTTAAGGATGTCTTTTAAAACAAGGTGAGGCGAATGAAAACATTGAACTCGTTGAGAGTTCAAACGTGGGCACTCTATAAGAATGTGTCGGACTGTCAAAAGGCATTGGCATATTGTACATCGAGGGGCGGGCTCCCCCAACAACAAATGTTTATGTGTAAGTCTCGTATGGCCAATTCTTAAGCGAGTAATTGTTATTTAGGAAGTGATATAGACTCGTATGTTTTATACATCGCCTGACCAAAACTGTGAGATACTTTCAATAACAATCGTCATAGATTCCTTCCTCATTCATT
Organism: Argiope bruennichi; assembly: GCF_947563725.1. NCBI lineage: Eukaryota > Metazoa > Arthropoda > Arachnida > Araneae > Araneidae > Argiope > Argiope bruennichi. Next base: position 105,127,980 of record NC_079160.1, on the reverse strand, counting down.
TAATAATAATCCTCATATATTCCCTCCTCATTTGTTTAATAATAGTCATCATACTTTCGTCCAGTAATAGTTATGAACGAGGAAAAGATATGAATTCTGGTGTCGTCCTTGTCGTCTACTCATTAATCAAAGTTGAGGGGTTACTTCAATAACAGTCTTCACAGTAGTGTTATCTAGGGAAAGATACGCCCCTAAGTGTCCTATGTCACATGACCGCTGTTCGAAGTTATGAAGTCTTTCAATAACATTCCAGGTGTCCTAGGTATTTGTTACTTAACTATATTCTCTTAAGCCGGACATAATATTGTAACCTGATACCCCAGAACGCGTATAGTAAATCAAGTTGGCTTGATTTACAATGCGTAAATCAAGCCAACTTGAACACCCATAAATATCTTCTCTTTGATGAACGATGTCCCATATACACTGAATCTCGCTTTGATGTAACTTCAAATATATTTTATCTTAATGTCATCTTTTGATCGCCATAGATGGTATGTTACCTTTTGATGTGGAATCAATAACTCAATGCCATTTTTAAGCCATTATAAATGATATGTCATCTTTTGATGTCATGTCAATATCTCAATAGCATCTTTTGATCACCATAGTTTTGGTAAATCATTCTCAAACACTTATTGGATACCATACCAAATATTTTTAACTTTTTGAAAATAAATTCCTTTCTATCATTTTATTAGACTCACAAGAATTTTATCATTACTCAGTTTGACTGGCTTTCTCTTTTTTCTAGCATCAATTGTTTCCCTTGATATTTTTTAATATTTCATCACATATCTTTAGTTCCAACTATATGATTGACGCAGGGTAATCGTTCGGTCCTTGAGCTACAAAAATCAAGATAAATTACAACTTGTCATCTGACCTTTGTTCAAATCTGTGAATTTCATTCGATGAAGTCCTCGTACAGACTCTGAACAGAACAATAATCAATCAAATTCAGAATTGCTTAATTGATTGATTGCTAATTTCAGGATTGCTTGAATACAGGCTTCTAAATACTATGATTGCCACAACTAAATGATAATGTCATAAATTATTGGTTCTTTTTTGATGAAATTGAATAATTTTTGACCTTGAGAAATAGCAATTCCGTAACTAGGAGTGATAAGGACTCTAATTTTAAAGAAGTTTAGCCGCCAGGTATTAAAATCAGCCATATTTCGATGAGTGACGTTTCTTGTTTTGTATTTTCTAATTATTTCTTTTGTGTGTATTTATAGAATATTCTATTCAATTTAGTTAGCTAGCGCATGCGTACTAGGGTATTCGTCGGCTGTAATGGCAATCAAAAAGCGCCAAAGAAAAAATTTCGCCAATTTGGCGATTACAATTGGCAGCATGCGATTCGCATATGATTTGATCTAATTTGGCGAAAAAATTTTCTTGGTTCTTTTTGGTTACTGTAACTAGAGCCACTTGCTAATAGATGACTTTTTTTCAAAATGAATTATGGATTGATATTCATTTAAAGCTTTCTTGACGAATAAAATATGTCTCATTTTAATACATGAGTCGATAGAAAAAAAAAATTGAAACACACAACAAGGCAGTTAATGAAAACAAATGGATTCGATCCCTTTTCAAAATGATCGATTCATTTAAATCAATATGTAATCTATTTTGCTTACTTCCCAAAACAGTCCAAATTAAAAATTATCTCCATTTTTTTTTAAGTTCACGTTTTTTTGTTTTTTTTTCATTTTGACATCATTACCAATGATTGGTGATTGACCTTTATTCAAAGAAACCGTGGGAAAATCATTTTAGCATTGTAGAAAATCGATTGCTGCACAATGCGATTCATTTATCCGGTAAATAAATCAAACTTTCTATAATGCTATTCGCAACTATTATCGATTTCATTTTCCCATTCATTACATGTTGATTAATATGTGTTGTGAAAAGAAATTTCAATTTTGTAATATTGATTAATCCATTTTTTTTCTCTTTGTCTTTAATCCCCACATTTGTGTATAAAGAGTTACAGACAATCAAACCCATCGATACTCATTTATAAGATATTTTGTTAAAAGTGTAACATTTAGAGAAATTCTTCGCACTGCTTAAGTGTTTGTTGAAATTTGTCCCTTAATTGTGTGTGTTTTTTTAATATTTTTTTTATTTACACTAATTTATTATTATTTTTTTTTCTCCTTAATTGTGTGTGTTTTTAATATTTTTTTTTATTTACATTAATTTATCATTATTTAATTTTGTGTTACAAGCCTTGCAGATACTAAGCCGAAATAAAACTTTCTCCTGCTTAAATATTCGCGCAAACACTCGACGTTTAAACAATTAGGAATTCACTAGCTACCAATAGTATAGGAAATGCTGTGCAAATAAACAGAGTTTATTGCAGTCCGAGTTGGATATAGATACTGTTAAATAAATTGTTAGGAATTCACTATTTATCAGTAGTTTTACAGATACTGCACAAATAGGCAATGTTTGTACAGTATCTGTACAGATATTTCTCAGCAAAGGTATATATTGCACGGCAACTATAAAGAATTAACTCCCTTCCAGTGACATTAAAAATATTATATAAAGAATTAGTATTAGCATTGCAGGAGCCTAGATAATGTTAAATAAACTATAAGCAATTCATTCTCTGTCAGTAATAATATAGATAATATATTAATAAACTATTAGGAATTCATATTTTGCAATTAGTATTAAAAAATTAAACTGCCTCTTGTACACGATATTTTAAACAACTTATGAAGCATAACAAGTATTAAATGCTTAAAATAAATATGTGTTAATGTTTTGAACATATTTTTTTGCATTTAATTTACAAAATTTTAAGTATTTTAAATAAAACATTGGAAAAAAGAGGATAAAACAAAATTTGCCTATGTAAACCCTTTTCCAAGGAAAAAAAATATCAAACACAAAACTAAGTAGAATATAAAAATGAATGTATATATGTTTTGAACTCATTATCTTTATTTAATTTGTGGGGGAAAAGTGTATCTTTTAAGTAGTACATCTGAAAAAACATAACAGAAATCATGTTTACTTTTACAAATGTTTTTAAAAGAAATAAAATATCTTCTCAAAACCTTTTAAAACATAAAAATATTTCAATATTAATAAACCGAATATATAGTTGCTTTAGAGAAACCATCTACAGTTAAATATTCTTAAACAATGTACTAGGAAAAATATAGCAAAAATAGATTTTAATTTTGCAGACGATTTTAGAAAATAAAAAAAAGGAAAAGACAAACTCTAAATATAAAATAAAGAAATATGATATGAATATTTAAAATATAAAAATATGATCTTTGAACAAAACTATTTAACGTATAAATAAAATAATAAATAGATATTGAATGAATTACCAATGTAATTTTAAAAAATGCAACCGATTATTTAAAAATACTTCCAGAAACGCATGAAAATAACTTTTATTTATTCAGACGATTGTAAATTTTCAATCTTACACCGCGAATTAACGCAACTAACAGAAGACAAAGCAGGCATATATATATATAAAAAACCCTGAAAACTACCTACTCGATATCTTCCCACGCTACCTACCCATGAGAAGAAAAAGCCAGTCATAAACCTTTCACTGTAACCGTCAGAAAGTGGAGGGGGGAGGAATTCAAACATTTAACTCAATATCAAGTAGGTGAAGCAATAGTAGAGCGGCGTAAGAAGACAGAAAAACACAATTTGCTGAGTTAATCGCAACAAATTAAATCGAGTATTGCACAGTTGTTTGATAGAAGAAAAAGCGCGGAGTTCCAGTTTAACGGTTAATAGGAAAACGTTACGTTCAAAGACAGAATCTGGGGCAAGTCTTTTCGCAGTTAGAACAATGCGTCAACTTGATTTGGAATGTCACTTCTTTTCCTCGTGTTATTCGAATTTCTGTAATTTATTTAGATTAGAAAAGTATCACAAAATGTACATTAGTGAATGTAGGGCACGGATGGACAATTTGTTGTTGTTCTTGTTCAGTATCTAAGTGAACATTTTGATGGTAGAGGTTCATGAAATTGGGGCATTTTTCGTCACATATTATTAGAGATTGAACTTAGATATATAAATTGGGATCTTTTTTATTATATTTGATAAAAATTTAAATAATATTTCTAAATAAGAAATTTATAGTTTAATCAAGATTTCTTATTTCCTATATGCTTCATTATTATTTTTTTCTTTTATTAAAAATGAATTTTAAATAATATAACAGTTAATTCATGATATTATTTGCAGATTACGCTTTTGACTTGAAGTAGAATTTCTTTATTGGTGAAATTTAACTAAACGATAAACGCTTTTTGATAAATTTCAACCGAAACATAAAGGATTTTTAACAAACTTTAACTAAACAATTAATATGTTTTAGTAAATTTTAATTTAAAAATTAATATTCTAATAAATTTTAACCATATAATTAGTATTTTAATAAATTTTAACAATACAATTCATATTTCTCAATTAATTTTAATTAATAAATTTGTTTTAAAATCCCCATTATTATTAATATTTTGCTGCATTCCTTATATTTAATTAGAATTTCGTGTATAACACGCGTTGAATTTTATATGATTTTTTATGTTGTAGCGGATTTACGATGAGCAAGGATAGAACCTCATTTAAACTAGAATTCCTTATATTTAATTAGAATTTCGTATATAGCGCGTGTTCAATACGCGTTGAATTTTCATTCCTTATATTTAATTAGAATTTCGTGTACAACACGCGTTGAATTTTATATGATTTTTTACAATGAGCGAGGATAGAACCTGAGACTTCGTGGTTCGCAGCCGAGTAACATGACCACAATACAAAAGCAATTGCTCGTGTAGCGTAGCTGTTAACTGGCTTATAAGCTATTCACCACAATGTCTATTTGATATGATAGTATTGTTATTTACCTTAATTCATTAAATTAAACTTAAGGTATAAATTTAATGGTATAAGGGATTGTTAAAAAGGATAAATGATTCCCATCCTTTAATAATATTTTGTTGTCCTGAGAAAATGCTCTACCAAAACATTTTACATGGCATGACAGCAAGAGGTCGTCTGATATCTTTTCCTTTACTTAAGCAATTTCCCAAACTCAGAATTTCTCATCTCAACTGTATGTCTAAGAAAAAAGTTAAGAATAATTAAATCTTTTAATAATCTTATTTAAACATCCATATTTTATTTTAAAAAGGGCAATACAACATATTCTTTGAGTACTTGAAAAAAAAGCGTGTAAAATCTAAATCCATCTTCAATGGGCTGGCTCAGTTATGAAATATATGAAGTAGCTGAAAAATTAAAAATACCACTGCTTCAGTCCTAAGAAAAAAGGGGTGAAAATCTTCCTGTTGTGTTTTGTGAGGAATATTGTTGATCCATTTGTATACCATTCTTGGATCATATCTTCAAAGAGTTGAAAGATTGACTTCCTCCAGAAGTTTTGAATCTATCGTCAAAGAGCTGAAAGATTGACTTTTTTCACAGGTTTTGAATCTATTATCAAAGAGCTGTAAGACTGACTTTCTTCAGAGGTTTCGAATCTATTGTCAGAGAGTTGAAAGATTAATTTTATTCAGAAGTTTCCAATCTATCGTCAAAGAGCTGAAAGATTGGCTTTCTTCAGAGGTTTCGAATCTGTCATCAAAGAGCTGAAAGATTAATTTTCGTCAGAAATTTTCAATTTATCTACAAAGAGCTGAAACTTGACTGTCTTCGGAGAGACAAAGGGATGAAAGATTGACTTTCTTCATAGGTTTTGAATCTATTTCAGCCTCGTCACCTTGCCGAAACTAGGCATAAGAACAGAAGAAGAAACTGCCATGAAGGAAAGGGCAAATATTTGCCAAAAATAATCAGGCATTTAGCCACATTTGGTGCACGAGTTAATTCTATGGTTTCATGGAAAGAAGGGGTTTATTATTAACAATGAAAAACTTCCAGATTCAATTTTGGAAATCTTGAAAAACTGTGACAATTTCATATCCATTCATAGCCATCTACAAACTTTTGGGCATTCTTGCTGCTTTTCCAGTCAATACAACATTCATGGAGCTCAGACTTTTTACTCTTCGTTAATGGAAGACTTAGCTTCGAGCTAATACTGGTCAACAAAAATTCATTATATTTGCCCTCATGTGTGTCGATCGAAATCTTTATTTTTAGATTTGCTAAGACTAAGAGACGCCAAGAATTTGTATTAATAATTAGAAGAGATTTATATTGTTCGTTTCAGGATCCCGAGACTAACTCTTTCTACGACAGTACTTCAATACGGGATAGTATGCAAAAAAGGGAGCTATTGTTATGGCTCCTAATTTTGCAAATAATGTCAATTCACCTTACTGCTAAAAGTAAGCATCTCTTTTCATCTCACCTTTCGCCCCTTTTTTGATGAACTCCCCCCTCCTGGAAGGCCGCGGTGGCCTGGTGGTAAGGTCTCGGCTTCGGAACCGAAGGGTTTCAGGTTCGAGACCCGATTCCAACGAAGAACCGTCGTGTAAGGAGGTCTGTTGCACGTTAAATCCGTCCTGACCAAACGTCCTCCCGCTGGTGTGGTGTGGAGAGGGGGGTGCTAGCTCAGGTGTCGTCCTCGTCATCTGACCGCGGTTCAAAATTGCGAGGTGCGTCCCAAAATAGCCTAATGTTGCTTCAAACTGGACGTTAATATAACTAAACTACCCCTGACGCATGCGCAAAAGCGCGGAATGCTTCCGAATCCTAGAATGAACAATACATTTGTTTAGAATGAACAATACATACTAATCACTTTTTCAGATAAAAATATGCCAAATACAAATTTAATAAATATCAATAGTTGATAATTCTTATTTCTGTCTTTTAACTATTACATTCTAAATGTAAATAAATAAACGTTATGTGCCGTGTTATTATTATTTAGGATCCTAACCAATATTGACTGAAATCGTTTCAAAAAATATATTGTATTCAAATATTTTATGAATAGTTTGATTTAAGAAATTTCAGTAATTTCTCTACTCTATCAAACTTTTTTCTCAGCAAATACTTTAAATAAAGATTTGCGCTAAAACTTTTTTTTATCTTGCAATTAATTAACTACACTTTGAAAATATCAACATTAAATGTGCATTTAAAATAAAATCATATGGCATATAAAAGAATGATTTATTCTCAAACGCCTTATTCTCGGCCGATTTTGAGCTCTTTATTGACCTTCAAATTCCTCCGGAAAATTTCTGCATCCAAGATTATAATCTTATTCTCATTCCAAGACTATATAACATGACCCTTCCTCCTAAAGTATTATCTGTATTCGTTCTTGAAAGATATAATGTTTACATTGAGCATTACGTAACTAGTTATTCTTATATTAATCCATAATTAAATTATTCTAGCCTTAATAATGATGAAGAAAAATTAGTTCTACCTAATATCCAGCTAAATGATCTATTATTATGCAGTTTTACTGCATTCGAACATTAGTTTCCATTTAGAACCCAAAGGGGTGGGGTGTGGGGAGCTCGGATTTTGTTGTATATGTTTCAATGGATTAAGAATTACCTGAAATATATAGAAAAGATCACTTTTAAAAGAAATGAAAATAAAAATCAATGTTACACAAAATTATCAGTGTATACTTAATCATGATTTTGAAAATATCAGCATTTATTTTGCATTTAAAATAAAATCATACGGCATGTAATGACACAAGTTATTCCTGGACGATTTTGTACTTTTTTTTATTCACCTCCAAATCCCACTGGAAAATTTCTGTATTCCAAATTATATTCTTGAGCATTACCCCCTCTTTCTAAAATATTAGAATGTATTTGTCTTTGAAGGATAGAATGTTTCCACTATGCATTATGTAACTAATTATTCATATTTTTATATTAATCAGTAACTTATCCTACGTTGAATTACTTTAACCTTAACAATCGTTCCTAAAACTTAATTCTACCAAATTTACAATTAAATGATCTATTATTATGCAATTTTGTTGTACTCGAAAGTTGGTTCCATTTAGAACCTAAAAGAGCGGGAAGGGGGGGGGGTTGACATGTTGTTGCATAGTTCTATATGAATTAAGGATTTTCTAGAGTATTTTGAAAAGATCGCTTTTAAAATAAATGACATTGAAAATCAGTGTTTACATAGAGTTATACTCTTCCTGATTTTTTTATTAAATAAAAATTCCGTGCCACGCAATGAAATTCAACACCACCTTGTGTAAAATAACTGAAACTAAACCATCTCTCAGAATAGAAGAACAAGAAGAAGGAGGGGGATTTTTTTCAAGTTTTATTGCATATGTTTGAATGGATTAAAAACTTTCTGGAGTATTTTGAAAAGATAACTTTTAAAATAAATGACATTGAAAATCAGTGTTTACATTGAATTATATTCTTCCTGATTTTTTTATTGAATAAAAATTCCGTGCTTCGCAATGAAATTCAACACCACCTTGTGTAAAATAACTGAAACTAAACCATCTCTCAGAATAGAAGAACAAGAAGAAGGAGGGGGATTTTTTTCAAGTTTTATTGCATATGTTTGAATGGATTAAAAACTTTCTGGAGTATTTTGAAAAGATCGCTTTTAAAATAAATGACATTAAAAATCAGTGTTTACATAGAGTTATACTCTTCCTGATTTTTTTATTAAATAAAAATTCCGTGCCACACAATGAAATTCAACACCACCTTGTGTAAAATAACTGAAACTAAACCATCTCTCAGAATAGAAGAACAAGAAGAAGGAGGGGGATTTTTTTCAAGTTTTATTGCATATGTTTGAATGGATTAAAAACTTTCTGGAGTATTTTGAAAAGATCGCTTTTAAAATAAATGACATTAAAAATCAGTGTTTACATAGAGTTATACTCTTCCTGATTTTTTTATTAAATAAAAATTCCGTGCCACACAATGAAATTCAACACCACCTTGTGTAAAATAACTGAAACTAAACCATCTCTCAGAATAGAAGAACAAGAAGAAGGAGGGGGATTTTTTTCAAGTTTTATTGCATATGTTTGAATGGATTAAAAACTTTCTGGAGTATTTTGAAAAGATCACTTTTAAAATAAATGACATTGAAAATCAGTGTTTACATTGAATTATATTCTTCCTGATTTTTTTATTGAATAAAAATTCTGCGTTTTGCAAAGAAATTCAACACCACCTTGTGTAAAATAACTGAAACTAAACCATCTCTCAGAATAGAAGAACACGAAGAAGGGAGAGTTTTTTCAAGTTTTGTTGCATATCTTTCAAGAAATTCAGAATTTTCTGGATCATTTTGAAAAGATCACTTTTATATTAAATTTAAATATATTTAATTTAATTTATTATTATATTTAATATTATATTTTATATTAAATCAATTTTTACCCTTATTATATTTTTCTTGGGTTTTTTTTAAAATAAAAAATGCCATGCTTCGCAAAAAAATTCCAACACCACCTAGTGTAAAATAACTGAAACTAAACCATCTCTCAGAATAGAACCCAAAAAGAGAGGGGTGGGGTTCAAGTTTCGTTGCATATTTTCAATGGATTAAGTACTTTCAAAATATCACTTTTAATATGAGTGACAGTAAAAATCAGCGTTTTCAAAGAATTATACTCTTTCTCGACACTTTTTATAAAAATTCCGTGCTGTGCAAAGAAATTCAACACCACCTAGTGTAAAATAACTGGAACTAAACAATCTCTCAATTTAAAAATATACATCACCCTTAAACCCACTTGCCTTTGTCTCTCCCTATCGATTCAGCAGTGAATCCGCCTCATTCAAAACAAAATCGGAGTAAAACCATGGTGATTTTTTCTCCACCCTCTTCCCTTATAAAAATGGTTTTTTTCACCTTTCCGCTTACAACAACCCCTCTCTCACTTTCCACCCGCCTGTTCCCATGGGAAGGGGAGGGAGAGTTGAAAGGACTTCTTTCTACCCACCCCATTTGGGGGAGACGAAAGGAAAACTTGACGTTTTGAAAGAAGGAAACTTACGCATTCCGTATTAGATTTTGGATATCGTTATCTATTATTTATATAAACCGGTGCTCAGGTTTTATTTCTTGGATAACAGATGGCGCCACAAACACTGTTTTCGAGCTTTTTTTAATGACGAACTAAAAATATGAATGAACTTGATGCTTTATAAACAGATTATTTCCGAGTTCAAAATCCAATGTAATTTAAGTGATTATTTTTATAAAGAAAGAAAGAATTAATAATTATCTGATTTTGAATATTTTTTTTATAATCGAATCACTTAAGAATTGTTAGTATAGATATTATTAGAATCACTCGGGGTAAGTTGGAGAGTTCGGAAAGGTGGCGTAGTGACCAAAACGGAAATTAAGTGCCTTTGGAATCAGTTTTCGACGAGTTGAGAAGATAATAATTTTCGTTTGTGTTATGATTTTAAATAATGTATGAGTGCCTGCAGAGATGGGGGGGGGGGGGGGGAAGGACAGCAATCAATATGTGATTGCCAGGGATGAAAGTAGAACATTTTTCGTCTCTTTCGTCATTGTAATTTTAAAAAGTGAAACAAAAGTTTTTCAAAGCATCGCCTTTTCTGATTAAGATATATATGTTGCATAATTAATTCGTTATTTCTAAAGCCGTTACTGACGATCAAGACGTCTCATTATTTATTTTTTAGCCAGCCTTTTGACTAGGAAATAAATGAACTACAAATAAGGATGAATAAATATTCAAAAATAGCATAAGCAAGTTTTTTAAATATGATTTTATTATCGTGTATAAAAACAGAAATAGTTTTTAAGTCTTTTTTCTTCTTTTTTAGGCAGTAATATATAATTCGCTATTAAAATCATTTTTTTGTCAAACCAACCGCCAGGTGGCGCTATTTGTTTGCAAGCAAAATTGAATGAAATTAAGGGATTAACTGATAATTCAGTTCTTTTTTACATAAAAACTATTGTCATCGACCGCACACAAATGTAAGAAAATAAGAAAATATACTAAGTGCACCAGGGAATGCAGGGTAAGTGCATCAGCAAGGTTGAACGATAGGCATCCCTTTTTCATATTGCAAAACATGCATGGGGGAAATTAACAATTTCTCTTCCACTTCTACGCTAAATTTACATTTCGAAAATGTCATATTTAAAAATCAATAAAATTGAAAATTATGTATCCATCTTTTACTAAATTTTTCAACGTGTAAAAATTTTATTACAATAATTACGTATCAGTGCCAATCTTAATGTAGTTTCAAGTAAACATTTTCCTATTTAGCTCATTTTTTAACTATTTCAAACATATTATATTATGAAGCAACTCCTTTGAACAAATTAATTTAATCCTCAATTCTATTTATACCCTTTTTTAAATACATTAGTATAACTTTTCAAATATTTAGTTTTCATGTAGTAGCACTTAAACTTCAACTTAATATTATTAGATTTTATATTAATCGCTTAGTTTCATTTTCTGTTCCCTTGGTTCAATTTTATTGTTACTTCCAACTAATTATTCAGTCGCATGAAAATCTATTGCTGATTTTAAGAGGAAAGATTTGGAAAAATAATAGAAATAAAGTTTAAGTAAACTCCATTTATTCAAGCCGAATTCGTATCTCACAGCATAAAAAAAATCATCTGATAAGTTGCATAAAAATATAGATGGTCGATGCCTTTTGACAGTATTGAGAAACAAAAAAGATATTGTTATAAAGGGTTAATCTTGATCAATGTCTACTTATAGACAAAAGAGGAAGACAATAATTGCTTAATTCAACAGAATGTATGATCATCATTGACAGAGGATATTAATACCTTTGAGAAATTAATTACCATTACAGATTCGGGGGACATATTGATTATGTTTAACTTCAATTAGATCTCTAATTCAGTCGAAGGCTCTCCGTGTATAAGGTGACTGGGGCACATCTAAATCTGTCGTGGTCACAAAGTCCTCCAAGTCGAGACAAAACACTGGGGGTACTTGTTCAGAGGTGTTCGTTCTCTGATTCAGGTCTAAATTACGATCTGCGAATAAAATGTATGAATGAAGTCTGCCCCGTTAAAAGGGTTGTGACACATGAGTAGCTGTTGTATTCTTGGCTCTAGATGGTGCTACTGAAACAAGAGACGCTAAAAAAAATCTTGGCTTAAAATGCCTATGACAAGTGCCATAAATCAACCATCTAACTCTCCGACCCGCCCTAAGGCACACGGATTTAAACCATAAAACTGAATGACAGGACCGCCGCAACAGCAATTGGCGGGAACTGTGGCTGAGTCCTAAGGGCCGTCACCGGCCACGGTACAACCCTCCCCGAAGGAAGTACGTCCCGTCATCGATGGGAAGAGCCAGATCCCCCACCTATTAGTGTACCCTCCAGGGTGGCGAGATCCAACCACCATGCCGGAAGCATCTCATCCTCATTTCGAGGTGCCCCCCCCCGATGGTCGACAGGTGCCATAAGAAACAATATATCGCAATTTGTGAAAAAAGTTATATGGACTCATAATCTTCATCTAGCCATACGATAAAAACACGATAAAAAAAAAGCGCAATATGCCAACAAGCTACTTGTTTCAACTCATATATTACTCAATTAAAAATTCCTTTTCTCTTTGCATGCTCGATTCAGTTCGCGAACGAATCAATTTCAAAACGGCATTCTGTATAATATTTATTATATTTAATAATGAATGTTATTGTTTCAGAACCCAGTTTCTTTCTTGACCCATAAAAGTAAGTGAAAAGCATATCATTACGATTGGGACATTATGGATTAGATTTTTAAAATGTACATATCAAAATTTGTAAGACCAACTTAGCTCTAATGCATAACGTAATGTTCATGATTTCTCAAATAAAATATTCTTAAGCATCAAATTACAATCGACTTTAAAGCTCTCTTATATTTATTGACTTATATTGATTGTCTTTCAATTGCACATTATCTTTCTTCATTCTTAGATTTGGTTTCCGATTCAGCATGTGAACCAAGCAGATCGTAGCACACGATTTTTCCTTCTCTTCTTTCAATACGGAAATTACACGATAAAATATTTGTTTCAAAAATATGAAAGTATTTTTCTTTTTATTGAAAATTGGAATGTATTTTTTTTTTTTTTTATAAATAAAAATTTAAAAAAATCCGATCTGTGCATTCCAATCCACCAAAATTCATTTGCGTCAAATGTGATAATTCTTGTTCAAGCGGTCAGATATGTGAGGCAACAACAATCACACATACGCACATTCTCTTCTATTATTATTATTATAGATAAATGATTTATTTTTAAAAAAATTGCATTGAGTAGTAAGTTGATGCTAGATCAAAATTTCCATTAATTCTAGTAGAATTCAAATGTAGCGTTTTAGAGCAATTTGTAAAGAGACATGAACTTATTTCAATGTAATGCATTATTAGTGGATAATGGTAGAGATTTTTCTATTCTTTATCAATTAAAAAGTATGAGATTATACATAATTGAATGGCAATGTTACTTACCGTACATGTAGTACTTATGTTTTAAAAAAATAAAGGACAAAAACTCTCAAAAAATCAACATTTTTGCATGTGTTGGAAAATATATTGCCAAACGATTATTTTATTAACTATTTTTCTTCGATCCAAGCTTCACGTCTTTCTAGAAAGAATGAAAGGAAGTTCATTTATGTTTAAGATTCTGTATAAAATGAATGTGAGTTAAAAGTAAATTGTATTTCTGCCAACTCATAATAAATAAAAAATTTTAAAAATGGAAATTATTTTTATTAATGTACTAAAAAATAAAAATATTTCCCTTTTTTTAATTCTTTAATTTGTTATAAATTATCATAAATATTTTAAACCCTTGAAGCTAATTTTTTTTTCCATATTTACTATCATGTGGAGCTTCTCATGTCGAATCCAGATACAATTAAATCAATCAAACAATTTACATTTAAGCTCATAAAATATTAATATAGATACATTGTAATTGAAAATGCATAAGTGGGTACAATTCCAAAACTTAAAAAAATATGTCGATTATGAAATTTTATTTTTTTCAAACATGAGCCAAATCAAAAATTTTAAAAAGTCTTCGCATTTTATAAAATATTGTCATGAACTATGGTTCAAATGTGCATTCGTTATCTTGTAAAAATTAAAAATTAGCTGAAAACGAAATATATTTTTGACATCATGTGGAAATTAAGCAAAATATAATATTAACAGATTATTATTTCTATGATATTTCTGAGAAAATGAAGACTGCGTTGAGATTGAAGAACGTCATCAACATCTTATGGAATTTAAGCTGGAGTTGAATTGCAAAATATCTTTCTTCATGATTTTCCAAATATTGTTTTCAAATTTTTAATATCTTACTAATTCAAATTTTTAAAACACTCAAGCCATAGCGATAATGAATGCCTAAAAGATTGAATTCTTTAATATTTGCTCGTTCAACTTATTCGTTTGATTTTTAAAATCAGCTTTACTTATCTAACATATTTGTTTTATCAAAAATTAGATTTGTACTTTCTAAATCCAATTACAATGAAACAAGATGCAATTGTATTTGAAAATAGTTGTTTTCAATAAACAGTTATTAGCTATAAAAATAATAAAAGCTCGCTTTTATTAGAGTATGAAAAAAAAGTTATAGACTTTCAATTGTTTATTTTTTAAAAACCGAGGTTTTTTATTTTATTTTTTTAATATAAAAGCACTAATAAAAGCATCTTCCTTTTAATTTATTTGTATTGATAATCACTTCTTACTTTTTAGTCTTATGTATATTTACAACTTAGATTATAATTATTATTAAAATCTGTAATTAGTTTTTTTTTCTCTAATTTTATTAGAAGATGATTCTTTCTCATGTGAAATAAAACATTAATAAATATTAATCGAATAATTTATCATTCAGCTCTTAAAACAGTATAATATTGCACACTGATTTTCAGAGCTATAAAGTATCAGAAAATAAATAAATAAAGATTACAAAATTGCATCTTTAAAAATATGAAAGAAATGACGCCAATAAAAAAAAAACACGTATAATTAATTTTATCAAAGCCCTCTAAAATTTTATCTTTTATCAAAAATAAGTCTTTTATAAAAAGAATCATGATAAATTTTTGTTCAACATTGCCAAGTTTTTTTAACTTTTCATTTAAACAAAACATTAATCAATCAAACAACTTGAAAATACAACTAAAATTTTTTTCAGCGTTTATTTTCTTGTATTTTTATATACTGCCGATACCATCTGCAAATTCCCTGTGAATCCTCGCGGTATTACAACTGTTTACTTTACTTAAACTCCGCCTTGTTAAAATAATTTAATGGCAACAAAAAATGTTTACGAAAACGACATCGCTTGTTGAACATTCATCGCAACCCAGCGGTGATCCTTTCTTGCCAAATGCAGAACACGTTGTTAAAGTTTATGTTGCTTTTAAAACAAACATGTTACTAAAGGTGAATCATTAAAGGGGAAATATTGTTAGAGGCATAGATATGCAGAAATGCAAACGTAAATTCCGCTTATTAAGGATGCATTTCAGCATATTTCATATGTGGTCCGAAGGGGCCCTTAAAGACGACTTAAATTATTTTCTTATTGCTTTAGTGAACAGAAAACGTCTTAAAAAGCATTCTTTCATCTCTTTCTATAGTTATTTTTCTTTTTCCCAAGCATATAAATAATTGTTTATTTCTTTATTTTTTTCTCCCTGACTTATTCTTTTTTTAGATCACAGTTGTTTTCTTAGACCATTTAGAAATGTATCTTGACTATTTTTAGAAAGTTTAAACTTGATAGAAGTTGAAAAGTTTATGAATTGAACATTTAATTATCTTTTGAAATAAAGATTTCCAAGAAGTTATTAAAATTTTGAGTTCGAGTTTATAAAATTGTTAAAGTCGACGATTTTATCGACGAATTGACAGTGTTCTCCTATCCATCATTTTAAATACTTTTATATTATAAAGTTTTTATGTATTACGGAAATGTTATCCATTGGCATCTGTGAAAATTTCCCAAAAGTATAAAAACCTTTTCTACTGGTTAATTATTACTATTATCTTGGATTCAAAAATTCAGTTTCATTGGGTTCATTTTTATCAAATGAAAATAATAATTTTTGATATTAGAATTCAACAAATTATTTATTTGATAATGGTACTTAAATTCTTATTATTTTTCTGCCATTCCCCCTATTTTTTAAATGTTAAAATTGTGTTTGGTAAGTAGTACGCCTATGCGACTTATTTTGGATACAAGGGCAATATGCATGCAACAGTCTATTTCATGCGAGACCCTGTTAGGCACGTTCGCAGCCATTCATGCACGTTGGATAGTTATATTCATATTGTTGTTGTTGTTTCTAATAGCACTTGTCATAGACAAGCCCACTGACTTTAGGAGTCAGTTTAAGGCCGCGATAGCCTGGTTGGTAGAGCGTCGGATTCGCGTCCCTTAGGTTGCGAGTTCGAACCCCGCCGGCCGAAGATTCCCCGCGTGCTTGGTAGCTGACGCGAGTTAAATCTGTCGTGGTCACAAAGACCTCCATGTCGAGAGTAATACCACTAGGGGTACTGGATCAGGGGTGATCGTTCTCTGATTCAGGTCTAAATTACGATCTGTGGATGAGTGAATGAAATGCGTGAATGAAGTCCACCCTGTAAAAAGGGTTGTGACGTGTGTGTAGTTAAGTCGTACTCTTGGCCCTAGATGGCGCTACTATTGAAACAAGAGGCGTTCCCCTTGCGGCTTAAATAAGCTGTCTTCGGCAGCGGGCTTGTCCATGGCAAGTGCCATTAGAAACAACAACAGTAGTCAGTGATTTTAAGCCAAGGGTACGTCTCTTGTTTTTCAATAGCGCCATCTAGGGCCAAGAATACGGTTTAGCTATACACACGTCACAGCCCTTTTTACGGGGCGGACTTCATTCATGCATTTCATTCACAGATCGTAATTTAGACCTGAATCAGAGAACGATCACCCCGGTTCCAGTATCCTCAGTGGTATTACTCTCGACATGGAGGACTTCGTGACCACGACAGATTTATACGCATGCCAGCCATCACACACACGAGGAGTCTTCGGCCGGCGTGGTTCGAACACATAGCACAAGTGATGCGAATCCAACGCCCTACCAACCAGGCTATCCCGGCCCTTATATGCATATTAATATGACTAAATAACTGGTCTGTGTAAATAGTACCTGATCGTACTTTGAACAGAAGGACAATATCCATTGAATATTCTATTTCAGGCGAGAAAGTGTGATAATTTTCTCACTCATTAGTGCACGTTTAATAGCCAACATGTTCTGTGCTACTAAAGTTTTCAAGATTTGTTCAGCAAGTAATATGTGACTTACGTTGGACACAAGAGATAACATCCATGATAATGTCCAATTCACGCCAGATACAGTGAGGCATGCTCTCAGTTACTAACGCAAGTGTGATAGTCACAATCTCCGAGTACAACAACGAAATGGAGATAAATATAGAAAATTCTTCCTTTGGTTATGGTATGGACTACCACTTAGATGTTGCATGTATAACTAGAGATAGTCATATTGCACTGCTATTACGGTGAACATAAAACTATTTTATGTTCAAAATCTTTTCTTTCTATCGTTTTTTACAAAATGCTATAGTATTTTATCTTCGGTGGAACTGTTTTAAATAATTAATTACGTGACTTATGTTGGACACAAATGATAACATCCATGACGCAGTCCAATTCACGCCAGATACAGTGAGGTATGTTCTCAATTACTAACGCAAGTGTGATAGTCACAATCTCTGAGTGCAACAACGAAATGGAGATAAATATAGAGAATTCTTCCTTTGGTTATGGTATGGACTACCACTTAGATGTTGCATGTATAACTAGAGATAGTCATATTGCACTGCTATTACGGTGAACATAAAACTATTTTATGTTCAAAATCTTTTCTTTCTATCGTTTTTTTACAAAATGCTATAGTATTTAATCTTCGGTGTGACTGTTTTAAATAATTAATAATGATTGGAAAATGAAAATGTATTTAATAAAAATATTTCCGCTGATATAGGAACCAGAAATACTTACAGAACCACAATTTGGATATTAAAAAACTGCATGCTTCTAATTATATGCATTTTTTGTCCTGCCTTGCTGATACAATGATAATCTCAAAAGTGAAGGAGTGAAGCAGTTAGGGGAGCTAAGCAGGGCATATTATGAGGTAATAAGGAATATTTTTTATTATATGCAGGGGTGGGATCCATTTTAAGTTCTTCTACCATCACATTAACTTGAAAACAACGACAATTGCTGCCCCAACTTGGTGACTAGATATCGTGAAGTGACTACGCGTTGCACGATGAAATCGGTTACAGTGACATCTGGCGAAAAACATAGAAGTTAGTATTCCTGTTTCTAAAACAGTATAAGATATGGAAATAGAGTGAATTATAAAATTATAAAGCATCTTCAATTTAGCACGAAATGATATCTTGAGTGTAATAATGTTAAGAACAAATAATTTATTAATAATTCATTTGTATAAACCCGATTTTCCAAACCTGTGACGGCAACAGGACAAAAAAAAAATCTTTTGAATAATGAACGTCGTATTGATGGCATAAACGTTAGGCTCATATCTAAAATAAAAGTATTTTCCGATAATTAATCGCTCTGTTTCCTTTCTAAGGCTTTTCTAGGATGAGATAGTAATAAATTAATTTAGCTTCACATTTTAGCACATTTTTAACTTAGTCCGTTAAATATTTATATTAGGCTTATTTTTAAGTTAGATATTAAAATATATGTTTTAACCCTTTCTAGGGCCGTGGGAAGTATGCTTCCCACCAAATTTATCAATCTTTGTATGAAATTATGTAGGTTGGCATAAGTTCTGACAAAGTTTTTAGTAAGTTGTGGTGTATAGCATATAAACCAGTTAACAACTACGCTGCACGAGCAATTGCTTTTGCATAATGGTTATGGTACTAGACTGCGAACCACAAGGTCCCAGGTTCTATCCTCGCGCATCACATATCGCTAAATTGGTGACCTCGGACGATGAACCTTCAACCTTCGTAACAGCTGTTGTGGCACCATGTACACGCAGCAAACTAAAATCGTCAGACTCATTTGACTCAGCATCCACTCACCCACACACATTTGCTACTCAACTGGGTACAGGCCCATTAGACAACAGCTTAATACATCACCACTCAACAGCCATATCATTCGACTCACTGGAGGGAGAGTCTGTAGTGAATAGCATATAAGCCAGTTAACAACTACGGTGCACGAGCATTTGCTTTTGCATAATGGTTATGTTACTGGACTGCAAAACACAAGGTACCAGGTTCTCTCCTCTCGCATCACATATCGCCTCAAAGTCAGAAACTTAGATGCTTCAGTTCTTTATCTGAGACAAAATGATTTGTCTTGATTTGTTACTTAATTATTAATTAACCAAATTAATTAATTAATTAAATTAAATTTATCTAATAAGCTAAAGGAATTCCTTTTCTTATTCTAATTTCAAGCCTAAAAATATTTTAACATAATAGGACGACTAGAAAAAAATGGCCCTTTAAAGGGTTATTTGATTTATCTTATTCAGACTCATAGTTGCTTGGCAACCACATTTGCCACAAGTAATACTATACAATTACTTTTGCCACATTTGCCACAAGTTACTATAATATTATTTTCGTATTTTATAATTAATAAGATTTGCATTTTTTACATATTTATTGTTTGTTAAACACTTAAATAAAATCTTTTTTAATATATTTGTCTGACCTCCGCCCCCCCCCCTCCTTCAGTCCAGAAGCGTTAGACAACTGCCTAATCTGAACTCCAGCATTATGCAGAGATAAATGTTGACATTTATTAAATTTTATAGCTGAATATTTCGAAAATCACGATACTTTCTCTTTGTATATTTCTTATACCAGATTTCAGCCCTGCAGTATTATATCCAAATTTATCATCAATTAATTTTTTGGTGTTATAATAGTATCATATGATCTTGACTATTGAATTGAAAGGGGTCATTGCATTAAACTAATAATTATTTGATCTCAAACATAATTTAGACAATCATACTCCAATGTCATATTTTAATTAATCCATGTAACTTCTGAGGAACAATTTAGACTATAACTAGCCTTTTATCCTGACCTTATTTTTCCGAAATTCTTGTATGCGCAAAATTTAATCTCAGTTTATTAAATCTGCCGTATATCATCATAGTATAAATCACCTATGCAAATGTATTCATTCATGCACGCTTTGTAACAAATTTTATTAATCAAAAATTGTTTTAGTTATTGAAAATATGGTTTATGCGGTTTTACATATTGTATTTTAAAATTGGCAATTTTTGTACTTT
Organism: Argiope bruennichi; assembly: GCF_947563725.1. NCBI lineage: Eukaryota > Metazoa > Arthropoda > Arachnida > Araneae > Araneidae > Argiope > Argiope bruennichi. The sequence continues at coordinate 105,107,594 of NC_079160.1, read as the reverse complement.
TTATTTACCAGAAATTTTCGCTTCCGATAAACACTGACACAATGACATATAATTCTTCCTGTGTAATAAGGGAGAACTTCTGAATAGGGACCATCTGCAGATTGAACTAGTGTAATCGAATTGAAGATACCGATATTGTAACCGATTTTTGTTAAAAATCTAAGCAATCTGTGTTACACCTATATAAATATAGCTTATAGTATCAATTTTTAAAGAAAACAATACGTAGTTCCAGTTAGAGAAGAAATATGCAATATAAGTATTGTAATAAATCTGTAATATTGTCTCCCTGCTCAGTTAGTCTTATTGCGATAACGAGAAATCTGCAAAAATTTTAACGTTGATCAATAAGCCCTGGTCTTGGCGACAAGACTTATGGAAATAGTTCAATTAAAAGACGAGATCTATACATTTTACTATCAAATCCTATACCTTGTTGGGAAACTATAAAAGATAAAGCAGTCACATTGGGATTCAATTGTCTCTTTGGAGTCCTGTTGGCATAGCAAGATTTCTATTGTTTGTAAAACTGTTAAGTGATTAGCCATCTGCTTGTGTTAATATCAGCAAATGCTTTTATCTGTTGTTACCTGGATTATGGTTTTGCTATCTATACTTCACGTTTTTATGGTTTCGATGGTAATATTACTATTAGGAACCATATTGTTACGAATCTGTGATGCGGCTTCCCAGCATAGTTGGTTCCATAGGTGGTCCCAGAGCTTGGCGACAAACATGGCGACCATTTGGCGACTTTGGCGTCAAAATAGATTATACCCGAAACATCGAGAATTTTCCCGATCCGTCCATTAGGAACCTAGATACGCCTCGAACGTTCCTGCTTGGTTGAGAGGTTTCTAGCCCAGTCTCCTGAGACCTATAAAAGGAGCTGCAGCTGCCGGAGAGTAGGGAATCAACAGAGGAGAGTAGTCGGAATCGACGGTGAAGAGCTGGTCTTCCAGGGATTAGCAGAGCAGCGACGGAGTCAAGCTAGTGCTGAACTAAGCTGTGCGCTACTGTCTGCAGTAGAGTCTTGTTGCATGCTGCTGTGTATGCTGTTGTATGCTGAACGTCTCGGCTGAAGATAATCGTCTTCTATGCTGTATATAGTTGTCGTCTTTGTGCTGTCCTGTGTGTCTTTGTGTAAATAAACGTCGTTGCTTTATTTTCTATTGCCGCCTGCTGATGGAGCGTTCTCCACACCATATAACTCCCACTATCCAAACGAACCCCGGAAATTTCGTAACAATATATTACTAAAAAATCATTTTATGCCCTGTTCGAAACTATAAAAAGCGAAGCTGAAAATATGGAGTCAATTCTCTCCTGGGAGTGTTGTTAAATATCGGAAAGATTTCTATTGTTTTCGTAGAAGTGTTCAGTGATGTGCCAACTATAAAAGTTGAAGCGGTCACATGAGGAATCAATTGTCTGTTTGAAGTATTGTTGATTGCATAATTTCTATTATTTAGTAGAACTGTTCAATGATTAGCCATCCGCTTGTGTTATTATCCACAGATGCTATTTACTATAGATGGCTGGATTATATTTCTGCTACCTATACTTCACATTCTTGTCATTTTTATGGTAATATTTTTTTAGGAGACGAGACACAAAAATGCTGCTAAAAAGTCATCCCATACACTGTTGCAAACTATAGAAAGCAAGTTGTCACATGTGGAGTCAATTAATTCCTTTGAAAGTTGTTGACTGCAGAGCGAGATTTCTATTGTTTGGTTAGAACTGTTCAGTTATTAGCTATCTACTTGAGTATCTACATTTGTTGTTTTCTGTGAATGTTTGGATTATGTTTTTGCTACCTACACTTAAGGTTTCTGTGCTTCCTGTGATAATACTTCAATTAGGAGCAGAGATCCATAAATATTACAATAAAGCCTATACCCTGTTGGAGAACTATCAAAAACGGAGCAGTCACAAGAGGAATCAATTCTCTACTCGGAGTATTGTTGATCAAAGAGTGAGCTTTCTATTGTTTGCATAGAATTAAATGTTCAGTGATTAGCCATTTGCTTGTGTTGTCATTCTATATAAGTACTATACTTTGATCTTAGCCAAAAAGCCGAGAAGCGATCTATATAAGTACTGCTTTCTGATGACGCCTCCATCACGTTTCTACTCCATGTACTTTTTCATAGTACAATGTTTTTTTCGTGGAGTAAAGCATCGTTATCTGTTATTATTCTGTATCGTACACTCACCGAAAGGATTTCGATTTTCCTTACAGTATCATTAATTAGTTATTTCGCCAAAGGTTATTAGTCCTTACAGTGTTATAGTGTGAATGATATACTTCATAAAATGGTATCTCTGTATTTATATAATGTGTGCCGGTGTGAATTTGAGAATCAAAGGATATTTTGTTTTAATTATGTTTGAAGAAAGAGGTGGTCCATATTGCGAAACAGTGGTCTACTATGGGATATCAGTTTTCTTAAAAGTATTAATTGCACAAAGTTTTATACTGCTTTTCCTGTTATTTAAAAAGCACTTCTTTAAACAATGAGTTGCATAATTTTTATGGAGATAAACTTAAGAAAATTTAACTTTTTCCAGCTTTTATTAAAACTAAATCCTATCCTTTGTCATTCATTATATTTAATCACTATATCACTCCAAATTTAGTTTTTCCAAGGGCTATAACGATTAGTATATCATGTTAAAAAATTGATAACTAAGAGAACTGCATGAAGCAATACGCAATATTAAGGTGTAGATTTTGAATATTCATCCATAAACCAATATTGACAAACCAATAAAAGGATTATTTGCAAACCAAATAACGTGTGGTAATTCTTTAATTGGCATTGCTTTATATTTGGACAGCAGATACCCACGTCCGTCTTCTTAAAACTGCTCAAAATTCTAATCACTCATAGATATTCACATTTTATAATGGCTGTGTTTGAATTACTCAACCTTTTCGAAAATACTTGGCGTTTTGCTAGAATTTGCAATTCCAATGAAGATTATTTCAATTAGTTCAACATGTCCGCCATGTCAGGATTAGTAGCAACTGTTGCATGTTCTTAATACACAGTATGAACGACAATCAATTGATACTGAAATACAAATGAAGAACAATGAATAACTGGTCATGTTGGGAAAGAGTTACTAAGAGTAATCCGATTTAGATCATAGAACATTACTATTTATTATAATGATGTTGGAAGATTAAACATGATCATTTACATTGATAATGCTGGAGGATAGAACATAAAAATATACAAAGTCAATGTTTGAAGATAGAGCATAACCATTTATATTGATTATGTTGGAAGACAGAACATAACCATTTACAGTGATGATGTTGGAAGATAGAACATAATCATTTACAATGATAATGTTGGAAGATAGAACCATTTACAATGATAATGTTGGAAGATAGAACCATTTACATTGATAATTTGGGAAGATAAAACATAACCATTTATGTTGATATTATTGGAGGTTAGAACATAACGATTGACAATGTTGGAAGATGGAATATAAGTCTTTACAATGATAATGTTGGAAGATTAAATATAACCATTTACAATGATAATGTTGGAGGATCGAATATAACCATTTACAATGATAATGTTGGAGGATCGAATATAACAATTTACAATGATGATGTTGGAGGATCGAATATAACCATTTACAATGATGATGTTGGAAGATGGTACATAAACTTTTGCATTGAAATGTTGGAAGATAGAAAACATACATTTACATTGATAATATTGGAATATAGAGCACAACCATTTCTACTCATAATGTTTGAAGTGGAAAACAGTGAAGGGCAACAAGGCAAGTCACACAGAGTACATTTAGTGCTATAACTCATATGTATGAATTCAATTCCTTTTAATCAAGTCGAAATAAAAAACTTTGATATAACTAGTCGTTCAGAGAAGTTGAAATAAAAAAGAGCGTAAGTGTGCCAGCATATTCCATGAGCCTGTTGAAAATTCTGTTTTCAGGTTGTTATAACATGTGTTATAGATGTTTTTAGGCTATTTTTAACCATTCATTGCAAGTTTCAAATATTGTATTTCTATTTAATATTATTTTAGGTCCTTTTTTAATAAGTTTACGTTTAAAGTGGCGTGTTTAAATTCGCTCATTTCACTGCTATCCTCTTTAATGCTATCACAACAGACACTAATGTTCTTTCAAAATATATTCTTTTTTATTTCTTCATTAAAAAAAGAGAGCCATTTTAATTATAACCAACCACTCTTTCATACTAAAACAAAACCCTTCTTCATACACCACCTTCAAAAATAAGAAAAACATTTAACCAATCAAGTACCTCAGCCAAAATATTCCACCAATTTTCTTAATGCAGTCCCTAGAGTCAATCGTGGATAAGTTTATAGGAAAGTGACCTTTCACTCAGTACAGTGGTCAAGGCTTCTTTATTTTTAGTCCCCAGTATTTGTCACCTTCTTGTCGCCGTACGATCTCGTGGTGACACCGTTTGGCCAATGCATGCACGGATATGGCCTGGGTGTGGCTACTAATGGAGCAAAAAGGAAAGGACGTCCTTTTTTTGCTTCTATTTTCTTGTCTTTTTTTCCACTCTCTATCTTACACACTTGATAATGGATGTAGGCTCGCCATATCTATCTTTTAGTAGTAGATGTTTCGACCTCTGCATTAGTGGAATTTTTTTGTCGGTGGAATAGAAAAGTGCAATGAAGGAATGTTTTTTTCTTGATGAGCTGTAGCTTCACCAACTAGTAGTTGTTTATTTTGGGGGGTTAAATAATTCAAAATTGTTGTAGTTTAGTTACAAAAATTTCAGATTTGTGAGACATTTTCGAATAAGCAGATATAGTTTGAGATAAATCAGAGTATAATCTGTAATTGATATATATTCAAATAGAATATAATTTATAAATGTTTTATAAATAGGGAATGTTTTTTTCTTTATGCAAGTCGAGTGCAGGTTGTTTTCAATGTGACATTAAATAATTCAAGGTTGTTGTTGTTTACTACTCAAAAATTATAGATTAGTGAAATATTTCAGAATAAACAGAAATAGTTTTGGAAAAATAAGAATTGTCTCAAGTGTTTCCATACAAAATACGATTTATAAATGACGGGAGACTGTTTTTTCTTGCTAATCTATATTTTTACTGGCTGCAAGTTGTTTTCATTGTGAGATTAAAAGATTTAAGATTGTTAGATATAGAAATTTTAAATTTCTGTGGCATTTTAGAATATACAGAAATTGTTTTGAAAATATAAGAATAGAGTCTCGAATAGATATTTTCACACATAATGCAATTCTCGGCCAGAGCCCTGGCTTAGGAGTAGCGCCTCTTCCCCTTGATCTGGGCGTCCTGGGATAGAGTCCTGATTCGGGCATGGTTCTTCTTCTGTGTTCTATCTGTGAGGTGTGTGAATGTGCCCCCTGTAAAAAGCGGGTGTGCAAGCGTATGTGACATATGAAACAGCTAAGTCGTACTCTTGGCCCTAGTTGACGCTACAGAAAAAACAAGAGACGCTCATTCGGCTTAAATCGCTGACAGATCTATCAGCGGGCTTGTAAAGTGTCATAAGTAACAACAACAACAATTCATAAATAAACGAGGGAATTGTTTTCGTTGCTCAACTATTGTTTCACTGACTGCAAGTCGCTTTCATTGTAAGATTGAACAATTCAAGATTGTTGTTGCTTACTTCTAAAAAGTTTAGATTTAGGCGACATTTCAAAATAAACAGAATTAAATTTTGCATAAATAAGAAGAATAGAACTTCGAATTAATGTTTCCATACCGAATGGGATTTACAAATGGATGAGAGAATGCTTTTTTTTCTTAGTAAGTTATAGTTCCACTGACTGCACGTTGTTTCCATTTGGAATTTAAATAATTCATGATAATTGTTAATTTGATTGATAATTGATGATTGGTGGTATTTACTCACAGAAATCGTAAATTTGTGAGACATCTCAGAATGAACAGAAATAGTTTTATAAAAATAAGATTAAAATCTCGAATAGATATTTCTTTGTTGAATATGATTTACAAATGGATGAGGGAATGCTTTTCCTTGCTGTGCTATGCTTTCACTTGTTGCTAGTTGTTTTCATTGTGAGATTAAATAATTCAAGATATTTATTGTTTATTAATAGAAATTTTAGATTTGTGTGACATTTAAGAAAAAACGTAGTTGGTTTTGGAAAAATAAGAAGAAAGTTACAGAATACGATTTATAAATATTTCTTTTTCTTTTTGCTGAGCTATGGTTTCATTGGCTGCAAGTTATTTAAATTGTGAGATTAAATAATTCAAGATTGTTGAGGCTTACTTGCAAAAATTTTAGAGTATGAGACATTTTAGAGTAACCAGAAATGATTTTAAATAAAAAGGAAGAGTAAAACTTTGATTTAACACTTCTCTACCGAATAATATTTACAAATGGATAAATGATAAGGGAATGTTTTCTTGAGTTATGATTGCATGGCTATTAATTATTTTTATTAAGAGTTTAAAGAATATGAGATTGTTATTATCTTGATTAATAAGTGAAGATTGTTAGAGTTTACTTATAGAAATTTTAAATGTGTGAGACATTTTAGAGTAAACAGAAATAATTTTAAATAAATAGGAAGAGTAAAACTTTGAATTAATACTCCCCTACCGAATAAGATTTACAAATGGATAAATGATAAGGGAATGTTTTCTTGAGTTATGATTGCATGGCTATTAATTATTTTTATTAAGAGTTTAAAGAATATGAGATTGTTATTATCTTGATTAATAAGTGAAGATTGTTAGAGTTTACTTATAGAAATTTTAAATGTGTGAGACATTTTAGAGTAAACAGAAATAATTTTAAATAAATAGGAAGAGTAAAACTTTGAATTAATACTCCCCTACCGAATAAGATTTACAAATGGATAAATGATAAGGGAATGTTTTCTTGAGTTATGATTGCATGGCTATTAATTATTTTTATTAAGAGTTTAAAGAATATGAGATTGTTATTATCTTGATTAATAAGTGAAGATTGTTAGAGTTTACTTATAGAAATTTTAAATGTGTGAGACATTTTAGAGTAAACAGAAATAATTTTAAATAAATAGGAAGAGTAAAACTTTGAATTAATACTCCCCTACCGAATAAGATTTACAAATGGATAAATGATAAGGGAATGTTTTCTTGAGTTATGATTGCATGGCTATTAATTATTTTTATTAAGAGTTTAAAGAATATGAGATTGTTATTATCTTGATTAATAAGTGAAGATTGTTAGAGTTGACTTATAGAAATTTTAAATGTGTGAGACATTTTAGAGTAAACAGAAATAATTTTAAATAAATAGGAAGAGTAAAACTTTGAATTAATACTCCCCTACCGAATAAGATTTACAAATGGATAAATGATAAGGGAATGTTTTCTTGAGTTATGATTGCATGGCTATCAATTATTTTTATTAAGAGTTTAAAGAATATGAGATTGTTGTTATCTTGATTAATAAGTGAAGATTGTTAGAGTTTACTTATAGAAATTTTAAATGTGTGAGACATTTTAGAGTAAACAGAAATAATTTTAAATAAATAGGAAGAGTAAAACTTTGAATTAATACTCCCCTACCGAATAAGATTTACAAATGTATAAATGATAAGGGAATGTTTTCTTGAGTTATGATTGCATGGCTATTAATTATTTTTATTAAGAGTTTAAAGAATATGAGATTGTTATTATCTTGATTAATAAGTGAAGATTGTTAGAGTTTACTTATAGAAATTTTAAATGTGTGAGACATTTTAGAGAAAACAGAAATAATTTTAAATAAATAGGAAGAGTAAAACTTTGAATTAATACTCCCCTACCGAATAAGATTTACAAATGGATAAATGATAAGGGAATGTTTTCTTGAGTTATGATTGCATGGCTATTAATTATTTTTATTAAGAGTTTAAAGAATATGAGATTGTTATTATCTTGATTAATAAGTGAAGATTGTTAGAGTTTACTTATAGAAATTTTAAATGTGTGAGACATTTTAGAGTAAACAGAAATAATTTTAAATAAATAGGAAGAGTAAAACTTTGAATTAATACTCCCCTACCGAATAAGATTTACAAATGGATAAATGATAAGGGAATGTTTTCTTGAGTTATGATTGCATGGCTATTAATTATTTTTATTAAGAGTTTAAAGAATATGAGATTGTTATTATCTTGATTAATAAGTGAAGATTGTTAGAGTTTACTTATAGAAATTTTAAATGTGTGAGACATTTTAGAGTAAACAGAAATAATTTTAAATAAATAGGAAGAGTAAAACTTTGAATTAATACTCCCCTACCGAATAAGATTTACAAATGGATAAATGATAAGGGAATGTTTTCTTGAGTTATGATTGCATGGCTATTAATTATTTTTATTAAGAGTTTAAAGAATATGAGATTGTTATTATCTTGATTAATAAGTGAAGATTGTTAGAGTTGACTTATAGAAATTTTAAATGTGTGAGACATTTTAGAGTAAACAGAAATAATTTTAAATAAATAGGAAGAGTAAAACTTTGAATTAATACTCCCCTACCGAATAAGATTTACAAATGGATAAATGATAAGTGAATGTTTTCTTGAGTTATGATTGCATGGCTATTAATTATTTTTATTAAGAGTTTAAAGAATATGAGATTGTTATTATCTTGATTAATAAGTGAAGATTGTTAGAGTTTACTTATAGAAATTTTAAATGTGTGAGACATTTTAGAGTAAACAGAAATAGTTTTAAATAAATAGGAAGAGTAAAACTTTGAATTAATACTGCCCTACCGAATAAGATTTACAAATGGATAAATGATAAGGGAATGTTTTCTTGAGTTATGATTGCATGGCTATTAATTATTTTTATTAAGAGTTTAAAGAATATGAGATTGTTATTATCTTGATTAATAAGTGAAGATTGTTAGAGTTGACTTATAGAAATTTTAAATGTGTGAGACATTTCAGAGTGAACAGAAATAATTTTAAATAAATAGGAAGAGTAAAACTTTGAATTAATACTGCCCTCCCGAATAAGATTTACAAATGGATAAATGATAAGGGAATCGTTTCCTGAGTTATGATTGCATGGCTGTGAGTCGTTTTTATCAAGGCTGTTAATTATTATTTTAATATTAGATTTATATTATCTTGATTAATAAATGAAGATTGTTAGAGTTTACTTATAGAAATTTTAAATTTGAGACATATTTCAGAACAAACAGAAATAAGAATAAATTCACTGAATATGATTCATTAATAGATGATGAATTTTCATCATTATTTTTTTGATCTATAGTTTCACTGATTGAAAAAGTTTCACTGATTGCAATTAGTTTCACCTAGGGATTGCAATACCGGACCAAAATTTCAATACCGGTATTCGGTATTTTTTAAATCTTAATACCGGGATACCGGTTTTAATACCGGTATTAGAAATTTTAGAAAAAGAAAGAAAACACAGCTGTTTCTTTGTTTTATTTGCCAGTTTTGTTAGAGAGTGTAAATATCACAAAAATAATTTGTAACTTATAAATTATAACAGTATATAATCACAAAAAAGTAAAGAAACATCTTATTTATTTAAATTACAAAAAAAGCGTAAATATAACTATTGAGTCTGTGGTACTATGACAAATTTTTGAAATCTGATCTTAAAAAACATAATGCATGAATTCTACTGTCATTAAGCCTGAAAAGTAATTTGTGTAAAAATTACCAGCTGTCGAAAACGCGCTTTCGGCATCTACGCTAGTTGGTGGTACTGTTAGCAATGCGCGATATACTTTTTCCAAGTACTTACCTCTAAATCCCTCATCTTCAAATAACTCGATTTATCGTCGGATGGTTTTGGATATAGCTGATTTCTGTATTGTATTTTGGTTCGCTGAATTTTTTTTATTTATCGCTAATTCTAATTTTTGTTCAAGAGACAATTCCTTATCACTATCGACAATAGTGACATAATAATCTTCAATAATTGAACCGAATTCTTCTGAATGTGGATAGATTTGTGGGTAAAAAATTTCTTTTTCATTTTCATTTTTAAAACCATTATAATTATGTAAATACCATAAGAACATTTTCTATTTCGGTATGCCTTTCTTCTATGCGATTTTTCAATGTAATATATAATTCTTCAGATAGTGATGTGTGCTATTCTTTCAGTGACTGCAACATGAAATTTATTGTGGTATTAGCTGTTAATAAATTAGAATCTCTCCAACATAATGCCTCAATATTCAGTTTTGTTGGAAGTAGAGCTGATATACTTCTGAATATTAAGTCGAATTCACTATCTGAAAAATTAATTTACAGGTTCAAGTCGATTATTGCTTTTTGGATTGGATTTCTCAATTTCAAAAATTTTTCCATCATTAGGAGTAAACTGTTCCAACGTGTTTTAGAATCTAATATTAACACATATTCTGTTTTACTTTCAGTTAGTATATAATTTAGTAATATATCCTTTTTATAGGGGAACGTTTAAATATCTTAACAATTTTTCGAACTTTATAAATTATAGGAAGCAATTCTTGATAGGTTAATATTTCATCCTCATTAGCAATATCTTCTTCAACAATTACATTGTCATTATCTTCATTGTCAATATCACTCTCACTCTTACTCTTTTCAAAGTTGGAATCCGAAAATTTTATATCCACAGTATTTGGATTCTTCTGTTCTTTATTTTTTTTTTTTTTTGATATAATATATCAATTACTCCTAATTGAATTCCATGTGCAAAGCACAACTGCTGATTTGCACCCATCAACTTTCCAACTTTTTTCATAATTGTTGCTCCATCAGTCGTTATGGATACAATATTTTCTTTCAGGGATAATCCATGTTTCGCTAATTTAGATTTAACAATTAATTAAGCCATTAATTAGTTAATTAATTTCGCCCGTTATGGTGACATAAAAACAAAAGCGTATACTATTTTGCTATGTTCGCGATCCCTGGACATATTGTGGAGACAATTTTTAAAATTTCTAGTAAATACCGAAAAACCGGTATTTAAACTTGTGAATACCGGTATTACAAAATTGCACAAATGGCTCAAAATACCGGTATTCGGTATCCCGGTATACCGGTATTGCAATCCCTAGTTTCACCGATAGCAAATTGTTACATTTGAGAGATTAAATAACTCAAGATTTCTGTTATTTACTTGCAAAAATAAGTAGAAAGAATTTTGGACAAGTAAGAAGAATAGAACTTTAAACCTTTGACTAATGAATTAATAAATCAGTAGTCAAATAAAATCATATATTTTGATACCATTTATCTCCGAAATACATTATCATATGTCAACACTTGCTTGAAATCAAAATTTAATTTAAATAATTGATAGTTACAGTCTGAAAATATTAAAATAATGTATTTTCATCAAGAATAAAATTTGAAAATTTTAGCGGCGGAAAAAAAAGTTAAAATTTTGTTGCAAGATTACATCCTTACAAATAAGAAACATTTCAAGTTGAATGAAAGCATGAAGAAACAGGTCATTTTTTGAAGCATTGAATTAATAATCGGAACAAATTCGAAAAAAAAATCCAAATATTGAAACAGCTTTCAGAAATCTAAGACATATCGCCATTTAAACACTCAAGGAAACACATGCCAAATTAAAGTGACTATTTTCTTAAAACAATAATACCTTGACTTATGCAAAATTAAAGTTGCGTGGTTCTTTATTTACCCCTTCTGCTTCAAATATTGAACATTTAAAAAAATATACAGAGCCAAATAAAATAAAAAAGCGTTGATTATTTATCAAAAAGTAACCAAAACAATGTCCAAATATTATCCAGTCGTTATTGTAGCAGAAGACGCTGTCAATCTTGCCACATATTAGGAAGTTGATAATAATAATGTCAATAAGCCATCAGAGCTGATCGTGGATGTACTTGTAACAAGTAATATACGAAATAAAATTTTTTAATTCAATTCCTACTTAGGTCAACAATTTTTTTTTTAATTTTAGTTACTTTTTATTAAATAATTACAATTAATATAAATATGCAATATGCATATGACAGAATTACAACATTAAGTGGCAAAATGGAGCTTGGTGACAAACTTGGCGACCATTTGGCGACGGATTTGGTGACTTTGGCGACCGAATAGAAATTACTGGAAAAATTTAATTCATTAATTAATATTTGAAAAAAACCTCAAGTGTCATCCACTACAAGTTTAAAAGAATGTATTTGAACTTGAGTGGATGAATAAAAAGTATTTTATTAACGATTGAAAATTTGAACAAGATATATATATAGAGAGAGTGTGTGAGCAAATAGTAGGAATTGATAAATGATTGAGCATTTCTGTAAAAGCCAATATGAAGACCCAAATCCCATTTGTAACCGAGAGAATGGTCCCGCGGAAACTTTCCTGTGCGCTTTCTAACAAATGTGTATTATTAGCTGCAAGCAGTTGGTAAACAGTAGCAAAAAAACGCCTATTAAAATAGTGTTGGCGTCATTGGCAATTTTATTTGGCGATTAATCAATGGTATGCAGTTAATACACAATTACCAGAAATACTAATGTGTATTTTAGCATTTTTTTTCAGATTGATTGAAACCAGAATTTGACATAGAACTACAATTGAAGTCACAAGATAACAAATCTGAATTTCGTATGTTTTAAGTCACTGTATTTTTGAAAAATTGCACTTACATGCTTGTTAGCGAGCCGATGGACAGACAGTCAACCCTTCGGCATATATGCTTTAATAGTTGATAAGAATCTACACTTTAGATGCTAAAGCTATCAACCAAATTCCATTTATGTAAATTGTTATGTTTTTGAATTGTCGCATTTATATGCATGCAAAAGAAAAGACCGACAGACAGTCAGTCCCTTGAAGGATTTGTTTACATATTTAATGCTTAACTACATTTTCGATTTTATATGTGTGTTCCCAATTTTATCCAATATAATTATCTTCGTTTTGTAGTTATCGTATTACTTTCAAAGCCGTTCGTGTTATTCTAACAGCCAGACAGACAGAATTCCTCTGAATGATTTCGCTCAAAATTTGACAAAAATTTATAAATACATAAAGATTTTAAATTCAGATTTCATCTTCTAGCTTAAAGTCTTTCTCAGTTGCCATGTTCGTAGATTGATATACATATAGACATTTCTATCTGTATATCCAAAAATATTCTCATTTTCATGCATTTCTTAAAATATATTTTTCGAATTCAAAGAGATTCGTCAAAACCTCGTGCTCAAATTTTTTGAAGATTACAATGCATTCACATTGTCCATTTTTATACGAAAAAGTAAAAAAAAAAAAGCAATTGCATAGAATGTCTCGGCTTTCTTGAATTTATAAGAATGATAGAAAAAAAAGCGTCTACTGAAAACTGCGTTCTAGACAAGGAATAAAATTGATATTAACTTAAGAAATTTAAGAAAAAGAGATAAGGGCACTCAGCTACCAGAAGAATGTATTAATTTGTATAAATCTTTGGTAGTAAAAAAAAACAATTTTAATATATATATATTTATGCATTATTTTATGCGAAACAGAGTGCAGTTGAGATAAGCAGTGAAGTGAATTTGTATTTTTAAGTTCGATTTATTCTTCCCCGGGAGACAGGCATGATTTATTTACCAGAAGGTGAGGACAAGGCACGTCTGCCACAGCGCGGCACAAAAGCAGAAGTCGAGAAGAAGCGAGAAATTAATTATCCCTGGTCTTATATAACATGAGATATTGATAGGAAAAATGTTTTTTTACAGTGCTGATATATTATTAAAATTATGATAGGGATTTCTGACGCATATCAATCACAAGTAAGGGAAACACAGGGATCTTTTAAAAAGAATGGGCTTACTAGACATTTTTCTATCCCGTCACGCGGAGCGTGTAAAAGTGCAAATATAAGCATTTTTACAAAGCTTCTCTTGAATTTATTAAGTACAGGTAGTGGAATTGGATCAGGAAATAAGAGAATATTTAAGAATGAAGTTACTATGGGTTAAATTAAGATAAAACTTTAAGAATTTGTTTGGATTTAAAATATCATATATATATATATATATATATATATATATATATATATATATATTATTTTAAATAGAGTAGTAGTTAGGGCTTCGGACTCCCATGCATTTTTCTCATATTCGATCCTTCTGTGTTTGCAAGTCAATTACATTTCGCTTACAACCTTAAGCGAGCCATAAGATAAGATTTTATCTACGATTTTACAAAAAAAAAAAAAAATGTCGAACGAAGCTTTGTGTTTTAGGTACTTAATTTTATATCGATATGTATGAACACTGCGTTTCATATTGCATGCTTTTCTTCCATGTACTTTCATCAAATTAATTAAAATTTACATTTATTTATAATTAAAATTAGTATCCAGTTTCCATGCTTTTCAATGGCTCCACCTAAAACCCGTACAATTGTTGTGTGTTGATGTATAGTACAGACTGGGTGGGAAAATTGACATTTTGACAGCGAAGCATTTTAACTAGCATTTAACGAAATTAATTGTTGCAAATCATTTTCATTATCATATATTTACTTATAAGTAAAATTGAGAAGACTTTACAACATTTACTTTAAATTTAGGACAGATTGTTAAACTTCGTCTTGAACATCAGGTCATTGCTCAAAACGCATGTTGAAAATTGTCTCAGTTTCAGATACATGATCTTTGACTTAGCAATATTGGTCAATAGCAAAATCGTAAAGTGATGAACTCTAAAAAAATTTTGATACGGCTTCATCTCTAAACATGCAAAACGTTCTCCAAATAAATGCCATCTTATAAGGTGGCAAAAGTGAAATTTCACTTTAGAAACGTTCAGCTTTCGTTTTATAGAATTCCAATTGAAATTCTGTGAATTGTCACGCTTGACAAAATATCACTTGAGAAAATGATTATAGCTTAGTGATCGTATCATGGTTCGTGTGTATTTGATATTGTTACTAACGTAAAGTTGATTAAAATCCTTATAAATTATTTTAACTGCTCGTTAAAGAGACCTCATCTAGAAGTAAATAAACACTTAATCTCATTAATTGCTCAACAACAGCTTTTTCTCATTGAAAAGTTAATGACTAACGCTTCTGAACTCTTTGCCAAAACTGACACACAAGCATTATTTACCACTAATTGCTTTTTAACTGCAGACCATATCATAATAATCTTACTTTTTTTTATATTAACAGAGCCCAAACATTTGAACTCGCTTAATTTGATTCAAGGCATGCTAAATTCTTTCAAAATTCTTAAAGAAAAATGGTATTATTTTATAACAGCAAAAGCGGTACTTCATTTATTGACACCTGCTATTGGAGGAACAGCATTGTACACTGCAACATACCTTATTTTCATTTTCTCATTAAAGGACATTGCTTAATTATGCAATCATTCTAACATTATAAAAATAGGAGCATGTTATCATGTTTACAAGTTCCATTTTTTTTTTGGGGGGGGGGGTTCCTCTAATATAAGATGTGTAGTCGCTGGATGTGTAAACGATTACTCTATTCCCTGGAGGGTCCTGCAATGGTGATCTAGTTCCATGATGGTATTGTTTCCTCATATATTCAATGATGGGACAGACCTTCTATAGATGGGTGTTTTTGCATGTACCAATGATGTGATTGACCATGTTACTATTCAAGCCCATTTGATTACTCAATGATGGACGGCGTCAAGGCATAATAGAATATTTTTATGAAATTCCATGTTACATGAGGAAGTCGTTTCTTTCTTTTATGGAATCTGTAGGACTTCATTCTCATAATTAAATACTATACTTTCATTTTGCAATGATGACGAAATATTCATTTCGTCATCATTGCTGTGATTTCTGAACGTTGCTTTTGCTCTTTTAAAAATGCTAGCATTTGTCTGTCATCTTACGTTATTGGCATTTTTTGAAAATAAATATTATTTTATAATATTAATATTATAAAATGTTTATAAATATTATAAATATTATTATTATATTAAAATATTATTATTATATTAAAATATTATATCTTAAATTAGACCATGTTAATTTCCTTCTAAAATGTTCTCTTATTTCCTGGTTCAATTTTATTCTTATTATTTAATTATTTCAACCACGTGCTAAACAAAAATGCCGACTCCGTTGATTCCCACTCTGGGAGAGTAGAGATAAAAATCTTAAACATCTAAGTATCAGTTTAAAATATATCTCAGATTCCTTCGTCCAAGTCGAACTTGGCAAAGTAATACCTATCAGATCTCATAACTGTCGAACTCTTCTCCCTTAATTGTTATACTTCACAGAATATGATTATCGAATTATGATTAAGTTTCACGTCAGTCCTGAAGAAAAATATTGGATACAATAGCCAACAATATTATATGATATTCTCTGTAATATGTTTTGTAAATTTTCAGGAATTAGCAATCCTATTTTTTTTATTTATTTTAATTCATTAAATTTTGTTCCATATATTCCATTTCAATACTATCAACGGAGTCAGCATTTTTGTCACCATTCTCTAGCTTAACAGCATAAAGTCACCTTTCTCTAGCTTAACAGCATAAAGTCACCATTCTCTAGCTTAACAGCATAAAGTCACCATTCTCTAGCTTAACAGCACTTATTTTGCCAGCAATCAAGCTGGCATAGTATGTGTTGTTAAGCTGATGCTCTATTCAAAATTCATGCATTCATTTTTAATGTAATAAAAATATAGGGTCCAAATCAAATATTAAAATGTTTGAATCAAATTCCATGCCTCCAAAATTTCGTTACTGGCATTTTTACTTGTGTTGCTTGTTAACCTTTCTGTTTTAATCAATTTCAACTTTTTCCTGGTTTCAATAAATTTTTGAATCCTTGTTGAACTAGGCTGGAATACAATCAGTTGCATTTTAAATTCTTCGATTTCCAACCAATCGAATTGGTACAAATTCAGTTTATCAAATGAAGTCACATGAAAGCCGTTTTGCAAACTGTAAAATTCAAACCGTTTTGATCGGCGGCGTGCCCAAAATATTGTGCCGCGTGCCATCGATGGCACGCGTGCCACTGGTTCGCCATCCCTGTTCTAGATTGCAGATGCTGATTCTATGCCCCGGATTTTATCTATGTAGCCCTCTTCGTTTTATAGTAATTGTGTTAGCATAAATTCGGCCAATCGGACAGACAGACTGCCTCTAAAAGGATTTTGCACAAAATTTGATCGAAATCTACAAATTTTGTGTAAAGATCGCATACCAAATTTCATCCCTTTAGCTCAATATATTTTTACGTTTTCTTTGTCTTAGATTGTCAGGCAGGCAGACATTTGCCTATACGTACTTTCTGAACACAAACCATCAAAATCTCGAATTCAATTTTTTTGATTATTACACTACTTTCTCTATACTAATTATATGAGAACGTAAAAAACAATAATGACAGTGAAATAACAGAAAAACAGAATATTTTTTACCTTTGAAATGTCATCTTTTATAGAATGCAAAGAGTTTTCAAAAATTTACATCTTTTTTCATTAAAAAATGTAGTAGCTTCTTTCTGCTTTAGCGACCACTGTTCCACCTTAAAAATGACTTGTTTTGTTCATCTGACCTACTTTTGAAACTTCAAGAATGATTTCAAAAATATCCTTTCATTCAACAAAAGCTGACCGTTAAGAATTGATACTTGTTGCGAAATATCTAAAACTTACATCTTCTCAACCCAAATCTAGTAATAACCCCCTTTAGCAACCGAATATTTATGTTGCAAGAAATCTGCCACAAAAACAAAAGAAATCTGCAATTTAGTTCTACGCATTGTTAGTTGATAAATCATCTAACTACCGTTAGCCAACATAGTAAAAGAACAAAACAAAACTGCCACACTAATGGCAAGAGCAGCAGCAAGGAAATATTGTCTTCCGTAAGTTGTTTTGATCCCCGAGAGCAATATTTTCTTGATCCAGCTGCGAGCTTTCACCCACGCCTTCACTTACGCCTGCGTTCTTTTTAAAGATCCCCTCAAAAGAACATCCATAAAGGTTCAAATATCGCTCCTGGAATGGTTCATCAAAGCGAGCACAACATAATCGATTGCTGTTCCTAATTATTAGCATCTATCTTAATGTATTATTCATGTAATGTTAGAATTAATGCTCCTTTGTGTCACGAGGCTGTTTTTCCGCCCCGAAGCCAGCAAATGCTTTGTTTATTGCACATATTCTGGGTCTCTTCAAGTCGGCCGTTGCGTTCGATTGTTTTACATCTTTAACATCATTCACGATATGCCGACAAACAATGTCGTTTAATGCAGCTTTTTGGGATTTTTCTTTCTACTTCGTTTTCTCTGTGGAATAAAATTTAAATTAATCTTGTTCTACTGGTTGTTCCATTTAGAAGTTTAAATATGGAAGAAATGAGATGGATTATTATATAGGAAATTCTTATTTTTTTGTCAAAACCATGTGGTTAATTGAGATGAATGGCTGTCACTTTAGAATTCAATGCTGTATTTATTTTACATGGACTGGTTCGCTTACAAAAATTTTAATTTGAGTATTGCGATAAAATAATAACTTCCTGGTTTCTGGCATGGAAGAAGAAAAGAGGGGAAATTTATAGTATAATTTAAATACTAGGGATAAAATAATGATTATTCAACTTAATTAATCTTGATTAAAAATCCTTTACTAATCTTCAATGATGTACAGTTAAATACTTTATGTACTATTAAGTACTTTATATTGGTCATTAGAAATGACCACTATTATAATTTCTGTTTTGTATCTAAAGTAAAATATTGTTACAAAATTTTTCTTCTACAACAAAATACCGTCGATCAATCGTAATGAAGCAGCACTTTTAATCTCTAATAGTTCAACAGCTTGCTTGCTTGCTGTCTAATCCTCTCATCTCTTTTACTTGTCGGCGACTTTGACTCTCTCACACACGACTTCCGACGATACACACACTTCGGACGATCCACACGACTTCTTTCCAGCTTCAGAGTGCTCGTCTTTTATAGTTCTGGGAAGCGGGGCTAGAATCTTCAGACCAATCAGGGCGTACCTCGATGTATCTCGGTTATTACTGGATGGATCGTGAAACTTCTCAAGCTTTCGGATATTATCCATTTAGTCGCCAAACTCGCCAAATCCATCGCCAAGTCGCCAAATGATCGCCAAGCTCAGCACGCACAGTACAGATCTTACAAAGGTTTTAACGGTTTTTTTCAGGATGACACTATTCGTGCCGGATAGCAAAATTACAGATTTGTAACAATATATTAAAATGCTGACGATAGCTTAGAAAGAAAGATTGGATTTAGTTTGAAATGTCTTCTACTGCTGATTTGGCATAATATCTGCAGATAAAAGTTACAGTATGGTTTTAAATCAGACGTTAGTTGATTCCAGTCAGTGTTCATTTTATACTAGGGGTGTAGCAGAGCATTCAGTGGCTGATTTTCAACTAATAAGGAAGAAGGATAAAATAATTGCTTATAGTATAATTTGAATGCTAGTGCAAAAATAATGACTGTTTATAAAAATTCTAGACTAATCTTCCATTATTTATAGATAAGCTTTTCATTGGAAATGATCAATATATCAGTTTTTAATTTGTTCCTAAAATGAAGCGTAGGTAAAAGGTTAGTGATAACTTAGAAAGAAAGATTGTATTTAGTTCGGAATGTCTTTTATAGTAGTTTTAGCATAACATCTAAATATAAAAGCTATTGTAAGTTTTTAAATCAGACGTTAACTGATGCCAATCCATGGTCGTTTTATAATATTAGGTGCGTCTCAAAGCATTCAGTGGCGGATTTCCAACCAAGAAAGAAGAAATGAAAGCTCATAGTATAACTTAATAAGTGATAAAATAATAAATTTTAGCACTAAAGAAAGTTTATAGTATTATTTAAATACTACTGCTAAAATAATGACTATTTACTAAAATCCTATATTTATCTTCCATTATTTACTGAATAACGATTGATTAGAAATGATAAATATATCAGTTTCTGATTTATTCTTAAAGTGAAATGTATGTAAAGTGCAGGTGATCATTTAGATTGAAATTTCTTTTGTTGTACATTTAGCATCATATCTAATATGAAAGATAATGTGCTTGAATCAGAAGTTATTTGTTACCAGTTCATGACCGTTTTATGATATTAGGCGAATAACAGCACGTACAGTGGGGGATTTTAAACTAAGTTGACTAGGAAATTGCATAAAGCTTTTCACTTATAATTAAAGGGGGACATTAGCAGATCGATTTAAAAATATTATTAATTTAATTACCAAATAAATACGTTTGTAAAAAATGAGAAACTAAAAATACAAATTATAAATATAAAGACAGTATCTGAATTTAGTCAAATATAATTAATCAGGTTTAGGGAAATACTTTTTTTTACCTAATTTCCAACCCTACATTTAATTTTCACCATGAAATTAAAAACGTTTTCATTGTTCCATCAACTGTCACAGAGCATGATTTTTTTACGTTGTTGAAAGAAGAACGATTTTGTTTAGTATTTCAGTAGTTTACAAGACGGATAAGAAAGTGAAGTTTATAGAATACCTCTAGATTTATAGGATAGATGAAACGCATCTTTGTTTTTATTAGAGCCTTGATGTCACAGGATAGTCTTCATCAGAAAGGTTCATGTACACAATATAAACAGGCTTAAGTTAATTAAAATACGACAGTGTTGTTGTCAGAAAATTTGAAGGGATCATTACATCTAAATGACACCTGAGCTCGCAATCCCCTCTCCACACCACACTAGCGAGAGGACGTTTGGCTCAGACGTTTAACGTGCACCAGATCCTCTTACATGACGGTTCTTCGGTGGAATAGGGTCTCGAATCTGAGACCCTCCTGTTCCGAAGCCCAGATTTTACCACCAGGCCACTGCGACCTTTTATAATAGTTTTAAGGGGCGGATTTCATTCATACATTTCATTCACTTACCCACAGATCGTAATTTAGAGCTGAATTTGTGAACGATCACTCCTGATTCAGTACCCTCATTGGTATTGTCTCGACTTGGAGTATTTTGTGACCACGACAGATTTTTACTTGCAGCAGTCACCTTAACACCTTAACACCTCTCCATGCCCCTGTGACTATAATCTTAACGATTATTTAAACAATTGGGTGGACATGGAGAGTGAGAGTTGTAGATGGCTAAGCTAATGATGTGGAGGTAATGGTGATTAGGCTGATGATGTGGAGCTGATGTTGGCTGAGTTGTAGTTGGCTGGGTTAAAGATTTTTAGGCTGCAGTGGGTTGCATTGGAGTAGGCGAGCTGAATTCGGTTAGACTGGTGAGGAGCTGACTTGGCTGGGTTAGAGCAGGAATGGTTGGTTTTAGGTTGGGTTGGAGCAGGGATGTCATGGGCTATGCAGGACTGAAGGGAGTTGTCTGAGCTTGAGGATGCGCTGCGTTGGTGGTTGGAGTTTCCGGGCCTGGGTGGAAGTCTTGTCGTGCAGGTGGTGAGATGGGTTTTCCGATGTTATAGGAGTGGCAGTCAGTATCTGAACAGCTGTGACTCTTCATGCAGGAATTGAACCGTTTTTCTGATCTTGGCCCTACTGAGAGATGCAGCAGTCACCACATACACTGGGAGTCTTCGGCCGCCGGGGTTCGAATTCACAACCAAAGGGATGCAGATCCAACGCCCTACCAACCATGCTTTCCCGGCCAAAAATCAACCCTGTCGTACACGAAATCAATTTACAAGCTTAGAGACAATCATAAGTTCACCTAAGTATCGCGCCTTTTTACAATTTGAGACAAAGAGGCTAACAAACTGAGGTCCGCAGCCGAGTAACAATATCACAAGACAAAAGTAATTACTCATGTCTCGTAGCTGTTATCTGGCTTATAAGGTTTACCACAGCTGTACGAAGGTTGAAGGTTCATCATCCGAGGTCACCAATGTAGCGGATTGTTATGAGCGAGGAAAGAACCTGGGCCCTTGTGGTTCGCAGCCGAGTAAAAAAAACACGACAAAAGTAATTACTCATGTCTCGTAGCTGTTATCTGGCTTATAAGGTTTACCACAGCTGTACGAAGGTTGAAGGTTCATCATCCGAGGTCACCAATGTAGCGGATTGTTATCAGCGAGGAAAGAACCTGGGCCCATGTGGTTCGCAGCCGAGTAAAAAAAACACGACAAAAGTAATTACTCATGTCTTGTAGCTGTTATCTCGCTTATAAGGTTTACCACAGCTGTACGAAGGTTGAAGGTTCATCATCCGAGGTCACCAATGTAGCGGATTGTTATGAGCGAGGAAAGAACCTGGGCCCATGTGGTTCGCAGCCGAGTAAAAAAAAACACGACAAAAGTAATTACTCATGTTTTGTAGCTGTTATCTCGCTTATAAGGTTTACCACAGCTTTACGAAGGTTGAAGGTTCATCATCCGAGGTCACCAATGTAGCGGATTGTTATGAGCGAGGAATGAACCTGGGCCCTTGTGGTTCGCAGCCGAGTAAAAAAAAACACGACAAAAGTAATTACTCATGTCTCGTAGCTGTTATCTGGCTTATAAGGTTTACCACAGCTGTAAGAAGGTTGAAGGTTCATCATCCGAGGTCACCAATGTAGCGGATTGTTATGAGCGAGGAAAGAACCTGGGCCCTTGTGGTTCGCAGCCGAGTAAAAAAAAATACGCAAAAGTAATTACTCATGCCTCGTAGCTGTTATCTCGCTTATACGTTTCACCACAAAACCAAACATTTCATACATCGTCAATATCGAAATCAATTTAAAAGTCTAGAGACAATCACAAGTCCATCTAAGTACTGCATCTTTCTACAATTCGAGACAAAGAGGCTAAAAACCAAACATTTCATACATCAATCAACAGCATCAAAATCAATTTATGAACATCATGCTCGAATTTCCTTTGATTTGTTTTCTTTATACATATAATATTTTATTACTAATTTATTTTGTTTAACAAATATAAATTATTTCTTCATTTGAAAAGGGCTGATAAGCAAATCTTATTGACGCAGATTTTTCTAAGAGTTTTTGTTCAGATTTTTATCTACATTCTTTTGGAAGAATCGAGCAATATTAGTTTCCATATTAAATCTCACTGTTTAGCTTTATTTTTCCTTTCTTGTGCATGAAGCCTAAATTATATATTTTAATCGCCAAAAAATTCGAATTCCAGATTTCGACGAATCTTTCTATTTCAAATCTCTTTGAGCTCAACAAACGTATTTTGGAGTTTATATTTGTTAGTCCGTATGTCTGTCTGTGCGTAATAATTCAAAAACATTTTTAGCTCGATATTTGAAAATTTTGTACATAGACTAACGGCCAAATTTGTAAATTTCTATTAAATTTTAAACAAAATTCATTCAGAAGAATTCTTCAGTCTAGCTATTCGAGTTCAAATAAGCTCGATAACTGCAAAACACATAGATTTAGGTAGACAAAATTTGTTGCATTAGCATTTAATTATAGATACTGTGGTGAAAGCGTATAAGTTACAGTTAACAGCTACGCTACCCGAGCAATTGCTTTTGTATCGTGGTCATGGTACTGGACTGCGAACCACAAGGTCCCAGGTTCTAACCTCGCTCCTAACAATCCGCCACAATACCACTTTTGAACCAATTCCGTTAAACGGTTGACCATCTACATATCTGTTATTTCTCATACATGTAAACACAATAATTCAAATACGAAATGACTTAAATATGTGAATTTTTATATGTTGTCTTGTGGCTACAACTGTAGTTCCATATCAAATTTTGGTGTTAATCAGAAGATGTCCAAAAAAGATTAGATACATGCCAAAGATCTACATTTCGTAATTATTCATTAGTATTATCCACTCATCCACAGATTGACACGATAAATACAAAATGAAGAGATCTAGATATATAAGTTTCAGTGCACATATTTAACATTTATAGTACAGGCAATTGTTGAAGTTTGAGACAAAACCAACAATGGGTTGATTCCCTGTCTGTCTGTACTTTAAGAAACATGTTAACACAATAATTCAAAAACGCAGTGACTTAAATATATCAAATTAGGTATGGGATTTGATGACTACAAGTGTAATTTTGTGTCAAATCTTTGTTTCAATCGATTGCGAAAAACGTGTCTAAAACATTGTGGCGGATTTGCGATGAGCGAAAATAGAACCTGGGACCTTGTGGTTCGCAGTCCAATAACATGACCTTGATACAAAAGCAATTACTCGGGTAGCGTAGCTGTTAACTGGCTTATAAGCTTTCACCAGACTCTCCCTCCAGTGAGTCGGAGGTGAGACGAACGATATGGCTGTTGAGTGGTGATGTATTAGCTATTGATTCTAATGCGCCTGTACCGATTTGAGAAGCGCCAAGCATTATGGCGAGCGTGTGTGAATGAGTAGTCGCTGCGTCAAGTGAGTCTGACGACTTTGGGTTGCTGCGGCCTTTATGTGTTGCTGCATCAAGTGAATCTGACGACTTTGGTTTGGTGCGTCAAGTGAATCTGACGACTTTGGTTGCGGTAGATGGCGCCACAACAGCTGTACGAAGGTCGAAGGATCACGTCCGGGTCACCAAAGTGGTGGATTGTGATGCGCGAGGATAGAACCTGGGACCTGTGGTTCGCAGTCCAGTATAAAAAACCATGATATAAAAGCAATAGTTCGGGTAGCGTAGCTGCTAACTGGCTTATAAGCTTTCATCACAGTATAGACACCTGTCGAACCAGCTATGGGTTGATTGCCTGTCTATCTTTACTTTAAGAAACATGTTAACGCAATAATTCAAAAACACAGTGACAAATATATTAAATTAGGTATGGGATTTGGTGACTACAAGTGTAGTTTTGTGTCAAATCTTTGTTTCAATCGATTACGAAAAACGGGTCTAAAGCATAAATTCGATTTTCTGATACTATTAACCGCATGCCAGGGATTGATCGCCAAATAACTCGCCTACTGTCACACGATAGCTTCAGTAAAAATGGTAAATTTAGGTCAGCGGTTAATATTTCATGACCATTATTCGCCAGTGTTCGTTCCATGGAAAAACACTTTTATTAGAGTGCTCGAGAAAGTTTTAGGGAGATCGCTTCTCCTGTTTTTCTTATGATCTGAAATTTTTTTGATATAAATGATCTAAAACAGATGTTGCTGTTCTGCAATATGAGCTTTATCATTTCTTTCAATATTGCATAGATAACATTATACTGGAAATCCTCAAACTTTGAGTTAAACTAATCAATTCGGTTACTTCGTTTTATTTCATTAAAATTCTGTTTAGACTTGATTTTTCATAGCAAAATGATAGTATAGTCTCTAAAGTAACTGTAAGAATTGTATTTCTCAATAGTAAAAGTAAAGAATCTTCTAGGTTTATTTTTAAAAAATAAGAACTAAGAATTTTTTAGGGCTCTGTATTTCAGTATTGTTCAATCAAATATGAATACTGCAAACCTTTGTTTCGGACTCATTTTTTTAAATGAAATTCTAGAGCAATTTCATACTAAATTCATGTACTATTTGTTTTACAAGAACATTTGTTTTTATTCATATTATAAATCTTCATCTTATCTTAGCAAAGTACTTGGCATTTCTAGATTGAAATCTTAAAGTGATATTTTTTAAATTCTGCTTTTTTAATGTCATTAACAATATAAATGATCGCAGACGCTCTAAACTTCAAGCATCACTACAATCTGTATTTCATTATATTATCCAGAATATTATCCAGAAAATATCCATTATACTACCCAGCTTTTCAAATTTAATTATGTTTATTAATTCTCATTACATACATTTTCTGAAATTTTTACCAGATTTTTCTGAAGAACTTAATACCATCATTTTTTCCATCGGTATTTTCAAGTTAAAAAGCCTACAACTTTCTAATTATAATTAATAATTATGTTTTTAATATTAAATGCATTTAATTAAAAAAATTTTTTAAAATTATGTTTTTAAGGTTTTGTATTTACAATCTTTAAAATCTTTATACATTTTCTAATATTTTAAGTATGACTATATACAGATTTTAAATTCACAATACGATTTTTTATTACTTTTATTTTTCAATGCTTACAACGTTTATTTATTAATTTATTTGTGTAAGTTTTGATGTTCACTTTACGTCAGTGTACACTGTAACTGATATTTTTTTGAAATGTACATTTTCCTTTGTTAAAATGAACAATTATATTAAATGATATTAGTAACATTTTATATCCAATATATATTTTAAAACTGAAAAATCATGCTAAAAATTATTGAAAATTTCATGCATTCTGTTATTACAGATATCAACGTTAAATCGACGCCACTAATAGATAGTACGATTTGTCACAATCTATGATAATTAACCCTTTCTAGGGTCGTGGGAAGTATGCTTCCCACCAAATTTATCAATCTTTGTATAAATTTATGTAGGTTGGCATAAGTTCTGACAAATTTTTTTAGAAAGACAGAAACTTAGATGCTTTAGTTCTTTATTTTACACAAAATGATGTGTCTTGATTTGATACTTAATTATTAATTAATCAAATTAAATTTATCTATTAAGCTAAATGAATACCCTTTCTTATTCTAATTTCAAGCCTAAAAATATTTTAACATAATATGACAAGAAAAAAATTGCCCTTTAAAGAGTTAAAATTCTATTTTCGTATTAATCTTCTTTTTAAAATTTTTTTATTATAAATACAAATAATTCCGTCAATGAAACTAATGAATAGTAGACAATAGTATAAAATGTCTAAAATTAATTATTATTCATATTTTATATTCATATCAAGTCCTGTTTAAAATTAACTGAAAATCAATTTTGAATAGTAATCATAATTTTGATTTGTGGTCAGATGACATAGATGACTTATGGCAGGTGTCACACCTGGCAGATTGTGCAGCTGTCTACGTCTCTGGAATGAGGAAAATCGTAGGCAGATTTATAACAAAAAAAAATCCATTATTAAATTTGTAATGAATAAATTTGTAAAAAAATATGAATTCTATCATTATAAAATACTAGCACTACGTTTTGTGTGAATTATTAAAGATATTCTTAAATAGAATATGACTAAATACCTAATTTATTTCGTATGGTAATACTGATTATTTCTTTAACTGATTATATTTCAATTGACAGTTCTTGTAAAATAATAATTTTGAATGCTATATTCGTTTGAATAGTTATTTAATTCTTTGGAATTTTTCATAATAATTAAATGGTTTCATTTGTAAATAAAGTATTCCTTAATTAACAATCAAGTTTAATTTTTCAATAATTTTATTACATTAATAATATTTTCTATGATTTGCTTATTGGAAATAAATAAATAGCAATCTATGTGTTTTATTTAATTTAAGTATTTCTTGAAATATGAAACTAAATTGAGCAGTTATTAAAAGAGATATCCAATAATGTGACCACTCCAGAGTCACAAAATAACTAACACCACTTCTTAAAAGGACAGCAAGAGGACATACGACCTTGGATAGATTTAACGAGCACCAACTAGAGCGTAATCAGGTTTCGAACAAAAGACACTATAATCTCAAAACCGAGATTCTTCCATGAATCTCTGCCTACTACTATACCAGAAACTCAGTGAGAAAAAAATCGAATCTTAACCTTATACCCTGTATTTTTATTTTTTTAAATCCATTTCGAGTTTGATTTGAACAGAACAACAATAATTTCTAAAGAGCAGAGGTCCAGAATTTTTTTAACTTGATTTGTGTTGGATCCCAAAATTAAATTGGTGCAGCACATTTGACGCCTGTATTGTGTGAATATGACTCGATTTCTCTGAATAATTGCTGCTGCTATAACGCAAATTGGATGGAAATGTCAAACACACATAATTTATATTTTATAACACATAACACAAATGAAAGATAACAAACCAGTAAGGATGGTTCCCCATAAATTTTCACCCATATATTCTAATGAAAGTGTTATCTCTTCTTCCTGCATAAAAATTGGTTGAGCTTGGACAAGTAAGTGATCGTCACATGTGATTTGATTTTTCAGTTTCGCATTTCCAAACATGAGCGTTTTATGCTTCCTTGTCTATTGAGAAGAAAAAAATGGGTATGACTTTTAGGCACCTCTTTTTTAAACGACTGAACTAAACTATGTTAGAGAATTTACAATAATTGTAATTTCATTTATCTAAGGCATTGTGTTTTTGAATTATTGCAATTGCATGCATGCGAATGTACAGATAGACAGATGCTAAAACCGTTGATATATTTATTAAACATTAAGACAGATCTACATTTAGATATTAAAACTGTGTGCCAATTTTTATGCAATTAGATCTTATATATATATATATATATATATATAATTATCGTGACCTTTTATACTCGAATGATAAGACAAGAAAATTTCCTGTGAATAAATTTTGTTCAGAATTTTCTGTGAAAACATTTCGTTCAAAATTTCTTGTGAATAAATTTCGTTCAAAATTTAGTTTTAAAACTTTCGTTCAAAATTCTCTGTGAAAAAAAATTCGTTCAAAAAATTTCTTGTGAATACATTTCGTTCAAAATTTTCTGTAAAAACATTTCGTTCAAGATTTTCTGTGAAAACATTTCGTTCAAAAAAAATTTATAGTAATTTAGAAATTTTGTGTAAAGAAAACATTTTTCCAACTTCTTTCTCCCAAAGCATTTTTGAGTTTTGCTGTTAAGACAGATGAGACAATAGACAGACATACAGACATAATTCTAAAAATATGTTTTTCAGCCTCGGGGAGTTCTGAAACCTGCTAAAATCTCGGAGTCGAATTTTTTGATAATTACAAAATTTTCTCTTTCTTATAATTTGTTTCATTTGACGAGAAAGTGAAAAGAATAAGTTATCCGTTTCCATGTTTTAAATTTAAACCGCAATGTTAATAGAACTGAACTAAACTTCATGTTTTAAATTGTTTAAAATTAGCTACAACAAATTCCTTTAAACAATTCTCTTTTTTCAAAATAAATAAAACAAAGCCTTTCAAACAAATGTTTTATTGAAATAAAATCTTGTAAATTTTTTTGAAAATCGTCTTGCTATTTATCCTGAGTGAAATTAGATCTTTCTTGCCATAGCTTTATTTGGAGATGATCCCCTCCTTCACCCGCCATTTTGTTTCCAAGACAGCTGTGTATTTATTAGAAGCGTCAGTCGATGAAAGTTATAAGGGGGTGGCTGAGGGATGGAATAGGTGGGTTGAGGACATAGGAGAGATGAACGGGAGTGTTTAGTCTTTCATCTTCGAAGGTCAGATCGGGAGGCGAAAGGGGTTGCGTTCGAATCGGAGTGAAAAAGTGGAATTTTTTTTCTCTCTTTACCATATATGGAAATAAAATAGTTGATTTATGATAAACACTTGTGATAGGAAGAGACAAATCAAAGAGGAATCTGGAACATTTTATAAATGTGAGTGTGTGAGCAACAGGAATGGTATTTCCTTTTGTAAGGATTTAAGTTTGATTTTGATTAAATTCATCAACTAAATGAAGGGATTCTCTGTTGAATAAATTTTACTCAAATGTATAAACAGACGCTTCTTCCGTAATCGAGACTTTTTTGTTTTGTTTTGAGGCTGAAAATAAATGTATTAATTTATAAATGAATTATTTCTTCTGTTCTGTGATAATTGTGGCAGTTGAATAGTATAACTTGCCATCTAATAATAGTAGAAAAAAGAAAATACATATACAATGTAATATTTATTGGTAGTTAACATTACATTGTAATAAGCCGGCGTCCTGACATAGGGGTAGCGCGTCTTCCCCGTGATCTGGGCGTCCTGGGTTCGAGTCCCGGTTTGGGCATGGTTGTTCTTCTGATGTTCTATCTGTGAGATGTGTGAATGTGCCCTCCTGTAAAAAAGGGGTTGTGCAAGCGAATGAATGATGCGTGAAGTGGCAAAGTCGTACTCTTGACCCTAGTTGGCGCTGCTATAAAAAATAAGAGACGTCCCCCTCAGGTTTAATGCCATAAGAAACAAACAAACATTGTAATAAAAGTATATTATCTATTTTAATTCTTCTAAAGGCTTTTCATTTTTTTTTTAATCAACCATATTTTCTTTCTGTACTTTATTGCACCAGATTTTGTCCAATTTGATATGAAGTGATTGAAACAAGTTGCATTTCCAATTCTAAAGTGTTCTGTATTGAAATTTCGAAATTATTTATACTTAAGCCTGATTTCAACGATAACTTAATAGCTCATTTTTTTTTTTTTTTAAGTAGTGTTCAATGAAAAGACACTAATTTCATAATTATGTTTACAATTTTAGAAATTTAAGCTAAACAAATTTAACTGTTGAAAAGAATGTAATTTGTTGAGTTCGCAAAAAAAGAACGCAAGATTCGTCATCGTTTTTGCCATCAGGTCATCCTTTGATTACGTCATTCTCGTAAACGAAATATTATGAAATTTGGAATAATACATTTTCATTATTTACCACTTTATACTAATATAATACTCTCAGAAAATGGAAAACATGCTGCTTTCATATTTTATGAATATGTCATTATAAATTTAAATTCGACAAATAATGCTTTTGAAATTGTTGATTTGCCAAAAAGAACGTCAAGTTGACATCATCGTTCTTGCTATTACGTCATGCTATATTATGTTAGTGATCTCATCATTCTTATATGTAAAATCAGAAGATGTGCAAATCCAGACGGCATGTTATACTATCAACACTATTCTCTGGTATGATTATTCTCTGATATGATTGTCACAGCTTAACCAATGAAAGTTGTAGTTGAAAATCTCATACACATTGGCAAAGAACTTGTGAAAAAGTTTAAAAAATTTTACTTGTAGCACACTTTAGTTTTTATATTTCTATATAACAGCATTTAAATTTTGTTTTCTTGCTGTGGGATCATCTCTATCTATAATATAGCACACAAATCAAAACCAATCTCTAAAATAGGATTGGAACAAATAATGTTGAACTCGAAAAATAATGCAAAATAAAAATAATTGTTGAGAGAAAATATTAGCAATAACCTCCAAGTGAAGTGAGAATATTATGAATCAGCATACATAAAAAAATAATGATAATTGCATACCTCAGCTCATTAACTTTTGCTATAATTCAACACAAAATTATAAATAAAATATGAAATTTGCGCTTCAATGACTAATTTTTATACATGCTTAGCTTTATTCGCAATCCGGAAATTAGTCAATTTAAACGTAAAAAAAGTTGAAAAGTTGTACCATTCGTTAAACGCTAAAATAGAAATGGGAATTTCACATCTATTAAGGGCGGGGATATTTTTATCTCCGCCCAATATTACAGACGGTGGATGACTATATATAGAAATACGAAATAATCTAAGGTGTTGCATTTTTCTTGATCACTGTGTTGTATTGATATAAAATATATTGAATATTTTCACGATTAATTTAAATCTTAAGTCAACTACTTAAAAAAAGAAAAGAAAAAAAAAAGAGTGCCAAACAAAGAAGAATTGAATGCGCTCTTTACCAATATGTACTCTCATATCCAATTACTCAGCATAGCCAAATGTAAACAAATTTGACACAAAATATATATTGGTATTTTTTTAATTAACGAAACAATTAAATTGTACCTAAAAGTAAAACAATTTTGGTCCTATTAATTAACCTGAATTTAAAGTTTAAATAATTAACGCACAAAACAATGAATTTATAACCTAAACACATGTTGTAGTTTTAATATTCATATTAACTGTAACACGTGTTTGTGGATAGCTCATGTCACAGTCCTGAGGCCCTATGCTGCTGACTTTAGAGGTTACAAGCAAATCAATTTAAATGTGTTAATATTTCAGTTGCTAAATGAACAACATTGGAAGAAATACATTTTTTTTTCTTACACAAATATTAGAATTTCAATATGTATAGATTTCGATAAAATTAAAATCATTAATTAATTCCATTTTATAATAAATAGAATTAATATGCATTGATTATTTGCTTTATATTCCATTTGAGTAGACCTATAAAGTGATAGTTTTTAATATTATATATATTTCAATTTTACAATTTACTTATAATTTATCATAATTAAATGCTTATTTCATAAGGAAATCGTTAGCTAATAATCATTGTTAATTTTTAAAGCGCTTTATCATTTCAGTCATTTTTCTATGATACACATATAAGACAATAAAAAAATATATATATGTATTTTCATAAGATTATTAGGATAAAAGAAATTGAAATAAAATAAATCATAAATGTGTTCAACAAATTAAAAATTTGTAAATAACTAAATTGATCAGTTATTGAAAGAAGGACCTCATAATGTGCGCGCATTGCCCGGTGCCTCAAAATGCCTCCTGAATTCGTTGAAGGATAAAGGTTTTTATATGATCTAGGCACCCAGATCAGCTAGTGATCCCAGCAATAAGGGTACCTAATAGTAAAACCGGCTTTATCTTTAATGGACTTCTGTTTAAACACTTAAAATTCTTTCTAAAAAATCCTACTGGAATTTTATATGCACTGGAATATTGTAAAATTTAGAAAAAAATCATTAGGATAAACGTCCCTGTGTCGCCTGGGCATGCCCAGATCTCCTAGTGATCCTATCAGCAAAGGTACCTAATGGTAAAAACGAACTTTATGTTTATTGGACTTCCGATCATACACATATCATTCTTTCTAAAAAAATCCTATTGGATATTTTATCCTAATTAAAATACTGTAAAATTTAGGGAAATCATTAGGATAAGCGTCCCTAAGTCCTCTGGGCACCTAGTGATTCTAGAGATTAGAATACCTAATGGTAACACCGGCTTTATTTTTAGTAGACTTCCGATTATACACATAGCAATTTTTTTCTGAAAAATCCTATTGAATATTTTATCCTAACTAAAATACTGTAAAATTTAGGGAAATCATTAGGATAAGCGTCCCTAAGTCCTCTGGGCACCTAGTGATTCTAGAGATTAGAATACCTAATGGTAACACCGGCTTTATTTTTAGTAGACTTCCGATTATACACATAGCAATTTTTTTCTGAAAAATCCTATTGGATATTTTATCCTAACTAAAATACTGTAAAATTTAGGGAAATCATTAGGATAAGCGTCCCTAAGTCCTCTGGGCACCTAGTGATTCTAGAGATTAGAATACCTAATGGTAACACCGGCTTTATTTTTAGTAGACTTCCGATTATACACATAGCAATTTTTTTCTGAAAAATCCTATTGAATATTTTATCCCAACTGACATATTATCAAATTAAGGAAAATCATTAGAATAAGTTATTATTAACAGCAGCTAGGTGATCTGTGAACCCGGATTATATAGTGATCCTAGCAGCTCGGGTACCTAATATTAAAACCAGCTTCATCTTTAAGGGACTTGCAATTATACTCATAATATTCTTTCTAAAAATCTTATCAAATATTTCATCCCAACTAAAATATTCTGAAATTTAGAAACTCGTCGGATAAATGTTCCTGAGTGATCTGGGCACTCAAATCATCCTACTGATCCAAACAGTTAGGGCACCTAATAGGGAAATCTAAAAAAATATTGTAAAATTTAGGAAAATCCTTTGTTAAGACGAAATCTAAGAAAAGGCATCCAAATACTTATGGAAACATGTGTAATCTAAGCTTATTATTAAGAATATTATCCTCTGCGGTATTATCTTCTCAAAACACATGTAATTGTGAAGCGTCACGGCTTCTCTGGTATGAGCCACCCACCGTAAAATTCTCCAGTCATCTTTTAACACACGATTTAACAGCTAAAATGCAATTTCCAGTGAGAAAATCCGAGGATAATCTGTTTTATTCAATGCTGCTGCAGCGCAGTGGAATAGAACAGAAATGAGAATTTGGTGAAGTGTTTCTTTCAAATATCTAGTGCATGATGATCGTTCTTTTAGTGAGAAGATCTTATGACGGAACAAAATATTATCTCTGAGTCATAATCATATCTAAATAATTAAATTTATAACACGACTATAGTGAACTAACAGTTTTAAAATAAAGTAATAATTTAATGTAAACTTTGAAAATTAAAGAAGCGGAATAAGTTTTGAAGATTGAACCAAAGGTAATTCTGTATAATTTTCAATTTTGAACCCAAAGTATAAAATAGTATTTGTCTTGCATACTTGTAGCTAGGGATTGGTATACCGGGATACCGAAAACCGGAATTTTGAGCCATTTGTACAATTTTGTAATACCGATATTCACAGGTTTAAATACCGTTATTTCGGTATTTACTAGAAATTTTTAAAATTGTCTCCACTATATATTCAGGGATCGCCAACATAAAAAATAGTATGCGTTTTTGTTTTTATGTCTCCCTAACTAGTGAATTAATTAGCTAATTAATGGCTTAATTAATTACTTTAATCTAAATTAGTGAAACATGGATTATCTCTGAAAGAAGATATTGTATCCATAACGACTGATGGAGCAACAGTTATGAAAAAAGTTGGAAAGTGGATTGGTGCAAATCAGTAATTGTGCTATGCTCATGGAATTCAATTAGGAGTAATAGATGTATTATACCAAAAAATAAAGAACAGACGAATCCAAATACTGTGGATATAGAAACTTCGGATTCCTACTTTGAAGAGAGTAAGAGTGTGAGTGATATTGGCAATGAAGATAATGACAATGTAATTGTTGAAGAAGATATTGCTAAAGAGGAAGAAATATTAACCCATCAAGAATTGCTTCCTATAATTTATAAAGTTCGAAAAATTGTTAAGAAATTTAAACGTTCCCCTATAAAAAATGACATATTACTAAAACATATATACTAACTGAAAATAAAACAGAATATATGTTAATATTAAATTCTAAAACACGTTGGAACAGTTTACTCCTATGATGAAGCGATTTTTGAAACAGAAATCCAATCCAAAAAGCAATAATCGACTTAAACCTGTAAATTAATTTCTTCAGATTGTGAATTCGACTTAATATCCAGAACTATATCGGCTCTACTTCCAATAAAACTGACTATTGAGGCATTATGTCGGAGAGATTCTAATTTATTAACAGCTAATGCAACAGTAAATTTCATGTTTTAGTCACTGAAAGAACAGCACACATCACTATCTCAAGAATTATATATTACATTGAAAAATCGCGCAGAAGAAAGACATACCGAAATAGAAAATGTTTTATGGTATTTGCATGATTATAATGATTTTAAAAATGAAAATGAAAAAGAAAATAAACAATTCAAATCTGATTGAGTTTATAGCAAATTTTCTTAAAATTTTTTACCCACAAACCTATCCATATTCAGAAGAATTCGGTTCAGTTATCGAAGATTATGATGACACTAATGTCGATAGTGAAAAGGAATTGTCTCTTGAACAAAAATTAGAATTAGCGATAAATAAAAAAATTTCAACGAACCAAAATACAATACAGAAATCAGCTATATCCAAAACCATCCGACGAGAAATACATTTATTTGAAGATGAGGGATTTAGAGGTAAATACTTGGTATAAGTATATCGTGCATTGCTAACAATACCGCCAACTAGCGTAGATGCCGAAAGAGCGTTTTCGACAGCTGGTAATTTTTGCACAAAATTACCATATATACCATAAAATACATATTTTCACATTTTTGTGATTTACATAAATAAGATGTTCCTTTACTTTTTTGTAATTCTTTATATAATGTTATAATTTATAAGTTACAAAATCATTTTTTGTGATATTTATTCTCTCTTATAAAACTGGCAAATATAACTAAGAAACACCTGTGTTTTCTTCCTTTTTCTAAAATTTCTAATACCGATATTAAAACCGGTATCCCTGTATTAAGATCTAAAAAAATACTGAATATCGGTATTGAAATTTTGGTCCGATATTGCTTGTAGCCATATGGCGAATGTCAAAAAAAAAAAAAAAAAAGAACGCACAATGTTTTCAAGAAACAGGTATATAGTAATTTATTATTTACATATAAAAATAAATAACAAAACCAAATAATCAGTGCTTTAGCTCCGATATTTTCTATGATTTCTCCAATTTTTATTTAATGTGAAAGGTCATGACCTTAAATACGAGATCAGTGTTCATTTGTTCTCTCCCTTTTCATTTATTGCATAAATATAATTTAAAATATTACTTTCTTGTTGTGATAAAATGTAGTTCATCAAAGTTGATTGACGTAGCTATATTAATCTTATTAATACTAACTTCCTTCTGTAAATAGTTCTTCGCTTAAAAAAATAATATAGTCATATCGGCATAGATAGTATACAGTGAAACAGTGTTTTTATAGTTTCTCTCCAAAAGCGTCTTCAGAAACGACCGTGGATGACATATATTGAGAGGGGTTGCGAACTTTCATAGAAAATTCAAATTCGCAAATTCGGATTAGTTGCTGCGGACAGATAAAAATCATTTTAAAGGCATAGATGATGAGCTAACAGCTAGTTGCCAAAGGTGGCTAATTAACTTTTAATTCTGAGTAGTTTATCGACAAAATATTGAAGAAACAAACTAAAACATTTTGTTTTGAAACGACATAATATCCTTTCGAAATAAAATTTAATCACTAAAAATTACTTCTATGCTGTCATCTATAAGTGACCAAGTGGGCGAAGGCATGACAGAACTAGAAAAATGAACAAGTGGATATCAAAATAATGGAAACATCTTAGATTTATAAAGAATCCTTTATTAGTATGTTGTAGAACCACCTTTGACATGTAATACAGCTTGGATTCGTCTAGGAATCGATTCATACAAGTGTTGAATAGTGTTTAGAGGAATATTGTATCTTTCTTCCTGGAGATATTTTGAAAGTTCTGGGAGAGATGCATGTAGAGGATATCGATTCCATATTGAAAGCTCTAAAATAGACCATAACGGCTCAATTATATTGAGGTAGGGTGACTGTGACGGCCATGTTTAACTTCATCCTCGTGTTCATAAAACCATGACTGGCCATGTTTCGCTGCATTATCATCCTAGAATATTCTATTTCTCGCAGGAAACAAAGTTTGCATCATAGGATGGACCCGGTCAGTTAAAATTTCTCTATACTTCTCCTCAGTTTTACTGCAGTTGTTCGCTATTTAGACATTAAAATCCGCTTCAATATCTGTCGGTCACTTTCACTGAGCTTCTCTTTCCGCCCACTATTTTGCTTTGCCGAGCTTGTTTTGACGCGCTGTGTGTACACGGTGACTTTAGACACCGTACCTCTAGAAACGCCTAAAAGTTAGGATGTTTCGGTCACACTTGCTCCAGCTAGATGGGCTCCTACAATTTGGCCTCTTTGAAAATCCGGGAGGTCCGACAATTTACGCTTTTGAAAAAAAAATCCAAGAATTGCAGAACTTCAATATATTCACACCAATATTCAATGTATATATTCAAATCAGAATATATACATTGCTATTTATAAAATAACTGGTGGCTGTTATTATATTTTAATGCTTACGAAATGCATTAAAAATATCACTTTTATTCACAGGTGTTTCCATTATTTTTATAACCACCTGTATGTTCTTTTTCTTAAGCAGCATTATTCAAATTTCTCACCAACCGATGCACGATTTAGCATCGGATTACTGGCAGCGATCTTTCTTGTCCCTGGAATTTTAATAGTTTTCCTGCAAATGAAATACAAACATGGGGCAGTTTCTATAGAAACGCGTCGGCGAAGATAAACCTTCCCGTATATTAGATCTTTTTTTTTTGGGGGGGGGGGGTAGATATTATCAAAATACTCCATTTAGATAGTGTCCAATGTTTGATAATACGTTTTCCATCGGTCATGATTTCTTTTACTTGTGGGTTTACACTAATAGTTTGCCCTATTTATTTTACGATTTCATTGAGAACTGTAGTCGCGTTAAGGATATATTTTAATTTTCCTTGAATATTCAAAAAATAAAAATTGTCATTATGATTTGTCTTAATATCTTTGTAATATTCCTTGATTTTCGGTAAAAAAATTATTTTTTACTTTTTATTATTTTAATGAAGATATGTTTAAAACCTTTTCATTTTGATTAGTTTTTGCACTTTTATTATTCTTCACTACATAATATATTTCGCAATTTATAGATACAAATATTATAAGTGTATATAAAAAAATATGTTTTTAAAATCAATTTCTAGATGGCGCCATCTGTTTCAAATCAACTTTGTTTGCTAAATTTATTTATTTGTTCGTTATTAGGGGAACGAATAGTATTAAAATATCATTGTGAACCAATAACTTCTCAAGAGTTCGAATCAATATCTCTACAAGAGATTGCAGTTTGGGAACGAATAACTGCCAATAGATTGCAAAATTTCATCTTTACAAACTTGAAACATGCGAAGTTAAGTAAAAACGTATTTAAAAAAACAGAAAAGACAAGCGACCTTTTACTGTTTGTCTTTTTTTATATCACTGTTCCTAACATCCTGTTATTTGAAAATGCTTAAATATAAATTACTATTCATAACTAAATGATGACATATTTTTTTAACTTTAATCCATGACACTTTTTATCTGGATAGATAGATAGATATAGCATATATTCAGTTAATTCACACTTTTACTTTCTTCCAAACGACTTTTTTTATATTAAAGTATCCTTAATTAAAAGTAAAATTGAAAAAAAAAACTCAATTCCGTTCTTCAGAAGCTATTTTTTTAAAAATAGAAATCTAGTTCGATTCATTTTAATATGAAATAGTTATAAATAAGGAATAGAATAATCAAGAACTCCAACTCCACAAATTTAATCTAAAATTTAACGCACATCCGCATTTTTGATGATAAAATGGATTCTAAATTCCATCTATAAAGTTATTTGCATTTTTGTATGCATATAAACAGCTTTAAATTTGGATTTCATCCAAATTTTGAAAGAAATCTACAAATTTGATATTACGAATGCTTAATTAGCTTCATCTCTATGGACTAAAGTAATTTTGAGTTATCGCGTTAGTTGACATATCAATCGTTTGCTGAGTAATCTGAATACTATGCTAATGCTCAAATCACCTGTTATGACCAGAGGTTGAGAACTTTGAGTTCAAGAACTCCAACTCTCAAATTGGCAAATAATTGGCAGATAAACCGACATGATTCAAAAAGTATGTTTTTCTGGATCAGAGAGCTCTAAAAATAGAGATTCGTCAAAATCACGAGCTCGAATTTTTTTGATGATTCTCTTTAATTTATATATGAGAAATTAAAAATAGTATAAGTAATAGCGAAATAAGTTATTTATAGTTTTTTTATTCCTCTATTTTTAAAAAATATATATAATGTGTAAGTATATGGTTGTTTCCTAATTTAATTTTATTTTTTTTACTAATTTTTTCATTCATATCTTATATTTTATACATTACTTTTTCCACCTAGAATTCAAGTTCAGAGAGTCTAGTGACGTGTGTTTAACCACCAATCCAATGAGTTTAAAGCTCACATAAATAAAATGCTTCATAAATTCAAAAATGTGTTTTTGGATTTCAGGGAACTCTGAAATGTACAGATTAGTCAAAATCTCAAGCTCGATTTCTTTATGATTATAACATTTTCTTATTAATTTATATATGAAAAATTAAAAATAGTACAGTAGTACAATTCATGATTTGCTTACTATTTATTCCTCGCTTTTTTTTAATTAATATGTAAATATTTAGTGGTTACCTAATTAAATCTGATTGTTTTATTTATTTTATTATACATTTCTTATATTTTATCCAATACTTTTTCCTCTTAATATACGTAAATATTTAGTTTTTTATAAATTTTATTTTATTTTTTTACTTATTTTATTATACATTTCTTGTATTTTATCCAATACTTTATCTACTTAGTAGGTGTAAGTATTCAGTTGTTTTCTAATTTAATTTTATTATATTATTTATTTTGTTATACCTTTATAATATTTTATGCAATACCTTTTCCTCTTAGTATATGCAAGTATTTCATTGTTTTCTAATTTTATTGCATTGTTTTATTTATTTTATTATATATTTCTTATACTTTATCTAATACCTTTTTCTCTTAGTCAACATCTCGGATTCAAGTTCAGAGAGTCTAGTGACGTCTGTTTAACCACCAATCTTATGAGTTTAAAGCTCACATAAATAAAAAGCCGCTAATACAAATCCAGTTTAATTTATGACTATTCCCTGAATTCTTCTGCATGGCTGGTTCAGATAATTCTTTGTGTTTTTTTTAAGTACATCATCATGAACCCCGTCACTTGAAAGTTCGCCCTGCAAAGAGCCGAGATCATTGAACAGACCAGAATGCGATCAATAGGCGCTTCTCAAAAACCCGGCTCTAATTCCTGGGAATACCGAAAAGCAGGGTCTCTGTTCTGACACTTTCTTTTTCGGGCGTCACGTGATTGAGAAACAAAACAGTTTCACACAATCACGCACTGTTCCATGAGTGCTATCCTTGGTCATCGATTGCGAAAAATATATTATTATTTTACTTTTTTCTGGAGGAATTTCCATCGCAACCATGGTAACCTATCTTTTTTGTGTAATGTTACTTACTGATCAAGTGATTTTATGCTACCGCCGTCCTCGAGTGTTTATGAATTTGAGATGGAACTGAAAAGGAAATTTTTAATCAGAAAATGAATTTATATCAATCATTTTATAGGCCTGATGCTGTCTGTAAATTACGGTATGAATGATATAGTGGATTTAGTACAATCTTTATAAATATAGACCAAATTATTGAATTAACATGCTTCGAATTTAGATAATAGTTACTTTTTGGGTAATAAATAAATCCTCATTAAGACTTTTCTGATCTGAAATGAAAATTTTTTGTCCAGAACTAAATTTCTAACATTATGATGCTTATTGGCCGGATATAAACTGTAAATTGCGATATGATTTATGTTAGAAGCATAGACCAGTCTTTTAAGGGAGCATGATTGGGCTAAAGTGTTCTAAATTAAGCAGAATTAGGTCTTTGGTAGTAAATGCCTACTAAAACTAGCACTGAGAAGGATTTGAAGAGAAATTTTTAGTTGAGAGTTGAATTTGTAACTTAATAATTTTATAGGCGAGATACTGACTGTAAATTGCGATATGAATGATATATTGAACACTCTTCATAAATTTGGAGCAAATTATCGAACTATCGTGTTCTTAATTCGGAAATAGTTACTTCTTATGTAATAAATACAAACTCATTAAGACTTTCCTAAAATGCATCTGAAAGGAAATGTTTAGTAGAGAATTGAATTTGTAACTTAATAAAGTTTATAATCCGGATATTAACTGTAAATAACAATATGAATGTTGTAATAAACACTGACCACTCTCTTTAAGGAACATTATTGGTCTAAAGTGTTCCAAATTTGGTAGACTTGGTTTTTATGAAGAAAATGCATTGAAAAAGATCTGAAAGGAAATTTTTAGCCGAGAATTGAATTTTAACATAATATTATTTATAGGCGGAACTCTAATTGTAAATTAACATATGAACGAAGAACGAAAATTTTATAGAGAATATTACTACACAAAAATGTTCTAAATTTGGCAGGCTTATTTTTTGGATAGTAAATGCTCACGAAGACAGGCCCCGAGAAAAGCCTGTAAGGAAATTTCTATTCGATAATTGATTTTTAACTTAATTTTGTTTATAGAAGGAACAATAACTGTAAACTGCAATATGAATGATCTAAAGAACTTAAGCACTTATTGAGCTAATTTGTTATTAATTTGGCAGACCAACTTCTTGGGTAGTAAACGCTTGGCTAGGATTTGAAAGGAAATTTAGAATTGAATTTTCTAGAATTGAATTTTAATTTAATGTTGTCTAAAAATGAAACACTAACTGTAAACTGCAACATCAGTGATGTAATAAAAATAAATCATTCACTAATAGAGAAAAGTTTTTCTGCCAAGTTCGGCTAATTTCGAAGTTACTTATTGGTAATAAATGCTCACTAAAACTGGTGCTGTGAAGCATCTGAAAGAAATTTTTAAATGAGAAATGAACTTTAACTTAAGGTTGCTTATAGACGAGGTATTAACTGTACGTTGTAATATGAATTATCTAATAAATTTAGAACACTCTTTTTAAATATAGAGCTAATTATTGAACTTACGTGTCACGAATTTGGAAAAAGTTACTTCTTGGGTTGTAAATTAATGCTCATTAAGAGTCTCCTAAAAAAGATCTTAAAGGAAATTTTTAGCAGAAAATTGAATGTGTAACTTTATGATGTTTATAGGCAGGATATCAATAGTAAATTCAGATTTGAATGATGTAATAAACAAAGACCACTTTTTTAGAGAAATAAGAGGGGCCTAAGATATTCCGAATTTGATAGACTTACTTCTTAAGGAGTAAATTTTCCCCAATACTGCCACTGAGAAGAATCTGAAAAAGAAATTTTTAATCAGGAATTGAATTTAAACTTTGTTATTTCATAGGCGAGATACTAATTGGCAATTATAATATGAGTGCTATATTGAATTTAAGAACATTCTTTATAAATTTAGAGAAAATTATTAAGCTATCGTGTTCGAAATTTGGGAAATAGCTACTTCTTGAATAATAAATAAATTCTCATTAAGTACTATTTATTCTATTAAATCTACTACTACTTTAGTATTCCGAATTTGATAGACTTACTTCTTAAGGAGTAAATTTTCCTTAAGACTGACCTGAGAAGGATTTGAAAAAGAAATTTTTAATCAGGAATTGAATTTATACTTTGTTATTTCATAGGCGATATACTAATTGCCAATTGTGATATGAGTGCTATATATTGAACTTTAGAACACTCTTTATAAATTTAGAGTAAATCATTAAGCTATCGTGTTCCGAATTTGGGAAATAGTTACATCTTGAGTAATAAATAAATTCTCATTAAGTATCTACTCTACTATTATCTACTCTACTAAATATACTACTACTCTAGTCATCTACTAAAAATTTCCAGTAGAATTCCAAAACGTTTTAGCAGAGAATTGAATTTATAACTTTATGATGTTTAGAAATAGGATATTAATTGAGAATTGCGATTTGAATGATGTAATAAACAAAGACTGCTGCTTCTAAAAAGCACTATTGGACAAATGTATTCGGAATTTGGTAAACTTTCTTCTTAAGTAGTAAATGTTCACTAAGACTGACACTGAGAAGGATCTGAAAGGAAATTCTTAGACGAGAATTGAATTTGTAACTTTATAATGTTTATAGGCAGGATACTTACTGTAATTTGCATTCAGAATGATGTAAAAGAGTATTCGCTTTATTGAGCTAAGAGGTTTTAAATTTGGCAGAGTTGCTTCTTGGATAATGAATCCTCAATAAGACTGGAGAGGATTTATTATCAAAGTGTCTGAAAGGAAATTTTAAATCGAAAATTGAACTTCTATTTAGTATAATATTGTTTATAAGTAGGATACTAACTGCAAATTGTGGTTTGAATGATGCAATAAACGGTTACCACTCTTTTTAGGGAACATTATTGGTCTAAAATGTTCCGAATTTGGCTGACTTACTTCTTTGGCAGGAAACTGTGGCTGACATTGAGAAGCATCTGAAAGGAATTTTTAGTGTGGAATCGAACT
The DNA here is from genome assembly GCF_947563725.1 of Argiope bruennichi. Classification (NCBI taxonomy): domain Eukaryota; kingdom Metazoa; phylum Arthropoda; class Arachnida; order Araneae; family Araneidae; genus Argiope; species Argiope bruennichi. Next base: position 105,064,025 of record NC_079160.1, on the reverse strand, counting down.
TTTACTTAATGTTAATTGAACGTTTACTTAATGTTAATTGAACTTTTACTTAATGTTAATTGAACGTTTACTTAATGTTAATTGAACTTTTACTTAATGTTAATTGAACGTTTACTTAATGTTAATTGAACTTTTACTTAATGTTAATTGAACGTTTACTTAATGTTAATATAGGTGGAACACTAACTCTAAATTGCAAATTGAATGATATAATGAACATACGACCATTTTTATAGAGGACATTATTGGGCTAATTTCTTCCAAATTTAGTAAAGTTGCTTCACAGGGTAGTAAATGTTCAAATGACACTGAGAGGGATCTGAAAGGAGATTTTTAATTGAAAACTAGACTTTAACTTAATGTTGCTTATAGGCGAAATACTAATTGTAAATTCCCAAATAAATTATCTAATAAAGTTAGAACACTCTTTATAAATATAGAGCTAATCATTGAATTAAGGTGTTCTGGATTTTGCAAATAATTATTTCTAGAGTATCAGCAACAAAATAATAGATGGGAACACACTTATTTAGATTTTAATTAGATTTTTAACTAAATATGAAGTTAAATTTTGAATTTTGCATTTATCCTTAACAACTATCAAATATGGATTTTGGTAAACAGTAGTGTATTCCCTTTTTCGTTGAAGTATTGTTTTGTAAATATTTTTCGTAATATGAGTGTTTCTGTAATTATAGAAATTACTAAATAATATGAAAAATAAAATGAATCAAAGTTGGCTTTTCTTTTTGCAATTCTGAAATTTAATTTTCATTTGCTTACAGTTTGATAATAGACTATTTTTTATAATTTGATCTTTAATTTGCACTTATTAAAGGCAGTGATTTTGATTTCATTTAAAAAGTTTTGTATAATGTAATATCTTCTCTCATCAAGTATATATAGCTGAATGTATAATGTAATAATGGATATTCGCTTTTTCCTTAGCTTTTTAAATAGTAGAATTTTAGTTTTATTTTCATTCGACATTATTATAATTCGAGTTTCTTTGCATATTTTGACACAGAAAAACGGAAGAAAAGTTTTTTTCTACATCAAATTAATTATTCGAAAATTTTAAAATTAAGTTTTTTTAAGTTCTTTGTACGTAGTATAGAAAATGTTTAGTAATCGTTAAAAAATTCTCATTCTACATTTTGAAAAATCTCCCCATTTTAGACCTCCCTGAGATCGATAAAAGCAATTATGAAAAATATCCATCTGCCTGTCTGTCTGTCGGTCACAAAAATAACTCAAAAGTGCTTCAAGCTACATGAATGAGGTTTGGTATAGGGTCTATGCTAAAAATGTCCAGATTTCTATCAAATTTTGAGTAAAACATGTTCTGAGAAAGTAAGTCTGTTCAAATATAAGTTAGCACAATAACTACGAAATGAAGAAAGCTAGATATATAAGATACTGTACACAGATTTAACATCTATAATCTAGACACCTGTCAAAGGTTGAGACAAAACCAACAACATGTTAACCATCTGTCGGTCTATACTTTCAGAAACATGTAAACGCGTTAGTTCAAAAACACAGTGACTTCAATATGTCATATTTTATATCAGATTTTGTACATAGATTCAACATCTATAATCTAGACACCTATCAAAGTTTGAGACAAGACCAACAGCGTGTTGACCATCTGTCGGTCTATACTTTCAGAAACATGTAAACGCGTTAGTTCAAAAACACAATGACTTCAATATATCATATTTTGAATACATAGATTTACATAGATTCAACATCTATAATCTAGACGCCTATCAAAGTTTTAGACAAGACCAACAGCGTGTTGACCATCTGTCGGTCTATACTTTCAGAAACATGTAAACACAGTGACTTCAATATATATTTCATATAAGATTCTGTACACAGATTCAACATCTATAAACTAGACACCTATCAAAGTTTGAGACAAGACCAACAACGTGTTGACCATCTGTCGGTCTGTACTTTCAGAAACATGTTGGTTCAAAACGCGTTAGTTCAAAAACAAAGTGACTTCAATATATCATATTTGGTATGGTATTTTGAGACTACAAGTGCAGTTTTGTGCCAAATGTTTGTTTCAATCAGTTGTGAAAAACGTGTCTAAAACACAAATTCGATTTTTCGATACATATTAACCACCGCCAGTCCGAAGATGACAAGATAGATTCGGTAAAACTGCTAAATCCAAGCCAAAATTCCATATTTCGTAAGTGTTGCACGCCAATGCCATGCAAAATGTTCTCTGTCGTAACACGTTTAGTAGGGAGTATGCTGGAATGTTTTGAAGAGACCACTCAAGCTGGTTTTTGTTACACTTAAAAATATTAAATTGTAGCCAAATCTGCATTTCTTTCAAGTATTAACTTACGAAAATTGGCATTAGATTGACCAAATTAAGATCTAATAATTATTTAGAAATATTTTTTTTTTATTTGGTAAGGAAGGAGAAAAAAGAAAAATCACTAGAGTATAGAATATATATACATATAAACAGAGAGACAATAATGAATATAGAATATTTCATTATTGTGTCATTATAGAATATTTATATGTATAGAAAAAGGAAACTAATGATCTACATAATTTTCAATTTCTATTTCATTCCCACTTTGAAGTCTTATCAAATATTAAATGAGAAATTTTTAAAAGTCTTTCTTATAACACACTAGTCCCCTTTGGCGACCAGCTGGTTCTCTAGTATTAATGATCGCTAAAATTTTAAATTAATAATTTAATGTAACTTGGTCTCTTAATAGCCTTTTCTGCAAAATATAGTTTATCTTCAGATTTTGATAATTATATAATTCAGTCATACTATTAAGTAGGCCTTAAACAGTTCTTTTCATTTTGCTACTTATCACTCGCTTTAATTTTCTGTCAGTGTCCATAAAATTTCAACTTTAAATTAGAGTAGATATGTTAAACTGCAATTAAACTTTGCCTCCATTTACTTTTTAGAAAATATCATATTTTAAATTTTTTTTTTTTACTTCATACAGGCACGCGCTGAAAATTACACTTTTATATATTTGATTTGCAGTAATAGTTTATTTATTTTTTTAATTTGAACTTCTGTTAATGTAATGGCAACACGTTGATAAAAGCTAATTTTTTCCCTTTGACGAGCACGTGCAGATTAAATTTAATTTTTATGTTGTAAGATTTTATGTTTTTATTGTTGAAAAATATGGTTAAAATATTTATTTAAAAGTTCGTTAAAAATCGAAAATTTATTTATAGGTAAAGGTATTTATATCTTTAAAAAGATAATTTTTTGAGTATCCATTTGATGCAAAAATCAATTTTGTGCTGTAATATTTTTGGAAGTTATAGCTGAAAAACATTAAAATTTCGTTTAATTTTTAATGAATTAAAAATTCAAAAAAATCTGTCCGAGGTGCACATTTCCGACCTGTACATGTACCAAATTTATTAGATGTAAGTCGAACGCTCTGGCCTGTAGTACACCAAGACACACACACATTGAGCTTTATTATATGTATAGATTAATAACAAATTTCAAATACGTTGAAATTTCACATTAACTAGGCTTAGGAAGTAGACATTTGATGAGCGAACTTATAATATATTCTGCCTGGGGCCGCAAAATGTCTAAATCTATCATTGGTTAAATTATTGAATTTAAGTATGTAGAATTAACATTAGAATTAGTCAAATTTTGAATATGATCCATTAAGACTTGGACAGATAGTTGCAAACACTTAGATAAAAAAAAATAACTCGAAACCGCAACGATTTAGAAAAATGAAATACAGTATGTGATACTATCAAGAACAATATACATTCGTATTTTAAGCCTAATTAATTAAGGGGAAAAACACACAAAATCCATACGAAATTTCTTTAATGCTGTTTACAGAAGTTGAAGGGGGAACATTCACACTAGTTCTTCATACTCAAAAAGAAATGTGTTTATTCAAATAGAAATTAAATGAATAAACTCCAAAAATTCATCTGTAATTTGAAATTTTATAAATGATTTCTAAATGCTAGACACAAGATTTCTATTAAATTTAACGCTTAAGTAATATTTTCAGAGCTCTTATGAATAGAGCTCTATTTTTATACTGAATATTTTCAGTACTTACTTTTACTGAATACACTTAATAGCGATTCTCGGCTCTTATGAATAGAGCTCAACTTTTTCCTGAGTATCCGAGTCAGAATTACAGATAAACAGAGCAGAAATTAGTTAAATAAACTCCAACACATCTGAAAAATCTCCTTGAAAAATCCTCGCAAATATCCTAAAAGCCTCGTTTGCATGTATTCCGGGCGACTGCCTTTTGTTGTCCCTAATAGTCGCTCTCTCCCTACCGTAAATAAAATGTTTACTTGAGTAGATAGATTTACTGAAGGGCATCCAGCGAATTGGATTTCCCCAAAAGAAAAAGAGCGGCCAAGAATATCGATTTCTCGAACCGACTTCTCCAACTTCTTTTCCATTTTGTTGACGGAACCCGAATAAATGACTTACTGGAATTGTTGCTATTGAACGCAGAAGGCCCGATTCTTTGGAATTCTCCGAAAAATCGATGCGAGGCTCTTTGATTGGTTAATTGTATGCTTTTGTTTAAAAAAGAGAGATTTCTGTATGATTATGGGATTGTAAATTGGCTTTTTGAAAAATAAAAATTATGTGTTGTAATATTAGTTTATATAGATTGTAGACATCAATTTATTATAAAAGACAATCTAGAGGGAGGTTTAATATTATACATATGCTTAACTCAATATCAGCATGAACCAAAATTAATATATTTTCACGTAGGTACTTTAGTATGGAACTCAATGACACACACAAGAAGTAGAGTTAAACCAATTTATTAACTCAACTCAAAACACAGTGATTGACAGATCTTCTGGTTTTATACTAGCAGGGAAAGTTCCAGAATACTTTTCTGGAGACAGTTATACATATGCTAAGTAAGAAAATTCCAGAACACTTATCTGGTAAACTAAAGAATCTTCTGGAACATGAAATTAAGGAAAACATAAAGTCAAGGAGTTAAATATTTACACAGACTGGGAACCGCATTGTCGCTAGCGGGATTCGAACTTCCGATCTCTTGATGATGAGACCAGTGCTATGACCATTTGGCCAAGGAGAGTCGGCTGCCTCTTTTCAATGCGGCAATATAATGTTATTTTCATCCAACGAATAGAATTTATATGAAAGAAGTAGAACAGACAAAAATAACACTTCCTTGGACCAATTTATTTTATGTTTTGTTGACGGAACCCGAATAAATGACTTACTGGAATTGTTGTTATTGAACGTAGAAGGCTCGATTCTTAGGAATCTTCCGAAAAACGATTCTAGGCTCCTTGATTGGTTAATTTTATGCTTTTGTTTAAAAAGAGATATTTCAATATGACTATGGGATTGTAAATTCGAAATGTTGACAAATAAAAATTATTTGTCTTGATATGAGTTAATAAAGATCGATTCCCCTGTGGACGTCAATTTACTGGATAAAGAAATTTTACACGATTTAGAGGAGGCTTATCATTATATATATGCTTAACTCAATAACAGTATATATTACTTAAATCGAAATCAATATATAGTGTTATTTTCATACAACGATTAGAATTTACATGAAAGAAATAGAAAAGACAAGAATACCACTTTCTCGAACTTATTTCTCCAATTTATTTTCTGTTTTGTTGACGGAACCCGAATAAATGACTTACTGGAATTGTTGCTATTGAACGCAGAAGGTCCGATTCTTTGGAATCTTCGAAGTATCGATGCAAGGCTCTTTGATTGGTTAATTGCAAGTTTTTGTTTAAAAAGAGAGATTTCGGTAAGACTATGGGACTGTAAATTGGAACTGTTGAGAAATAAAAATGATTTCTTTAATATGAGTTAATATAGATTTATTCTCTGTGGTCATCAATTTATTGTATAAGAGACATGTTACATGATTTAGAGGGAGGGTTTGCATTGTACATATGGTTAATTCAATATCGGTATGTATTAGTTAAATCAAAATGAACATATAATGTTTATTTTCATTAAACGTATAGAATTTACATGAAAGAAGTAAAACAAGCAAGAATATTCTCGTACCGATTTCTCCTATTTCTTTCCCATTTTTTTTGAAGGAATCCGAAAAAATGAATCTCTGGAATTGTTGCTATTGAATATTGATGGCCCAATTCTTTGGAATCTCTGGAAAATCGATGCTTTATTAATTAATTTTTGATTTATCAACTGCATACTTTTGTTTAAATAAGGAGATTTGGGTATAACTATGAAATTGTAAATTAGCCTTTGAGAATCAAAAATGTTCCTGATCTATGCGTTAACAATTTAGATTGATTAACCTGTGATCATCAATTTATTGGATAAAATCATGCTGCAGCATTTAGATTAGAGTCTATGTTGTAAATATGTTTGACTTAATATCAAATTACTAAATGAATTTTATTTATATTATATTCTAATTTAATGTTATTTATGTTATATTCTTATTACACACCTATATTCTATATTATTTATTTAATTATGAACTTTTCCCGCAAGCTTCAATAGCAACAATTCATTATAAATACCTCAGCCATACTCTGTGGGTGAAACCAAACAGGTTAATGGCATAAAAAGATTAAAGTACAGTATATCCAAATGAAGCATGCATAGGCACTGAGGAATTACAGCATTACCAACATTTTGTATTATAAAAAAAAAATCATTAATTAAGTTTTGAATGTTATAGCTATATTCAGCAAAATTCTTACTCAATTAATTTAGAGCTTTGAATCCTCAAAGAAAATAGAGCGAAAACCAACAAATTTATCAACGTAGCGGGAGAAAAGTACTACAATTCTGGCAAGTATCAATTTCTACTGTTGCGCATGCGCAGTTCATTCCACTGTTGTGAAGAGAGAATACAGTTTTACTATGTTATTTTCTTCTTTTTTCATGAACAAAGTTACAAACGAAGACAAAGTTTTCAACATTTTTTGACTGCAAAACTTTTTTTTGGCTAATATGTACAATGAAGAATAATTAATAAAAAAATTTTAAAAATCAAATACAAATATTTTTTGTTAAATTTTTTTCCAAAATAAATATGAGAATAACTTTCTGTAAGTTTATTCATTTTAACTTTACAGGTTAATGAGTCTTTAATAGTTAGTCAGAGTTGGAGTAAATCGCTGTAAACTTGAATAAGAAATGCAAAAAAATTAGCAGAAAAAAATATTTTAACATTTATTTTTAATTAAAAATTAATAATATTTTGATCATTTGGCAAATTTACGTTCATCATCTCAAAAATTTAGTTATTTTTTGTATTTCTTAATTTTTTAATTATTTGGAATTAATTAATAACGACCAATTTGAATTATATTAAAAGATATAAAAATGCAATTTTCCGAAGCATCCCATGCTTCGGTACATTACATACGCCAATAGATAAAGTTAGATGTTATATCTTCTGATTATCTTTTTCATCAATATGATTAAAAATTTTGTAGACTGATGTGTGTTGATTTGTAGACATTTAATAACAAATTCTTTGATACAGTCTGACTAGTTACCCTAGATTTTCTTTCTTCTCCTTACAACCGAAACACAATTACGACAAGTTATTTCTTGAAAGATCCACAGAAACACCTTACTTCATATTTTATTTAGTTTTAATTATATTAATGTCCCGTTTTAAAGCAACATTAGGAACCGCAGTCAGATAACGAGGATGACACCTGAGTAGATAAACCCCTTTCCAAACTTCCTCACCACCCCAGTAGAAAGAAAGTCAGCCAACTCTCCAACCCGCCACGATACACACGGATTTAAACCATAAAAACTGAATGACCGGACCGCCGCAACAGAAACATTGGCGGGAACTGTGGTTGAGTCCTAAGGGCCGTCACCGGCCACGGTACAACCTTCCCCGAAGGAAGTACGTCCCGTCATCGATGGGATGAGTCAGATCCCCCACCTATTAGTGTACCCTCCAGGGTGGCGAGATCCAACCACCATACCGGAAGTATCTCATCCTCATTTCGAGGGGATAAATGTCCTCCCACTGGAGCCCCCCGGGGGTCCAGTGGGAGGACATTTGGTCCCGACGGAATTATCTAGATGACCTTCTACAATACACTAAACCCGCTTACACGATGGTTCTTCGGTGGAATCGAATCTCGCACCTGAAGCCTTCGGGGCCCACTATGCGACTTTACCGCCAGGCCACCGGGGTCTTCCGAACTTTAGAGATAAAACCGTTTTACCTTGCAAAAATGACAAAGAACGCTGCGGATAATACACCTCTGGATGAGCGAATATTTATCGTATTTTATTCTGAATAAGTGTTGAAATTTTACTGAAATTACAATATTTTCCAATTATTACGGATTTTAGTTATTTTAATCTTAAATAATTCATGAAAAAACTTTTGAATATGGAATCTTTTTAAAAACTTGAAATCCTTAAATTCTTGCAGCCTTTATTATATATATAAAAAAATTATGTTTTCATAAAGTAAACTTTTCTATATAAATTTCTCAACCACTATGTCATAAAAATAATTTTTTTATAGTAAGGGAATTTATTTTTGGAATTATTTCTTTAGGTTATAGTTATCTATATGTTTCATGTCACTATAAAAAATGTTACGCCATCAGCATGTCTAGACGGTAAATGACTCTCCAAACATTATTTTTTTTTCTAAAGAAAGGAGTTTTTCTGAAGAGGATCATCTTTTGTCACTGTAAGATCTTTTCCAAACTTTTATTCCATAAGTGTGCTACACGTATCAGCTTTGAAACCTGCACCCCCATTAGGGTATTTGTAACGCCCCTGCTTTGTTAGATATTAGAATACATGATATTGGTAGAAGCGAGTGGCATGATGTGAAACAGATGCATCATTATTTGTTTCTTCTTTCTTCCTAGGGTATATAAAGAATTTGGCATTTCCTCTTTTAAATTTAATCAGAGCTTAAAAGAATTAGCGTAAAATTACTCTTATTATTTATTTATCAATAAAATAATTCAATAATACTTATCAATAATTTTTTTTGTTAATTTTGAACTTCAGCGAACTTTTGGATAATGCATTTATACCATTGCATTAGTGCATTAAGATAATTAATTGAATCATGTATTTCAACATTTTGTTAATGCATTAAGATAATTAATTGAATCATGCATTTCAACATTTTGTTAATGCATTAAGATAATTAATTGCATCATGTATTTCAACATTTTGTTAATGCATTAAGAGAATTAATTGAATCATGTATTTCAACATTTTGTTAATGCATTAAGAGAATTAATTGAATCATGCATTTCAACATTTTGTTAATGCATTAAGATAATTAATTGCATCATGTATTTCAACATTTTGTTAATGCATTAAGAGAATTAATTGAATCATGCATTTCAACATTTTGTTAATGCATTAAGATAATTAATAGCATCATGTATTTCAACATTTTGTTAATGCATTAAGAAAATTAATTGAATCATGCATTTCAACATTTTGTTAAGGCATTAATAGCATTAATTTAACTAATGTTGAGGAGCAATCTTTTATCACGCGAAATGAAAATATAATTTTAAATTATATTTTTATATTAAAAATCGGACATTCAGATTTATTAATTATGCTTGTAAAACGATGAAATGAAATTGGCGAAATTGGCCCAGTTGTTGAAACTCAGGGTTGCGTAACAGTTTAATTTTATGATATATTGCCGCATTGAAGAAAGGCAGTCGAATATCCATGGCCGAATGGTCATGGCACGGGTCTCATGATCAAGAGACATGGGTTCGAATCCCGCTAGAGACAATGCGATTAATAGTATATGTAAATATGTGAATGCTGAATTCCTCGATTTTATGTTTTCCTTTTAGAGACAATGCGATTAATAGTATATGTAAATATGTGAATGCTGAATTCCTCGATTTTATGTTTTCTATTTAGAGACAATGCGATTAATTGTATATGTAAATATGTGAATGCTGAATTCCTCGATTTTATGTTTTCCTTTTAGAGACAATGCGATTAATAGTATATGTAAATATGTGAATGCTGAATTCCTCGATTTTATGTTTTCCTTTTAGAGACAATGCGATTAATAGTATATGTAAATATGTGAATGCTGAATTCCTCGATTTTATGTTTTCCTTTTAGAGACAATGCGATTAATAGTATATGTAAATATGTGAATGCTGAATTCCTCGATTTTATGTTTTCCTTTTAGAGACAATGCGATTAATAGTATATGTAAATATGTGAATGCTGAATTCCTCGATTTTATGTTTTCCTTTGTTTCATGTTCCAGAAGATACTGGACATTTCTTTAATTTACCAGACAAGTATTCTGGACTTTTCTTACTGTCTCCAGAAGAGTATTCTGGAACTTTCTCTGCTTGTATAAAAGCTTAAGATTTGTCAGTTACTGTATTCTCAGTTCAGAGTTCAGTTAATAAATTGGTTTAGCTTTACCTCTTGTGTGTGTCATTGAGTTCTATACTATAGTTCTACGTGACAATATCTTGAAAATGAAATCTGCCATTGATGACGGCAAAATCGTTATATTGGTTGGGATTGGTGGATTCTGTAAAGGTTTTTTTCCCCTATAGAAAATATACAGTGAATTATTGTCTCTGATATTTCTTCAAAAAATGAATCAGGAGAACGAAAGGGGCTGTTGATGATATATCTAAACTTTATGAACTATCAAATGAAATGAACCATCATTAACCATCGTTTAGTGTTGAAGGAATAATTGTTCGGGTTTGCCGATTGTTTTAAATATGTAAAATTGCAAAAAATATGTTTTATAGGAGGGTCAACTAAAGGTATTCCGTAGTTAACATTATTAGTTACGGACTGTCTTCCCAACGGATAGACTATGAGGCGATAGTGGTTATACTAGAGACACTGAGGCAGATGCCTTAGTCTGCCTACTCGCAAATTTGAGACTTTTTTTGATAAATTAACCACGCCTCTTTATAAAAAAAAAGTCGAGAGAGACATTTATATTGAAATAATGTGACCAGATTGACATTCCACATTAAAAAAAAAAATATGAGGTATATGCGATTCACTTTTAACTCGTTTTATTTTGGAACAAAATTGGTTCAATTTAAAATCAAATTTTTATGCTATGAGTAGAATCAAAATCATCAAAATTAATATTTTTAGTTACAGACTGTATATCCAACATGTAGACTATGAGGTGATAATGGTTATACTGGAGATAATGAGACTGTTGCCTTGGTCTGCCTGGTAGCAAATCCGGTATTTTTTATACGTTTTGATAAATTTGACCACACCTCTTTATGGAAAGTCGAGAGAAACATTTACATTGAAATAATGTGTCTAGACTGACATTCTATACTAGAAAATACAGGGTGTTCATTAATTATTGTCGGAGTTTCCGTACCTCATAACTTTCGAATAAAAAATATTACGCAAAAACCGATTGCGTATTCGTAAATTACAACTCAAAGAATTTTACGTGGCAACAATGCGATCTTAGCGCATTTGCAGTCTGGGTAATTATGACGTCATAAATAAAAATGGCGACCGTGCAAGAAAAAGCAATGTGTGTATTGTGGTTTTTCGAAACTAAATCAGTCATAACTACTCAACGTCGCTCCAGGACCACGTACAAGAAAGATCCTCCTTCGGATAATTCTATCAGACGCTGGTTAACACAATTTCAGGAAACTGGTAGCTTTCTACACCGAAAGGGAGCGGGAGGACCGAGCACCAGATATAACACCGCTGGACTTCTTTCTAAGGGGGTTTGTCAAGAACATTGTGTACAAGACCCCTGTGTCCTCCCTTGATGAACTGAAGAATTGTTACTGCGATTCAAAATGTTTTCCCACAAATGCTGGAGAACACGTAGAGGGAAATCGAATTTCGTCTCGATGTGTTACGAGCCACGAAGGGCAACCATGTGCAAATTCATTAATCTTTTTAATATCATTAATAAAATTCTTTGAGTTGTAATTTACGAATACGTAATCGGTTTTTGCGTAATATTTTTTATTCGAAAGTTATGAGATATAGAAACCCCGACAATAATTAATGAACACCCTGTAGAATATGAGGCATTTACGATTCATTTTTAAATCTTTTAGAATTAAAATTACGATCAATATCAATAATTTAATAAAATCCTTGTGTCATATATTGGCATTTATAAGTCATTTAACTGAAACACTGTGTGAAGAGAGTAAATATTGAGATAGATTCTGATTCTGTGAATTATGAGATAATTCTGTTTCCTTCCCTTAATTTTTATCTCTACTAATAATAAAAAGGAGTGTTTGTGTGTCTTGACGATTTATAGAACAGAGTTACTAAACTTGAAATATGGAGTGAAAGGTGGAACTGTGCACTTGGGAGATGTTTCTTTAGAAATTTAAAGTAAAATTTTAATTAATTCAAAATTTAAATTATGAACAGTAGCTAATTAATTAAATTAAAATATGATTTTATTTATTTATTAATTAAAAGTTTAATAAAATGAATGTTTCATTTTCTTCAGCAATGACATTTAAGAATATTACAGCACAAAAAAAATTTTTAATGTCATCTTAAAATTCAAAAAATTATTTTTTCAATGATAACTATTATTTTGCTGATAAATTGTTCCCTACTGTAATCATTTTTTTAAAAAAATATTTTTGGCATATTTTACAACAATATGATTTATTGTTGAAGTGACACTCAAATAATTTTTATTTTTGCTACTAATAATTTTTTCTTGGGTTTACTTCCATTGTTGATGATTAAACAATAAAGATTCAATATATTTTTCCACTTTGAGTTAGTTTCAGTGTCAGGTATGCTTTTAATAAAATTTTGAAATTTTATTTTATTTGCAATTAAAGATTAACTTCAAAATCAGTTAATAGCGAAAATGTTTTAAACCTGAATATTTTTTAAGAGTACTGCTTATTTCTGTTATGTAATTAGATGTATAATGGTAGAGACAATTTAAAGCGAACTATATATCATTTAAGAAATTTAAGTTTAAAAATATTTTGCTAAGTCAGCTATTAAGGCCAATTAAAATGGCAAATTTAATTAAAGTTTTTAGCAGCGATTAATTCCGGCGAATGAACTTACAGCCAAATACGTCTAATATACAAGTAAATAGTGCGGCTGCGCAGCAGCAATAATTAGTATTGTTCAGAATCTCAGTACATTTCTTTCTACAAAAGAAGCTTATGATTTTCAGCTGCGTTCATGCTTGACATAGGTATCTCATCTTTAAAAATGAATGGATTAGTGATAATATTTATACACTTAAAATGTTGCTCAAAGAGTTTTTTTTAATAAAGTTAAAGTAATACTGCATTCCCATAATACCCATGTGCGAAATCACCTCTTTTAATTAATAGTGCGGCTGCGCAGCAGCAATAATTAGTATTGTTCAGAATCTCAGTACATTTCTTTCTACCAAAGAAGCTTATGATTTTCAGCTGCGTTCATGCTTGACATAGGTATCTCATCTTTAAAAATGAATGGATTAGTGATAATATTTATACACTTAAAATGTTGCTCAAAGAGTTTTTTTTAATAAAGTTAAAGTAATACTGCATTCCCATAATACCCATGCGCGAAATCACCTCTTTTAATTAATAGTGCGGCTGCGCAGCAGCAATAATTAGTATTGTTCAGAATCTCAGTACATTTCTTTCTACCAAAGAAGCTTATGATTTTCAGCTGCGTTCATGCTTGACATAGGTATCTCATCTTTAAAAATGAATGGATTAGTGATAATATTTATACACTTAAAATGTTGCTCAAAGAGTTTTTTTTAATAAAGTTAAAGTAATACTGCATTCCCATAATACCCATGCGCGAAATCACCTCTTTTAATTAATAGTGCGGCTGCGCAGCAGCAATAATTAGTATTGTTCAGAATCTCAGTACATTTCTTTCTACCAAAGAAGCTTATGATTTTCAGCTGCGTTCATGCTTGACATAGATATCTCATCTTTAAAAATGAATGGATTAGTGATAATATTTATACACTTAAAATGTTGCTCAAAGAGTTTTTTTTAATAAAGTTAAAGTAATACTGCATTCCCATAATACCCATGCGCGAAATCACCTCTTTTAATTAATAGTGCGGCTGCGCAGCAGCAATAATTAGTATTGTTCAGAATCTCAGTACATTTCTTTCTACCAAAGAAGCTTATGATTTTCAGCTGCGTTCATGCTTGACATAGGTATCTCATCTTTAAAAATGAATGGATTAGTGATAATATTTATACACTTAAAATGTTGCTCAAAGAGTTTTTTTTAATAAAGTTAAAGTAATACTGCATTCTCATAATACCCATGCGCGAAATCACCTCTTTTAATTAATAGTGCGGCTGCGCAGCAGCAATAATTAGTATTGTTCAGAATCTCAGTACATTTCTTTCTACCAAAGAAGCTTATGATTTTCAGCTGCGTTCATGCTTGACATAGGTATCTCATCTTTAAAAATGAATGGATTAGTGATAATATTTATACACTTAAAATGTTGCTCAAAGAGTTTTTTTTAATAAAGTTAAAGTAATACTGCATTCTCATAATACCCATGCGCGAAATCACCTCTTTTAATTAATAGTGCGGCTGCGCAGCAGCAATAATTAGTATTGTTCAGAATCTCAGTACATTTCTTTCTACCAAAGAAGCTTATGATTTTCAGCTGCGTTCATGCTTGACATAGGTATCTCATCTTTAAAAATGAATGGATTAGTGATAATATTTATACACTTAAAATGTTGCTCAAAGAGTTTTTTTTAATAAAGTTAAAGTAATACTGCATTCCCATAATACCCATGCGCGAAATCACCTCTTTTAATTAATAGTGCGGCTGCGCAGCAGCAATAATTAGTATTGTTCAGAATCTCAGTACATTTCTTTCTACAAAAGAAGCTTATGATTTTCAGCTGCGTTCATGCTTGACATAGGTATCTCATCTTTAAAAATGAATGGATTAGTGATAATATTTATACACTTAAAATGTTGCTCAAAGAGTTTTTTTTAATAAAGTTAAAGTAATACTGCATTCCCATAATACCCATGCGCGAAATCACCTCTTTTAATTAATAGTGCGGCTGCGCAGCAGCAATAATTAGTATTGTTCAGAATCTCAGTACATTTCTTTCTACCAAAGAAGCTTATGATTTTCAGCTGCGTTCATGCTTGACATAGGTATCTCATCTTTAAAAATGAATGGATTAGTGATAATATTTATACACTTAAAATGTTGCTCAAAGAGTTTTTTTTAATAAAGTTAAAGTAATACTGCATTCCCATAATACCCATGCGCGAAATCACCTCTTTTAATTAATAGTGCGGCTGCGCAGCAGCAATAATTAGTATTGTTCAGAATCTCAGTACATTTCTTTCTACCAAAGAAGCTTATGATTTTCAGCTGCGTTCATGCTTGACATAGGTATCTCATCTTTAAAAATGAATGGATTAGTGATAATATTTATACACTTAAAATGTTGCTCAAAGAGTTTTTTTTAATAAAGTTAAAGTAATACTGCATTCCCATAATACCCATGCGCGAAATCACCTCTTTTAATTAATAGTGCGGCTGCGCAGCAGCAATAATTAGTATTGTTCAGAATCTCAGTACATTTCTTTCTACCAAAGAAGCTTATGATTTTCAGCTGCGTTCATGCTTGACATAGGTATCTCATCTTTAAAAATGAATGGATTAGTGATAATATTTATACACTTAAAATGTTGCTCAAAGAGTTTTTTTTAATAAAGTTAAAGTAATACTGCATTCCCATAATACCCATGCGCGAAATCACCTCTTTTAATTAATAGTGCGGCTGCGCAGCAGCAATAATTAGTATTGTTCAGAATCTCAGTACATTTCTTTCTACCAAAGAAGCTTATGATTTTCAGCTGCGTTCATGCTTGACATAGGTATCTCATCTTTAAAAATGAATGGATTAGTGATAATATTTATACACTTAAAATGTTGCTCAAAGAGTTTTTTTTAATAAAGTTAAAGTAATACTGCATTCCCATAATACCCATGCGCGAAATCACCTCTTTTAATTAATAGTGCGGCTGCGCAGCAGCAATAATTAGTATTGTTCAGAATCTCAGTACATTTCTTTCTACCAAAGAAGCTTATGATTTTCAGCTGCGTTCATGCTTGACATAGGTATCTCATCTTTAAAAATGAATGGATTAGTGATAATATTTATACACTTAAAATGTTGCTCAAAGAGTTTTTTTTAATAAAGTTAAAGTAATACTGCATTCCCATAATACCCATGCGCGAAATCACCTCTTTTAATTAATAGTGCGGCTGCGCAGCAGCAATAATTAGTATTGTTCAGAATCTCAGTACATTTCTTTCTACCAAAGAAGCTTATGATTTTCAGCTGCGTTCATGCTTGACATAGATATCTCATCTTTAAAAATGAATGGATTAGTGATAATATTTATACACTTAAAATGTTGCTCAAAGAGTTTTTTTTAATAAAGTTAAAGTAATAGTGCATTCCCATAATACCCATGCGCGAAATCACCTCTTTTAATTAATAGTGCGGCTGCGCAGCAGCAATAATTAGTATTGTTCAGAATCTCAGTACATTTCTTTCTACCAAAGAAGCTTATGATTTTCAGCTGCGTTCATGCTTGACATAGGTATCTCATCTTTAAAAATGAATGGATTAGTGATAATATTTATACACTTAAAATGTTGCTCAAAGAGTTTTTTTTAATAAAGTTAAAGTAATACTGCATTCTCATAATACCCATGCGCGAAATCACCTCTTTTAATTAATAGTGCGGCTGCGCAGCAGCAATAATTAGTATTGTTCAGAATCTCAGTACATTTCTTTCTACCAAAGAAGCTTATGATTTTCAGCTGCGTTCATGCTTGACATAGGTATCTCATCTTTAAAAATGAATGGATTAGTGATAATATTTATACACTTAAAATGTTGCTCAAAGAGTTTTTTTTAATAAAGTTAAAGTAATACTGCATTCTCATAATACCCATGCGCGAAATCACCTCTTTTAATTAATAGTGCGGCTGCGCAGCAGCAATAATTAGTATTGTTCAGAATCTCAGTACATTTCTTTCTACCAAAGAAGCTTATGATTTTCAGCTGCGTTCATGCTTGACATAGGTATCTCATCTTTAAAAATGAATGGATTAGTGATAATATTTATACACTTAAAATGTTGCTCAAAGAGTTTTTTTTAATAAAGTTAAAGTAATACTGCATTCCCATAATACCCATGCGCGAAATCACCTCTTTTAATTAATAGTGCGGCTGCGCAGCAGCAATAATTAGTATTGTTCAGAATCTCAGTACATTTCTTTCTACAAAAGAAGCTTATGATTTTCAGCTGCGTTCATGCTTGACATAGGTATCTCATCTTTAAAAATGAATGGATTAGTGATAATATTTATACACTTAAAATGTTGCTCAAAGAGTTTTTTTTAATAAAGTTAAAGTAATACTGCATTCCCATAATACCCATGCGCGAAATCACCTCTTTTAATTAATAGTGCGGCTGCGCAGCAGCAATAATTAGTATTGTTCAGAATCTCAGTACATTTCTTTCTACCAAAGAAGCTTATGATTTTCAGCTGCGTTCATGCTTGACATAGGTATCTCATCTTTAAAAATGAATGGATTAGTGATAATATTTATACACTTAAAATGTTGCTCAAAGAGTTTTTTTTAATAAAGTTAAAGTAATACTGCATTCCCATAATACCCATGCGCGAAATCACCTCTTTTAATTAATAGTGCGGCTGCGCAGCAGCAATAATTAGTATTGTTCAGAATCTCAGTACATTTCTTTCTACCAAAGAAGCTTATGATTTTCAGCTGCGTTCATGCTTGACATAGGTATCTCATCTTTAAAAATGAATGGATTAGTGATAATATTTATACACTTAAAATGTTGCTCAAAGAGTTTTTTTTAATAAAGTTAAAGTAATACTGCATTCCCATAATACCCATGCGCGAAATCACCTCTTTTAATTAATAGTGCGGCTGCGCAGCAGCAATAATTAGTATTGTTCAGAATCTCAGTACATTTCTTTCTACCAAAGAAGCTTATGATTTTCAGCTGCGTTCATGCTTGACATAGGTATCTCATCTTTAAAAATGAATGGATTAGTGATAATATTTATACACTTAAAATGTTGCTCAAAGAGTTTTTTTTAATAAAGTTAAAGTAATACTGCATTCCCATAATACCCATGCGCGAAATCACCTCTTTTAATTAATAGTGCGGCTGCGCAGCAGCAATAATTAGTATTGTTCAGAATCTCAGTACATTTCTTTCTACCAAAGAAGCTTATGATTTTCAGCTGCGTTCATGCTTGACATAGGTATCTCATCTTTAAAAATGAATGGATTAGTGATAATATTTATACACTTAAAATGTTGCTCAAAGAGTTTTTTTTAATAAAGTTAAAGTAATACTGCATTCCCATAATACCCATGCGCGAAATCACCTCTTTTAATTAATAGTGCGGCTGCGCAGCAGCAATAATTAGTATTGTTCAGAATCTCAGTACATTTCTTTCTACCAAAGAAGCTTATGATTTTCAGCTGCGTTCATGCTTGACATAGGTATCTCATCTTTAAAAATGAATGGATTAGTGATAATATTTATACACTTAAAATGTTGCTCAAAGAGTTTTTTTTAATAAAGTTAAAGTAATACTGCATTCCCATAATACCCATGCGCGAAATCACCTCTTTTAATTAATAGTGCGGCTGCGCAGCAGCAATAATTAGTATTGTTCAGAATCTCAGTACATTTCTTTCTACCAAAGAAGCTTATGATTTTCAGCTGCGTTCATGCTTGACATAGGTATCTCATCTTTAAAAATGAATGGATTAGTGATAATATTTATACACTTAAAATGTTGCTCAAAGAGTTTTTTTTAATAAAGTTAAAGTAATACTGCATTCTCATAATACCCATGCGCGAAATCACCTCTTTTAATTAATAGTGCGGCTGCGCAGCAGCAATAATTAGTATTGTTCAGAATCTCAGTACATTTCTTTCTACCAAAGAAGCTTATGATTTTCAGCTGCGTTCATGCTTGACATAGGTATCTCATCTTTAAAAATGAATGGATTAGTGATAATATTTATACACTTAAAATGTTGCTCAAAGAGTTTTTTTTAATAAAGTTAAAGTAATACTGCATTCCCATAATACCCATGCGCGAAATCACCTCTTTTAATTAATAGTGCGGCTGCGCAGCAGCAATAATTAGTATTGTTCAGAATCTCAGTACATTTCTTTCTACAAAAGAAGCTTATGATTTTCAGCTGCGTTCATGCTTGACATAGGTATCTCATCTTTAAAAATGAATGGATTAGTGATAATATTTATACACTTAAAATGTTGCTCAAAGAGTTTTTTTTAATAAAGTTAAAGTAATACTGCATTCCCATAATACCCATGCGCGAAATCACCTCTTTTAATTAATAGTGCGGCTGCGCAGCAGCAATAATTAGTATTGTTCAGAATCTCAGTACATTTCTTTCTACCAAAGAAGCTTATGATTTTCAGCTGCGTTCATGCTTGACATAGATATCTCATCTTTAAAAATGAATGGATTAGTGATAATATTTATACACTTAAAATGTTGCTCAAAGAGTTTTTTTTAATAAAGTTAAAGTAATACTGCATTCTCATAATACCCATGCGCGAAATTACCTCTTTTAATTAATTGTCCCGGGAAAACTAAACATCTCCATTTCTGGAAATAGCCCAAATTTCGAATGTTTGTTTTGTATTGAAAATGTACTGTGGGTATTTATTGTAATCAAAAGCTTGTATTAGAAAGATTAGCGCATTTTATTTTGAAAAAAAATTTCCAAAACTGCTTATTTTAAAAAAAAAAAAAATAATATTGCGCTCCAACTTTTATTGTAAAAATTTAAATCTCAAAAAATAATTCCGTAATGAAAAATGCTTCGAATTTGAATTAAATGCACTAGGTGCGCTATAAGCTTACAGATGTAAATATTCGCCAGTCTCGCCAAAATGTTCTCGATTATTAAAAACTTACATATTTTTCCTTCTGTACCATTTATTGAATTGTTATACTTGGCGAAGAATCCTCAATGAAAAATTCAAAATTGCCGGCAGTACCGTACAATTTGTCCAGCCGCGATCAGAAATAACTTCAACCATGCTTTTTAATAAATAGCTCATAATAAAAAAAAGAAGTTTTATATTCATTATTTTCTGAAAAAATTTGATTTCTTTTTCCCAATGAGTTCTAAAGAGAAGAACATCATCAAGACAAAGCTACAAATCATATTTCGGAAAGTGCCATTGCATTTCTCGAAAAAATGAAAATTGATAAAGGTATTATAGATATACCTTTTTAACATATTCCTGCAGAGATCCTAAGTGTATCATTTATGTAATATTGTGCTTTTGGCTTGTTGAGATCGAGATTGATACATTCTGGAACGTAATAGAAGAGGAGTGGAAATTAATGTTCCTGGAAACTTTACGTAAAACCTTTCTATCATGAAAATTAGGATAAAGATTCAGAGTTTAGTAAAAAAGCTACCTGATGGAATGTTTAAAAAATTGTTGTTAAAAAGTCGTTATACAATCCTAAAATCACTTTGAAAATATATAAGTATCTAATGTACTATAATTTTCCTATTTAAATATTTTTTCTATAAATAATAGACTTTTATTTAAAAATTCCAAAAAACAAATGCTTCAACATTTCCTTCTCTCTTACACAGAAATTAAATAGGTATCGTAACAAATATCATTTTTTAATTTTAAAACAGTGTGAAAACCAATTTTGTGAGGTAACATTTTTGAAAAATATAGCTGAAATCAAAATATTGCTTAATTTTTAATTACCTTTTAATTTATCTTTGGATTTTAAAAAGTTGTCCGTAACTTTCCTCTGATTTTGAATGGAACTTATCCCAAATTTCACCAAGAACGAAAAAAAGATTCTAAATTTGTATAAAAACATGTAAAATATCCGTCCTTAATGGGTAGATCAGTAAATGAAGAGAAACAATATGTGACCGCCCAAATATAATATTCTTGAGTTTTAAAACAGTGAAAAAAATCAATTTTTTGAGGTGATGTTTTTCAAGTAAAAACATCAAAATCTTGCTTGATTTTTATTTATTCTTTAGACTTTGTAAAGTTGTCAGTGACTTTCCTCTCATTTTGAATTCCAATTGTTCCAGATTTAAGCATTATCCTTTAGGTTATAGAAAAATAAACATGCAAAATTTGTAAAAATAACGTGCAAACGAGCATTCGATTCTATATACGTAGATACCGCAGATCAGCAAATAATGTGACCACCTGTATATAATTTTTTTTAAGTTTTAAATAATATAAAAATCAATTTTAGGAGATAATATTTTAGAAAGATATCAAAATCTTATTTAAAGCAAACATCAAAATCTTGCTTGAATTTTAATTATAATTTAAATAATTTTTTGGATTTTAAAAAGTTGTCAGTGACTTTCCTCTTGTTTCGAAATGCACTTGTGCCAAATTTCATCAAGAACGGGGGGAAAAAACACGTAAATTGGTATAAAAAAACATTTCTCATTCGTTTGTGTAAAACATTTCGTCATTACATGCATAGGTATATGCAGATCAGCAAATAAAAAATATCAATATGTGACCGCCCCCTTTACCTCCGTGCAGCCGGTCTCTCGAGTTGAGCAGCACGATTTGCTCTCGGGACTAATGATTGATGGCTGTGTTACTTTAATCATCATTTGATAAGTTTCTCCTGTCTATAATCGACTTTCACTTTTACACGCATGTAGTTTGCTCAAGAAGCGGTCAAATTGTGGCCAGATTAAGCCCGATGCCCCGGGCTGCCTGATTACCCCTCCAAAAAGATTTAACTCGCCTAAATCCTATTTTCAAACGAGAACTAATTGAATCAAATACAGTGGAACTTTTTACCGCCCTTTTTTATCGATGTAATGAGTTAATTGTCGGGTTTCAAAGGCAAGGATGGGAGGTGGGGGAGGAAATCGAATTCGGGCAAACAGGGTAAAATAAATATTTTTTCATCAATGTATAGGAGGAGGTTGTTTAGAGATGGCGTTTTGCAGAAATTATTTACTTCAGAGGGATTTTGTATTTCTTAATTATATTAAATTCTCCAATTATTTAATTTTTATTATTACTTAATTCTTATTTTAATTCTTGATTCTTATTAACAACGTTATTTTTTGATGAGACACAGGCATAGATCATTTTTTTAATCCAATCCTAGCTTAAAATTTTTCTGCATATTCTTTGCAGCTATTATTTACTTTAAGAGTATTTTATATTTCTTAATTAAATTAGATGCGTCAATTATTTAATTCTTATTTTAATTGTTGATTCTTATTAACAACGTTATTTCTTGATTACATACAAATTCAAGCCAATTTTTTAATCCCACACAAGTATTATGTATTTATTTGTTCGTCCACCTGAATTTGTAAAGTTATTTATTTTGCTTCCTCTGTGAAATTATTTATGGATATAAGAAAATACAACTATGTAAAATATTAATATGACTATAACCTATTTTATAAACAAAAATTTAATTTACTAATTATAAATTGAAGGTTTTCTTATTTTTTTAAAGCTGTTTCATATAATTCCATTTTAATTAGTTATTGCTACTCACTGATTAGTATTTATACCACACCTCGATATTACTCTTTATCTTAAATTTATATGAAACTATTCGACATTGGCGATCAAAATCTTCCTTCTAAATATTGGCTTTTCTGTTTATTAGATTATTATTATAGATAGCATTTATTAAAAATATCCTTTTGGTATTTGAAAAATAATTATTCAATGAAAATTTGATTCTAATGGTATCAATATACAACAAATGATTGCACGTGTAAGTTAAATAATGTACATACTACAAAAAAATAAAACAGAATGTGAAAATCCTATTTGAATTAATGTCTAAAAAAAGCATTTAAAAAGAACTTTATTCGTCTTTGGCAATGGTTTGAGAGGACAATGGATTTCGTTTGAATTTCATCATACAGTACAAAAATTTTGCAAATTTAGTATCCAATTATATATAGATATAAAAATGCGAGAAAAATTATGCGGAAATTGCATCATTCAAAAGATAAATTTTTAAATTGTTCTATATTCAGAGAGACATTGGAGCATCTAGATAGCACTACAATTAGTAGAACTAGGGGTAGCACGTTTTTTCTGTGATCTGGGCGTCCCGGGTTCGAGTCTTGGTTCGGGCATGGTTGTTATTTACCTGTTTTCTATCTGTGATGTGTGTGAAAGAAGCCCTTATGTATAACGGGGCAAGTGAGTGTCATCTTCATTTGAACAAGCAAGTGTGCAAGTGAGTGCCATCTTCATTTGACCTAGAAGTCAGACTTCTGCCCTCGGATGCTCAGTGGCATTTGCCCTCAGAAGCTGCTAAACAAACTCGGATTAAATCGCTGACTTCGTCAACGGACTTAACGGATCCTTCTTGATACAGTTATTACCTTGGACAAACCTATGCACAAAAAAACTCAGGACAAATGAGAAATCGGTTTTCATTGTTCTGATTAAAGCGTTATTGGAGTACCTAAGTATCATATGAAGTAGGAGTTTAAATATCTTATATATGGAGGTAAGCTGTTCCGGTGAGTATTTCATTACTAAGACTGACAATTAATGAAAAATATTTATTAAGATTGGAGTCAGATGATTGGACCCCCTCGATCATGTTTCTCTTCCATATTATCCATTAACCCTCTTTCAGGAAAGAACAATGTATTGGTTAATAATTAAAATTAGATTTTAAATGGTTAAATCTTATTTAAATGGATTTTTTTTATTTAATGGTACTTTATTCACTTCGTCAAAACCGAGTTCTACTTTTCATTTCAAAACTTTTAATTTTAACTCCCTTTGTACAATTTTAAGGTTCTATTTTTCTTAACATATTCTTTCGTGAAAGTATTTGCCGGCTTCCATAGATATTTCCTTCTAAGTAGCTTTTCTTTTTTATTAGTCAAATGAATAATGTAGTTATTGATTGCAGTTACATTATTTTTAAATAATTTACATTATTTTTAAATAATTTACATTATTTTTTATTGTTATTGTTATTTACATTATTTAATTAATTTTTTAAGTAACAATAAAAAAGAAGATACGGCAAAAATTTACGTCAACAGTCGAACGCATATCTGAAATACATTTCGCAGATTTCCATTAGGGCTCCATATCGAAACGTTGGCTAACTCTTCATCTAAACCAGTTGCAAGAATAGACAATGCCATACTTTCTTAGCTTCTCTTGAGAAAAAGATATAAAACTAAATTCTTTTCTAATATATCTAACATACGCGCACCCGCTGGAAGGGTAAAACATTTCACCCAAACGATTCGAGGCTGAAATTTTAAATATTGCAAATTATTCAAATTCGGGGATACAGTATATAATCGAGGAACCCAGAGAACGCTGAGTTTTTAAGATCGAAAGATTCTCAAGCCCACAGACATTTGATATTAAACCTCTAAACAGACAAAATGAAGAAGAGGTCATTCATCAGTGGCGCAATAACAAGGTGAGGAAGTTTGATGTCCATTGGCACAAATACCATATTTGTCTAGGAGGAGGCAAAGGAAGTAAATAGATGCACCGGAAGCTTTGAAGATGAAACGCTTCAGAGTTTATGTAAATTTTCAAAGTCGAATCTAATGAATGGAGGAAATAATAATTCCATTTCAATTACTTTTAATTTTGCCAAGCATACGGTTATTTCTGGGACCGAGAAAATGAAATCATGACCCAAGCGTAACTTACCCATATTACGTAGTGTCCGTTTCAAAAAGACAAATATATCTCTTTTGGAAGGGTTTACTCCTCAAAGTAATGATATGTAACAAGTAAGGAATTTCGTTTTCCAGATTTATATGTTGTTCGCGTTTTTCTTTTCGATATCTTCCAATGTTTAAATTCAACTTCATTAAGAATTGCACTCTTTTGTTTCAATTCGAAATTTGATAAAAAAAAAAGTTAACATTTAATCTCACTTCTTTTTTAAGCCGTTTACCTCACTTCTACATTACTGGTCAAAAGTATTGCAAATTTGAGAAATTTCACGTTTTTTCAAGAATAAGCCAACCAAAAGAAATATTTTTTTTCATTTAAAGTGATATTTTTTATGTCAATATGTTAAATTAATCTAAA
This sequence comes from Argiope bruennichi, assembly GCF_947563725.1. NCBI lineage: Eukaryota > Metazoa > Arthropoda > Arachnida > Araneae > Araneidae > Argiope > Argiope bruennichi. The sequence continues at coordinate 105,038,779 of NC_079160.1, read as the reverse complement.
GGCAAGATATAATTAAGTTATTGTACAAAAAAAAATTATTTAATTTCAAATGAATAAAATACAAACAAAATGTACAGATTATCAGGATCGAAATCCATTTTGGATTCTCTCAATAAAATGAGTAAAAAAAAAAATTCAAGTTTTTTTTTTAATCATAAAAGATAATAAAGGAGTTCGAATTGGTTTAAATCTGGAGAGTTTCTTTGCTATGCGAGAACATTAATACCATGTTCTGCAAATGCAGCCTTGACCTAAAATAACGAATGTTTCGATATAGAAGACATAACTGAACTGAAGTGAAATTTAAAATTAATTGTAAAGCTTGTCTTACCTTTTTCGATATATGACAGGGTGCAAGATCTTGCTGTGAAATACCCATTTCTGCCTTGGGAGAATATCACGAGCACTACGAAGCCATTGACCAACATACTTGTCACCATTAACGGTTCCCTGTGTAAAATGAAGTCTTCTAATTGACTGATATGACATGCACCCCCCCCCCTTACCATTGTTCTTTCTGGGTGTTTTGATACACGAACCAGGTATTCTGGCGTCATGTTCTCCTTTGCTTTACCCCATACGTGGCCAGGCTTGTCAGACATTTAAAAAAACAACTTTAATCGCTGAATATAACTTGCCTCCATTCCGAAATACTTCAATTTTCGGGCATCTTGGCCCACTCCAATTTACACATTGCTTTCGTCAGAACTGGTTTTTTTCCTAGGTACTTGTGCCTTGTAACCAGCTTCACAGAGCCTCTTGCGAACTGTTCTGGGACTGGTAATGGCAGACATGGACTCATTCAATTCTCTTGCAAGTGTGGCGGAACTTGAAATCTATTTTTACGGCATAATCGTGTCAATGTAGTATCAGCAGGTTCAAAAGATAGCCACAGACGACCACTTCTAGGCTTTTTTATCTACGGTTCCTTCGGTTTTGAATATCTTTATGAGGCGTGAAACAGTCGACTCACTGCAGTTTCACCGATGAGCAATCCTAATATTTGAAATGTTTTCTAGATGCATTAAAATAACAGCCTGGCGCTTCTCACTAGTTAATTCACACATTTTAAAAAGAAATGAACAGTTTAAATTGAAAAGCAACGCTCATCAAACGCACTTCGGCAGCGCATCAAATGAAATGAAATCCTTGGCCGTCGGAGCGATTTTATAATAAACTACCCGGATGATAGAGTTGTTGCAGGCGATTACTTCACAATGAATGACACAATAACTTGAAACTTCTCCACCACATTTATACTAGAAAATATCACTTCAAATGAAAAATTATTACTTTTGAGGGGCTTATTAACGAAAAAACCTAAAATTTTTCAAAGTCGCAATACTTTTGACCACTAGCGTATTTTGGTGAATGCAAAGCCAATTAGCCCATGAGCAAACGCAGGGTAGATCTCCTTTTCTTTACATTTTGCCAATAATATTTGTTTATATTTACAGATAATCGTACATTTATGTATCTGCTGTAAAAACTAATATTTCATTACAGCCATCTAGTGACTAGTTGAGAAAATAAACTGTATAGATCTATGGAATTTGGCATAATTTTTTTTGAAAAGATCAGAAGTTTAATTAGTTGAAAATACAAATCTGAAACATGAGCCTCTACTCTTTATTTAATGTGCTACGATTTCAGTGCAATTGCCTCTTTGTTCAATGCATCATTATTATTTTCTATTTCTCACCATTTCTATTTTGATGAATGCAAAGCCAATTGGTGCATGAGCAAGCGTAGAGTGCCTTACCCTTTTTGAAAACAAACATTTTACAAATAATATTTGTTTATATTTTGAGATAATCCTACATTTAGCTTGTTCCTGTAAAAACTAATATTTGTATTCATAGCTAAAACCATCTACTGACTAGTTGAGAAGATAAAGTGCATAGATCCATGGAATTTGGAATTACAAAGTTTTTGAAAAGATCAGTAAAGATCTGCTGTAAAATCTAATATTGCTTTACAGCCATCTAGTGACTTGTTGAGAACATAAACAATATAGATCTATGGATCTGGCATAATAATAATGTTTCGAAAAGATTAGAAGTTTAATTAGTTGAAAATATAAATCTGACATATGGGCTTCTATTCTTTATTTAATGTGCTACGATTTCAGTGCAATTGTCTCTTTATTTATTGCATTAGGGCTTTTATAATTTTTTCTCTTACAGCATATGAAACAGAATTCTAAATTTTCCTAAACAACAACAAAAAAAATGTACTCTGCACGACAATCCAGGCCCTGAAACTTTGAAATTTTCTGACTCACCTCTATCAGAACATATGGGAATAAGGTCCAAGCCCGTCGCGTGTAGGCCTTTGTTGTAGTGACCTTAGAAAACAAGTGAAAGCTATGGAGGTAAAAAACCGTCCCACATTTTGGCCTAGATAACGCTCCGCTGACTAACTTGCAAAAAACATGATTGACTCCATTCATGAGCAAGCAGCTGTAGGTTTGAGTTCTTTCAGCAGCGCATGGGCATGGACTACTTATGAAAAAAATCGCGAGTCGTCCTCGAACGATATTTTTTTAATATTTTTATTTTCTCTTTCTTTCTCATCTTCATTCTTTATGCTTGTTTACAAGGTTACGCTATAGAACGACGCACCTCATTGCTTTTCATGAGGGTGTAAATGTTGCTATAAAAATCTGTTGTACTTTTCAAACTGTAAACACATCAACATGAGCGCACGTATATTCATATTTTTTTTTCAGCTGCGTTTTATAGCTTTTGAGAAGCTGTCTCGGGACTGAATCTGTTTCGTTTTGATATGCGATAAAAATATGCGTTTTTGAAGTGGCTAAAAGCCTCGGGTTAAAAAAGTATTCCCGATTTTTAACTCTTTATTCCGGTTTGAAAGAAAAACAAATGATTCCAAGTTTTGGAAAATGTCTGGAATTTTATTAAGAAATTAAAATCTCATATACAAACATTTTGTGACCGTTTGTTTGTAAAAATTATATATATATATATATTTTTCTTTTTCAAATTTTATATTCGAAATGTAGTCATTTTAGAATAAACTACACTGGGTGAATCTATCTTAGAAGTATAATGAAAATATTTCTTTTAATCTCTTGCTGTTTTCTATATACAATTTTCTAAATCATTTTTTTTCTTTATTGAGGGTTTTATTTGAGGAAGGGAGGGGGATCAAGAAATTATCTAACCCGACATTTTATATCCAGATACTCTCTGCTGTTATATAATGTTCGAATTCCTGAGTGTCTCATATAGAATTTCAGAAAATCTGATTGCCATATAATTTTATTTTTTATGTGATCGATTATAATTTCCCGCTTAAAATTTATTAAGAAATCCCGCCCATATATTGATTTTCAACCATTAATTGAAATCAATGCTTTGCCAGCTAAGTAATTACATTATATTGATATTTCTACATTTATTATGCTTTTACTAACACATGAAATTTAATCAAGATTGTTGAGATTGCCAGTTAACAGGCATAGAAAGAGCCGTCTTTATGAATATTCTAAGTAGCGAACGGATGCGTCTCATTTTATTTAAGAATTAGACTTGTCCTAAGTTATTTCAGCTATCCCTCCTATGGGTGGTCTTTTATAATCCAGGAATTAAACCTATTGGTGGTGATAAGTGTAATTTCAGTTTTAAAGTGATTCGTAAAATATTTGTAATTAGATAGATTCCGACAAGAAGACTATTGCAATGGTTCTCATGACAAAACTTCAGGAAAATTTCTGCAGTTCCTCGCCAATCATGGTGCCTAGAACCCAAAACCACTCTTCGTTCAAAAGTTGTGTGCGTACATGCACGTGTGCGTGTGTGTGAGTATGTGTGTGTGTGTGTGTGTGATTTAAATTTATACACGTTCTTAAACTAATTATTTCCAAATCACCGTAATTTACATGGGATATAATTTTCCTACCCTGAATCTCCACGTGCTCAAACCAAAAATACTCTCCCTTCAAAATTTAATTCTAAAGTTATAAAGCTACAAGATACATTCACGTAGAAAGTTTTCCTGCTTCTGGCTTTCGTATTAGAGTGCCAAATTACGTTTCTAAAAAATAATTTTTCAAATACATCCAGAAATATGAAGTCTTTCCTTATTTCTGAAGAAAAAGAATAAAAATACGAGTCTAATTTCTCTTCCCAAAATACCGTTTCACATATATTTATGTAATGATATCTAATTTAAGTAGAAATTAAATTCCGAATTTTTATCTTAATCTAAACCATATTAATTTCATTCTAAAATGGTCTCTTATTTCCTGATCCAGTTCCATTTTTTATTTAATTACTTTTAACGCGCACTCTAGAAAACTGTAAATTCAGCAGATTCTCACGCTTCGAGAGAAGGGATGGATATCCTTAATGCTTGCAACAAATATCTAAATTTTCCTATTCTAAATCGACATGTGTTGAAGGAATCCCTATCAATATCTCATTATAAAATCACTGAGAAAAAATTTCGGTCTCTTTTGCACTTCTCCTCTTGTGTCGCGATGTAGGCTGACGTACTTCTTACCATTATTCTTTGTAAAATTTTGGAACAAATTGTGTATCCGGGATGAAATAAAGCGAAGTTATGAAATTACCAAATGTCCTTTCTCTACGGCCAAGCAATTGCTAAAATATGTTTACACACACACACACAAACACAACGCATACACACACACACACACACACACACACACACACACACACACACACACACACACACACACTTAGTTTTGTGGTTCTGGTGTTCACTTATTTCGAACAGTCGGACAGACGAAATTCTGAATGGATTTGCTCAAAATTTGATTGAAATTTATAAATTTGGTGTAAAGTCATAAACCAAATTTCATCGGTCTAGAGTAAAGCATTTCTGAGTTATCTTTGTCCCAGACAGACAAACGATTTCCAAAAATGTTCTTTTCCTACTCAGGGAGAGTTGAAATGAAAAAATTCATCAAAATTTCGAGTCTGAATTACAATTCTTTCACTATATTTCGTATATGAGAAATTGGAAAGCAATAGTAACTGAATTTTTGTTGCATATGTTGAATAACAATAAAAGCTTAATTTTGTAATTATTAGCGATAGATTCAACACATTTTAAAATTCATTAAGCAAAATTTAGAATTATCTGTGAAGAAATTAATGTTTTATTCAAAATTCGAATATATAAAATTGGCATTTTCCATAGTAAATTTATTCGATATCAGAAACTCTACAGCATCTGCTTACAGCAAAGAACGAAACTAATCATATAAATCTAAAAAATTATTTATTGTTTTTAAATAAGTTTTTTTCCTATACCATAAATATTGATGACATAATATTCATTGATATATAAATTTTATGATTTTTAGAGAAATAATTAGTTAAAACTAGCTGTATTAAAATATTTTTAATTCTTTGTATGGCATTAAAAATTAATAAAATTCCATTTTCTCGCCTGAATAGTTTTCGCAGTGTATAACGACTGCACGTTGATATTGTTTCTAAATAAATAAATTTTATTAGTCAAGGTAGCATTACCTGAAGGGATTGTTGTGGTTTGTCTAATGAAATAAAGAAAGAATTCTACGAATTCGTCGTTCAGTTTAAAATTTCGTTTCGCAGTTTTCATTGGAAGATATTCTGGATATTCCCATTGAAACTGACAGATGAAATGAGTGAAATTACTACTACTAAACATCTAAAGTTCAGCATTGCAAAAGAAAAATTGATTCAATCTGTTAATAAAAGCCTTAAATAAATTAGAATTATTCAATTTAATTCTATCCATTTGTGGTTTAATTAGTGTAAATGAAACCTGCATTTTTAACATAGATTGAACTTTAGCTTTTCATAGTTAAATATCTAAACTTTAAAATTTCGGAAGAAATGTGTTTAGATTTAATCAATTAAATGACATATATTGTAAATAAAATCAATTAAATTGTTTAAGTTAGTAACTTTGATTCAATTTTGTTCATTCCTAACATTTAATTTATTAATTTTCATTTAAATATTGTACTTTCTGAGCAATTCTTTTTTTCCTTGTCGAATTGAAAATACACATTCATTTCATATTAGAGCAAATATTTATGTGTGCATTATACGTATGTGTGTGTGTGTGTGTGTGTGTGTGTGTGTGTGTGTGTGTGTGTGTGTGTGTGTGTGTGTGTGTGTGTGTGTGTGTGTGTGTGTGTGTGTGTGTGTGTGTGTGTGTGTGTGTGTGTGTGTGTGTGTGTGTGTGTGTGTGTGTGTCTAATATCTAGACATTATATAAAAAGAACGATTGGTATATTTGCTGGTTCGGCTGAAAAATTAGTTACACATAATTTCAATTAAATCTCTTAAGCATGATTTTATGTTCACAGTTACTCTCACAAAATATTTTAAACATTAAATTATAATAGGCACAAAAGCCGAGTTATTTCAATAGCTTTACACCTGGTTTATTGCACACATAAGTCTTTTAAATTTAATCAAGTTCCAGAACATCAGAATGTTACTAAAACTCTTTCAACTGCCTATGTTCCTGTAATTTCATTTTAATATATCTCAAGTAATAAACTCAATCTTTCTTTCTTAGCTTCCAACAATGAGAAAAGTAGTTAGGTATTTTATGATTCATGTGATTAAGTATTTGAGGACAAATGCTTAACAACATGACAATATGGTTAAGATTATGGACAAATATTAATAATAAAACCTGTTTCGAACTTCCTTGCAGTAATGGAATTATTTTATTTTCTAATATTAGAAAATTTCATCAATTAAAAATGTAAAACTTTTTTTATAAAAACCCAAATTATTCACTTATTTTTCTCATAACAATTCCACCTATCCAAAAGGATAAGAAGTGCATGAGAAGAAGAGGGAAAGATTTACAAATACATACATTATATACACTAGAGCATAATAATACATATGTAACTTGTAATATACACTACAATACATAATACATTTGGAATCCAAAAAAAAATAATATTGCATAATGCATATATATAACATGGAATTCAAAGAAATTAATGCATAATGAATATATGTAACATGGAATCCAAAGTACATAATAATATATAATTCATGTATAATATCAAATTCCAAGAAGTCTAAGGAATACAAAAATGAATATCAAACAGAAAATCCAAAAAATATAGAATTCCAACTAAAAAAATGCTGACCATTCTTTAAACTCGAAGAAAGCAGAGTTTCTAACAAAAATTGTATATATAATAACAACATAATTTAAAATAATACATAAGTATTTCATAAAAGAACAAAGAAACAAAACTGATATAAAAAATAGAAATGGAATTTAGAGTACTTAGCTAAAAAAACAAAAAAGAAAGTATGCTTATTCAAATTATATTCTAAGGGAAATAAATCACTGTAGCAACTTTAAATTTTATTACCTTAATTTCTTTTTTAAAGAATCAAACTCTTTCTTTTCCAGCTACGTTGTTTTTTAGAAAGGGCAGCTATGTATAATAATAACTTGTTAGAATAACAAAACGCAGCCATCTTAAAATGAATGATGAGTTTACCGATGACAGAAAACAATTGTTCCAGTTGTCATGTTTTATTCTTTTCTAAATACAATCCATTCATATGTTGATCAGATTCATTTGAAACAATGTTCTTCTCTTATGTTAGGGCGGAATTTAAAGTAGGTTTCGGAAAACACTTGAAAGTTCAGATGGTAATTCTACATCTGTATCTTTCATCTTTTCGCTTATTCTAATTCAATTTTATGACATGTGTTTGATTGCCTTTCACTCTTGTTTTCTACTTTTTCTGACACCTGCTCTCGTTTACGAACAGGATATAAGTTTCAGCAGATGATCTGACATGTCAACAGAAAACAAAATTTGTTGACGAAAAAGAAAAGACAGAAAATTGCAGCTGGAAACTTGACCGGAATTGAAAAACATGCACCTATTCAAGTTGTCAATAAAAAATTTCAATGATAGTGTCAGCACTGTGAAGCTTCATATCTTCTATCTAAATTTTTGCATATTTATTTTTTGTTTTAAATTTTCAAATTGGAGACAGATGTTCAAAATTGGAACCATTTATTTTCACAAGTCAAAAATAAAATATGAAATAATGTAATAAAAAAATAACTGGAGCTCTGAAATGAGCCCACAATTTCAAATTTTTATATTTACAAACTAGCCCAGCTGCTATCAACAAATTCATGAAGTTTTCAATGGTTTATAAATCCCAAATTCATCCACAGAATAGAAATTTTAAAGTTATTTCTTAGTTGTTCTTTAATAACTTATTATAAGTTATATAATATTTTAGAACTTATGTTTTGACTTAATTTACTTATTGATTTATAAAGTAAATGAAAATGAGTACGTAATAAAAAAAAATATGCATTAACATTATGAATTCCGTATTAGTAGTTTTATATTTAACTTATTAGTATATTTTAAAATTGTTCTATAAATATTTTTAAATAACTGCAAATATTTGGTAATTGAACTGAAAATCTCTATAATATTACTTTTTTCTTTCAAATAAGCCATTATTTATTCGCAAAAACTATCACTTTAAATGTGACGACAATTCCGTATAGAATTCTGAATTCACTTTTGAATCATCGGGCGTTCAAGATAAAATTCAAAATCAGAATGCACATATTTATTGTAATTTTTTTTCTTTTTCTTTCTAGATTTAAATGCTTTCTTTGCAAACATTCTGTCTACTTAATCGAATTCTTCATTTAATTTTTTTTCTAGATAAACCAATTTGAAGAAAGAAGTTGAATTCAGAATATAAAAATAGGAATTATAAAGCTGGATTATAGACATGAAAGTTCTTATGTGAATGCCAGATTATGAATGCGAATGTTTTATGAGAATACCTTATTACAGCATTACTTTAACATGTCAACACATATTTTTAAAGCATACTCAAAGATATCATGAGCCTCCTTAACTTATAAAAGTGAGCCAAAACAAAGTATAAAGGAGAAGTGCATTAATGGTTTTGAACTATAATTATAAAACGAATTATTATTTTTTTTTATCGTATACGATTATACAAAGGAAAAAGTACTGTAGTCGTCAAACTCGAGATTTTGATACATCAAATTTTGCTCTGGTATTTAAAATCAAACATTGATAATTTAAGGGGGGGGGGTCAAATTCCAACTGAGTATATCTGAAAACTGAAGTTATAATTTAGGTAAAGTGAATATTTAAATTAGAAGAATGCAATCATTTCAAAAATTATGTGAGATATTCATTATAAGTAAAAGTAGAAACAATTATTTCAGTAAATTATGAATATATGATCATCTAAATAATAAATCAAATAAATTGAATGAACTCTTAATATGGAAAATTGATTTATGAGCAAAAATAATCGAATTTTCTAACTGGGACAAATAATATGAAATAGCATTTGTCTCACTTCATTTGAAAAGACTGATTACTTAAATAATTCAAATATAAAAATAATACAAATATTTATACAAAAATTATTCAAAGATTTTTTTTTATCTTTAATTTCAATTTAGAAACTTCTTGGGGGGGGATGGTTTCGACTCACTGATGATGCGTATTTACATGAGCGACTTCATTATATTGCTACGCGATATTATTATTTATCTGATTGAAAGGCCGGGATAGCCAGGTTGGTAGAGCATCGGATTCGCGTCCCTTAGGTTGCGAGTTCGAATGCCACCGGCCGAAGATTCCCCGCGCGCTTGGTGGCTGACGCGCGTTAAATCTGTCGTGGTCACAAAGTCCTCCATGTCGAGTGTAATACCACTGGGGGTACTGAATCAGGGGTGATCGTTCTCTGATTCAGGTCTAAATTACGATCTGTGGTTGAGTGAATGAAATGCGTGAATGAAGTCCGCCCCGTAAAAAGGATTGTGACGTGTGTGTAGCTAAGTCGTTCTCTTGGCCCTAGATGGCGCTACTATAGAAACAAAAGGCGCTCCCCCTCAGGCTTAAACCGGAAGTCTTCGAACAGCGGGCTTGTTAATGGCAACTGCTATTAGAAACAACACCCATATAATTGGAAGCTACGACATGTTGAATAATTATTACTTCAAACAGGGCATTAAATGAAAGCAAGTAAAAATATTCTAGAAAGCTGTTTTGTAGCATTTCATATAAATTATACTAAGGTACATGGAAAACTTAGCTTCGTTTTAATTTTTCATTTTTTCTTCCAAAGTGTTACTATGAAGAAGTCATGCAAACATAGAAACATTTGAAAAATATTTCCGTATTTTATTTTTATTTTTTTCGATGTAAAAAAATAATAATTTAGGAATGAAATCACTTCCTGACTATCACCAATTTAAGTAGATAAATGGAACATTAATAGCACATTTTGATTCATTTCATTTATTTTCAGCCAGCGTAAATGTCCACCCCCTCGAATATCAATTGCAATGAGAGTCATTAATTTTACCCTATGTGCAATGGAAGGGAGGGGATACCTTCGTGATTACATTATATTGTGCTCTTTATGTTTAATTTCACCCTTTAGCGAAAACTATTGAACATTGATTTTATATTTCTTCCCTTATTGGTAATTAGCTTTAAAATTTCATTTTGATCTACAATTGGTCTTCATTACTGTAAAGATTACATACTTAAATTCATCTAACTGTCTTTTTCTTTTATCATTTCATTCATATACGCGCAAATATACAGATTGGCAATTGGTTCAGGTTAAAACTGTTGTTTCAAATTTCATCCATTTAGTTTGCTCCGGCTTTAAACAATCTTATTTAGGTATACTCAGATGAATAGACAAAATAGACTTCAGATAGACAAATTTCGTATGATTTTGGGCAATTAACAGTTTTTTTTTAAAAAGAATACATTTCCAATGGAACTTAATTGCATTTTTGAATTATTATGTTCTTAAATAAATATATTTACAAAAAAAAATCAAAATCATGCTGATCTAAAATGCAAAAATTCATCTAAAATTTTGAGGTCAAAATCTAAAATTTAGAGATCTTTCGATTTAACGATATTTTACGATTTTCTAACGATATTTTACGATTACCTAACGATTTTGATTTAATAACGACTTAGCACACCAAAAAGCAAAAACGCCCATTTATGATAAGCACTCTATTTTATAAAGCATTTCGAACTTATAGGGAAGAAGAAGAAAATTATAATTCAAATTCAACAGCCACCCAAGACGAAATACACGATCGGAAAAGACGTGTCTGAAATGAAAACATTTCTCTTCATTTTAAATTCACATGAGACAAAAATGCTTTCTTTCGGCGAAAACATTCCACCTGCCTTGTTAGAAGCCGTCTTTTAAATATTTGTTGCTAAATAAACCATTCCAAACAAAGAATTCGAATAAAAAAATATGTATAATTATTTCTTGATTACTCGTGACCTCCTCTTATGTAATAGATTCATTTGCATTGCTTTCATTTTTGGTCCCAAGGGTTGGAAAAAGAAACCGTAAGTTTGAATAAATAAAGAATGAAAGCGTCATTTTTGTTTATAAAAATGGTCTCTGATTTCAAGCAATTATTACTTTAAAATCTTAAAACGTTATAACCGTGAAAGAGTATATGTATGTGAGGAAGAATTCAAAGAAGATTAAAAAGTCAATACCCTGTGGAATTCGTTTTTTTTTCCAATGTTCATATTGTAGTACTTTAATTAGAAAGTTCATTTATTCATTTTTTTAGTTGATTGTTATTCTGAAAACGATATTTTTGTTTTGTTTTCAGCGGATGAGTCACTAGAGGGGAAAAGCAGAGCAGAATGCGTATTTCGATGGATGCATCAATAGCTTTGATGTCAATATTTTAAACAGGTATTGTGTTTTTAAAATCTCATTTAGATGATTGACTGAGCGATATCATTCCAGACATTGAACGTTTAAAATGAAAGTAATGCAATAACTAATTGTATTTTATTCTGTTTAAATTGTTTGTTTATTTGGATTTTTCATTTCTTTCTACTGAAATGAATATAAAAAAGTATCATCTAAACAATTCGAATTTTTGAAGAAATGTGGCATTTAGTGCTTCCTTTAAAATTGGTGCATGAATGCCTTTATAGAATATGGCGTGGAATTCATGAGAGTACAAAGTAATGTATTTTATCCTCTTGACTATGCCATTATATACAACATTCATTATATAGACGAATGCTTTAACAATGAATTGCTTCTTGCAATTGGATTGATTCTAGAGTTATTTCCAATGTTCCTCAAAGCAAAAAAATAAATATGAGACACTTTTCTAGAAAATTTTTCCAATAAGACAAATTGCCTCTGTATATTGGACCTAAACGTAACCTCTACCACAAGTGCTACTCTAAACGTTCCCATATATTATGTATCCTTGAATCATAAATTACCTTTCATGATTCAAGACCTTGAATCAAAGAGGCATGAGTACATAACAGGAGGAAGGGATAGGGAATCATTTAGTTCTATATAAGTACGATCATATGAGATTGATATAGTCCCTAAAGTTGTCCAAGAAAGAAAATTACCTCTACAATAGATCTGTGTTTGAATTTTTTTTCTCGGGGGGGGGATTTTTTTAAATTCCTTTTATGGCACAAGAGCCATAATTGTGACTATGCTGCGGATATGAGCCCAACTTCTACGTCTTGTTTTATAAGTGCTTCTGTTTGTTTTGGCTATCAGAAAATGGCATTCTTCCCACTATCATGTATCCCTGAATTATAAATCATCATAAGACATGTGCACATGATAGGAGGAAAAGATAGGGAATCAATTGATTGGGTATAAACAAGACCAAGGGGGATTTTAATCACTCCTGAAGCCATTCAAGCAGTCAAATTACTTTTGAATATTGGACCTGAGACGGGCGCTTATTCCTGGTGCACTCTGAATGCCTTTGGTTGTTTTGGCCATCAGAAAATGCCATTCTAAATACTATCATATACCCTTGAATCATGAGTCATTATGAGACAAGGCAACATGATCGAAGGAGGATTGGAAATTACTTTTGAATATTGGACCTGAGACGGGCTTTTTCTCTGGTGCACTCTGAATGCCTTTGGTTGTTTCGGTCATCAGAAAATGCCATTCTAAATACTATCATATACCCTTGAATCATGAATCATCATGAACCAAAGCTGAAGGAGGATTGGAAATTATTTGATTGGATATAGTTAAAATCAAGTGGTATTGGAATTACTCCTAAAATCGTTCAAGTAGGCAAATTACTTTTATATATTGGACTTCTACCTATAGTGGACTCTAAATGCCTTTGGTTGTTTCAGCCATCAGAAAATGCCATTCTAAATACTATCATATATCCTTGAATCATGAATCATCATGAGCCAAAGCAACATGACTGAAGGAGGATTGGAAATTATTTGATTGGATATAGTTAAGATCAAGTGGTATTGGAATTACTCCTAAAATCGTTCAAGTAGGCAAATTACTTTTATATATTGGACCTGAGTAGAGTTCTATCTCTAGTGAACTCTAAATGCCTTTGGTTGTTACGGCTATCTGAAAATGCCATTCTAAATACTATCATATATCCTTGAATCATGAATCATCATATGCCAAAGTAACATGATTGAAGGAGAATTGGAAATTATTTGATTGGATATAGTTAAGATCAAGTGGTATTGGAATTACTCCTAAAATCGTTCAAGTAGACAAATCACTTTTATATATTGGACGTGAGTAGATTTCTACCTCTAGTGGACTCTAAATGATTTTGGTTGTTTTGGCTATCATAAAGTGTATATATTATCATATATCCTTGAATTATGAATCATCATGAGACATGGACGCATGATAGGTGTAAAATATAGGGCATTAATTAGTTGAATATAAATAAGATGGAATGAGATTGAAATCATCATCTAATCAAAACTGAATTTATATCTGATTCCGGTAGAAAAAGAAGGTTTTGACAAACATACAATTGCTTTTTTATTGTACTATTAATTACAAAAAAGTCATGTTCACAAAGCTTTTATAATATGTTCGTTGCCTTACATATTGAATGAATATGTTATAGCCACCTTAAATTACTTTATTTTTTGTTACCTGATATTATAAAAGGCAAATCAGGCAAATATTTGATATATTTATAGCATTATGTATAGTTACATAACAAATGGAATCTCTTCTAATAAAAATCTATGTCTATTTTTACAAGTGTGTGTTTATGTCTGCATTCTTCAGACAAATCTATCGATTATATGACTATAAAATATGAAACACAGGTAGTAGTAAAGTAGACTGAATGCTCTTTAAAACCTGAAGTTTTAAATCAGATATAAAAAAATTTACTTAAATTTTTATGTTGCCATATGAGATTTTATGCATCCATTGGCTTGCATCATAGTTTCTAAAAAAAGATGTGAGTTATTTAAAAGAGCAAAAAATTTCTGTTCTAAAGGAACTTGTTTTGTATCTCTCGCTGTATGAACTGAATTTTCACATTTTTTTTCCGATGGCATCTTTTCCGAAATATTTCAAGAATTAAAACTAAAATTCTTCCATCCGATAATATTCTACTTATGTTATTTATTTCTACTTTTTCTCTCTAATTTTATACGAGATGGATTAAAATATCCTTTTTAATGATTATTTTTAATTAATTGTTTGCTTGATGAGTTCAACTACTTTTTCAGTTGATTAATATGGTAATTTTCTAAGTTTCCAGATAATGCAAAAAGTTTTGCGAAATAATAATTTTGGAAGATATGAACATCTGTTTCCATAAGCAGGTCATTGCGATCACTTTTCTGGAGACGGTCAATTTCACTGCTTCGATAAACGCCTGGTATACGATTTATTTATCTAATTAGGTGATCCTTACTATTTTGTTTTGTTTCTTAATTATAATAGAGAAGGAGTTATTAAGTAGACAACAGTGTGAATTATTCCTACTCAAGTGAAGGATTTAGAAACACGTCGAATATGACCCTATACAATGAAATTTTGTATCTGTATACCAAACTAACGGCATACATCAAATTTCGGAAGCAATCAGCAATCAAAACTGCATATTGTATCCTCTTCCATACAGTATGAAACTAACCACAAACCACAAAAGTCTATTTTGTGTTCTCTCTCCCTCTCCGAAGCATTCGAATAAATGACCGGAACACATAGTGATAGTATTAGCAGAAACTATTGTTGAGTTCTAAGAGCCATCACCGGAGAAGATACAATCCCTCCCGTAGGAGTCACTTCCTGTCATCGGTAGGAAGTAACCAACCTCCAAGCCGTTTTAGTACACACCAGGGTAACATGAACCAACCACCATGTCAGAAGTTTCTCGTCTCTTTTTTTTTCAGATTCTTCCCAGAAGATATGATGAGAAATTAAATGTAATTTGTGCCTTTTTGTGTAAATATACAATAATCACTCCTATCCAACTTACGGCTGTCAGAATGGCCAGTCGCCGTTAATATCAAAGAAGGTAGTAAACTAGTAAAACAAAATAAGCAATTAATTGCTGATCTATAAATCCTTTTGATAGGAAGTGTGACCCAACAATTGAAATGTAAAACATTTTAAATTCGACCATTTAAAAAAATTTTCAGTAAGAAAGTTTTTGTATTAATTGAGCTTTAATCATTTCCATTTCAAAATAAAATTCACATTTTAAATGAGAAAATTAAGAAAATGCATATCACAATAAATTGAACGTCCATGAAAAAAACTAAGTTTAAAATTATTTTTCAGAAGAATTAATTGAATTTAACGTCATTTTTATGTTACATGTCTATGAATAACCAAGTTTAAAATTATGTTTCCGAAAAAAATGATTGAATTTAACATCACTTTGGTGTTACATGTCCGTGAAAAATTGAATTTAAAATTATATTTCAGAAAAACTAATCAGCATTACGTTTTATTAGTATTTTGCTGAGAATAAGCAATCTAAAATACTTAATTTAAACCTTATCAACCATCAACCCCAGCAAACTAGCTGATCGCCAAAGTCGGCTAGTTCATATTATATGTAAAAAGTGTATTAAGGAATTAAATAATGTTTAGATCACTGTATAAAAGCGATTAAATCCCTGCCTCCAGATCTATGGACCTTTAAAAATCTTGTAACAAAAATTTTAAATATTCAAACATTATCTTTAAATGAATTAATTATGAGTGCTAATTTATCGCTTTATATACTATTTCAATCCGCTTATGTATTCAGTATAATGTTTTATATATTTATTGCTGCACACAATAGAGTGAATAAAAAAAAAATGAGCATCTGGCAGAAATTCTATATCAAGCAACGAGATGAAAATTATTCCTCAAATAATAAATAAAATGCTTAAACATAAATTGATTCTCTGACGTTCTCCTACGCAGTTATGCGCAGTGCATTTTTATTCTTTTATATACTCTTTACCAAATCTCCTCCAGTCACTCAGTCTTTTAACAAATTTGCGATCAATAAATTCCGCTTACAGCATTTATTCAGTGTCTGAAATCGCTTCCACTTTTATTCAAGTTATTCCGATAAAAAAAAATCCCACAGTAATGAAGTAAAAATTTTTAACCATATTGTCGAATATTTTGTTTCTTGAAACAATGGCTATACCGTGATTAATTAAAATGCTTGAACTCTAATAATGCCGCTACACTAATTAAAAGGTAAAAATCGAAAAAGCAATGGAGCAAGACAAAAAGAAAAAGAAGTTAAAAGATAAGAAATAGAAAAAGAGAGAAAAAAAGAAAAAAGAAAAAAAAACGGAGAAAAGATTTTTTTTAATGCAGTTCTCTATCCTGTTGAAGAAATAAACTAACTTCGGTTAGGGTTGCTATTTCTGTAATGTCGCCAAATTAAAGTTCGCCAAGGCCCAACGGGAGATAGTCGGTCAAGTTAAGTTGTGGTTGATCGGGATTCGGGTTATTGATTGATATGGATTATTTTGCGAAGTAATTTTACGCTGAGATAATTCGGAATCAATACTTATGTGTTCGAATATAAGTTTGTATCACTTCACGCTTAGTGGCAAATATAATCGTAAATAACATTATCGTTTGCAAATAGAAAAAAAAAGCCGATGAAACATGTTTTGTTTAAAAATCAAAATCCATTCAGCAAACATAAAAAAGTTGATTACATATCTAATATAAGAAACAAGATATGCTTAGAATATTTTGATGAAATATTTTTTTATTGGTTATTGATATATTTGTATTTTTTTTTTTGTGCTCAATTTTTTTTTGTGACACTTTTTTTTTTTTGTATTTGCGGACGATGACGATATGCATTTTATTTTATTATTTTTTTTGGCCTATCAAAAACGAAAATTTATCAGAATTATTTTAATATTTAATTTTTCAGCCGAATTTTTTTCGAATTTTTATTGAAGTCGATTCAAATATTCGTGAAAATACATTACAGTAACTGATACCAAAATAATTCCGTACCAATCATAAAATTTAATCAATAACGTTGTAATTGTGAAATTATGATTAAATTTGTATTTTTTTAAATTTCTTTATATGGTTATTGTCATGGAAAAAGTTATCATTTCTCTGATTTCCCCATCTAATTTTGCCATGATAATATTAATAAATTCTCTGATTTTTTCATTTGGTTTGACAGATTAAATTTAGTAAATTTTCTGATTTTTTCATTTGATTCTTTTCTTATTAGCTATTAGCAATATTTTTAAACACTTTAATTTAACTTCACTTAAATGATGCAAATAAATAACTATGATATTTTATAATCGTGTTTTGCTCATTACCTGATATACAAAAAAATACTACTTAATTCTTTTAATAAAATTAGAAAAAAAAGGGGGGGTAAAAGTAATTGGTGCGCAGATTTTGAACATAAAGAGAAACAATGAAGTCTGCATTTTCTGAGACCATGAATCATGTGTAAATGATTAAAGATTACAATTAAAAAATATAACTGAAGAAATGATTATTGATAAAAACAGAAGCAGCCTCGCAGCAAGGTTTGAGGTCATTAACTATTGTAGTTGAGAGATAGGAAAAATTATAATCCAAAGACAATATTTTGATTAATTACTATAGAAGACTATACAAACAAAAACATCTGCGGGGTGCATGTTCTGTGATAATGATAAGAATCTTGGTTGCACTGTAGTGAAAAACCGAAGAAATTTCAATATACTCGCACCCATATTACTATGTAGGAGGTAACTATTAGTTGGTCTAAATATGATCATCTCATGGTTTTAATGGGAGGCACTGTCTAGGTGCCTATTGCTTGTTCTTTTGGTCTATTCTTGCTCAATTCTGAGTTCTGAGCTATAATTTCTTTTTGTTTTTAATTATGTGGTGCAACGAAGAATCAAAAAAATATTTTATTATTGCACTTAGAAGTTGTGTAACAACTCAACTCTACTTTGTTTATTGGCTTGTATTCTAAAGATTTGAAATACGCATTAGCGCTACCTCTGTTAATCTACGATCGTTATATTTAAACATTTTAAAATGTAAATATTAAATGTTTATGTCGACTTACTTTGGATTGAATTACTTTAACAAGAACACATCAAATGTATGACAGCACGACTTCTTCAGTTTCGCTTTAGTCATGCCTTATCTGGTGACCTCGAACGATGATCCTTCAACCTTCGTACAGCTGTTGTGGTGCCATCTACCCGCAACCTAAGTAGCCAGATTCACTTGACGCAGCAAACCAAAGTCGTCAGACCCACTTGACACAGCAACACAAAAAGGCCACAGCAACCCAAAGTCGTCAGACTCACTTGACGTAGCAAAAGCATCAGCAACCACTCACCCACACACGCTCGCCATAACGCTTGGCGCTATTCAAATGGGTGGTGGGCTAAAATACATCACCACTCAACAGCCATATAGTTTGTTTCACCTCCGACTCACAGGAGGGAGAGTCTGCAGTGAAAACTTTTAAGCCAGTTAACAGCTACGCTACACGTGCAATTGCTTTTGTATTGTGGTCATGTTACTCGGCTGCGACCACAAGCTCTCAGATTCTATCCTCACTCACACCAACCCTCTACAACTAAAAAGTACTTACTTACTTAAAAAGTGCAACTAAAAAGCGCATGCTTACAGCAAGACTGAGTCTATTAACTGTTGTGATTGAAACATAAGTAAAAATTCATAGACACTTTTTTGAATGAGAACAGTAGGAGACTCTACAATCAATGATATCTGCGGAATGCGTGTCCTGTAGTAATGATAAGAATCTTGGAAATAATGATAAGAATCTTACTGGAAAACTGAGGAAATTACAATATACTTGCACAAATATATGCAAAGAGATGAAGATTAACTATATAAGAGGTAATTGTTCGTTAGTATAAATAGAATCGTTTAATGAGAGGCACTGTCTTGATACCTGTTGCTTGTTCACTTGGTCTATTCTTGCTCAATTATCTGAGTCCTGGGTTATAATTTTTATTTTGTTTTTAACTAAAAAGTGCGTAATAGCTCGATGTGGCGGATATTGCTACTATTGTGCCGGACATTGAATTTAAACTCATTTTGATGTGTGACAGCTGATGACTATTTTAAATGTTCGCAGCAAGACTTAATGCCATTAACTATTATTATTAATTAAAGAAACTACTAATAAAACTTCTAAAATTAAGAGAAATTAAAATCGGAAGCCACTATTTTAAATGAGGACTATAGGAGACTATACAATCAATGAAATCTGTGACATGCATGCCCTTTAATAATGATAAGAAATTTAATTGCTCTGTAGAGAAAACTAAAAAAATTAAAATGTACTCCCCCCCCCCTCCTCATGTACAAAGAGATGAAGAAGAATTAAATAAGAGATCATTGTTCGTTAATCTACATATGGTCATCTCATGGGTTTAATTAGAGACACTGTCTTGATGTTTATTGCTTGTTCAGTTGGTCTATTCTTGCTCAGGTGGTTGGATCCTGGGGTATAATTTTCTGTTTTTAATTAGAAAGTGCGCATTTATTTGACTGTGCTGGCTATGTCGAGTGATTCATTTTCATGCGTGACAGCTGATGATTTTCATCTTAGTTATCCAGTGAAGACGTCTGGAAGACGTCTTGATATTCATGGGTATGATGAGAAAGGGTTCCATGATACTTTTCCATGCCATTATTGCTCTGCTTTTTTAATGATTAATGTTGAAATAGAGATTCTTGTTTCTGGCGTCCCCATATGCCGTGACAGAAGTAACAAGCATTCAGTGATACAGAGTGTATAGGAACTCCTCTCTTTCCGTAGTTAGCTGGTAGCCAAAAATGATTAATAGATATTACAATTATGCAATTAAAACTCTTCCTTTTTAAGTCTCACCAAAGTCATTGAAATAGGCATTCAAAGACTTTTTTCCCTTTCAAAATTCCACCCTTCTCAAAATGTTGTATAAAAATTGCCAGATTGGTGCAATGCCTGATTATTTTAAATCTAATTAAATCCATATTTAGATGGAGAATAATTTATGTTTAAAAAAAGAAACATTCATTTACACTGATAATGTAATTAATAATGAATTATTTACAAATAAAGTGCGAAACTTGACATAGTTACTGAAATTTCAGATCTTCATATTGTAACGAATATGTTATATTGTGTTCAATTATTCTCATAAAAAAGGTGAGTGCTTTATATATATATCTTTTATGGATGTCGGGTTAATAAATACATATTTTAGCGGTAAACCTGCCGAAAAAAGTAAATGTTTTGGAAATAGCAAGAATTTTACATTTTTTTCTATTAGAAACCGAGATCTGGAGAATCTTCTGGAAAAATTCCATGCCTGTAAGAAAGCCCACATAAATGCGAGAAGTTGAACTGAATAGGTCAAATGACTTCTCTTTGTGCAGACTAGCTAGCAGGCTAGAATAAACAGACAAAATTCTTCTTATTATTAGTTGAGATGTAAATTTTCTTTCCGATTGTCTTCAATCGTTTTCTTCCTTTTCTGATCTCTGTTGTGGACGACATGGTTTAATAACCATAAATAGCCACTTCGACCAGCCACTAAGGTAGATGGACAAATCTGATTGATTGACCGCCACTGTAGCAACACTTTTGGAACTATGGTTGAGTCCTAAGGACCATCACCAATCACTATACAACCCTTCCCGTGGGAACCATGTCTCGTCTTCGGTGGTAGGTAGCCGACTCCCACCATTTAGGTACCCACCTGGGTGGCGAGAACCAACCACCATATTGGAAGGATCTCGACCTTTATTCTGAGGTGCCCCCGGTGGAAGAGCAGGGTCTATTAAGAGAACTCATTCGCTATAAGGTCTGTCATTACTCATTCGCTATAAGGTCTGTCATGTTAACTACATTCTAATGTATTTCTTTCCTACTAGAAACTCCAATGCATTCAATCATGAGAATAAAAGATCAATGCTCTGAGAGCATTTTGTTCTTTCGTTACAAATTAATATAAATGGATTACGGAAAGTTTTAAAAAAATCTTTCACGGCCTACTTCTTCATAACCTGCAATGCTTTATTTCATGTGTAGACATCAATGGCAAATTAAAAGATTATTACCAAACCAAATTAAAGAAACTCTTTGTATATTGTGAGGAAAAAACCCTCCGCGGTGAAATATCCAAAAAAGAATGGTATCTGTTAGCATTGCTTTATTCTACAAGAATACACAGAAGTAAAACACAGCCGCAATGTACAGAAGAAAACCATTTCAGATAGAACAATACTCAAACAACAAATATGAATTAAATACTACAACATCACAAAGTGTTCAGGGAGAGCTCACTAGAAATCCCCACTCCAAAGACAAACTTCACTCGACTATTTACTACTGAATCCATCTCGTTTGTGTGCAGCTGCTTTTTATAGCTCATATGTCGGGACATCAAATGTTCAAAAGTAAACGAAGAAAGGAAGGACTAATTATGTCATAACCAAGATTCTTGAATATTCCTCCTTTTTTTTTTTTTTTTTTCTTTCTTTCTTTCTTTTTTTTTTTTTTTTTTTTTGTCGCCAAATTTTTCACCAAACGATAGCCAAGTTTATCACCAAGGCCGATGGATATTGCCTGGCATCCATTCAGCATTCCTTGCAACTATTAGTAAAACTCTTTTCCCAATCATGAATCTAATTACGCAGGAAAGCAAAATTATAAATTCATAAACATATAGCTAGCTCATTTTAATTTTTTCGAAAGCGAATAAAATACTAGGTAGGGATGAATTGTGTTTTTGTATACAATCAACTGTATTAATGGTTGTCAAGTAGAATACCTTCACAAAAAAGTGGGAAATACTAGACAGTTATGAATTTTGATTATATTTAACTGTGATATATTTTAACATACAAAAAAAAAATTGAGAGAATACCATCCTATTCTAAATCCCTAGCTGATCTTAAACAGTTTGTAGACTATTTTAAAAAATTTAAACAATGGCCTCGAGGATGATCCTCCAATTAATGCATAGGGCTCCATTAAAATATCTATTATTCGGTCTACAATGATGAAATTGTAAACAGATATAACTTTTTTTGCACAGATATTGATATAACAAGAAAGTTCATTTTATCTAAAAGGTTGTTTATCTGTTTTTGAGAATTGTATAAACTTTTTTAAATCTAATTTTTTAAATCATTTGAAACATTTTCTATTCAAAACATTTAAGTATTTCGAACAATTTAGATAGAAGAATTTCTGTATAAGTGAGTTCCCTCCACTTGTTGCAGCGTAGAAGCTTGGAAAGGATTCTGATTCAGGCATTGTCTTCGTCACTTGACCACGGTTACGATATTCGCTCCAAAATATACGTCGTTTTACTTCAAAATGGGACGTATATATAACTAAACATAACTAGATGTTTTGAAATTTGCAAGTGGGTCACGATTAAAATTAATGTTCTATATAATTAATGTTTTTTCACAGAAACTTTACTATTAGAATAAAATTTTATGCATATTATGTTAGAATCTTGCTGAAAGAAATCTACTCGGAAAAGCATGAATTCAGAACCACGGCCCATTCAGAATTTTTCATAAGTGTTTTTGTAAATAGTAGTGGATATTGAAAAGCGAAATTAGGCAGAGCCTATGACTACTAAGCTGCGAGAACGCCGTAGCCAGTTAGTTATCTTGCTGAAAAACCAATTTACTAAAAGTCGAATTTCATAATGTACCCTGCAAAGGGCCGCAAGATATCTAAATACACCACTGATTGTAAAGTATATTATCATGCATTTATTGCCTAATAATTTCATCAAAAGTTAGCGCCATATGCCCCTTTGTCATATGGCTTCTTGCGGAGATATAAACCTTTAATTCATAAATATGCAGAATTAGTGATTTACCATCTGTGCAAGACAGATTACAAAAACGGAAGTCCGCTCAATATACATTAAAATGTATATATATATATATATATATAGACAAACATAAAAACCTTCTTTATAATAAAAATTACATGCATTAAAAAACTTTTTGTAGAAATGTTGCGTATAAATAATTATGTCCTTTTCAATGAAACTTTAGAACTAAATTCCGAGCAATAGCGATTCTATGCCAATTGTGGCAACCTTCTTCGACTTTAGATGCGGCAGATTCTATCCCTCCCCGTTCCCACCTAGTTACTCATATGCTATTCGAGCGAGAAATACCTACCCCAAGCTTTGAGGGGTCTTGTAATTGATGCTTTTATATATTTTTAGATCCTCTAAAGACAAGTTTCCGAATGGGAATGTCAACAAATAGAATAAATGTTTTGATTGATTGATTTAATTACTAAGCTCTTGCCTGATTTAGATTTATTAGCATAAATGGATAAAGAGAGTTGCTCCTTTCTATTTTTTTTTTGCGTTATTTATTCTTTGTTTAAAAAGCATCAATTATGTATAAATTTAAAAAAAAAACAGTTTATTGCATAAATAATAAAAAAAAGGAATGAAACTAATTAAGGAGGATAAGAATTCAAAGAAAAATGACCTATGTAATTACTAACATTATTTTAAAATTAATAACTAAAAATTACTTTTATTTATGCTTAAAATTATATTAGAAATCTCTAAGACAAATTTTTCTCCTACATATTGGAGATTAAAAGCCTTTTCATTCTTATCTACATTTACATTTTCTTACAATCAATACGGTTAGAATAACAAACAAAAGGGTTAGATCTCCCCATTACTTTCTCACGTACTCTGTAATAAAAGTGTTATTCCAGAGAAAGCGTTACATGTATTCACATACAATAATTACGAAATATTAATCTTTGGCGGTGTTTTAGCATTTTTACAGAATCTATCGTGCCATCCTTGGCGAGTTATTTGGTTTATAGTATCCAAAAGGCGAATGTGTGTTTAATTGCGTTTTTCTCAACCTATTGAAACAAAAATTTGACACAAAATTATACTTGTAGTCACAAAATGCCTTAAAAATTTTTTAATATTTAAGTCATTGAGTTTTTGGGTAACGAGTTTATATGTTTCTGAAAGTATAGACCGACAGATGGTCAAGCACTTGTTGGATCTGGCACAAAACTTGAAAAGCATTTATACTATAGATGTTAAATCTGTGAACCTAATTCTATTTATCTAGTTCTCTTAGTTTTGTATCGTGCTAATTTATATTCTAACAGTAGCGCATCTTCCCCGTGATCTGGGCGTCCCGGGTTCGAATCCCGGTTCGGGCATGGTTGTTCTTCATCTGTGTTCTTTCTGTGAGGTGTGTGAATGTGCCCCCTTATAAAAAGGGGTTGTGCAAGCGAATGTGTGAGTGTCATTTTCATAAATTTAAAAGTCCGACTTCTGCCCCCGGGTGCTCAGGGGTCTTTACCGTCAGAAGCTACTGCACCCCCTTTCCGTGGTAACGCGGACACGACATCATCATCAACAACAACAACAGTCGATCAGAAAGACTTCCTCTGAATGGATTTTCTTCAAAATTTGATAGAAATCTGCAAATGTGGTGTAACAGGCATATACCAAATTTCAGTCATCTAGTTCAAAGCGTTTTTGTCACAGAAAAGCATTTTCCAAAAATATTTTTCTAAACTCAGAGAGGTCTAAAACGAGGAGATTCGTCAAAATCTCGAACTCAAATTTTGATGATTAAAATATTTTTTTATATATTTCGTGTACGAAAAAGTAAAAATTAATAACGTTTCATTCCTATTAAGAAATTGATTTGTTTTTCTAAACGCTGTAGATAATTTTACTTTCCTAAATTTATATATATATGTATGTAAGAATATAATTCTTAAAAGCAGAAGGCAGGTTCGAAGACACAGAAGAGCCAGTTTGCCTTTTTATATTCATCTGAATCCATCCCGGGAAGGCATAATATATTTACAAGAAGCCGCGGACAAAACACGTCCTCCATAGCGCGACACAAGAGCAGAAGTCGGGAAGAGAGAGAAATAAATTATCCCTCGTCTTATATAACATGAGATTTCCACCAAGTATCGATTCAATACACGTGATGACCTTGAGAAGGGTAACGGGGAGATCATTTTCTCTCGACACGTGGAATTGATGGCGCATCATTTTTACAAAGCTTCAGTTGAATTAATTACAAAGAAAAAGTGGAATGGTATCAGGAAATAAGGGAACATTTCAGAATGACTTTGACATGGGCTGAATTAGGCAAAAATTTAGAAAATTAATTTGGATTAAATTAGATATTAAAATATCATTACATATATATTAAAATATCATTACATATATATTAAAATATCATTACACATGAGAGCAGCGTAAAAAAAATTCTTTTATTTACAACCTTATATAGTATTTACAAGAAACAACTTGTTCTCGTCTAGATTAATATTATTTACAAGAATTAAATAACAGTTGAATGACGAAATAGTCTCTCAATCAAATTGGAGAATAAGTCACCAAAACTAACTCTATTAGTGAAAAGGATCCACATCTGGTAGTCCGTATGCATGGGAAAACAGATGATGTTACATCTGTTCTGAAGGCCAATCACCATGCGAGGAAAAAGGAGAAACGGTACAGTAGTAAGGGAAAACAAGAATATGTGTGTAGTTCCGTTGGCTGTAGAAAAGGATATCGGATCATGTCTTTTAATGAACTCAAAAATGGAAGGGTTTACAATAATAGAATGGGGGGATTCATCTTAACCTTTAACTGGGGAGGTGAAAATTTAGGACTTCACTGGGGAGATGCGATCTACGAGACCGCTTTTTCTTTACACTCAAATTAATTTTTCTGATGAAAGTATTAGTATGAATTATGCTTTTGTGCAAAAAGATTTTTTATAATTTTCGTTATATCGGGTTAATAATAATTGGTTAATAACGATTGTAAGATTTATTTTTGACTTTGAATTCCCCTTAATAGAAAATCTTACACCCTAATTATGTTTTCGTGCAAAAAAGATTCATTATAATTTTAAAATTTTAGATTGGGCTAAATATAAAGCAATTTGAATTAACAAAATAGGGATTGTAAGATTTATTTTCAGCTTTAAATTTCATTTTATTTTTATAGTAATATTAATTTCACATTTAACCAATGAGATTGTATTATCTTATGATGAAAGCTAATAATTATCGATTGTGAAAATCAACTTGTTATATGGTAGCAATTCATAAATCTGAGATTAACAATATTATTTTCAATTGGAAAACAACTAGATGCACTCTCATGTTTGGAGTAGAGTTTTAGCTTTCTAGAATATTTGTTATAAATATACGTAAAATAACATATTTTACGTATAACAACAAAAAGAGTTTTGTACTCTTCTGCAATATATATATATATATATATATATATTATTCAAAAGCCGAATTAAAATACAATAATAATTTTTTTTTAAAAAAATATGCATTATTTAATTTTTTTTCTCTAATAACTGTTTCCCGCTGATAAATCATGATACTATGTTAATGAGCATATTTTTGTTAAGACGAAGTGGTGATAAGCAAATTGATAAAATCAATAATGTATTTTTCTTCGACTGGAATATCACCACACAAATTAATTAATGATTAAAAATATATATTTATTTTTTATACAAATGAATATGATGCAAATAATCGAACTGACTTACCTAAGGCAAATAATCTTTTAAAATTATTCTTTTGTTCAATTTATATTGTAGAAAATATTGTTTGTATTTAAGAAAAATTAACCTTGTTGCCTCTCTTTTCCGTCTATACAATACAGATATACGAATCTGACGTAAGTACATGTTGAAAGAAATCCATAAACCTAAATCAGTAATGGGCACACTTTTTTTTAGGAATAGTCCAAAACGATTTTTTTAAAAATCTGAACCAGCGGATGTAGTTTCCTTGGAACATTCTCGCTTATACTTTAATATAGGTGTATTGCCTGCCCTCCTCCCAGTAAAATTCTGAATGTTCTGAATAAGATTATGAATGCTTTGGGTCAGGAGTGGAACAAACGAACAAACACGACAAGGGAAGCTAAAATATCACTGCAACAGATTTTTGTTTTATTAATACAAAACCTGCCACGAACAGTTCAGTGACGGATTTAGGCATTTTGCGGTAATTGAGCATGGATGATTGAAAAAAATGCTTTATAACGTCTGATGAAAAGGGGCCCATCAAGTAAAGTCACAAAATGTAATTATAATGACAAATAAAAGTTAAGCATCCACCCTTCTTCTGTTCATTTTTATTAAAGTGTTGTAATTATTTAGAAGAAAATAATAAGAATTTGTATTTGCTCTTATCATTTTGAACCAATCAATATACACAAAATCTCTCTAA
Organism: Argiope bruennichi; assembly: GCF_947563725.1. Taxonomy (NCBI): domain Eukaryota; kingdom Metazoa; phylum Arthropoda; class Arachnida; order Araneae; family Araneidae; genus Argiope; species Argiope bruennichi. The sequence goes on along the minus strand of NC_079160.1, from coordinate 105,011,110 downwards.
TTTTTTTCTTATTTACAGTGGGAAACTAAAACAAACTCTAACTGAAATGCGAACTAAATATTTTTACTTACAAGCCAAAGCGATGAAATAACTTTACAATCTGCATTTATGCATTATTCTAGAACAAAGACATAAGTAGTGTAATGAATAAATAGCTCCATTTCTCTAAGAAAACACAAATCTCATTTTTATTTGTACTTTCGCAAGCGGTAAACAAATGCACCTTTCGAGTCTCTTTGATACTTTTTAAACGGTTAGGCTCTTAAAAAAAATATTCTTCCCTACACTTTTAAAGAGACACAAAAACGCAACTTAAAATTAATACTCAAAAATATCTTTTCGCTATTCTGGGCTTTTTCCCCTACTCTCGCAATGTGTTTTTTTTTTTTTTTTTTTTTTTTTTTTTTTTACCCACATAAACAATTCATTTCTACAAATTCCTTAAGTTGTTGGGAGAGTAGATTTTTTTTTTCTCCTTCTTTTCTAGTTTTTCTTCCTAATACTCTGAGGTTTTTCTTCTCTTTTCTTCGTCGTTTTTTATTGTCATTGTTGTTGTTGTTTTTCCTCTGTTCCATTGCTTGTTTGTTTTGCTACTGAACGTAACATACTTGAAAGAATCACAATGCATTTCCGTTTTTTTTTGCATTAAATACAAAAATGAATTGAATTGCTTTGCATTATTTACAATCGTTTTATTTCATATTTTATTTACATATTCTCTGATTTGTTGCTTCAAAATTGTATTTGATAATATTTGTTTTCAGATACAGAAACTTTTTGCACCTTTACACATGCGCTAATTAATTCCAATTTCATTGAAACAGGGAGATTACAAATAGATGAGAATGAGATGTGTTTTACTAATATTATAATTTTGCAATTTGTAAAAGGATTACGGAATTTCATATTAAAATAAAGCAGCATAATTCAAAACCAAAATGCGATTCAACTTTAAAAAAAAAGAATAGCAAAGAAAAAAATGCTCCAAATAAAGAACTTTAGATAAGTGCTCTTCTTATCATTGCATATCACCCTTGTGCTGTGTAAAATCATCCAAAAGCAACAGGCGTGAGATTATGAAACGAACAGTATGGGAAGAAAATTTTTTTAACGCCAATCTGCGTATCCGACCATATTAGGACGAATAAAAAGTTAGTTCCATTTAAATTTGTTGAATATTAACATGTATACAGACTTAAATATATATATATATATATATATATATATATATATATATATATATTGTGTGCGTGAGTGCGTGCATGTGTGTGTGTGTGTGTGTGTGATGTGTGTGTGCGTGCGTGTGTGTGTGTGTGCGCGTGTGTGTGTGTGTGTGTGTGCGTGTGTGCGTGTGTGTGCGTGTGTGTGTGTGTGCGTGTGTGTGTGTGTGTGTGTGTGTGTGTGTGTGTGTGTGTGTGTGTGTGTTTACATCGCAATATAAGATCAAATTGGCAGAATTTTTTTTTTTCTTAAATGATTTTACTGTAAGGATTCTGATTAAGATTTCTTTACCTCATATCGATTTAGGAAGGGAATTTTAGGTATCTTTAAAAGAATGTTGTAAGCATTAAGGATTTTTATCCCTTTACTCGCAACGTGAGAAAATGCTGACGTCATCAATTTTCAGCGTCATCAGCGCGTGTTAAAAATAATTAAATAACAAGTGGAAATTGGATTAGGAAATAAGAGAATATCTTATAATGAAATCATTATGGATTAATTTAAGATAAAAATTAGAAAATTAATTAGAAATAAAATTAAAGGATATCATTAAATATGCATGTAATGATATCTCTTAAGTCTTACTTAATTACCTAATTTTTATCTTAATTTAACCCAAATTAATTTCTTTCTAAGATGGTCCTGATCCAATTCCACATATTTAATTAATGCTATACTAACTCTATAAAACTGCTTTAATCAGCAATTACTCAACCTCCGAGTGAAGGGATAAGAATCCTTAATGTTTACCACATTCTTTTAAAGATACCTATATTTCACTTTCCTAAATCGAATCGTGTCAAAGAAATCCCTATCAAAATTTCATAGTATAAAATCACTGAGGAAGAAAAGTTCAATCTCTTTTTTGCTTTTGTGTCGCGCTATAGACAGATATATCTCTAACCACACTTTCTTGTACATATTATGCCTCCCGGGATCTAATAAATCGAGTTTAAAAACTGAAAAGTGTCTTTTCTCATCGGCCACGAATCTGTATAAAATATGCTTTACATACATATATTTTAATTTAATTTAAATCCTAGTTAATCTCCTAAATGTTTATCTTAAGTTATCGAAGTTACTTCATTCTAAAATTTTATGTTAATTTCCTGATCTAAATCCCATTTTTTTTATTAATTATTAACACGCACTCCAATAAAATGCTCAGTTTGGATTTCCTACAATCGAAGCTACCTTCAGCGAAGGGATAAAATTTGCTAACAGCTACGGCATAATTTCAAAGATACCTAAGATTCTCTTTCTAAATCGACACGTGTCAAAGAAATCCCTAAAAGGACCATTTAGTAGAAACAATATGAGGAAAAATTTTCACAATTCGAGCTTATGCTCCCCTGTAAGAGCTTAATAACTTAATACCCATAAACAATCATTACATGAATGCATTTTTTAATTAAACGTCTACTTCATTGCACTTTAATCTATTTAAATAGAAAATGTGTCCATCTATAGGGCTGTTTATTCTTTTATAGTATTTCAGCTCTGATTTTTATTAATTATCTAACAAAAGGTGTTGTAGAAAATCTTATGCACGTTGGCTGGGTGCTTAAGAAATTTATTTAACAAATGTTATTTGCGGTACAGTTTAGATGCAAATAAAAGGTATCACCAAATTAACGTAAGAATTAATTTGAAACCATTCGTGCAGTAAAGTGTTGGCAAACCTATTAAGAAGACCATTTCACAGAAAAGTAAGGAAAAATAGAGCGTCACATGATAGAATAACGTGTTTTCATTGTTGAACAATATTTTAAAAATAATGGAAGTCTGGCTGCCATAGTTCGAAAATTTGAGAATTGGCCCCCAGATCGGGTGATTTAACACCATTCGTTTGGATTTCTTTTTATGGGGGTTATTTGAAGTCAAAGGTCTATGCCAACATGTCTACATGAAATTCAACTCTGCATCAATGAAACTCAGCCACATTTATGTAAAATGGTCATTTAAAATTTAACCAAAAGAGTACATATGTGCTAGCAAAGCCGTGTAGGCCATTTACTTTATGTGTTATTCCATAGATTACGCTATCCTGTGTACTTTACGTTTCATTAAAAATATAACAATTTTAAGAAAACACTGTGTTTATTATTTAATTCAAATCTTGCATTGACACATTGTTCTATTCTTGTAACGCACCATTTTTACTGACCTTAAGCTATAAGTAGTCTAATAGTTTTTTAATAGGGTTGCCAACACTTTACTGCACGAATGGTGGCAAATTCAAATCTTGCTTTCATTTTGGGACACCCTTTGTATAACAATGATAGAAAAGTTGATTCCTTTTCTATGGGATCTTCTCTGTCCATAATTTTTGCGAACTCTCAAATCAAAATTAATCACTGAAATTATATTGAAATAAATGGTTATCAATTAATAGATAAAAGTGGCGAATATAAAATTTAAAAAATATCGAAAGAAAATGTAAGCAATAAGCTTGATTTAAATCGAAAAACAAACAAACGTAATAATTGCAGATCTCCGCTCATTGAACCTTGTCATTTATTCATGCTTAGGTTTATTCTCGTACCGATAAATCAATTAATTTAAACATAAAAGAAACCATTCTCAGTTGCTAGATATCAAAACAAAACCTCGGATTTCACATCCAATAATGATGCAGATCAAAAGAGTTTGATAATTCTCCCTAGTTTTACAGACGGCGATGGACAATTATATATAATGACAAATAAAATATAATTAGTATACTTGGTTGGTATGCAATAAAATTATGATTTTGCTTTCATTTTTTGGGTAAATGTTTGATCACAAACTTAATTTCTATCCAATATCACGTAGCATTCTACTAATCTTATCTAAAAGCTTTAAAGCTATATATATTTAAACGAATTAGAATGATTGACAAGAAATTTATAAAGATCAAATTTGTTAATGAAAATCACCATTCTACAAATGATTCATGCCAGTTTGTTGAAAGACGTATAAACGGTTCTTACTATAGTAGCAATATATTTATTATTTTGAATGATTATGATTAATGTAAAAAATATAACTACGATTATAAAGAAGTATTTAATTAAAGATATTAATTAAAGATATCTTCTAGATCTTAATAAAAACACTTTATTTGCATCAAACTCTTATTATTATAAAACAATTTATCTTAATAAATTGATATGAAAGATTGATTGAGAGATGTTAACTCATAAAATTTTAATTGATCTTTTTATATTAATGATTTTATTCCATTTATATAATTACATTCTACTGCCATATTATATTTAATTTTAAAATTCATTCGATAAATTCTGTATTTATGTTTGAATTTTATATTTAAATTTCGATATGGGAGTTTCTGTTGCTGCAAATTCTGATAGTAGGAAAAATGTTATGATTTTTTTTAAATTTTATATAATTTGTTCTGAACTACTAATTCTCTACTTTCAATAATTATTTCAATTACATTTTTATTAAAAACTTATTTCCAACAATGTTTTGTTGTTTTCTAAATTACTGTAAACAGAATGTTGCAAACTAATAGAACCAGCATGGCGTTGTTCGAGCCATGATTATCGACGAAGTCAAAACCTCAATAAAATAGAATAAATCTATGAAAATGAATAAAGAATCAATTTTTATTTTATTTCTTTATTTTTCCTTGTGGCAAGATATCGCCGGGTTCACTACAGGCAATAAAAATCGAAACAAATAACAAAAAAATCAAGATGCTCTTACCGAAAAAGAAAAAATGAAATAGCGAAGTTTTCTGCAAGCGATATTATGAGTATTTAAATGACATAAAAATATTTCTTTACCGTTCTTGATTTCCTTATTTGGATCCTTGCCAATCAGCGAAGAAGTAAAAGTTCTACCTGCGGATCAGAAGAGAAAATTCTGAAATCAGGAAAAATTATTTAAAAAACAATAAAAAAGATATTTTGATCGTTCTTGTTCGAGATAAATGATCGAAAAGGATATTCCCAAAATTTGGAAAATTAATGGTATTAGTATGTCAGATGTGAGAATTATAGTTTTAATTCTCAAAACTTTTCGGAAAAAGAGATTATTTATGAAAATTTCAAAGAAAAAAGTCAATAATTATGTTAGGAATTATAATTGTTTAATATAATGATGTAGTTATACTGATGTAATGATGGTAATTATAATGATGTAATGATTTTGTCTGTACTGTTGCATACATGTAAAATAATGGGATTAGTATGTCAAATGTGAGAATTATAGTTTTAATTCTTAAAACCTTTCGGAAAACGGGATTATTTATGAAAATTTCAAAGAAAAAAGTCAATAATTATGTTAGGAATTATAATTGTTTAATATAATGATGTAATGATGTTAATTATAATGATGTAATGATTTTGTCTGTACTGTTGCATGCATGTAAATGCGATAACTGGAAAACGCAATGATTTAAATAAATGAAATTTGGTATGTCATCTTGCGATTATAATTGTACTTTTATGCCAACCTTTGTTTCAATCAATGGGAAAAAAGTCATCCAAAATATATTTAAATTTTTTTTTTCGTGTGTGCATTTGTGTTATGTCAGCGATTAATCGTCACAAGAAATCGCTGGGAACCTCATACTTTATAAAATCAGTACATTGGCGACAAATATTGATATTTCGCAACTATCGCTCTACAGTGTCATTCAATTGATGCGCCATTAGTTTTTCCATATAATACAAATTGATATTTGACAAATATTGATATTTCGCAACTATCGCTCTACAGTGTCATTCAATTGATGCGCCATTAGTTTTTCCATATAATACAAATTGATATTTGACAAATATTGATATTTCGCAACTATCGCTCTACAGTGTCATTCAATTGATGCGCCATTAGTTTTTCCATATAATACAAATTGATATTTGACAAATATTGATATTTCGCAACTATCGCTCTACAGTGTCATTCAATTGATGCGCCAGTAGTTTTTCCATATAATACAAATTGATATTTGACAAATATTGATATTTCGCAACTATCGCTCTACAGTGTCATTCAATTGATGCGCCATTAGTTTTTCCATATAATACAAATTGATATTTGACAAATATTGATATTTCGCAACTATCGCTCTACAGTGTCATTCAATTGATGCGCCATTAGTTTTTCCATATAATACAAATTGATATTTGACAAATATTGATATTTCGCAACTATCGCTCTACAGTGTCATTCAATTGATGCGCCATTAGTTTTTCCATATAATACAAATTGATATTTGACAAATATTGATATTTCGCAACTATCGCTCTACAGTGTCATTCAATTGATGCGCCATTAGTTTTTCCATATAATACAAATTGATATTTGACAAATATTGATATTTCGCAACTATCGTTCTACAGTGTCATTCAATTGATGCGCCATTAGTTTTTCCATATAATACAAATTGATATTTGACAAATATTGATATTTCGCAACTATCGCTCTACAGTGTCATTCAATTGATGCGCCATTAGTTTTTCCATATAATACAAATTGATATTTGACAAATATTGATATTTCGCAACTATCGCTCTACAGTGTCATTCAATTGATGCGCCATTAGTTTTTCTATATAATACAAATTGATATTTGACAAATATTGATATTTCGCAACTATCGCTCTACAGTGTCATTCAATTGATGCGCCATTAGTTTTTCCATATAATACAAATTGATATTTGACAAATATTGATATTTCGCAACTATCGCTCTACAGTGTCATTCAATTGATGCGCCATTAGTTTTTCTATATAATACAAATTGATATTTGACAAATATTGATATTTCGCAACTATCGCTCTACAGTGTCATTCAATTGATGCGCCATTAGTTTTTCTATATAATACAAATTGATATTTGACAAATATTGATATTTCGCAACTATCGCTCTACAGTGTCATTCAATTGATGCGCCATTAGTTTTTCCATATAATACAAATTGATATTTGACAAATATTGATATTTCGCAACTATCGCTCTACAGTGTCATTCAATTGATGCGCCATTAGTTTTTCTATATAATACAAATTGATATTTGACAAATATTGATATTTCGCAACTATCGCTCTACAGTGTCATTCAATTGATGCGCCATTAGTTTTTCCATATAATACAAATTGATATTTGACAAATATTGATATTTCGCAACTATCGCTCTACAGTGTCATTCAATTGATGCGCCATTAGTTTTTCCATATAATACAAATTGATATTTGACAAATATTGATATTTCGCAACTATCGCTCTACAGTGTCATTCAATTGATGCGCCATTAGTTTTTCCATATAATACAAATTGATATTTGACAAATATTGATATTTCGCAACTATCGCTCTACAGTGTCATTCAATTGATGCGCCATTAGTTTTTCCATATAATACAAATTGATATTTGACAAATATTGATATTTCGCAACTATCGCTCTACAGTGTCATTCAATTGATGCGCCAGTAGTTTTTCCATATAATACAAATTGATATTTGACAAATATTGATATTTCGCAACTATCGCTCTACAGTGTCATTCAATTGATGCGCCATTAGTTTTTCCATATAATACAAATTGATATTTGACAAATATTGATATTTCGCAACTATCGCTCTACAGTGTCATTCAATTGATGCGCCAGTAGTTTTTCTATATAATACTACGAAACTTGCAAGTTTTATATATGGTAATTCGAAAATAAAAATCTGACAATTTATGATATTCTTGGTCTTGCTCATGCTCAAGATTTTTATTTGAAGAAAAAGGGAATAATATTTTTATTAGAAAGGATGTGAGAAAGTTAAGGGAGACTATTCTATTTGTTTTTACTTTCACAAATACATGGTATAGAAAAAGTATAGTAACCGTCAAAAAATTCGAACTCGAGGTATTGATTAATCTCTACGTTTTAGATCACCCTGAATTCGAAACACACATTTTTTTAAAAAAAGAATGTCCGTCTGTTTGTGACAAAGACAACTCAAAAACGTTTTGAGCTAGACAGTTGTAATTTGGAATGCAGGCTTTATACCAAAATTGCAAATTTCGATCAAATTTTGAGTAAAATCTGTTCGAAGGATGTTTGTCCGGCTGTACTTATTTAAGTTAAAACAATAATTATAAAATGAAGAGAGCTAGATAGATAAAATTCAGTACACAGATGTAGCATCTATAGCGTAGATACCTGCTAAATTTTGTGCCAAATCCAACTACGAGCTGACCGCCTTTCTACATCTACATTCAGAAATATGTAAAAACGATATTTCAAAAACGCAAAGACCTAAGTATATCAAATTTGATCTAGGATTTTGTGACTACGAGTGCCGTTTTGTGTCAAATTTTATGTTTCAATCGGTTGAGAAAAATTCATCTAAAGCCCCATCTCGATTTTCATATACTATTCATCGCATGTCAGGGTTTAATCGCCAAATGACTCGCCAATGATGACACGATAGATTTTGTAAAAATGCTAAATTCACGCCAAAAGTTAATATTTCATAATTGTTGTCCGCCAGTGCTATGTAAAACGTTGTCTAAAATGAGAAATTTATTAGAGAATATGCGAGAAAGTTTTGAAGAAACTAATGCCTTATAATAATAATTATAATAAAAACCCTCTGGGGTTTTTATTATAATTATTATTATATGTCTCATATTTGTGAACATACGAGTTTTGTTTATGTATTTTGATGTGTTTTGTTGTATTACCACATTAAAACGGGCATTGCAGTATTTTTTTAAAAAAATACATATAGAATAAATATAATTTGAAAATATAATAATACAACCAATTCATAAAACACGAAACAGCATATGACATTGCGAACTTTCAGACGAAAATAATAATAATAATAACAAAACATATCAACCTCCACTTTTCCCAACTCTTTCTTTCCAAGTAAGGATCACTATTCGAATCATTTGATTCGTTCGTTAATCGTGACATTGTTTAATGGCTGGTCCAAAAAATCGCTCTAGAAGATTATCAACCTTTCGCACTTGAAAGAAGATCGCAATGAAGGAGGAAAAAAAAAAATAAAGAACAAAAAAAAATCATCTGCTCTTTCGCTTGGAAAAGTGGATCCGTGCATATTATCGTTTGCCGCTGCGAGTAGCAATGTCCGACCTTTTGGTGGTGTGTTCGACGGGGTAAGGCCGACGATCCGAGGGGCGGAATACGTTGACCTTGCTCTGGAATCGTCTGCTTATTTACTTTTTATTATTTTTTTTAGATGAACTCTTTCGATTCCTTCTTTGAAGAAATAGCTTCAATTTTTATTCTTTTTTAGATCTCTTGGAGACTCAAATAGTTTAGAGGTATAAATACCCATGCGCGTGGGATGTTAACTTGGATCTTTTTTTTTATTTCGTTTTGTTTTTGTATTCATTTTAAATTGAATCCGCTTTATGATGAGGTGAAGTGAAGACATTTTATTTGAGTATCCACCTAAATGTTGCCATTCAGATCGTCTTTTGTTTCATAAATGCTTCATAGAAAGGAAAGGAAAAAAATTATTTTGTTGCTCTTGATGCAGCTTTGTTTATTATCGTCTGAAACTCCTATTTAAGATTTTGAACTTCTTGACTTTTCAAACATTTCATTTTAAAAGAATTTCGAGTATTTTCCCATTACCAGCTTTTGTTTAATTATATATACTTTTCTTATTTTCAAAGATGCTTTGAAGTCCAGATTAAGTACGATGAATATTCAGCATGATATTTATTTTTTTTTCCTTTGTCTTTGATATTATTATTTAAGATTTTGGTCTTCTAAATTTTTTCATAAGTGTCAATTTAAAAAAAAATATATATTACAGTTTTTTAATGATATAAACTTGATAATAATTAAGAATCACATGAATTTTATTATCAATATTTTAGACTTTCTTTCCATTTCAGACTTAGAATAAAAGTATCTAACCAAGAGCACTATGTTGATTCAGAAATTTGAATTTAAAATTCAATTTCATAGGTCGATCAGGATTGAATTTAAAATTCAAAAAAGTGCAAACTTTTAAAGATAGAAAGTTGACGAATTCTCCAAAATTATTAAATATAAAACCACATGATTTACTTTATTTTATTTATTTATTTTCGCATACAAAACAAGAATCGGTTAATAGTACTGTTTGCAGATGGTTTTACTGTAAATGGCGTGGTACTTACTATTTGATAAAGTCGACCAATCACGATCAGTCTTAGCCATTCCATACGTTTACTTCACTTATTTAGACCAATTATTCACCAGCATTCCATGCCACTCATTTAGGCCGTTTAATCGGGAACATTCCATGCCATTTTATATTTTTAGATCTCTCATTTAGATCAATCATTCATGAATATTTTTAGTCCACTCATTTAGCCCGAACATTCATGTTCGTTCCACGATATTCAATATTTTATCTGATTCATTTAGGCCAGATCTTTTCATATGTTAGTCCACTTATTTAGACCAATTATTCATGAGTATTCCATGCCATTCATTTAGTTTAGTTAATCATGAATATTCAATGCTTTTTTATATTTTTGGTTTACTTATTAAGGTCAATCATTCATTAACACTCCATAATTTCAATCTACTCTTTTGGCCCGGATATTCATGATCATTCCACATCCAATATTTTAGCCCATTCAATTAAGCCAATCATTCACGATCATTCCACGTTATTCCATACGTTGAGTCCGCTTACTTAGACCAGTTATTCACAAATATTTTACTCATTTAAATCAAACATTCAAAAATACTCTTTTGAACATAATTTTTAATTCACTCATTTGGCCTTATATTCATGATCATTCTACGATATTCAGAATTTTAGCCCATTCATTTAGATCAGCTATTCACGATCCTTCTATGATTAGTCTACTTACTTAGATCGGTTATTCATTAACACTATGCTATTCTATATTTTTATTGCACTCATTTAGGTCGGTTAATAACGAATATTCCATGCCATATTATATTTTCTGTCCTTTCATTTAATATCGTTCATTTATGAATGTTCCATTCCATTGCGTATTTTTAGATTTCCGTATATTTCATTTCGACAGATCATTCCGCACTATTCCAAATTGTATTTTACTCTTTTAGACCGATCCTCGTGAATACTCCACATCATTAAATATTTTCAATCAACATATTTAGGTCCATCATTCATTTACTCCCCACCCTATTCAATAGTTTGGTCCATTCATGATCACTCAAAATCATTCCAAATTTTTGTTTTCTAATCATTTATTCCGCTCATTCACGAGCATTCCACGCCATTTCATATTTTTAATTCACTCATTTAGACCAGTAATTCACGATCATTTCTCTTTATTCCATATTTTTAATCCACTGATTTAGACTCATCTCCACGATTATTCCACGTTATTCTATATTTTTAATCCATTCATTTAAACTGATCATTCAAGAACACATCAGCCCTTGAAAATCCATCCACTTTCAATAACTCCCAAACTTACTACACCTATTCTAGAGCTATCAAATTTGCCATAACTCAATCGGACAATTTTCCGAAGCGTCCCCAAAAAAGTAACGATACATAACGACAGTATACATAATATATTAACGACAGTATACATAATATATTAACGACAGTATACATAAAATATTTCACTGATACTACTCAGCTGCATTTGTTCTATAATCTCAGTTGGAATTTTGAATTAAATTGAAAAATTTTCATAAATTTTATAAATATATAATATGAAATAATAAATAATCTAAAAATTTTGGGGGTTTTTTGTGAGCATCTTTTAATATTTTTGAGATTAAAAGTCTTAAATTATTTAACTTTTAAATACTTCATGTGTTCTTTTTATTTGATGCTCATATTATTCAGTAATGTGACAATATTTCCTATTTTTAATTTATGATTCATCATTTTTATTTTTATTTTCGTATTTATTTTATTACGCGTGTTGGGACTTATTTATTTATTTATAATGAACAATTTGAATCAAACAAATACATAGACGATTTTTCCACCTGCGCAATTTCAATCACACATATACACAGTTATTTTTTCCACATGCGCCATTTCAATCAAGCAAACAAATGTGGTTAATTTTTCCACCTGTTCAAAATCAATTAAACGAACAAATGCATAGATGATTTTTCCATCTCCATTAAAATTTAAATAGAAATTTTATGGCATAAATTCATTTAAATAGCTTTCAAAATCTCTCGTTTTTTCCTGCAGCCACATAAATGTAAGCACTAAAGAAACAATCTAACACCTAAAATTACTCTTAATTCATTTTGCTGGAAACATTGTTTCAGTTCCATCATTGAAAAATTAAAATTACCATAATCGCGAGTATAAAGAAAACAACACTTAAACTACCTGCACTTTTTCATTTCCCATATAACACCTTTCAAACATCGCAGACTTATAATTAAACGATTCACGCGGCATCAGTATATTTTCGGAAGTTGTTATAAGAAAAGAAAACATCACTTGCTTTTCATTTTTTTATGCTTTGAGTATTAAAAGGATAAGATGTTGCTCTTTTTTACTGCTAACACGTGTAAAATGGGTCATTTACTGCAAAGCCGGTTTCGGAACAATAGATAGCCTGTATCATTTATTTAGGTTGGAGTAGAAAATAAAATAAACAAATACGTACATAATAAAACAGATCGCGGTTATGGTTTCCTCATTCCAAGTGTTAAGGGGGAATTGAACCTTTTTTTTCTTTTTCACGGCTGTAATCACCACGCCAGGAAAGGTTCCATTATATCTTCTAATCTAATTCAATTAGAGAACATTTTTCTCTCTTTTTCGAACATTTCTTCAATCAACATAAGTTGATGACATCGAGTATCCAGTGTCAATAACCTTTTATGGAGTGTATACTTAAGAGAAAGCTAAAAAAAAGGGGGGGAGGATCCATGCAGAAAAACGAAAAAATCTTATTTATATTGTTTTGAAGTGGTTTTTTTTTGTTCCTTTTTTTTTTCGCGCGCGTGTGTGTGAGTGTTGTTGCTATGTTGTCCGGAATTTCATTATTTTAGCAAAAAATTATTATTATCTTTTTTTTGTTTTTTTTGTTTATAAAATAGTATTGTTTTCACGATTTTGAACTATTTTATTGTTTAAATAGTTCATAGTGTGAACTATGTGTATTTGCTTATTATTCTGTTATTAATGTCATATATTATTTTTAAGATCAGACGTTCTTATCATAGTTATTGAATCATATTAGAGTTACTGAGGTTGAATATATATTGAAGTAATAAATTATTGGGTAAGCACTGTTTCAGAATAATTATTTTTATCTTAATAATTATTTTAATAATTAGACAAAATAAAAAAATAAAAAATCCGAAAACTCCGAAATAATAAAGTAATGGTTTAAATTCTAAAATTAAATTTTATATACAGGGTGTCCCCAAAAAATGTATACACATTTTAGCAGCTGATAACTAAGTTATTTCTTCTTTCTTTACGGACTGAACCCAATGAACCGAGTGATGGCAGACAGACTTGAATTTGAAGAAAGGAAATTTATTCTAAAATGCTACTGGAAGTATGAAAATGCAGTAGAAGTGCAAAGACAATTTAAGAGGGAGTTTAACAAAGAACCACCTACACGAGTTACCATCACTCGAATTAGAGATAAGTTTGAAGCTGATGGAACTGTTCAGGACGTCCATAAACCTGCAACAGTTGTTCAATTGAGGGCACCATTGAACATGAATGTACGAATATCCCAAGGGAATTGTTCCATCATGTGTCCTATTCCATCGCTTCGCGTTGTCAGCAGTGTCTGGAGCAGAACGGACATCAGTTTGAGAACATGCGATAACAAGACAATAGAATGATATTTGAAGAATCTTTTACATGTTGAAAATTATTCGAATTATAATAAACCCCAAATTTACAATTATTTAAAGTGTGTATACATTTTTTTGGGACACCCTGTATATTGTAAAAAATGATGCATGCTAATTTTAAATATTCAGAAAAAGTTAGCATCCATTTGAGTCCACTCTTCAAATTCCTTTTACGGTTGGTTTATTGTTGTTGCTACTTATGGGACTTGTCATAGACAAGGTTTAAGTTGAGATTGTGCAGTAGCTTCTGAGAGTAAAGACCTCTGAGCATCCGATGGCAGAAGTCTGACTTCTAGCTCGTATGAAGATGACACTCACTTCTACAACCCTTTTTGCAGGGATGGGAGGCTCTTTTACACACTTTTCAGTTAGAACACAAGGTAAAGAACAACCATGCTCGAACCCGGGACACTCAGATCATGAGGAGGACGTGCTACCCCTAGACCAGGATGCCGGCCTAGTTTGTTGTAATACCAATTTCAAACACAGTTTTCTTGTTATGCTTAATTATTTTTGAAATCGTTTTGTTTTAATTGTAAGCAGAGAATAACAGAACATTGTTTTTTTATTGCTTTTCCAGTTGTATTAGTTATAATTATATTAATAGATACTGATTAAATGTCAATGTTGAATGAATTGCTTCTCCTCATTTGACAATTACATTAATAATTTTTTTACCAAATTTCGGAGAAACAGAAACAAGTAAAATTATTATTTTGGTGTCTTATTACATGTGCTTTTTGAGGATTTTTATCTAAAATTCTATCTAATTGAAAAATCCCGAATTTTGATATTATTATGATAAACTATTAACGAAAAACTATTATGTAGTATGAGTACATCTGTTTAATGTATATAGTTAGAGTCAATAGCTGAAATTTGAAAGTCTTCGTTAATTTTTTTTTCTTTATATTGAATACTAGTACCTGTCCATCTTTTTTTTTACCAGCACTGCTTTGAGATATGAATCTATTAAGCTGCTTCAACCGAAAGTAGCAATCTAAGGATCACTTCACCATAAGTTAGCAATGGTTATTATATGAGCATTTTGTAAGTTGGCGTTCATTCGATCGAGGAACAGATTTTTTTTAAATTTAATTATATTATCATCCGTTTTAAAGCAACACTAGAGATAACACTTGGGATGTACATCTAAATTTTAAATCACGATCAGATGACGTAGGTGACGACCCTCAGTTTAATATGATATTTATTGCGTCTTTGTTCTATTCAAGATTTTGCTATAAATGTGAGGCTTTGAATATGAGATCCACTTCCGACTTTGTGGTTAAAATTGTTGACATTCAGATTAAAACTGTTATTTAAAAGAATTATCTCAAGCTAACAGATTCTTTTTTAAGAGTGGTGAGTCTTTATGGGGGGAGGGGGGAGGTATTGGAAAATATACGAAAAGAAGCTAAACTTTGAAATCTAAATCTTACTGAGTTCAAATAGTCACTTTGCTTTATAATCGAAATGTTTCTAACTCGTATTCGCCTGCTTGAGTTTTCTCAAAAATATAAAAATGCTTATCGAAATAACCCTAATTCTGCCTTTTCCATTAGTTTTATTCAAGAATGATAAAGTAATTGTATTAAATTAGTGTGAATAATTTTGAATATTAGGATCAAATTTAAATAAAATCTGAAGTTTTTTAGTTCTATAGTACTTTTTAACTTTAAAACGCCTAATTAAAAAAAAAAAAAAAACTGGAGATAATATCTTTGAATTTTATTTCTTAGAAACCTTCATGATAAAAATGTTTTTAAAAATAATTTATTATTTTATGGCTTTGACTAAGAAATAATTTGTTACCAGTTGGAAACACCGGATTTTATTTGAGAAAAAAATTGTCAATATTGTATAAATACATATTTAAATGCTTTACTTCTCAACTAACAACCTTTATTTCAACACTGCCTACTAAAATATAGTATTCTCAATCACATAGTAAACAAAACAAAAATAACATACCATCACAAAAGTAAAATATTATTTTTTTTTCCATCAGCACTTGTAAATTTCTTTTTTATTTTTTACATATTGAAAAAATGGATTTTATAATATTTTCAATATGTACTCTACTGACATCAACAAGTAATAAAATTTCAATCTTATTCTCATCTTATTTTAGAAAATCAAACTGGCTATATTGTTTAAAAGCATCACGCGCCATTTGATTAAGAAATCTTTCCTGGTGTAGCCACATCAATTCTTTTGGTCCATTAAAAAAATTTTAATTAAATATATATTACACATTAAAAAAAACTAATTTCCTGCTACGATTTTGTATTGCTGTAATTGTCCACCAATGGTCTTTTAATTAAATCTGGAATGACTAAACAGTATGAATCGGCGAATATTCAACAACATTGTTGAAGAACTGAAAGACAACTGTGTGTGTACATTTAGCAAAGATTTTCTCAAGAGAAAGCGTTGGACATTTTCTTCCAAATGAAATATATAGGGTGTTCATTAATTATTGTCGGGGTTTCCGTACCTCATAAGTTTCAAATAAAAAATATTACGCAAAAACCGATTACATATTCGTAAATTACAACTCAAAGAATTTTATTAATG
The DNA here is from genome assembly GCF_947563725.1 of Argiope bruennichi. Taxonomy (NCBI): domain Eukaryota; kingdom Metazoa; phylum Arthropoda; class Arachnida; order Araneae; family Araneidae; genus Argiope; species Argiope bruennichi. The sequence goes on along the minus strand of NC_079160.1, from coordinate 104,994,486 downwards.
ATATTAAAATGTAAAGCTTGCACAATTTGCACTTTGTAGGCATTCAGTTGAAGGCGGTTATGGAGAACGTTCCATATCGTCGTATCTGCTCGGTCTTCCCGCTCCCTTTCGGTGCAGAACGCTACCAATTTCCTGAAATTGTGTTAACCAGCGTCTGATAGAATTATCCGAAGGAGGATCTTTCTTGTACGTGGTCCTGAAGCGACGTTGAGTAGTTATGACTGATTTAGTTTCGAAAAACCACAATACACACATTGCTTTTTCTTGCACGGTCGCCATTTTTATTTATGACGTCATAATTACCCAGACTGCAAATGCGCTAAGATCGCATTGTTGCCACGTAAAATTCTTTGAGTTGTAATTTACGAATACGTAATCGGTTTTTGTGTAATATTTTTTATTTGAAAGTTATGAGGTACGGAAACCCCGACAATAATTAATGAACACCCTATATATATGAAGAAATTTACTTCAGAAAGGATTTCAGAAAAAAATTTCCTTCTTACATTGGAGCTAAGTCAGACTTCAGGAGTTTTCAGATCTTTTCAGATTCAAGGTTTTACGTTTCTACGGTCATCATGACCAAAAGAAGCTTGTTGCCGCATGTTGTTTTACTGAGAATCCCTGATTCATAAATTTGACTAGATTAGGAAGCTGGAATTATAGAAAAGTTGTACAAAATAAATAAGCAGATCATAAATAATATTATGCAGTTATTCTATGGCATACATGGCTTCAGGTTTTAAAGATATTATTCAAGCATTTCTTTCCAAAACTCTGAAAAGTTAAATGCATACAATATATTTTAGAGAAACACTTGAAATACTGACGGGTTTCTTCATTATGTATATTTGTTTGTATTGATGAACTGCAGAAATATTTTATATCAGGATTTCTGAGATTCCAAAATTCACATACATTTAACTATCTATCAATCATATAGTGCGAGAAGCATTATATGTCTGAAGTAGATATTTACATAAATTTACAAGAACGTAAACATTTCACCATATTCTTGTATTTGATTTTGATTCCAAGAAAAAGAATCTAACATGATTCAGTCCAAAGGCAAATTCTCTATTCTTGGCATCAATCAAAGCCGCTCTTGTTTTTCAGTCAGGTCACATTGAAAAATGGACTCCATCTAAATAGAGAAGACAAATTCAACATTGGCTTTCTTTATGAAAAATATCTAAAGCATTAATTTTTTTTTTATTCAGTCGTTTTCACCTAAATAACTGATACTGGTATATATCTTTGGCCTATTTGTCTATGATTCTGTCTCCAAGGAAACGATATCTTTGACCTATTTGTCTATGATTCTGTCTCCAAGGAAACGATATCTTTGACCTATTTGTCTATGATACTGTCTCCAAGGGTACGATATTCAGTCAATTCGTCTCGAACATATGTGAGTTTTTTTTTTCTCGATCTATCTTAGATGCTCATGCACTTAAATTCAGTTCTACCGAGAAAATGGTCAATAGACTTATTGACCAATTCACCTAAATAACAGAGTTTAATCTATATATATCTTATCTGTCACATCAGTTTTTTTTAATAATGCCCATCAAAATGAAAAGTGTTGTTCGTATATTTAGAAAACTGTGTCGTGAAAATGATGAAAAGATATATTTCATGGAAATTTGCAAGGTAAATTAAGTTGGATTCCTTTAATTTCTTCGAATGGAATATATTTTTTTTTGTCTTAAACCACTTTTAATCCAACTGCTTCCCGGAAGGTAACGATATCTTTTCAAATATCGCTGATTTATATATCAGATCTATTTCTCAGGAATATCGCCAGATCACGATCTGCCCGAGATGTTTATGTAGTCAAATTTTCTGTCATGATATGATTTTTTAGACGCAGATAATCAATTTAGAAATAAATATAGTCAATATAGACATATGTAACTGTCAAAAGACTCGATACAAATATACCTTATTTAACTTCAAATTTCTTTGAGTTTCCAAATGGGAAGTATATTGCTCACACCACATCTGATTCAGCCCAAGATATATATGTAGTCAAATTCCATCATGAAAATGTTTAATAGATATGATCTTTTGTCAACAGATAATCAATTTAGACATAAATATAGTCAATATAGATATATCTAATTGTCTAAAGACTCGATACAAATGTATCTAATTTAACTTCGATTTTTTTTTTTTTTTTTTCATTTTTCTAATGGAAAATTATTAAATCATACAACATCTGATACAATTGCTTCCAGCTAAATGGCTGACTTAAATATTGAGCTATTACATCTATCATGGCACAGAAACTGTTTTTCACTTAAAGTGAATATACTATTTAAAGCTCCCAGTGGCGACGATCCTAATTTTTTTCTTATTTGCATTTTTTACACACGCAGTTGATCTTTGCCCTTATAAATTCTTCTAGAAGGGCTCCTGGAGCCCAAAGGGGGTCATTCGCGTGTCTTAACCATTCGAAGCCTCCTCCAGGTTTGAGTCTATTTCGACCGAGAATCTATTTTAAGGGCCTGGGACTAGCGTATCGTTGAATTTTTTTTTCTCTTCGTTTTTCTATTGGCGGAACTGGCGTGGAGGAATATTTGGCATCAACAGACGTTTTTCTGGCGTTAGTTCCACCTTCAACGGAAATCACTTCTCGCGTCTTCATTTAGAGCATTTCTGAGGCTGCCAAACAAGAATCTTGTTTTGATTTGTTGTTCAGTCTGAAACTGGGGAAGGTTTCCACGGAAACGGAGATATATGTGGGATCCATAAAGAAAGAACGAAAGAAAAATAAAAGGGCCTTCTCGTAGTTTTTGGGGATTGAAAGATTGTGCAAGGCTTGTAGTGAGGTGTTGTTTGACAAATTGTGAAATGAATCCGATGGAGAATTTACCGAGCACTTGGTCTCTGGAAACGAGAAGTTCGAGAAACATGATCGTCTCACTGGTTGCGATTTCTGACTGACAAATTGGCTGAAATTACTATGTCGAAGGAAGCAACATTTGGGCATGCTTCCAGGATTCTTTCTAAGAGCTGTTAAGTAGCTAAAACGTTTTCGTTGAGGGAAATTGTTGAGGATTCAAGTTAAATGCAAGCAAGCACAACAGCGAATGACGATTATATTCTACATTTAAAGTATAATTTATATAATCGATATTTTGAAGTCTAACTGCATCCTTTGTTGTGGTATCCAGTTTTCCAAAAATTGCAATAAGCTGCCCATAATTTCTTATTCAAATATATCATTAAATTAAAAATTTAAGCTAAATCTCTCAGAAAACATTATGGTAATCCAGAAAACGTTAAATTCCAAATCTTTTGATTTTTACACACGCATGGTTTTGTAGTAAAACAAATATTCATATCGCACTATTATATCTGATACTAAAAATCTTGTTATCTAGACTAATAAAAATCAATTCAAATTATTTCATGTCTTATTTCAGATACATATTTATTATTCTAAACTCAGTGACACCTAAATGCAGTTTATTAGTTTCCAAAGGCCGAATTTTGTAATTATTGAAATATTTTTTCAGTGCGCATATTTCATATATAAAAAAAACAAGATATTAAATAATCGAAAGAAGTTTTCCTTCCTCAATTGTTGGTATAGTTTTCTACTAATAAATAAGCAAAATGCGAGCAACTGTTGGTTCTGTACAAACCAAACTGTTTGAATAAGAGTTAACAAGCAGCCTTTGTTGTGGCATCTGGTTTTTTAAAAAAATTAGAATGTGCTACACGTAATTTTTCATTCAAATATGCCCTTAAATTAACAATTAAAAACTAAATATCTCAGAAAATTTTATGGTAATCCTGAGAACATCAAATAGCAAATGTTTAAATGTTACACATACATGGTTTTGAGGTTAAAAAAAATCATAATAAATTATTATATCCATATTTTAAAAATCTCGTTATCCATACATAAAAACTAATTAAAGCTGTAATTTCAGATACATATTCCTTATTTCATAGTAACATCTAAACGTAATTTATTAAATTCCAAAAGTCGAATTTATTAATAATTGAAATGTTTTTACACTTATTTTATAATTCAGATATAAAAAAAAAACACAAGTTATTAAAATGCCGAAACAAGTACTCACTTTTCAATTCTTGATACAATTTTCTACTAATAATTAAGTAAAATGCAAGCATCTGTTGGATCTCTTCAATTGTCTAACCAAGACCTATCAAAGGTGTTACAAACAAACATATTATAACGAGGAAAAAGTTGCACCCCTAGAAAGATTTTTTAAAAATTTCAGTAAATTAAAAATTAAATGAGATTTCGCCTTTTTTACGTGATTACATTTCAAAATATTTAACAAAAAAGTTTTTACGCCATTTTCAAATTAAAAAAAATTATTTTAATGCCACCAATTCATATTTCGTCCATTTTTTCCCTGATTTTTAATAATTAAAAAAAAATGCTTCATTTTTAAGAATACATTTAAATTTTAGAATGAAATTCAAATAATTTCAATGTTTTATCAATTATTTAATCGTGTGATATCTCTTCAATTGTTGATATCTAAGGGAAAAGATTTTATTTATTATCTGAGTAATTTCCATATTGAATATGGAAGCACAGTATCACGAAAGACAACTTGCAGTTAGAAGACATATTACATCCTACAGCTATATTTTTATTGGTACTTTGCTATTATAGGACTTAATTCATGTATGAAGGTTCACATCAACAATAAACAAAATAATGATAACAAACATGGCTGTATGACTGTTGTAGTTTGATGTTTGGAAATACTTATAGGAAGAATCGTGAATATCAAAATTGAAATCAAACGTAATAAGTACTCCTGGAGAAACAGCTGGTCTCCAAGGGCGACTAGTACACAAAATGCTATCCTGTCGATACTGCTACGTTCAGTGGTGGCGGGGTGGTCGGCTGTACGCAAGAACAAGAAGTACACAAAATGCTGCTTTCTGTGTTTATCCCGCAGTATTGAGAAAAGAAAAGAAAATGCAAGTGTAAACTTCATCTCTTCTCCGCTAACTGTATGCATAATTTGATGCAGACGTGCAGTTTTTGTGCAACAATCACACAGAAAATTTCATTCGTTAAGAATATAGGTTTTTAATTTATTGTTATGGATAGAGAATTAACAAGATAATCTATCTATTCACGGATTTGAGACTAACTCTGCTATAAATTGCTAAATTTCTAGTTATATTTCTGGTCCATGGCCAAAGTTTTAGCATTTAAATCATTGTTTGTTAGCTATCGTGCCCATGTTAAAGCAAATGGATATACATATTGACTATCCTGCTGAAGAATTTTATCCAAAACTTAATAGAGAGATTTGTGATTTTAGTGTAAAAAGAATTATAATTTATTTGTCTAAGTTACTGTGTTTAGAAATAAACAGTTGGACAAAATTCCAAATATATTTCTAGATTCTGAGAAGATCCAAAAAATTTCAAAGCCGAAAATTTATCAAAATCTCGAGGTCGAATTTTTTGACGATTTTAATACATTCGCTCACAAGAAATTTTTAAAAAAAACACTTCAATTAAATAACAAAACGATGGCCAGGTTGATTATGATGCCGGCGATTATTTCTTCACTAGAATAGAAATTCATAAATAAACTAATCTTCCATCCGATCGCAACTACAGAACAAACTTTTACATATCCATACAGTGTTATTTATTTAAAAGCAATTACATGGTATTCACCAATCTGTCGGCTTTTCAATGGAATATCTTTGCAAAATCTCTCTAAATTCACATGGTTTGTTATTTTTTTACTTAATATTGTAGTCACGTGATGAAAGAACATTTCGTTCCGGAGAAAAGTCGTCTGGCAGATGGCTGTCGTAATGCTTGCTTTTGTTCATTACTTTGTGTACAGTATCAGATTATTCTTTCTGTGTAATTTTACTGTTATCTTTATTAGTCATATCCACATAGAATGCAAGCAGCGTTTATTAAAGTAATAAATTAATCGTTTGCAAAACCGCGTTATCATTTAATAAGCACATGTTTTAATGTGTTTAATGGATTTTTTCAGACATCTTTATAGGATTTCTTTGATTTTACCGCACCTAGATAGTAACTATAGCCTTTTTGTTTGCCGAATTTTGGAATAATAAAGACATTTATATATCCAACAAGTTCTTTTTCCTTTTTTTAGTCCAATTATTCTTATTGCTTTCGCAGTCGTTATAGATAATTTAGCTATAACGTGTGTTCTATCTGTGATTCATGATTGTTGAAATATCGTAAAATGAAAATAAATTATTTTTGAAGGAATGAAATGAATATTTTTTGTTGTTATTTTTACTCAGAAGTCTAATGTTAAAATAATCATTGTCAAAAACTAAAACGTTGTTATCGCGCTTAGAAAAACTTCTCAAGGATATTATTTTTTTCAATCTAAGATCACTTATGTTCTAAAGTTTCAAAAGATATGAAGTAGAGTTTCTTTAGAATATTGATTATTTATTTAAATCTAGTTTCTTAAAGACAAAAACCACATTAATATGACATTATTTGCAGATCATGAGAGCTATAAGAAGACAAATTTTTATGAATTAGAATTAATTTATTGTAAATTTTTTAAAGAAGGCAATTGTACGACTATCTCTTATTTACAATATAATATCATTAATATGTTGTTATAAAATTTTAATAATTGATAATTATTAAAATTTGCTCTAATACATTTCTTTCTTAATTTTGAACAATATTTTCTTTACATTACAAGACATTACATTTTTTGTAAATATCATAGAATTCTGATTTAATCCGAGTTTCACATAACATGCTCTTACTGAGAAATATATTTGGAGAAACAGGATCACTAGTAGAGGGCGCTGCAAAAATTGTTATGTTTCATATCATAACATCTCTTAAACTTCACCATTATATATGTTATTTATTATCTTTGTTACATAGAGAGAATTAGACACAACATGAATTTTAATTGAAAATTCTATGAGAAGAATAAAATAAATAAAATTTAGAAAAGATTTAATTAAAATTAATTTTTTCAGAAGAATAAATAAATAATAATAAAAGCCTTTGTTTTCGTCTCCCTGTATCACTTTTGTTGAAAGATTCACTATATTTTCTAACCGATATCGATTTATTTTGGTTTTTATCCCAACATAATGTGTGTGTTTTTATAATTCGTGCTTTCACTCACTCTATTAGGTTATTGCAATCAAGACAATTGGCTTTGTTTTATTACCTCGTAAAATAACAAGTATAGATAAGATTGTAAACTTCGAAAAATTCGATTTCATGATTTTTCCTCTTCCTATTTTAGATCTCAATAACAGGAAGGGAACATTTACACAACTTTGAGTTTGAGAATAGGAAGATGATTATTCAGTAAAACAGGAAGATGATTATTCAAAAATATCAACTGGGTTGGTATAAATGGATATTCTGTTTTCACTGTACATGCAAAGTACAGAAATTAATTGATGTGCAAAATAGGTGATATCCATTTCCGATGTATTTCATTTTGCGATATTTCTAGAAATTGAATGGGGAATATAAAGTCGGTTCCATTGTTGATGTATTTAAAATTCAAAAATTGTGATATGGAATAAAAATTTTCGAAGCTGTCATAGTTTCTACGGCCGTGAAGATCTTAAATATAAAGGATATAAAATAGAATAATGTTTTTGATCTTTCTTTCGAAAATGAAACTTCAACGCAATTTAGATTAATATTTATATTTATAATTTAATTACTGTAGAACTGGGCGTGTTAAAATATTTTTACTTCGAAATTGGCATAAATTCTAATTATTTTTTTTATCGTTAAAATTCCTATTATGATAGAGTTATAATGTGTTCTTTTATCCGAATTTATTCTAGTTAGCACGAAGTTGAAGCTGAAAATTTAAAAAAAAAAATGTTCTTATTTCTTAATTGATGTGTTTAGTTAAATTTGTCCGTACCATATATCATCAGTGATGATTAGTTATGAATTTTTCGACCTTTAATACATTCGAGTGCTATACTATTATACAGTGTAATCGATTAAAAAGCAATAATAATTCCTCATTTAAAAAGAAAGAAAAATTTTGAATTTTTACTGTGCAGTTGTTTTCAAAGTATTGTATAGAGTATTTATAAATGAATATCCTGACATTGTAGGGCTATTCAAAGATAACAAAACAAAATATGGCCTTATCGTTCATCGAAAATTACAAATAACAGTTGAAAGTTTAAACTCAGCACAGTTATAAGTGTACAGTATAAGCATCTCTAAAAATGCTGACGATATCAGGGTGATATAGTAACTCATCTCATATTTTTTTTTTTCAAAATCTCTGATTTGATGTTTTGAAAGACTGCAGGTGTTAAGTTTGCTTAATAGGGGTGGAAAAAACATCTGCTATTTAATGTAGCTCCAGAAGAAAAAAAAATCAAATATTACCATGCTCGCATATTTGCATCATTTCAAAACTTCAAAGTTATCTATCGTATTCTTTTGATATTTGTATTTCTGGAGAGCTTACATTGAATATTTATAGCTGTGTTGAATTTAAACTTTAAACAGCTATTTTTGATTTCCGATATGAATAACAAACTGTACTTTTTTCTTTTTCTTTTAATAGATCTTTAAAACACCCTATATACCGCTTATATATTCAAATTACTAGTTTATTAATTAAAATAACCATTTTTTAAAAAACAGTAATTTTGATTATTATTACTTTATGCATGGTATTTTTTATATTTGTTTGTTAATTTTGTATTATTTATTAAAACATTCAAGCACTAAAAATAAATTTTTATTACATTAAATTTTTTATTAAAAATTGCCATTTTCTCTTGTTATGCTTTTTCTTTATCCGAATTTTTCTTGTGACTCATTTAGTATTATATTCATCTGTAAAGAATGGTTAAGAACTATAGGGCTAAATAAATAGCTTTTAAAAACTAAAAATTTCGATTGCAAACTTTTAGATATTACTGAGTTTAATTCTTAATTAGAACTATAGGGCTAAATAAATAGCTTTTAAAAACTAAAAATTTCGATTGCAAACTTTTAGATATTACTGAGTTTAATTCTTAATTAGAACTATAGGGCTAAATAAATAGCTTTTAAAAACTAAAAATTTCGATTGCAAACTTTTAGATATTACTGAGTTTAATTCTTAATTAGAACTATAGGGCTAAATAAATAGCTTTTAAAAACTAAAAATTTTGATTGCAAACTTTTAGATATTACTGAGTTTAATTCTTAATTAGAACTATAGGGCTAAATAAATAGCTTTTAAAAACTAAAAATTTCGCTTGCAAACTTTTAGATATTACTGAGTTTAATTCTTAATTAGAACTATAGGGCTAAATAAATAGCTTTTAAAAACTAAAAATTTCGATTGCAAACTTTTAGATATTACTGAGTTTAATTCTTAATTAAAACTTATCCTTTTCTCTAACTTTAATTATTCTTAGACGCAGTTTCTTTTTATTCAAATTTTTCTTGGGATTCATTTAGCATACTCATATTTATCAGCATAAAAAGCTTAAGAACTATCAGAATAAATAAATAACTTTGTGAAACTCTAACTTTCGATAGTAATCTTTTAAATATTACTGCCTTTAATTCTTAGTTAAAACTTTTCCTTTTCTCTAGTTGGAATTATTCTTAAACTTAGTTTCTTTTATTATCATGTGAGAACATGATGTTGTTTTGGTTAGGAGGTTTTGAAGCTCGAAATCGCGTAGGCAATGAATAAGGCATAAATGGCTATTCTCATCATCATGTTTTAATCGCATATATTTTTACTTGCTTTTACCAGTATTGCATTATTATTATTATTATGCATGCTTGTTTGAAAGCAGATGCGTTTTTAAAAGGTTGACTTGCTTTTACCAGTATTGCTTTATTATTATGTATGCTTCTTTGACAGCAGATACGTTTTTGAAAGGTTGACGTAGAGCTATGACATCACAGTTACTATTTTCATGGAATGTAATTTTTTTTCGGAGGAAATTAAATAATTTAATTTTTATATGTTCAAAAGAATTTCACTCGCGTTTAATAACAGTTTTGATAAAAAGTATTTTCTCTTTTCCCCAATGTTTAAATATCACTTCATTCATTCTTAAGTGCGAAGCATTGAAGGATTTGACTCCTGTTCTAAGATTAATCCATTATCAAATTGTTTTATGATCTCAGAAATTAGAAAATAGCAGTTTGTGTTTACAAAAATATTGTTTTCATAAAAATTCTATATAAATTAATATGTTTAACATTTTATTGGTAAATAGTTTATCATTTGGAAACTGCATTGCGACAGAAACGTTTCCAAACGTTAATCAGTTTCCAAACGTGGCATTCCTTTTTGTGAAAACATGATGTTGTTTTGGTTAGGGGGTTTTGAAGCCCGAAAGCGCGTAAGAAATGAATAAAACATAAATGGCAATTTTCATTTTCAATATTTTCTTGGCTGGAAAAAAAGTTTTGGAACTCTTTTTAGACCTCTCGTTAACCGGTTTAAACTGGTTAAAGATTTAAATTAATTAAGAAAAATAATGACTTAAAAATAATAATGTTCTCGCATGATAGCTTGAAATTTGCGATCGTAGATTTCATTTTTATTTGAATTTTTCTTGTGATTATTTCAGCTTTGTAAGAAAAGACTGAGAACTTTCAGATTGTAAGAAAAAGTTGAGAACTTTTAGAGTAAACAAATACTTTTTAGAGGCCGAAGCTTCGACGGCAAATTTACCTTAAAACTTCGTCAACGCCAAGTGACGCTGCAGCGTCTATAATTAGCGTTCCCAGGGAAGCAAATATGCCCTCCATGGGTGAAAAACCCCGCCGTAGAGTTAATTATTGCAATGCCTGACAGATTCCCAATTCACATGGGGTTCAATGTAACTTGTCATAAATCCAGCTCTTTTCTTCAAGACGTAGAGGAGGATTCATCAGACTCCAAGCAGACAAAGATCTATCTTTTTTCCTAAGGTTTCCTCATGGTAGGACTCGCTGACAAGTCAAAGAATCTCTCACACACACGCAGGAATCGGAGAACTTCTTGGAGATGAATCTGTCAGTCGCCTGCGTGCATTATTTTAAGAAGTTCTGAGATATTTTGGCTTCCGTACCGAATTCGCAGCGGCGCTAACGACTTGGAGAAGAAAGAGGGTGTTTATTGTGGAGGGACTCCCTCCTCAACATTATCGCTGGGTAAAGTTTCGGAAAGGTGCTTCAGTTGATTTTATGCGCAGTTTCCTGTTAAAAAGCTGTGACGAATTAATCCAGCGGGTTGGATTTATGAGCGGCTCCAGCGAGGTTTGTGACATCGTTTAAGGCAGTTGTAAAAAAAGTAAATGATGCTCTGCTATGAGTGAAGTATCTGAGTTATAAAAAGAGATTATCTGTTAAGTTTTGATAAATTTATTTATAAGGTGTGTAGGTATTTAATTCGTATAATCTTTATTAGTTGATAAAATTTTACTGTGATAATTTAAGCATCATTGGAATATCCACGCTAATAGGCAATTTTATTTTGTAGTATTAGAAGTATACAGACAAAAAGTACTGTAATCATCAATTCGTTTAATCTCGAGATTTCAATAGATCTCCTTGTATCAGACTTCTTTGAATTCTGAAAAAAAAAAAATTTTGTTTCTTTGATTATTTGTAGTATTGTAAATATGACATAAAACATTGTAAATATGACATAAAACATTGTAAATATGACATTAAAATCACATTTGTGGGATTATGTCTATCTGTCAGTCGATGTGTGGGACGATAACTCAATTGAAAATGAGCATGATGAAGGGAATTTAGAAATTATTTAATTTTTTGATGATTGCAATATTTTGTCTTTGTATACTTTTTTTTATAAGAGAATAAAAGCAATGTTCAGAGAGATTTCACATCTTTTTAATCATATTTTTCAATCTTTAAAAATGTTATTGAATTTTGCCAAAGAATGGCATTAAATTGAAATTATCTTATAAGATATATATATATATATATATATATATATATATATATAAGCAGACGTAGAGAAGAGCAGGAGGGCGAAACAAATGATCACTTGTCTTATATAACATGGGATTTCCGGCCACGTGACGACAGAATATATGTGTTGACCTTTGACAAGGGCACCGAAAGTATCATTTTCACTTGATACGTAGACTGATTGAGCAGTAATTTTTACACAACTTTATGCGTGGAATGAGATCAGGAAATAAGAGAATATTTTACTATGGGCTAAATTAAGATAAAGTTTTAGAAATTAATTTGGTTAAATTAAGAATTTAAAATTTCATTACATATATATATATCGTGTATCTCGGAAATGGATGTAACGATTTGGATCAAAATTTTATATTTAGATAAGGTTTTGCTTTTTATGCTTATCTATATAGATGTCTTTCCTGAAAAAATATGATTTTACACACACACACAAACATTTTTTTATGAATAACTGTTAGAGTCCTCGAATACAGATAGACATCCTGAGAATGGAATTTGTTCAAAATTCACGGAAATATGATCGTGATACCATATATCGAATTTCAGCTATCTAACTAAAAGCGTTTTTGAAGCGTTTCTGATGGACAGTCAAGGAGACATAATGAAAAAAAAATATAGTTTTCGGAGGTTTGAAACTTAAAAATCCGTCATAATCTCGCGGGTTTTTTTTTTTTTTCATAATTTTTTTTATTTATTTTATCGTGTTTTCTTTTATACATCGTATATGAGAAAATAAAAATGCAAAACAACTACCAAAAATTGAACAAGTAATTAAGAACTAATAATGAATGCCACAAAATACATACAAGGAATAAATCCAAGAAATCGAAAGTATATGTATTATTTTTCAGTTTTAGTTTTATGTGGGCCTGAAAGGGCTAAATTCCAGTTTCGATACCATGTCAAAGTCGATGGATTCTTGTGATACGAAGAATCGTCAGTCTTCAAGACATATTATTTACAAAGAATATTGGAGATGCTAAGTATCCACCTAATCCGTCCTTCTGGTGGTAAAATACTGCCAAAATTAATTCTGATTATAGCCAGTAGAGGTACCAGCTTATGCATGATTTTCAGTTTTGATTCAGCCGTTTCTATTGCCAAAAAAGTTCTTAAGAGCAGTTTCCTCGCGTAGTTTGCAGAGAGATAAGATATAAAATGTGTTGTCTTGTTTTGGGGATATTTTTTTATTCGTTTTTTTAAATTCTCTATTTTTTATGAATTCTCGTAATTTATAGAATTTCATAGAAATCAGTCCTGATGCTATCTTGATACTGAAGAGATCGTCCATGCTTTATAATTTAGTAAGCATTTCTCCATTGGCTTCTTTTAAGATCAATGAATTGTCATACTTACTTAAAAGTCAGCAGTTACCTCTATTAGAAATCTACCAGGATCTACCTCCGTTGTGATGACCTTATTCTGGATAACATTTTGTTCTTTAAATCATTCCCAATAGTATTTTGTTCTAATCATCACTATAGGCAAAACGTACACTAATAGTGCAAATACCTCATCGGGTTATACAATATTGGACAATAAAAAATCTTAGATTAAAGTAATTAAAACAAATTTGTCGTTTTATGCACATGGTTGACAAAATCACTTATAATATCAGGCAGCAGCAAGATAACTCATTCTTGTTGTATTATTATTGCAAATTATTATATATTTCTGTTGCAAACCGTTCAAAATTACCTTCTTCTCTTTAAGGCAATTTAAATTTGTAATTTATGCAATATTCATAACAAGATTGAAACTTTGACTTTGCTTTGACTCCTCTGCAATGACGGATTTCTAACTCGGCAGTCTAGACAGCTGATTAGGACCGCTGAGCTAAAAGGAAGCGGCAAGCAAAGCAACTAAAATTCTTTTAGCCTAGTTGTCGAATAAATGATTCATGAAAAGATGCAAGTTATTGAATTACAAAATGTTAGAAAAATGTTAATACTTCGTCAAGTATAATTGATCAGATTCCTATATATTTCATTATATTTACTTTGTCAATAAATTAATATATTTTAGGTTGATTTTTTAATATTTTGTGAAAAATGTTTATATTATCAATTATTTATTTATCATGATTATTATTTATTTACTTATCATTTAACATGATTTATTTATTATGAAGTACACACGCTTGTACATAATATTATATAAGCGAATATTCTATATTTATCTGTAATGTAATTTGTAATGTAATGCAAACTTTGTTATATATATATTGTTTATTATATTTATCTTTAATGTAATATAAACTTTACTTTGTTACATATATTTATGTTGTTTATTATATTTATCTGTAATGAAACGTAAACTTTCTTATTACATTACAGATAAATATCGAATATTCGCTTATTTAATATTATGTACAAGCGTGTGTGCTTTATAATAAATAAATCATGTTAAATAATAAGTAAATAAATAATAATCATGATAAATAAATAATTGATAATATAGACATTTTCCACAAAATATTAAAAAGTCAGCCTAAAATATATTAATTTATTGATTAAGTTAAAATGTTTTGAAATGTGAAAATAAACTTGCATTTATGAGAAGTTGGACTTCATAATATAATTATCTATGGTCACTCTCTGTTCCTCTGTATAATGGAACTTTCCTTTTTCTGGAGGTAAACTTCTTAGCTTTTTTTTAAAACAAATTATCAAACTCGTTTCTTAGTAGATACTCCAGTAGCTTCATTCATAGAATCTACAATTGATAGCGATGATAACAAACATAGCTTTGGCATCTTTTACTCGGTCGATCTTTTTCCCAAAAGTGCCAAATAGTAGCTAGTACGCGAAAAGCTATCTTAAATTTCTTAATGAAAATTATTTATTGCATCTTTACATTTACATTTCTTTGATTAAAATTTTCAAGCTCGTGGCACTTGAGAGTTAAAGCAGATTCCATTTTTATTCTAGTTTTCAGTTAATTGCAACATAGAAATTTTTGCAATTAACTCAAAATTAATCTCAAAATTTTTCTCCTTTTTTTTTATGTGCAATTAATCAAACTACCATAAGAGATAATTATGACAGTAAAAGAAACGTTTTTTTAAAAGTAGAATTTTAACTTTAAATGCGTACTTACTTCCAAGTTCTTAATTCATTCATTATTAAAAATAAATAAGAGTTGTTTAAGCGAATGATTTTTCTATCCTAAACCACTTGGCCTACGTTATATGATTTTGGCTTACATATTATGACCTTCAGTTTGAAAACAAATTGTAAAACCTAGATACAGCTAATTCTACAATAATGTACATCACAATTTTTGAGATTAAATATTTTTCGCTGTTTGCGATAATATTAGTTTTCCTTTAAATACTCACTTGATACAAATAATTGGACATTTTCTTAGCTGAATAATTTGCTACATAAATTAATTGGAAGGTTTAAGAATCAGTTAATTTGTCAAGGCAATTAATTGTTTTGTGCGCAAAATTTTCTTGTACATGACATCAGGAGTTTCAAGTTTATAAATATGTGAGATGCCTTTCTAGGTGATTAATCATTTTTTTGCATTATCTTAATAACTGAAGCCCAGAAAGCACTGAAAGAGTGAGATGCTGTCTAATTTTTTTAGATTTCCATTTTGTTAAATACAACAAAATTTATGTTGGGAATATCATAGAATTCCCGTAGAAGGACTCATTATTTACAGAGACTAAGTTTGATCAATAAGGAATATATTAACAAAACAAGAGCTGATTAGCTAATGTGATGTTTTTAGAGTAATAAAGAACAACACACTGAAAATTTTTGGTAAACATTGCTTGTCTTACTCTTTTATAATTTTCTGCTCTTTCATAACTCTGATAAAACAACAAACTTTTTGATTGGCAATGTCCTATCTGCAAAACTTGAAAGCGATTTTATCTTTCTTTTTATTAATAGATCTTATATCACTTTTAAGTAGCTTCAAATGGCAGATTTTTTAAATAATTCAATAAAAAAATCTCTTCAATCCAAAGCAATCATATATTATTATTAATCAAATATTCATTTCTCTAGCACTAATTTATGACGACAAAAATCTATGAATTATGACCATTTTTCTGCTTCTTCCAATATAAGAAATTGTTACGAATTGCATGACTTTTGCCAGTTCTGTCGCCAATGAGCCAAAACTAGAAAAAAATAGTCTGCAATGAAGGAGAACAAAGTGAAGAGGATAAAAAGGAGCTGAAAGCTAAAAAAGAGAGACGAGCCAAGACAAATGAGCGCATAACATGAGACCTGTCTCTAGTCAAGAGAGCAGCACATCACAAGTGAAAGAGCGAGGGCACGAAACATGGCAGCCACCAAGGGAGGGAACGGTTCCAGAAGATTTTAGATCTTGGAATGCTAAAAGGGCCTATATCTCTCCATCAGATGACGCCAGAAAAAAAGATTTCGCCAAGCTGAGGAGAGAAAAAAAGCGGTTCCTTGCCACTTTCTCTTGTGTGATCCGTCGCATTGAATTATTTCGATAGTAAATAAGGTTGTATTTTTAGTCAGAGTTCGGATCGACTATGCGCCCCCGTTTGAAAAATGGTTGGGCATGCTGGATTGCTGCAGGGAAAGGGCTTAAGTTGTGTTTCTGTTTCAGCAAATTCTTTTTGTGTTATGCTTTTTCGAGTTCTTTGAACGCCATTTGAGTTATGAAGGTTACTCTTCGCATGCAGTGACAAATCATCGTTGAAGACATAGAGGACAGGAAAAATCCAACCCTTTATTCATTTTCAGATTTCATTATCTTGTATTCCATTCGTCTGTCACAAAGAATGATTACCACGAATGTGGATAATATGCATCCTTAATAATTACTTATTCATCAGTGTTATTTCCTTTGTGATATTTTTTTTTGAATTTTTATAAATTGCCTCATCATAATAATAAAGTAAATACATAGAACGTCCACTTTAAATACGTCTTATTAGCTAATTTTTAAATAGTTAGAAATGGAAATGAAAAAAATTTTAGGATGAAAAGATTGCTTTAGATGATGCAATATATATATATATATATATATATATATATATCTTGCCATGTAGGGAACTTACATCCGGCAGCTGGCCTGCATATCATGTTACTCCTAGTTAAGAGAAATCTCCAGAGCTCTTAAACACACGTGTTTATTGCACAAGGATTTGCAGAAGTGAGCAATATACAAGAAAGATACACAAATACACACTGAATATACACAAATGAAAGGGAATACACATGTACTCTTTAGGCAGTAAATGTATTTGTACTATTAAAAAATAACAAAAACTAAATTTGCTCATATTCCACCAGTTATATTCATGTTGCATATTAATATTTGAAACAACAAAAAAGAAGTTCCGTTCTTCAGTGACCAAAACTGACAGAATAATAAAACTCTGAATATAACTATTCTAGATGATTTGAAACCATTTGAACAACTATATCAAGGATGAGCATTCAATCAGTGGAATCCATTTCTTCGAGTCAATCGATGATATGTCCGAAATAGTCAAAATCAAGGCTTCCTAATTTGCTCAGCTTTGATGGAAAAAGAGTGGGAATTCTTTTTGCTGAAAATTTTATTTTCATAAGAAAATTTTAATAAATATGTAAGGGGCAAATAAAAACTTAGGTTTAGTAATATTTTCTGTAATACATTTTTCGACTGAATTGCACAAAATATAATTTATCGCTCTCTTCAAAGACTTTTTCTATAATATCCTATCTTCAGTGGTTTGGTAATTACACATAAAGTTATCAGGCCATGAATAGAGTTAACACCTCGTGTGTGCGTGTGTGTGATAGAGAGAAGAGAGAGAGAAAGAGTTTGTGTGCGTGTGTGAGAGTATGTGAGCGTGTCTTATCTGTCTGTGTATGAGTGTGCATTTAGATAATGCCTCGGTGACCATTTGTTGGCGAATTTCACAAAAAAAAAGTATCCAAAATATTCTTGAATCTTGATTAGAGATCATATTCTATTTACAATAAAAATTGCAAATGATGATACGTGACGTTTTAATCTTAAAAATTTACTCAAATTAATTCATAATAATTTTTGTTATAATTTTGTAAATTAATTAAAAATAATGAATTTAATAAAATGTCTTATCAGTGTATTAAAATGTTTAAATATTTTTTAAATAATTTGTTGCTTTTCTTTTAAATTATAATTCATATTTATATGAAATATTGAAATCAGTTGCTAGTACTAGCAAACGGCACTTCGAGCACAGAACCAAAATTTGCTGTTGTTTCTAATGGCACTTGTCATAGACAAGTCCACTGATTTTAGAAGTCAGTGATTTTAAGATAAGGGTGCGTCTCTTATTTTTCAGTAGCGCCATCTAGATCCAAGAATACGACTTAGCTACACACACGTCACAGCCCTTTTTACGTTGCGGACTTCATTCATGTATTTCATTCACTGATCACAGATCGTAATTTAGACCTGAATCAAAGAACGATCACCCCTGATCCAGTACTTTCAGTGGTATTACTCTCGACATGGAGGATTTTGTGACCACGGCAGAATTATGCTTGGGCCAGTCACCACACACACGAGGAGTCTTCGGCCGGCGGGGTTCGAACTCTCAATCCATGGGACGCGAATCCAACTATTCCGGCCCTTGAACTAAAATTTAAATAAATTTATCCAATTAACTGAAAATTTAGATCTGAAAATATTAAAATAGTATATTATTTAAAGCAATTTACAAATTTAAAGTTCTTGTTCATCAGAAACTGAATAAAACACATACAAATTTCATTTATATAATTTATCGTACATGTGAGATATTGTGTTCACATTCACATGTACAAATAGTTTACCAGTACAAATAGTCAGTTACCCATGGATAGATGTATCTAATCCATGTTGATGCACATTTTAATTTTGAAAATGACAACGTACGCCATTTCATCCATTTCTTTTGTGAATGAAATACCTAACAAAACACTGAACAAAATGGCGAATTCAATTCCAAAAATTATTTTTTCAGATATGAGAAAATTTCTGAATTTGAAAAAAAAAAAAAGTTGAAAATTCTTTGAATTTCGAGATTTAGTAAATTAAATAAATTTAAAATAATAAATTAAAAAAGTATGAATAAATTTAGGTTGAATGTATTAAAAAAAATATTAATACAAGTTATGAAAAAAAATTGCAAAACTATTCGTGAAGAAATATTTAAAATAATTATTGCATTGTAATTTATATTGATTTCAATATCATAAATCTGACATATAGTCATGAACAATAAACTTTCCTGATTAGGTTATCTATTTGAGTTGATCTTGAAATCAGAAACGAATGTGAAATTTCAGGAACAATCTTGTACTTGATTGCTTGTCTTTAACTATAAAAGTGCAACGAATTGGTTAAGAATCACTATTAAATGTCTCCAGTTTTATCTGCAATATCATAAATCTGACATATAGTCATGAACGATAAACTTTCCTGATTAGGTTATCTATCTGAGTTGATCTTGAACTCAGAATCAAATGTGAAATTTCAGGAACTATCTTGTACTTGATTGCTTGTTTTAAACTGTAAAAGTGCAACGAATTGGTTAAGAATCACTATTAAATGCCTACAGTTTTATCTGCAAATAAGTAACTCTACTAGAATTACTACTTTACTACTTTAATTATAGAAAAATAATTTTTTAAAGTAAAATAACAATTACTTCTCTATCCCAACTTTTATAATATATTTCTAGAACATTAGAAATTAGATAGAATATCTTGTTTTTAAAATATTTTAACAGATCAATAAAATATTCGTCATGATTTTGAACAAGAAGTTTCTGTCTTTTAAAATTTGTTTTATGTTTGTAAA
This sequence comes from Argiope bruennichi, assembly GCF_947563725.1. Taxonomy (NCBI): domain Eukaryota; kingdom Metazoa; phylum Arthropoda; class Arachnida; order Araneae; family Araneidae; genus Argiope; species Argiope bruennichi. The sequence continues at coordinate 104,974,692 of NC_079160.1, read as the reverse complement.
AAGGAATTTTCGTAATTGACTTCCATCTGAGCATCTGTATGAGAATTCGCTAATTCAAAAACATAATGAGCTCGAATTTTGTAATTCGATATATGGTCCCTAAATATAAATTGATGAAGCTTTAAAATAAATCCGTCAGTTGAAAGATCACGCGTTAAAAATATTGCTTTCAAGTGAAAATTATTCTAGAAAGTATAAAAAAGAATATTCCCGATTTTTTTTAAAAAAAAATTATCGCCAAAAATGCTTTTTTTATTTCATTTTTAAATGGAAAAAAAAGGGAAAAAAAAAGAAGAAAAAAAAACTTTTTTTTTTCTTTTTACAAATTTAGAAAAACATAAAAATTTTGAAAATGTATACATGAAATAAAATTTAGATAGAAAGTAAGTGTTATAATAGTACAAAACGAAATATTTTAAAGAGGTCACAGTGAATTTTTAAATAATTAATTGAAATTTTCCTAAATACTATTGAAATAATTTCCAAAAACAGGGAAAATAAAAATTTTACTTAATTTATTTTTCCGATAATAATAAAATTTTATGTTTAATAATTAATAACTATAATGATTTTTCACAAAAATTAATTTATATGAGATATTAATCTTAAAAATACATTTTATTAATGCACTCGTTTTTAACTATAATTTCATTTACTACTTAGAGAGCAATATATCTGAAGACTATTAAGTTTTCCCCTATATATATTTGTTGATTATCAGTAGCAACACTCGAGAGTTTAAAGGCCGTATTTAATTTCTTTTGTATCACACTTACTCTAATAATAAACGATAGATTTTAGACAACCATAACCGGTTCCAATCAATGCATATCGTTGTTTGGGATTCCGAACGAATACTAAACTCCGTTGTTATAGCAACCCACACCTTCACCCATTGTTCCACAATGCATTGCGTGTCAGTGAATTATATTTTCTTTATTTAATTCTGTATTCAGCTGCTTGCTTAGGAGTGTATTACATTTCGCAATTTGTTACGTGTATTTTTTTATTGCAAGAAATGCCACGAATGAAATTTCATTTTTTTTTTCCTTCTTTTTGTGAATGTCTTTTGGCCTTCGTGGTTGTTTATTTGTACTAATATGATAAAAATGTTGTTTTGTCGGTCGGATGTTTTCTGCTTTTCAGAATAGATCAAAGCTAATACTTCTGTTTCATAGAACTCTCTAGAATGAATGAATCGATTCTATAACTTTTTAAATTTCATTTTGTTTCTTTCTGCTATGGCATTGAATTTCAAAAAACACTTTTTTTTTTTTTTTGTCGATGAAGATTATTTTTTAAGTTTTAGTATTATGAAGATTTTAAGAGATTTTTATTTGATTTAATTTGTTTTATACTTCTGAGAATCGATATTGGTTTAAATCGATTTTTCACTCTTAAGTTTCGATTGTCCCTGGGTTTCGAAATTTTGTACACGTATGACAATTATTTTCAAAGATTCATTATCAATTAAACGATTAATTTATTAAAATTTCGATACCATACCACAGGCGCTGATAACGCATTTAGAACTTTCATTATCAAATAATAGATTAATATAATTAAATTTCGCTTCCATGTTCTAATTGCCTCTAGTTTGAGAATTCGAGAGAAAAATGTTCTCAAAATATTTTAATAAATTACAAATTATAGAAAATAAGGAAAAAAAAACTTCATTTATACCATTATTGAAAATGTGATTTTAAGAACAGTTTTTAAATAAATTCATTAAAGGCAATTAATAATTCGATTCGTTATGAAGTCAGAAATATATCATTATTTCGTAGATTTCATATCCACTATGGTTTGTTGTATGTAAATTTGTATTAATGTAAAATGGAACCAATTAATTCCATTACGCAAAATAATACATATACTATTTATTTTTTGATGAATGCTACTTTAGTCTTGTACATATTATTTAGCAGTAGAAAAATTTGCATATACTTCAAAATGTGTTGTAGAACGTGGCTTATTTGAAATTAATGAAGCTATAATGAGCATTCGATTTATACAAACTGAGTCTAAACAATTTTAAAGTTAAAAACAGTTGTGATAATACTTAATACTGTGATATACTTAATAATTGTGATACTGTGATATACTTTATAATTTTTAAGAAAATGTATAATAAGCATTAGAAAATAAAATTAAAAGTTTTGTAATAAAAATGTTTCCGTAATTCTTAAAATAATAATTTCAATAAATATGCGAGAAATTTTAATATACAGAAGCTTGTTTGCAAATATTCTACAATAAAATTTCAAAATAAACAGCGAAATTTTATCTGATGATTTCAAAGAGTATAAAAAGTTTTTTTATTACTTTTAAAATATTTTTTATTACTTTTAAAATATTTTTTTATTACTTTTAAAATATTTTTTTATTACTTTTAAAATATTTTTTTATTACTTTTAAAATATTTTTTTTATTACTTTACTAAAAGAATTTTTTTTTTACTTTTGTACTTGAATGTTTTGTACCTCAGTAAATTATTTGAACGAAGAAACGCCTTTAAAAATTGGTAACTTGTATTTACTGAAAGAAAAAGATTTCGATATATTCAACTATCAAAAATAAATTTGTAAATATTTTTTTTTATTTTTATTTTTGATATCGATTTAACAAATATTAGTTACAATTATAGACAATGGCTTAACATTTTATTAGTACATAATTTAAAATATAGCAGAAAAATAATTCGATTTTTAAAAGTTCAACTGAGGTATGTTCTATTGTATTTCGAAACTGGATTGACTTTTGGAATTGTTTTACAATGCTAGTCATAATTTGTTATTATTTCATATTACTCAGCCGTTTTAATTTTTTTTAAAAAGAAATTCGTGTGAGAAAGAAAGATAACAAAGCTTCCATTTTATTATTGTAATAATAACAGAAACAACAGATGTGCTGTGCTTTCTTTTTAACAGAAAATATCTTCCAACACCTCCGCTTAAAGCTTAATCATAATCACTGTTGTAAAGCTTCGTTTACTTTAGATATACAAGCAGACGATTCTAGTGCAGACGATAACATCGGTACCTGAAAACCCTTTCACGGTAAGGTGGTTCATACTTTTCCGCGCAATCACGTCCATTTTCCAGAGCCGGAGAAGAGGAGGTCACGTGATCCATTCCATGCAAGAGGAAACAATGTCGTTGTGCTCTCGAAATTTGCTGATGATTTTCTTTTTATCTCCTGCTCTCATCTCTCCCGGAAGAAGGCCCGGCGAACTGTAACCGCAACGGGGTTCTCGATCCCGACCGAGTTCATGTGCCGCCGGTTCTGATCTAGTTTCGAATCGTGTGACCTGTCCCAAGGACAGTGACGAAACCATTTGGTGGGTGATTAGTTAAAAGGTCACGATTGGCACCTAACGGTTTTGAGGGTGAGTTATTCAAAATAGCCAAAGAATGTATTATAGATAACCCATTTTTATATTTAAATGGATTCTGAAATAAGTGGTTGTTTTGAACTATTGAGATGGCGGAAAACAACTTCGAAACCCACTTTCATTAGAATAATTCATGAACTGATTTCCTATTTCAGGAATTCAAATTCCTTTGTTTTCTGAGAAATACAGAATGAAGTTGTTCATTCAGTGCCTTCATCCGCTGTAAGATGACTTTTTAAAAAAACTTTCCCAAAGACAGTAACTGAACAATTTGATGGGTTATTAATTAAAGAAACTACCTTATAGCAAGTTACATTTAACACCTATTGGTTTTGAGCCAAATGATAAATAGTCAAAAAATGTATTTTAGATAACCCATTCTTAAATTTAAATACATTCTGAAATGAGCTGTTGTTGTGAATTGTTGAGGTGGCGAAAAACAATTTCGAAACCGCCTTTCATTAGAATATGTAAGCTAATTTTTGATTTCAGAAATAATTTTTTTTTTCTGAGAAATACAGAATAAAACTGTTCAAGCTGCGCCTACATCGTCTGTAAGACGACTTTTTTAAAATTTTCCCAAAGGCAATGACGGAAGCTTTTAACAGGTGATTAATTAAAGAAATATTCTTATTGCAGATCACGAGTAGCACTTAACGGTTGGTGAGTTATTCAAAATAGTCGTAGAATGTATTGAATATAAAACATTTTTAAATTTAAATAGATTTTAAAAAGAGTGATTACTTTAAATTGTTGCGATGATGGAAAGCAATTTCAAAACTCCCTTTGTTTGAATTAGGACTCACTTAGAATTTAGGATGGATCTTCAAGTTTCAGATTACCAGAGTCCGTAAATCCCCGGGGGTCACCTCGAAATGAGGATGAGATGCTTCTGGCATGGCGGTTGGATCTCGCCACCCTGGAGTGTACACAAATTGATGGGGGATCTGACTCCTCCTATCGATGACGGGACGTACTTCCTTCGGGAAAGGTTGTACCGTGGCCGGTGATGGCCCTTAGGACTCAACCACAGTTCCCACCAGTGTTGCTGTTATGGCTGTTATTCAGTTTTATGGTTTAAATCCGTATGCCTTCGTGGCGGGTCGGAGAGTCAGAAGGATGACTAATCTAAGTCCGTAAATATATATATATATATATATATATATATATAAAAATAATATATATATATATATATATATATATATATATATATATATATATATATATATATATATATATATATATATATATATATATATATTATTTTTAGTCTGTCCGTTTTTGTTGATAGGTCTTTGAACATAATAATTTGAAATTTTATTTGAACTAAACGAGTGAAATTTCGTATATATCTTTACAACCAGTTCGTAGGATTCAATCAAATTACGAATGAAATCCATATACAAGAAGTCTGATTGTCTGAACTCAAGTAAACACTGTAACAACAGAATATGCAGAGCTAAAATTGGATGCACAAATTTATCATCTAAACTTATCCATATTAAATTTTGGACCAAATCTGCGAAGAGATTGATCATCTGTTTGGACTTTTGCGTGCATGTTACTATACTCCAAAATTGCAACAATTTCGATAAATAAAATGTACTATATAATTTTAGCATCTGAAGCACATATTCATTTCAAATTTTGGGTGAAATCAGCTAAACAGTTGTCTTTCCATCCATCCATTCGCATGCAGTAATGATAATTCAAAAACACTGGTATTTTGTTAATTGAAATTTGGTATAGGGTTTTAATTCTAAATTATGTGCCAAATTTGGTTTCAATCAAGTAAAAAAAAAAAAGCATCCGAAAACATACTTATAAAAAAATTTTGAGCAAAAAACATTTTCTTCGTGGTATTAAGAAGTAAAAAATGTTCCTGACAGGGGCTGTGAAATTAAAAATCTGAGACGTACATAATGCTCAGGGCCTCACCCAAAGCCAAATGTAATTTTTTTCTTAGGGAATTGCGAGAAAGTTTCCGAGAAGACCATTCTCACTGATTTTGTAAAGTCAAAACTTAAGCAGCTCAAGATTTACCTATAAAAACCTTAACACTAAATTCGAAACAATTATAAATGAATTATTTCGCCTTTTTTAATTAGTATTTTATGTTCCTTTTCAATTTCTCGTATGGAAAGTATAGTAATCGTCACAAAATTGGTATTCGAGATTTTGACGATCCCCACGTTTAAGATCGTCTGAGTTCGAAAAACATATTTTTAGAAAATGTCCGTTTGTCTGTCTATCTGTATGAAAGATGACTTGAAAACAATTTGAACTAGACTTCTAAAATCTGGTATGCGGTCTTTATGCCGAATTTACAGATTTCTATCACATTTTGTGTAAATCAGTCCAGAGAAAGTCTTGTGGGGAAGCTTTATAAGCCAGATAACAGCTCCTGGACCGGATTCATTTTATTTATTGGAGTAATGTGGAAGTAATGTGTGTGGAGGGAGAGTAATGTGGTGAAGCTTTATAAGCCAGATAACAGCTCCTGGACACGGAGTGATTTTATTTATTGGAGTAATGTGGAAGTAATGTGCGTGTTGGGGGAGTAATGTAGTGAAGCTTTATAAATCAGATAACAGCTCCTGGACGGGAGTGATCATTTTTGTCTAGTGGTCATGTTACTGAGCTGAGAACTCAAACGCTGCGAGTTCAGACCTCGATATTACCAAATCACTACAGTCTGTCTGTCCAGCTTTTTAAATATAATTTAACGTGATAATTACAAAACGAAGAAGGCTAGATAGATAAAATTTGATACAGAAATTTAATATTTATAGTCTAGACACTTTTCAAATTTCGAGCCAAATCCAACTAAGGGTTGACTTTCTGTCGTTCTATGCTTTCAGAAACATGAGAACGTAATAGTTAAAAATGATTTTGACTTAAATATGTAAAGTTTTCACGGCACTTTCTGACTAAATTTGCAGTTTTGTGTCAAATGTTTGTTTCAATCAGTTTAGAAAAACGCATCTAAAACACAAATTCAATTTTCGGTTACTATTAACGCATGTCAGAGAGTAATCGTCAAAGAGTTCGCCATGGATGACACGATCGATTCAGTAAAAATGTTAAATTCACAGTAAAATTAATATTGTGTAAATATTGTACACCAATGGCATGTAAGGCGTTCTCTGGCATGATATGTTTATTAGAGAATACTTGACAAAATTTTCTGTTACCCGTTGGTTTTTACATTGTGTTGTTATTTCTGATTTGAAATTCTTGACTTATAAGAGTGAAATAATACAAACGCATGCGTTATGGAAATTGCAAACTCATTGCGAATTGGAAATTACAAAAATATAATGAAAAAATTATATTAAAACGATTTCTGAAATTCAAATCGTTAGATTTTTATTGATGTCAACCAAAGTACAATAAAATTTGTAGATGCTCAGTAGCCTATTAATTATTTACTGATCACAAAAATATTGACATACACTCAAAAACTGATTTCTACATCTGCAGCAACTAACATTAACACACGGATTGCATTTTGTAATAGCTACCAAAAAAATTTATATACTTCTGAGAAAACATGATACAAGACAAGTCAAATTGAATGCATAAATCTCAAAAAAATTTTGTGTAAACTTTGGCATTTAATTCGAAGATTAAGGTAGGTTGAACACTTAATTCAACCAGGATTTTCCGAACTCATCTTTTCAACAGACACTCAATCTAATTATGTAGTTACAATTTTGGAACTCCGGATAAGAAAAACGCGCTCTTTACTGATTGCATTCTTAGATTTAATACATTTTCTTACCAAATTAATGGTGTTCTGCAACTTTGTAACTGACTTTTTCCATATTTATTTCGTAATGTGAAAGCTAACTTTTACCTTTAAACCACTTCACTGACCAGTTACATGCCTTATACGCCTGACTCAAACAGCTTTATATATCTGGACACCTGTATACGATTGTAGTTGTTGCCGTCACATGAATCCTAACAACAAGCTATTTCTGCATGAAACTACTACATCTAACAAAGCTAGAGAACTTACATCTTTAATACAAGGACGAATGAATAGCACCTCAAGTGATTTGTGTGTGTGTGTGTGTGTGTGTGTGTGTGTGTGTGTGTGTGTGTGTGTGTGTGTGTGTGTGTGTGTGTGTGTGTGTGTGTGTGTGTGTGTGTGTGTGTGTGTGTTTCCTGTTTTTCTGCTATTGGCAAATGTTTTTGACGTATAAAAGGACAGTTTCATACCGATTTCTTAATTTTTTAAAGGAATATATTACATTTATTCTTCACTTTTATTTCTCATTTGGACTTTAACTTGTTTCTGAGTTTCCACCCTTTCTCTCCTATTTTTAAAAATAGAACTTCTGTTCAAAGATTGAAAATATAAAATACAGTTAACCTTGTTTAATAAACCCCTCTCATAACGAGGGATTTGACTGAATAGAATTGTAGAACGCAACTCCGAGAGGTTTGAGCAAGTATCGGTGAAGCCTTAATGCGTGAAATTGTGTCTATAACCAAAATTATGGGCTAGAAGTGGATGGCAACGATATCGATGAGTTGGTAGAAGAACGTAGTTACTGAGGTGCTTGTGGTACTGCATTCTGTGGCACAGCAAAAAAGTTGCCGAGGAAGTGGTCCAGAGAAGAGGAAATAATACACTCAATAGAGTAACAACCTTCCGTTGAAATAAGGGAAATGCTGAAAAGCATGGGAAATTATTGCATTGGTTATCGAGAAGAATCATTCTAATCATTCAGTAGCTATAAGCTCTACAAATTCATTTAACGATAAAGCTGTGTCTCATTTTCATGAACTTTTGAAGCAGAACCTTAAGACATTTTTTTGAAAATATACATTATAAATAACAAATTATATTATTATAATTTTTGTTTGAATATTTTATTTTTCGGAATGGAAAAACTTTTCTTACTTTGCATCGATTCCTATGAGCTGAAGGGGAAAAAAAACTATTTTGCTTAACGAATGTTTCGCATTATGAATAAGATTCAGCTATGAATTATGCTCTTCAAACAAGGTTCTACTACAGAAAAGTTTTGATGGGCCACTAAACTGAGAGGCTAATAGGAGGATGAATATACAAAGAGCAAAAGAGACAGAAATAGATGGCGTATATGTAATGTTTCATTTTGATTAACTCAGAAGTTATGAAATATTGTAGAATCAAATTATAGTTGCTTACCAACAATCCTCCTATAACTAGTCTTTCAGCTTTTCAGACATTGACTGGTTTTTGGTATTTGTCATATAGAAGTATTCATTGTTAAGTATTACCACATATTCGCCACATATATATTCGCCATATATACCACATATTCGCCACATATATATTCGCCATATATACCATATATTCGCCATATATACCACATATACCACCTATTCGCCATATATACCACATATACCACATATTCGCCATATATATATTCGCCATATATACCGCATATTCGCCACATATATATTCGCCACATATATATTCGCCATATATATATTTGCCATATATACCACATATTCGCCACATATACCATTCGCGAGCTAATCATTAGTTATATAGTAAGAATCTTGTGCAGTAATTTTTCAGTTTTCTGAGTAAAATATAAAATAAACTATTTTATATTTTACTCAGGATAAGTCCGATATATTTTTAAAAATCCCTTTAACTTATTATTGAATATAGGGCTAAGAATCTGTAATATTGCTTCTCTCCGCCGTTGGCCTCAATGTAAGAAAGCGAGTTCTACAGATATTTTATTGGATGCTGAATTGATGCCTACTCAACTGTCTTTGATCTAAATGCCTTTGGCGATAAGAATGAAGGTTCTGGAAAGTTCAGGAATTTCGGCGATAGCTCTATCAAGTAAAAATCCATAAATCTTCTTAACACGGAGACTATAAAAACCAGATAGTTAAAGTGAGAACTAAGTGAGTCAATAGTCGAGTGAATTCGTTCTTTGGAGTGTTGGTCTCCAGTGGGTTCTCTCCGAGCGTTTTGTGCTATTGTGGTTATTTAATAACAGTTTAATGCTTGTAGGTGTGCTGCTGATTGTTACAAGCTCTGTTTTTATGTATGCTTCTGCTATGATCTGCTTTTATGTATGTTTCTGCTATGCTGTGCTATCTATACGTCGTATTTTCTTTGGAATAAAGCATCGTTATCCATTATCGAGCTTGTACAATTGTTTTCTCTTACACTTACTGGATAGATGATTTCTATAACAACAATAGCATGATAGAGTACATGTTGTCTAATTCTCCCCCCCCCAACCTCAAAAAAGTATTTTTAATGTCGATCACAAACACTTTTCCGTCTATTGCCTGTTATTATTTAGGCATCACATTTTAAGGTTGTGGTATTGTGCACATCGTGTTTTAATACGCTGTCAATATCAATAAAATAATCATAAATCTATAAAAATATTATTGAAATTTTATTCTGACCACGTGTCTTATATAAATGCTGTAAGTAATTTTTTTTACACTTTAATTTCTTAGGTATCTTATATTCTCGCATTGTAAAAATATAATAAGGGCAAATCAACAAGATTAAATCAAAGGATATGTTTCAAAAAAATATTTACAATAACTAAAAGACTATATTTTTTACCTTTTTCTTCTTAACATTTGATTCTTCAGGAAATATCATTTTCAACTGGTTTCAATAAACCAAATGCATAATTTCTATACACCACTTTTTTCACACTTTAATTTCTTACAATCTTATGTATGTCCTTTATAAAAGTAGAATAAGGACAAATCAATAAAATTAGATCAAAGGATATGATTCAAAAAATTTATGCAATTATTTAAATATTATATTTTTACTTTTTAAAAAAATGTTTAGCATTTGGTTCTTCAGGAAATATTATTTTCAAATGCTTTCAATCAAACAAATGCGTATTTTGTTGACAAATGTTTTTCACTTTCAAACAGACAGCAATTTTTGCGTCTCCAATAGATACAGAACAAATTCTTTTCTATATCAAAAAATACATTTCATCCTGTCTCCCGTCTTCTCTCTCATGTACATGAGGCGAGTAAACATTGTTACTACGTTTTCACCTTTTCCTTTATACCTCAATTAGATGGAAGCATGTCTCTCTGCTGCTACAAGATTAATACTTTTTCTTCTGCAAAAGAAAGTCGAACCCAGACAGACATTTGCTTTTGATGTTCTGCGAGAATTTCATCTAGAAGAAAACTGCTATCTTCTTTTGTCAGCCAGCGCTTTATTGCGAAACTTCTCGACACAATAAACGCAAAATATATATTTTTTGAGAAAGAGATCCGTTTTTATATGTAGCTCTGCAATTGTTTTTTAAATCAATTTTATCTAAATTTTCTTACTGTGTATACCACTTCTTGGCTAATGTTTTAAACTTATTAACTGACGTCTGTTTCCATCGTTTTTGCTACACATCCAGAAAAATTTACTCTGCTCCATTTTGAATTTAATCTCTTTATTCGCTGTTTTGTGTTTTAGTCTCTGATTTTAATTAGGGTTATCTTTTTCACTTTTGACTGCAGCTGGAACGTGTGCATGATTTTTCTTGGTGATTACTGAGATAATGTGTCTGGATGTCTATTTTTAATGAAGTTATGAATTTTTATTCATATTAAATGGATAATTATATATTTCTCTTAATGTATAAAATTATATCTTAAAATTAATTTTCCAATATTGACCTACTGGTAAAGCTTTACAATCTATAATTATTTCCTACTAATTTTTTAAATTTTTTTTTATTATTATTTAAAAAAAACACATTTTAATTAGTAAATAGATTATTTCAAAATTAAATTTTTGTCGCCAAAAAGTATTTTCTATTTTTTTAATTGAAGTAAAAATTACTTTTTGTATTTATTAATTTCATTTCCATATATTATTTGAAATCAATTTGAGAGTCTACTAAACTGAAAAATGTCAAAATTATCTAAAAAAGTGGGTAAAAAAAGATGCACAAAAAAAAAAAAGCGCTAAATAGTGTCCCTAAAATTTTCCCTCACTCTACCAAATAAAGACGTTAAAAAGTTGTTTTCTCGCAGTCTCTCTAAGGAAAGTATTTTGCGGGGAATAGGGTTAGCCCTCACTCCCCGCAAAATACCTTTATTAAAGAGAGTGAGTGAATAACTCCACTCCCCACAAAATTGTGGACCTCGGATTAGGAAGAAAACACCTTACACCGTACAACAGTTAAGAAATGTTTAGTATTTTTACTGAATCTATCGTGTGATCCTTGTCAAGTTTTTTGGCTATTAGTTTTGATTATGTGTTTAAGAGTGCACGAACTCGAGTTTGTGTTTTAGACGCCTTTTTGACAAACTGATTGTAAAAAAAAAAAAAAAAAAAAAAATTGATACTGAATTAAAACTGCAATCATGAAATCGTATATTGATTTTCATATATTTAAATCATTACGTTTTTCAGTTATTATACTTAAATGCTTATGAAAGCACAGAAAGTTAGACTGTCAATCCTTTATAATATTTAATTCAAAATTTGATATGCGTCTTCAATATAGTTGTATAGATATTCAAATAACCGAAGAGAAAAACTTCCTTTGAATAGAGTTTGCTCAAAATTTGATAGAAATCTACAAATTTGGAGTAAAGACCATGTACCAAATTTCATCCCTCTAGCTCAAAGCGTTTTTGAATTATCTTTGCCACGGATAGAAAAACTTCCTTTGAATAGATTTTGCTCAAAATTTGATAGAAATCAAATTTCGAGTAAAGACGATGTACCAGATTCATCCCTCTAACTCAAAGCGTTTTTTGAGTTATCTTTGCCACGGATAGATAAACTTCCTTTGAATAGATTTTGCTCAAAATTTGATAGAAATATATAAATTTAAGTCAGATTCATCCCTCTAGCTCAAAGCGTTTTTTGAGTTATCTAGATAAACTTCCTTTGAATAGATTTTGCTCAAAATTTGATAGAAATCTAAAAATTTGGACTAAGGACCATGTACCAGATTCATGCCTCTAACTCAAAGCGTTTTTGAGTTATCTTTGCCAAGGATAGAAAAACTTCCTTTGAATAGATTTTGCTCAAAATTTGATAGAAATCAAATTTTGAGTAAAGACGATGTATCAGATTCATCCCTCTAACTGAAAGCATGTTTGAGTTATCTTTACCGCAGATAGATATATTCTAAGCATGTGTTTTTTTTTAGCTCAAAATATTCTAAAATGTGAAGATTCTTCAAAATTTCAAGTACGAATTTTTTTGACGATTATAACACTTTATACTTCATACAAAAAAAAGTAAAAACCTTATAGTATTTCTCTTTTTTATTAGATTTGGATTCAGATGTCATCTAATCATTTTTCTCATAAAAAGTATTTTCTTATTTTGAAGACATTTAAACAGAATTAGCCAACCAAATTCATGACATGACCATCTAATCAAATTCACCATATTTCTGATTTTTAACCTTAAATCAGGATGTTTGTGTTTTTTATGTAGTAGAATTTTGGAAAATGATGAGTTTTCTGTCTTCTTCTATAATAGAAATTCTACGTTTTCATACCACTAATGATCTGGCATAATTAAATAAAATCTTCGATATTCAGAATTTACCGAACATCCTCAATATAACTCTCAATCAAGGATTTCCATATTGGTAAGCCATGATGGCATCTATTTTCCTGAAACTTTCACTTCACCTTTCATCTGTTTTATTTATTTATTTATTTTATTATTATCATTTTTCCAAAATAAAATAATTTTGACTTAAAATGCTTCTATTAATGTTTTTGACTAAAATAAGCCTTTTTCCTTTGCCTTTAAAAATAACCATTTTGACTGAAAATGCTTTAATTGATGTGTTTGTCTAAAATCGGTATTAATGTTTCTGCCTTTAAATTTAAAAATAAAAATAATTTTGACTTAAAATGCTCCTATTAATGTTTTTGTCTAAAATCGGTATCCATGTTTCTGTCGTTGACTTTAGAATTAAAAATAATTTTGACTTAAAATAATTTTATTAATGTTTTTGTCTAAAATCTGTATTAATGTTTCTCCCTTTGACTTTAGAAATAAAAATAATTTTGACTTAACCCTTTAAAGGGCCTTTTTTTTGTAGTCTTATTATATTAAAATATTTTAGGCTTAAAATTAGAATAAGAAAAGGGATTTATTTAGCTTATTAGATAAATTTAATTTGATTAATTAATTAATTTGGTTAATTAATAATTGAGTAACATATCAAGACACATCATTTTGTGTGAGATAACTGAAGCATCTAAGTTTCTGTCTTTCTAAAATAATTTGTCAGAACTTATGCCAACCTACATAAATTCATACAAAGATTAATAAATTTGGTGGGAAGCATACTTCCCACGGCCTTAGAAAGTGTTAAAATGCTTCTATCAATGTTTTTGACTTAAAATGCTTCTATCAATGTTTTTGTCTAAAATGCTTCTATTAATGTTTTTGGCTAAAATGTTTCTATTAAGGTTTCTGTCTGTTGTTTTTCTTAATGTTTTTGTCTAAAAATATGGATTTTTGAAGCCTCAACAATGATTATGATCTATAATTGAACGCCATTAAGAATAATTTAAAATTTAATTTATATTTTTATATGAAATGCATCTTGTTTTCTGGATGACGACTGTACAGAAACTATCCTATGGCTTGCTATCTCTGAAAGTATTAAAAAAAAAAAGCAAGCCTTGAATCTCAAATTCACGCAGATTATCGATAAGTTAATGGCAATGTCTTGGAAGTGATCAGGAAGGTGAATTGTGAGGAGATGAAAGAAGCCTCCGCTGACCTTGTGCCTGGGTCATCCATTAGGCGGGTCACCATAACGACCTCCACGGTCCCGCTTTGGCGGCTTCTGATATCGTGAACGCTCCCTCGTGACATGGAGCCTCATCATCCACGTGTGAGGTCGCGCTTTCCCCTGCGTTAACCTCAAGTAGCAAGTACCTGACAGAAGACAGGAGAAATCTTCATCTACAACAGGTGGACTTGCTGATTCTGAGTTTTTAGTAAAGATACCATTCTTTTTTTTATAGCGTTTCATAAGTAGGCAGATTACCAAAAAAGATTTAACAAATTGTTAAGTGAATTGATTGTACAAATATCACAAATTTTTTAATGTCTTCTATCGAGTGCATCAAAAAAAAATGTATACACACTTTGAACCATCACAGAAACTGTGTTTCCCGTGCTACAAGGTTCAATTTCTGGGAGAAAGTAATTTTATCTTCAACATGTGGTAGCAGAATTGTCGCTCTAGCTATTCAACCCAGTTAATGGCAAGGAAGTAACTGCAAGGTGGCGGACGTTCGTTTGAGCTTTGAAGCGCGGAAGCAAGTAATTAAGTGGTACTGGAAGTTTGAGAATGTTGCTGCAGTTGTACAAAAGTAAATCACTTATGAGATTCAAGCAGTGTGTGCAGAAATCCCATTAGACACGTTGGTACTATGTACGGAATCAATGTTGACTCATACTCAGCAATGCATTGATGCTGAAGGCGGCTTTTTTTTAACAGTAATCACATTTGCATCAGAAAGTGTATTCATGTTTCAAATTGGACTTTAAGCTTTCCATTTCCAGTAATTGAACCTTGTAGAATGGAAGATAAATGTTCTATGACGTTTCAAAGTGTCTATACATTTTTTAACGCACCCAATATTACTTATTCATTTAATCCATATACCCAAATGTTACCATAAATCCTTCGCTAATCTCAAAATCTAATAGCTATCTACATTTATTGATATTTTTAACGCATTACAATTTAAATTTTTCTCATAGATTACTCAAATTAGCTTAGATTAGCCACTACAAATATATAATTATTTCCGAAAGCTGTCCCTTGAAAATTATTTTTTAAAAAGACGAGTTTGATTGAAAGAGAGAGTGAGAGAGAAAGGAATGTATTATTCTTTAAGAGAAATTTCCGCGACCTCTGACTGCTCTTCAAAATTACGAGACTCGTTCCAAAATAACTCTAATGTTGCTTTAAAACGGGATGTTAATATAACTAAACTGAACAGAACCAACTTTTATCGAAAAATAAAATCTTTTCCAATAGTTTCATGACTGTTGGAATAATACGGAATATAATACAATTTTCTATTTAGAATAACTAGTTCCATCTTCCTTTAAATAGTTTTTCCAAGTGTTCAATGTGTTAAATTGTTTTCATAAGTTTTCCAACACATTGAAAAGTACATATTTCAAAAATGTTCCAATGCATTTAATCGTTATGGCTATATGTGCTCAGCATTTTATAGTATTCTATATTTCTTTAATTACTATTATTGGGTGAATATCTATGCATTGGATCGATAAATAAATCTCCTAGTTCCAATCTGACCAATTTCTCTAATTTTCCTTTTGTATGAAAATTCATGACTCTTAAATATGTCATCAATGATTTCCTACCTCTCCTCACATTACATTACTTTTTTGAAAGAAATCTTGAATACACTACTTTATTGTACATTATTCTCTACAACTGAAAAGTTTGACAGATTCCCCAATTTCAATCATCGTACCGATTTTGCAATTTCATTTTATATAACATTTCATGATCAATGAATGTGTCATCAATAATCGGTGTTTCTACATTACTCTGAGTTTGCAAGAAAAATCTAAATATGACAGAGTGCCACAACTTCAATAACTACACCAATTTCGCCAATTTACTTTATTTTTTCTCTGTAAAAAGCGAAACTAACTAATCAGAATGCTCCACGTTTTTTGTTTAGCTGTTTGACAGTAAAAATTTAATGCTATTACTATTATAAGAGAACAGCTGGTCACGATTTAAACAAAACATGCATAATTTTGTTTTTCATTTCGAACTCATTTCGTCTTTGGTTTATTATATTCATTTAGAAACTGGCAAACAGTTTTATTTTAAAAATTCATTTCTTTGATTCAACGTATTTTCCAGCTTCGTATTCTTTAAAAATTCGTATATATCAATATTCTTGTTTTTGTAATACTTTTTCATAATGCATTATGTGTATGTAAATATTGAAAAATAAACTCTTTATTAACCCAAATGAAAATTATCCAATAATAACAAGAATTTCTTTTGTAGCTTATTTTACATTTTGCATTATGATTTTTAAAATCTATATCTAGTCTTGAGCGTCTAGTGAAATTTAAATGGCTAAAGTGATTTATGCATTTTTTTACTCTCTTATATTCAAAACTTTGGAACAAAAAATATATTGTTTTTGATTGATAGTTTTAAAACAACATGAATCAACTTCAAACTGACTTGCAAGAAATACATAAAGTAACTTATCGGATTTCCGTCTAAAAATATTTTAGTTGAAATTTATATAAAAGAGATACTATGAATAGAGAATGGACACAATTTTAATCCATAACTTCGAATCGAAAATTCGAAACAATTAAGATTCCATGTATATAATCACAAATTTTTTCTATTTCAGTCATTGGATTCAAATGTACTTAACTGGATTAATCACTTGTTTAATTAATTAATAACTGAGTTAGTCATTAATCATTGGTTTTATAGGAAAAATTTCCTTAATTTTTAATATATTGTTGTGTAATAAGTACATTATAGTTGTTCTGAAAATATTTTTTTTTTACAACAGTGTATTTCTAGTTTTGTACATGTAATTATTCTTTTTGGACAAGTTCTGGTAATTTCTTTCTCCTTTCGTGATTAAATCTGATCCAATCTTCAGCGAACTATTGTTTGTCCAGTCAAACAAACATTCCGATAATCAATCATTTTGTTGTCATATTCATCTGCTCTTTTTTGTAATCAATTGTTGACTGAGCATAGCGATATATGCTTCTCATTTCTGTTCTTCTCTTTCATATTTCAATAGTTGCTAATATTAGAAAAATATATGCCAAATTTGCATCACAAAGACAGAATAAAAATAGTAGGCATATAATTTTGAAATCAGGAATTCTTCGTGCATATGGAAGATAGAATAAAAATAGCAGATATATAATTCAGAAATCAAAGATAGATTTGATATTTTAAAGGCTGCACATAATTCGCCGTATTCAAATGGTTAAATATTCTTTGTATGCAAATCACTTGGGTAGATTGGGTCTTCTTAAATGCAACCCGAAATTCAATATATTCAGATAGAGCAAAATTTATTATATTATATTCATTTCAAAATTCGTAAATTCGGTTAAAACTTTTATTCGCAAAAGCAATCCGAAATTCAGAGTATATTCCGTTAGATCAACAGGTATACGCAACTCAAATTTCGTTGTATTCAGATAGATCAGATAAACTTAAATCACGAATTTTGTTAATACATTTTAATGTTGTGAAAACTTTTACTGGACAGTCTTCTCTCAGATTCTTCATAATTTAAATGCAAAAATAATTTAAAAATTCATGCAAAATATTTATTTTAAATGAATTGAATGGCTAGTTTGGGCTAATTTTTCTCGTAGTTTTATCACTTTATTAATTCGTCATTATATATATATATATATATATATATATATATATATATATATATATATATATATATATATAAGTATTAGAATCAAGTTAATAGGAAAATCAAAAAAATCAAATAAAAATTAAACCAAAAAAATTATAAAAAATATAAAAAAGAATCCGGCCTGAAGACTTTTTCAAGGGTCACCCTCAGGCAGGGATTCATAGAAAGGGATTTTTTTCTGTGAGGAAATGCAGACATTTGTCTAATAATGATTCCTCGTGACCCGAAAATCCCCTGAAATTATGCCAAGAGATATACCATTTTAACAGAAAGGAAAATACAAAACAACAAATAAGAAGAAAATAACCACTACAAAGTAAAAATACAATAACGAAAATAACAATAAAAACAAAAAATAGCACTAAAGGAAAAAACGAAAAGGCCAGGACATACCATCAACAGTCAAGGAAATTTTAAGCTACCGATTGTGATTCCCGCTTACTAATGGTAAATTATGTAAACAAATGTAGGCTCCCAGCGCCATCTATTGAGTGATCTAATATGCAAGGAAAGTTCTATTTTCATTTAAGCCAAAGGATTAATCCCAAACCATACCTTGTTTAATTAAAAAATTGACATTACAGTAATTCTGTAATAATATATATATATATATATATATATATATATATATATATATATATATATATATATATATATACACAATGAATGAAACAATGAAAAATAATAAGCCTGTCTTATTTCAGAAAGTAAATTATTTTAAATTTTGAAGAGTACTGCGATTCCGAACAGTGCCGATTTCTGTATCTGCGCATGCACAGTAGTCAAACATATATTTATTCTGTTGTTTTGTAGAGGAAAGGAAACTGTTTTTTGACCTTACCTCCAATCCTTTCATAGTCGTTAGAAGCTAGATTTCAAATACTTTATCAAAAGTCTGGAATTTGAATTTTGATTTTAAAAAAGCATAAAAGCAGTAAATAAATTAAAAAAATGTTAAAAATAAGAACACTGAATTTCTTTCATAAGTAAATAGGAAGGCAACGAGTTTGGGAGTGCATTTTTTTTAACTATAGAATTTCATATTTTTTCTAATTATTATCATTTAAATTCAATTAATACGAATATATACGAAAGTAAGAAATACAAGAAAAATAATCAGAAACATTTATTTTGAAATTTGTTTCAGTTTCAGTTAACTAAATATTTATAATTAATTTGATTGTATTGAAAACTCTAATTACTACTTTACATTGCCCGATTAAAAAATTAATCAAAATCAGTTAGAAAACCCAAAATTTATTCCCTGAGAGCGAGCATATATTGTACAATATTGTATGTTATTGAACAATAATTACAATATTTAATAATACTGTTGAATATTAAAAAAATATTATAATATGGCATAATATTGTATAATATTGTACAGCAGGATGTGCTGTCTGGGTGGTAAAGGGCATCAAATGAGAAAAACAATACATGCAATTTCACTCTCACAGATAACTAACTGCCGTTGGTAATTATAGTAATTGAAGATTTAATTTGTGTTTTAAATGAAATTAGATTTTTGAAATGAATGTCAGATCTTACACTTTCCACCGATATATCCGATTACATTTCATTAATATTTGTTTTTAAATATATCATTTTTATTGAAGTAAGATAAAAATAAACTTTTTGCTTTCCTTTTCTAAATCTATGAGTGAGACTCGAATCTGAACAATAAGTTATTAGAATTTTAAGTTAAATTTTTAATAATGAAAATCCCGTAGGATGTCAAAATTTAGAAATATTAAGATTTTACTTCCTTTATATATTTACTCAATTGCAGACGAATTTAATGGTTAACCTATATTTTATATTAAAACTAATTTCAATACCAATGCAATGTTGACACATTCCCCCTTTTCGTCGGGTTTGGCGATCGTTTCGGGCGCTAGAGAACGCTAGTGTCGTTGCTTTCCCATGATGAGTCTTCACGCTGTTTGATGGGATCGCTGCCTGACTGGAATCCGTAATGGGCCTCCTTTTCATCGCCAACAAAACATTGACCACGCTTTGATCGTGACACCTTCTTACGCGCTTTCACTCATTCTTTTATTAAAAAATAAATAAACTCGTGGGACTCGACGACTGCGCACAAATCGATCGACGGCTAGAAAATAAAAGCTGGCTAATAATGTATTACGAGCTTTGAAAAAAAATAAACCCTCAGGTTTAGGTTGTTGTGATATTGATCGCTTTGATGAAGATTTATAGTGGTACTTTGACGCTTTGCATGTTGTTTATCTTTTGATCAGTGGTGTAAATAAATGCTCATAGATGGCAGCACAAAAATTTATCGTTTCGTTTTTAAGTGGTTTCGATTTATGAGCTTACGATCATTAAAATCGCAAATCGAATTAAATTTCATGAGCATATGTTTGTGAGAGGCTTAATATTTATCGCATTATTCTGTGTAAGTGGCATATGCGACGGGGATTTATTTAATGCAAAGAAACAAATAATTGTCATTTCAAACATTTATCTATCTTTCGAGCATTTTATGAATTATGTTAAAAGAATAAAGAAAATAAATTAATCTAATTTTTTTTTATTTTAAACCATGTGATATAAATTATTGATTATTACAGCATTTATTGAAGTATTTTTTAAATTAATGCGTGTGTTTTTTAAAAATTTTTACATAAAATGTTGATGTAACGTGAATAAGTTTAATTGTATTTATATTTCGAGTATCCATTCAAAATGTTTTATGTAGCACAGCTTTGTCGCAGCATTGCGTAGCAATATTGTGACCCGGTTTTGTGAATTTTAATTAAAAATGACAGCTAAGTTTTTCACATTAAAGCGGAGGTAAGTTTTCGTCTCAAGAAAAAAGTGAAAAAATCTTTATGAAATATGTTTAATTAGGTAAAAGGAAAAATTATAGTATTTCTTACTACATTTATTTCTATTTAATTGTGATTAATAAAGCATTACAAAAATTCAAATATATAAAAAAGGAATGATTTCAAATACATAGATATATATGTGTGTGTGTGTGTGTGTGTGTGTGTGTGTGTGTGTGTGTGTGTGTGTGTGTGTGTGTGTGTGTGTGTGTGTGTGTGTGTGTGTGTGTGTATTAGAATGTGTCATTTCACAGACGAAAAGAATATCGTATTTCTCACTTTCGTTTTCGTTTTCCGTTTCGATTTCCGTTCTTATTCGTTTGCCTGGAAATCATATTAATGTTTCTGCAACACTTTAATTTCAGTTTGTTTGATTTTATGGCGTTTTCAACAAATGCAAAGAAAAACATTTATGCGCGATTTCTTTTCTCGCATTCGTTATCAGTGCATGCGCGCGCAGTCTAATTTGTCTCCATTCTGGAATTGGTCATTGGCCAATATCTGGATTACACTGAAAAGAAAAATAGTTAACGACCCTGAAAGCTGAATCGTACCATAGAAGATTTTATGAAATAATTAAATTCTACTGAAACCACCAATAAATACAAAGGAAAATTTCATACTCGATATTACTATTCTTGTGTTTGTTCTGTAATACACTCCTTTCACTAATATATATCCGTTGTCGGATTTCTCCTCAATCAATTTGTTAGCAACCAATTTCTGAATTATTGAATAAAATAATAAAATCGTTTACGACTCTGAAAAATAATATCAGAGTCATTTCAAAAAAAGAATTTTTGGAACATCAAAATTCAAATTATTCTACTGCGCCATTAACAAATACAAAGTATACACTTATACGTGATATCGCTTATTCTTGTCTTTGTTCTGGAGTATGCTCATTCCTTGAATACAATCGGCTCTCCAATTTGACTCTCATTTTATTTGTTCAGTAATTGATCAATGATTGTATTGAACTGAAAAAAACTAGTTATTTACAGCTCTGAAAAGCGGCGCTGGAATCATTGAAGAGAAGAATTTTTCAATCGACAAAGCCCAAAACGCTGTTTGGCATGACCAACAAATGCAACAAAGAATCTTATATTCGACGTTACTTCTTCTTGTGTTTGTGGCGGGTTCGTTAGCGGAACATATATCCTCTGTCTGGTTTGCCTTCAATCCGAACTAGTTGTGAACAATCACTGAATATACTAAATAGAAGAAAAAGTTATTGGCGACTGCCAGAGACAGCAGTAGAGCAACAAATACAAAACTTCATCTTTTTTTGATGCCACTTTTTGTATTTGTTCAAGATAATGTCAGAATATAGTCAGCTATCCGATTTGTTGACAATCGAAACTGGCTGGTGAAACATCACTAGCAAAAATAACAAAAACGTAATTAATTATTTATGACTCAGAGAGACAGCACAAAGTCAGTGTAAAGAATTTTTCGATTTATCGAATTTTAATTTATTATTCGATATGATATTCTGTCTTTCCATCTGTGAACAAAATATTTGGTTCTTACATAACATTAGTAGAGTTCTTTCAAATTTTGGGCGAAATCCGTTTGTTCCTGTGATCATGTCTCAATTAACATAATTAATTAAAAATAAATCGTAAATATTTGGATGAATTAAATTTGTTTACTTTAAATTATTATTTATTAATAGAGTTGCTGATCTTTAGCATATTTTGGGCCAAATCCTCCAAATAATTGATCGTCTGTCAGCCTGTACTTTTGCATGTGTGTGAAAGTAATAAACCAAAAATACAATGACTCAGAACATATGAAATTAGGGATGTGGTCTTTTATCAGAATTGTAGATCTTTTAGAAACAAAATTGGTGAGAAATCTTAGATTGAATCGAAATGCAACCTAGATATTTTGTTGTTGTTGTTGTTATGCTATGAAGCTGAAAACATATAAGTCAGCCATGTGACTCTCCGCCCCGCCACGAAGGCACACGTATTTAAACCATAAAACTGAATGACCGGACCGCCCCAACAGCAACACTGGCGGGAACTATGGTAAGAGCCTAAGAGCCATCACCGGTCACGGTACCTTCCCCGAAGGAAGTACGTCCCGTCATCGACGGGAGGAATCAGATCCCCCACCTATTTGTGTACCCTCCACGGTGGCGAGATCCAGCCAACATGCCGGAAGCATCTCATCCTTATTTCGAAGTGGCCCCCGGGGGGTTAAACGTATAAGTAAGCGAAGAAATTTTAAAGTATTGTATAAGTAAGTATATGAGAAAATTGACGGGAAGATATTACCTCTGGTGACTATTTTTATTCCTGCATAAATAATATTAGAGTGTATCTTTGTGTGTTATCAGATAATCATAACACACAAACAAAACACACAAAAAAAATCACAAACCTTAGAGTTAATGATTTTTTTGTTGCTGTTCATTGTATACTCAGTGTGTGGAATTGAGTGTGTGGTTTGGTTGCATATTTTCAGGTTCAACATTGAAGGATCGAACATTGGACATCCGATTCCATCAGCTATTAATCTTTCAAGGGCCTCACTGTTCAGGATTTTTTTCTTCTAATTCAGTTATAAGTTACTAAGAATAGATTTTTCTAAATCCTTTAAACATCTTATGTAACCTGAAAATATAAATGAGAAAAAAAAAAAAAAAAACTGATGAAAGTAACAAATGAAAGAAGCCATATTTAGCGATTTATTTATGTGATGGCTTTTAATATAGCTGCTAATATAAATCTAACTTAAATCAGTGACAATACCTAAAGAAAAAGAAAGAGTGAAGTAAATTATATAATTTTTAACTGTATTGAATAAGTGAGTATCGGATCCACAAGGTGAATCCATTTAAGTCACGAGACTAAAATGGTAGGGAAAATTTGCCATTTTAAAGATATATATTCTTTTAAGTTGCCGATTAGAAAACTTCTGTGGAAACAAGCACCCAATTACATCATTGATTGACATCATTTTTACATTGAGAGGTAGTATCTGAGATAAAAGTCTGACTTAACTCTTACAATAAATGTGAAAAGGAAGAGTACATACTGGAGAATTTTTATGTGAAATTAAATGACCAAATACAAAAAAAAAAAAAAAATGAATTGATGAAAAAAAAATTATACCACATTAAATTTGAAAAAAAAAGACCCCTAAAAAGAATGTATACTTAATGTTACTGAAATATAAATGATGATTAATTTATTTTGAATAAAGTAGAGTAAGTTAACTTCACAAGTGAAATGAAAGTACAAAATTAATTTGAACAACAACAACCTAAAAAATTATCGGGATATACCCGCAAGTGACCTCTAAGTGGTTGCTTTCTTTGCCTATTTCATAATCCGGTATGCATACTAGTAGTTTGGTATGCCAGAAGTGGTATACTAAACGAAAGCCAGTCAGAAACTTGGATTGTTTTTTTATTAATCGGACAAGAATCGATCTGAAATCGGAACCTATGTTAAGAGTTCCGATATTCGTTTCCGAACAAAATTAATTTACTCCAATTCTCGGGATCGTTCACAAAATGGTCTCTAGTTTGATGTACTGATTCTGTATACCAATAGTTTAATAGATAAGTAATAGTATACAAAATGTATCGGTCAAGAACATCAATACTTCTTTATTAATCGAACAAGAAGAGATTTAAAATCTCTCTTGCATGATGAATTGAGATTCACGTTTCGGTATAAATTTAATTTGCTCCGAAAACATATTAAAAAATATACAGGATCTTCCCCAAAACTGCTTTTAATGGTTGTCTTTATAGCCTATTTGATAATCAGATCCTGTACGCGAATAGTTAAGTGTATCAGAAGTTATTCAAAATGAAAGCATATGATAAAACTCAGATACTTCTTTATTAATCGGACAAGAATCGATCAGAAATCGCCTCTATATTATAAGTTCAGATTTTTATTTTTCTTCTCCGTTGTTAACCACGCTTCCAATCAAGTATGTCCTTAGGAGCTATCATTCGTCTTGGTCTTTCCAACTGTTCTGAGAAAATCATCCTTTCTTTTTCGAGCGATGCCTTCAAGGTTCGTCTTGCCGATAATGGATGCTTTGCAAATTGAAAGTCTGCGTAATTTCGGCCGCCGCAAAACTTTTCTTTTCATCTTAGCTATTTGGTTAGAAGGATCACAAACAGTCTGGGCGACTTTTCGCTCACAAATAATAACTGCGACTGCCATCGGGGTTGATTGCCACAGACAGATTTTTTTTTTAAGAACTGTGATTTTGAGTTCACAGTTCTTATTTTATTTATTTGTTTGATGAGCTAGGAATGTTTATTTGATACCCGTTGTTTAATTATGGCATTGTTTATCGGTATCATATTTAGATTGCACCCATTTCGCATTTGATTTCCGGGAATATAATTAAAGATAATGTGCTAAAGTGATAATGGGTGCAAATTGTCGTTAAAAATGAGAAAAAGAGATCAAAGTTTTGATTATTTTATTTTGATCTTTTATTAACAAGTAGATCGGCGGGAATCACCCAGAAAAATAATTTGGGGGCATGATCTCATATTTATAGAAAAAGCATTGTAATCGTCAAAAACTTTACCTTTAAATAAATTTCCATGTCTGGAACAGACCACCTTGCGTTCGGAAAACAATTTTAGGAATTCTATCTGTTTCGACTGGAATGTAAAAATGATAAAAAAAATAAATACTATAAGCCATATCCACAGAATTTGATGTGTAGCCATTCCACCGAATTTGTAATTTTTTTTTTTTTTTTTAATTTTTATAAAAATCTCTTTGTGGGAAGATTGTCTGTCCGTAGATACTTTTTTATCCGTGGGAATATGTTTATTCAAAAACACAAAGAACAGCAAAGAACAGGGATGATGAAATTAAGAATATGGTTTCCTTATTTAAAAATATATTGTTGATCTGAATTGCATTTCAGACCAATCTAATTCTGTCAAAGATTTGATGGTCAATTGGTTTGTTTAGTAATGAGTATAAGTGTAATAATTCGGAAACTCGACGACATAGCTAAATTAAATTTGGTAATTCTAATGTATAATCGAAAACGGCGTTTACTAAACAGTAAAAAAAAATTAAAAAAAACGTACTTTATCTCAAAATGAAGTTTATGTTTTGCATTATCTGATTGCTAATGCTACTCACTTTATTCGAATCCCAGATTCTTTGCAATAAAATAGATATTAACAAAATCAAGAAGCTAAGAACCATTTTTTAACCATATTTTTTCATTTATGGAATATTACAACAGCTTTGCCACTTTCGCCAAACTAAAAAAAAAAAAAAAAAAAAAAAAGGTAAGAACGTTGTCATTTACTTATAATTTTGAATTACAAACGTAAATATAACAATATTGAAGATCAAAAATGTATCTTTTTAATGACACTAATATTTTAATCAACAAATTAAATTTCTATTTTTAATGATTTTTTAAAAATTAATTTAACCATATTTATCATCAATTTAGGTCGCACGAAATAAAAATAAAATTAAACCTGCACGAGAACGTTACGCGGGCATGAGAAAAAAATGAGCTCTTATCAATTAAAAAAAGCTCAACTTAAAAAATAAGTTAAATATTATTGCAAATGAAATAAATATAAAATATCATTTTTTTAAAGTAAATGCAAAACACAACTGCAATTGTTCTTGCAGCAAATATTGTAAATCAGTATTAACTTTGTTCCTCACAATGATACGCAAGGCTCCCAAAACTGTTGTTTGTTGCATACTGTTTGTTTCAGGGCCCCGAGATAAGTACTTTCTGACAATTCTGATTCGCTAAGGGATTGCCGAAGAAAGATGAGCCGTAATTACGTCTTCATAGTAAATTGCGCAAATCATTGAAGACAGGAGAAGTTTGCATGCCCTAGGGATACAAAAACAATGGAATCTACTGTTAGAAGTCATTCAGAATCAGAAGATATTCAATATCAGTTAACCCTCTGTTAGTATAATTGGTTAGACTTAGAGTTCGACATAATTTCGTTATCAAACTTGCAAAATGTTCATTAGCTTGTCAAAATTCTGGCATTTAGCATAAAGATAAGAAATGAAATTTCACTTGAAAAATATTCAAATTTCGTTGAGTAAGATTGCAAATGCAATTTAGTTGATTGGAGCATTTGAAGAGTTATCGCCTGAAATAACTAAAGTTAGGCGATTATTCTGTGGAGCGTATATTGCAATTAACGAAAGGTTAACGCAGATAAATTAATATTAAATAATAACTCGCAAAAATGGGAGAAATTACTTAGGTGGAAAAGATAGTGAAAATAAGCCGTTAATTTTAGCAAATGTTGTTTATTTTCTCCACTGCTTTTCGCTCAGAAATAATAATCCAATTCTTCCATGGTGATTGCATGTCATTCCAAGAATATTTTACTTTATTTCCCCTATTTTTAAGAGGGGAAGGGGAAAAAAATAATGCTATGAATAAAACTCCATTATTTTATTTTATTTTATTCATTTATTTTTGTATAAACATAGAAAAGATCATTTAGGTTGAATTTGAAAATATATGTTAGTTAATATAATTTAAATTTTTTTAATTAATGTTGTTTTCTCGGCATAATTTCAAATTCGTCATATGAATATCAGCTGCTTGGTATAGCTATCGTATATTGGGCTTTGCCTCGAAGTCCTGGAGTAACTTCAAAAATTCGATATCAAGTTAACTAAGATTGAAAAAAAAATGATCTTTCAGTTTTTAGGATTACGGCAACAGTTTTTCAGTGGACATTTGTGTAATAAATGTATACGACATTTTTTGCCCTAAAAAATGTGAACTAAATCACTATCTCAGTTTTTTTTTTTTTTTTTTTTTTCCCCTCATAATATGTTCAATAATCAGAACGACGACAAAGTCCTAGACTAGCATCAGAAAAAATATTCAAAATAAAAAAAATAAGTCCTTATTGTGCTCAAAAAGTTTTTTTTTTTTCCCCTCATAATATGATCAATAATCAGAACGACGACAAAGTCCTAGACTAGCATCAGAAAAATATTCAAAATAAAAAAAAAATAAAAAAAAAGTCATTATTGTGCTCAAAAAGTTTTTTTTTTCTTTCCCATTTTTGTTACTTTCTGCAATTTTTTCTTTTAAAATTCGTTATTATAGCAGTTAAAGAATATGCATTTCTCGAGTTTGACACCAGATGGCGCCAGTTACATGAAATCAAAACTGAATTAGATTAATCGATTGACTGACGATTAATCAAATCTGAAGAATCTCAAATGTCTAGCTCATCAAGAGGTAAGTGAATAATTGATTATGAAAATCCATCTTCACAAATACGAAATAAGTCACACTAAAAAAAGTGTACCATAAAGCAAATTCTACGAACACGACATCGAAAATCCCACTTGCAACACTTCAACTATAAAACCGCATCTCAACGATAGAAATCATCTCCATTTATGAATTAGAAAATGTTAATGATTCTTTGATCTTTTGAATAAATCGAAACTACCAAATGAGAGACGCATTTCCCAGAAGCTCAACGTTAATTATTCAAATACTTATTCTTTTATTACCAACTATTTATTCAGACAATGTCTGTAGAAAATTCAAAATAAGGTTGAGATACATTGTTTCTTATATTAAATAGTTAATATACATCTCTTCAAAGCATCCAAGTAGGAGAAATAAAAATACTATCCCTTGCGATCATTGCCAGCATTTCTGAGAATTTGATGTTAAAGAAAAAAAGTTTTATGTCTAGACATGTTTAGACAAGGAGCGCGAATTAAACATAAAAAGAAAATACTGAATCCTTTATATTTTTGACTTTTAACATTAAGTACAAAACTACCATTAATATAACTAGTAGTTGCAACATTTGGTATATGCTGGATTTTAAAAACCAGAGGAGACATATGAATTTTGATTGAGTTTAATGTAATTATTCCATTTTTAAATTTAATTCATTTAATTAAATTAATTTATTTCCTTTTTGTTAAAAACTGTCTTTTTTTTCTTCCTTGACTGGCATTTAAAAAAAGGCGTTTCGAAAAGATTCTTTTAAATTTATTTAATGAGAAAATTATTTATTTTATATTGAAATCTTTTTTAAAATAAGATAGCGTCTTTTTTTTTCTTTTTTTTTTTTTTCAAGATTGGCTGGAAATGCTTTCAAATATTAAGACAATTTTGACAGATTAGAAGATAATTTTGATAAACATATTTATAAGTTAGCGTCTTTTATTTTCAGGAATGGCTAGAAATGCTTTCAAATGTTAAGACAATTTTGAGAAATTAGAAGATAATTTTGATAAACATATTTAAAAGTTAGCATCTTTTATTTTCAGGAATGGCTGGAAATGCTTTCAAATATTAAGACAATTTTGACAGATTAGAGGATAATTTTGATAAACATATTTTCTTTATTTAATTTAAATTATTGACTAGATCAAATTGTATTGTTATAAAATTAGCTGCTGAAAAATTATCATAATATACATTAATGATAAATGGAAAAATCTTTATTGGTCTATCTTTATAGAATTTAAAATCAGTATTTATCACAGATCGCAAAATCAATTATATAACGGACACTCTATAATCCGACACTTCACTCAATTATTCTATACTTTGCTAATCCGATCTCTCTATAATCCGGTCTTTTCTCAATCCGACCACTCGATAATCTGGCACTGTGACAATCTTTAACGTCCAGTAATCCGGCTCTTTGTTAAGCCGGCCTATCTATTATTCGATATTTTCTGAATTCGATCTCTCTATAACCCGGTTTTTTGCAAATCCAGCCCTCGATACTTCGGAACTACACTAATGTGGGGCCTCCAAAAACACGGCATTCTCAGAAAGGAGGGTAGGACACTTATAAGGAAAAGATGTCATGCCAGTAGTACATTTTGTTATAATTTATAAGTTTGGGATTAAAATGCATTTTTAATGAACATTTATTAATCCGATGCTTTCGGTAATTTGTCAGCCTTCTAGTCTAATATCTGCAGAATTACTAAAAGAAAACTGCATTCTAAAATTTTGAATGAAATTTAGAAAGCAAAAGGCACTCAGTTCAGGCCATGTAGATGTCTGATATTGCAATGAGGAACCAATTCGAAAATAAGTTTGAGAGATTATTTAAAAATATTTCTTTATAAAAAAATTTGTACTTCAACAATGAAATTAAAAGCAATCAAAGCGAAAATATTAGGAACATTTCAATTCCCCTTTTCGCGTATATTGCCAGATACGTCGTTTAACCCTTTAAAGGGTCATTTTTTTCTAGTCATATTATGTTTAAATATTTTTAGGCTTGAAATTAGAATAAGAAAAGGGATTCATTTAACTTATTAGATAAATTTAATTTGATTAATTAATTAATTTGGTTAATTAATAATTAAGTAACAAATCAAGACACATCATATTGTGTAAGTTAAAGAACTGAAGCATCTAAGTTTCTGTCTTTCTAAAAAAAATGTCAGAACTTATGCCAACCTACATAATTTCATACAAAGATTGATAAATTTGGTGGGAAGCATACTTATATATATATATTAAAAGAAAGCTACAATTGTCCAAATCATTCAAGTTCCAATGTAGCTGCAATTTGTAATTAAAAATCTATTTGGATGCCTTTAAAAAAATGTAAAAATAAAGTTTTGAGAGATTTACATAATGCAGAGCTACAATACATAAGCCTGGAATTTAATCGCCAACTTTTTCTTTCCAAAGAATGCATTTCATTATCGAAAAATATTTCATCCAGTGTGAATCGTACTTATCTTATCAATGGCATATCCACTAGCACAAAGTGGCTCCCCGATTGCACGCCTCGAAAACCGATGAGAATTCTTCATCGCTAATTCCCAGCAAAGGCAAGCAGCCCAAACAAACAGACAAATAAAAAAAAAGATATCGGGAATTCCTCCTTTGTAGTATCATCTCCTAGAACCCGTCCCCAACCATTGTCTGAAGCGAGCGAAAAATCCTTCCCATGTAACACTTACAAGGACGTTCAATCAATTAGTCCTTCTCACGCTGAATGAAAATCCGAACGAGGACCTCAACCCCTTTCACTTTTTTACGCCATTTCGGCCACTTTGTTTCTTTATTCTTTTATTCTTTATTCTCTGCTTGCTTGTTATTATTACCTTTGCCTTCTGCCGATAGGAACTCGTTTATTCAAGTTTTTCACCTCTGGGCTATTGCTCTCTGTTGGATCTTCGAAGACCACATACTTTACGCTGCATTGCACCACTCGGGCGCGAAATCTTCTTCCTTTTCTTTTTCTTCTTTATCTTTTCTTTTTTTTTTAAGCCGGACCTTTAACTCTTTTTCTTTTTCACCATTGCCGTGTCCTATACCTTGTGTTATTCTTTTTTTATTATTTCTCCCTCCTCCTCTTCCTCACTAGTTTCTTGTGTTGCGCATCGTTTAGGTGTCCTTTCCACCACCACCTCCTTTCTAGTTTCTTAGGTTGGCATCGTTTTGGTGGTTGCCCTTCCCCTGCGTAATGCCCGCACGCCCCCTCGTCGACAAGTTGCGTGGCATTCTTTTCATTTTTTTTTTTTTTCATTTTTTTTTCATTCGTCTAATTTTTTTTCTCTCTTTTTTGTTTATCTTGAAATTGTAGATCTTTTATGGGGGTTTTGCTTTCGTTCCAGTTGTTAGTGTGTTGTCCCAGGATTTATTTTGTTTATGTGCAATTTTTGTAGTTTGTTCTTATTTCTTTGTATTGTGTGTTGTTTCAATCATCTCTTGCCATGTGTAACTAACTGGTTGTGTAAGGTTATATGTATGAATTACTTAATAGCCATGTGTTGAATTTAAGCAAAAGGAACGAGTTAAATCCAATAATATTTTTGAATTGATGCTGTTAATTTAATTAATCCAGAATCAAAAATTAATTAATATTCTTTTAGATGATTAACATAACGTGTATGGTATTTTGGACAATTTATATCTATTTTCATCAAGCCCACTTATAGCTTCAAGAGAAATATTTGAATACTGTTTATGATAAATTGAAACAAATAATTAGAAACAAAGACTTTAAAATTTATATTTATTTAAAAAATTTCAAAAAAAATATGTATTTGCTTGAGGTTATGACTAGTAATTAATACAGCTAATGATAACATGTTACATTAAAAAAAAATTGCATTCCCAAATTTAATATTGAATGAATAATATGCAAATATTTGGGAAAGTTCAGGACAAATTTTTAATATCAGATATGTTACTTTAATATTTTATTTATGCTGTGTGAATAGGAATTTAAAGTATATTATATATAACATAGAGTAATCATTATATCATATTGTAGTTTAATACTTTTCATATTTTAATATCATGATTGATATTAAATTTTTCTATACACAATAAATAATACAAATAATTTTTGCATTATCTGAATTTATACTACAATTTAGATAATTTTGAAGGTATTTTCAATGACAATGAAGCATTATTTTAGTACTTTACGTGTGTTTTCATATTTTAGAATTTGTTTGAAAGCAAAATATTATTGGATATTATATTTTATATCATATTATTGGATATTATATTACTTACAATCATTTATTAAATATTGCTAGATTGATTGAATTTGTCTGTCAGTATAGAACCAGTTAATTGAAAAAGAATTTTTAAAAAATGGGCTCTATTAATATTACTTAGTATGCTATGCTTATTCAAAAATTGAGAATCAATATGAATTTTTGGATGAAATTTCTCAAAGAGAAAATGTATTCTTCCTAAATATATATTAAGCTGCCTTTACTTATCTATCAAACTTTCTAAAAGAAATCAAATATTTTTTTGTTCGTTCTTTGTTCAAGTAAACAATTGAAATGAAAATATTTTTTGCATGCATTATTTACTTATAATGTTTATTTATCGATGCAATGTGTGCCATTTATTTCCAAAAAAAAAAAAAAACTCTTTTTTTTTTTCGGGGAGATTATGTATTTTGATTACTTTTTTAATACATTTACATCTTATTTATTTAGTCACTTCAAAAGCATTTTTTTTTTAGTTGGCAAATTTAACGTAACAAATTTTCATATATTTGACATAATTCAAATCTTTTAGATATAAATTGCTGGTGTCCAACTATATATATAGAGAGAGAGAGATTTCTTCACATATTTTTATTAATCCATCCGTTTTTCTGTGAATAATGTTAATACTGGTAAAGATTCATTTCAGAATAGTATCAAAAAGTAGAATCGCTCATTTAAATCCAAATTTCTGAAACATTTTGTATTCACAATCGTCTTTCAGATGGAAAAATATCTTCAACTTGTTCCATCCAAACCCTTTTTCTCATTTCTGAATTAAAAATAAATAAATAAATAAATAGATATTGATAATAAATAAAAAAATATACAAATTTTTAATGGAACTACTTTTATTAAAATAATCCACTTGAATATTTTCTTTTTAAAATTTGAAGAACCTGAGAAATAAAGATTTTGTGAAAAGTTTTTCCGTCCTGGACGCATTTTTACCCCTAGAATAATAGGAATATTATCAATTGCTTACATTATCAACATGATCTTTTACTGTAGCTTTCTCAAAAGGAACATTTTATCTTAAAATTATCCAAAATAATTAAATCTTAATTTCGTGATAAAAGAAAATAATACTTTGTAAAACAAAATAATTAAACTCAAAGTAATTTTAAATTATTTTAAATTTTCCAAACATTAATCATAAGTAACTAAAAATATTAAAAATATAACAAATTTTAAATGATTTAACATAATTAAATTAAATTGAAAGTAATATACATAGTTAAAATACTGGAAACAGTGATCTTATAATAAATCAAAATAATTTAAAATTAGTTAAAAATAATTCAAATAGAATTCTATATTAATTAAAAAATAATGAATGAACCAATTAATAAATAATTCCGAATTTATAAAAATAATTTCAAAGTATTAAAAATCTTTAAAAAGTAATTTCAAAGTAATTCAAAATAAAAGCTAATCAACGTAATCAAAGTAATAAAATCAAATTTGTAATAAATGACAGTAATCTATGTAAGCTAGTTATTAACAATTTTCATAAAATTTTAATTTAAAATCGTTTTTTTAGGAGAATTTTTTTATTGACCCTGTTTGGGGTAAAATTTTAATTTAAAATCGTTTTTTTAGGAGAATTTTTTTATCGACCCTATTTGGGGTCACAACAGACAGTTTAAGAAAATCATAATATTAAATTTCCCACATAATCATACGTTTGCGTTTCGGCTCCTTTCAATTAGTTTACAACCCCTTCTTAAAAGAATTCTGACGTTATTACGTAGATCAAGTCCGTCGCAACTGAAGTAGTAATTCCACACCTTCGAACGCCTAAAACCTCCCTCATCCTTCACCTCCGATTTTATCCCCTTCCACCCCTCCCATTCTTAATGAACAATCCCAAAACGACTGCCCCCCCCCCGTTTTCCAGTATTTGTTAAGTTCGCTCCGCTCTACTGTTTACTTTAGGACGGATGCATCTGATTTACAACTCTTTAACTAAAGCACAACTGCTGACTGATTTTAATTACGCACCCGTTCCGTGTTGTGATTGTGACTGTAACTGAAACGGATGTCATGTAAATAGATACTTCTCTGGAAAGTAATTTCGTCATGTTCTCTAAGCGGCTGCTATTATGTATTAGAGTAAATAATGATGTAATTGCAATGGTGTACTTCTCTTGGACTTCTTTCTGTTAGAGCAATATGAGCTTTCCCCGCAAAATACATAAAGAACTGTTTTTCCAGCAAATATGTATGTGTGAGAAATGAGAAAAATAAAATCATTCCAACGATATGTAATGATCATTTAAAATTTTCTGTGTTTAAATGCTGAATAAGA
Organism: Argiope bruennichi; assembly: GCF_947563725.1. Classification (NCBI taxonomy): domain Eukaryota; kingdom Metazoa; phylum Arthropoda; class Arachnida; order Araneae; family Araneidae; genus Argiope; species Argiope bruennichi. Next base: position 104,940,135 of record NC_079160.1, on the reverse strand, counting down.
ATAATAATTGACTCTTACACGAATAGCTTTTTTTTTTTTCATAAATTATAACACAAAAACCAGTATTCTATCAATCTATATTCTCCAAAGGTAAATATTTAGTTCATCAATTATTTGCGAACAGGGTTTTTTAATACTTTTAATCGCAACTTGCATTTGATAGTTTGAAAATTGTTTGAACTTTGTTAGCCATGATCCTCTTATGCAAAATTTGGATTGTTGATGAGCATAAAGATGGGTTTACACTCGGCCAGTTATAAAACAGCCAGTAGGCAGAGCATGCGTAGAAAGGCTGAAAAATGCTCTTCCGTATATGGCAAGTACTTGTCCCGACTGGACAACAACATGCCGTAGTATTTTATTTTTGTCTTACTGTTCATGCGTTTGTAGAATTTAACTTTTTTTTTTCTTTCTTTCTTTCTTTCTTTTCTTTTTTTTTTTTTTTTGGCGTGAAAAAATTGATCGCTTATTTTCTTTAGCAAAGATTTTACTTATAATTAAAATGAACTTTTTAGCCATTTCCACCTTAGAAAATGTTAAATATCTGCCAACAGTTAGAGGTGCCATCATAAAAAATAACAATATTAGATCAAAAGGAATCAAAACGCCACGACTATCGCAAAATAGAGACGAGTGATAACCGAATTGACCACTAAATACGATACGTAGTGAAAAAGAAACATTCAGGGTAGCCAAAATGGCAATTTGTAGCCAAGTATGGAATGCCTGATTCTATTTTATGAAACTGAGGCAAACATAAATCAGTCCCTCTCTGCGCATGCGTTGTCTTACTGGTCGTCTTATAACTGGCCGAATGTAAACTCACCTTAACAGCCAGTCACAGTAACCCCTGTTTATACGGCTTAGTTCTGTGATATTGGGGTGACTGGCTATAATTAAAGAAAGAAAGAAAAGAAAAAAACTTGCACATGAGAAAACAGCGTAGTGAAATAATGTATGCTAATTTAGTCTTTTTATTCTTTTTGAATCCATTAGGAATTTGTTTCAAACATTTTATCACTGTAAAATTTTAGGTATAAAATGGAATCAAACTGATGTAAATTTTTGGATAGATGAAAAAAAAATGTGTTAGTTATAAAACGAAATGCACTTGTAACTTATTAATTTAATGATTGCAAAAACACTAATGTTAGATTCTACATATTCACATACTACATTAACATATGATTATTTAATCATAGGAATCTTATTTCTCCCTTGCAAGGCATACTTTTTAACATGTTTCAAAATCTTATTATGGTTGTTGTTAACCTCACTGCAACCATAGTACATGCAGGTTTTCCAGTTAATCTTTGTGTAACGTGTACATTGTAACTCTGCTATCTTTCATCAAAATTTTCTTAATAATGGTAATGACGCTTCATACATTCTATAATTGAATGATTCATTGGCTGCAACAAGCTTGCTGCACTTGGCTGCATTTGTCTTTTCAAAATGTTTTGTTTACAGATTTCTTCCTTTTTTTTTTTTTTTTTTTTTTTTTTTCTGAAATCAGTTTGGATAATATTAGATTTACTGTAATTAAGAAATCGGTTTTCAATGTTTTATGCAAAATAAGTGAAAAATATAATAGATTTGACAGTTCGTTACAACTATTTCTTGAATGTTTGGATTATGACAATGATGATAAAATTAATGATGGCTTTCCTACACAAATCTTCTTTACAAATTATATGGTGCTATACAAAATCAGTTGAGGAAATCGTATTCATTAATTGTTGGTGGGCTGGATGCTTGACTAATTTTTCGACTTATTAGAAACGAAATCTGAAAAATTTTTGGTACCATCGAACATTTCATGCAAAAAAAAAATGATTTACAGCCATGCATCTAAAGTCATTTCTGGTGCTACCTGGGAGGGGGGGCTTATATTACTGGACGTTCCATGCAGCGAACATACTCATTACTGGTTAGTACTCCCCATAAATAGAAATAGAACTATTAATATTTTCATTTTGCATACTGTGCCACCAGGTAAAAGAGAATCTGATCTGATGATTTCTCAACCCTGACTTCTCATTGGTTTTCATGTGAGTATAAAACTGAAGATAGATTTTAAAATTGTAAAAAATAAAGTATTTTGTTGTAAGAAACCAACTAAAAATTAACTTTAGAATTATACAAAATGAAGAATTTCGTTGTAAGAACTTTGATACCTGTAGCGTTGTATTCAAGCCATTTGCAGTAATACATCACACCAGTAAAAGTTAAAATGTGGTATCTAGATTTCATTTTTGTCTCTTTTTCATAAAAAGAAAATCATAGAAAAAAAGTTTTAATACTTAATGATCAAAATACGAATCATACAAATAATATGTGCTTGTTTTTTCATCAATCATTATAATTGAGCTTTTCTAAATACTTGTAGTTATTTCTTTTTTCCATGAATAACATTCTACCATCTGCTTGCTTCAAAAATCTGGCTCATGAACAAATTCCAAAATCAATATTTACGAATTTAACATGAAGATGGGAGAAAAATCCATAATCGGCATCATAATATGATGCTCGTACCAACCCCTCTGCAAAAAGCGCAGAACGGTTCCATCTCTCAGTCTCTACACAGAGTCCAATAAAAAAATCATCTTTCCGAACTACCTCTGGGTAGCTGCAACCGCCTGCCGCCCATTGCAGCAAAACCCTCCCACTCCAATATATATTTCCTGCAAAGCTGATGTAATATTTTCTCCCTACTGTAACATTCCTATTCTTGAGTTCAAGGTTCTATTAGTTGCACATCGAATCTAGATCCTGTTTCCCTAGCTGGGTCCTCCATCCCTCCCGAGTCATGGAGACCCCCCCCTCATCCCCTGGAAGATTTATAGGACAAAGGTTCTCCTCCCTCTCCCCTGGTGGTTTTCTGTCTTGTGCTTTATTTTTGTCTTGTTCTTTTGTTTTTGCGGGGATAGTAAGGAGAACCAAAATTTCGGCTTTGTGGGTAAGGTGGGTAATGAACATATCGAATTCTTAAAGCCCTTATAAATGTTTTTTCGGTTAAAAATGCCTTTGCAACTTGTTGATGGAAACATAATGGCGAAGATTTCAATTGTATTGATATAAAATAATCAAAAATATAATGCATAGATAAGAAATTCAGTACTTCGTAGGTAAAGTTGATGATGAAGATATCGAATTCTTAAGGCTCTTATAAATGCTGTCTTTAGCTTCGTTTGGAGATGTCTTTCAACTTGTTGATGGAAACATAATGGCGAAGATTTCAATTACATTGATATAAAATAATCAAGTAGATGATGCATAAAAAAGAAAATCAATACTTTGTGGGTAAGGTTGGTAATGAAGATATCGAATTCTTAAAGTCCTTATAAATGTTGTCTTTGGTTTCGTTTAAAAATGCCTTTGTAACTTGTTGATGGAAACATAATGGCGAAGATATCAATTGCATTGATATAAAATAATCAAAAATCTGATGCATAGAAAAGAAAATCAGTACTTCGTAGGTAAGGTTGGTAATGAAGATATCGAATTCTTAAAGTCCTTATAAATGTTGCCTTTGGTTTCGTTTAAAAATGCCTTTGTAACTTGTTGATGGAAACATAATGGCGAAGATATCAATTGCATTGATATAAAATAATCAAAAATCTGATGCATAGAAAAGAAAATCAGTACTTCGTAGGTAAGGTTGGTAATGAAGATATCGAATTCTTAAAGTCCTTATAAATGTTGTCTTTGGTTTCGTTTAAAAATGCCTTTGTAACTTGTTGATGGAAACATAATGGCGAAGATATCAATTGCATTGATATAAAATAATCAAAAATCTGATGCATAGAAAAGAAAATCAGTACTTCGTAGGTAAGGTTGGTAATGAAGATATCGAATTCTTAAGGTTCTTATAAATGTTGTCTTTAGCTTCGTTTCAAGATGTCTTTGCAACTTATTGATGGAAACATAATGGCGAAGATTTCAATTATATTTATATAAAATAATTTTAAAAAATGATGCATAAAAAAGAAAATCAAAACTTCGTAGGTAAGGTTGGTAATGAAGATATCGAATTCTAAAGGTTCTTATAAATGTTGAATTTAGCTTCGTTTGAAGATGCCTTTCAACTTGTTGATGGAAACATAATAGCGAAGATTTCAATTGCATTGATATAAAAATAATCAAAAATATGAAGTATAAAAAAGAAAATCAATACTTCGTAGGTAAAGTTGGTAATGAAGGCATCGAATTCTTAAAGTCCTTATAAATATTGTCTTTGGCTTCGTTTGAAGATGCCTTTGAAACTTGTTGATGAAAACATAAAGGCAAATTAATTGATATACAATAATCAAAAATACGATACATAAGAAAGTAAAATCATTACCTTTAATTTTAAGTTTCTTGGCATATACATTTGAAAATTCGAAATTCTCAGCTGTCTGTAACTATAAGTTTATATTACTAGAAATATATTAATACAAATTTTAGAATAAAAAATTTAAAATTTTTTATTTCTGAAATAAATTCTTAGTGCGAAACGCTGCAAACCAGAAATTTCTTTGTTTTTTAATTTTTTTAATTGGAAATGTCCACGCCAAGTCACCAATGCTTGAATGCAAGATGGCTCTAGTTAGATAAACAGTGCAAGAAACAAGTTACAATCGCTTTGAAGGTTATAATTAATACTCATTGAAGACTTGCTGTTCATTAGCGGTGTGAAAGAACATTTTGTACTTTGAAAAACATTTCTTCTAAAGTCAAATCAAAGTACAAAAGATCGTCCATCAGAAATTTCATCTGGTTGAAAAATACACAGGCAGGTATCCCTTCATTTCATCACTGTATGCTAAATTCCATTGTTATAAAATAAGACAACTGCTTAAGTAAATAATGCTATGAAATGATACTGAATTGCGTTGGTATCTGTAATGAATTCGCATTCCTTGTCGACAACACGAAGGACACTGTACTTTCAGTAGCAATATTTTTCCTGAATATAAAAGTCATTGAATAAATTGTAAGTATCTGACAAGTAAGAAGGATCTATGTCGCCCTATCTTTTCAACGAATATAAATAATAATAAAAAAAATGTTTCTTTTCAAACATAAAAATTTTATTTGTAAGCGTAGATATTCCTAATCTTGCTCATGTATGTTGTATAAATGGATCAGAGCAAAAATTAACACTAGACCGATACCTGCTGCAACATTGTTATGTTGTAGTATAGATCATTCCAACAGGATGTAAGTAAATGTATAGATCCTTCCAACAGAAAATGCATCTCGTCAAAGAAAATGGGGCCAACATAACTTCAGTACCGTTTCTTTTTCATCAAAAGAAATGCCAACCAATCTGGTTGAGAAGCCCCACCCCTTCTTATCTTTGCATTTGTAGTAAGCTCCTCTTCGAAGAACTTTATGCGTGCAAGCACAATGGAGTTAAGCAGGATTTACATTTAGTCAGCTACAATCCATCCAGTATGACCACAAAGGCTCAGAAACAAAATAGCAGCAAGTACTTGTCCTGTCGAGACTTGTCCGCTTTCTCAGTACTTGCATAATCTTGTTTCAGAGCAGGCTTGATCTTATTAGAATCTTATAACTAGCTCAATGCAAACCCACTTTTAAATTCAGCCTGCCCAAGCATCCAGAATGATCTGACTGAACATCGTCGTGACAGCGGAAAGCTGAGTTTCGAGTTTTTGGGACTAGGACTAAAACAGCAACATTCAAAGCCACGATTAAACCGTGCTCGTTGATAGTACCTTTCATTGTTGGAGTGGTGATAACTCGATACCAAGTGTAGTACGTCAACTTAAGGGAAAGAACCTGCTTACTTTATATGGTTATATCTTTGCTGTAAATACTTGTGGTCCCTCTATGGAGAATCTTCTATAAGTAATCATTCAATCCTTTCCAAAGCATCTGAAATAATTGCATGTCATTGTCCTGATGGCAGATTGAAGGAAATTGAAGTTGGAGTCATAGAGCAACCATTTAAACAGTCATATTCTCTCTCTGGAGATGGTACGCCCCGTTTATGGAGTGAGGGCAACATGTCCTCAAAACATTTTTGTTCTCATCAGGGAAGCGAGAGCTTTCTTACTTCTCTGACAACTTCACATCCACGAACTCATGGTAAATTAATTATGGGGATATTACGATTGCAATATTATTTACTAAAGGTGTAATAAATGTGTAAATTTACGTTTATTAATACTGTTATACAGTCAATTTCATTGCAATAAAAGTATCCCAATTTAAAAGACCAAAATTGTCGTAGACATCAACAGAAAAATCTTTTTAATTAATTTACTAATTTGTCCTCTGTATGACAACATATTTCATTTGTTTCAATTCAATTTTTCAGTATATTTCTTGAACACATATTAAAAGATAATCTAATTTAAAACTCGGTTGCAATTGTATCTGTAATCGAATTCTGTTTTACAGACCTGTTCTGTATATACAGAATGATTAGAAATAAAAGTATCCCTAATCAACTCATTATAGAAAAAAAAAATGCAGTTGTTATAAAAATACCATGAATCGATAAAACACAATTTAGAACAAAAAAGTACGAAAAAGATATTTTTTTAAATATTACATACTTTTTTTAAGTTGGAAATCTTTATCTTGCAAACAAGGATTAAAAATTTAAGATTTTTAAATACATTATTAATGCAGATACCCCAAAGCCTTGAAATTTGAAATTAATATAGTCACTGGCATTAATTGTTTTCAATGTAAATATTTAAGACAAATGATTTATACATGATTTGTTTCCAGCAATGTGAAGATTATAGAATATCTGAAGCATTCCTTAAATTGTGTTCCATGAATTTTGAAACACACTGCTTAAATTAATTACAAGTTTAATGTCTATCTGATTTAAGAGTGATTCAATTTTTTTTTTATTGTGTTTGATAAGTTGAGATTGATTGAAAATAGTAAAAGCGCAAATTTCTTTTGTCTTCAAGATTCAACAATAAAGATGTAATGTAATGAAGCTCAAAATGCCGAAATGTTCATAATAACATTATTTAGTTATTTTCTCAGAATAAAAACAAAAAAATTGATCGATTTAGAATAATGCTAATTATTTGGAGTCTTTTTTTTTTCCAAATTCGAATTGAAAATATTTGCTTTAAAGTATCATTAACTATTTATAGTTATCCGTAATTCGTTTTTCTTTAATGATAAGCAAATAAAGCTTGAATTTATATTTTCTCTTATTATGGTTGAAGGTCCAATCTTCTTTTCTTTTGCGAATTATTATGCAACATCTCAGATTTTTCAACTATCATAATTTAATCGGAGTAATTTTTCAATTTCCATATTATTTGATGAAAACATACTTAGTAAGCCAAGGATAAACATGAATTAAAATTTTTTGACTCATAGTTTAATAACAATATTTTTTAACATTTAATTCCCATGTTTAATTACTGTTTTTCATACCACCCTTGACCACAACCGAACCTTTGACCTTTTTGTCTACAGTCCAGTTCTCTTTTGTTTAACATACAAAGAAGAGGCCTTTTCTGTTATTCAACAGTTTCAATGAAATTGAGACCTTGATCTTAATAGTCACTGCCCAACCTTTCTATGTTGGCAGAAGGACACATATCCCACCTACTTGTATTATTAGTCTTGTAAATGACGTTATACTTGAATATCCGGCACTTCATAATTCAAGTTCTTGGGAGAGTTGTTGTCCATTCAAATGTTTTATAGAGATTCTAGAAATCTTATAAACTGAAGGACTCTATTTATTATTACTAAGATTTCGACATTCTTTATTATAATGTTAATTAAAGTGAAAGAAATATTAGTTTGAAAATAACCTTGTTTTCTTTGATAAAAATGTTTTACCATTCGAGGAAATATATACAGAGAGCTGCATGCTAATAGGATGGTTTTGATATAAACTTTAAGTATGGCAAGAAAAATTTATTGGTGGATAAACATTCGTGATTAAAAAGTTTTTAATGATATTCGCGAACATTCGATCACACCTTGTAAATGAGGTTCATTCGTCTTATTGATAGATAAACATTCGTTATTAGACATTTTTTAATGATATTCGTAAACATTCGATCATACCTTCCAAATGATGTTCATTCTTCTTATCTGTAGATAAACATTCGTTATTACTCATTATTTAATGATATTCGTAAACAATCAATCACACCTTGTAAATGATGTTCATTCCTCTTATTGGTAGACAAACATTCGTTATTACACATTTTTTAATGATATTCGTAAATATTTGATCACGTCTTGTAAATGATGCTCATTCTTTTTATTGGTACATTAACATTCGTGATTACACATTTTTTTAATGATATTCGCGAACATTCGATCATACCTTTCAAATGATATTCATGCTTCTTATTCGTATATAAACATTCGTTATTACTCATTTTTTAATGATATTCGTCAATATTCGATCACACTTTGTAAATGATGCTCATTCTTCTTATTGATACATAAACATTCGTGATTACACAAATTTTAATGATATTCGTAAATATTTAATCACACCTTGTAAATGAATGTCATTCTTTTTATTGGTACATAAACATTCATGATTACACATTTTTAATGGTATTCTTGAACATTCTATCACATTTTGCAAATCATGTTCATTCTGTTTATTAGTAAATAAACATTCGCGATTACCCACAGCTTTTAATAATATTCGTGAAAATTTGATCACGCCATACAAACGCTGTTCATTCTTCAATTTAATCTGAAAATCCACATAACGCCTCTGTATTAACCGGAGTGGATTTTATAACATTGCTAATCAAATCTTTTCCCCCATTTTTAGGACTAATTCCTTACGCCGATTATTAGGGGCTTTTGTTTTAATTTTTGAAACTCGATTAAAAACAAGATTAACCCACCTTATGATTGGATTTAAATTCCTTTTGATGGATTTTGAATCGTCCTGGCAATTCATCTTGAAATTATGAATTGCCAGGACGATTGCGCATAAAAATATTAGAAGCTAATGTACTCTGCTCTAATGTTTATAACTGCATGAAATTACTGAAAAACATATGCAATAAACAATGAAACAAAATATCTTTACTCATACACTTTTCTTTCTCGAAAGATGAACATGTTATTTTTCAAAAACATCATATTCGCCTTTCTTATCTTAAAATAAAATATCGAGATTATTGGTAAGCGATTGCAGGAAGTTAGTTTTCACCTAATAAACTTTAATGTAACTTACGCAACAATTAAAGGATTTACATAAGATTAAACATTCATTGCAACTACACTTCATAAGATCCTTTTTGATTTCCTGTATAGGAAATTTATTTAAATCGTCAAAAAAAAAAAAAAAAAAAAAAAAAAAACATGATCTCGAGATGGAACTTAAAGAAGGAAATTCAGTATTTGGTCCTTATTCTAAAATGACAAATCTGTATGAAATTTACAAGCAAATGCGTCTAAAGAAAATCTGTGTACGTGTGAAGTAAATAATTCAAAAAAAGGAAGATTTATTTTATCCATAATGAATGAGTTCTATATCTATATATCCTAAATAGTAGGACAGATGAACGAATCAGTCATTAAATCCCATGACAAGTTGATGACAAGTCCGATGTCATCAATTTTTATTTAATTGGAAAGCTCATGGTCTTTAAATATGTCATAAGTGTTCGCCAATCTCCGACTTCCCCTTTTCTCTCTTTACGAAAGAAATTTAATGAATTTTTAATTTTCATTTAAAAATTCACTGCACATCCTCTGTGAGAAAAAACGCACTGCGGAGACCCCCAAGTACAGCCAATGTATCGATTTCACCAACTTTTAATCGTGTAAAATCCCACGACTCTAGATAAGTCAACAGGGTTCGCTTATCTTCCATCTCATTCCACACACGAGAAAACCTTACTGTTACTATTAGAAGAAAAGTCTTGATAAATTTCCACTGCCACAGACATTATATTTATTGTGATTTCTTTATTTGAAATGAAGGTTACAATCCCTAGATACGTCATCAATTTGTGCCGGTCCCCCATTCTGTACATTCGAAAGATATCGGAAAATGAAACTCTGGCTCAATACATAAGGCAATTTCGCTTTTTCCCTTTGCCACTTTGCAAATATAATAACCAGCCGTTTTTGTTTGTTTGTTTGTTAAGATGCATTTAATCTTGTTTGATATGGCTAAATTAATTATATTCATAAAATAATAATAATATTCATCAGCAAGCTACTAATTGATTGCTGAAGGCCGTCAATATTTTACTAATAAATAAATCAATTTTTTTAACAATTTATTAATAAAATTATAAATGTTGTTGACCAGTTCCGTCAACTAATTTATGTAGATCTATTTCCTTCTATTATGTTATTACGGTATCTGAAAAACATAATTAAATTTGGTATGTAATTTTGATACCATAATTCTGTATCAAAATTTATCTGCAGTCATTCCACTTGAAAGGATAAAAAAAAAAAAAAAAAAAAAAATGCACATGACAATATCAAGACAAATGTTAAATACCATCGGTCATATCATTTGATATTTAAATGGGCTTTGTGACGTCATATCCTTTCTCCTCCTTAATATGTTATGTGAGTTACATATTTAAATTACAGACTACATTTTTCGCTTGAAATAAGCAAGCACGAATTATCGCCAATCTGAGACTTTAGCCAACGTAGATTATTAAATTGGAAAACATTTCATGTTACAAGTAGCTATTTTTCGGAAATTTTGAACACTTCAAAATCTGTCTTTGTGCTTGTTTACAATGGGCTCTAAAAATATGAATTAGCTAGACATCACCAGAATATGTACAATGTATCAACCAATTGGCGTTAACTCATTCGTCGTGGTTTTAACGAGTATTTTAACTATTAACTGAGCTATTATTGACACTCTGTACGTTACATACATGATGTCCCTACTAAATGTATCTAAAACTAACAGTTTGTACTGGAAGACATAACTATTCGTTATATGTTACATTACTATATTAAACTATTAATATTCAACATAACTACCTACTAACGTTTAGTAGAAATTCCTATTCTCGCTTACAGCGGTTATGAATATATTTAATGAATATAATATTAATATATTCATAATGTCTGAGTAGGCTTTTAAGCTGTATTTCATTCGGAATGAAAATTATATATGATGATATTCTAATTAAATTCGCAATCTGAATTAATTTTATCATAAAACTTAATTTCTGTGAAATTATTCTTAGTTCAATAATCATTCAGAACAGTGTTTTCGACAACTTTTGTTAACTTTTGATGTAAGTTGTAATCCGAGTCTTAGTCCTTAACTGGGGACGTTCGGTCTCTGAGACCGCTAGCGATGGATTTTTGGTCACCCCTTTCTATTTTTAGCTCAGTTCAATGGATTGGCCCTGTTGCTTCCTGTTTTGTGACCTTCAATACACGTGAACTTTTTCAACTGATTTCAGTGGATACTTTTTAAAATAATTCAGTTATTTCTTTGAGCGCGTCTCTAAGACCGCACCTCCCTGTTAGTGTCCCAGTGATAAACAAGGCTTAGCAGATGGCGCTAAACGTTGGACCCCGAAATATCATCCAATTTACTGATCCTATTATGAAGCAGTGCTCCAGATACTTTTAAATGAAGCAGAGAGTGATTTCAGTGATAAGGATAATTGAACAGAACAGTCTTTCGATGAAAGTTCGCATTCAACTGATTCTGATATGCATGTTCAAACATAATTAATTTTTCTAATGATAATGTATTTTGAAAAATTTATAAAATATATTAATATACCAAGATATATATATATATACATAATTTATAGATTGATTTTTATACTAGTTCTTAACCTGTATGCTTAAAATGCCCTAGAAAATCGTGCTATGAAAGTCACACAAGCCGATAAAAAAAAAGTTCCAATTTTACCCATTGCCAATTTTTTTTCTTCATATAATTATTGAATTTTACATTATATTGTCTTCTATATACCTTCATATGCTGTAAATATAAATATGATTTAAAAAGTAAAAAGTAATATGTTTTTCAAGAATATTATTTATTGTAACATTTAATTTGAGAAGAAAATGTATGTTCCAACGCATTTACTTTTTTGAATGATAGTATATTTTGAAAAATTTCTAAAACATATCTATATATCAAGAAAAATATTGGCAAAATATATTGGTAGTTTCTTATACTAATATATATTTATTAGAAAATTTAATTTGAGTATGCGGTATCGTAGACCGCAAATCCCCAGTTAAGTCCTAAAATTCCTCACCTCCCCAGTTAAGGGTTAACAGCTAATATTGAAAAATAGATAGCTCAGAAATTTAATAAAATAACACACCTGAATTCGAAATAATAAAATTTTGAAAGTCATGCTGACTGATATACAATTTGTGATACACGTCAAATGCACTAGGCGTATTTGAAATTTCACTGCTTATCTTGTAGGAGGACGTGAAATTGTAACACAAAATAAGACAATGCGCATTTATATATTTTAAGACATGCGCCGTAACGCTCGTCATGTGACTGGCATATCACGAATTAATTCCGTTGTTCAATTCTTACAGACGAATAGATTTTTGAAGTTTTTAAAGCGATTTTTAATATTTCAATTATTTAAATCGTAATGAAATGGTGTCAACGGGATTATTTTCCTCCAGATTTTTTATATCCTTTCATAATATTATAATGAATTTTAAGTTAAAAGTCAAGGTATAGAGAAAAATTAAATATACATTTTAAATACATTCCTATTGATGATTGCGTCGGAAAATTGATGCAAATTTACAATCTTGCTGACAACAATAAATTACTTCTACTTTACTTGTTGCAACTTTGTGTTTTTTCATAAACACGTGCATACAAACATATTGCATTTGCTGATAAATTTGGTCTAAAACTGATCATATACCAATAATTTATGCGTTCAAATGATATATCAAAATTCATCCATATAGCTTGTTGTGTTTTCGAAGATATAGTATTTATATACGCATAGTAGACAGACAAATAAACAAATAATTCATGGACAAATAATTTTGCTCAAAATTTACTGATATTGTTCGTTTTAATATCCCGAGTCTAGCACTGTTCGAGGGATGATTCGCAGAAAAATGAGCAATCACTATGCCTTCCAATTCTTCGAATAATCTGAGTTTACCCTGCTACTAAATGTAAACATCTCCTTTTTCATATTTCCTCACACACCTTATTTTGACGAAACAAACTGTTTCTGACGCAAGCGCAAAAACGCTGTAGATTTCAGAATTTGAGAATGAGTTGCATTTGCCATTCCAATTTTAAAATCGTAGGCGAAATACATTCTGTCTATTTTGCCAGAATTGTGAGTTTCCCTGTCCGCATAAAAAATCTGATATGCAATCTTGTAGTTATAAGTAAAATTTTTGCTTTAACCGGTTTCTGGCCGGGACATTGAAAATAAAATTCTTGGCATTCACGATGTCCACGGACTTGCCGAAGACCCAGAATTTTCATACAGAAGACAGACCGCATCATTATTAGGAATTTGACTTCCGATAATTTGACAGTCTATCATTTCTTCTATATATTATTATTTAGAAGAAAATAAAAAACGAAACTATGAAAGACACTTATGAGATCAAAAACTAAGCATTTTATTCTATAAAATTGCCATTCAAACCAATGGGTGAGGTCCCCCCAAAACTTTCTCGCATACTTTCTAATAAAAGTGTTATTCCAGAGAACGCCCTGCGGGCAATGACTTTCAATAGTTATGAAACATTAAGCTTTGGCAGTTTTACTGAATTCATATTGCAATCTTTGGCGAGAGTTTTGGCGATTAATCCTGGCATGTTGTTAATCGAATTTGTGTTTTAAACGCATTTTTTCAAATCGATTGAAATAAAAATTTGATACAAAACTGCACTTACCGTGATAAAATCCCATACCAAAATCATTGCACTTCTGAATTATCACGTTTATGTGTTTCTGAAGGTAAAGACCGACAGACGTCAACCCCTTTCTTGGATTTAGTTCAAATTTGATAAGTATCTACACTGTAGATGTAAAACATGCGTACTGGATTTCGTTTTGTAGTTATTGTGCTAACATAACATGGATTTTGCTCAAAATTTGATAGAAGTTTACAAATTAGGTGTAAAGACTGTATGCCAAATTATCATCCGTGTTGCTTAAAGCGTTTTTGGATTATCTTTACCGCAACCAGACAGATGGATATTTTTTAAAATGTGTTTTTCGGACTCAGGAGGATCTAAAACGGGAAGATTCGTCAAAATCTGGAGTACAAATTTTTTGCCGAGTACAATACTTTCTCTATACTCCATATAGAGAAAATCCATGTTATTGTTCTAACATAACATGGATTTTACTCAAAGTTTTATAGAAGTCAACAAATTAGGTGTAAAGACCATATGCCAAACTATCATCTAAAACGGGAAGATTCGTCAAAATCTGGGGAACAAATTTTTTGCCGAGTACAATACTTTCTCTATACTCCATATAGAGAAAATCCATGTTATTGTTCTAACATAACATGGATTTTACTCAAAGTTTAATAGAAGTCAACAAATTAGGTGTAAAGACCATATGCCAAACTATCATCTAAAACGGGAAGATTCGTCAAAATCTGGAGAACAAATTTTTTGCCGAGTACAATACTTTCTCTATACTCCATATAGAGAAAATCCATGTTATTGTTCTAACATAACATGGATTTTACTCAAAGTTTAATAGAAGTCAACAAATTAGGTGTAAAGACCATATGCCAAACTATCATCTAAAACGGGAAGATTCGTCAAAATCTGGAGTACAAATTTTTTGCCGAGTACAATACTTTCTCTATACTCCATATAGAGAAAATCCATGTTATTGTTCTAACATAACATGGATTTTACTCAAAGTTTTATAGAAGTCAACAAATTAGGTGTAAAGACCATATGCCAAACTATCATCTAAAACGGGAAGATTCGTCAAAATCTGGAGTACAAATTTTTTGCCGAGTACAATACTTTCTCTATACTCCATATAGAGAAAATCCATGTTATTGTTCTAACATAACATGGATTTTACTCAAAGTTTTATAGAAGTCAACAAATTAGGTGTAAAGACCATATGCCAAACTATCATCTAAAACGGGAAGATTCGTCAAAATCTGGAGTACAAATTTTTTGCCGAGTACAATACTTTCTCTATACTCCATATAGAGAAAATCCATGTTATTGTTCTAACATAACATGGATTTTACTCAAAGTTTAATAGAAGTCAACAAATTAGGTGTAAAGACCATATGCCAAACTATCATCTAAAACGGGAAGATTCGTCAAAATCTGGAGAACAAATTTTTTGCCGAGTACAATACTTTCTCTATACTCCATATAGAGAAAATCCATGTTATTGTTCTAACATAACATGGATTTTACTCAAAGTTTTATAGAAGTCAACAAATTAGGTGTAAAGACCATATGCCAAACTATCATCTAAAACGGGAAGATTCGTCAAAATCTGGAGTACAAATTTTTTGCCGAGTACAATACTTTCTCTATACTCCATATAGAGAAAATCCATGTTATTGTTCTAACATAACATGGATTTTACTCAAAGTTTTATAGAAGTCAACAAATTAGGTGTAAAGACCATATGCCAAACTATCATCTAAAACGGGAAGATTCGTCAAAATCTGGAGTACAAATTTTTTGCCGAGTACAATACTTTCTCTATACTCCATATAGAGAAAATCCATGTTATTGTTCTAACATAACATGGATTTTACTCAAAGTTTTATAGAAGTCAACAAATTAGGTGTAAAGACCATATGCCAAACTATCATCTAAAACGGGAAGATTCGTCAAAATCTGGAGTACAAATTTTTTGCCGAGTACAATACTTTCTCTATACTCCATATAGAGAAAATCCATGTTATTGTTCTAACATAACATGGATTTTACTCAAAGTTTTATAGAAGTCAACAAATTAGGTGTAAAGACCATATGCCAAACTATCATCTAAAACGGGAAGATTCGTCAAAATCTGGAGAACAAATTTTTTGCCGAGTACAATACTTTCTCTATACTCCATATAGAGAAAATCCATGTTATTGTTCTAACATAACATGGATTTTACTCAAAGTTTAATAGAAGTCAACAAATTAGGTGTAAAGACCATATGCCAAACTATCATCTAAAACGGGAAGATTCGTCAAAATCTGGAGTACAAATTTTTTGCCGAGTACAATACTTTCTCTATACTCCATATAGAGAAAATCCATGTTATTGTTCTAACATAACATGGATTTTACTCAAAGTTTAATAGAAGTCAACAAATTAGGTGTAAAGACCATATGCCAAACTATCATCTAAAACGGGAAGATTCGTCAAAATCTGGAGTACAAATTTTTTGCCGAGTACAATACTTTCTCTATACTCCATATACGAGAAAGTGATAATCATTAGATAAAGATATTTTCTAATGTCTTGTAGCAACTTGAAGCAGCTTAGCTTGTCCTGTTTTGTAAGCCGAGCACATCTGCATCAGTCCTCATCAGTAACAGTTGTCAGCGGTGGTTTCAGCAGTAGAAAGATTTAGCGGTTGAATGTGTTTTTTTCAACAAAAAAATCGGAACATTAATTCTGCCAGACAGAAACCTTACGTTGTGACATTTGAATGAACGATGTGCATCTGAACCATTAAGAAACAACAGCTATATTTTGTTGACAGGTGTAAGCTGTTGCCAAAATGTGTTTTTTCCCTTAATTCCAGATTGTCTTAATTACTGTAGTAAAGCCATGGCAATATTCATTTATCATTGTGATTCATGCTCTCGGTTTCTATTTCGTGTTCTGAGAGGAAAACGCTGTAAACAGTGACTTTCTCAGTTCAAGCTGTCATTATTCATCAAGGATAGCTCATGCCAAAGTGTAAACATTAAGTGACCTGCGCTAGTTCAAACATGGAATGTAATTGCGTATCATGCATGCGGTTTTTTGTGTTGCATTAAGAATAATTTTTTGTCGATCGAAATATTTTTTTTTAATTTCTTGTTTCATTATTTTCTGTAGAACAATGTGAAATATATATATATATATTAGTAACTGCGTGGTCAAATGGAAGAAAATTTTGAAATTTTAGAAACTTCGATTTACAGTAGACTCTCGATTATCCGCGGAGCGGATTATCCGCGCCTGCCGCACTAAGTTTTATTTTTTTGCTTCCAAGCAAAGAGAAAATGCTTCCAAAGCAAGAAACAAACACAAATGACTGATTTCTTCAAAAAGATGTAGTTTTACAGTTATGCTTTTGTAATTACATAATACATTACAGTATTAAAACAGTACATACGTATTAAATTTTCTGTGTATCCTTGACGCCTCTCATAAGTACAAAGCACTTTTCTGTTTTCATTAACAAAATGCATTTTAGGTTAGTTTTGAGTGATATACTAAAATATTAAGCGTTTGTTAAACATTTTCTGCTGTTTATTTTACGTTTTATTGTACATAAAAGGATTTTTCAAAGTTGGAATGACTGTTTTCTCTTTTTCTATACCCATTTTTAGCTTTTTTCGGATTATCCGCGATCTTTGTTATCCGCGGTGGCAGCGCCACCCAATTCCGCGGATAATCGGGAGTGTACTGTATTACATCCCGCGATGCATAAATTGTACAGATAAAAAGCAATAAAAGATACGTCAGTCTGCATCGCAACACAAGAACAGAAGAGAGCAACATTTTCACCTTCAGTAACTTTATAATGACATTTTTGTTGGGATTCCTTTGACACGTGCAGTCTTAGGGAAGGGTATTTTAGATATCTTTAAAACTATGTTACAAGCATTAAGGAATGTAATCTCTTCCCTCGGAGCTTGAGAACTTGCTGAATTCACCAGTTTTACAGAACTCGTATTGAGTTAATTAAACAAATAAAATTGAGTTAATTAATTAATACAATTTGGAATGCATATATACATATATGTGTGTGTGTGCGTGCGTGCGTGCGTGCTTGTGTGTGTGTGTATCTATTTAGTTATATTAGAAGTCATCTTTCTAAAAAATTTTTTTTCTGTTAATATCATATTAGAATATTTCTCATACTAATATTTCTTTAAAAAAAGATAATTATTCAAACAAATAATTGTTAATCTAGCATTTTAAATGCAATTAATTTAAAATAAATTGTTTAATTAATAATTAATTAACAAATACAGATCCTTTGAATAAGAAATTAAAACTTTCAGTTTCTGTTTCGTTGGATATTTTGGCGAGAATTTGTGCCAACTATCATTTAGATGTTGACCCATTACGATTTCATAATAATAATAATAATTAGTGTTAAAATTGATTTATGGCATCTGTGCTTATTAATTTTCTATATAATTTCTAATATTATAAGCAAATTGCACTTCTAATTAAAAACCCACATTTTATTATTATGGAATTTCATAATGGTATTCGCATTCTCAGAAAAAGTCAAAATCTTTAAATGCATTGCTTAATTACTTCATAATTTTTTAAAAATTTATTTAATATTGATTTACCTTTATATTATCATTATAAAATAAAATATATTCAAAAATTTAAATATTTTATTATTCAAAAATTTAAAAAAAGAAGAAATGGATGATGAAATGCAAATAATGCATTTTGCCATTAATTTTACTATTTTTGTTTCAGAATGTCTAATCCATAATTTTTGACAACATTAGAAGTTTATAATAAATATATAAAGGAAGTTTTAATTAATATAAATGAAGTTTTGAAGAGCTCTTTGAAAGTAAATTTTATTAAAAAGGTCAATTCATTAATCTCTTTTTTTTTTCTTTTTCTTTTTTTAGATAAGAAAAAAATATTTACTGATAAGGTGCATTTAGTTTCTCAGCGAAATATTCAAATACTAACTACAAAAAAAAAAAAAAAAAAAAAAAAAAATGAGACGAATTAATCACTTTTAAGACTGAATTACTTTTTAAGTAAAAAATAAAAAAATATATAATGTGGACCTTCTTTTTTTAAAGAAAGAATTAGAAAAGTCTATCAATACCGATTTTGGTAGTATAAACTTTTTATTAAATTCATCGTGTTCTTAGAAAAAAAATATCTCTAAATTTTAAGCTTTTTAAGTAAAAAAAGAAGAAAAAAAGACATTTATATGATATAAACTTTCTT
This sequence comes from Argiope bruennichi, assembly GCF_947563725.1. Lineage (NCBI taxonomy): Eukaryota > Metazoa > Arthropoda > Arachnida > Araneae > Araneidae > Argiope > Argiope bruennichi. The sequence continues at coordinate 104,921,004 of NC_079160.1, read as the reverse complement.
TTAAATGAAGAATTGAAAAATTCTATCTGTACTGATTTTGGTAGTATAGCCTTTTTATTAAATTCATCGTGTTTCTCAAAAAAAAAAAAATATTTCTAAATTTTAAGCTTTTTAGGAAAAAAAAAGTTATATGATACAGACCTTCATTTTTCAATAAAGAATTGGAAAATTCTATCTGTACCGATTTTGGTAATATAGTCTTTTTAATAAATTCACCGTGTTTCTTAGAAAAAAATATCTCTAAATTTTAAGCTTGTTAATTTAAAAAAAAGTTATATAATATAGACCTTCATTTTCCAATAAAGAATTAGAAAAGTCTATCTGTACCGATTTTGGTAGAATAGTTTTTTAAAAATTAAATTTACGTATTTCAAAAGAATATCTCTAATTTTTTAATAAAAGACAAGTGTCCTCCCCCAAAAAATGGGAAAAGACAACTGGAATTATATATAACTGATACATAAAGCTTAGTTCAAATAGTGTGCTTTACGTGGCAATCTGGTTTTTTTATTAAACTCATCATGCAAGAAAAAGAATCTCTAGATTCCAAATAAAAGCTAAAAAAAGAAAAGAAAAAGAAAAAAAAGTCAATTGTATGTATATGACTGCGAGATAAAGCATAATACAAATCGCTTGTTTTACTAATCAGATACTAAAATCCATTTTCCCAACGAAACGAAAGGCAATCACACCTATTAACACCAACTTCCAAACGACCGCAAACTTGACAAAACCTTTCCAAAGGCGCTGGTCGTGTCATAGTGGACATTGGTAATGACGGGTGAAAATGCCTGAATGACCGATGGGGCCTGGTGTCTTTCTTCTTCAGCCCCGGGAAATCCGCACGTGTTAATTAGGTTGTTACGGCTGTTCATCGGGATCAAAAAGAGTTAAATGATGGAAGTTGGCTGAGCCGCCATCCATCATTATTGTATCTCGTCTGCTTCTGTGCGAATGATGGATGATGCCTGCGGTGCGTGCCTTTAGAACTGCTTTGCGATCGGGAGTTCAAACGTGGTAAATATTTTTACCGCTGTTTTTTAACACAGGATTGGAATTTTACAAAAGAAGTTTTTGTTGTTTTTTTCGGTCTCTTTGTTTCTAAAAGAGAGAGGAAACTGGTTTGTAAACAACTTGTTTTCTTTGTTCTGTTTTGTTTGTGTGTGTATTTTTTTTTCGCAGACTTGGAAGATTTTTCGACTACATTCAATTGGTGTTCAGACGAATGAGAAAAAGTAGTGGCGGAATTTGAAGAAAAGGTCGTGTACCTTCCAATTGAGAGATCAACATTCTGTGTAAAGGCTTGGTGAAATTGGGATACTTTTTTTTAAAACTTGTTCTATAAATGAAACTCAAATTTTATTCTGCTGGTTGACTGCTTTTTTTTAAATAGCAGATTTCATTTTTTAAGTATTTTTAAAGGAATTTAATACCAAATTTGATGGGAAAAATAACAGATTTGAACCATAGATTTTAATTGATAACACCAGTATTCTATAATGGCTCTTCATTATCGAGAATGGCTTGAATAAAAATTCTATAATTAATCTATGAATAATTATTAATTCTGTAATTAATCTTTACTTAATTTTAATGGCTTGTAAATAATTATCCTTACTTTATAGCAAATATAAAAATGTTAGCTCTTACCTGAGCTCGTTTACCAACATAATTTTCTACCTTTGCAATTTATTTAGTCCAGAGGCCTACAAGCTTTTGTATACCGTTATAGGAGAAGGATTTGTCTTTAATGTGCAACCATTAATGTACTACATCTTTTATATCTTGTTCCCCAAAATGGCAATAGACAAAGAGAACAAGCTCCGGTTACAGGAAAGATATATCAGAATTTCAAAATCAAAGCAGCTATTGGCTGTTAGCAAACTGCAAGCGAAAAAGTTGAATCCGGCTGTATAATCAGAAAAAGAAATAGTATAGGCAATTGTATACAGAAAAGATGTGGTACATTGTGAATCCATTAATGTACCACATCTTTTTACATCCTGGTCCACAAAAAGGCAGTACCCAAAGAGATCAAATTCCAACTATAGAAAAGGTGTGCTAGGATTACAAAATCCAAACAGCTATTGGCTGCTACCAAGTGGCTAACCAAAAGGCTGAATCCGGCTACATATGTTGGGAAAGAGAAAAAAAGTAGTAGAGGCGATTTTATGTACGTAATATGTGCTTAGTTTATGGAAAATCTTCAATATATCTAGTTTTTTTTACTGCACATTCTAAAAAGGGAAAACGGATAAGAGCACATTGTCTCTTTTTGATGAATTTTGCCCATGTTCTTTCAGTAGAGTGAAGAAAAATGACACTTCATGATTACATTTCTCATTTACTGAAGTTTCATACCTTAGATTCTTTTATATTGTTGTAAATTCTTGTCATTTATGGAAAGTTTCGAATTGTGAGTTGTTATTGTTTGAGAATGCTAATGACAATAATAGATGGAAAAATAAATGACAAAATAACGATATTTTCTATTTAACCACTTTCTTTTCTAATGGTTACTCGCCCACTCTTCAATTGTAGCTGGTGTCGATTGGATAAACATTTCGTTTTATATGTCTTCACAAGTTACATTAATTTGGGAATTCATTGTCGATTTGGGAGGAGAGAAAAAACATGAGTTTCATGGAAACATGGAGGGGGGAAAACGCATAGCAGTGCTGTGCTGCAGTGCATAGCCATGTGTGCTTTGGCATCCCGGCCACAGCAGAGAACAAAAAAAACGTAAATTTAAATGTTAGAATGAGAAATTATATTTTGCCCCGTGATAATGCGACGTCATAGGAATTGACTCCATTGGATTGATGATATTTTGTATATTGATAGGTTCTATAGTTGATGGTTGGTTGGCAATTATGAATATTTATAAATTAATCTCTGTTTATACGACTTAGTTCTGTGGTAACGGTGTGATTGGCTGTAATTAAAAAAAAATACATTAATCATACTTTTCGTTTGTTTTCAATTCACTGCGCCATAAACCTTTTTATCTAGCTTCTTATAAACCTTCTGCATCTATTTAATTCGAGTCTCAATGTTCATAAAAATAGTCAGAATGATAAATCGAATGAAAATCGTTTTTTCCCTAAAATATGTTTATCAGAATTTATACAATTTATTCGTATTTTAAACATGATTTTGTACCCTAGGTGCCATTATGAACAGTAGACATTATAAAAAAAATGGAATTAAATAGATTAATATTCCCCTAGCGGATTCTGTTATGATTTGATTTTTTTTAACAAGCAAAATTGCCAACGTCCAGAAAATGGACAGAATTTGGAAAATTAGAGTGATTTTTTTTATTACTCTCGTGTGATCAAACAAAATTATGAATTATGTGAAAGAGAACAGATAATCCATTAATTTGTGAAAAAAAGTTAATAAATGGAACTTGGAATATTTATAACAGACGATTTATTCTACGGTATTTTAACTACACTATAATTATTATAATACTACACTACAAAATAATTATTATAATACCAAAAAATGGCATTCTTAGGAGTCGAATGACATTAAATATTGCCACAGATATTGAAATTTTGTTTCATTTCTGATAATCGTTTGGATGAAGATAACGCATCTAAATTCATTAAAAACAGCTAATGATTACATGATTGAATTGTTTATATATAGATAGAGATTGAATTGATATAGAGATAGAGATTTTTATAACTACTATCGTAGAGATGAGGGAGAGTCTAGACTACAATGCATCCTAAAAATTTTATAAATAAGAAAAAATTTCTAGATTCAATAAAATAATTTTAAAAAATCCTTAACTTTAAGATATTAACAATAAAAATTCCTTATAAGAAAAACTCTTATAATTATTATTTATAGTAATTATAAAAATTTCTTGATAATGAAACGTTCCTATGCTAGCAATAATAGTTAAAAAGATTCTTTAAGTTGATTATATTAAAAATAAAAAATCCCTAAATTGATTAAATTAATAAAAAAAAACTGCCTTAGTTAAAAATCACTTATAAAATCCCATCCACTTTTACATTCAGAATATTCGAAGATTTCTGGGAAAAATTTATTCTTTTATATATAGATAGATAGATATGTTCTTTTTCAAGATAAAGTAGCTCGGTCAGGTAAGAAGACCCTTGGCAACCCTGCGAGTAAACAAAATCACCTGAGTGAAGCCCCAATCTCACCTGAAGAACTTCAACGCCAAAGAGAGGCAACGACAGACCGATTCACTGTGGCAGTGGTCCCGGATTCTGGGTTACATAACAGGTTTCGGTCCCACCCCCTACCTTCGATATCGAGTGGAGGAAGGGTTCGAGAGGAATTTCGAGCGGTCAAAGACTTGCGGGAGGTCACTTAGGAAGGGATGCTCGCAAAAAAAGGGTTGAAAGGCATGAAGGGCATAGCCGCAGAAGCACTTGGGGGCGACTGGGGACAAAGTGGAATGGGCAGACGATTCTTGGTGGTTATTGCCTCGATGCCAGTTCTTGTTCTGCATGTTTCGTCTGTGAACTCAATGGGTCTCGAAATTAGCGCGGTATGTGAACACCACAAACGGCACGCATGCGTTTCGTTTCAAAATCGTTTGCGTAATCAGCGGGGATTCGAAATCATTAGAACTTGAACGGCTCGGGCATTTTCTTTTTTTTGATCTTTTATCAGAGAGACATGTGGTTTAGGCTGTGATGGAATAATTTAAAATTTTATAAGCTTTTTTTTTTCTTTTTTTTCTTTCCTTTTCATTTTTTTTTCTTTATTTTTTCTGAAGTAAAACTACATTCCATGCAGCCCACACACACACAGAAGGCAAAATATATATCAATCAAATATAACATTAAATTTTGAAATCTGTTTTCTTTGTAAAGCACCTGATATTTTTTTTAATGTTTGCATACATATTATTTTATATTTTTATTACTAAATTTAAGAATTTAATTAATTAATTAAATAAAAAACATGTGTTAGTATAAAAATATTTAATTACACGAGATAATAAATTAAATTAAATCCCAATTCAATTTTAAGATGTAAATAATTTATTATTAATATTAAATTATTATTATAATATCAATTAGTATAAACGTAGTTGTTTATGCGAGATGATTAATGAAAAAAAATCTTAACTCAATTTTACGATGCAAATAATTTATTATTAATATTAAAAGAAAAAACAATATCGCACAGCCAAGCAACTTCCTGTTTTCAGAACTCGCAAAAAATTTGGGACAGATGTGCGATTTTTTTAGAAGATGTCCGAATTCCTTCCTTTAATTCGAATTAGTTTTTCGGAATCCTGTTTGAATAGAGTTTGGAAACACATATATAAATGTGTTTTTCTGACTCGTTGACTTTTGAAATGCATCGATGACAAAGAGCAAAATAACTTTAAAAAACTAAAGCAGAATAACAGTTATAAAGAAATGATTTTCAACTGTAAAAAAAAAAAGAAAAAGAAGCAAAGATTTTAATTGTAATAATTATTCATTTCTAAATTATTATGTTAATTTCAATCAAAGATTACGCAGATATTACTATTATGAAGGCATAATTGACAGAGGGATAAATCCTTGAATAAAAAGAGGTAAATATTGGATCGTCCCTTTAATTTAGAGTGGCTAGTTGAAACTAAGAAAGTAGATTTATAACATTAGTTAAAAATATTCAAAGGAATTATGAAATAAATATTATTTCGCAATAAACAAAATGTCGAAGCATAAGTATTATATGGAGTACTATATTTGCAAAAATTAGCATTCCATGTTGCTTGAAATTGAATTTTTCAAAAACTGTATTTACAACTACGCTTTTATTATTATTGTTGTTGTTGTTGTTGTTATTATTATGTTTTTTAAGTATTTCGGATATCTTTTCTTATATATTTTTAAAAAGGATAGTTTATTCAAATTCGAAACTAAGTGTTTGATCCGTAGCTTGTCAAAATTTATCGAGAAATTCGGCCATATTATAGAAGTGTCACCCTATAAAAATAAACATTTTTGAATTTAGTGATGATTTAAAAAGAGATCTTCTCAGTGCTTAACTACTCATGCTGCACATTTAGTAATTCACATTAAATAAGTAATTAAGCATTTTTACCGGGAAAAAAGTATTTTCTATCTCCTAGTTAAATTGGGGTAGGAGCTTTAAATATTGGGAAGAAACTAACTAAAAATGCTTATTTTTTATTTTGAATTTATTTTTTTATATACGTTAAGCAAATCACATTACATAAGCCCGTGTTTTGAGAGGAAGAAAGAATTGTCTTTCTCTTTAACAAATGTGGTCGGTACTGTAAAAATTGGGAATAAACTAACCGAAGAAAAGTGTTTATTTTTTATTTTGGATTTATTTTTGAAGTAACTGTTTATTTTGAAGTTATATTGTACCATAGATATATTAAAAAAGTTGCATTATATTCTTTGTCTACTGAAATTATTTATTCACTGTAATTATCGCTTTCAAAATTACTAAAATATTCAATTATAATCACAAACATTTTAATAATTAAAATTACTTACGATTTATCTATTTATTATATATAATTTATTTAAATTGTGATATTAAAAATAAAATGTCACTGTTACTTTTAATTCAAATTATCTTTTTTATATTGAGGTTAATTTTGACCAAATTTTTCTGAGTTCAAATTTTTGAATAAATCCAATTTTTAATGGAATCCCGTCAATATATTAAAAATACAACATATTAAATGCAATGTATGTAATGTATTAAAAGTCGAGTACAGTTTATCTGCATATATAATTCATTAATTTTAAGATGATATTTACAGCCCTTAAACACTTAACTGGAAATAAACCTCTATGAATTCACGCACAACATCGCTTACTTGCACTACTACTTCACCTGCATTTTAACATTCCATTAGCTGTTGCCATTCTGCGGTTGTTTTTCTTGCGATTAATACGCGATGAATGGTGAAGCTGCCTGTCTTGCCTCCAGCTCCGCCCAACTGCAGAATCTGGAATTACTTTCCCTGCCTGCGCCATTAATTAAGAGATAATTAACTCTTCACCGCTGATCTTTTATTTATTATTCTCTGGCGAAAGTGAATGTCGTATCGATTAATTCACATCTATCGGGTTATCGCTTTCATCGGATGAGTATTATCTTTGATTTGTTTGCGACGGAAAACAGAGATTCCGCCATTAGTTTTTGCGCTTTTCTTTTCTTTGAAAAAGAAAAATGAGCTTTCATGGGAAAAGCTCATTAGCATTCTTCGAATTTATTTTAAGATGAATTTTCGCGTGTCTCTTAAGGATTTTAAATGATTTATATACATATTTTTCTTCAGTTATACTACAATATAATACGACTGATTCAAGACGAAGTTTGCATTTTACTAAGATTTTTTATTTTATTTACCTTCCACATTAATTACTAACTTGCAGAATGAAAATATTAAAGTGAATATTGCAACGATTAATTCACATCCAACGGGTTATCGCTCTCATCAGATGAATATTATCTTTGATTTGTTTGCGAGGAAAAACAGAGATTCCGCCATTAGTTTTGCGCTTTTCTTTTCTTTGAAGAGAAAAAATGAGCGTTCACGGGAAAAGCTCATTAGCATTCTTCGAATTTATTTTAAGATGAATTTTCACGTGTCTCTTAAGGATTTTAAATGATTTATATTTATATTTATATTGTAGAACGAAAGTATTAAAGTGAATGTTGTATCGATTAATTCACATCCAACGGGTTATCGCTCTCATCGGATGAGTATTATCTTTGATTTGTTTGCGACGGAAAACAGAGATTCCGCCATTAGTTTTTGCGCTTTTCTTTTCTTTGAAAAAGAAAAATGAGCTTTCATGGGAAAAGCTCATTAGCATTCTTCGAATTTATTTTAAGATGAATTTTCGCGTGTCTCTTAAGGATTTTAAATGATTTATATACATATTTTTCTTCAGTTATACTACAATATAATACGACTGATTCAAGACGAAGTTTGCATTTTACTAAGATTTTTTATTTTATTTACCTTCCACATTAATTACTAACTTGTAGAATGAAAATATTAAAGTGAATATTGCAACGATTAATTCACATCCAACGGGTTATCACTCTCATCAGATGAATATTATCTTTGATTTGTTTGCGAGGGAAAACAGAGATTCCGCCATTAGTTTTTGCGCTTTGAAGAGGAAAAATGAGCGTTCATGGGAAAAGCTCATTAGCATTCTCCGAATTTATTTTAAGATGAATTTTCGCGTGTCTCTTAAGGATTTTAAATGATTTATATTTATATATTTTTCAGTTATACTACAATATAAAACGACTGATTTTAGACAAAGTTCACGTTTTATTAAACTTTTAATTTTATTTGCCTCTTACATTAATTACTAACTTGTAGAACGAAAGTATTAAAGTGAATGTTGAATCGATTAATTCACGTCCAACGGGATATCGCTTTCATCGAATGAGTATTATCTTTGATTTGTTTGCGATGGAAAACTGAGATTCTGCCATTAGTTTTTGTGCTTTTCTTTTCTTTTAAGAGGAAAAATGAGCTTTCATGGGAAAACCTCATTTGCATTCTTCGAATTTACTTTAAAATGAATTAAATGAATCTTAAGGATTTTAAATTATTTATATATATTTTTCTTCCGTTATGCTACGATATAGCACGACCGATTTAAGATAAAGTTTGCTTTTTATTAAGGTTTTAATTTAATTTTTTTCATCCCACCTTAATTATTAACTTGCAGAATGAAAGTATTAATGAAATTCGATTATTTGTTAAGTTTCTAAGAAGAATTTCGCGGGTCTGTTAAGTATTTAGGAAGAATTTCGTTCATTAGATGAAGGTTAGAGAGGAATTTCGCAAATTTCGTTTTAATCATTTGATCATGTACAGCACCACACTTAAGTTGAATTTGGTTTCTCTATTAAAGTTTTGTGATCATTTTTGTACTTAATGTAGAAAGAGAACTTTAAAACGTGTCTGAAGAATTTAAGATGTATAACCGTATTTATATAGATTTTTTTAAGATGAATTCCGTTATTTTTTTTTAAATTTATGTTGTTGTTATTTAAAAATTTGAGAGGAAATGTGAATATTTTTCTTTAATTGAAACTTTACATGCAACGGGAATATCAAGATGAATTTCTTTTCCCTAAAGGATTTTTAATTGAACTCTTTTTCCACTTCAATATAATTTTGTACGTGAATCTTGTGGGAAACTTTTGGCGATTCAAAGTGAATAGTGTTAATCTATAATTATTTATATAATGGTATAAAACGTGAATCTTAAGATGAATTCTGTATGTTTTTAAAAATTTAAATTCTAAATATCTGAATATAATCGTAATATAAAATGTTGCTTAAAAGTGATTTTTTTCCCATGCGTTTATAAAGTTGTAAGTAAAATTTGTGTTTATCTATGCATTATACTGCAAAATAAAAAATTACAGGATTGTCATTAATCGTATTTCAAAATCTTTATATTTTATAATTATATCAAAATTTTTAAAAAATGAGAAACAAAAGGCTTTTGATTATTCCGTATTGTAGCAGGGGTTATATTTGTTTGTGCTAAGAATAATAAATATTTTCCATCTTACTTATGACTCGTACATTTTTTATTGGATTATCAATCTTTTAAAAAGGCATATGAAAAAAAAAATGATTCATTTCTCGCTGTAATTGAGCAATAAAAATGATTCAGTTTGCTATGGATCTTAAATATTTACAAGTTTTCATTTATCACTCCTAAATCATTCATTACTTATTGATACGCTGATTTATTTAAAGGCTTAAGGAAAGAAAACATTCATTAAGAGCTTAAATTGTATAAGAAGAGAAGTACTTTCGTTTTGCTGTGGGTTCTAAATATTTACAATCTTTTATTCGAATTATTCGCTTTTTATAAGGATTCACTTCCTTCTGAAAACGGAAGTGAATAAAAAGCGATTCAGAATGAGTTTGAATTGTGCAGCAAGGAATTTAGACACACTCTTCAATATTTCACCGTTTATTAGGTTTCATTATCTTTTATATGTTTCATTATGAATTTGAATTATGTAACATCGAAAGTGGTTCTTTTCGCTATATATTGTAAATATTTTATTAATTTACTTGTGAATCATTCATTCTTTGTTAAGATTCATTATCAATTAAGAGATTAAGCAAAAAAAAATCTTATTTAAAGCTCCAATTGTGATCGATTTTACATTTTACTAAGAAGTATAAATATGCAAGTATTCACAAAAGTCTCTCATTGTTAGTTAGAGTTCGGCATCTCTTAAAAATTCGAGCGAAGAAAATATTCATAACGAGCTTGAATCGTGTACCAAGAGTCATGGTTTTTTTTCCATAGGTTCTAAATAATTGCAATTTTTTTTCTCGAGTCATTCACTGTTTATTAGGATTCATTGCAATTTAAAAGCTCAAGCGGGAAAAAAAAACTATTAATTTCAAGCTTTAATTATAATACATTTTGATGCGGTTCCTAAACATACAATTTTTCACAAGTTCATTAGGAATCATTGTCTTTTAAAAGTTTAAGCGAGGATAAAAAAGAAGAATTCATTTCAAGCTCTAATTGTGATCCATTTTAATTTTTATTGTGGATCATAAACATAGAAGCTTACACAAGAGTTTGTCATTGTCTATTAGTATTCACATGCTTAGAAAGCATTCATTACGAGCTTGAATCGTATACCAAGAGACGTGATTTCTTTTGCTGCAGATCCTAAATATTTACAATATTTTTCTCGGGCCTTTTTCACTGTTTAATAGGATTCACTGTCATTTAAAAGCTGAAGTGAAAAAAATTAATTTCGAGCTCTTATTACATTTTACTATGACTCCTAAATATAGAAGCTTTTACAAGAGTCTTTTATTGTTTATTAAAATTCATTAAAAATATTAAACGAGAATTTAAAAAAAAAATCATTTCGAGCTCTAATAGTGTTGCGTTTTACATTTTACTGTGAATCTAACATACAAGCTTTCAAAACAGCTTGTCATTGTCGGTTAAGATTCGACATCTTTTAAAAGTTCAAGTAAAGAGAGCATTCATTATAAGCTTGAATCATACACAAAGAGACATGGTTTCTTTTGCTATAGATCCTAAATATTTACAATCGTTTTTTTATTCATTATTTATTAGGATTCATCGCCATTTAAAAGCTCAACTAACAAAATCATTAATTCGATTTTTAATTGTATTTTACATTTTTCTCAAAGACACAAAACGCTTTCATAAGAGTCTTCCTATGTTCATTAAGTCTTTATTGTCTTTTAAATCTCAAGTGGAAAATAATAATTCATTTCAAGCTCTAATTGGGTTCCATTTCACATTTTACTGTAGATCATAAATATACAAACTTTCACAACAGTCTATCATTGCTTCTTGGAGCTTGAATCATTTACCAAGAGACGTGATTTCTTGCTACAGATCCTAAATATTTACAATCTTTCTCTCGAGTCATTCACTGTTTATTAGGATTCTTCGTCTCTGTCCAACCAAATCCGAATCCATCAATGGATTCTCTTCTTGATCACGACCCCAGAAAGAATCCTGACAGCCCATTTTGTAATTGGTAAGGCGGCTGCTATACTTTTCCGGCACCCATTGCCAATAATGTTTCTCGCATGAATGTCCTCCGCAACCTTGGCTGGATAACTGAAGCGAGGAATTAGTTCGTTTTTATGGTGTGTTTTACAGGCTCACGCTTGTCAGTCATTAAAGAAAACATACCAAGGATGGTAACCGTCAGACCGTAAGACCTTCCGTCCACCCTCCCAGATCTCTGTCTGTCTGTCAAACACCCTGCCTGTCAAGCGTGTTTGAAGTGGTTAAAGACTGGTTTAAAAAAAAGGGTGTTGTGATTTTGTTGTATATTTAGCTTCATTAGTGAGGTAGTTTATTAGTTTTTGTGGTCTGTGGCGATAATTGGCGGCTCTTGTTGGCTTATGTGACATTAAATTCAAGCCAAAAAATAACTTTATTCTATGTATACAAATATATAAAATTCTGTAACAAAAATTAGAAAAAGCATTTTTATTTTTAAAAAATAAGTAAATACGCTAATAAGAATTATGAATTATTAAATGCCATTCTGTTATAACATTCATGATGTGTAACTTAATGAAATTTTTCTCATCTCAATAATGGTGACAAAAAGAATTTATTTCAAGGTAGCATTAATTTATCATGATGCTAGAGGAAATAATTATATTCAATGAACGAATGAAAAAAAAACTATTAAATGTTTTTAAAATTAAAATCTGAAATGTGTTTCAAGCGCAATATCATGAAACTTATTTAAATGAGGAATGCTTTAGCTAAAAAAAAATTTTATCGTCTCATTTAATTTGATGAAACAAGTTTATTTCAAGGTAACATTATTTTGTCGTAGTGCTGAAAGAAATGATTGTCTTTAAAAGGTAAATTAAAAACTATTGTTTAATTCGTAATTCTTGAGTAATTTCTCCATTGAGGAAACTTTAACAATTATTTGTTGGAACAAAATAATAAGATTATTTATTTTGTATTGTATGTGTTCTCATTACAAAAGAGACAAAAGATCCCAAAACTAATTTTAATGCTTGCAGTGTTGTAGGTAATATAATTTGGCATTTTGCTAAGGAAATCTTATTCGTTTTGTGTGCGCATGCGTAACTGTTTCAATTTATAACAACGGCAGCTGCTGCAATGATGCAATTATTTATTAATGAGTGGATTTTTAGTTTCTCTATTTCGATTAATTATTTAAAACTGTATTTAATGGTTATGAAATTGTTTTTATTCACTTATTTTCCATAGATAAACTCTTTCTAGGGCCGTGGGAAGTATGCTTCCCACCAAATTTATCAATCTTTGTATGAAATTATGTAGGCTAGCATAAGTTCTGACAAATTTTTTTAGTAAGTCAGAAATTTAGATGCTTCAGTTCTTTATCTCAGACAAAATGACATGTCTTGATTTGTTACTTAATTATTAATTAACCAAATTAATTAATTAATCAAATTAAATTGATCTAATAAGCTAAATGAATCCCTTTTCTTATTCTAATTTCAAACCTAAAAATATTTTGACATAATATGAAAAAACTGGAAAAACTGGCCCTTTAAAGGGTTAAGGTTGAAGAAATGGTTGTATTTATTTTTTTATACCAATAATAATAAGATTTCAAATAAATTTAGCGTTGACTATGAGGCTAAAATAATCAAATTACGCTTTTGTTTAACAGGCACCATTAAATGTTTATTATTATGAATTCTTTTTAATGAAATGAAACTATAAATTATATAAAATTAAAAATATATATATCTCAAAGAAGGGCAGGAAAAATTATTTCTCATGGCATTTATTCGCTATATTGTTACAGAATTAATAGTTTTGTGATGACAATAGTATATAGTACAATTAAAATAATTATATATTATGCAATATTTATTTTAAATTACTGTGATAAGGAAAATGTTTTAAAAATTTTCTGGGTTTAAGCCATATAGCCATAACTACATAGCATATGGTCATTTTAAATTGACTATTTTGAATATGCCATCTTGAAAATAAAATAGTAAGAGTGATAACAAAAATATATTATTAATGTGTCTTTACCTCTTTTCACTTTTTTTTAAAGATTTTTTTTATAATTTTTTATTATTATTTTTTTTATTGGCACAAGGTTGTTTTTTTTTTTTTAAACTATCTAAATAATTACTATTTTTATACAAATTTATTTTTTATTTTATTTTATTTTTTACTGGATTTTGAACAAAATTTGTTTGTTTCTATGTCCAACATGCTGTAATAATCCGCTGGGTTAAAAAAACGTTATGAAATGAAATACAGAAAATCTGATTCTTTTATAAAAGATGGCATTAAATTTTCATTTCTTCCAGTGAAATATCAATGAGACATAAATGTACGCTATTGTTATTCCGATATTTCATTCTGCCATTTCAATGATTGTTGTTTCAAATTAATTTGCAAGTATTGTAGTTAATAATATTTATTGTCTTTTCCGATTCTGTTTCTTCGTTACATTGCTCAAATTTATTATTTTATTACTAACCGTCATTGGAGACCAGATAGTTCCCCGGAATAAAAGGTTGCTTAGAATTTTTCAAAGAAGCGCTTTATGAATTATCATTATTATTTTGCAACAATAGCAAAATATTTTTTAAGTTTTAAATTTAGATATGTAATATGTTTTATTTTAGAAGCTTTGTGTCGTATTGTTTAATGTGCTATGCATCTTCCGAAACTTTTGTGATCTAACCAAAAATTTGAATTTTAATCTGAAAAAAAAATGATAACATTTCAACTGGTATAAAACTTTCTTATTGGAAATATTTTTCTTTCTTCAAAAGCTTGCTGTAGATTGCAAAATGGTAAATACCTGCTCCTTTAATTGTAGACAAGAATTAATCCGAAAACGTTGAAATGTCAAAAATGAAGTAAAATGTCTGGCGTTTGTGCTGATTTTTGGACCAAGGAGCACAAGTTTTAGTTTGCTTACTTATATACACTCACACAAACACTTTCCAAAAAAAAAAAAAAAAATCAGAAAATTTATAGCACATATCAAACTACACAACAAATTTGTAAACTGAAATTTATAATTTTAAAACACTACAAATCAATTCTTTTAATTCATAGAACAACAACAACTACAAAAACGAAATTTCTTTGGACTTAAAATAAAGTATTATAAAAATTAAAAATAAAAGTGAAACAGTTTTTTTCCTTCAAAAATTTGCTATAGACTGCAAAATCTTAATCACCTGTCCCCTTAACTGTGGACTGGAAATACAGTTTTGAAGCATTAAAATGAAGTCAAAATGCTCGGTGTTTTGTGCTGTCTTTTTGACAGCAAAATATATTTTAATTCATTTTTTTATACGAAAGTAAAGAGAAAATCTGCGGTACATACCAAATTCTACAACAAATTCAAAAATTTAAATTTATCATTTTAAAACAGCATAAATAAATTCTATCATTTCATAAGATAATAACAACAGCAAAAAAACCTTTTAAATAGAAAAAAAAATTAATGTTACAAACATTAAAAAAAAAGGCGGATTTTTTTCAAAAATTAGCCATGAATCGCGAAATATTAATTACCTATTCTCTTAAATAGACAGGTAATAGAGTTTGAAAGAATTGATAGCTAAAAAGAAATAAATTATTTGACCAAGGAAAGCAAGTGTAGTTCACTTTCTCAACATCTGTCTTAAAAGCACATACAAGAAAAAAAAAAAAAAACTGACAATTTGCAGCACATACCAAACAACACAACACATATGGAAATTGAAATTTACAATTTTAAAACATCGCATAGAAAGCATTTTTAATTCATAAAATAGCAAGACCTACACACACACACACATACACACACACACACACACACACACACAAAAAAAACAAAAAAAAACTGACATTTCTGTGGACATAAAAAATAATATGAAAATTTAAAGCAAGCAAGAAATATTATTTTCCCCAAAAAATTCGCTATAAATCGAGACATGTTTAGTGATTGTGTTGTCTGTTTGACCAAGCGAAATAGATTTTAATTCATTTTCTTACAAAAAGGAAAACAAAGCCTATAATAAACTATAACAAAACCTATAACAAACTCTATAACAAATTCGAAAAATTAAATTTAGTGTTTTAAAAAAGCACAAATGAATTCTATCAATTTTTAAAACAATAACAACAACAAAAAACGGCTTTTAAATGAAAATAAAAATAATTAATAATACAAAATTTTTTAAAAAAGATACATTTTTCTTTTCTAAAATTCGCTATAGATCGTAAAATGTTAATCACCCATCCCCTTAACTGTAGAGAGAAAAATTGAGATTTAAAGCACTGAAATGTGCAAAATAAAATCAGCATGGTTGGTGTTTGTGCTATCTTTCTCACCAAGCGAAAGAGATTTTAATTTATTTTCTTACATATACGAAAGCAGACAGTCTGCGGTTCTTGTCAAGCTCTACAAAAAATTCAAAAATTCAAATTTATTATTTTAAAAACACCACAAATGAATGCTATCAAACCATAAAACAGTAACAAAAACTAGCAATGACTTTTAAGTGGAAATAAAAAAATTTAAAAAAAATAATGCTACAAAAAAGACAGACAGAGAGAGAGAGGAACTTTTTTTTTTTTTTTCAAAACTTTTCTATAGATCGCAAAATGTTGATCACCTGCCTTTTAACAATGAACAGAAAATGGAGTTTCAAAGCAGTGAAATGTGCAAAATGAAGTCAACATGGTTGGTGTTTGTGTTCCATTTTTGACCAAACGAAACAGATTTTAATTCTTTTTCTTTTACAAAAGAAAGAAAATTTACGGCTCATGTCAAACTCTACAACAAATTTGAAAATTTAAACTAAGTATTTTAAAATCCTACAAATGAATTCTATCAATCCATAAAACAATAACATAAAAGAAAATTGCTTTTAAATGTAACTTAAGAAATTAATGTTAACAATTTTTTTTTTTTTTTTTTTTTTTTGAAAATTTGCCATAGATTTTAAAATAGTAACCATTTGTCTCCTTTACTTTAGACAGGAAATAGAGTTCGAGAGCATTGAAATGTCAAAAATAAAGTCAATATGTTCGATATTTGTGATGTCTTTTTGAGTCCAACGAAATAAGTTTTAATTCTTTTTCATATACAAAAGAAAAACGAAAATTTACCGGACATGTCAAACTCTACAACAAATTCGAAAATTTAAATTTATAATTAGCAAAACACCACGAATGACTTCTATCAATCTATAAAAAAATAACAAAAAATAAAAACGACTTTTAAAATAAAAAATAAATGGAAATAAAAAATTAATGCGACAAAAATCGATTTAAAAAAAAACATATTTTCTTTTTTCAAAATGTCGCTATAGATAGCAAATTATTAATCATCTGTTCTCTTAACTGAAGACAGGAAATAGAATTTGAAAGCACTGAATTGTCAAAAATGAAGTCAACATGGTCGGCTACTGTGCTGACTTTTCGACCAAGGAAAGCAGTTAAATATTCGTTACACTGTGGTGTTTCCTGCTTTTAAAATCGCCGACTGACTGCAAGGTCTTGTTGGAGGAGGAAATTTAGAGTCAACTTTAGTCACGGGCTTTCACTTTAGACTGCTGCTGAACAATCTGAAACTTTTCTCACAAAAGGGGTTATTCTCCAATATGGATAAGAGTGTATTTATTCTTCATTCACCTCTAACTTCCGTTGTTTGCTACAAAATATAGAAAAGCTTTTATTTTTAATAAAATCTGTCCGAAACTTTTTTTTTTTTTGTAAAAGATTTTATCGCCACATGTAAATATTTATGCTTATTTATTGTATTAAACATATTCGTTTTTTTTCTTTTACTTATTGAAACTTATTATCTGAACAGCTGTAAGTAAATCGTTAGCTATAGCATAATACTTCCTAAATATTATCCGGGTCCCAAAATTGAAAAGTGAATGAGAAAATAAAGCATGGATTAAAGATCAATACAAATAAATCCAATTTAATTTCAACAAAACGCGTTAATAAAACTATTATCTTATAAATAATAAGATAATTATTAAAGTTTTTGTGACTCCAGTATTCGCTTACATCCGATCTTAAACTTTTTGTATCTTCGATCGCCTTTTTTTAAGAAAACTTTTTGCAATAAAATTTTCGTTGGAAATATTTTGGCTATTTCGCAAAAATTTGAATCAAGTATTTTTCAATGGTTATTAAACACAATTTAATTAAAAATTGTAATTTATAAAATTTTAATGGAAATTTCTGAATAATATTTTCTTAAATATGAACTGAAATTTATTGAGATCTCTGAAAGAAGAAGCTTCTATATTCATTTTCACGATTTCATCAACGTATTTTTTGGATATCTTATTTAATGTCACTACACTCAATTTCAGATGATCTGCTCTATAAGGCCCTTATTGGAGTTGAGACGCTATGGGACACTGGTTTTAATAATCTATTTTGTAACTTGTTAATCTATTAAACTTTACTGACTTATAGCATTTTTCTATCATGTACTTTAAGATCATTCTGGGAATCGAGATCCCTAAGGGACATTTGGTTTAAATAATCTATGTTGTAAATTCCTGACCTGTGTAGAAATGAATATTCTAATCACAAAATTTTCCTTATCCATGAAATATTCACACGTAACGCGTACACAATGGGATGTAAAAGTAAAAAAAAAAAAAAAAAAAAAAAATTAAATTTTAAAGAATATTTTTATAATTTCTAATCTAGAAA
Organism: Argiope bruennichi; assembly: GCF_947563725.1. Lineage (NCBI taxonomy): Eukaryota > Metazoa > Arthropoda > Arachnida > Araneae > Araneidae > Argiope > Argiope bruennichi. Next base: position 104,902,747 of record NC_079160.1, on the reverse strand, counting down.
AAATATTTTAAATTCCGATCATTTAGTATTTTTCAATTATTTTTCTCCATTATCAAAAAAAACAACACCATTTATTTAAAAAAAACCATTTATAAAAAAACCATTTATTAAAAAAAACCATTTATAAAAAAAACCATTTATTAAAAAAAAAAAAAACCCCATTTATAAAAAAAAAAAAACTGAAAAAGCATATATATATATATATATATATATATATATATATATATTCTATTTAAAAGTTATCTACATTTATTGCTAGTTATTTTACCCTTATAAATTTAAGTATAAAATAAAAATTCTCATTTGAAATTATATACCATTTTTAACACAAACCTCATTGAATGAAACATTTTAAAAACATGTAAATTTGAAAAAAAAGATTTAAGAAAAACTCATTTACAAATAATACCTCCTATGTATCAGCAGTTATTTATTTTATTTAACAATGCACATTTGAATGTCATTTTATTGACAAACATGCGTCTATTTTGGGAATGGTCATTCCTTTCTTTTTCTCTGTTCATTATCTACTGAAGGGGACAGTGGCATTTTTTGACATTAGGCATTTTTCGAATTATTCATTTAGAGTTATGAAATTTTTTATGCATATGTATTAAAATAATAAATATCCAAAATTACTTTTTATTAAACTTTTTAAAACGAAATTAATATTTATTAATATTTATAATTATTTCGAAATTTACTTGGAATGAAACTGTGCATCATTTTGTAATTCCAATTAAATGCTAATTTTTTAGAAATATTTTATGCACAGTTACTGAATTTTCATAAGAGTGTTATATTTTTTTGAACTAAAATTGATTTTTAGGTATCTAAAAAAAAAAATCGACATATTAAATGCATGTCCTATTTTCTTTTAATGTCTAACCGAAATCTTTATTATCAATTCTATTTAATTTCTTCTTAAGAAGTAAGACACCTAGAACATTTTAAAGGTATTTCAATCTAATTACAATATTATTTTGAGGAAAGTAATTAAAATGTGTGTGTGTTTTCTTCTTCTCTATAGGCTTTAAAGTATTCATTTTATAAAATAATATATCTTATAACACTATTTTAGTTAAATATTAATATATATTTTGTTGAGGAAACTATAAAAAGGAAATTTAATGTTTCTGTCCATTTTTGCTTATTTCAAAGCCCACTATCTCCTTAAGGAGTTAACAGTTTCGGCCACTTCGGGAAATGCACATCTAAATTGTGTTGCAAAAATTGAACGATGATGAGTACACTCGTCAAACACAGAGTATGTGTAATATGAAATTATGTTGTTATGAAATGACTACTAATTATTTTTTTATTTCAATAGTCACATTTATTTATTTACTTAAACTAACATATATTTTTGTGCATATGAACGAAAAGAAACATAAAAAATTAATTTGGTATTTTAATTTGCTGCTAGATTGGTATTGAGCAAAGCATGGTACTGGGCCCTGTACAAAAATGCACAGGGAAATCTATTGGTAGGTAATCCACAGCTCATATTGGATGAAAACTTTAGATCAATCCTGCACAGGAGCCATAAAAAATGCCGTCTCTTGAAAACATGTAAAAAGGATACAAAAATATAGTCATCCGGTTTTTTTTTTACCAAACGCACCATTTATTGAATTGTCTAAAACAATTCATGGTTGCCTAAATGTTTCTGTTATGACTAATACGATAACAATAAGCTATACATTTAAGAAAAAACAATTCATATTATATGCGGTTTTTTTTATAATAATTATTAATATTCTTTTACTAGTTCCTTTAATTTCGAATTGACTTCAAAATATTTTAAACACCTTGAAATTTATGAATATGTTTGAATTTTTACTAAAATTGTAATTCAAATTGTCACTACCTTATCACTCCTAACGAATAAACTCGTCATAAGGCAAAATATTGTACTTTTTCCATGACGAGTATACTCGTCAAAAACAATTAACTGGTTAAGAAAGAACCCTAAAGAGCATTTAATTTTCCAACTAAAAACAAACATGTTGCAATATATATGCGCTCCCTCGAACGCTCGGTGTTCGAGCAGGGGGAAAGAAAAAAAAAAAAAAACTCAAACCTATCTTGCTCTGTTTATGTACAAAACGCTTTCTCCGGCCCAGATGCACGAGGAGATTGGTTAGGTCGTCGACATGAGCTCATATTTTTCTTCCTTCTCTCACTTCAAACTGCTTCTTTTCGGCTTTCTTTTTAGCTCAGCGAACAAAAAGAAAGAAACAGAATTACCCAGCATTTGGCATTCGATGCTTCTTTTTAGACTCTTTCTTGTTTGGGTTGGTTAGGCGGAGGCCCTTACTTAATCGAGCAGAGTTCAGCGCTTTTCGAGGAAGAGCAATACTCGAAAAATGCGATTTTTTCTCTTATCGAGCAAAGGAGAAAGAAAAAAATGCATGGCTGCGCATGCGTTCGGTGGTTAGTTAAATGATTTATGCAGCTAATTTATCAATATATGCTTAAGAGATACTAATTAAAATTCTTTCATTAAATATATTTGTGTCGCTGTTAATTTGCTTTATGACGGTGAAAATCCATTTGTTTTAAAAGCCATTGGCTAGATGTTGGTCTTTCATTTTACTGATAGGTTATCTATAAAAATATCGGCTGAAACATTTATTTAAATGTTAAATAAATGTTTGCTCATTATAAAAAGTTAATTTTAGTGTATATGAAGTTGTTATAAAAAATAGAGAAACTATTTCCTAATTGTGAATTTATTTAAAATTGTAAGTTATCTTTAATTGCAAGTTTTTATTTCTTTCAAATTTTTAATTCGTAAATTATTTCATTTAATACTTATTAATATATAATAAATATTATTTAATATATAATAAATTTACATTAATACTAAGATTATTCATTAATTCGAGTATTAAGTTAAAACAAGGATAAAACATCTTATTTATCTATTTAATAAGATCTTCAAAAAATAACACTTCATATATTCAAAATATAACTGTAGCAAATTCATAAATTAGAGATCAACATTCTAATAAGAAAAAATTTTATTTGTGATTGTTTGATATGTATAAGAAATTAATAAATAATTTGAAAAATAATAAGTATAATAAATTAAAAATAAAAATCTCTGAAAATTCTTATGATTCTTAAATGAGGACTCCTTAAACTAGCTCCCCTCCCCCCTCTTTCTTTCAGCTATTTATTTCCTAGTTTTCAAATGATGTACACCCTCTTTTAATTTAGAGAAAACTATTCTCACTTTATTGGCAGAACATTTTTAAATTTAATCGCATTTTAAATAATTATTTACAATTAAATTATGTGATTTTTTTTATAAATAGCTATTAATAAACCGCATAAATAATATATAAGTAGTGAGAATGAAGTTTCCTAATAAACTACTTTATTAAAAATAAGAAGTTTTAAGGTGATTTTTTATGTTTGATAAAAGAATTCAACGATGTATATGGGAGAAAAATGAAAATCGAACAAAATATTGCTTGTATTTTTACAACGACGTTCGACTCGAAAGATTTCGATCTCACAAAGCACAAGTGTTAGCGAGGATTCTATAAATTTATTTCGTACTTTTTCACTTTCAACATTTATCAACCTCCGCCGATCCTTCCGGTTGCAATATGAAACAACAGACGGTTTGCAGTGAAGAACGAGTAAATTTTTCATTGTGTGTGGGGGGGGGCATTCGAGATCAAAATTCTTAATTATTTTATTACATTTTCTCTGTGACACAATAATTTTTTGTTTCCTCATCACATTGATACATTTTACTGTTTTTTGTAAACTTTACTGGAATCAACAGGTGGCATCCTTCTAGAACTCTTACTCAATCACCAAGCAGATGACATAAAAAAATAGGAGGGAGTGTCTGAATTTCTACATCACTTACTCTATTTCATCATCTCCCCAAGTTATACAAACAATCACCAACAGATGGCACGCTTTTAATTTCGAATTAAACTCAACCAGAAGCAAACGATAAAAAAGCTGTTTAGAATTTCCAACAGTAGCCTGTCACAATTAATGTAATCGTCTGCCCTTTACAGTAATTCGAAAACAGCAGCTGAACGGGAAACGTGACGGCTGAGGAACTCAAACTCTTGGTCCATCCCAACCAACACACACCTCACCTGTAACATCCTGTCCTGCATGGAAAAGGGGCCTCTGCCAAGAAAGAAGAAAAAAAGGGGGCTACTTGAATGGGGGAGCAGCGTCGTAAAAACGTGCAAAACTTTTGACCTTCCAATAAAGGCGGCTTCCGTTTGCGGTCAAGTTAAGCGCTACCTTTACACATCTCGGCTTTCCAGAATCATGATTTAGGACTGGAGAGGGGACTTTTATGATTTTTTACGGGAATTTGTCCTCTTTTGCTCAGCTTGGAAAGTGGCCAATGTGAGGTTTATGGGTTTTTGTTTTGTATTCTAGGGTCAGGATAGCTAGGGGTCGGAGTCAAATAAGTTTGCAGATTGTCGTCCATGTAGGATATATTTGAACATTTTCTTTTTTTCAATATAACACGTTATAACATTTTCACGTACCTTACTTAACTATTATGTTATGAGAAAATAGCAAAATTAGTCCATATGCTATTGCGAAAAAGAAAAAAAGAAATATTTTATTACCTTATTTATTTAGAATGAAAGAATTAGAGCAAATGCCACTAGATCTATCAAAGTAAGCAACATTTTTGCCATATTTGAGAAATATTCATTCATGAAATTTCCTAGTTTCGATTACATTAGTAAATTAGAAACTTTCAGTACAGTAAAAATTCAAATTATCCAAATATTAAGCTAGAACTAAAAATTAATAATTTCAAATAAAATGACAGTTTTTTTAGCCATAAAAACAACAACAAAAATTTATTTTAAAAATGGTAATTTTAATAAATAATTTCAAAGTAATATATAAACAATAAATTCAATAAAAAAACTAAAATAATAATAAACTTATTATTTTTAAATTTTAAGAAATTATAATTAATAAGTTTAATAACTAAATAATAATTTTAAAAATAAATAAGTGATTTTAATAAATAAAGAGTAAACAGCACTTTGAATACAAAAAAAAAAAGGATTTATAGAATTTTAAATATGACATACATTTAGGTGATACCATGGAGAAACAAAAATACTTGGTAATTAAAAGCGTAATGCGCATTTAATTAAAAAAAAATATTTAAAGATACAAAATTTTAAGAATTTATTTTGAAATTTTTGCTTTGATTGCACGACTACTAAATTGATATCAATAAAAAAAAATTAAGACGATTTAAAACTTATTTTCGAGATGTAATATTTTCGGAAACTATAATGAAATTTTGTCAATATATTTCTTAATGTTTACTTAATTAAATTCTTATAAATTCTTTTTAAATACCTCTACGAGTTGCACATTCGATTCTCGAAAACACATTTATGTTAAATTTTGGTAGATGTTGGTTAATTAATCTGACCTTAAAGAAGGCAAGAAATTCAACGACACATACACATGTGCATACACAGATATTATCCTTTATTAATAGTAGAGATAGAAATTCTACAATCCAAAATTTGGCGCAGATTTGGCGATTTAATTTTTAGAATCATTTACCCAATTGTATCTTGTACCATGAGCTTGTAATGTCTTGATCTAGACTGATCAAATAACGAAGCAGAATTTCCAGACAATTCTTTATTTTACAGCCCTATATATACAAAGAGCAACTTGTTCTAATCTTGGTTAAATAAATAGCTATTTACACCTGTAGTAGAAGATACAATAGTCATAATCGAAGGTTTTTCTTGGAACTCAGTTCTCCATCATGTCAACACGACAACTCCAGGGGTAGTTTCTCAGACTCCGAACTCGTGGGCGTAGTCCAACCGTCTTCTGCAATTTATTTCTTCTCTCCTCTCTAAAAAAAAATCTCCGCCTCTTAATTTACATTGGTCATTTGAGCTCTCCTTTGGCCAATCGGGGTTCAGCCATATGCTCTCTCAGCGGCGCCAGTGAGTCCGTGGGAAGGTCCTTTCACCAAGAAAAACATCGAGCATCCAGATGTTTGGACACCCCTTTCTCTTTGAAGGTACTATCAATATCTCTGGGACGAGGAATTCCATATGTGGTCTTTCGTTGTAGTCGTTAATGAACAGATGCGAGACCACCCAGGTGAAAAGATCCACCATTTGGCTATCTCGAGGAGTTTAGTAAGTAACAGCGACGACACAATGAATCAGTACAACACAGTGCCTTATCAGTACTGGGAAACGGGAAATGTTACAAGCTAAATAAATTAGTGTATTTTAGTGGATAGACAGACTTCACTTTGATTTATTTCATTAACTCATTCTACTTAGATCCGCAATTTCTGTTTGCATATTTGAATTTTTTTAACCATTTTCCTGCCCTTTTCAACTACCAGATTCGCGCGCACATAAAACAATCGACATTGATTCAATCCATTTACGAATTCGATAAGATATTTGATACAAATCCAAGCTTCTAATTATAAAACCTTATGCCAAATTTCATCCATTTAGTTATTTACTAGTTTAAGTACAGTATTCGCAATCTTCTAGACAATCGGACAGATGACCTCTTTGTGGATTATATTCAAAATTTGATAGAAACCCAAAATTTGGGTGCATAGACCAAATACAAAATTTTATTTATATATATTTTTATATTTTTAAGTTGTCAAGTGCCCAACAGAGAAATAATTTTTTCCGGATATCTAAAAGAAATTTAAAACACGGAGATTCATCATAATTTTGTGGTCAAATTCTTTGACGATAATTATGTTTTCTCTTTACTTTACACACGAGAAAGTAAAATTAAACTACAGAATGTTTCTAAAATAAATTTACTTATCTAAAAATAAGGTAAAAACAAAATACAAGGAAACAGTCAAACAAAAGGTAATTTTCTCTACGCCTACGTTGACATTTCAAAACCATATGCATTGTTTAAAAAAACTAGTATAATTACAAAAATGAATATTTTTAGATAAAGCATTTACATTATTTTTTTGTTCCTAAGATATATGTAAATTTTATTAATAATTGTTTAAAAATAATGAATCACAATCTGAAATCTGAGTTTCGAAACTGCGGTTCCTTTTTTTGGGGCGCGCCCAATTTCATCCCAATTACTTGAAATGAACAGTTTTCTGTTGCAAAACATTTTACTTGTTCTGGAACTTGTTTGTGAAATAAACAAACATTAATTTCTTTAAAAATAAAAGTTTAGATTATTGTACACTGACATTTAATTTACGATGGGGGAAAAAGAGAACTTTGAAATTACGGCATATAGAATTGGATAATTTATTATTAACAAGCAGGCTTTGGTTATTAACTTGTTCGCAGGGAATATCTGTTGTATTTAGTTCCAATTAAATCCCACGTATAAATTCATATTTATGTTTTCTTGAAAGAAGTGTTTTAACCCTTTAACTGTGTCGACCTCTTCGGAAAATGCGTATCTAAATTGTGTCGCAAAAGTTTAGCAATAACGAGTATACTCGTCAAACACAGAATATGTGCAATGCGAAATTAAATTGCAATGAAATGACTTATTTATTTTCAATAATCACATTTATTTACTTACTTAAGTTAACAGATATTTTTTTTACATATGAACGAAAAGAAACATAAAAAATTAATTTATTATTTTAATTTGCTGTTAGAGAAGGGTTTGAGCAAAGTATGGTACAACAACGCATAATAATCTATTGTTTCATTGATTTTGATTTGGTCTCAAAATATTTTAAAACGTCTTGGAATTTTCAAAAATGTTTAAGTTTTTACTAAAATTAAAATTGGAAAAAAAAATGCAAATTATCACTACTTTTTACTCCTGACGAATAAACTTATCATAATTCAAAAATTTTGTACATTTTCCATGACGAGTATACTCGTCAAAGACAGTTAATGGGTTAAACTTGAGTTTTAGTTAAATATTTAAACTGTTCCTTAAGAAGAGAAATATGATGTCATAGTCACATGACAAATGTAATGTTTCGCGCTCTCTTATTCAAATTCACTTACTTTTTACTTTATTATATACGAAGTATATAAAGTCTTGTACTCATTAAACTATTCAAACTCCATATATTAAAGAATCTACAAGTTTCATCCCCCCCTCCCTTCACAGAGGTCATAAAACACATTTCTAGAACTATGTCTCTCTACGAGCTCAGTGACTCAAAAGCGCTTAAAGCTAGATGAATGACATTTATTAATAGATAAATTTTACACCAGAAATGTAGATTTATATCAAATTTTGAAAGGAATCTATTCTTATGAAATCTATCGGCTGTCTGTTTACAACAGGGCGACTGCAAAATATAAAATTTAAATGATTCCAAAGTACTTCAGTTGTGTTTTCGAAAACGCAATTTTTCTAACAATTCTTAGATCTCAACAACAATTAGTCACAAACATATTTGAAATCATCGATGTCACTCTTTTTGAAATCGTGAAAAATTTATTATATAAAAAATAGATTAAACTGGCAGTCTTTCATTCCAGTTTGAACTAGTAAAGAAAAATAATTAAATCGATAAAATTTTAATGAAAGATAAACCTAATGAAAATTATGTGTAAAAATGTGTTGAGATATTTCATAAATGTTATTTCAAACTATGTTAGCTGAAGAATTTTCTCTGCTTAATTTTTCAGTTTGTAATCGTAGAGTTCGCAAAAAGGCTTTTTGGAATGGCCTCTGTCTTTCTATCTCTCTCTTTGTATGTCTGTGGTTAAGCTAACTCAACAACATATTGATCAAGAATGATGGAATTTGAAATGAGGTCTTAATGCCACATTTGAGAATATCTGTCTAATTTTGTATGAAAGTAATCTAAAGGAAAATCTTTCCGAATGTAAAATTGATAACACAAAAATGCAAACAGTTAGATACATGGCATTTAGTAAGGAATTTTATCAGCCAAAATGAAGATGTGTATTAAATATTTAATCAAATTCATTAAAGGCGTAACCATCTATCAATATGTAGGAACGCAATATCTCAAACATTAAATGTCTTAAATAAATAAAACTCAGTATTCTGTTTTATGACAAAAATTACAGATTTGTATCAAATTTTAGACTCAATCAACCGAAAAGAAGTCAGTTCAGTTTGTTTCATTTATTACTAAACAAATAAAAGATAAGCGTTATATTTTATCTCTACGCCCGAGGACATTCCTTCTTGCGGACTTTGCCTTAACCTTCGAGAGTTACTACTTTCTTCCACCAGTCGGCAATATGTTCGTTGGTGAAGATTTAAGCAATGTCTCTCGAATAATTTTAAATATTTTAACAGTACAGAAAATCTATAATAACGTCATCCAGAAAAACTGTGTGGATAAGATGCAATTTCTTTTTCTTCTCGCTTAAGAGGGTTAACAATATTGCATATTAGTAAGCAGATTTCCAGGAAAGTAAAGATTCCCCGTAATAAAGATCTACTGGTATTAGTGTTCATCACAAAAATGGTGAAGCAGTTCGTACATTTGTATCATTTTCCTCGTAAAATAGCGCATGTTTTTTTTTTTTTTTTTTTTTTTTTATCTTTGTCTCTGTCTAGGATCGCGAAATTTACATTTTGGCCCAGGCGCCACATTACTACGTTATTTCAGTATTATGAATTTGATTAAAGCAATCAAGAGCAAAAATTATTTATTTAAGGCGCAAAAGTCATTTTCGCAGTACCACCTGGTGTCTAATTTATAATTTAAACAGCCCATATTTAGTAAAAACACAAAGAAAGGAGGAAATAAAAATTATCGAGAGTTTCTCCTATCGGCTTCCTCATATTTATAAGCTTTGTTCTCATAATCCGATATGCAATAGATTTAGCCATAAGTGAGTCAGATCTCCCCTTGTCTGCATGGATATAAGCATCCATGGTTATATCAGGAGATCCGAGGTAATTAGGCCTTTCCCAAAAAAATTTCGGAAAATTTTCAGGAATTAAACTTTAACCAATGGACGAAGGATAATATTTGCGCAATGGTCGGATACCGTTGACTACCATAGAGCTGACATATAAATGGAGGGAGCTAATCGTATGTTTCTTATCCGAACAAGTGTACCCAACATGAGTCACGTGACTTAAGGAGAATCTAAGAGTAAGAATACCTTTTTGGCGAAATATCGAAAATCTTGGTCAAAGTCTGTCGCGCAATCTTTTGCTTCCCGGCATTGGCTCCGATCGATTTTCATTTCCTAAAAAGTTTATTTATTTATTTATTTTTTTTTTTTGAGATTATTATTCTACTAAGCAAAAACTAAGCAAACAGGTTTCGGAAATAATTTTTCTCGTTCATAACATCAGCAGCTGAGTTTGTTGATTTAAATCGTGTTTAGTTTTTTTCACTTTTTTTTGCATTAATTAAAAATGATTATTTTTCTTCTTTAAGTAAACATTATATTTCTTTTATTTAACTAAAAACATTTTTTAATTTTACATTACATATTCAAATACTTCTATCATTATCTCAGACAAATAAAAAAAAAAAAAAAAAAAACTTTTATGAAAGCAGATTATAAAAGTGACCTAAGCCTTTTTTTCCTTTTCTTTCTGAATATTTAAAAAAAATGCATTCGCTGTTATAATTATTTTTCTTTTTAAAAAGTAAATTATAATCCAAGAATTAAGAGAATAAATATTTATTTTTCCATAAAAAATGAAAAAGATAATAATTAAAATTGTTAAATTATTTTGAAATTAAGAAAGAAAAGAAAGAAGAAAACAAAAGATTAGAAAGAAAATAAATACTAGCCCAGATTCGAACCCGGGTCTCGTGAATGCTACGCCAGAGCCCACTCTTCGAGGGCTCGTTCACGGTAAAACATTATTAGTATATAAGCTATCTTCAAAGTTTCAAGGTTGGTGATTTAGCCTTAATACTTTTATGAATGAACATTTCAAATCTATACTGACCATTATACAAAATCTCATCCCGAACTCAATTTTAAACCTCGTGCCTTCCCCTTGTTAGTGTCAGTTTTATATATTTCACTTCTGGTTTATAATTTTGTCGGTAACTTTGCTTCTAACTACCACAGAAACAAAAGTAAATCATAATGGAATCTTAAATGTGTTGACTTTAATACACAATAATAAAGAAATTCGAAATTTTTACAAAAATGGCGATTTTAGAATATGTACATACCACAAGTTATTAATAAATGTAGACATTCAGACAGAATTTTTATCTGTAAATATAGCATTTCTTTCTTTAATAGTTTCTAATCTTTAGAATATTCACTAGTTTCTCTTTAAGTCTTAATTAAAATGTATAAAAACATGAAATTGTTACAGGACATTTATGAAATTTTACTATATAACATTTTTAATAAAACATACATTTTAGTTTCACTATTTCATTCACAATGATGATTTAATATCTTTTACGGTATAATACGATTCGAATATTTGTGGTAAAAAAGAAACAACATATCGGAAATAATAAGGAAATTTATTTGCATTAAAATAAACACATAATTATTAATCAGTCAATAATGTTTATACTTTATTGGCGAGAAAAAAAATCATGCCAAGCGCGTGCAACACATTCGAGATTAAAATAAAGCGAATAGCAAAATATAATGCAGTTATATTAATTTAAATGAAGCTAACAAATAAGTTTATACATTTAAAATGGATATAAATAGAATATGTTTATTGTACATAGCTGTGAAATGATACAGGACTATCCTTAGAAGATTTTTCTTTGCCCCCAATTGCACAGCAAGAGTTAATAATGGTTTAAATAAGCTTTAAAATTTAACAGTTAAAAGCGAGAAATAACTAGCCATTGAAATGTAATGGAGATTGGAAAATGCGGTTACAGTGAATACAAATTCTCTCTCGAAGTCACGTGATTTTATCTTATCCCACACTAAAATAGGGTTGCAGTCCCTCTATCACTATTTCAACTCTATGGCGATTACAGGTGGCCAAATACGACCTCGGGTAAATCAAGTCAAAATCCATAGGAATGTAATACGATACATCCGTAATAAAACAATGTACGATAGTGAAGAGAAAATAATACATGTTTTATATCTAGTCTCATAATCCTTTTCCATCATAATTTAACCCTATAAGAGTCTAAATGGACGAAATCTTCTATTTTGGAATTATTTTGTCATTTTAATCGAAATCTGAGTTCGCAGAATGTTTGAGATATTTATGCAGAGACTTTTATATAAATTTGTAATTTTAAATGTGATAAATTGATGCCAGTCCGGACTGACTGGTTAAGGGGTTAAAATAAATCTACAATTTTGTTATTACAAGTTAAATTTATATCGCTTGTTGAGCTTATAAACTATCGTTTTCACGCTTACAAAAACAAATGAATTACAGACAGTTTGCTTGTGTTTGAATTAATCACAAGATTAATTTTGGTGTAAATGCCATGTATTAAGATGCATCCATCTATTTTATTGTGTTTTAGATTTATCATATTTAAATAAGCATTAATATATATTGTAATGCACTCTATCCATCCTTAGAATTTAGTTCTAAATTTGAAACAAATATTCCCTTTCAATAATAAGACAATATGTCATATTTTATCTGACACAACTCGTTTTGAGTTATCTAGATATCGATATAAAGTAGGACAAATATACGAATAGATTTCACGGGAAAAGACTTTGGCCAAAGTTTGATAGAACTATACAGTTTTGATGTAAAGATTTGATAAAAGTATGCATTTTTGATATAAAGATCACATACAAAATTTATTTATCCTAGCTTTCTGAACTTTTAAATTATCGTGTTTTCACAAACTAATCAGAAGCAATTCCAAAAATGACTTTTTCAGATTCAGGAAGATTCAAAAGCTGGAGATCAATCGACATCTCGAAATCGAAATTTTCGTCGATTGCAGTAATTTGAGACAACAAAACTGAAAAATAAATACCGAAAACAACAGATTCATAACTGTGAATCGAGTTTCCATTCGAAAACCAATTAAGGGAAACTTTAATTTTAAATATTAATGAATGAATAAACAACGAAAAATACCCAAATCCAGTCTCCAGTCTTACCCAATATTTAACAATTCCCTAATTACTTAAAATAGATTGCAGTCGACTTCGCTCTTTAGAAAAATATCGATCATAAGATTCACAGAAATGAACCAAAGTTAAATCGCATTATTTTCGAATAGATTCACTTTAATTAATTTCAATCAAGGAGTAATAGAGGGGTTTATTTAAAAGACTAAAATAGGGATTATTTCAGATTATCGATAGTTTTTCATTTTAGCAAGGGGACTCATTTTAAAGTACTTCTAATTATTTTTTTGTATTTCATAATAGAATTAAGAGTCTTCAAAAAGGTTTAAAAGGTTCAATATATTTTTTCAAGTTTAATTCATTCATACGTTTCATAATGCTAAAAATATGAGACCATTTCTATTTAAAATAAAGCTATTATCTTTTGAAAACTATATTTTTTCCTCATTAAATATTTGCATATATTTAACTTTTATGTATTATATAATATCGCTTCGGCTATCATTTGCCTTATTATCACAGTTTTTTTTAAATTCTATTTTTCAAGAACGGGAAAAAATTATACATACAAAATTTGTTTTTCTTTTTTTATCTGCAATTATTGAATTTTCTATCTTTAATGTTTTTAATTATGTTATTTAGGATTTAAAATTCTATGACTATTAATTTTTTTCATTCTTATGTTTAATGCGTATAAACAAACTATGCTTTTAAAATTTATAATTGCCTCTTCACAAGTGGCCATTAAATGTTTTGATGTAATTATATCAAATGCTTTTTATCATGCTAAAAGCAGCGGTTATCAAATGCTTTTTAATCGTATATGTTTAATATTTGTGTTTATGTCATGTTTTTAAAATTTATACTCTTATTCGTTATTATTTAAATACTTCGTTATAAATGTCTCGATATTTTTTTTTTATTATGTCATTCTAGTTTGTGAATATAAAAAAAATGTCTAATGTTTGTGTTTGAATTACACTTATTAAACCATATATTTCCCTCTCTTTTAATGGTTATTAAATTTGTTGATAAGTTTCATTCTTCGTTATAAATGTCTCGAGTACTTTTTATTATGTCAGTCCGGCTTTTAAAATCTCGAATATCAAAATAATAATAATAATATGATCATTTTGTATTTGAATTACACTTCTAAAACTTGCATTTGCTTATTATTTACTTATTATTAAATATTTTGTTATAAACGTCTCGAGTGTTTTTCATTATTTCATTATGGCATTTTGAAATCAATGATGATTAAAAGCTTTTTTAATCAGCGTGTTTAATTTTTACTTTTCTTGAGGCCAGGATAGCCTGGTTGGATTCGCATCCCTTGGGTTGCGAATTCAAACCCGGCTGGATTTGACGACTCTCCGTGTGTGTGGTGGCTGACGCGCGTATAAATCTGTCGTGGTTCTAAGGTCCTCCTTGTCAAGGATAATACTACTGGGAGTACTGGAGCGGGGCTGAATATTCTCTGATTCAGGTCTAAATTATAACCTGTGGATGAGTGAATGAAATGCATGAAGTCCGCCCCGTAGAAAGGGTTGTGACGTGTGTGTAGCTAAGTTGTGCTTCTGGCTCTTGATGGCTCTACTGGAAAACAAGAGAGACGCACTCTTGGTTAAAATCACTGACTTCTAAAGTCAGTGAGCTTGTGTTTGACAAATGCCCTTAGAAACAATAACAATATTTACTTTGAAATTACGCGTTTAAAATTTGTATTTGTCTCTGACTGAATATCTATTAAATACTTTATTATAAAAGTCCCAATATTTTTTCATTATGTCTTGTTACTTTCTCGTATGTATAGTATAGACAAAGTATAGCAATCGTCTATTGTTATAGTTTGAATTACACTTTTAAGACAAGACAGATATTTGTCTCTCATTCAGTGGTTATTAAATTTGTAGATTAAGTAACATTCTTCTAATATTAAAAGTAACATTATTCGAGTACTTTTTATTATGTCAAACTGTCTTTTGAAATCTACGAATATTAAAAGAAATCATTATGTGGAATATTTGTATTCAAATTACATTTTTAAAATTTGCATTTTTCTGTCATTTAGGGAATATTAAATGTTTTGTTATAAATATCTCGAGTGCTTTTCATTATGGCGTATTGAAATCTATGAATATTAAAAGATTTTTTTATTGTATTTGTTTCATTGTATTTAAGTTTTGCTTTTAAATTATGATATTAAAATTTGTATTTGACTCTCATTGAATATCTATTGAATACTTCATAATGAATGTCCCAATATTTTTTTATTATGTATTTTTACTTTCTCGTTTACATAGTACAAAGAATGTATAGTATAGAATGTATAGTAAAATTCGAGCACAAGAATTTGACGAATCACCACCTTTCAGGTCACCCTGAGGTCTAAAAACACACTTTTTGGAAAATGTCCAGCTGTCTGTGATAAAGGTAACTTAGAAACTCTTTAATCTAGATAGATGAATTTTGGTATAAGGTCTTTATACCAAATTTGAAGATTTCTGTCAAATTTTGAGCAAAAAATGCTCATAGGGAGTCTGTCTGTTTGCCTGTTCGAATATAATTTAACACAATAATTACAAAACAAAGAATTAGGCAGACAAAATTCGATACATAGAATTAATATCTATAGTCAAGAACCCATTAAAATTTCAACCAAATTCAACAATGATTTTAGTTTAGTTTAATTATATTAAAGCCTCGTTTTAAAACAACACTAGCAAATCCAACAAGGAATTGATTGTCTGTCTGTCTGAACTTTTAGGAATATGTAAATGCGGTAACTCAAAAACGCAGTGTCTTAAATATATCAAATTTGATATATAATTTTGTGACTACAAGTGTACTTTTGTGTCACATTTTTATTTCAATCGGATGGGGAAAACGTATCTAAAACTTAAATTCGATTTTCGGATACTATTACCTATATGCCAGGGATTAATCGCCAAATAATTCGCCAAGGATGACACGATAGATTCAGTTAAAATGTTAAATTCACATTAAAGGTTAATATTTTGTAACTATTACACGCTAATGCTTATGCAAGGCCTTCTCTGAGATGTGATTTTTTATTAGAGTATATACGAGGAAGTTTAGGGGACTATGAAAACTATAGTTATTAAAATTTTTCATCTCAATATGATTAATGTAAGAGCAAAAACATTTAGGCTTAAAATCTGTACTTAGTATATCTCAGTTATTAGTCCTATAGCAATTTCGTATAATTTCGGTTCATATACCATTTATAGATAAATGCTTTGTGTGATGAGATTTGAAAAAGGTAAATCTAATTAAATTATCAACCTCATACTAATACGACGTGAAACTATGCCTTGTTTAGTTTGTGGGGAATTTTCGATTATTTGACGGTCCATATGCTTTAACATATCTAGTTATGTTTATTCATTAGGGATTTATTTGAAAGGAGATATCTTAATTACCATGTCATATTTGCTTATATGCTAAAGCATAGCATATAAGCAAATAAATATATAAATAAATAAATAAAAAGCAACACACTAACTTCTGAGAAAGACATCCGACTTAATTCTTATATATGTAGGTATTATTATAAAAAAAAAAAAATTAATAGCTAGTCCTTTGATAGCTATTTAAATTCTATTTTTTTAAAAAATTTATTTATGAGCTTTTACCGGTGTAACGCCACTTTTGGCACACACCTAATCATCATCAGAATACATCAGAATATAATGCGTACCTATAAAGTGTATGATTTTTTTAAAACTTTTATTGAAGTCTTTTGCAGTGAGCTGAAACTTGAACGATGAATATATGTAGGTAGTAAATTTTCTTTTTGGGGAAACTAACCCATAATTGTATTTCTCTATGTGAGAAAAACTAAAATTGCTTGCCCTTTTGCAGCAATAATTACCCATAAGGCTGTCGTCTTTCAATAATAAAGTTAAAAACTCGTCTAGGAAACAGAAACTATAACTCTCTTTCACCAATTCATTTAATACTCTTGAAGACTTTTAAATGAATTGACTTTTTTCAGACTTTATCAGACTCTCTTCGTTTTATAATTATCGTGTTTTCAAACAGCAAAACTTCCTCTGAACAGATTTTACTCAGAATATTGTGGAAATCTGCAAATTTCACGTAAAGACTGTACTCCAAACCAACCTTCTAATTCAAAGTGTTTTTGAGTTATATTTGTAACAGACAAACAGACGGCCATTTTCTAAAAATGTATGTTTCGAACTCGTTGAGATCTAAAACGGGCAGATTCATTAAATGTTTGAATTTTTTTAATGATTACTTTACATTTTTTATACAACAGAAACGAGAAAGTAAAAACTGGGGGAAAAAAAGGAAGATAAATAGTTTTATCATCATATCATCCAGTTTCCACATCAACAATAAGGTATTATATACTGCATCTACATATCACAATAAAAAGCAAATATCATTTATAAAATCAACGGTGCAAAAACAGAAAGTTTACAAGACTATCTTCTGTTCAAAAGTATCCCCTTAAGAACCAAATCCATGCGATGTCAAATATGATCGTTACAATAGTAGAGTCACTACCCCCTCTAAACACGTGTGCACGTGGCTAGGTTAATCCCATAGAAGATTAATGCTTTCTTTCCTTAAAGCTTAGTTAATTATTCCGTGAATAAAGGTTAAGATCTTTTCTAAATAATCCTAAGGTAAACGGAGCTTTAGGGCGGAAAGTCAAAAAAGATCAAGCAATTTGTGCCAATCATCATATTAGTGATTGTAAAAAGGGCATCTACAAAAGGGAAGCTCCAGAAATTTTCAATTGGATCAACAAATTGTTGTTGTTTTTTACAGGGGACAGCCCCTGATCTCGCAAGTGAGGAAGAAGAAGCGATGTAGTCAATGCATTGGCAAATTGAAAGTAGCTTTGGGCCATGGGAGAAAGCGGGGCCCAGAGTAATTGAGGGGTTGACCTTGAAAGCAGAAGGGGAGCGCTGTGAGGTCAGTTGAGTACGACGCCCACAAAGTTCATCCGCCGGCCCCATAAATATAAGGCTTAGCACCTCGCCGCCATTTCTGGCCACCAGTGGGGTTTACAATCATTAGATCTGTTATTTATCTTTCCAACGCCCACTATGGACGATTCTTTCTTTCTATTTTTACTTGAAACAAAAATCTTGATTTTTTTTTTTTTCGCTTTTGTTACGCTTTCTTTAAATCGATCTTTTTTCCAAAGAGACACCGAACTTCTAACTACGATTGATAGTATTTCTTTTTCTTTTTGTTGTTTCTTTTCCCAAATCTTACCTTTTCAACTTTCGTCAAAAGTTTGTTCCTAAATAATAATATGAAATACAAATATTTAAAATAATATATAACTATGTAATAAATAACAGTGACAATGACTTCATTAATTTTTTTTTTTTTGAATCCAGGAAACAATATATAAGACATTTAATTTTGTAAAAAAAGAAAAACGAAGGAAAGAAAGAAAGAAAAGAAAAAGAAATGAGGTTTATGCATGAGATACAAAATCTCTGAAGAAGGAAAAAAATACCTATATTGGCACAACACCGCCAAATGTGAGACTTCGGTTATTAATCATCATTAAATAATCAAGACGCTTTTTTAATAACTTTTATTCATTTTTCACATTTATTTATAATTTTATTAAAAGAAATTCAATTCCTTCAAATATTTCAATTTAAAGAAGTTGTTTAATCATAGGAATATAAGCATTATTGTAACAGTAATAAACAAAATAAGAATTAAATATAATTACCAAATAAATAATTGCATAGATTTTAGTCATTGTTTTTACACCCATGAATGTTATTAAGAAGATTTATTTTTTTTAAAGTATAAAATTTCTATATAACAGATTTATATTCTATTTATATTGGCGGAACTACGCCAAATGTGGCACTTACGTCATTAAACACCATCAAACAATCAAAAAGCATTTCCATCAACTTTTCTTCTTTCTTACCTTACATCAACATTTTTACAAAAATGTAACGGAATTATTTACTCAAAAGCATATTAGCGCCATCTTCCTTTAACGTAAGTCAAATTGGAAGTATATACGAAAAGAAAGCGTCAATTTATTTCTTTGCACAATGACGTACATATGATTAAGATATTTATATGATTTAGAGTTTTTATTTTGGGTGTCGCATGAATTTATCTTTGGCAAAAAACAGATTTCAAATTCATCAATTTCGGAAGGTCAAAAATAAAAATTGAATTAATGCGTCATCTTAAAAACAATTTTTCACAATTATTTATAATTATTTTTTTATGAATATTTACTTTTAAATAACTTATAACTTCTTTTCTAAAGGATAAATATTAAGTTAGCAATAGGGTTTCATTACATTTTCAATAGATATGTATTCAATTTTTATTTCTTTTATAAATCGTTGAATAAAGATAATGTTGCTTTACGGCAATGGAATAGACCGCACTGGAAATCCATCTCGTACAGATAGGTCTAACCTGAAAAAAATAAAATTCAATTCAGTCACTTATTTAAAAGATCTGATTATTTTCTATTCAAATGGGATTTGAAGCAGGATTTCTTCTATTACTGTAGTAGTAATGAAATTATTTCAAAATGGGATTTGAAGCAGGATTTCTTCTATTACTGTAGTAGTAATGAAATTATTTCAAGATGGGATTTGAAGCAGGATTTCTTCTATTACTGTAGTAGTAATGAAATTATTTCAAAATATATAAAAATCTACCAAAAAGAGGAATTTTAAGAATTTTAGCTTTGAATTTTCTCTATTAAAAATCTGCGATCAGAGATTGAATTGCATTATTGGAATACAATAAAGCGTAGTAAGCAACTTAAAGTGACATTTTCATGGCATTAGACACTAAGATAGTTTGGAAAAACCGAAATTTAAAATTCTGGGTAGTTACCTTTATAAGAACAAAATGCAATCTTCCAGCCCATCAAGTTTTAAGAATTGGTTTGGGAAAAAAATCAACAACATTCAAATTGTTTTTATTGTAGTTACTTATATCTTATTTTGGCCTTTTTACCCACTTTTAATGGCCAAAATACGAAGATTTGGCTTTTTAATTTGAGTAAATTCCATCATAAATTAATTTTATAAATTTCTTTTTGAATTTTTTTGTATTTATAAATAATATTTAATTTTAGAATGAAATAAATGCTGCAGAAATTTTAAAGTGCGTCCATTTCTACTCTTTTCTGTGTTATTATTGAATGTATAATGAAATAGACAATTAATTAAGGAGATGCATGGCATGATGATTAGGTTTCTAAAATAATGTGAGTTATATGTGTACCAAAATTTGTAATTAAAAAAAAATATTTTGGTAACGAAACTTTTAAAAACCATGGCACATAAAATATTTAATTAAATTTTTTAGCAATTACTAATTAATAAAAACCAAACGTGGTTCATTCAATAATATTTATATATTCTGGATTTTTTTTTTTTTTTTTGTATTCGAGTCTTGATGTTGCATATAAATTATCTAATATATCTTCTAAATAATTGTCAATATAAATAAATCAAAGTAAACCTATGTATAATCTTATATTAATTTAATGCTATATTTTTCCTTGTTTTCTTCTTTTTATCCAAATTCCTGAATAAATAAGACTTCAAATCCTCGGAGAAAGTAACGAATAAATACACAAACTGAATTGATTGAGTCATTTGATGAATAAAACATTTTGCGATAAAAATATCTCATAGTAGAAATTTCGATTTTTTTCCCATTCTAAATCGGAAGGATAACGTTGGAATTAGGGAAAATTCTATAATGATTAAGATATTCTCTAAAATTCTGTTTTTTAAGAAAGATTGTTATTCAAATGAAAAACCACATTCCATTATAAAATATAAAGAAAGGTAACTAACAATAGAACATATAAGTTTATCATGCTTAAACGTTCAAAACATGTTAAAATATATCAAAAAGAAGCGTTTACTAATGGAATTTTCTCTTTGAAAAAAAAATTCTATAAAAAAAGAGCTTTCTGAATTGAATTAATTTTGACGTCGTTATGTTACAAAATAGAACAGAAAAATCGTAACTCTTCGAATTTATTACTAACTGGAGATAAAGTTTATCCTCGATTAGCATTTATCATAACTTTTTTCCCTATTGAATTCTTTGTATTCTAATACTATCTGCGCTTCTAAACGGTTTCGTCTTTTGTTAAAAAAATAAAGTTATTTTTAATCATAAAGCAAAAAATAAAAATTATTCTCATTTGGAAACTTGAATTTTTGTCATCTGCTCTTATGAGAAATGCATTTGCACTCAGCATTTTTCTCCACTACGTTATAATGTCATTTGTTATATGTGTGGGAGCATTTTAAGCTTGGATTATATGTAAAATACTGTTAAAATCTTCAATGGAGATATTCTTATAAAAGAAATATGCCCATTAAAAATGAAAAATACGAATTTTATTTCGCGTTTGATTTGAAAATATACAATGTAAATAATCTTTGAAAAGATTTTGCGTTCCTTCAAACTAGACCTTAGCTAATTATCATATTTTTTATATACCTTATAATTTTTAATACTTTTAATAAAAATTATAATACTTATACATAATACTTTGGTATCTGATTAATTAATTGTTTGGGCAGTTTATTTTGTTCTTTTCCTTTTCCTTTTTATTGAAAAGAAATTCGTATTATTTCCATTATGATTTGCTTTTTACTTTTTATCGTATGGGATTTCTACTGTCAGTTACAAATTATGTAATTTAATTATTTTATCGCGAATCACCTATGATTGCTTTGCCAAACGATGAATATTATCTTATTTATATTTTAAAAATAATTGGCAAAGGCAATAAATAAATAAATAAATAAAATAAATAAATAAAAATAAAAAAACCAAAGATCTACCACTAGTTTGATTTTGCCATTTTTTATTTCATTTGAAAGCTTATGATATATAGCTATGAAAATCAATTTTCGCTTTTTCCATCACCTACCATTTTCAAAAAATATTATTAAATAAAATTTTACATCCCCAGTCTTAACAATTATACTGATTTCACCAATTTTTAATTCATTTGAAAGCCTACGAAGGTTAAATAAGTCTTCTATGATAAACCATCACTCACCATTTTGGTCAGAAATCTCAAAAACAGTATTTGTGAAAAAAATAATAATGACAGCATCCCTCCCCAATCTATGATATTGGTCCCTTTTCGCTAATTTTTTTTCTTTCATTTCAAAATTTACGCCGTTTAGATACGTCATTAGTGACCATTTTCTCCTTTTATTCTGCATTTTCAAAAAATATCTCAAAATAAAGCCTTATCACAACCTCCAGCCTGAACAACTGGATCAATCTCGCGGATTAATTTTGACATTACATAGCTAAAAAAACAGAATGTTTATTGTGTTAATATAATTTAAAATAATATTTTTATTTATGTGATATTTTTCATCAAAGTTGGTCGACTGACTTAATTGATGCTGTTAATATTATCGGTGAATAATTGCTCACGAAAAGCGACTAGTATTTTATCAAGTTACACATAAGTTTTAATTTTCACTTCTTTTGCATAATTTATTATCTTTTGAACGATAAAAAATATATTCCATAACACAAAAAAATCAGACCAGCGATATCATATTTTTCGTGAAATTTTCTATTAAAAAAAAAGTCTTTTTTTAAAAAATACCTCATCCATGTTGAGATACTTCAAATCGTGATGAAGACAAATCCCCAAAATCAAAGATTGTAAAATGATCATTCATCTTGGCAGCCCTATCATCCAGATAGACATCATCTGGGTAGATGCCCATTATTTGGCAACTTATCGCCCATCAAGACAAGGGGGAAAGGAATTATTTTCACGCCACGGAGCATATTTGAACTGGGTTATCCATTCTTACCGTCAAATGGAAGATAAATTATCTGATTGGAGAGGCTTATGGCGTGCGGTCATGTAGAAGCTCTTTTACCGGCGTGGTAAAATCATAAACCTCAACACTTGGCGCGATTTTTATTTATTTGTTTATGGAAGGGGGATCATAAATAGGCATATACTAGGTTGGGTTTTAACAATGCATTTTAACTTATAACACACAACAGTTATTTAGATTACGTTCTGTTATTTAGCATTGTGTTTTTCATTTATTATAACCAATTCTTATTTTTTTTGTATTTTTTGTATTTTTGTACATGAATTATTTGAATTCTTTATTTGTACATGAAATCGGAAAATTATATCTATGCATTTATATCTGGAAGAACATTTATGTAAATATAAGATATAAAATTTTTTATATGGTCTTTACACAATAATTACAAATTTGGAACATATTTTGAATGTAATTCATCAGTGGTCTGCTCGTGTGAAACAAGTTTAATCTACATAAATCATTGCACGAAATTAAATTACGTATAGATTGCAACACCAGAATTAGAAATCTGCGCTTAATTTTCGATCGAATTTTGTTTGAGTTGACTGTCTATTTGATCTCTCAATTAATGTGCAGTTGAATATGGCAACTCAAAAACATTACAAGCTGTAAAAGAATTTAGAACACATATTTTTGATTTCTTCTTCTTTTTTTTAACAATTGGATACAGATATACAAACTGTATTTTCTAAGAATACATACTGGATTTTATTTGAAAACATTTAGTTTGTTATTTAAAATATAACGAACATAAACCACATGAATAAAAAGACCGACATGCAATTAATCTGTTGATGGATTCGACTCAATATTTAACTCAGATTGATAGCTATATCGAAATTTTTCTAACTCCCGACCAAAACACCAGGGTGGTTAAAGGATAGACTCCGTGAAAAAAAGATGTATATTTATTTTCCACTTAATTCAAATTATATATCTAAATTTTATTGTTCAAATCATTAAAAATAAAAATAACTTTCTAACTTGTTTACAACCTATTCCAGCAATACATTGCTGTTGTTTCTTATGGCACTTGCCATGGACAAGCCCGCTGTTACGAAGGCAGCGACTTTAAGCCGGTGGGGAAGCGTCTCTTGTTTTTATAGTAGCGCCATCCAGGGCCAAGAGAACGACTTAGCTATGTACACGTCACAACCCTGTTTACGGGGCGGACTTCATTCACTCATCCAGAGATCGTAATTTAGACCTGAATCAGAGAACGATCACCCCTGATTCAGTACTCCCACTGGTATTACTCTCGTCATGGAGGATTTTCTGACCACAAAAGATTTATGCGTGCGCCAGCCACCACACACACACACACACGAGGAGTCTTCGGGCAGCGGGGTTCGAACTCGTAATCCAAGAGACGCGAAGCCAACGCTCTACCAACCAGGCTATCCCAGTCCCCAGCAACGTATAACATCCAATAATCACTTCACATTGATAACAGACAGTTGCTTTGATAAGTTAATTGATACAACCTACAATTTTTAAAGATAAAGCCTTATATAGGCTGCCTTAAAAGATGTAATGTCACCCTTCTAAATATCAATTTCAGCATTTTAAAAGTAATATTTATTTACCTGATAATCTGGATTGGACCCTTAAATGATGTTTTATTCTTTGTTTTGGACTTTAAATGGCTTGGAATATGTTGTTACAATTTTCTCGGACGATTCGTAAATGGGCCAACTAGCTCAAAGGGGGGTGGAAATGGTAGGAGGCTGAAATTTTCATTTCACTATAGCTTTCTTACAATTGAAGGTAGAAAAATAAATCCATTTAACGCCTCATTAAGACGAACAACTTTTGTATTTGAAGGTTTTCGATAACTGCATTATCTTAAAAGTTAGTGGGCTGAAAAGTGATTTTCAAACCCTAATATTGTCTGTTTCTAACATTAGCAATTCATGTTGCCAGATTGTAACTTAGATGTAAAGGTATCTATCTACCTTTGCTTTCCAGGTAGCAGGGAGGAATTTTCTTTATTAATTTGAATATAATCTCTATATGGGCAATTACTAAGTGACAACTACTATAATAAATTATGCACAGCAAAATATCAAACGCGATCACCATGCTACTTGCTAAATCTGTCATCTGAATCATCTTTTATGTTTATAAAAGAGCCATTTTTCAGCATCTCGTGTATAAAATAATTTCAACTTTTATAGTAAATTCAAACAGGTCTTAAAAATTTTAAACACTATGTTAATATACTAATGCAAAGTTTGCCAGAGAGTTTGACAAGTAAGTTTAGCCGAAAAAAATCAAACTGATCTGTAAACGAATTAAAACTCGAAATAAATAAATGGCAACCACCCTTCAGTATTTCAGGGCCATACACTGCTGTCAACAATGCCTATTGAATAATATGGTTCTGATTATATCTAGCACTCAGTAAAGGCTGATCATAGGCTAACAGACGCATAGGCTTCTCGTTATAGCCATTATCCATTAAATGCTTTATATATGATATTGCAGATTATATCTGGCATCTACTAAATGGGAATATTTGCAATGCATATTATTAGTGAATTGAACATCATGTAGTTAAAATAGAGAATGAGAAAAAAGTTAAAAATAGTTTGTTAAAGAGTTGTTTAGATTTATTAAGAAGTTTAACAGTTTGTGGATAAATTGGTTATAAAGGTTCTAATGGCGAGTTATAGCTTAAAATAGTTAACTTGTTATTTTCTAGTATGCTTATATAAAGAAAAAGCTTTGTAACGATTAAAAATCCGGCATTGAGATATTAATTTGTTTCTGTAGACTGTATTTCTTTTGGTAATGGCAACATAATAGCTACTCGCCTTCTTTTATGCAATATTAATTTTCTTACATATTAGATTTTTTTTTTTTTATAAATGTGGTGATTCTCCTTTAAACACGAATCGGGTTTAAAGGAGATTAATAAATCAAAGACTTTGATGGCTTACATTGTTAATTAGCATTCTTTGACAACCTGCTGATAAAAGCGTTAATTTTTTGATATCAACCAACTATAAGGAACTACATCTTATTACACCAAAAAAAATTATTTTAAATTATGTACGCACCATAAACGTGAAGCATTCTGATTGGTTAACGAAGTCCATAAAGTTACACAATTAATTGACGAAATCGGTGTGGTTATTGGGATTGGGGGGTATATAAAGATGCAATTTATTTTAGGGATATATAAAGATGTAATTTTGGGGAGTGTTTTAAGACTTTTTTATGCAATATTTCTGGAAAATGGGAGCTGCTAGTAAGGACTGACGATTATTGATAGCATCTCTGGAGATCATGAGCTTTCATGTTCATCAATCTTTCAGTTGTTTTCTAAGTATCAAATTCTTTCTATTCTTTAATTTTCCTGAACTATTTTATCTTTTCTTAATCTTTTTGAAGCATATTGATTCTTTCTTTAATATTATCTCTTTGTTTATCAATTTTTTCTGTCCTTTAAGCTTGTAACAGTATATGATTCTTTTTCCTTTACTGCCAACATTTGTCTTTTTCTTAAGTCTTCATAAAACATTTTGTCTTTTCTCTGATTTTCTTGAACTATTTATCTACTTTCGTATCTTCTTGAACTATCCAATTTATTCCTAAATTTTTCGAAACTATCTTGTTTGTTCTTAATTTTTTTTTAATTATCACCTTCTTTCTTATTTTTTTAATCCTTCTGAATCAACAAACCCTCCCTTTCCTTTAAGTTTTTTCGTCTCTTAAATCTTCTTAAACAATACAATGGCACTTCTTTGAGATTCTTGAACTGTCTCGCTCTTTCTAAGCTTTTAATCTTCTTGAACAATCCAAATTTTCGACTTCTATAAGATTTTTGAATGATCTCATTCTTTCTTAGATTTCATCTTCTTCAGCATTCCAAATTTTTCATTTCTTTGAGATTTTTGAGTTATTCATTCTTTCTTAGCCTTTACTCTTTTTCAAAATTTTCAATTCTTTGATATTTTTGAACGATCTTATTCATTTTTAGTTTTAATCTTCATGAATATTCCAAACTTTTCGCTTTCTTAGGATTTTTGAATTATCTCATTCTTTCTTATTTTTAATCTTCTTGAATAATCCAAATTTTTCACTTCTATTAGATTTTTCAATTTCTCATTCATTCTTAGATTTCATCTTCTTGAACATTCCAAATTTTTCAATTCTTTGAGATTTTTGAACTATTTATTCTTTTTTAGCCTTTAATCTTCTTCAAAATTTTCAATTTTTTGAGATTTTTGAACGATATTATTCATTTTTAGTTTTAATCTTCTTGAATATTCTAAATTTTTCACTTTCTTGGGATTTTTGAATTATCTCATTCTTTCTTATTTTTAATCTTCTTGAATAATCCAAATTTTTCACTTCTATTAGATTTTTCAATTTCTCATTCTTTCTTAGATTTCATCTTCTTGAACATTCCAAATTTTTCAATTCTTTGAGATTTTTGAACTATTTATTCTTTTTTAGCCTTTAATCTTCTTCAAAATTTTCAATTTTTTGAGATTTTTGAACGATATTATTCATTTTTAGTTTTAATCTTCTTGAATATTCTAAATTTTTCACTTTCTTGGGATTTTTGAATTATCTCATTCTTCCTTAGTTTTAATATTCTTGAACAATCCAAATTTTTCACTTCTGTTAAATTTTTGAATTTCTCTTTCTTTCTTAACTTTAATCTTCTTGAACTAACAAATTATATATATCTTTCAGTTAACCATCCATAGAACTCCTTTTTTTCTTTCAGCTTCTTCAACTCTCAAACTGGCCATAACTCTCCAATCCTGCTCTAAGATTCCAAATTCGTTATAATTATTACCATCCTCCCCAGCAAGCTCGCCGATGCAGCTACTTTCTATCCATTGTCGCGCGACACGAGGTGGAAGTCCAAAATTTAATAACCGTTCTTTCCACCCAGCGCCCCCATCCCCGTGCCTTCAGACTAAATAAGGCATCCGTGAAATAGATATGATCCAACACGGAACCCAGCTTAAATATTAATGTCACTCGCTGATTATGCGCCGCCCCATAACAGTATAGATTAATAACTTCAAATCCAGTGGACTCCGATGTCCCGGTGGCGTTTTCTGCGGACCCAGCCAGGTACAGGTTCTAATGATGTCCCAGAGAAGGCGCTGTTTACATAGCGAAATCATACTGATAAAGATGGGGGGTTGTACAATAGACTCTGTATCTCTGGAAATGAGAAGGCTGATTTGCCTGTAATGATAGACGATTTGAATGAAAATGAGTGGAGATTCTGTTGGTTCAGGAGGAAAGCAGTTGCAGTAATCGAGGTTTGAGTTTGAAGGAAAATTAATTAAATCTGAACCAAAATGTGGTCCTCCAAAAACTAATATGGGGTTCAATTATGATTAAGTCGTATTTCCTATAAAGTTGGCTGTTTTGAACTGGAAGGGAATGATGCATGTCTTGAATGTAATGGCATTGTAAGATGTGTAATATTACATGTAATTCATTTTATTCAAATCTGTGTTCTGTGCGTATTTTGTCTTATGGAATAAAATATGTAAATATATATCTGAAATAAGACTCAGAATCAAAGATATCATGGTCAACATGTGAAATCCATGTAATCTAGAAATATATTTGATATCTAAATTTATATGCAAAATGCTTAAAAAAATGTATCAGGGAAATTCAGGAGGATTTTTAATGCTTAAGAAAAAATTTTCAATCCTAATAAGGTTAAAGAAATCTTATTTCTAAAGCTCTAATTTTCCATATTTTGACATATTTAAATTTATTTTACCTAATATATTTTGGATGAAACATGCCGTTTATTTGAGTATTGATTGATGTACATATAGAGTGGAAGCATAGTTTTTAATTAATTGTCGACACTGATTTATTACTACTACTGGATACTACTACTACTATTAGATTACAACGAATGCTGATATTACTTACAACCGGGTTGTTATCTGTAAGCTATAACTCAGATTTGATTATCATAGACTAACTAACAAAAGTTACTATAGAAAATATCATGGACAATGGCAGAGTATATAAGAACCAAATATATATATATATATATATATTATAATTTGTAGCACACTTTAAATGTAAATGTATGGCTACATTAAAAATGAACTATAAGGAGCTAGAACTTTCTTAATTAGTAAACTTCACGGATACTCAAATCAAAACTGTTCTTTAAAAATGTATCGAAGTAAATAATAATCCTTGTAACAAAAAAAAAGTCAAATTTAAAATTAAAAAAAATTGCTGAAACGAAATATTAGCAATAACTCTCAATTTGAGTCGTAATATAATAAATTAGCATGAATATAAAAAATAAGGATTGAAGACCTCGGCTTATTGACCTTTATTACAATCCAGCATAAAATAATGTAAATAAGCCTCAGAGCTTTACGCAACCATATTGAAATTGCAATCGTACTTAACTTTATTCGAAGCCCAATAAGTCAGCTACATTAAACATTTAAAAAATAGAAAGAAAGAAAAGTAAAAACTGTCAACGATATAACAGAAACTGGGATTTGTCATCCGAGAATGGCTCAGATAAAACGATTGGGGATAATTTTATACCCTATCTATTGTTACAGACAGCACTGAGTTATTATATATATATATATATATATTCTTTCAATAACGAATTTTATATGTGATAACTTTAAAGTTTGCTATAAATATATTTGTTTCGCTATTAACATTTCAAATTTGTTAACAATAAATAGTGAAATATACGAAAAGTTTTTTTATGACTTAACTAAATAGTTAATTTTCCATTAGTAATATATATATATATATATATATATATATATATATATATATATATATATATATATATATATATATATATATATATATATATATATATATATATATATATATATATATATATATATATATATATATATATCATTTTGTGCAACTTTGGAACTTTGGATATATAATTTAGTCATTAAGTAATAATAAGTTTAAAAATCAACATCACGTTCAAATGATTCATTCAAAAGTAACAAATAACTGTATTTTATTAACAATATTTTCTTATTCTTATTAAATATTCTACTTTTCATTTTCAATGAGCAATTTGCATCTAGAATAAAGTTTACGAACGAAATAATATCTAGTATAAGAAATAATTTCAAATAAATGATATTTTAATAAAATAATCACAATTATAGTATACACCTTTATAATATTAATTTCTACTTCTGACTAATTGTCTGCTGTGAAAATAGATTGTTGCTAGGGAATCTATGGAATATTAAAACACCTTAAAACTACTTCATTTGAAATTGCGTTGAATTCTGAAGTGAGGTGTGCTTATGCATACTCGCGTCTAAGTATCTACTTATTGTTCAAAAGTAAGAGGGCCGTTTAATGGCTGTCGAGTTGTTTCATAATGGCACGATAATTTGTCAAGCAATAAACGAAATTAGTGGAGTTTCTTGAAGTGATATAAGTTATAGTGATAAGTGATATCAGTGATATAAGTTTCAACAAGTTTCACAAGTGTCTATGATGCTCATTTCGTGAATTTAATAATAAAAGAGATTAAGATGACTTTATATTATTTTAATCAATCAAATATTATTGTAGTATTAAATCTTTGTAATATAGATATGCTCTGTTGACTTGATGATTTTTAAGAACACATTCTTTAATTTTAAATTCAATTTAATTACAAAATATTCATTGATATGCTTCCTTAATCAATCCAATAATTTTTTTTTTATCTTTTGTAATCAATGTAATATATATATATATAGATTTTTAAATTTTAATTGATATACTTATCTTCAAAAGTTAATATACCTACCTGTAGTTACTGCGATTATTTCCATAGATAATATGTCAAACAGCGTTTTATACTCTAGTATTTAAAGCAAAAAGGCAAGATTAAATTTATTTATATTATTTCAACTTACAAATCTTATAAATCTTGTTACACCACATTAATGTCATAAATATTATTAATGTTTAAAAATATATCATAAAATTATTAAGTGTTCTTTATTATTTTCCCTGTGACACAATCTCTAAATTTATATTTAATTTAGTTATAAAGGATATATTGATATACTTCCTTTATCTATCCGATCATTTTATTTATTTTTTTGTAATCAATATGAAATTAAAAAAAAACTAATTGATATATTTACCTTCAATAGTTAATGTACAGACTTTCTAATGCGCTTATTTTCATAGATTGTCTGCTTGACAACATTTAAAACTAGTATTTGAAATAAAAATGCTAGATAAATTTATTTATTATATACTTATTTGCGAATCTTATAAATATTATTATATCACAATATGATATAAATATTATTAATGTGTTTAAAAAGCTATCATAAAACTATTAAATTCCCTTTATTATTTTCCCTATAACACAATCTCTATATTTAAATTTAGTTTAATTATAAAAGATACATTAAAATACTTCCTCTATCTATCCGGTTATTTTTTTTTTTTTGTAATCAATATGAGATATTTTTTTTTAAATTTTAATCGATATACTTATCTTTAATCATAAAACTTGGGATATTATTAATGTGTTTAAAAAGATATCATGTAACTTATTAACACTTAATAGTTATTAAGTGTCCGTTATTATTTTCCTTGTAACACAATCTCTACATTTAAATTTAATTTATTTATAAAAGACGCATTAAAATACTTCCTCTATTCATCCAAGGATTTTATTTATTTATTTGTAATCAGTATGAAATATTTTTAAAATTTTAATTGATATATTTATCTTTAATAGTTAATGTACCGACCTGTAGTTAATGCGTTTATTTTCTTAGATTATTTGCTTGATAGAGTTTTAAACTCTAGTATCTGAAGAAAAAATACTGGGTTAAATTTATTTATTATATTCTAATTTGTAAATCATAGGAATCTTATTATTCCACAATATTATATAAAAATTATTAATGTATTTAAAAAGATATAAAAATATTAAGTGTTCTTTATTATTTTCCCTGTAACACAATCTCTACTTTTAAACTTAGTTAATTAAAATACTTCCTCTGTCTATCTGATAATTTTATTTATTTTTTTGTAATCAATGTGATTTTTTTATTCATATATTTACCTTCAATAGTTAATGCACCTACCTGTTGTTAATGACTTTATATCCAACATCGTTTTAAATTCTAGTATTTCAATCAAAAATGCAAGATTAAAATTATTGATTATATTCTAATTTAAAAATCTTATTAATCTCGTTATTTCAAAATATGATATAAATATTATTAATGTATTTAAAAAGATATCATGAAACTATTAAGTATTTTTAATTATATTCCTGGTATAATTAACATTCCATACAGCGTTTTGTTGAGGGCAATCCTTCAAAATACGGTGACCAACAATATCCAATGACCTTGTTTTTCCAAAAAGTCATATTCTTCTCTGCCGTCGAATTCATTGTACGCAAGCATTCCAGTCGGACCGGTTACTTTTCGCTAGATATAGCCCCCACTTTTGATTACAAATGATAAATAACCTTTATACTTCACTATATCTATGTGTGTGTATATATATATAAAAAAAAGAACCAGAAAAACAACACAACCCAGAAATTCCACCAGTTCTTTTTCTTCATCATCTATCCCTTCCGAATATGTTCTATCCTTCTTTCGAAGAGTCCTGGGGCAAGGTTGCCTCTGCTGCTGCTCACTCACAACAAAGAGTTACCGCCTTGGCATCTCGACAAATATGACGCCATCACTGGTAAGAGCCAGCCTAGTAGCCAGTAATTTACTGCGCTTCTTGTGCCTTGAAATATCACATTTGGTAAGCTGGTAATCTGCTATCTTGTTAGACAAGATTGAAACCATCTCTTTCCAAGCGAGTGATATCGAGGCGTGGCAGGTTATTGCTACGATAATACCTGTTAGGAATGATGGCCACTGCACCTTTTAACTTTCAATGATACGCCAACCAGATTTGTAGGGTTTTTTCCCTCTTTTATTGTTTTCCCACGTAGATCTCTCCCCTCCCTACTCTAGTCTTTGTCTCCAGCAATGGCATTGTTTATGGCCTTGCTTACCATTGATTGTGTGTGTGCTCTACAAATGAATGAAGAACAACTCGTTATGGATGTTTAAATGAAATCAAAGTAAGAGATCTACAGAAGGAAAAGATAGTTCACAGAAGTTCAATTATTACAGCAGGATCCGTTTCATGAAAGAACTAGCATGCCTTATACAAAAGAATTGCTCATGTAGAGCTTTATTGATTTGTTATTTTGTAACTGCTTTTTATTTCAGTTAATACTTTCTACACCGTAAAGGCTTTTATTGACGTCCAGTAACATCAATATAAAAGGATTTGATGCTAATTTAACATTTGATTATATTTATTAAGTATAATGTTAGTCCCCGTGATCATGATTAAATCTTAATGGAAACTAGATCCGAACATTCAAAATAATTTATTTTTATATCAGATGATATAATTCATTTTTATCATAAGACAGGGTTTCACAATATGTGTCATTCCTATCCCCGAAAGTACATAAAATTGTCTCGAGTTGTACGTGGGAAAGAAATTAATGGTGAACTTTGTCAGATAGAATGAACAAAAGTGAAAAATCTGTTGTAGGAATTGGCACTTCCAATACAATCTATATTAATGCTCTAATAGCAAAGAGTTGAGCTGGCTTTCCTGGGTATTGGATGAAAGAATCCAGATAAATCCATAAAACTATATATATTTAACTATAAAATCGGCCGGGATAGCCTGGTTGGTTGGGCTTTAGATTTGCGTCCCTTGGGTTGCGAGTTCAAACCCCGCCGGCCGAAGACTCTCCGTATGTCAGGTGGCTGGAGCACGTCCTCCATGTCGAGAGTAATACCACTGGGGATACCGAATCAGGAATGATCGTTCTCTGATTCATATCTAAGTTACAATCTGTGGTTGAGTGAATGAAATGCATGAATGAAGGCCGCCCCGAAGAAAGGATTATGACGTGTGTGTAGCTAAGTCATTCTTTTGGCCCTAGATGGCGCTACTGAAATGTCAAGAGACGCACTTTTGGCTTAAAATCACTGACTTATAAAACCAGCGGGCTTGCCTATTACAACAACAACTATAAAATTAAATCTGAAATATTTTTAATTTAGAAAGATAAAAATGATGAAAATTCAGTTTAGATATATAGTTTGTCAGCAAAATTAGTATCTGTCGAGAGGAATAAGGACGCCTTCCGGTAAATTGAATGTACCTATCAATAGCATGTACATTCAAACAAGCCGTATACAAAGCAGCCTTAAAGTTCTCATTAAATGTGCTTATATATATATTAGCACATTATATGAGCTTATAAATGTGCATAGTTATCATCATACACCATTTATTACTGTACCTCTATATAGATATTAATAATTACTCATAATTTGGTGAGGGTGGGATATCTAGAGCAACGATGAGAATGCAATACGTATGCATGTAAAAAACGATTCAGAAATACATATAACATATTAACGACCCAGTCTCAAAGGAAACCACATTAGTCTAAATATTCTATTGTTTACATCAGATGCCATTAATTTTTATTCAATTATTCACTGACAATTGCTCCTTTGAAGAGGGCCCCAGGTTTTTCAATAATTAGGAAATTAGTTTGGTCTTTATAAATATGTTAAAATTAGTTTCAAATTTTATCCATGAACCATTGTAAAGAAAGAAGGGGGGGGGAGATACGTAACTGTATACTAACAAAACCACAAGGAATCAATCGATTTTCTCGTGTTTTCATATACTAACACAATATAGCGTGTTTTGTACTTATCTTCTACAAGTGATAAAGAGAGTTGAGCAGGAATTACAGAATAGTACTCTTTCCTGTTTGCCGCTTTTAATCACGAGTTGATTTTGGTCTAAACCCTTGTCATAAAGTTCACAAATTAAAATTTATGGATCCAGTGTGTTGCATTTAAGAACTACTACTTTAATATCCACATTAGTATACTATATCCATAGATGAATTTCTTCCAAGATTTGATATATATACACTTTTTTGATTTAAAAAACACAAACCAAGTTTCATTTATCTAACTCATTTTGCTCCGTATATTATTCTCGAAAGCCTTCTGATGACAAAACACATTTATTTTCTCTTGAAGATTTTCCTTATAATTCCATAAGGGTTTTACAGTTTTAGAGTAAAGGTCAAAAACCACATTTCATTCATCTAACGCTAATTTCAGACCCATAAAGATGTGAGCATATAAAGTCTGTAACAATTAAGGAATTCTTAGATATTGAAAACAAGTATATATTATATATAAAAATGGTTGTAAAATATTTATTACGTTCAGATAAAAACTAACATATTTGTACCAAAATAGGCATTTTTATCAATTTTTTTTATTTGACTTTGGACCCAGCATTCTGGAAAACAGTCTACAGAAAATCTAATTACTCTGTGACCTGAAAGAAGGTATAAAAGTTGAAAGAGTTGTATGCATTACAATGCTAAATTATCACTTATTAAATATATGTTTATAAATTGTCATTCAGGTCTTTTGATGTTTTATTTATTTTTTGTCGTTCAAACCCTATTATTTCTTCTTAGAATGATATAGAGAATTGTTTTTCTTTAATAGGATACGCAGCTGAAAGAAAAAACAAAGTTTAACACTAGTGACATCTTTTTTGAGTGACTATATGACTGGTTGGCCCACAACTATTTTTAACAATTTTTTCCGAAATGTTAAGTTAATTCTTTTGTTATGTTATGAAATCTATTTTTAATCTATGAATGAACTCTAAAAATATGTATTCTGAGATGAAATGCAATGTAATTAGATAATACTTGTCTATGATACCTTCTTGTAACAAAAATTAAGTTGTGCAGTTGGACCAGTTCATTCAAATAATAAAGGATAATGTATTTCTGTGTGGGTTCATATATAAAGAACAGATTGTTTGACAAAGAGCCCTCAGATTTGGCACAATACACATTGAAAGTTGCGAATGTACACCTAAGAACAATTTTTTAAGCTTTTAATTAAAATTTTAATTAATCGGAATTTAATCGAGATTTTAGTATTTATCTATGGAAATTCTAGAACAGAATTATTTATTTTTAATAATCCAAAATTTATTTTTAAGCCAATTAAGAATTTCAAATATTGTTTTTCTTTAATGCTACCAGTTGCTCTGCCGGCGTCCTTGCAGAGGGGTAGCGCATACTTCCTGTGATCTGGGCGTCCCGGGTTCGAATCCCGGTTCGGGCATGATTGTTCTTCATCTGTGTTCTATCTGTGAGATGTGAGTGTGCCCCCCTCCCTGTAAAAAGGGGTTGTGCACGCGAATGTGTGAGTTTCATCTTCATATCAGCTAGAAGTCAGACTTCTGCCCTCTGGTGCTCAGGGGTCTTTACCCTCAGAAGCAACTGCACCCCCTTTCCGTGGTAACGAGGACACGACATCATCACCAATTGCTCTGCATTTATTCCTGAATTCTTTTACCAATATGTTTTTGCATTATTTTCAATAATAGACTTCATGTTAAACATGAAATTTTCACATTTCCATTAATTTCCTAACGCATATCCAACCGTTCCCAAATCTGAATCCAAAATGATTCCCAACAATAATTTCTTTCATTATTGAAAATTTACGAAAAAAAGATTCTGATAATTATTTGAGAAAACATTATCTTTAGAACAGAAAGTAAAAATAAATTACATCAAAAACCAATGTACAATTTGAAATACATTACCAGATGCGTCACAATTTGATGTTTAAAATTGCTTTATTGAATGAATCATGAACTTTAAGTTATGTGTAAACGATTTCATTTAAACTAAATAATATTTCAGTCGAGCCACTTGATCACCAAAGAAGTTTAATTAGTAATATTAAAAACTATCCTCAGTTTAGAACATTAAACTTTGCCGTGAGCATTTGAAATGCCTATTTTAAAAGAAATATAATAATTTTACAAATTATTTCTTCATTATTTAGTATTACAATAATATTTCAAGTTTTATTAAAACAACCATCAAATTACCTTCAAGTATGAATTTATAATTACGTTTTTGCATTTTCGCTTACCATATTTAGATCATCTATAAGAAGTATTTTTATGTTAAAAAAATGCATTAATAAGTAAAAGTTTTAGGATTATAAGATAATAATTCCTCTTCGTCTCAGAAGCCTTTTCCAAACATCTCATTGTTAAAAAAAATCCAAAAAAGGGCAACAAAAATATTTCTTTCCCCGTTCATTATCATTAATTACATCGCCTAAACCAACATTGGCGCAGAAATGGAAGCCAAAAAGCCAACGCAGCCAATTAATAAACTCCGCGCTTAAATTCTATCTCCATCCGGTATGTTTTCTTTCTCATTTTCTCTGAATTTTCGATCTTATCCCAGCCAATTAATACGATTCTGGGCGGTTTAATGACGGCCGTTTTATTTGAAGACTCATAAATAGATTTTCCTCGGCGAACGCCCACCCACTACTGCAACGCGCTAATTGGGAAGAATAGTTGAGGACCTTTTGTACTAGTCTATCCGCGAAGACTTTTAAGGGCAGCCCGCTTTCTTAATGTATATAATTAACTGGGGCAGCGATTTCAGCAGTCCGTTGGAAAGTCGTATTTAACGGGGAACTGCAACGGGAGTCTTAGTTTTCGTTGTTATAACACACATTGTATGGCCAACTATGTGGTACTATCGCAAAATTAAGAATGATGCCTCATAAATTGTATGTAAGTTGAGACTGGATTTTGTCCGATTTAAGTGAGCTGGTTCCATGCTTTTTCGGCTTAATTGTTTTCGTAGGAGTTAATTTAAATACTTCTGTGTGATTGTAGTTTATTTCTTTCGCAGGGTCATGCGTGTTTAAGTGAGCTTGTGACAGAATAATTATAATATCTGATATATCTTTTTTCATTCTCTGTAACTTCGTCTCTTAATAGTATTATGTATTTGATTATTTTAACTTAAATTTGCACTCATAAAGGTTTTATTTTAAGCACTTATACTTTTGTGTCGCTCGAACTTTTAATTAATTCCAGGTCTTTAAAAATATAATGTCTGTAATTTTCACCATATGAAGTGTTATGGCCATAATGTCATAACTTTCATCAAAGGGTGAAACTGCTCTGCTTTATCTATTAGATTCAGTAGCCAAATAAAGTCACTGATCTTATCCAACGTATCTATCTCACCCATTATCTATCTTAATGTTATTTATATCCTTTACGAATTGGAAAAATTAATCTGCAAACGCGTTGCCAATTTCCCATTTCTACAATTTTCGCTCACTGGCGGATGCATACTTTTTAATGCGCCATAATAGTCAGGATTCACCTTAAGCAACAACTAAAAGGTTTAAATCCATCCATCAGTATTTACAGAAATGCATTTCAAAATTAAAATAAGGGGAATTTTGAATTTGTTGTTTGATAACTGGTTTAAAATATTTTCATTACATCATTGATTCTTGTATTACGTATATGACGTTTTGGCAAAAACATTTGCAGTCGTTGTAAAATACCCATGATTCAGTTTATTTTATTTTGAGTGTTTAAGAGGAAATTCAAATGGGATTTTTGATATTATTGTATGCGAATATGAGCCATGAGTATTGAAGAGAAATGAGGTTCAATATGAAGCAAAACGAGGACGAAAAAGCAATCTAGAGGCATTCTAATTCTGCAAAAAGGAAAAAAAAAAACTAAAGAATTGTTAGACAGCAGTTTTAGACAGTTGAAGCTATAAAAATTCATATAAAGCACCTAAAATACTCATAAAAAAGAATACATATAAGAAAAATAAACCGATTTTTTAAAAAAAAGTAATTACTGTATTATAAAGCTTGGGATTATTAAGAAAACCAGTGAAGCTATAGATTTTAAGAGATCCCTTTTGATCTTTTCTATTCATAAAATATTCTTAGAATATTGTTGTTTTTTTAATAAAAATTATCACTTTAATTTCATATTTGCTTTCTCTTTATTTTTATATAGTTAATTTCAATTATCCTTGTCACAAAATAAAGAATACCTCTTTTGTACAAGTCGTTGACCCAAATTTCTATTAAGCTGTTGTATACCCTTTCTCTTCGAGTATATTTTCGAATTTTATCTAATTTATACCAAAATATCTCTAATATCATTTACATATATTTGCTTATTTTCAGATACAATATGCTTTTGCATTTACAATATGTATATTTCTTATTTTATTCTTTATAATTACATCTGTATATATATTGCCTTCTATTTTTGAATTTCCATTTTTATACACCACCATAAAATCAGTAAATTTTGCAGATAAATAATTCTATATTATAATAAAATTATTTTAGTAGCTGTATCGAATTTTCCTGCTCTTAAGTTTTATAATCATTATCGAAAACTATCACCAACCTTTAGAGTATTGCGTGGAGATTTTGTTTCTTAAATATCCAACCGATTACTGAAAGAGGTGTGACTAATTCTTTACTAAAAGCTACTGGACTGTAATTTGGAAAGTGAATCAAAAAGTTCTTTGTAAAAGTAATTTTTTCGCTAATTGTGGTACTTTGTTTCAAAGTGTACTTGATATTTCTATATCAATCACATATCGCACATTTATAAAAACGCTTTGTTACTTAAATATTATTATGTATAAGTGCCATTACAAACTATTTTAGTGCACAAAATCCGAAACTAACGCCAAAATCCTCATTAAAACAATGTTACATCACAGATACAGAACACTCCATGTAATCTTAGCATATTAATTCAGAAATAATTAGCGGTGACTACTGTTAAGTTGATTAAAAGTTCATTCACTGAGTAATTGGTGAGAATGTATGTAGTAGTATAAAGACAACTAAATAAATATTTCTTCGTGTTTTGTAGCATTTTAGTTTGAACATAATTTAACAGATAATATCACTATTTTGAACAATATTTTTTTTATTATGCAAATTATTTAAAAATTTAGGCATAGTAAGTAAATATTGTTTGTGTCATTATTTTTCACCTTTTATTAAAATTTCAAAAAAAAAAAAAAATGCATGTTTTATTACTTGCACAGCAGCACCATAATGCTTAGGAGTTTGTCCTTTTTAAGTAGCTAAGTTATAAAGGATCCATAAGCTGAAGCATAAAATTGCAATGAAATTTGCTTTACTCTTTATTATGAACTTTAAAACATTATAATGATCGTCAACAACAACCTGTTGGTATGGTCTCGATGGTAAGGACCGATTCCACCAAACGTCGTGTAAGCGGTTTGTGGTTCACGTTAAATCCGACGAGGTCAAATGTCCACCCACAGGTGTGATGCGGCAGTTAGGAGAGAGGGTGCCAGCTCAGTGTCGTCCTCGTTATCTGACCGCGGCTCAAAGAGATATGTCCGAAAATACACCTAGTGTTGCTTTAAAACGGGCGGTTAATGCAACTGAACTGACCTGAAAACGTTTTTATTTCACTTTCGAAAGCCCTCAGTTCACTTTTGACCACAGTATCTAACTTAGATCACCTCTCCTTATAGAAAAGATATTCTATCCCAAGAAGGGGCATTTCTGCACTCTTGGATCCGTTAACCAAAACGCCAGCAGGCGAATTGTCCTGCACGACTGGATTGTTGATGGCATCATTTCGGCACAGCATGGACAAAGATATAGTGTTATTATTTCAGACCAAAAAATGTTTGTATTCTCTATTTTCAAATCATGATCATCTTGATAAAAGCTATACACCATCAGTAAAAGGCGCAAGTTGAAAAATTTTGTAATTTAAAAGATAATGCTGTACAGCTCCTGATTATATTTTCCATCAATATGTAACTGAAAAAATAATCGGTAAATCTCGAAATTTTAGATGATCTGCCCTCTACACATCTATTTTTTGTAAACATCTTATATAATCAATGTAAACAAGAAATCGTGCTTGAAAAATCAAATCACTATGCATGATATCTTATTTCTTGTACATCCTTTTTTTTCTCCGCTTTCTGACATCAATCCACCGATTTATCCGCTGCGATCAGTTGTTACGATTTTTATTCTTTTAAATCCTAATTCGCCTTTTTTTTTTATCCATATTTTTTCTTTCCTTTTCCGAGCAGAATTTTTTTTTCTTTAAAATCAAGATAAGATTTCATTCACCTTTAATTGAGAAATCCAAGGTGAACAGCATGTCTTTTGTTTTATCTCGGTTGCATCAAGAATCGATTTTTTTTAACTCCATTTTTTGTTTGTTCGTGAACAGCTACGAGGATCAATTGTTTGCGTGTATATATTTTTTTTATGGAGGTTGTTTATTTCGCCATGCATTTGATCTATTTTTCTTCTGTTCCAGATTAACCATTTGATTGCGTTTCGAAACCCCATCAGCATTTATGACCACCTATTTAGAATCATTTTACAAAGGACAACAAAAAAAGTTAAAATCTATACAGCCATGACTTGGTAAGTCATATTTTCACAAAATTCTGTGAAAAGTTTATTATTCATTTAAATTATCCATATATGTATCTTAACTTAATTTAAATCCGAATTAAGTTTCTAATTTTTCATCTTAATTTAGCCCATGTTACCTTCATTCTAAATTGTTCCTTTATTTTCTTATCCAATTACTACTTTTTATTTAATTATTTCTAGTACACGCTTAACAAAATTGCTGACTTAGTGATTCCCACACTGGTTATGAAGGAATAAAAACGCTCCCCTATTTTTTAAAGATACCTAAGATTCACTGATCTAAATCAACACGTGGCAAAGAAATCCTTATTAGAATATCATAATAAAATGAGTGAATAGACAAATTTCTCCCTCTTTTACACTTATGTCACGATATAGACTGGACGCATCTATTATTACTTCATCCCTGTACAAAGTCCCTCCTTTTCAGCCACGCATTTCCAAAATTGTATATATGTATATATATATATATATATATATATATATATATATATATATATATATATATATATATATATATATATATATATATATATATATATATATATATATATATATATATATATATATATATATATATATCCATCTCAAAAAATCAAAAGAAAGAAAATCGAACTTAATTAAATTAAAAAAAGACTGGGAGATGAAAAATGAGATAAGGAAATAATAATATCAGTTCTTACTTTAATCTACAATAGATTGGATACAATATAATATACAATATACTATAATACAATATACTATAAATGATGTAGTACTATATAAGTGTTGAAGTGATAAATGATACAATATAATATAAATGATGTAGAATTTTACAAAAACTTAGTCAAACTGTCCAGCCAGAAAAAGTCTACTCTTCTCATGGATTCAGCTTATTCGACTTAATAAAAATAATCTATTTTAATCCCTTGATAAATAAAAAGCATCCGAGAATGGAGCCAATGAGTAACCAAGCAGATGAACAGATCATACAGAAAATAGATATATCATTTTACTAATATTTCATCAAGATGTCAAATCATTAAATCATTATATTCTAAACGAGTCAGTGCTTACTGTCTTGTAATAATCAACTTAAAGGGGAAAAAGAACTCCAGTTAGTTAAAAATAAACCCTTCAAAACCAAGAATCTGCAAAGCATCCGAGAACAGAGTCAGTAAGTGATCAATCAGACAGACAAATGGTAAGAGAAAATAAAGATATGACTTTATAGATTCTTCATCAAACCATCATGCGCGCATCAAATATTATATATTTAACTGAATCAGTGTTTAATAACGGCTTGTATTAACCACCTTAATGAAGAGAAAGTTCTCGAGTTAAACATCTGTTATATAATCCCTCCAAAATCAAGAATAAGAAAAACATCCGAAAGCAGAGACGAATAATTTAGTAGTGAAACTACAAATTAAGTTTACAAATATTTCACCAAACCGTCATGTGAGCAAAACATTATACTTTTGAGTCAGTGTTTAATAACTGACTTGAATTAACCACCATAATGAAGAAAAAAAACCTCGATTTAAACGGCTGCTATAAATAACCCCTCTAAAACCAAGAATAACAAAACATCCGACAATACAGTCAATGGGTAATCAATCAAACGAACAATTTTTATTCGAGATATAAGTTTACAAATATTTCCACAAACCGGCATATCAGTAAAATATTATTATTATTTTAACGGAGTCAATGTTTAATAACTGACTTGTATTAAGCAACTTAATAAAGAAAAAGGCCTCGAGTTAAATGACTGACATAAAACCAAGAATCAAGAATGAGCTAAGCATAGAGTCAATGAGTGATCAATCAGACGAATAATTATTAGAGAAACTAAT
Source organism: Argiope bruennichi (assembly GCF_947563725.1). Classification (NCBI taxonomy): domain Eukaryota; kingdom Metazoa; phylum Arthropoda; class Arachnida; order Araneae; family Araneidae; genus Argiope; species Argiope bruennichi. Next base: position 104,859,551 of record NC_079160.1, on the reverse strand, counting down.
AATTTCATCTAAATATTATACTTTTAAACTAAACCAATGTTTAATAACTGCCTTCTATTGGCTACCTTAATGGAGAAAAAGACTTCGGTTTTAATCGCTGTTATAAATAACCCCTCCAAAACCAAGAATGAGCAAAACATCTAACAGTAGAATCAATGAAGGGGTAATCGATCAGAGGAACAATTGGTTAGAGATAAATATTTCGTCAAACAGGCATGTCAGCAAAATATTATATTTTTCATCTGAGTCAGTGTTTAATAACTGGCTTGTATTAACCACCTTAATGAAGGAAAAGACCTCAAACGGCTGAGATAAAAACCAAGAATCAAGAATGAGCAAATCATACGAAAGCAGAGTCAATGAATGATCAATAAGAGAAACTAGAACAATAGAGAAACGAGAAAAGTTTATAAATATTTCGTCAAACCATCATGTTAGCAAAATATATTTGTAACTGAGTCAGTGTTTAATAACTGACTCGTATTAGTTACTTTACTGAAGAAAAAGACCTCGAGTTACACTCCAGTTATGAATAACCTCTCTAAAACCAAGAATGAGCAAAGTATTCGGAAACAGAATCAATGAGTGATCAATCAGACGAATAATTTATTAGAGGAACTAGAGATATAAGTTTACAAATATTTCGTCAAACCGGCTTGTAAGCAAAATATTATACTTTTAACTGAGTCAGTGATTAATAACTGACTTGTATTAACCACCTTAATGAAGAAAAAGACCTATAACGGCTGAGATAAAAACCAAGAATCAAGAATGAGCAAAGCATATGAAAGCAAAGTCAATGAGTGATCAATCAGGCAGACAGTTATTAGAGAAACTAGATATATAAATTTATAAATATTTCATGAAACCGTCATGTCAGCAAAATATTATACTTTTAACTAAGCCAATGTTTACTAACTGCCTTCTATTGACTATCTTAATGGATAAAAAGACCTCGGCTTTAATCACTGTTATAAACAACCCATCCAAAACCAAGAATGGACAAAGCATGCTAGTGTAGAATCAGTGGGTGGTCAGGCAGCTGAAAAAACTGCATCCAACATCGCAAACTAAGTGTGTCAATAACTTTCAATGGAAACAATAAACGATTACGTGTCTTTTACCAAGGTCGATTGACGTGTCGACGGAATGCCAACTTTGAAGAGAAAAATAAAATAAAACAAAAATCGTTTTGGTTTCTACACTTCGTCAGGGTCGCCACTGGACAGCGAAGAGGGACGAGATGTTGTCATGTGACCTTGTGGCTCACCTGTTTGGTCATGCGTTCCGTTTCAGCGAATTTCACTTTTTCGGAGCATTGTGCCTTAAGTGATGTCTTACTACAATTGTGGTGACAGGCGGTAAAAAAAAAACACAATCCTCTGTGGGTTGTTTGTTATTTTTTAATCCGAGATTGAGATAATATTTGGCTTGTACAAGCAATAGCAAACAGAACTGGAACCGCTGCTTATTAAATCAATGTTGTTTTTGTTTATTTAGTTGGTTTAGGATGATAAATTGCTCAAATGTATTTAATGTTTATTTATTAATCTTATCAAGTACATATGTTATTACATATATTATTATTGATTATTTCGTTTATCCTCTTATTTCTATTACTAGCCAAAAGTGATAGATGCTTGAAAAACTGTCCAATTCTGTGATAAATAATCATATTATTTAGGGTGCATTAGCTTTTGCGAAGATATTCTCAAAATATTTTTAAATCTCATTTTGTTCTGTTAAAAGGATAGCATTTATTTTTAGTTATAAGAATTGTATTATTTATAATGGCATTATTTTAATTAATTTTCACTAGGTAATTACTTTCTTGGATACGAAGGATTGAGAAGGTATTGTAATCTCCAAATCGTCTGTCTGTTTATCTGTTAATCATCATGTCTGTCCGCCTGTCTGGAAACTTGATATTTCAAAAACGTTTTCAGTCAGACAGATGAAATTTAGTATAAGAATTTACGATCAAATTTGTATATTGTTTATCAAATTTTAAACGAATCCGGTGGCAGAAACTCTATTTATCTGGCTGTTCGATTATAAGTGAATCCAATAGCTGCAAAATCCAAAGAGCTTAGGCAATTAAAGTTTAGTACAAAGATTTATCATCTAAAACATAGATTTGTATCAAATTTTGAGCGAAATCTGTCAAAGATTGACCATGTATTGGTCTGTGCTTTCGCATGCATGTTAACGTAATAACTCATTAACGGAAAGACATAAATCAATGAAATCCGGTATTGTTATCTTGTAACTGCAACTGTAGCTCCATGTCAAATTTTAATTTCATTCTGTTTGCAAAAAGACGTTCAAAATACATATCCGCGAAGTAGACTCAGTACAGATGTACGCCAAAGATCTATATTTCGTAATTGTTGTTCGCTAAGGAGAAACCACGCATTTGCGTTCTTACCGAAGGTCCAAAAATTTATGTAATAAGCAGATGGAGAAGTCTTTAATTGAAGAGTATGTGGGAAAATTTCGGGAAGACCTGTCCCTGGATTTTATTTTCTTTCGTAAAATATCCATAAATCCAAGTAATTCGAAATAATTTCAAATTCCACATGGATTTCATTCTTCCTCCTAGGTTTTAAAACAATTTGGAAATTTAATGGTTTTTATAAAAAAAAGCATATATCTATCTTGTCAACTTGTTGAAGACATTTTGATTTACAAATGGGTATGAATTTGAGACTGACAGACGTGGACATGCTTCCAGTATTCGGTGAGTTCCCGACATTTTACGACAGGTCATTGTAGAGATTTTAAATTGTTACTTTCAACTTCGCAATTTGATATTTTCAGAAAGATGACGTTCTGGCCAACATTTATACCCGTTCACAATTAGACTTAATTGCAAGGAAGGTTTGTAGTATTATTAGTGTTGCTGTTGTTGTTTCTTATGGCACTTGCCTTGGACAAACCCGCTGTTACGAAGACAGCGATTTAAGCCGGTGGGGGAGCGTCTCTTGTTTTTTTAGTAGCGCCAACTAGGGCCAAGAGTACGACTTTGCTACTCACGCATCATTCGTTCGCTTGCACAACCCCTTTTTACAAAAGGGCACATTCACACATCTCACAGATAGAACAACGAAAGAACAACCATACCCAAACCGGGACTCGAAACCAGAGCGCCCAGATCACGGGGACGACGCGCTACCCCTATGCCAGGAAGCCGGCGTAGTAATTATTTAATTATAGCACTGTATAATTCTTTTATAAAAGCTCCAAAAGGCATCTTAAATCTTATTACATTTCATGAGATTATGTCTTTTGGATGTTTATGAATTATAGGAGAGTGTATTAGGAAATGGGTTTGGAGATATTTCTAGTACTGGGTTGTTCAAAGAGTTTCAAATGTTTTTAGGCCATTGTAAGAATGCTGAATTGCTAAAGAACATAAAGAAAATTATTCATTTTTGAAACAGAAAATAAATAGCAATTGGAAAAGGATTATCTACTGTAAATTTGAATGAATGAACAAACATGGAATTATTTGAGTGATCTTTCTTTCGACAACCTATAGAGCAACATTCAATACCAAAAAGTTATGCAGTTTTGCTGGTGGGAATTGGAAAACTATTAGCATTGCCTAGTATAAACTGGTACTGCCGGATGAAATAAGAAATTCGATTAAATTCGGTAGGAAAATGGAAAATTTGAAGCAAACCGTTAATCAGAAACGCACAGTATTGCCCAATTGTGAAAAGATAAATAATTAGAATAATGCAACATCATATTCATCGTTAGCTATTCTCTTGGACAAAATGTTGGAACGTGGTGGAATATCTTACCTCATCGTCTTAGACACATAGTTATGTTTTTACCCCATAATCCTTCTCATGTAGTCCTGCTTCGGCACCTTAGGACTATTCTTTATTTCGTCATTTGCATACTTTGTCAGAGAAAAAAATCCAGTTCCTCTGGAGGATTGAGAAGTTTCTAGGTGATAATTAAAGGACGTTTTATGAGAGTTCAATAATGAAATTTTTTAAAAAAATAACAAATTATTATCAAATAGAACAATGTATATATTGTTACGAATCTGTGATGCGGCTTCCCAGTATAGTTGGTTTCATAGGAGGTCCCAGAGCTTGGCGACAAACGTGGCGACTTTGGAGCCAAAATAGATTATACCCGGAACATCGAGAATTTTCCCGATCCGTCTAGTAGGAACCGAGTTACGCCTCGAACGTTCTTGATTGGTTGAGAGGCTTCTAGCCCCGCCTCCTGAGACCTATAAAAGGAGCAGCCTGCAGCTGCCGAGTAGTCGTGAACCAGAGAGTAGTCGTCGTAGTCGGAATCGACGTTAAAGAACTTGCCTTCCAGAGATTAGCAGAGCAGCGACGGAGTCAAGCTAGTGCTGAACTAAGCTGTGCGCTACTGTCTGCAGTAGAGTCTTGTTATATGCTGCTGTGTATGCTGTTGTATGCTGAAGATAATCGTTTTCTATGCTGTATATAGTTGTCGTTTTTGTGCTGTCCTGTGTGTCTTCGTGTAAATAAAAGTCGTTGTTTCTTTTTCTACTGTCGCCTGCTGATTGAGCGTTCTCCACACAATATAACTTCCACTATCCAAACGAACCCCGGAAATTTCGTAACAATATTATAGATTGAACTTCATTATTCGTTTGAAACAAATTCTTCTCAATTTACTTAAAAGTTAGCAGGGAGTTTCGGTACAAATCAGTTTCTACAAAATATTTTTTTTTTTTTAATGTTTTCTAGCTTGGGTACGTCTAGAACGTGGAGATTCATCGAAATCTCTAGTTCCAATTTTTTTGATGATATAATGCTTCATCTTTTTTATATTTTCATATGCATGAAAATGCAAAGGATTACAATTGTTTTTTTTTTTTTTTTATTCCTGATTTAATTTCAGAATTTCATGTAGCAAATTTTTCTTATGAAAATGAGACTATTTATTATTATTTTTTTAAAATAAAAGAATATCAATACTTTGGATTCTTTAAACTACAAAAGTGACTTTTGAACTTCAACGAACACGTCCATTTTAAGAAAAGGAAACTATTAGAAAATTGCTTAAATGAAAAGTGTTTATTCTGAATTTTATGATTTTCCTGCCATTGATTGCTAAATATTTATCTATAAACACTTATCTGCCATAGAAAAAAAGCAAATAGAACTTGTTTGCTGTCTCAAAAAGATAAATCCGTTGTGACGGCAGCAATTTTTCAACTTAACGTCTGTTGCTCTTTTCAGCAACAAACAAAAATCCCGGTGATGACTTATGAATACACCTTTCCAAACTGTTTTCATGGTATCTTTATGGCAACAATTTCGCGCACAGCATGTTCTTTGCATCTTTTTATCAACACATATAGCGCTAATCCATCAACTTTCATGGATTCGTTCTGAATCAGGAAGTCGGGAACTTCCTTTCACTGTTAAGTGAATGAGTATGCCCTGATGCAAGCAAATAAGGTTGTTGCGTGTGCAAGTCGCGAGTGGAACAGGGGTGAACGAGGCGTGTACCCCCTTTTACCCGCGAACGGGAGGGCGTCATGCAATTAATCTCTAAAAGCTGTGGTTCCGAAAGGAGTTTATAATTGACTTTTAAACGTGCCAGGAATTAAATACATAAAACTAATTAAGAAGATGCGAAATTTATGTTTATTTGTGTGAGCATTGTTTAGATTTGGTTGATTTGCATAAAAACTTCTGGGAAATTGTGAGAAATAGCATGTCAAAAAGTAACAATAAGCCGAGATTTCCTGGATTTGGGTGTGAAACAATAAAAGGTTAGTGGTGGCTTAGTAATCAATTGAATTTTGTCAGATGTTAATGTATGCATAAAAAATTAGCGATGGTTTTGTTGACAAGACTATTTTAATATGCTTCGCTTTTATTGCACCATTAAGAGAGAGAATTAATTAAGGTCATATAAAAGAGTTAATAAATATTATTTAATTGTTCATGAATCATCTTTTAATTACACATTCCATATCTAGATTAAGAGAAAAATGTTAATGATATAGTGAAAGCAATTCTAATAGAAAACTGCAAGGTCTTTGAGTTCAGGAATTTGGAGAGATAATTGAAATTTGCCCATGAAGTTTCATTTCATTTAATTTCGTAAACAAACATATCAACTAATGAGCACGTATTTCACAATTAGAAGAAAAATGAGAAGCGATGAAACACAATTTATCTTCTAATTAATTTCTTGATGAAGAGAATTTATTAATTCAAAAAACCTTTTTTAGAATTTTATCACTACATTTTATTGATTATATTCTATTCTAAATATGAAATCACGATATTCTAATGGAAAATTCTCGATTTCTGCCTCTTTTAGTCAAGAGATTGACACTGATTGTGGCGGACATTCATCATAATTTCGCATATATTGAATATGATATTGGTAAAATTTCTGTCATTATCATGGCTAGGAAATGAGATAATTAGGATGACAACTTAGACTCCGTTTTCATCATTAGTGCACTGTTAAAAATTACTAGAACCTTCAGCAAATATCAGTAGTGTAACAATTAGCTAACCCAATCCATCAATTTAGATTTTGAGAAACGAACTCGTGGGCTACTATGGAGGTTCTCTTGCCAAGATTCCTAGTTTTAAAAAAAGGAAATGCCGGCGTCCTGGCATAGGGGGGAGGCATATGGGCATGTCTTCCCCGTGATCTGGATTTCCTGGGTTCGAGTCCCGGTTCGGGCATGGTTGTTCTTCATCTGTTCTATCTATGAGATGTGTGAATGCGCCCCCCTGTAAAAAGGGGTTGTGCAAGCGAATGTGATGCGTGAGTAGCTAAGACGTACTCTTGGCCCTAGCTGGCGCTACTAAAACAAGAGGCGCTCCCTTGGCTTAAAATCGCTGACTTCGCCAGCGAGCTTGTCTATGGCAAGTACCATTAGAAACAACAACAACAAAAAAGGAAATTATCCAAACTCGATATTCAAGAAAAAAAAATCAAAATACAAACAGTTTTAGTGAGGATTCTGATAATTATTGAATATCATATTGTCACGTAGGTATTTTAGTATGGAACTCAATGACACACACAAGAAGTAGAGCTAAACCAATTTATTAACTCAACTCAGAACTCAGTGACTGACAGATCTTCTGCTTTTATACTAGCAGGGAAAGTTCCAGAATACTTTTCTGGAGACAGTAAGAAAAGTCCAGAACACTTGTCTGGTAAACTAAAGAAATGTCAAGAATCTTCTGGAACATGAAATAAAAGAAGACATAAAGTCAAGGAATTAAATGTTTACACAGACTGTGAATCGCATTGTCTCTAGCGGGATTCGAACCTACGACCTCTTGAGTAAGAGACCAGTGCTATGACCATTCGACCATGGAGAGTCGACTGCCGCTTTTCAATGAAGCAATATTAACAAACGATAGAAAATTAAATATTTTCTTAGTTAATAAAAATCCAAGCAATATATCATGTAATCAAAGCTTCGTGCTTAAAACTATCAACAGAAAGATATTATATCCCATTTTACCATTTTAGCTATATATATTATTTCTCAAAATAATGACTATATTTCTTATTAGTTTTAATATATGTTAAATAATACAAAAAAAAACATTTCTGATTTTTTAAAATTATAATTTCAAGCTGATGATTATATGAAAATTAATATAAAAACATATTTTAACACTTTGACTGTCACTTCTATTCTAAAGAAATCGGCATAACGGAAATTAAATCGTGATTGACAGTCTTGTATAATAAAACCAAATTTAAAAGCTTTATGATTTAAAAGAAAGCTAAAATAATCAAAACGTGAATAATGTTGCTTAAGTTCATTTTTATTAATGTATATTCTCATGTAACTTGTCAAAAATATATCAGAAAGAGTTATCTATCAAGGGGATGATATTGTTAATAAACATAACTTTATCATTATCGAGTTACTTGTTAAACAATAGTTGTTTTTTGAATTTATCCTATGTCATTACTTCTTACACGTAAAATAAATGCCATTATTCTCTTTTGATTTTTGATTTTACTGATGTAAGTGGCATCAAAAACAATAAAAAATCATGACAATGGATTTGCCATTTACAAAGTCCCTTGATGCGAGGTTAAAGTCGAATTATAATCAATAAAACCGTATCTGTTTCGGAAAATGTATTTTTAGAAGTGCTTTTTCTTTTCAATCCAATTCTCCAAAGAAACCACGCCGGGGTGGAAAAACGACGTCCTAATGGGAGATGGCTGGTCGGAAAAAAAATAACAAAAATAAGAGTGACTTAAAACAAATTGCAGTATCCACCCACTTCAAAAAAAAAATGCTAAATAAATAAGCAATAAAGCAAGCAAGCTCACAAAATCAATATTGCGTAAAACCTGATCATCACCTCCCTGGTGACTTCGCGAGGCAACGATCTACGCGATTAACCGTGATTAACTCGCGACCGTACCGGAAATCACACGGTAGTGGAGGACGGGGGGTATAGGCATTAACATTATAATTTAAATCGCTTCTACCCCCTTTTCTCTGAGAAATAAAATCAAAATGTAAGCGAGAAAGAGAGAGTTAGTGAAGAGACTCGTTGTAGAGAGGCGCCCGTGATAAACTCTGTGCTCCTTTGCTTCCTAACCACACTTACTAATAAAAAAAAGGGGAAAAAGAAGAAGAGAAAGGGAAAAAAATTGCATTGGATACAAAGAGGGAGAAATGGGTATATATAAGAGGGAAAAGAACTGGAGGAGAGAGAAAGAGAGAGAAAAAAAAAAAAGGAGAAATAAAATGGAAAAAAATAAAGGATACTGAGAGACCGAAGGAAAAGGGGGTTTTGGGGGAGGGAAGATAGGAGTTGGGATAAGCTTGGGCAGGTTGATAGTATTGATTTCTTCCACCCATCGATATGCTCTGAGAAGGCAAGAGGAAACACAATAACCAAACAAACAGAAAAAAGAGATCCATCTCACTTGCAGCCGTTAAGTGTAGGGACCATTGATAAATTTGCGGCACTTTTAAGGGGTTGTATAAAAACACAAAACTGTAAATTTAATTTTCTTTATTGCAGCTAGCCGCCTTTAACGACCAGCTGATTTCCCAGGAAAATGGGTTATGTCTAAGGGTAATTAAATATCAAACGCATTATCTGATTCTGATGAATCTCGCAAAAAGGAAGGAGTAGGAATTGCAATACCGGACCAAAATTTCAATACCGGTATTCGGTATTTTTTAGATCTTAATACCGGGATTAGAAATTTTAGAAAAAGAAAAAAAAAAAACAAGGTGTTTCTTTGTTTTATTTGCCAGTTTTATAAGAGAGTGTAATGTCACAAAAAATAATATGGAACTTATAAATTATAACAGTATATAAAGAATCACAAAAAAGTAAAGGAACAACTTATTTATTTAAATCACAAAAAAATTGTAAATATCACTATTCAGTCTGTGGTACTAATACAAATTTTTGAAATGTGATCTTAAAAAACATAATGCATCAGTTGTACTGTCATTAAAGCTGAAAAGTAATTTTGTGTAAAAATGACCAGCTGTCGAAAACGCTCTTTCAGCATCTACGTCTATGTTCTTCAGATAGTGATTTGTGCTGTTCTTTCATGATTGCAACATGAAATTTATTGTTGCATTAGCTGTTAATAAATTAAAATCTCTCCGACATAATGCCTCTATAGTCAGTTTTATTGGAAGTAGAAGTGATATAGTTCTGGATATTAAGATGAATTCACTGTCTGAAAAAATTAATTTGCAGGTTTAAGTCGATTATTGCTTTTTGGATTGGATTTCTAAATTTTAAAAACCGTTCCATCATTAGGAGTAAACTGTTCCAACGTGTCTTAGAATATATTATTAACATATATTCTGTTTTATTTTCAGTTAGTATATATATTTTTAATATGAAATTGTTTGTAGGGGAAAGTTTAAATATCTTAACAATTTTTCGAACTTTATAAATTATAGGAAGCAATTCTTGATGGGTTAATATTTCATCCTCATTAGCAATATCTTCTTCCACAATTACATTGTCATTATCTTCATTGTCAATATCACCCCTACTCTTAATCCCTTCAAAGTCGGAATCCGAAGTTTCTATATCCACAATATTTGGATTCTTCTGTTCTTTATTTTTTTGGTATAATACATCTATTACTCCTAATTGAAATCCATGAGCATAGCACAATTGCTGATTTGCACCAATCAACTTTCCAAATTTTTTCATAACTGTTGCTCCATTAGTCGTTATAGATACAATATCTTCTTTCAGGGATAATCCATGTTTCGCTAATTTAGATTTAAGCAATTAATTAAGCCATTCATTAGCTAATTAATTTCGCCAGTTGGGGAGACATGAAAACAAAAACGTATACTATTTTGCTATGTTGGCGATCCCTGAACATATAGTGGAGACAATTTTAAAAATTTCTAGTAAATACCGAAAAATCGGTATTTAAACTTGTGAATGCCGGTATTACGAAATTGTAAAATGGCTCAAAATACGGTATTCGGTATCCTGGTATACCGGTATTGCAATCCCTAGGAAGGAGTTTCTCCAAAGAAGTCGAGTTCTACAGTATTATTGTGATATTAAAAACTTGATTGTTTGGGTAATCCGATGAGTATGGGTAATTATGACTACTTAGATAATTAGAAGACTTATTTTTCCGTAGCCTTTTACAATGGAAAAGAATAATTCCACTAAATATTTGATGAAATAATGAAAACGGATTTAACTTCATTCTAAAAATAAAATCTATTGCTAAATGTCAAGAAATAATTTAAAAAAAATTTAAATCCAGAAATTAAATTACAAGGAAGTTACATTTATATTATTAAATAAATAATTTTTTAAATTTTAAAATTTTAAACAAAATTTAATTTTGTGCTAAAATATTTTAGGCAATATGGTTTAAAAAATATAATCTCGCTAAATATGCATAATATTTATTAATATTTAATATTATATTTCGATTAATTTTTAATCAATTACAAATTAATAAAAAAATAAACTTGCATATTACTAATCTCTAAAGCTGCCAAATGATACAAAAACTTGTTTTTACGTTTTCTGACTAATTTTTTTTTGCTTTTCAGTTATAAAATGTTGTTTTTTTACAAAGTCCTTTAAAGTTAAATTTAAAAATTAAGAGAAAGGAAATATCAAAAAATTTTAAAGTAAATATGTATTTATATAACTTGATTATTTTTTAAAAAAATCGAAAAAAATCTTTTTAAATTTTAAATGAAATTTATTGAGTGTTTTTTTTTAAAGTTACTATTTATTGTAACTATTCACAAGTTATTTATTAAATTTGTCCTACTGTCCACTTGAAAATTTGTTTACTTAATATCTGATATTAGGTAATCAAATTCTCAGGTTTACCTAACAAATGATGATTATTAAAATCAATGGTAATCTATATGATGATAAGTATTACAAATCAAATTCGTCTTATTTGGCATTTTATGTTGTTCCCTATTTAATTTCTCCCAATTTATGTTGCATTTTCGGAATGCATTTATCCAACATAACCTCGGAAATTTCTCTTTTATAGTAGAGAAATGTAAATATATCACATAGGTCACACAGTTGCAATTTATCAAAAGAACATACTTTTAACTGCCGAATGAAGATTTTTAAAGTTATCAAACGATAATTCGTCCAGCAAATATTTTTAATTCTTATTATGATGAACTCTTTTTGCTATATAATTATTATACCAAAATTCTGCTTAATACCGAATACGAATTATTTGTATTTTGGGAAATGCTTTGATAAACCTCATCATTTCTTTGGGAGCCAGTAATTTAATTCTGCGTCTGTTGGTATATTTCATATATTTTAATAATTTTTAAAAAAGCCTCCACCCATCAATTAATAACTCAATATTGAACAAGCATCTATATTAAACTTTCTGCAAGATTTAGGTTTTTTTCAGCAAGCACGCATATGTAACTTGCTGTTCATATTCATTCACATACCACATTTATTTTATGAAAGATAAAAACATTTATAAACCACACTTGGAAAGCTAAAACGAATATACCTAAAAATGCTTTCCAGTACAGTATTATTAATATTTCACTAATTCATATTCCGTCACTTGGGCGTCCGATAAAACTGGATTGCTAAAGCCCCATTTCCTGTGCGCGT